>NW_028327173.1:57550430-58800430 GCF_987537825.1 Furipterus horrens | reverse complement strand
AGCCGGAGTCCCTAAGGCGGTTTGACGTTGTAGTCAACACCAGCAACTCCTGCGGCGCACCTGAAGCCAAGCTGTATTGACTCCGTCTTTCCCTTGGACCCTTCAGCTGCAAAGAGAGGGGGGGTCTGCTGCATGGGCAACAGCAGACCCTCCATATCACCCTGCCCAGGCTCTGTAGCTTCAGCTTCACTGGAGAGGACACTCCAGCGTCATCGCAAGATGTCGATTCAACACGGGAGGAGACAGATACCGTGTCACTCCCGAGTCGGACTGCACAGCCATTCTCGGCGGTGCAGATAGACTCTTAAGAAGCTACACCATCGTCTCTTGAGACGGACGGCTGCCGAGAGAGAGAATCTTTGGTAATTTTAGTACATATTGAAAAATTGTATTAAGAAATAAGAATTAATTATATTCTTGTTTTGAAGACAAAGTGCTGAGTTACACATGAACTACCCTGAGTTAAGTGGCTAAAACTAGGTATTCTGATGTTTATTTCTTTATCTTATAAGATAGCTTTGTGCTCTCACTCTCTATCATCTCTTCTTTATTCCCTTCTCTATCACCACAAAGGTTTCCATTATGACTATGTAGCCATAATTATTTATTTGTACAAAAAATAATATTAATATAAAAAACAATTAATGTGTGCTGAGAATTTTATCACAATCATGGTGCTAATTTTTTCATAAACATGATCTCAACAAAAAATAGACAAAAATTCTATCAGATAAGTAGTATTATCACTTATTGCGTAATGAAGTGAAATCTAATTGCTATCCTAACAATTAGCACTAGAATTCCACTTATGAAGGCAATACACTTAGGGAGGTAAATAATAAGACACCCCAAGGGACTGGATAGTAGCAGGAGCCCAGGCAACAAAATGAATGTAAACCTTCCTCCCATAAGAGAAAGAAAGAAGTAAGTGTAAGTCCATTTGGGTTTCTATGACAAAATACCACAGACTGGGTAGCTTATAAACCACAGAAATCTGTTGCTCCCAGTTCTGGAGACTGGAAGTCTGACATCAGGGTGCCAGCATGGCTGAGTGAAGGCTCAGGGGTGTTTGTGTGTATGAATGTGCGTGTGTATGTTATTATTCATATAGTACCACCTTATAAGCATTAAAATAGTTTATGAAGTGAGGAATCAATATAATGAAAACATATTTTTAGGATACCTACTTAGAAGTTTTATTTGTCTTTGCTATGGACTGAATGTTTGTGTCCCCCCAAAATTCATAGCTATTTGGAGGTATGGCCTTTGATGAGATTAATTACCTTGTAAAAATAGAAAAGGACAAGATTCTCTCTCTGTCTCTGTCTCTGTCTCTGTCTCTGTCTCTCTCCCTATCACTCCTTCTCTGTCAAGTCATACATTAGGTCATGTAAGGATACAGCAAAAACAATGTCATCCACAAACCTGGAAGAGGGTCCTCCCTGACATCAAATTAGCACCTTTATCTTGAACTTCTCAGACTCTAGAAATGTGAAAAATAAATGTTTATTGTTTAAATTATTCAATGTATGTATTTTTTATAGCAGCCCAAATGGACTATGATAGTCTTCATATATCTCAGGCATTTGAGCTAATTATATTTGTTTAAATAAATTTCATAAATTGACTCAAAATATAATGCATTAAAATTATACACTTGAGCTATTATTGTGCCTTATCTGTTTCAATCTTTAATATTGCATATCTTAAGAGTAAATTAAAATTTAAGTATTTTTATCAATTCATAGACAGACAAAATGTGATTTGCTTTAAAAAAGAATATAATCCTCAAAGATCAACTTAACAAAAGTAGAAAACATGTACACTAAATTATAATCATAAGGCATGATACTATTTTAGAGTTTTAGACATGCTTGAGAAGTAAGATTACTTAAAGGGTAAGCAGGAACTTCGAAATAAGTAGCTGCTATAGTGTGCCGCTAATGTCATCTTACTAATTTCTATCTTTAAAAAGTTTTGTGTTTAATAGTGAAATGTAACTTCCATTATATCTGAAATTCTGTCTGAGGCTGTACTAGATAAGGAATGAAACCAATAGAATATATGTACACATATGTACACACACACACACACACTGAGGGAGAGAAAGAGAAAGTAGGTTTTAAGAAATTAGTTTATATGACTGCAGAGACGGGCAAGTCCACATTCTGTAAGGTGGGCTAACAGGCCAGAACCCCAGGAAATAGCTAATGTTTTAATGCATTTTCAAAGGCTGTCTACTGAAGAATTCCCTCTTGATTGGAGGAGGTGATTCTTTTGTCTTCTTCAGGCCTTCAACTGATTAGATGAGGCCTACTGACACTAGGGGGAGCAATCTGCTTTACTAAAAGCCCGCCAATTTAAATGTAAATCTCATTAAAAAAAAACCCTCACAGGACCATCCAGAATATTTGACCACATATTTGGGCATTGTGGCCCAGTCAAGCTGACACATTAAATAAAACATGACAGAGGCTAACACCATTTGTGTAGTGACTCTTTTATAAATTAAAATAAAATTGAAACATGACTTTGCTATATAATTATTTCTTACTATGTGGTAAGAAAACACAATTAGCCATATGGTAGACATGTTTAACTAAACCTTATGCTAATCTCTGTGTTCTGTTTGGCTCACCTAATTAACTCTACATTGTACTCCAGACATGACTTTCTTACAGGAAGCCTTTGGGGAATCTTTTGAATAAACTTTAAGTACCTAAGAGAGGCAAATAAGCAACAAATAATTGACTATCAAAGAAGTTAAAGTATTATTTCTTCCCTAAGAAGAGGGATTTGTAATATTAAGACTTGTGATTCTTTAATGGTTATCTGTTTATTTGCTTGCACTTATGGTATAGTATGCACTCTTCTTAGGTGCTCTAAATCATTATAAACAATTATAATCATCATATAGAAATGTATCAACCTATCATGAACAAAATAAATACAGCGTTATATCTGTCAATCTATTAGGAAGAAGATTGGGTGGATTAATCAGTGACTCCTTAACTAAGTTAATTTACTGGATTTTTTGTTTTGTTTTGTTTAGTTTTGAATTATTTAAAAATGTTATTTAAAAAAAAATTTAGAAAAACTTCAAACATACATAAAAGCAAAAAATACTATAATAAATCCCCACATATCCATCATCCAGCTTCAACAATTTTGAAGTCATGATAAATCTTGTTCCATGTGTGCCTCTTTTCCTTCTCCCCCAACCCAGACATCAAGTCATCCATAAAAATGATTGCATGAATCTCTAAAAAATGATAATATAATTATCACAATAAAAGTTAACATTAATTCTTTAATATCATCAAATAACCAGTTCAATTTTATCTTTTTTATTTTGTCCACTTTTTTGTTTGCTTAAATAAAGATCAAAACTCCACAGTCTGTATTTGATTGATTTTTTAGGTCTCTTTACAAGTTCCCCCTCCCTCTTTCCTTCTGCAATTTATTTGTTGGCAAAATTAATTATTGCTCCAGTAGGTTTTTTATTTTCTGGACTTAGATGATTGAAACCTCGTGGTGATTTTTAATGTTCTTCTAACACTTGGTAATTGAATCTTGAGAGTAGGTCTATTTCAGTTTCAACTTTAGGCAAGAATGTTTTATTGACCATGATGTATACTTTCATTTGAGGCAAATAAAATGTTTTGGTGGTTGTTATTTCATTTTCCTTTTCTTGTGTTTGTAGCTACTGATGATCATTGCCTATATTTATTATTTTATTAGGGGGGAATATTCAGTAAACTTAACTTTCTACTACTACATATACATTTTTTCACCAATCCCTTATTTCTACACTAGAGAACATATGCTATTCAGTTATAGTGAATCATTCATTTATTGAACAAAATGCATTGAAATCTTACTAAATGGAGTGCACTGAGCTAAGCATTGAGTGTAAAAAAATGGCTAAGATACAATTCCAGCTGTTAGATGGCCAATAAGCTATTGCAAATCAACTGAATACACCAGCAAATGTACAACATTAAAATATAAAAATTGTTGTGTAGATGTATGTGAAAGAAGTGAAAGGGGAAGATGACTTGTTGGAGAAATGACCAACTGATAGGAAATTCTGGAGATTATTGTTCTGTATACCTAATATTAACTGTGTGTTTTTTATTTTTTCTTACTATAGTTTACTATATTTCTATTTTTATATAGTTAAAATCTTAATGTATATAGTTTTATATTCTACTTTTTCTCAAAAAATTTATATACAAAATATTAACCATTTTGCCTGTCTCTTTAGGACTATCCCTTTAAATGACTAAAACATTACTATTCATTTTAGTAGATTAATTATATTTTAATTAATAATTTAGTTACTGTCAGATGTGTATGTTGATTCCAATAGCTCACTTTTATAATAATATTGAAATAAACATCTTTATGTATGTTACAATTTTCACATATTCTTCCTTTTGAGAGATGACCAGAAGTCTTAGAGCAAATATTTTCTTCTATTATATTTTTAATATCTAGTTCCAAGTAGATTTAGAAAAGTGATTTTGCTTCTTTCGAAATGTCAATTGCACCTCAATTTGTTTAGTTGTAGATATCATATTTCAAAAAATTTGCTAGTTCAATAGGCAATAATAGTAAAATAATAATAATATTTTTGTCTTAATTCTTACGGTGTTTTTGAGAGACACCTTTATGCCAATATTTATCAAATTCACTGCAGTTTTAAATCTGTCACTTCTTTAAAACAACAAACAACATTTAAAACTTGGCCCTGCCACCCTCCCCTTGCAGAAACATTGATACTGAGCTGAGAAAATATTTTTTGAAATGAACTGTCTGATGTTTATATAATAAAAAACAAACAAACATTTTTTAGTTTCATTTATATTTCAAATATAAAATTCAAGTGTAATACTTCATAAGCTTTTTCAAGTTCTATTCACCTACAGGCACATGTAATTAAAATACTCCATAAAATCAAGCCCAGAGTTTTAAGAGGATGGCTTTTTGTATAGAGAACCTAAATTTAAATCACAGTCTACTACTTGATAACAATTTGACCTTGGGCAAATTACCTAACATCAGTAATCTCAGTTTCTTAATCTGCAAAATGGAAGTGAGAATATCTAGTATCCAGAATTGTAAAGACAAAATAAAGCATTTAAAGTTGCCCTGTTTAATGTTTTGCATTAAATAATGGAAGTTTTCATTCTTCTAGAAGCAGAACTATTTGCTTCATAAATATAAGTAAGAAAGGAAAAAAAAAGGTTACAGGCAACTGCCTTAAGATAGGGATAAAATCTTCTTCTATTGAAAAGTTTCTAACCCTACGAATTCTGTCTCTAGCCATAATTTAACATGTATCTAACTTTTCAGTTTCTCATCTTTACAGAGAAAGAAAATAGGAGAAGCTAACACTGTTGTGTATCAAATGTGAGCCACTTAATGTATTTTACTTAATTTAATCCTAACAAAGTTTGGAGAAGGAATACGGATTTATGTCTTCTTTTAACAAATAAGAAAACTAGGATTCAGACTTTGCACTATCTGTGTTTCCACAGTGAGTACAATTGAACCCACTCTATGTAATTCAAGGCCTTGATTTTTCTTGTCATTTCCCAGAGTAATATGGTTGGAATATTGCTATTAGGCGTGAATGGACACTAAACAGGGCCACATTAGGAACACGTATTCAGTATGCCACCTTTAGTGTGTGGCTGTTAGGGGTGCTCTGCCGCCAATGCCTGGTTCAGTTAGTGTTCTTCTCTTCCAGATTTAACATAGAAGGCCCTTTCTCTGAGAAGCTTCTCATTACCCCAACTCCCAACTCCCATCACACCAGGATATAGTTAATCTCTGTATTACAGTCTCTTTATCTTTCCTAATTAGCACTTTCTAGATTTAAACAACTCCTTTAATAATTATTTATTAATTTTTTATATCAGCTACTCGCTAATAAAATCCTCGGTAGAAGAGAGTATATCTATCTTATCTAATTGGGTGCTACATAATTGTTGAATAAATGTACATAGAGATATATGATTACATATTCTTTTTAAATTGTGTCTTTTTATTATGGAGAACATGACTATCCTATAATATTAAATAAGCTATACATAGATTCTATGAAACAGATGAAAGAATATGAAAACTAAAGAGAAATAAGCCATAATCAATCAAATAACTTAGTTTAGGGGTGCTTTAAGAGTAATGGAGTTTTTAATACTATTGATGCCACAAATGGGTTATGAGTTAATTAACTTCTATATTCTTTTCTCTCATGGTTTGATTTTAAGTGATGCATAATTGGACTCACAGTTATCTGTCTCATAGCAATCTGCAAAAAGACAAACACACAGGATACCTCCCACTTACAGCTGATGAGAAAAAAAAAATGAGCAAAAATTAAAATTTTATTATTTTCTGGCTTAGAAAAACAGCAATTACTCACCTCCAAACATATTTAAGGATTTAGCAGTTATGAAACACATGGGCAAGGCATATTCCAAGATAATTTTTCAAAATATTCAAACACTCATATATAAATTTATGAGCGTATAGCATTATCTCTAACACTATGTCTTTCATTTTATCCATATTAGTAAATGAACTTTGATTCTATAGGATACTTTCACATCCATATTACTTGAAAAAATAATTAACTACTAAAAGCCTGTCACAGTGAATTGAGCAGCAGCCTTACAGACAGGAATTCAAGCTGATAGCCTATTGTGCACCTTCAGGTAAGTTCTAGAATTGTACATTAGATTTTTTTCTATTAAATGAGAAATATCAACTACTTAGAGGATAGGTACTAGAAGTTTGATGGAGTTCTAGTTTAAAAATTGAAAGCTGGTGAAATGGGCCAAATCCTGCTTGCAAATGTGTTTTGTTTGACCTGCATAGTATTTAAAATTTTTTTGAAACAGCTATTAAATTTTTTTTAAAGGAGGATTGAATATAAAACTCTGTCTTGAAGACCTTCTGTAAAAAATCAGAAGACATGGCAGCACTGAGCCAGCAGTCATATGAACCTCATATGGTCATTAACTGAAACTGAGGACCTGAATAGCCCCTCTTCTGGATGGGTAATTTGCAACTGTCTCCACTAATCTCTATTTTCTTTCTGACACCACACCCAAGTGCCAGGTAGCAATCATCAAAACATTTTTCCTTTGGCTTTATTGCTTAAAAAAAAAAAAAGTCCATACTACTAAATCATTTACACTGGTTCCATTTCAATTTTCTATCCTTTTAATTAGCAGACTAAAGAATATAGTACCATCATCCCCCCACCCAACAAGCATATAATTCCAGAGAAAAAACTGATTTCCTCAAAGTAGGTCAATAATACATGTTCCATTAGAATACTATCATTTTATGTTTGTCTCCAGCACCCTTAAACATGGTGTGTCTAGTCCTGCTTTGCTGGCTTTTGCTCATACCTATTTATCCCTAATGCAGTGTCCCTGTTACAGAACCCCTGGGCTGCTCCAGTTGAAAACAAACCCACGGGCTCTTTAGTTAGGGGCCCGATTGCCCGCCGCCAAAATTATAACTCTCAATACCAGAGTTTGGTGAAAAGAAAAAGAATTGTTTATTTAACAGTTATATAGATTTAGTTATTTGCGGATTTCTGTTGTTAAGTCTTATGCTCTTTAAAATACCCACAAACACATATCCTTGCCTCCCCCCTTCCAGACCAGGCTAGTTTTAGGAAAGTCAGAGAAACCGTTTCCCTACTTTCCAAACACAGTTCAGCTTTACCAGCAGCTGCCAATCATTCAATCTGATTGGGGAGGTCCTTTCTGTGCTGTGGTGCCCTCCAGCTCTCAATGCAGAACCACCTGGATTCTCAGCCTCCTTGCAAACTGTCTTCTTCCTGCAAACTGCGCGGATCTCCTTTCCTTCTCAAAACCGCATGGCGAGAGCCTCTTAACGCAGCCTGGAGACCCCTTCTCCAAGCCACGTGGAGGGAGCACACGAGAGAGCGAGAGAGTGAGAGCGAGCGCGCGAGTGAGAGAGAGTCAGAGCGCCAGGGCCAGAGCGCGAGTGAGAGAGCGAGAGAGTCTCAGAGTGAGAGCACGAGCGAGAGCCAGAGAGAGTCCCTAAGTGAGAGCACGAGCGAGAGCCAGAGAGAGTCTGAGAGCGAGCGTCTGAGAGAGTCTGCAGCTGCTTATATATCCCTGACTGCGTCAGCTGATGCAGTGGGCGTTGCAAACAGTTCTGACCATTCACAGACCCTTACGTAGCCTCTGTGTGCTTTCCATACCGTCCCCTGGTTCAAGACTCCTCCCATCTGCCTGAGGCTTTGGATGCATTAAAGCCATTTTGCATAAGAAATACAGTAGCCACCAGCCTCAGGCATGTGGAAGCATTTGAAAAGCTGCTTACTTCTCCCCATCCCCCAGCTGCAAGCTCTGGGGATTTTTGGACTCCCCTGTTTCTGTAACATCCCTTCTGCATCTTACCTCCTAGAGCACTATCCCCTGCTCTCTTCATCCAAATCTTTCTGTGCTAAAACCCAGAAGAGAATTCCTTATCATATTATTTAAAAAATGTATTTACACTTTAGTAACGACCTTCACAATAACCATTCACATTGTCAATTTGACAAACCCAACAGTAAACCAACTTCAAGTTCAAAGCCTACAGAAAAATGCTGCCTTCTAAACATGAAAGAGCAACTCTAAAATTGAAAATTTCCAAGCCTCTAGTGAGTTATAGAGGTTTCCCAGGTGCCTCAAAGCACACCATGAATGTACATACTTCTTCTTACTAGAAGTAGGGTTCTTTTCTGTCTTTAAAGTGAAATGGAAAAGTCAGGCAAAATAGTTTGCTTGAAACATCCATATCATTGAGATAAGCTTTGTTTCTAGGGCCAGAATAATCTAGAAGAGGAGTCAGTCTTCATTATTTGTTTTATAGAACAATTGACTCAGAGAACTGAACATGACACCTTAGATGTCTTCTGGGCCAAGCCTCTCTCTATATATAGTTGTGAGTACATGCAACACATGTGGGTAACAAATTTGGTTAACCTTTAGCAAAGTGTTGTCAAAAGAAATACTGGTGGCTTTGAAATTATAATAGCAGGTCTCCTCTTACTCTACCTCTTCTTCCTTTATTATGAATGAACGAGAACTTCATATCACTGTATTTTAATTAGCACTTACCTTTATTGAGTAAAGACAGGATTAAAGCTTACCTTAAAAAAAAAAAAAAGAAAGAAAGAAAGAATCTCTGTTAGTTGCAATGATTTTTTTTTTCTTCCCCAGAGAATTCTTTCTTGTAGTTAATGGGAGAAAGGGGATTGTTTTCTAGGACTAGTAACAGGAACAGATGTGCTTTCAAGGCTGGTGCTATAAAAATTGAAAATTCACATGAATCTCATTAAGTGTAGATATGCTTGTCTTAAATAAACTTTCAGCTGTTACCTTGAAGTTGAAGTAAACCTCAAGTTCAACTAGCTTATAAGGGCTTGATTGGGGTAACTTAGATTTTAATTTTAAAGTTATAAAAATGTAAAGAAGAATGAACTTCATATTTAATTGGATCCTTTAAAATGCTCATACTGACTGGTTTGTTATTTGATCCCTGTACTTTGAAAATCTATTGGATTTGGAAATGGATGTTTGGCTTTGGTGCTTTGAGGTGTTTCTTTTCTGTTTTGTTTTTGTTTTTTTTTTTAATTACTTTGCTTGTTTTTTTGCCAGTAACTTGGTGCTATATCATTTCTATTAATGTTTGCAAGTTAAAGCACACATGTGGCACAAATTATGATGGTAAATAATTAAAATATCAAAAATAAACTTGTATATATGCTACCATTCTCTGGTTGAACAAATCTGTGGAGCAAGAGTTTATTCTGATATATAATTATAGCTGCCAGTGACTGGCATGATTCTGACTGAGTCAGATTAATTTGCACACTTAGGAACCATGTGTAGACATTTTCATAGTACCTCATCTGTAGTGCTATATATCACATGGGAATTCTGAAACTACCCTGGCCACGAAGGAGCTTTTAATACCTTGGTAGGCTTGCAGCTATGAACAAATTGTTCCAGACGTTTACATTTTTTTCTCATTATTACCAGGTTGCTTAATGATCCAAGAAAAGAGTACAACAGTTTGAACCCCTAATGACAGAACAATTGGTAAACTGAGAGTGTTCTTTTTTTTGTTAAAATAAATGTCCTTGGCCCTATGTTGAATAACTTATGGCTTATGGAGCATAAAAGAGTTACTATGACTTCCTTTGAAAAGGATAAATAATCATAGTATTGGACCATAGTCACAAACTATATTGTAATATCTATCAGTATGCTTTCTTAAAGAGAAATAAAATGAAACTGTTATTGTTATATAAGGCAAATCTAAAAAAGAGGTAAAATTAATGTCTGTAGCAAAGATGTTACAAAAAAGGGTGAAAAGTGTTTTAGAGCCTAGACTGATAATTTATACAATGTTGTTTAAATTAAAAGCAACATCCATGCAAAAATTATTTGAAAATTATAAGTGAACATTGCGTTATTTTTAGCAATATTCATTTATGGAACATTAAACATTTGGGAAAAACTAGCTCAAATTATTAGAGTTGCTCAGATATCATTAATTTAAAGTGCTCTTACAATATAAAAACTTTAACTTCTATAGAGTACACTGGGTCCCTGTGAAGTTCAAGGCTGGGAAATATATTTCAGATTTGTGATTTACTCATTTCTCCATAAGCTAGACACATTGTATTTTTAAGCAAGAAAATAAATGAGTGATGGAAAGAACATTTTAGAAAGAAAGCCCATTAATATTGATAGCACAAAAACAAATGAGCAGTGTTAACTATTTACTTGAAGGATATAAATATAGGATAGAGATCCCCAATTTTTAACCTTTAAAATTTTAAAGAGGGATTTCCCATTTATACTAAACACTACATTGCTCCTTCCTCCTAATCAATTTCATTAAGTGAACCACTCAAACTGCTCCCATAAAGAAATGAAGAATTTAACACAGAAAAGCAACCAAGAATAGAGCTTTCAAAGAAAAATACTTGGGCATAAGAGAAAACTCTCAAGGCGTGTCTACATTGCATCATTTTACCAAGACAGGATGTTAGTAATAACTTATCTGTGCTCAGTCATGAATTGCTTTTATGGTGTACACATGAATGGTATGATAGCAGGTAGGAGCTAACAATTTCTCTGGTACAGATGAATGTAATTTTTCAGTCTACCCTATCACCATTCCGGTTTTCAATTGGGCCTTCCACGCTCTGCATGACAGACATGTAGAGCAGATTTTTATTATTATTCATACTAATATTGAAGAAATATGATGAGCTCCCACAAAATTGCCTATTTTTATAAAACTCCAGAAAATAAAGTATACGAAATTTTTTATGTTTCAGATATCAAGACTTGCAGGTCTTCTGGTCCAGCTCATAAACTACTGATACAGAAGAGATACAAAATAGAAATAAGGCTCCTGGTTTGTCAACTCTAGATATCACTCTAGTGCAACTGAAATATGTCTTACATTTCATTCTGTTTCAAGATAATGAATTGTTATAGAAATTAAGCACTAGTGTGCCTGATTACTTGAAAGTATCAAAAGTTGGTCAAATTAGTCATTTCTGGAAATTATTAGTTTAAAATCAACAAATGTCAAATGGTGAAGAATGAACTTACAGCACAGATCTTACATTGATTTATAGGCATTGTGCTATTTCTCATTAATAACCCCTCTTCTCTGAGAAAGTTATTCTGCTGCAGAGCACAGCAAAATCTAGGTGGTGCAAAGAGTGTTTCTAATTTCATTCAAATAAAATAAATTCCCCATCTTAAAGCTGGAGAAATAAATTTATGTAATCTACCATCGTATTCTGCTAAACAAATGAAGACATATATATATATATATATATATGGACAATTTGGCCTGTTGAATCCAAATAATTCTTTGGAATAGAGAAGATCAAACCCAGCTGAGCAGTTGAGCTATCTTCTTAAATTAGAAAACCAAAATGGTTTATCATCTCCATGGCCAAGAAGAGAATACCCCTAAGGAAAGATTTTTGGCAATCTTCTCATTTCAGTTTCTCTTAGCACTGATGAAGTTCTTGGCAAAGTATTGAATGTTCACAGAACATATAATATTGTATTTATATTATTTTATTTGCCATACCGTATCTTATTTGTAAATGTTGTTCTTTTGGTCAGAGTGGTAAATCTCCTGGCCCTGTTGACATATTCATCAGGCTTTCAAATGTGTAGCAACTCCAGGAGCTTCTCAACTAGAAAGTCAAAAACAAACAAGTAAACAAATAAATAAAAATTTTAAAAACCTTAATTTGCCTCTAATCACTAATACCTTGGAAAATAAGAAATATGTAGAGCTTACAGAATAAAGATGTTATTGTTTCCAGAAAAGATATTTGAGTTCAACAACTTAGAAATTACCATAGTAACAGATCAGAAACTGTACTATTTCAGGAAAAAAACATATAATCATATTCTCTATTTACTACCTCTAAAATTTTTGGAGCCACAGTCCTGGGTTCACTAGTTACTAAGATTTGGTTTCCCAGAAAAGAAACAGAAATATGCTAAACTTTCATATCATGTGGCAGATGTATTTAAAATTAGTAATATTAATGTTATATCAATAGTAATTTATTTCTTATTCAATTTTGCTAAATTATGAATAATTAACCCTGGCTTTTTTTTTTTTACCAGCTTGAAGTAATCATTGTACGAAAACTCCATTGATATTACATTTGATCAAAAGTTAAAAGTGATCCCATAACTGCATGCTCAAGAATTCTCGCAGTCTAGATAAAACCATGGGACAATAAGAACACCGGGCTAAGTAACCTGCTCAGTGCAAGAAGAGTAATGGATATTTCCAGCTGTTTATATTCTCAAGTTCCTAAAGAATTTACCAATCTCTTCTCCAAACTATTAGTAAGTTATCAAAAGAAAAAAAAATACTAGCCAGATTATTTAAAACTTTATTTAATATTGGGTTTAAAAATACTTCAAATGGATAAAATGTGGCTTTACAATGGAGAAAATGAGCATCACCAATAACAGAATAAACAGATGTTGCCTGAGTCTTATGAGACACACTGAGCACAACCAATAGCAACTATGCAATATTCTTACCATAAATGTTTAATTTGAATTAAATTATGAGATAATAATTAGAAAAGTAGAAATATTATATTATAATTTGTATTACCCAGTTTCAATATTACAGAAGATTTTTAAAAAGCAATGTACTATTTTAGATACAAAGGGACTAAAGGGCTTTCACAGTTAACTATAATGTGTAATCCTTGATTGAATCTTGGCTCAACAAAACAACAATCTGTGAAAGACATTAGGCCATTTGTTAATGGACTGTGCATAATTCTTTTTAAAATCAATTAAAAAATCTTTGAGAGTTATAATTGTGTAATTGTGATTATATGGAAAAACACCCTTATTCATTTTTTAGTTCTAATTTTTGAAAACTACATTAAAAAATACTTAGAGTCAGGGCTGATACAACTCATATGAAAATGGCCCAGCAAAAATGTGTGCGTGTGTGTGTGTAAAGAGAAATAAAGTGGTAAAATGTTCCATGGACATAGACAACGGAGTGGGGATTGACTGTGGGAGAAGGGGTGGATGGAATAGGGGCAGGGAGCAATGGCGGAAAAAGTGGGACAACTGAAATAGAAAAACAATTTACAAAAGGTGGTAAGATTTTAACAATTAGTAGATCTAGCTAGAGAATACATAAGTGTTTATGTTATACAATTCTTTCCACTTTGCTGTTGGTTTGAAATTTACCAAATACCATATGATATCACCTAATACAGGAAACTAAAGAACAACATAAACAAAAGAACTAAATAGAACAAAGAGCAGAATAGCAGTCAATGGGGGGGGAGGATAAGTAAGGGAAGGGTTTAGTCAAAGAACGTGTATAAATGACTCATGGACATGGACAACGGGGAGGGATATGATTACGGGAGAAGGGGTGGACTGGGTGGGGGATAGAAATGGGAGAAAAATGGGACAACTGTAATTGAAAAACCAAAAATTAAAAAAAAAGGAAAAGAAAAGAAATTTATCAAAACAGAAAGTTGGTAAAAAATAAAAGTTTTTCCATGATGTTGCGACTTGTGGGGTAAATTCACCTCTAAATTCTAAATCTTTTCATCAAGGAAGTATTACTGAGCACTTACACTTCTTGGGCAAGTATTTCACTGTCAACTGTGAATTCTAATTAATGTCATATGTTGAGATGAAATAATTTACAGTCAATTATTGGAGCAGACAAATTCACACACTTTGAAATTGTGATTACTGAATCTCAAATGTAAAGCTCTGCATAATGCACAAACAATATCTGAGAGCAAAATATATGGAGAGCTTATATGTTGACAATAAGAAAATGGAATTAATAAATGTTTCAAAAATGTTAAAAAGCACCTGTGTAGCATTATATAGAGTGATCATCAATAATAAAAAAAAGCAGATAGCACTTGCTGATAAATAAACATACCAGAAGAATGGTAATTCTTCTCAGATAAAAGTACAGAACAACCTGTAAAATAATAAACCAGGTCTAATACATGAACAGATCCAAGTTCGAGTGCTATACTTAGTATGTAGTAAATTGTTAATAGTTGTTTTCTGAATGAATTAATGACCTTATAAAAGAAAAGAAAATGATCGCATATCACTCTGAGTTATTCTTTATGGTTTTGTTCACAAGCTATATATACTGATAGCTATTAGTGTGTGGGTTGTTTTGATTTCCTAGAGAAAAATAAGCATTTTTATGGTAGTTGCCATCAACTTTATCAGGGCCCTGCTGGAATGTTTCTGTGTGCATTCTTTGGTGAGAGAGCATTCCCAAAAAGAATAAGAACATCTGCATCAAAATGAAATGGCTGTTACTTTTCTCATCTCCTTCTAGCATACTGTTTATATTGTCTGTTTACTCAGAACTCCCTAATGTTCAGATAAATAATCAATACCAGATGCATTGTTATTTTAGGGTGGGATATCAGATGCTTTCTTCGGTTCAGAATTAACAGAAGAGCTTTGAGTGACAAATGTCCTAGGGGATAAAAATAGAGCAGGATATAGGGATTTTGAGTGCTGGGTGGAGATAGATGTTTGTAATTTTAAATAAGGTGGCCAGGAATGTCCTCAATAAGATGACATTTAAGCCAAGATTTAAAAGCAATAAAGGAATTAACCCTGCATTTATGGGGCAAAGATCTTAAAATGGGAGCTTATCTATCATGTACGAGGATCAGCAAGGAGGCCAGTAGGATTGGAATGAAGAGAGCCCGGGGAAGAGTAGAAAGAGAGGTCAAGCAGGTAATAGAAACTTGTATGTTATTTATTACAAGGATTTTACTCCATGATTTGGAGAATCAATGGCAAGAGTTAAGCAGATAAGTGACATGAGGTGATTTAGTTTTTAAAAGAATAGCCCTGGCTGCTGTGTTGTGATTATATTCTAGGAGGCAAAGATAGAACAAAACCGGTGAAGAGTTTATTACAAAAATCTGGAAAGCAATTTCTTGTTGTTTTTTTTTTCCTATGAAAATAAATGTTGGTAAGTCTTAGTCTGCCTTTCAATCCATCCATCAGCCTCACATCAGTTATTTCCTAAACTACAAGATTGAGCATGTGACTAGCCTATTTCAAACATTCAATGGGTACTCCTTACCTACAGAATGATGTTCAACCTCTTCACAAAAATTTCTTCAAAATATGACCCCAATATATTTTCCAGATTAATATCCAACTCCTTTCCTCACCCCTGATGTCCTTGCTTTATAAATAAAAGGTCACCTGTTATTTCTTGAACATGCCATGTTCCATCATGCCTCTGGGCTTGTCATTCTCACTGGTAAGAAAGCACTTTTTTTTTTTTTTGCCTAGTGAACTTTAAATTTTTTATTGAGATTCAACTGAAGCATGATCACTTCTGTGGAGACTTCCCTGACTCTCTAATGCAAGACTAACCCTCCTTCACCACATTCCACTGGCCTTCTTATGTGTCCTCCCGATAGCACTTATGACATCAATGTTGATTTCTTCAGGTATCTACCTCTTGGCTAGACTATGAGCTTTCTGAGGATAGCAAATATGACCTGGCCGTTTCTATACTCCATGTCTTGAATTATAACTCATCACAGACTAGTAGTAAATAATCACTTTTTGTTAAGTCAATGAATACATAAAAATCATTTTTCACCTGAGGTATACAATATTATAAATAACATCCTTAATAGTTATTCAAATAAAATAATTTCATAATTAAACCTTTAAGGAACTTAGTAAAAAAAGAAAAGAGTTCACACTTTTTATATTTACTTTCAGGCACATTATTTAAGCCAAATTTAATAAACACCTATATCCTGGACATGTGCTTTCAGTAAATTGTGAGTTTTCATTCAAGCTTCAGTTCAAATGAGATCTTTTAAAAATACTTCATTGTTAACTGGCCCATGCAATCACTATGAATGCAAAGATAAATAAATAATATGTGCCAACAAAATCTTCATAAACAAAATGGCAGTCATACACAAAACAGCCATCTGGGTAAATGAAGGATGACATTGTAAATCAATGGGGAAAGGTTCCTTAAATAACTGGTTACAAAAATGAGTTTTCCACATGGGGAATAAAAGAAATTTCTTTATTAATTAACTGGTAAATGAGGAGAAAAATTCAAAAATTTTATAAACATATTGACAAAGCTTGTTCTTTTCCTTCAAAATTGGAAGAATATTTTAAACAAGTTATAAAGATCATACAAAAGCTTCATATAACAAGATAATAAAAGAATTATATAACAAAAAAGATAGTACCACAAATGATGTCATAAGTTAATTTAAATAAGATAGTAGAGGATTTTGGCAAAGCTTGCAACTAAAAACAGAACATTTGTATCTAGATGATATTCAAAGTTATTACAAATAAATAAGAAAAGAACAACTATTCGAATAAGAAATGGGCAAAGGATATAATCATGCAATTCACAATAGAAATAACTGGATAACTTTCCCTGGAAAATATCCTAAGACCTAGAAAATACATTCTTTAATATAAGGGTGACAATAAAATAATGATATTAATCATAAAAGTTGATATTCTTTCATCTTTTTAGGTCCTGGTATTCTAAGCATTTTATATGTGTGCAAATTCTATTACTATGCATAAAGTACAATTTAAGTTTTTCAGTGCAAGCAATTTCTACATACTACAACACCTTCATACTGTAGGTATTATTCTGACCCCTCTGAGGCAGAACAATCTTAAATAAAAAGCCTTCCTCAATAATATGAATTCTTCCTGTTCTTGTGCATGTAAGTGTAGAAGACTACACACAAACCATTCTATACCTGTTTTGAGATATAGAGATAGTAAAACATTAAAATATGGAATCAAAAATATATTCAACAAACCATTGTTGTGATTGCCTCAAGGAAAAGGAAGGGACTGGAGCTGGGGACATGAAGGATGCTGTTAAAATCTAAGATCACATATCACTTTATTTTGTTAAGAGTAAAATCTTAAGTTCTTATAAAGGCTTATAAAGGCTCACATAATCTGATCTATTTATTCTTATCTATCTTTCCCTACTATGTCTCTCTAGTGACCAGCTTGTTCTAGACATACTATGCTCCTCCCTGGTCTTAGAATACTCCCACCTCTGGGCTTTTCTCTGGCTTCTTGTTTTACCTGGAAGATTGAGAGAGACTCTGGGTCCCTGGGAATGGATGAAGAAACTACTCAGACACTCTCCATCTGAGGAAGGAAGGGAGGGGGTTTTCTCTTGTGGAAAATTGCCCCCATTTCTTTATTAGCCAGGGTTTTTATCCACTTTCCACATATGGAAGTAATTAAGAAAAATATTCAGCACTTCCCTAAATGGTAGGGAGTGAAAGGGAAGTGCAGATCAATACAGGGTTGAAACATCCAGGTATTTTACACAAGGTCAAAAGCACTTCCTCTTACTTAATTCTGTTCTTTACATTTTATTGACAAGGATTTGAGGCTTTACAGAGAAAAACAGAGAAGGTTCCCTTTTTCTTAAAAGCCACTTTGGATTTCTATTCTATCTTTAAAATCCCCTGGAGGGTAGGATTCAGAGCAGGTCTGGGAGATAACCTGTCGGCTAAGGGCCCAGCTGGGGGCAACTCTGCACAGCGGTCAGAGTCTCTTAAACCAAGCCTGTCTGCTTCCCACATCTCCGCATGCCTGTCTATCCCCCACAGATTCTTCCCTAATTACAAGGTTCACTTTTCACCTCATGAGACTACCACCACTCACTCATCTCATTTAGAAAAGCAAACCACTTCCACTTTAGCACTCTCAATTCCTCCTTTCAATTTCTTCCAATATTCTATAAAATGTATGTATTTATTATCGTTGGCGGCGGCGGCGGCAGCCGTCCATCTCGAGAGACGATGGTGTAGCTTCTTAAGAGTCTATCTGCACCGCCGAGAATGGCTGTGCAGTCCGACTCAGGAGTGACACCGTATCTGTCTCCTCCCGTGTTGAATCGACATCTTGCGATGACGCTGGAGTGTCCTCTCCAGTGAAGCTGAAGCTACAGAGCCTGGGCAGGGTGATATGGAGGGTCTGCTGTTGCCCATGCAGCAGACCACCCCTCTCTTCGCAGCTGAAGGGTCCAAGGGAAAGACGGAGTCAATACAGCTTGGCTTCAGGTGCGCCGCAGGAGTTGCCGGTGTTGACTACAACGTCAAACCGCCTTAGGGACTCGGCTTCGGATTTTCTGTCGGGGTTTACTCCCTTAGCCTTTCCCCTGAAGAGGTATGCCGCAAGGCAGCGGAGGTTTTTTGGAGTCAGAGTTTTCCTTCTCTGATGTGCCCTGACTGGAAGATCGAACCAGCGACACTTAGCTTGCAGGCCGACGCTCAATCCACTGACCCAAACCAGCCAGGGGCTATTTATTATACTCATTGCTTATTTTATGTCCCCCCAATAGAAATAACTTCAATAAGAGAGGAGATTTATGTCTATATCATTGATCAGTGTACATTTAATCCTTGAAAATGCCCAGCATCTGTAGTATTTAGCAATTACTTCTTGAAGGTAAATATATATGTATGTATATGTACATATATATGAGGTCTATCCAGAAGAAGTCCAATCATTGTTAATATAATGAGAATAGTTTGCAAGACAGCAATGTAACCTGGCTGCCAAGGAGAGCAGACTGGAATGTGCATACATGAACAATGATGACTTCACCGAACTACTAATCAATAGAGGTGATATATGCCGTTGAGTGAACATGTGTATTGTGTGGCCATCACATTCAAAATGACTGAACAAGTAGAGCAATGAGTCTGCATTAAATTTTGTATTAAGCTTGAAAATTCCTCTGTGGAAATTGTTTGGATGATTCAGAAGGCCACAGCTATGAGAAAATGGTTATTGGCAGCTCCATCACAACAATGTGCCCACTCATGCATCATGTCTCATGCAGGGTTTTTTTGGTGAAACATCAAATTACCAGGTGACTCGGCCTCCCTACAGCCCAGATTTGGCCCCCTGAGACTTCTGGCTTTTCCTAAAACTAAAATCACCTTTGAAAGAGAAGACATTTCAGACCATTCAGGAAAATATGAAAGGGAAGTTTATAGTGATTAGGAAAATTATTTGAGGTCCCCAGGTGCCTACTGTGAAAGAGACTGAGGTGTCATTGTCCTCTGTTACAGTGTTTCTTGTGTTTTGTATCTTTTTCAATAGAAGTCTCTATTTTTCATATTACATGGCTAGATACCTTCTAGACAGACCACATATATAATTTGTATTTATATTATATATAATATTTTACTTGAAGCATACAGAAAAGTATGATATAGAATTCACAATTATAGGACTTCTGGTCAAGATGTCATCGGCAGCCGTCCGTCTCGAGAGACGATGGTGTAGCTTCTTAAGTCTATCTGCACCGCCGAGAATGGCTGTGCAGTCCGACTTGGGAGTGACACGGTATCTGTCTCCTCCCGTGTTAAATCGACATCTTGCGATGACGCTGGAGTGCCCTCTCCAGTGAAGCTGAAGCTACAGAGCCTGGGCAGGGTGATATGGAGGGTCTGCTGTTGCCCATGCAGCAGACCCCCCCTCTCTTCGCAGCTGAAGGGTCCAAGGGAAAGACGGAGTCAATACAGCTTGGCTTCAGGTGCGCCGCAGGAGTTGCCGGTGTTGACTACAACGTCAAACCGCCTTAGGGACTCCGGCTCCGGATTTTCTGGTCAAGATGATGGCATAGGTAAACAGGGATCACCTCCTCACACAATCACATCAAAATTACAACAAACATACAGAACAATAATCACTCAGAACCATCCAAAATCAAGTTGAATGGAAGTCTGACTACTATAGATTTTAAAAAATCACCTCCATCCAGACTGGTAGAAGGGGCATAGACATGGAACAGGCTGGTCCCACATCCACGTATAGTGAGAAAAAATTTAGGAGAGATATCTCGAGAGTGAGGAGTCCTAGCCCCAGACCACCACCACCACCACCACAAGTCTGGGTCCAAATGCCAGGAGAATAAGTCCCATAACTTCTGGCTGCAAAGTCCAGTGGGGATTGAGTTGATGGAAGAAACTTCTGGAGTCCCAAGCAGTTCCCCATGAAGAACCCAAAGCATGAACTTACTCAGATTCACTCCTGAGCTCCAGTGCTGGGGTAGCAGCTTGAAGGCACCAGTGGCATAAGGGGAGGGACTTAAATGTCTGTCTCAAGGAGATGGCTGGGAGATAGCTTTCTCACAGACAGAAAGGTGGGCAGAGGCCATTGCCCCTTTTCAGTCCCTCCCCCAACAAAGCCACAGAGCCAGCAGCTGGGTACCATATCTGAGACTCCATCAATCTGACTAACACTGTTTGTTCCACCTTGGAGATGCCTTGAGTCTCTGTCCCACTTAACATACAGGCCCACCCAAACTGTTACCCGTGACTATTCCACCTGAATGATTGATGATACATCACAAGTTCCTAAATCCTATCAAAAAAGTAGCAGCCAGCCTCTATAAGCCCCAAGCCCCCATACCTTTTGCTAAGTGGTCTGAGGCCCAGCACTAGCAGCAATTAGCCTAGATTCAAGCTTGGCTTTGCCTGCGACTCTCCAAGCCCAGTGCAAGTAGCAACCATTTAAGATTGCTTTATAGCTCATGTAGGGTGACCCTGGGCAAAACACAGGTGGGAGTTGACCTCGGCCTGCACCACCCAGGAAACCCCAGAGCCTGTGCACTCAGTGGACAGCTACAGATCATGTTGGAGTGTTGTGGCTGCAGAGGCGAGATCTAACAGTCTGAAGCAGTGTGGAAAGTAAGCCAAGTTTACTGCCAGAAGTCGGGCTCAGGCTTGAGCAGGTCTCTAACAAAGCTCTGACTCTGAATGGGTTTTAGGGCAGGGCTTATATAGGGGGTTTGCTTCTCTGTTTCTCCTTTGGCGGGAAGCAGGGGCTGGGCAGGGCTGCAGGAATGTCTTGGCAGTAACAGGAACAGAAATCCGCAAAGCTATAAGGTTATCTTTAGCTTGCAGCTGCAGCCTCTTAGTTATGGTCAAATTTTTTGTAAACCAATTATTTTTCCAAAAAGGCTAGACATTCTGTAAGACATAACTTTACAAGAGTTATAAACAAGTCACAAGTAAATGGAAGGAGATAGGAGTTATGAGAAAGAGCTGAACTGGGGTCTCTTAGCTTGTAAATCACCGAGTGGTTGTAATATTTCCCCCTTCCAATCCCCTGAAAATACCTTTTAGGAGACCCTTGCAATTTCTTAGCAGACCTTTACAACTTTTTACAGAGAAGAGCTGATGCCCCTACAGGAGCACGACCACCCTGCCCCTACACAGCTGATCCTCAACAGAGAGTGGAGGTTAGTAGTCAGTGGTCACAGCCAATCCTTGCAACTGACTGGCCTGGTTAAATTTCTCCCATTTACCTGCCAATAATGATAAAACCTCAACTATAAGAGCTGGGTATACTGAGCTTACATGAAGGGCAATACTCAAGAATCCAGCTTTGGTGATAGGAGAGGCCATGCTTCTGGATACTACATGAAACCTACTACATTAGACCATGCTACCAAGACAAGGAGTCAGAGAAGCTCTACCTAATACATAGAATTAAACACAGGGAGGCTGCCAAAATGAGGAGACAAAGAAACATGGCCCAAATAAAAGAACAGATCAAAACCCCAGAAAAAGAACTAAACAACAATGGGCATAAACAATCTATCAGATGCAGAGTTCAAAACACTGGTTATAAGAATCATCAAGGAACTTAGTGAGGACCTCAACAGCATAAAAAGGACCCAATCAGAAGTGAAGGATACACTAATTGAAGTAAAGAGCTTTTTACAAGGAAACAACAGTAGAGTGGATGAAGCCAAGAATAAAATCAATAATTTGGAATGTAAGGAAGAAAAAGCAACCAACCAAGACAACAAAAAGAAAAAAGAATCCAAAAAAACAAGGGTACTGTAAGCAGCCTCTGGGACAACTTCAAGCATTCCAACATTCCATCCTAGGGGTGTCAGCAAGAGAAGAGAAAGAGTAAGAAATTGGAAATATATTTGAAAAAATAATAAATGAAGACTTCCCTAATTTGGTGAAGAAAAGGGACATGCAAGTCCAGGAAGCACAGAGAGTCCCAAACAAAATGAATGCAAAGAGGCTCATATCAAGGCACATCATAATTAATGCCAATGGGTAAAGATAAAGAGAATATCTTAAAAGCAGCAAGAGAAAAAAAGTGACCTACAAGGCAGCTCCCATTAAACTGTCAGCTGATTTCTCAAAAAAAATCTTTGCAGGCTACAAGGGACTGGCAAGAAATATTGAAAGTCATGAAAAGCAGGAACCTACAGCCAAGATTGCTCTACCTTGCAAAGCTATCATTTATAATCAAAGGATAGCTAAAGAGCTTTTCAGACAAGAAAAACAAAAAGTTCATCATCACCAAACCATTATTATATGCAATGGGACTTATTTAAGAAAAAGATCAAAACAGTGAACAACAAAATAGCAATAAATACATATCTATTAAAAATTTAATCTAAAAAAACAAAGTAGGCAAAAAAGAACAGAGATAGAATCATGGATACAGAGGGCATTTTGATGGTTGCCAGATGGGCAGGGTTATGGGAAAATGGATAAAAAGGTGAGCGGAATAAGAAGTACAAATAAGTAGCTACAGAACAGCCATAGGGATGTAAAGTACAGTATAGGAAATGGAGTAGCCAAAAAATTTACACACATGACCTATGGATATGAATAATGGTGTGATGATTGCTTGAGGTAGTGGGGGTGCTAGGTGGAGGGGGACAAAAGGGGAACATTTTGCATAGCTGTAATAGCATAATCAGTAAAATATAATTTAAAAAACAAAGAAACAAAAAAGAATTCACAATTGTTAAATCTAGGTAGCCTGTGTATGTGAGTGAATATTTTCTGTTTCCTAAATTTTCAAAAATGTTAATAAAATTTTTAACATATAACATTTGAAAACTATAAATTATATAAAATGGGATTAATTTTGTATTGTTGACACTTAAATGACACGGTATAAGAATAAAAACCTGAAATTATTTTTAATAAAAAATTAAAGCCAATCTGTTGTTTTGTTAATATAAAAGTCCAGTTAGTTTTTCTTTATTAAATATATATATTATTTATGCTACACATTCAATTAATTATGCAGTTTAAATGTATGAAGAATAAAAAATTATATAAATTTCATCAGAAACTAATTTGGGTTTTGAACTTGGATATTTTCCTCAATTTGATGACTTACAGAATCTTATAAAATAAAAGCTGAAGAAAATGTAGATTTTTAAATTTATCCATTCAAATAACTTATTGATGAATAGATAGAGGAAAACTAGTTATCTCCAATGTGAAGAATTAAGAATGGACCTCTATAATACATATTGCATAGATTTCTTATCAGACTGTAATTACGACCAAAGGACAAAGTGGGTAGAGAGGAGGAGACTTCAAAGTCTTCAAAGTCAAAGCAGTTTCCAGCAAGATAATTTTTCTGAAAATTGTATTTTTTCCAAATTGATTTGAATGAACATATCTAGAGATAAGAATTCTTCCTTGCAAGGTCTACTGTATGGATATATAAGTTTAAAAGTATGAGACATATTACAGCCACATGAGCAGGAAGTTTACTGGCCTGGCTATATCCAGAACATTGATGAAAAAGTAAGTGAGAAAATCTGGTCCCACTATGGGTAAATTGGGCAAACGAGTTGAAAAATATAAATTCAAACAACCAATAAACCAGATGGCTCAGAGGGGAATTTAATTGTTATATGTAAAATTTAATATGAAACAGGCACCATCAAGATAAGTTACTCTTTAAAACTTATAGTGTAGAAGGCAAACCTCAGTGACTAGGAATTTCAGTGTATTCTTGTATTTTAGATGGAAAAATCTCATTTTTCAGTGGCCTGACCACTAATTGAACAAATAAACTGAAAGAAAAGAGGTCTTACATATGCACCAATATATAAAATATATTTTTTTAGAAATAAAATTTAGAAAGAAAAAATAACTTTAATTCAGTGTTTAACACCTAGATGTCCAATTTCAATTCACTTTAATGACAGGTTAAGGATTAAGAAATTATGATAAAAGAGAAAATGAAGTTATAGTCATTTGACAGTGGTAACTTTATTTTTTCTTCTTTTTAGTGCATTGTTTATTAAAATGTGAAAATAAAGAAATTAATGGAGCTGTGAGATTTGATTGCATGAATGTTCAGATCTCAAGGCAGTTGATCTCATACCATGTACATGTAGCAGTGCAGTGGGAAAATGCAAAACCTTATTTTTAAAGAAATACGTTTATAGGTTTTATCATCCTAGAAATATTTGGAAAGGAGTAACAAACAAGTTTCATTTAAATTTTTAGTAACAAATTTCTATGTGAAAGCCCTGGTCCTTGTGACCCTAGCCCAATATTGTGTGAGTCACAAGAAGGCCTTTTTATTAGACTGTTGCAATTCTCTACAGCATAAAAAAAATAAAGTTCTCTCCTTCACATTTGACTCTTCTAAGTTTCTATTCAAAGACAATCAATGAACCATAATGAAGGAGAAAAGTTTAGTGCCTAGAGAGGTATGTCGCTTGAATATAAGGCCTCCTGTCTTCCATGTACCCAAAACTGTGCGTGTGTGTGTGTGTGCGCGCGCGTGCACATGTGTATTAGGTGATGGAACCAAAATTCCTGTTTATTTATGGATGATAAACCTACCATAAATAAACAATATATTGGGCTAAAAATTAGATGACCTTAAAGCAAGCCACCAGATGATCTTTTCTCTCCTCTGCATCTCTTGCAACAACTTTCCTTTCAAACACTCTCTCACCCAAGTTATCTTAAGACTATAGAGCAACTTTACACAAATTTTCAAGATGGTGTCTAAGCTAGATGTTATTGTGTTAAGTTACAAGTCAGTCTATTTTCTGTATGTAAATCTAATTGAACAACATCTAATTTTGGTCTCCACATTCATTCAAAACAAAAATTTTCTACCTTTTTCTTCTGTCTTTCCACAAATATTTACTAACTACCTACTAGATGCAATACATTTTCCTCAACTTCATAGAGTTTAGTAACCCAACTGCTTCATTCATTTTCTAAGTATTTTGAAAAAATGTGTGAAGTACACAGACACACAAGCACAAATCTCAGAAGTTGTATTAATGAAAAGCTATTTATTAGCATGTATTCCTTTTTGTGTTATGAATTCTGCATGAATTTACAGAAATCATGAAAGTGGGAGCAAATGTATTTTTAAAAAATCAATACAAAGAACTGTTTTATGCAATCTATTAAATCACAACTAGCAAAGACATATCCACCCAGAGCCACAGTCACTTAAATGTGCCTACCTTGTCTTTAAAGGATCTGTCTTGGTTAATTATTGACCAACGAGAACTCCAGCAGCTACCTCAGTCTGCAATAAATCTTAGAGATGAAGCCACCACATTGATTTACTTCATCAATCTTTTTAAGGAATTAGGGGAAGATTTCTTTAGGGGAAAGTGCAAAGGAGAAGAAGTCTTGTTACTCTGGCCCATCTTAAAAAATAACTTGAGATTAATTTTTTTTAGAAAGAATTGATAGATACTGAGTCCACATTTATTCTTCTTTTCAAAGCTCAATGATATTAGAAATTTCTGATTCTATGTTATTTTCAGAAATTTTAAAATATAAATATTAAATAAAATTATATATAAATAACACTATGTTTCAATAATTCAAAAGTGGAAAATTACCATTTTGTCATATTTTCACATATAACATACGTATCACATTCACACAGACACGAATACCCCAAATACGCACATAGAATATATGGAGAGAGTAATCTATATACCTATCAAGTGAGTTTGTATTTTAATCTTTAATGTTTCCATTGTATAACTTTATACTAAATTTTTGTAAATTGTAAACAATTACAAAAATATGCTGTATATTGCTTCCTGACCATATGTGTGAATGTCTATAGGATATATACTGTACATAGCAGTAGAAATTTCATGCCATAGAATATATATACACTGTATTCAAACTATTATTTTCTCTAAGATTACTCTCCAGAGTAGTTACACCAATTATAATTCCAGTTCTGTTTACAAGTTTCTTTTTTCACCTACTTTGGTCATTCTAATTTTTTTTTTTTTTGTAAATTGCTTGTTCTTATATGTCACCCGTGGCCTGTTGCTTTTTCTTGTACTCATATTTTCTCTATCATGACAGTTTCCTACTTCTGAAGGTCTGCTTCTTGCAAACATACCCAATATCCCAGCATCCCCCCACCAAGCCTTAAATTTAACACAGTCATAGGTCATGTTAGCATGAACTACATAATACATAAAGAAAATGAGAACAAAGAAATTTCTTAATTTGCTATTACTATTAAGAGAACCTTTTCATACTGTCATTATGTAAGTATTATAAGGTTTGTATTGCTGGGACGAAGTTCTTTTTTTTTTATTGAGTTCAGAGGAGAGCAAAATGCTTAATCTCCATACTCCAAATAAAAATATTCATGTCCCTCTGACTCTTGTCACATAGTTTTGTGCAGGCAAATTAGAGAAAAAATAAATAGAAAACTCAGCATATAAAATAATAATCAGCCAAAGGGTACATAGCTGAAGAAGTAAAATATTCTTAAGTTAATTGCAATAAAGAACATAAATATTTGCTACCATAAATTATGGAGATGAGGCCTCAATAATTAAAATCTGAAATGTGAGCCATTGGTGTAGGTTGTTTTTGTTTGTTTTGTTTTCTTTTCTTTTTTTACCCGAGGTGTTGTTAAATGCCTTGATTTTAGAAAACAACATCCTAGACCAGATGTATGGGAAAACTAGTGCTGGGTACAAAAGCAAAGCATAAGACAACCAGGAGTTAAAACAAAGAATACACCAAATTTCTCACTAGAAACAATTCGTTAGCACTAAGTTCTCAAATTCCTTGAAGATGTGATAATGTCAATAATTAACAAAATATTTTTCAGGTGATCAATAAAATAACTATTTTCAACTTCTATAATCTGGTTTTTAAACTTCTAACCTGCTGGGCAGCGATGAAGAAAGAACAGCTGTGCCGTTTCAGGTTCAAATCAGTCTCTTTGGGTGGACTTCATCTTTTATATGTTAATGTCTTTCAGGACTTTTTCTTACTCTACTTCAATTTTGCCAAGATGCCAGGTAGCAAAATAGTGATGTCATGCAGACATCTGCTATGGAAGCTGAAACTCATGGTCCTTTACCCCTGTTACACCATGAGTTCTTCATTAGGACCACAACAAAGATTTCAATCTTCTGATCCTCCTGCATTCTTTATATAGAAATCCTACATGTTTCAGCTATAAAGAAACAGATATGTTACTTTTTGATCATTTACCTGAAAAACACCAGCTTTTGCAAATTCGTCACTGTGTTAGATATGGTACCAAAACAATGTGGTACTGTTGAAGGAGGATTTCATCCTTTCCCAGGTTCCCCCATCTTAGTCTAGATATTTTTCTCATATACCATGTTGAAGATTCTCTTAAAAATGAAAATTATAAACTGGCACTGGCTTTCTTTCACTAAAACTTTCTGTCCTAGAATTTCTCTCACTTCTAATTCAGACGATTTTCCACATCTTATTTTGGCAGATAGGATTTCTGCTGCCTCATATTTTTGATTCTCTCTACCTGACTCAGAATAAAAATGATTATTCAAGCTTGACTCTATTACAACTGGCTCTTGATATATTAATGAGAGCTTAAGGAATTTAGAAAATCCTCTCTTAGTAATGCCTACATTTTCAGAATATTGTCTCAGAAGTTCTTAGTGACTTTAATGATTAATTTGACAGTTAAAACCTTATCATGGTTTTATTGCTCTAATTGATTGGTATATCCATCTTCCCCAGAGTTAAGTGTCTTGGCTTTGTCCTTAAGAGAATACTACAAAGGAAAATTATTTAGGAAGAATAAAAAATAAATCCAATTAATACTTCCCAAATATTATTCCATTAGTGGAGAGAAGAATTGGCAAAAAAAGCTCAAGTCCATAATATAATATTTGTATTTTTTGGAAATGTGTACATGCTTATGCTGTTGAGCAAACTCCATGTAATTTAATTTTCATATTCTAATTTAATGAAGTATAATTTTTGCAAAATTTCACTCCTTTTTATTATTATATATGAGAATTTACAGAATACCAGTCTTAAATATACTTAGAACAATTGGTTGTAGTGAGTAGTGGCTGGCAGCTTTCCATGGCATTGTCCCCTTGGCTCATTTTAGTTCTCTTCACTTGCTATTTTCTTTCTGGCACAATAACTATTTATTTATTAATGATTAATGCATGGTTTCTGTAGGCAAATGAGTCTGCTAGAAATATTTGGACTATATACAGAAACCTCAGACAGCCATATTTGAATTGAGTAGGCTCAGAATTGTGGTCACTGTCAATAATCCAGGTCCAGACTATCCAAAACCAAACAAGCAACTTACTGTGCTATACCCTGCCTTATTTCTCTCAATGTGTACTGCCACCTAGAAGTTACATGGCTGTTGATATATTGATGCTGTTTCTCTGAAGAATCCAATTACAAGAGTTATGCATAGAAGTTGTTCTTTTACTTGACCCATGATCTGTCAATACCTTGTGGTATTATCTCATGGTATTGTCTCCCTGTATGTTTTCTTTATTGCCTGCACAAACTAGTAAAGTTATTTGAAGTTCTCCACTTGTCAGGGCCCTGGGGAAGAGAACTGACAGAAGAAAGCAGAGTTTGCAAAATAAACTGAGGACAGCTGACCTGTTTCCTTCAGTATCTTTGCAGCCCTTTTCTCTTTTGGCTGACACACATATGATCATGAACACACAGCCAATGTGTTTTGGTATAGAAGACTGCAGGTTTTCCTATTTATTTTGCATATTTTTTTAACATAATATAAATCTACAACTTTTTTAGATATGTCTACCTTTAGAGACTAAAAAAAGAGGTGTTTTATACATGTTGAAATCTATATTATACAAACATGCATGCTGTTTTGGGAAAACAGCTCAATGGGCTGCAAAGTGGCACAATGGTTGTTTTCTAAAATGTATTACCTAAATTATTATTGATAATAATGTGACAAGATAATTAACACCTACACAGCATTTTTTACTTTAAGAATACTTTAAAATATTAATTGTATAACCTCTTCAAAACCCCACTTTACAACTAAAAGAACCAACACAGAGGTTAAGTGATTTCTCAAAGGTAAAAAAAAAATACCCCACATAAAATCTGTCACCATGTCTCTGATGTCCATGCCTTAATCTTAGACCAACAAGTGATCTCTCTTTTTCCTTCATATTTAGAATCAGGAAATGGTTTATGCAATTAATATAATACTCTACTATAAGCCATTATGATAGTCAATAGTCCACCTACTGAATTATATTTAGATTCTTCCTGAAAAGGAAGAAAACCTAATGAGAAATCAGCCGGCAAGATAATAAATTAAAATTGGAGACTTCTCCATTTAATCTCTAGTTTATAAGTATAAAAGAAATTCAGAATGTATTTGTTTGTGGCAGATGTTATAGTCTTTTCAACTCAGTGCAAAGGAGAGTGGTAGCTAGTCAATAGCTAGTAGGGGAGGACAAGACATGAGTGAGAACTGTACACAATCTGCAGACCTCACAGGTATGATTATTGACCAATTGATATATAGAGCTGACATAATTTCTCAGGTGATGCCATTCTGCAAAGGCATCACCAATATTAGAAATTTATTATTATCATCTCTTTAGCTATTACCTGAAAACAGTTATTCTGTTTAATAGAGTTAGTAATACATAAATCTGGCTCATACTTAGCTTTAAAGGCAAAATATGACCTAAATTGACGGTGCAATTTTTCCATGTTGCATAGGTGCAACATAGAAAAACAAACTTTAGGGTTTTTTTTTTTAATTTTGATAATTTTTTCCAAACTCACCAGATAGGTATCTCTTAAGATCTCAGCAGAAAAAAAATATTTAGAACATATAGAAAAAGAGACACTCTTATTCAGTGAATTAGGAGAAAAGTTTAAGTCGTGTGATGAAGAAATGATGAGATTCCAAGTAGGGTAAATGATAGAAACAATGTCAAACAACATCAAACTGAGAATTTTATTAATTAACTGATTTTCTAATGGAAAATGTACAATAATTTATAAGTAAAGCAGTTTTATATTATTAAGATCTTAAATCTAGATTAGTGTTCAGTAAAACTGGAGGAAATATATATATTCAACATTTTGGAATTAATTATCTGAGGTCTTTTGAGTTGCAATATCTGAGAGCTGTCAACATTTATTTGAATAGAATATAGAGATAATACTATACCTTAAATAAATAACCTCATTAAGGAGAATAATAGCATAAAAAACAGTAATAAAAAAAATGCTTCCAGAAAGGCATGAGGTGAAAATAGGAGTGAGGATTTCAAATAAGTACTAGATAACTTGAGCTCACTTTGATAGCTTTGGGATCATGAAAATAGAAAATAAAGCCTAAAGCTGGGGCCCACCGAAGGTGGAAAGTCTTATAGGAGACCATCTTATAAAAACTGAAAACCTAAAGGGAAACAGTGAGTCTCAATATAAATGAGAAAAAAAACCCACCATTCAGAAGAGAATATCAGAACAATGTCCCCTATTAGAGAGAAACAATAATCTACTGTAGAAATGTATAACCAAAATTCAGGCCTCATGTGGTTTTGCATTTGAAATTCATAAAAAACTTTGTGGCCTGGTAAAGCTCTAAATGGTCCCAGATTGATAGTGTATCCAGGAAGCCAATAGAATTAATTATTTATCTTCTGTGGAAAAACAATCTTAACTCAAACATGAAATAATGTCCTCTTAAAAATCTAAAAAAATTGAGTACAAATAAAAAACAGATAGTGTACCAACAACAGATCAACACAAAAGAAACTTACAAAACATACAGTTGGGCTGGAAATGATTCCAAAAAAGATCTGAGAATAAATAGTGAGAAAAAATATCAGTAAATATTTAAATAAAACAACCTGATTGAAAAGAATTATTGTTAAAAAAGTGTAATTACAATATGTATAAAATAATGTTGAATAACATGTCTTGGAGGAATTTAATTAGATTTAAATAATTTGTTTTTATATTGTTAGAAAATAAAACTTTTTTTACATAAATCTAGACTTGATTCTTAAAATTTACATGTTAAAATAGCTAGAGCAAAACCCAAGAGACTATCAACAGATGATTAAGTTCTAAGATGCTAAAAATTAAACAATATACTTAAACAAATATAAAATAACATATTTTTTAAACTGTAATAAAGAATTAAAACACACATACACAGGATGATAAAGTTAGATTTATTTCAGAATCAAAGATTATTTTTTAGTAAATAAAAGATAGATCTATTTTAAAATTCTAATAAATTATGATGGTCAAACCATCTTGCACAGGGCCTCATCAAACTAATATTCACTCACTAAAAAAGTTGTCAGTTAATTTGAGATAGACATTTGATTGTTCAACATGATGAAAAAATAAGTAAAATTTAAGGGAATAAAAATAGAGAGAAACATAACTTTTATTTATTGAAGATGATGCCATTGACTATGTAAAAGTCCAGAAGTATCTACAGATAAATTGTGAGCATTAATGGCAAAAACTAACACACTTACAAAATATAATGGTCAATACACAAAAGTCAACTGAATTTTTATATATTGGTGACAATCAAAATGTCATTTAAAATGTTACATTCACTTATGTTTATATATGGGTATACAATTTAAAGTATCAATATCAATGACCTAAGAATAAATCTAACAAAACATATAAAACTCTTATGCAAAAATCTATAAAGTATTAGACAATAAATAAATGCTCAACAAATGGAGAAATAGTGCATATTTCTAAAATCATTGACTGAATATTGTAAAAATATCAAAATTCATGGTATTAGTCAATTAAAAAATATAATATCAGCAAGTTAGAGTAAAATTATCAACTCTGTGTGTGTTTATGTTAATGTAACAAGCTGATTCTGATAATTATATTCACAAATAAATGCCCAAGTATTCCCAAGACATCCTCAAAACAATTTGATGAGACACAAGATGAGTAGATCAGCCCTATAAAAAAATAAAAACTTATTATAAATCTATAGTAAGACATATATTCTTAGACCAAACACACTAAGACAAGTAAGAAAGGTAGAAAGTAAAGAAAATGACCCACACATATAAAGACACAATTTATGTTACAGCCACCATTGTAAGTCAATAGAGAAAGGATAAATTATTTAAAATTTGGCATTGGAAAAGTTAGTTTTTCCATAGAGAGAAAATTAAATTGGATCCCTACTTTATAGAATCCAAATTTCAAGTGAATTGAAGAATGAAATGTAAATGGAAAAACTACAGACTTTTTGAAAACTATTTAGTACACTATTTTTAAGAGCATATATGTAAACAGATTTCTTAGGAAGACAGAACACACATATGTATACATAAATAAATTTTTGAAAAATTAATTATTATAAAATTAAGAAATTCTTGTCATTCCATGGAAATGTAAACACTTCCTGGGAGAAGGTATGACCAACACATATTAAAATGAATATATAACAATAAGAAAATTACAGAGCCCTATGAAAATGAACATAAGATAAAGTTTTGCTCAGATGATGAACACAAAGGTTCATAATAAAAGAAAATACTCTCACCCTGGCTGATGTAGCTCAGTGAATTGAGCACCAGCCTGTGAACCAAAGGGTCACCAGTTTGATTCCCATTCAGGGCACATGCCTGGGTTGCAAGCCATGTTCCCAGTTGAAAGGCAATGACACATTGATGTTTCTTTCTCTCTCTTTCTCTTTCTGTTCCCCTATATCTAAAATAAATAAATAAAATATTTTAAAAATAAATAAGTGATAATATTTCCAATGTAGTTATCAGATATATATAAATTAAAATTACATAATCTTTATGTTATGATAGGCAAAAGTGTAAAAACTTGAAAGTTTCATAAAAGAAAGTATTTAGAGTATTTTAGGGGGATTACCTAGCAGTGTTGGTGGAAATTAAAATTTTTTCAGTCATTTGTGGAAACAGTTTCACACTACTTAGCAAATTTGAAAATGAGCATAACCTATACTCCCACATATCCATTCTTTGGAAAATGCCATAGGGAAATACTAGGATATATGCAGCAGTAGATATGCTTTTAAAATGTATATAGAATCATTATTTAAACCAGCAAAATTTAATCACATTATTCATCAACAGAATGAAAAAATAAACTGTGGTATATTCATACAAAGAGAAAGAATAGAGCATGAAAACAAATAAATTACAGATAGTAATATCAAGCAGGATAAACTTCATATTCTTAATTCTGAATGTAAAAAGTAATAGAAAATGTATATAATATGATTACTTACATATAAATTTAATAATACATAAAATGATATCAAGGAAGAAATCAAAAGATACCTTGAAACAAATAAAAATAGGGACACAGAATCCAAAATCTATGGGACACTGGGAAAGCAATTCTAAGAGGAAAATTTATAGTATTGTAGGCCTATCTTGGGGGGGGGGGATGTTCAAATAAACAATATAACTTCACACTTAAAGAAACTTGAAAAAGAACAACAACCAAAAAAAAAAAAAAAAAAAAAAAAAAAGCCCAAAGTAAGGAGAAGGAAGAAAATAATGAAGGTAAGAGCAGAAATAAATGAAATAGAGTCTAAAAATCATGATACAAAAGATCAATGAAACCAATAGTGGGTTCTTTGAATAGATAAATATGATTGACAAACATTTAAACAGACTCATCAAGATAAAAAGAGAAAGGACCCAAAATAAATAAAATCATAAATGAAAGAGGAGAAATAACAATTGACACCAAATAAATACAAGGAATTGTAAGAAAATATTATAAAAAATTATATGCCAACAAATTGGACAACCTGGATGGAATGGATAAATTCTTAGAAACATATGATCTTCCAAAAATAAATCAGAAAGAATCAGAGAATCTGAATAGAGAGGTTATACCTAATGAATTGAAGTAGTAATCAAAAACTCCCAACAAATACATGCCCTGGACTAGATGGCTTTGTAGGTGAATTTTACCAAACATTATAAAAAGAACTAACATTTCTCCTTCTCAATCTATTTCATAAAGTTCAAGAAGAGAGAAGGCTCCCAAACTCATTTTATGAGACCAGCATTATCCTAATTGCAAAATTAGATAAAGATAGTACAAAGAAAGAAAATTATAGGCCAATATCCCTGATGAACATAGATGCTAAAATTCCCAACAAAATATTAGCAAACTGAGTACAGAAATGCACCAGAAAGATCATAAACCATGATCAAGAGGGATTTATTCTAGGAATGCAAGTTTGGTACAACATTGGCAAATCAATAAATGTGATTCAGTACATAAACAAAATGAAAAATAAAACCACATGATCATATCAATAGATGCAGAAAAAGTTTCTGATAAAATCCAGCACCCATATATGATCAAAACTTTCAGCAAAATGGGAATAGTGGGGCCATATCTAACATAATACAGGCTATATATAACAAACCCACTGCCAGCATCATACTCAATGGGCAAAAACTACAAGTGTTCCCCTTAAAATCAGGAACAATATGTGAGTGTCTTCTTTCACCTCTCTTATTCAACCTAATACTGAAAGTCCTAGCCATAAGACAAGAAGAAGAAATAAAAGGCATCCAAATTGGAAAAAAAGAAGTAATGCTGTCTTTATTTAAAGATGTCATGATACTGTACATAGAGCATCCCAAAGATTCCACCAAGAAAGTACTAGAACTGATCAATAAAATCAACAAAATAGCAGGATACACAATTAATATATATAAATCAATTACATTTTTATATGCCAATAATGAACTAACCTAAAGGGAAATTAAGAAAGCAGTCCCATTCACCATTGCTTCAAAAAGAATAACATACCTAGGAATAAACCTAACCAAGGATGTAAAAGACCAATACATGGAAAAGTATAAGATACTGAAGAAAGACATTGAAGAAGATACAAATAAATGGAATCACATACCATGTTCATGGATAGGAAGAATAACATCTTTAAAGTGTCTATACTACCCAAAGCAATCTATAGATTTAAAGCAATTCCTATCAAGATTACAATGACATATTTCACAAAACTAGAACAAATATTTCCAAATTTATATGGAACCACAAAAGGCCCCACACAGCAAAAGCAATCCTGAGGAAGAAGAACAAAGTTGCAGGAATCATGCTACCTAATATCAAAATATACTACAAAGACATAGCAATCGAAGCAGCCTGGTACTGGCAAAAAAACAACAACAACAATAAAAAAAAAAAAACAGAAGCTTAAATCAATGGAACAGAATAGAGATACCAGAAATAAACCCATACCTTTATAGTCAATTAATATTTGACTGAAAAAGCAAGCATATACAATGAGCTAAAGACAATTAATTCAATAAATGGTTTTGAGGAAATTGGACAGATACATGAAGAAAAATTAAACTAGACCACCTTCTTACACCACACACAAGAATAAATTTAAAACTTGTTAAAGACTTAAATGTTAGACATGAAACCATAAAAATGCTACAAGAAAACATAGGCAGAAAAATCTCAGACAGTGCTCATAGAAATTTTTTTTATATATATTACCCAAGCAAGGTAAACAGAAGAAAAAAAAAATGGGACTGCATCAAACTAAAATGTTTTTACACAGCAAAGGAAATAATAAAAAATAAATTAAAAGACAACCCATAGAATGGGAGAGCATATCCACCAATATATCTGATAAGGGGTTAATATCCAACATTTATAAAGTACTTACAAAACCGAACACCAAAAAAACAAACAACCCAATTAAAAAATGGGCAAAGGATCTGAATAGACACTTCTCAAAAGAGGACATAGAGATGGCCAATAGACATATGAAAAGATACTCAACATCACTAATCATCAGAGAAATGCAAATTAAAACCACAATGAGATGGTGTCTCACACCAGTCAGAATGGCCATGATCAATAAGTCAACAAACAACAAGTGCTGGTGAGGATGAAAACAAAAGGGAACCCTAGTGCACTGTTGGTGGGAATGCAGACTGTTGCAGCCACTGTGGAAAGCAGTATGGAGACATCTCAAAAAATTACAGATGGATCTGTCTTTTGACCCAGCCATCTCACTTCTGGGAATATATCTGAAGGAACCCAAAACACTAATTCAAAAGAACATAAACACCTCTGTGTTCATTGCAGCGTTATTTACAATTCAAGGTTATGGGAGCAGCCCAAATATCGATCAGTAGATGAGTGGATAAAACAACTATGGAACATCTCCACAATGAAATTCTAATCAGTCATAAAAAAGAAGAAAAATTTACCCTTTGCAACAATATGGAAGGACCTGGAGAACATATGCTAAGTGAAATAACCAGTCATAGAAAGACAAATACCATATGATTTCACTCATACCTGGAATCTAATGAATGAACTGAACTAACAAGCAAAACAGAGACAGACTCCTAGATGGAGAGTGGATGACAGCTAGTGTGTGTGTGTGTGTGTGTGTGTGTGTGTGTGTGTGTGTGTGTGTGTGTGTGTGTTAATGGGGTAGAGTGTGGAGGGACTGAGCAAAAAGGAAAAATGACTCATGGATCAGACAACAGTGTGGTGATTGCTGGAGGGAGGCGGGTATAAGGGCACTAAATGATAATAGAAAAAGTACAATAAAGATTAAATTAAAAAATAATACAAGGCACAAAATAAAGACCTAAAAATACATAAAAAGAAACTCTATATTATCTAAGTGCTAAAACTATAGGCAAAAGAAAATAGTTAATACAAAATTTATTCTTGTAGTTACATCTAAGGTGAAAAGAAGGTGATATTGGGAAAGGGCACACAGAAGATTTCTAAGACACTGATAATTTATAAATTTATAATTTAAGCTGTGTGATATCGATGAATAGATAGATGATAGGTAATATAGATAGATGATAGATAGTATTCTGTTACTATTTTTAAAATCTGTACATGAATGTTTTGTGTATGGAACATTTTACAAAAGCAAAAATACACATCAGACCTATATCCATTACTCCAATGCCTACTAAACATACTGCATCTGAAGCCAGACAAATTTGGATGCATGTTCTTGTTCCATCACTTATGAGGGGGGATCAAAAAAATGGAATTACTTTCTAGAGGGTAGGCCCCTTGTAGTACAGGCTTCCTTGCTAGTGAGCATTCTAGGAACCCCCCTGTATCAGTGCACCGCCTGGTGTTGTGAGAGGCTGCTTTCAGCTTCAGTAAACTTTTCTGAAGACTCTTTCAACATGTTTGCCTATTTTGTCATGGGTGATTCACAAGCACACCTGCCCACACTGTGCTGAGTGTTCAGCAGTTTTTGACCCCAAATGGCATGACTCCCATACTCCACCCTCCCTATTTATCTCATCTCACATGAAGATTACTTTTTGTTTGTTTCTATGGGTGAAAAAAGTCCTCAAAGAGAAACATTTTGCCATTGTGGAAGAGGTGAAACAAAAAAACTAAAAGGCATCAAAAGTGATGAGTTGAAAAACTGTTCTGAGTAGTGGTAAAAAAAAAAAAAAAAAAAAAACCATTTCAATAGGTGTATTGCATCAAATGGAGAGTACTTTTAAGGTGAAAACTTAACATGTAAGAAAAAATACACAATTTTTTAATAAATAAATTCTATGGTTTTTGGATCTCTATCTTGTACTACTTCTATGTTTTAAGGTATGTTTATTTAGTCTCAAAGCTTGCTATCTTTATGTGTAAAATAAAATATATACAATATCTGCATCACTGAAATCTCAAGTTTAGATAAAATAGTGCATGGGAAGTACTCAGGACAGTGCCTGCCACACACACAGTTCTCATGGTGACACAGTAGCTATCATCACAGGCATTGCCACAGTGATGGGAAAAAGGAAAACATATAGACTATGTTAGAGTTAGACATACTCAGGACCTAACATGTACTAGCTGTATGACCTCAGGTAGTTTCTGTTATCTCTGATTTTCAACTCCCTCACCTTTAAGATGGAGGTGGGAGTACTTACCTCATTTGGTAAAATGCAGTCTCAATGAAACAATGTATATCAGCTACCCAGCAGAGTGCCTGACTCAAAGTAGATGTTGAGTGAGACATAATTCTTGTTTTCGGCAGTAGATTGCTGTTGTCAATACAGTATCTTAGTAGTGCATTACAGTGCGCTACTCATTTGGCTAGGCTGAGCTTCCTTTTCCCCAAATCCCCTTCATGTTTTTGGTTAAGGTAGGCAGCAAGAGAGCATCTTGTGGGAGATGTGGAGGCTGAAGGTGAAGCAGCATACAGAATTGGTGCTGCCATGTGGGCTCACCTCGGTCAGAAGCAGACACAAGACCTCAAACTACTCTACTTCCTCTCGATCTTCCTATGTCTTCTCTGACTTCTCTGCCAGGCGCATACTTTTAGCTCCATAATGAGGCGTCCCAGCTTCTGCAGGACACCCAAAGCCTCAAGGTCAGAGGCAACCAGACTGACGTGAGAGTTAACTCTCTCCAAGCCAGCTTGTGTATGTGGGCTCTTGTTTATTCTTGGTCTCCCCCACTTTTCATTTATCTACTCTTTCCCACTGCAGGCCTTGTAGACTTTAAGCTTCAGTGGCACTGAATGTAACACAATAGTCTTATCAAGATGCTTAGCCAGCTCCCACAATTGTATTGGCACAGATGGGGAGAGAGACCTCAGTCAGTAGGCCTTTCTCCCCTGCCTCGGTTCTTGTCTTGCCTGTAAGAGAATTCAAGTGGGAGACAAACAGAAACATGTAAGGAAATGAGATAGCAAGTTTATTTATGGAATATACATACAAGCACGGAGCTGCAAGCAGACTCCTGACATGTCTAAATGCCCCACATATAGAGGAAAGAGAGTTGTTAGTAAGTTAGTGAGTTTGTTCCATACATTTGAGCTGAGGCTAAAAGTGGGTACTTAGCTAATCTAAATATGCTGACTATTGGCGTTCAGGGATTATATACTTCATCTGGCTTCTAGGTCCCTTTCCTTCTCCCCTGTAGGAATAATGTACAGCCACAAAGGCTCTCTTTCTCAATAAAGGCTCTTTGTCTTAGTGAAATTGTTACAGAGACCCCCTTTCCCAGCATAGGCACCCCTCTTTCTCCTGTGCAATTCCCACTTGTGATGTTCAGAACACCCAGTAATCTTAGTGAGATTGTTGCAGAAGCCCCTTTCCTCAGCATGGTCTCCAGAACTCTCCCCTCTTCCTGTGCTATTTTGCTTGCCATGCTCAGGACACCTGGAAATCTTATCAAATTGAGTTCAGGACTGCAGAGTTAATTGGTGAGACATGTCTTTCCTGTGCTTCTGGCCTCCTGTATTAAGTTCTTCATTAGACTGTAATGGCAAGGGCCCTGCCTTCATTTCCCCTCTGGCTGCTTATTCCTAGCTACTACTTAACAGTATGAGATAAACCCTGGCTAAAAATTCCAATGTGTGTGTGAGACACACACATAAATACATACTTACACATGCACATGATAATATATACAACTAAGATAGAAGATAGACAGATAATAGATAATTAGATAGATAGATACATATAGTTTATATATAATATACATATCTTAGTCCTGCTTTCTGGTTGACTTTTGACATAATACATTATTGAAGATGTTTATTTTTTTCCAGTATAGAAGATTAGTTGACCCTGATTCATCCTTAAATGTATCACGGAATTCTTTATTTTATTTTTTTATATGACTGGTGATGCTTGGAATTTATTCTTTGGCTGTGCACAACTGTTTTATCCTAGTTAAGAATGACACTTAGATCCATGAATTAATTAGAACACAGTACATTATTCTCACAATTTGTGAATAATTACTTTTATCTACATGGTGATTATTCTGTACTCCAGACTAAAATGATAAAATTCAGCCCACATTAGTAAGAAACCATAGAAAAGAATCATATGGAAATTCTGAGTAAAGATGTAGTTCAGGTGCAATAGAACAAGCACAATTCTATCATCTTTATGATGAAAGGGGCACTTATAGATTTGGTTGAAGATTTAAATTATAAAAGGTTCATATTGTTAATCTGTTTTTAACCCATAGGTGTTCAGTAATATCATCCTGAAACATCCCTTTTACACTGGCAGGTATTATGTGGGACATATTCAATAGCTGAAAAGGTTTTTCACTATGGCTACTACAACCATCTTCCTTTCTCATTTACGACCCTTGTGCTCACCTTCACCTATTTTTTCCTGGTTGTTCAGGAATGGGAAGATGGGAGCTTTGGAAATCCAACCTGTCTTTCATCCAGAAGATAAGACTTTTATCTCAAAGCTAACTTCCTCTTGTATGTTCACCACAAATGAAATCTAGAAAATCTAGTGACAAGATATGAGTCCCATATGAGTTAAGAAATTGATTTTATTGTCACTGTGTGGTATTTATTATTAACCCTAAGACATGAACAGAGTCATAAAACTAATTTAATCCCACCTCTTCATATTTCAGACAAGGAAATGATGTCTTAAAGAGATTCCTGTCAAACTTGCTAAGCCACATTAACTATTTAGTGGCAAGTTCCTAAGGAAAATTCCCTTCTTGTACAAACAGTATGTTCAATGACTTTGGTTTTTTCTTCTCCTCTAGAGGCGTAGGCAATTCTGTGAGTTTTCAGATTTCTTAAAAGAATATAATCAGCCAAGGAGACTCTGGGGCTATACATTTATTACTCTTTGGTAACACTAATCCTGAAAATTTCTGGCATTCCAGCAGCATTCATGATAGAGAGTAAAGGTCCAGAGTGTTGAAATAACCACATTTCTGCTTTAAAGTTCATATGCTCCTGTTGGTGATATCTGCCACGTTTGCAGTGGTAAACCTGTGAAAACTGGCAGGAAATCAATGTTACCTTTGGTCTGCTTCTCAGGGCTCCAGAGAATTTCTCTCTTGATGATTGAAAATTTAATAATATCAGTAAGTGCTTTTAAATTCTTTGTATATTTCACTGACTTTTATAACAAGGCAAACTATGTTTGCTATTTAAGACTATTTCTCACTCTTTGCATGATTGTGAACTCAGGGAGGTGCTAATGAGGTCATGGATGTGTTATCCCATCTGGGATGGAACAGTTTTTCAAAGCCAAAGAATGATTTCCAAATATCACCAAGTCATGTAAAAATAATATTTCTGAGATACATTTAAGGATGGTTCAGGGTCAATCCATACTCCCTACTGGAAAAAAACAAGCAGCCTCTATTTTCATGCCTCACCACAAATTGCCCAAATCCTCCACTCCCCTCACATACACACTCATTTGTTACCTAACCATATTATCAGGAGGAAATGATTGTGTATAGTGCCAGAGAATGTTGGTAATAATGATTAAGAACATGAACTTTGAAGTTGAATAGAATGGAGTTCAAGTCTTTGTTGATAAACAAACAGGCTCTATGACCACAAGCAAGTCTTTTAAGGTGAGCCTCAGTTTCTTTATGTTTAGAATGAGAGTAATAATGACACCACCTCACAGAGATGCAGTGAGGGTTAAATGAGCTAGTGTATGTAATGCAAAAGCATAATACCTTCTGCATTCGAGCTGATAAATATGTTTAATTACATGTTTTGAAAAATAAGTAGTATCTAGTACAAATTGCAAAAGAACTATTTCCTTAGTGGATCTTCTTGGATTATTTCTACTCTTTTTATAAATTGACACAGATTAACTTGCAGGTTTGTCTCAAAAGTAACTTTGGCATTTTCAAAGAATAGATGTCTTACCTATGTGACCTCTTTATGGAATGAAGGCGTGAGAGTAAATTATCTCTAATTCTCTTAACGGAGTGAAATTATCTCTTTCTATTATTTTATAACTATTTCCATAATTGGTCCAGTCCCGTTAGCTCACCTTTTCCAGAAAACTGGTAAAGTGAAAGACACTCCAGGATAAAAGTGAGGCAATTTATTGGCAGCAATAAGGGAGACACTGAATAAAGACTGGTATAGAGGGAAGTGCAGGTGGAACTATGGTCTAAGAGGCTAAATTTTGGATACTGTAACCCTGAGCAGAGGAGCTGGCTTTTTTGTAATGTAAGGCTGAAAAGCCTATACAGAGATCAAAAGCATCAGAGTTGAGGATGTCTGTGGTGAGACTAGCAAAGAATTAGTGCGGTATGAGATTTGGTGAGCTCATCAGTAACATTTGCACAGAACAGTAACCACTGGACCTGGGTTACTCAGTAGAACATGGTTATTTTTCAGGGACTTTTTTGGCCAGGATTCTAGCTGATTCTGTACATTGCTACAGCACGGGTGCTCAGCTGAGAAAACTATTGGAATCAGCATCAGTTTGCAACTCGGTTACATCAATACACGCTGCTAAGAACCCAAGTGAAATCACGGCAGATGAGCTATCTTGCTGTTTTTCCCTACTTGTTTCAAAATAACGATATTATTTTAACATCGAGGTGCCTGTATGTGTGTGTGCATGTATGTGTACATATGTAGCTATCTTTATAGTTTGCTTGGGCGGCTGTAATCAAACCAGGTGGCTTATGATAAAAATTGTTGTCTCACAATTCTGGAGGCTAGACAGTCTAGATTAAGATGCAGGCAGGGCTGTTTCCTTCTGTTGACTGTAAGGAAGTATCTTTTTGTATCCTTCTCCTAACTTTCCATGGTTTTTCTAGAAATCTTTGGTGTTCTTTGGAAAAAGATACATTTACTTTGATCTCTGCTCTTGTGTTCTCATGGTGTTCTCCCTGTGTTCATTTCTGTATCCAGATTTCTCCTTTTCATATGGATACCAATCACATTGAACTAGGGGCCCACAACTTTCCAGTACCACTTCATCTTAACCAATTATATCTGGAAGGACCTTATTTCTAAATAAGGTCTCATTTTGATAACTAAAGGTTAGGACTTCAATATATGAATTTTGGGGAACACAATTCAATTCATAACACTGAAAAGTCTGAAAGAAGGAATCCATATGTGAGAAAATCTGCTCTAGAATATACAGTTTAAGTTCCTTTCTCAGGTAGTTAAAATAAAGTCTTAGGCAATGTTTCCCAAATTCACCTTTTAAAACTTATTTCACTATTCCCTTTCCACATAAATTACACTAAACCAACAGAACCACACATTATTGTATATATAGGACCATTTTAGCTCTAACCACTTTGACCTTCAAACTTCTCCTTATGTACACTCAAATTCTTATTTTTAGCATCCAAATCAAAGGCCACCTGTTCCAGGCAGCCTTCTCTTATTACCTCAACCCCAATTGGCACCAACCACTTCGATCATCAATGACCCTGACTAAGTCTTCCTATTTAGTGCTCATGTTATTTATACAGTGGATTTTTTCTCTTATTTTAGACTGTTAGTTTCCTAAAGACAGGTTTCACGTCTAATTCATCTTTAATTTCCTGCAGTGCTTGTCCTATTACATTTATAAAGTTGTTGCTCACTAAATATTGAAGAAATTAGCCAAAAAAGCAAGTTTTTTTCTAATGTTCCTGCACAGTTTATTTTTACTTCAACATCATTCCGTCTTCTCTGGCCCAGACAGAGACTCTGCACCAGATGATTTGGGCTATAAAGTGGTTAAGCAGAAACAACCCAAGCCTCTTTCCTTAGAAGTATGTTTAATGTTGTTACATGGGAAATGACAAGGCACCCCTCAATGGGAGATCTGTTTTCAGTTGTCTCCAACAAGGAAGTGTTTCTTCCACCCGGGAAATCAACTCACTTCTTCCTTTCACCTCAGTGTGGGAGAAAGAACACAGACACAGAGCAGGCGGGAGAGTCAGTCACAGGGACAGCTTACAGACAAGAACTGGCTTCTCCTCTACACTAACAAGCAAAGCTGGCAGCTGGCATTTTTCTGAGAACTTTGGAAAGGAGCAAGACTTCCCTACCAACTGAATTTTAAATTCACTTTGAGCATTTACACTACAAAGACTAAGAACCCCCAACCAAATTGCATATAGTTAATGAGGTCAGAAAAAGCAGAGAAAACAATTAACGAAACAACTCAAGAAAAGTCAGAGCAGAGGATTCAGTAGCACTGATTAGCAGTCATCACTAGAAGCTCAGTGAGAAGATAAGAGTCAACATCAGAATTTCACAGCATATAGTTCAAAATTATTACATATGTTAATATTTAATAATACACATTAAAATATATTATTTTCATTTAAAACTTAGAGATTGTAGTTGTATTAAGTCCAGAGATATAGGATCCTGGAATATAAGAAAGAACAGACACATTATAAAAGTATCATAAGTAGGCTTTCAATTGCTAAGGAATAGCACCCTTAGAGAATGTGGTTTGAAGAGTGCTGAATTAGGTCTAAGAATATTACCCTTGCTTAGCTGAATTTTTTACCATGGTGGGTGTCCCTAATGAACACCAAAACTGTTAAAGGATAAAGAACTCTTGAACTTACATCTTTCCTTGTCATTACACTATCACTCAACTTTCTCTCTCTCATAAGAAAAAGTATAATTTCTTCCTATTCCATTAAAGCAAAATTAGCAGTAATCCTAGCAAAATAGCAACTTTAGGCCATGCTCAATAGGTATTTCAATTGCTTTTAACTTGCCAACAAACAGACAATTTTTCTGAACTGGTTGGTGGCAAAATGGCACCAGAATATTCCTGAGGATCAGACCTTGCTTCAGCAACCTCGGCTAAGAAAGAATTCAAAGCAAAGGCTCATATACAAGCAAAATTTATTTAGAAAGTCACAAAGATAGAAGAAATGAGACATGGAAGAAGTGAGCCAGCTGAGCTGCATGGGCTCAGGAGACAAGCTACAGAGGCAAAAGAAGGGCCCTGGGGGCTTAGGAAAGAAGAGAGAGGCAAGCAAAAGGCATCTGAGGGAAGGGGCTGGGGAAAGGCCGGGGCGCGGGCCACAGAGAGGACCTCACTAGGCCCTCCTCTTGCGATTATTTATCTGGAGGTCTCAAGGAAGGATCTCAGTAGAATGTTCATCAGCTTTTCCAGATGTGTCCTTTCAGGATCATAGTCTCTACTAATTGGTCAGTGCTAGGGTAGGGGTTCATCCCAGCTGGTTCTGAGGTCAGCCATGGCATTGCTTTATCTGGCTTTGCTGCCTTTCTGGGCCTTAAGCTAAAGACATCTGAGACTTAGACGTTGTTTCTAATTTAACCAAGACTATCTCTGGATGTGGACCAGAACCTCATTGTGCTAAGGGATTAATACTGAGGGGCATGGTTGTGCAAGGGCTGTTATGGGAGTCTTATGAGGCTATGCTTTGGCCCCCTTGTTTCTCCTTTAAGGGGATCTACTACATTATTAGTGACATACTCAGGGAGAAAAAGATCAGGGGAGGGTCGGGACTGCATGGCCAGGGTTATGAAAGCTTAGGGAGTCAAAATGACAGGACCAGCTATAAACTAGGGGAGGAAAGGATCTACTGGGGGCGAGGTCTTTGTTTTCAGTTTTGCCCATTGCTGGGCACCCAGGGCTTTCCACCCTAGAGACCTTCTGTATCTGGCCCATCATTTTTGCTCTGCTTAGGTGTGTCTAACTGCTTACCAAAAAAAAAAAAAAAAAAGAAGAAGAGAAAAACTTTCCAACTGTTCTTCTCATCATTTCTGTACTATTTATATTTGGGATCTATTAGGTCTGTAGAGCATAACCTTTCACATATTAACATTAACCATGTATCTTTTCTTTTTGCCAAGCACTAACTCACTGACTAGAAAATGTAATGAAACACTCACACTGACACTGCTACCTGCCTTTTGTCACTTTGAGCCGATAATGCAACATAAACTTATTTTACCACCTCTACATTCATGTGCTTTAGCAGCTACTGCTGGGAACTTACTGTGAGCATAAGTGGTTTTAGAAGGCTCACTGCCTTGCTGTGAACTTTCAATAACTGGAACTGAGACAAGAGCCTGGCATATTCCTCCAATGCAAATGCTAAGAAATTCCATTTATATTCACACACACAGAGTCCTGTTGATAAATAACACTAGGGCTCAAGCAAACCTTATCTCAAATAATCTACACTCTGACAAAATAGAGGCTGCAGAGTCATGGAGATATTAAGCATGAAAGACCTCCAGGATTTCATTTCAGTATTTTATGGAAGAGATTTATTAGCGCGTCCTATCTTTGTGGTAAATGATGCATAAATAATGATAAAGGTGTATAAGGAGAACATGTGAAGGTTCACATATAGAGCATAAATTGGGTGAGAGCCAGCTTTTCTAAGGGTGAATGGTTCTGCTCACTTGTTTAGAGTCTGTCCTCCCGTGATGGATGCAAAACTGCAACGTTTTAGAAAGCTATTGGTTTCGAGGAAAGGCAAGAGGCTTGTTCTCTAAAAAACAGAGCTTCTGGTTTTTATATGCAGAGGGATATCCTTTCTCTATTTCAAGGGAAGGAGCACTCAGTCAAAGCCCCCTCTGGAGCTCATGCTTTTGCCTATGAAAATTGAATCATTCAAGCCCAGAGGGACTACTCCCCTCCCCAGTTCCCACAGTCTTTGTATTATTTTTATAATGAGGAATGGCAATTTTAAGTAATTATATAAGTAGTTATAAAAATAATACTATTGTGATCTGCCCTTGCTGGTGTGGCTCAGTGGATTGAGTGCTGGCCTGCGAACCAAGGGGTCATCGGTTTGATTCCCAGTCAGGGCACAGGCCTGGGTCATGGGCTGGGTTCCCTGTTGGGGGTGTGCAAGAGGCAACCACACATTGATGTTGCTCTCCTTCTGTTTCTCCCTCCTTTTCCCTCTCTCTAAAAAGAAATAAATAAAATCATAAATTTTTTTAACAAAATAATATTGTAATCAAAACAAATATATCAACCAAACATCTACAAGCCTCCAAATTTTCTGTACTATGCCTTTATGCAGTTTCCAATGGGCTTGAATAGAATATTCAGAAAAAAACTCCTCTTCTTCAGAGACTGAAAGGACCCTCCAGATCATCTGCTCACTGGAAGGGGTCTCCTCTGTAACTGACAAGGAAGTGTGACATTACAAAGCAGGCAGAGGAGCAGCTTTCAACCAGCTTAACTTGTGCAGAGTTGACACATGCTAAAAAGTCATTCATATGGTTGTCTTTTTTCTTGCCTGTAGTATCTTTTTTCCTTTGTCTTCTCATTGCTTCCATAATGCATAATATACAATTTTGTTTTCTGTTTGCAATTTTCTGCTGCAGTGATTTCAAGTTTCTGAGTAATCAATCACTGCGAAGTTGATAAGAAGATATACATGTGTGTGTGTGTGTGTGTGTAAAAAATTTGGATTGACTTATTAGAAAATTAAGACTCACTCCACATAATTCAGCCTCACAAAAATCTCTCCATTTACCAGTGAGGTAAGATGATCTGGCCTTGGCTAAGACAGCGTTCCACTTTTATTCTGGACCACCTTACTGGCTGGATCCAGGTCTAAGGCAATTTGCATTTTAAAAAATTCAGTAATTGTTCTAAATTGCTTTCCATATGGTACAGTGCCAAGGAAAAATCAACAAGTTACTGCCTTCATGACTTGAGAGAGAAACTGTTGTGTTTTATTAAATGTAAGACAAAATTGAATGTGTTCTCAATAATAACTCTTAAAGCTGGTATTAAATACCTGAACAGATAAGACCATGATAAGGTCAAGAAAGAGGATATTTAAACATCTGTAGGTTTTTTTCTTACTTCTTTTTTCTTTTTAAACTTAAGCTTTTAAATCTTGAAAGTTCATATCCAGTGCCTTGATCAGAGATGATAAATGAACTACTGAATTGGAAGAAGATGCTGCTATTATTTTAACCAGTAAACTAACTCAGGGTTAATCTGGGTGTTATTTAACCTATTGAAAGTGTTTTGAGTGAACATATGGTTTCTATTGTGAAATCAAGGCAGTTTTAACTATGAATATAGATAATTACCCTTTGGACTTTAAACATTTATATGTGTCACGTTGTGTCAGAGCATTTTTCATGGTCAATAGGTTGAAAGGTTATAAAGTTAAAAATGAAAATCAGTACTTTTGAGTAAAACTATATTGCCTGCACAAATAATGCAATTCACTACTGCTCTCTCTTGGAAAGAGCTAGTAATAACACTCAGGGAACAACTACTGCACCAACAATAGCATAGACAGTACCTGCAAAATATGATCTCAGTTAAAAACCTAATCTTTACATTTAGAAATTGTCTTATAACTATATATTTATAAATGTCTCAATGATTGTTTCATTAACTAAATAATAGATGATGGATTTTTTTTCTTAGTGTAACAGAAAGAAAAGAACACTTAAAATTATTTCATAACTTCGTATAAAATGTGTCTACTGCAACTCTGACTTGAACATTTAATAGAAATGTAATTTTTGAACAGATATTGAACTTTTACAGCGGGATATCAATTTTGTAAATTGCTCAGCATGATCTCAATAATTCAGGCCTAAAAAAACCAACTCCTTGATATGGAGTCAAGACTGCAAATAGGCACAGGCCTTCTGTGTGGATGGAGGCCATATAGTCTCTAAAAAAATTACCCACTTTGAAATATACTAACAGCAATTATAAAATTCATAGGAGAGGAAGAATAAGACATATGTTATTTGAAAAAATATTAGTTTTTAAATTAATGCCACTAAAGTGACTAAATATTATAGAAATTTTAAATCAATAACTACTAAATTAGAAGAATATAGCTATAAACATACAACTCATCCTCAAAGTGGCATTACATGTCTTGAGTTACAGCACCCATTTGACTCTGGCTGGAGATGATATCCCTATCTTAGAGTGGATGTCTTATTACAAACAAGAAAAGGCTAAGGCAGTTACTCCTTTCCTCTTACCTAGTAAGAAACACATTTCTTGAGACAAAGTGTCTTGAGTGGTTTTGGTTTTATTAGACAAGGAAGGTACATTGTTTGTGACATGAGTTTTGTTGCTCAAATTGTCTAGAACCACTGATACCAAATGGCTTAGTCTTTTAAAAAATCTAATAGCCAGTGTTTATACAATGCTGTTCCAGTGCTGCAGGATGCATGATGAAGAACTTTGAGAAGTAAAAGTTTATGCCACTATATACAAGATTTTCATTATGCTAGACTCACAACCAATTCAGGGACATGCACAGTCTCTTTTGATAAACATGTGGGCCTTCATTTTCAAACAATAAACACTTGTAAGCCTCTAAGTATTTATTTGTGTACAGTCAGTTGTATGTTTATTTTATTTCTATTTTTTAAATTAAATTTTAGGATTCCTGCATTTGTTACCATTATATTGACACCACCACCCCACCACCAACCCCCCCCCCCCCACACACACACATACATACACACAACCTGACCAAGGGCTAAGACATTCTCTCCCTAAAAGCACCATGGCTCTGGCTGGACAACTCCTCATCAAAAGGTAAATGCTGCAACTGAACTTGAAACATTGTGATAGTTTTTGAATAATTACTGCAATCATTCTTCACATGCATCCACAATGACAAGAAATGTGTAAAAATTATACCTTTGCTTGTAATTCAGGTCACCATTAAATTGTCCCTAAGAGATAGAAATGACAGAGAGATGGGAGTGAGGTCAGCAGATAGAATCAGATTGTCAAGCAATGCTGTCCAATAGTGGGTGAGTGGGTAAAACATCAGTTTATAAGAAACAAATGATTTTCAAAAGTACATTCACTGTTCTCCCAGACAAAATTGTTTGCCATCCTCCCCTTCTCCACACACACACACACACACGCACACACACAGCTTTTAAATCACCTATTTATTATCCACCCCACAGCCAAACACAGACTAAGGAGATAAGATATTTTGAGACACTGACTTTTTAAAAAAGCTCCATAATTAACTGTTTTAAAAGCACTTAATGCACATTAAATAACATGCACATATACACTCGTCGTCAGCAGCCGTCCGTCTCGAGAGACGATGGCGTAGCTTCTTGAGAATCTATCTGCACCGCCGAGAATGGCTGTGCAGTCCGACTCAGGAGTGACAATCCCTGCCACACTTGTTACAGGTGAAGGCAGATGGCCGTTGTTGCTGCTGTTGACGCTGCTTCTGCCTCGATCTTTTCTGGACCGCCTCCTCGTTGCGTGCAGCCTCCGCGCGTGACGTACCTTGCCTGACCGCGAGCCTCCAGGCTAGGCGGTCGTCTGCTTGAACTTCCCATGTGTTGAGATTGATGGAGCATTGTGTCATGTCCTTTTTGCAGATGTCTTTGAACCGCAGTTTTGGGCGCCCTGTCATCCTCTTGCCTTCTGCTAGCTCGCCGTAGAGGAGGTCTTTGGGGATACGGCCTGCATCCATTCTTTTGACATGGCCGAGCCACCTGAGGCGTCTCTCGCTAAGAACTGCATGCAAACTGCTCATATTGGCTCGCTTCAGCACCTCAGTGTTGGGGACCTTATCCTGCCAGGCGACATGCAGGACGCGTCGCAGGCACCTCATGTGGAAGCTGTTGAGTTTCCTTTCGTGCCTTGCGTAGGTGGTCCACGTCTCGCTGCCATAGAGGAGAGTGCTGAGTACGCAGGCTTGGTAGATGCGCAGTCTGGTTTTCTCAGTGAGGCTGGAATTGTTCCACGCTCGCCGGTTCAGTCTGGCCATAACTGTGGCTGCCCTGGCGATTCTCCGGTTGACCTCCAAGTCGACTGACAGAGAGCTCGAGATGGTGGACCCGAGGTAAGTGAAGTCGTTGACAACCTCCAGGGTGTATCCGTCGATGGTGATGCATGGGGGAGTCCCCGTGCCTTGAGCCATAACGTTCGTCTTCGTCAGGCTGATGGCTAGTCCGAACTCCTTGCATGCGTGGGAAAGGCAAGTGACTAGCTGCTGGAGTCCCTCTTCGGAGTGTGATGTCAAAGCTGCGTCGTCGGCGAAGAGCATCTCACGGATGAGCACCTCTTTGACTTTGGTCTTGGCTCGTAGACGGGCCAGGTTGTAGAGCTTGCCATCGGATCTGGTGTGAATGAAGACACCCTCGCTGCAGTCCTTAAAGGCGTATTGGAGGAGCATGGAGAAGAAGATTCCGAACAGCGTAGGCGCGAGGACGCAGCCCTGCTTTACTCCGCTGCTGACTGGGAAGGCCTCAGAGGTTGCGCCGTTGTAGGACACCGTGCTGTGCATGTTGTCGTGAGCACATACACACTAGTAACACGAGATCAAACTATTTTATTCTACATATTTTGAGATTTTAAAAATAAAATATATTTAAATATAAAAAGAAAAGATTTTGGTTGCTTGTATAAGTCATAGAATATCAGAATAATTATAACTATTCTACTCAATTATTTATATTAAACATTATTTATTATACATATGTTTGATTTTTCTCATTAATATATCTCCACCTGCCCTAAATTCAATATTTTCTAAATGAAACTATATAATGAGCATGCATCTAAAATTTATATTGTTGTATGTAATAATATGTATAAAATATTCTAAGTAAAATAAAAAATAATTTTACATTGTTTTATTGTTAAAATTTTTAATGTATTTATAAATGATATTTATATTAAATTCCCAAAGTGCCTATCTTTATTTTTTCTTATATTTATGAAATACATAAAGCATTTTTACTCCAATATTTCTCAATGTCCACCATGGAAATCACAAGAGAATGAAAAGAATAGAAAGGATTTATCTTGGACAGAAGAAAATATTTTCTAACAAATATATTAACTGAATTATAAGAAAATTGATTCTTTGTTTTTCCTCTTCAACTTATTGTTATTAATTATTAGTAGGCGCTGATAGTTAAGTGATTAGCAGACATTTGGTCTTTTCTAAAACATCTATGGAGACATTTAGTCCATGGTGAAAGTCCTTGATATTTGGTTCTATAGTAAAATGTTCAGGAGACATTTGGTCCATGTTAACCCATTACTTAACCTCATGTGCCATTACCAGCCAGGTAACTGAGGCAAAGAGTTACTATCAGCAATACAGTCACAATAAAATATTTGAACCAATAAAACAATTATTATATTATTATAACAATATATTATGGGCTATTTGAACCCAGACATGTTTTTCTAAGCATGAATGTTTTAAACAGAACCAAATATCAATGACCTTTTAGCATGGATCCAATGTCTCAGTGTACTGCAAGGAATTACATAAACATGTGTGCATAATATTCACACAATGGTGCTTGAAACAGTGTATAATCAATAGGTATTAACTGTTAGTATTTGTTCATTAATCCATGTAGTCAATAAAAATTAGTAGAGTGCCTAACTATGGTTTTTAATGGTAAACTAGATCAACACTGTCTCTCCTTTTATTTCACAAGCTAGAATGTATTGTAAACTTTAACCTTAATAGATTTCTTTATTAAGCATGCTATCATGTTTCTGAGATAGCTCAGGAATAGTGTTACTAAGTAATGGTAGAACATATTTAATGGCTTCTCCTAGACCTGTATATTTTCAATAGACTTCATAAGTTCTAATGAACCACTTTTAAAAGTAAAGTCATTTACTTTACATCACACAACCAAGACCTGAAAGACACTCATCACAACCTAGAAGTCACGTCGTGTTTTTTGAATAAACCAGAGCTGAACTCAGAGTTCAGAAGGGAAATGTATCAGAAGTCAGTCTCGAGTAGAAGGTGAAATACTTCACTCTGTAACCTACTTCTGAGAGATGGTAAGTTGGTTAATGAGGTCACTTTCATACATTTTATAAGCTCTTGAAAATGCAATGGTGGACAAATACCAGATATGAGAAATACTCTAGTGCTTTAAGATCTGTTTATAAGCTTGACCCCATTATCTGGGCTGAGAGACCCAGTTAACTGATATTCCCGGTGCTTGCTCACCTTGGGGAGAAAAGTGACAAAGCTAACTTTTAAAATAGTTCTTATTACTATTTTAATGAATATTGAAACATTTATTAAGAATTCATAAGAAATCATTAAATAAACTTAAGGAAATTCCTGAAAAAGACATACACCTGTGAAAACACATAAAGCACCCATGACTGTGGTTCACACTCAGCATTTTATTTTACCACTTTTAATAACATTTGCTGCACTGTATTACATCATAATCTGCCTGTGGCTTGTTCCTTGAGACCAAGCATGAAAATAAAGAAATTGGACCATGTTAAGGGCATTAAATATATTATGGTTAGTACTGGTAAACTTTTGAAAAAAAGAAACATTCTCTGGATTTCTTCAAAGTTCTGAATATCATCCCAGCATTGTTAGAATAATTTCTGGAGGAAAAACGAACAATATTGATGTTATTTTAACACTAAGATATTATTGCTCTTTCTTTTGAACTAAAATTGAGGTAAATGTAATAAGAATTGTTATTCCAGAAACCATGATTAATTTCAAAATTGGACCATTTGAGGCATCTTTCCTATGACACTGTTATTGGATGATTTCCATGAAAAAGTTTCCATTTCTTCCAATTCATTTCTTCTTCTTCAAATATATTAGAAATTGAAAAGAAGGCACACATTTTAATAACTAAGTAAGACATAATTTGAACCTATCATGTTTCTAAAACTAATATTCAATTCCTTTATAACCATTCCTCCAACATCATTAATAGCAGGTGGGTATGTTGCTGATCTGAGGAAGCCTTGACTCCTGTCTAGAAGAGCCTCTTCTTCATTCCATGCACGGAGCATAGAAAGGAAGACCTGGAGATAATATGAGATCATCTTGTTTATCCAATCCCTGATTTTACTCTTAAAGGGGAAAATCTACAAATTGGGTTTAGAAAATACTGGAACAATTCTAAAATGACAAATTATTTATAAAATATTTGAAAATCCTTTAACATTTTGGATGGATTAAAAATTGATAACATCAACTAATTGCCTAGGTTTAAATCCCAGTGCAGAAAGTTGTCAGTTGTGTAGCCTTAGGCCAATGACTTCACCTCTCTGATCTTCAATTTTCTCATTTGTAAAATAATGGTAACACAACCTTTCTCAGGGTGTGAGGTGAAGGTTATTGTATAGCCAACTCATCAAGTCTGCTCAATCTATTACATTATGTTCATTTTATAGAAATGGTAATATTGCTATTTATCAGAGTGCATGATATATTGTATCCAGTGCTCAAACAAATGCTAATGTTTCTTTAATCCTTACATTTAAAAAGTACCGGCCCATATTACTTACTTAAGCTAAGTATCATTTTCTATTCAAGATAGCCTAAAATTAGTTTATACAGCATCAAACTCAAACTCTAAGTTCTTTTTTGATTATATTTTATTGATTATGCTATTACTGCTGTCCTAATTTCCCCCCCTCTGCTCCCCTCCACCAATTACCCACTTCCTCAGACAATTCCCACACAATTGTTCATGTCCATGGGTCATGAGTATAAGTTCTTGGACTACTCCATTTCATATACTGTACTTTATAGCCCCATGGCTATTTTGTAACTACTTATTCGTACTTCTTAATCCCTTCACTTCTTCACCCATTTCCCACACCCCCATCCAATCTGGCAACCTTCAAAATGCTCTCTGTAGCCATGATTCTGTTTCTGTTCTTGTTTGCTTAGTTCGTTTCTGTTTTTTAGACTCAACTGTTGATAGATATACTTATTGCCCTTTTATTGTTCATTTTTTTGATCTTCTTCTTTTTCTTAAGTAAGTCCCTTTAACATTTTATATAATGAGAGCTTTCCAGGCAAGAAAAACTAAAGGAGTTCATAATCTAGCTTTAAGATCTATTTGAAATGTGTCAAAAACCATCCTCTGTACCAATCGCTATTTTTACTCATTTGGATTTCTTGCCCAATTATCTTAGTTGGAATAGAAGAAGTAAGTGTCCCCAACACTACATCCTCTGTAGCTTTCTGGGGTATAATCTGAAATTGGTCTCCAAAGAGGGAGCAGGAAGTGACCCTACAAAGGGGTAGCCCATTCTAGATTGGTAGGTGCAGATTTAGTAATCAAGGGAATGTTCTTATAAGTCTTGTCTTGGACAACTGCAAGATGGATAGTTTTCCACACCTGCCCACCAAATGTCAAAAGTTATGTAGGGTCCTCAACATGATTCCGTCAAATACCCGATCCAGATAGTCTCATCACCACATTTCTATCTCAAGGCTGTCCTTGGAGCATTTTAGAAGCATGGAAGGAAAACAGAAAGTACTTTCCAAACATAGGGAGTGAGTGGAACCCTCTAATTGTCCTGGTCCAGCTCACAGGTCAACCTGTGGTGTTGTGTCTAGATGACTTCCTCCAGCAATGTAAAATTAAAATCAGGGAGGCAGCCATGTAAACTGATAATTAAATTGTGTAAAATGCATTATCATATCAGATCTCAAAAAGTGTTTATGATAAAGAATAACTGTGTTTCCAATGTGAGTGGAAAGAATGGGGTTCACACCACATACAGATGATAAATTATGCATGGAAAATATTTTTGAGATTATAAAAGAAGAGAGTATCTACAAAAAATGTGTAGCTAATGCCTAAATGCCCATTTTGTTTTTATTATTACCAGAAATATGCATATAAACTAATTTTGCAGGTGGGTTTATTGCACTTGTTTTCAAACAGTAGTCCTTAATGAACTGTCTTCTTCAGGAATATATGCAATCATACATATGTAGGCCTTATGTCAATTTCAAGACAACGGGCCATGTCCTGCTCAAATATTAAAGTATGAGATTCAGGTCTCCTTCATATATTGTTAGTCTATGCAAGTAGTCTATCAGGATTTAACCAGAGCAAGGAAATAGCCTATTTAAAAAATTACAATTTATCTTTATTCCCCTTGCTCTCACTAATAATTCTACATGAAACAGTTGAGTGGAATAAATTAATATCCACTGCAACTTCTACTCATCAGATACCTAGAATCCAAGAGCCATAGCACTTATCTCTTTTAAATTCTACTTTACTTACTGTCCTCCTGTTTTATTTTTTGCAGGTGATGAGTCAGACCTACAGAATTGAGTAATTTTTCCTATATCACAGAAATAACTCATGGCTCAGGTTCTCCAGGCTCTTCAGACATCCAGCTCAGTTTTTTTGTTTTGTTTTGTTTCATTTTGTGTTAATTATAGTTACTACATTAGAGTCACCTGGTAAAAAGTTTTGCTGTGGATTCATTTTTCTTTAATAAGGAAGGGTTCCCTAATTGTTAATAAATTTTGCTTTTCTTTCTCAGATTTAATTCTTAAGATGTGTTTCTTTTTCCTGTGAAGAAATGTATTTTTGGAAACATAAACCACTTAATTCCTGTTAATTTTCTAAAACAGATGGTATAGGTGTTTGATCAATATGCACTCACCTTCATATGGCCTGTTATTAGCTTTTTAAAAAAACCTGAGGACAATTTTTGTTCATTACTGCAACCTTACTTACCTTTTCCACTACATGAAATATTATTTCTAGGGAGAAAAAATGTAAGAGAAATTTTCATGTTATTGAAATTGAGCACAATTTGGTGATTAATTGCATTGTTCTCATTATGTTTTCTGTCTGATGTTCAGGGCTCATTACTGCAGTGTGAATTCAATGGAACAAGAATCTTAACCAGGTGTGGGTTATTAAAGCAGCAGTGCCCAATTTGAAATTGTTAAAGGAGGTGTATCTAAGTTGATATGCTTAACTATGTAATTCTTCTAGAAAGAAAAGTAGTGCTTGCTCAGGAAAATCACTCACATCCATCATATGACAGAGATTCAAAACCCTTCTTCCTGTGAGTTGGGTGAGAGGAAATTTTTAGGTCTGTATATATAGTATTCTAGCAGCTTCAAAACTCACACAATAATACAGTTTATTAAAAAGCATACATTTTCATATTTATAAAGTTATTTATTTTTTGCCTTCTATAAAAGGGATGTTTTCCTTCACTTAGGAGAAAATAAAAATTATAGGCTGAATAGCACATGAATTATCTCTAAGTCTCCAATTATAATATATGTAACCCCAGTTCTAAAAAAAAGTATATATATTTAAATATATATATAAAAGTATATATAGCTATATATTCTTAAAGCTTTATCCAAGCTAAATAGACTTAGAGATGGGCTAATTTCTTCAGAAAAATTAATGCAAGCTCACAAGTCCATTGAAAGTGAAATTTTATGAAATTCTCTAAAGCTTTATGTAGTCCCATTATAACAGCATCATGGGACTCAGCTGATAGACTTGGGGATTACAGTGATGCACATTTGTGTCAACTCCAGTTTGGACAGATCCTTACAACCACCTGTGGAAATATCTAACACGTAATGTTAGATCAACAATGAATTTCACACAAGTCAGAAATTAAAATGGATAGTTTATTACATCACATACAGTTGGACAGTTTATGAAGAAATTCATAATCCAGTCATACAAAAGCTCTCTTTGAGCCAGGTACAGTGGCCTCCATTTTACACATAAATAAACTCAAGTGTAAAGAAAATGTTTTTCTTGCCCCAAAATTCACATTTAGTTAATTGTAGACCGTGGATTGAAACCCTAAACTTCTGACTTTCTCTATTGTCGCTACATGAACTGTTCGTAAGTGGTTAAAGCAAAAATATACATATGTCACACATTTAGCACCATGCTTGGCAGATATTAATGTCTTAATGAATGCTGACAAATATTATTATAAGTCCATGTATACTAATGTTTTACAGAGCAGTTGGGAGAGGAAGAACTACATAATCTAGATTCAAGTTCTAAATTGAGTAATTGTTATTACAAATACAGAGAAAGGATTTAGATACAATACATTGGGTGGAAGAGGTGTTGGAATAAATCCAGGATGCTCTTCATTAAAGAGATGGCCCTAAGCCAAACTTGGGCCTTCAAAGACATATAGGATCTGACAGAGAACAGATTGGTCATTGCCACACAGGGAGTAGAAGGTGGGTGAATTTGGTGAAGGGGGTCAAAAAGTACAGACTTCTCATTATAAAACAAATAATTCATGGGGATATAATGCACAATATAACATAGCAGTTAATAATACTGTATTGCATATTTGAAAGTGGCCAAGGAAATAAATCTTAAAAGATCACATCACAAGAAAAAAAAATCTGTAATTATGTATGGTAGAGGATGTAAACTAGACTTATTGTGGTGATCATTTCACAATATATACAAACAGAATCATTATGGTGCATCCCTGAAACAACAAATACAATGTTACATGACAATTACACCTCAATTTTTTTTAAAAGCAAAAAATGAAAAATAAAAGGATTTGGACTAGGCCTGGATGGTCTGGGCAGCAACAGAAAGATCAGTTACCTAAAGGTCCAATTTTATAATATCAATCTTGTTCTTCTGAACAAAAAATATATCATTTGCTAAGTTATAATTTGACCAAAATAACAAAAGAGAAAATTTGGAAAAGTCTGTAAAAATCCCACCTACATTATCATGACATTAATAAAGTCTGTGGGTGACAAATATTTATATTTTCTTCCCATAAAGTTATAATTATTTGTAAATGTGGGTGTTGGAGTTTTGCTATGTCTGAAAATGGATTTCATATTGCAGCTAAGTCTATCTGCTTCACTATTTGTACTTCATTCGTACTGGGAATAATTTCTGGTTCATTTATTTTATATAGAAAACATAATAATAGTTCACATATAAAGGGTGGTTCAGATATAGAAAGCATACAAAATTCTATTGATTTCTCAAATAACTCTTGATTTTCCAGATAAAATTTACTCAATTTTCTCTCATTATCCTCACTTTATCTCTCCAACAAGAGGTCTTTAGGCCATTATATGGTCCTATGAATATTATCACTTCTAATAAGGATTGGATATAAAGTGAGAAGTAAAATTTAAATCAGCCCATTTCACTACTACTTTATTCGTTTTAAACTAAATCTTTTGAATGGGGCAGAAAATTAGCAATTCTAATGAAAATATGATTTATTTCTGATATAACATATCCAAGTTGCATTCTTTCTTTATTCAGCTATGTCAAAAAGTATTTATTTTGTCCCATGGTACCTTATACCAGCTATGCTTCAGCATGCTCTACAAAGCATCATGAATTTCACAAAGGGGTCTGTACTTTTGAGTGTTTTGTGTAGTTATATATTAGTTTGCCACTTGCAAATGGCTTACCTGACTTCACATCAACAGCTATTTCTGCCTAGATTATACGTAAAGATTTTTGGTCTTGTGACTTCTTAGATTTGTTTCCATTTACCCTGCCTCTCCATTGCTCAATCTTTCCCAATATGCCAAATCTGCTCACATCACCATAGTTTTGCATAGTTAGCTCTCTCTGTTAGCACTGCCCTGTCCTCAAATTCTCAGCCTGGCATGTAACTGTCCAGTGTCTGCTCAAACAATGCCTCTTCTAACTTACCAGGATATTGACTATTCTCCCTCTGTGCTCCCGTAAGATTCTATCATTCGTGTATGTTATTTATCATGTTTATCTCCTGCATTAGACCAGAAGGTCCTTAAAAGCTTAAAATACTTGGCACGATAGCTCAGTGTCTGGCACAGAGTTAAAAACCCACAATAATCTTTATGAAAAATAATTATTATAGCTAACATGTTTAAATGCTTCCGATGCCAGAAATTGTGAGAAAACTATGTGCTTTACTCAGTTATTCCTTAATGTGACTCTATCGGTTAGGTACTATTACAATTTCCATTTTTAGAAAAGAAAACTGAGACACAGGGAGATGAAATAAATTGCCCAAGATCACTGAGTGAATAGGTTGCAAAGCCAGGAATTTCTGCCCTAGTATGGACTTCAGAGTCTTAATCACTATGCATAGACATTCTGGGTGAATATAGACAGGAATGAATCACTGCATGATAGAATTTCATGCTTCAACCTTGCATCCATAAAAATTTGGTAGCCCCATGTATTTATTGAGCATATATGCTAGGCACAGAAAGCATAGATGTTGTCTTAAAAATACTCAAAAAAGAAATAGACATCATGTTAATAATAGGTAAAAATCTGCTTTAGATATTCTTATATCGGAAGTAATGAAACACAACAATTTGTGGTCAGTTCTAAACAATTTGATATAGTAAAAGCTTTATAAATGACACTTAAGTTTTAAAAGATAAGAAAAATATTTCACCAGGTGAGAAACAGAGAAAGAAAATATCATTGTAGTTTTAATTTGCATTTCTCTGATTATTAGTGATGCTGAGAATCTTTTCATATGTCTATTGGCCATCTGTATGTCCTCTTTGAAGAAGTGTCTATTCAGGTCCTTTCTTCACTTTTAAATTATACTTTATGTTTTGGGGGTTGTTAAGTTTTATAAATCTTTAATAAATTTTGATATTAAACCCTTATCAGATATATTGGCGAATATGTTCTCTCATTCTGGGGATTGTCTTTTTATCTGTTGATGGTTTCCTTTGCTGTGCAAAAACTTTTTAGCATGATTTAGTCCCATTTGTTTACTTTTTCTTTTCTCCTTGCCTGAGATATCATCTCACACCTCTCAGAATGGCTATTAATACATCAACAAACAACAAATGCTAGAGAGGATGTGGAAAAAGGAGAACTCCTTTGCACTGCTGGTGGGAATGCAGACTGGTGCAGCCTCTGTTGAAAGCAGTGTGAGCTTAACTTAAAAAAGTAAAAATGGAACTGCCTTATGATCCAGTGATTCCACTTCTGAGAATTTATTTAAAGAAACATGAAACACTAATTCAAAAGAATGTAAGCACTCATGTTTTCATTACAGTGTTATTTACAATAGCCAAGGTTTGGAAGCAGTCCAAATGTCCATCAGTAGATGAGTGGATAAAACAATTATGATACATTACACAATGTAATACTACTTGGCCATAAAAAAGAAAGTTTTACCATTTGCAACAGTATGGATGGACCTAGAGAATATTATGCTAAGTGAAATAAGCCAGCAGAGAAAGACAAATACCATGTGATTTCATTCATACGTGAAATTTAATGAACAAACTGAACTGACAAGCAAAATGAAGGCAGACTCAAAGACAGAGAGCAGGCCGACAGTTCTGGGGCAGGGGTGGAGTGGGTGGAAGGATCAAGCAAAAAAGAAAAGACTCGTGGACACGGACAACAGTGTGGTGACTGCGAGAGGGATGGGTGCGAGTGGAAGTTGAAAAGGTTATAAGTGGGATAAATGGTAATGGAAAAAATACAACAAAAATAAATTAATTTTAAAATAAATTTTTAAAAGAAAATATCTTTTTTCTAGGTGGAGGGGGCTACAAGAATAAAATTGTCAGTGTTCACATTAGTTCTAGCTAAAATATAAATAAAAATAAATAAGAATAACTAACAAAATTCACTTATTGTTGTTCTGTTATATATCAGCATCTATCCACCTTTCATGTTCATTCTATTTTATTTATATAAGTGTATATATAAATATATATGTAAAGTCTCCAGTTCTTGCTCTCACTGGATTATCTCATTAACTTTTAAATATGCTCAAGTCTTTCTGATTACAAAAATAATGAGTGAAAGAGTGCATTGGATTATACCATGTCTATGAAATTACAGAGCAGATGAAATTGTACTGTGATGAAAAATATCAGAACAGTCTATTCTCTGAGAGAGGGGGCAGAGTGATTTCTGGTTAAGCAGCATTGTTTAGTGAATAGCTATCAATTTATGACTTATCTCCAATATGTATTAAGTAGTAATAGTGATAGTGACATCCTTGTTTTCTTCCTGACATTAGTAAAAATTCCTTCTGTTTTCTTACCTAAGTAGACTAATGGATCAATGGATAAGACAAAACAGCCCCAAAATAGAACCACATTGATGTGGTTAATTGATGGTTTGACAAAAGGTTTAAGGTAATTTGATGGGAAATAGAAAGTCTTCCCCAAATGGTTTTCATACAGGTTGGTGGTAGACATATGGAAAAATAAAGTACAATCCTTCTCTCAAACCACACAAAAATACTAATTTGAGATTGATGCCTAATTATAAAGGAGAAAATTATAAAGTTTATAGGAGAATATTTCCTGGTTTTAAAATTTCTTACACAATACACAGAAAGGAAAAACATAAGACAAAATAATTTATAAAGTGGGCTCCATTAAATGGACTTCTCCCCAAAAGGTATCACCAAGAAAATTAAAGGGCAAGCTACAGATTGGGAAAAATATTAATAATGAATATATCCCTGATAAATAATTTATATCCAGAATATATTAAAAATTCTTAAGTGTTATTTACAAAATGATAAATAATAAAAACACGAGCAAAGACTTGAATATATTTTATACAAAAAAGCTTAATAAGCAAATGGCTGATAAGAATATAAAAGCATTGCTCAACATCATCCATCACCAGAGCAAGTCAAATTGAAATTACAGTGACACTGTGGCTTTACATCCACTAGAATAGCTAAAATTAACACTGTCAACAGCAAATGCTGTCATGCATGAGGAACAGTTGGAACTTTTGCATATTGCTGGTGTAGCGTAAAATGTTACAACCACTTTTAAAAACTGACAATGTCTTATTAAGTCAATTAAACATCTACCCTCTGGTCTATCGGCTCTACTTCTTGGCATTTACCTCTCTAAAATGAAAACATCTACACACACGCACACACTTACACACAAAGCTTGTTTATTTTGCCTTTTTTATAATCCCAATTCAAAAAAAAAACCCAAATTTCCATCAACTGGAAAATGCAAGAGCAAATTGTATACTCACACAAAGAGCTATTTAGCATGAATAAAAATGAAAAAAATGTTGAACTATAGAAATGAGAACAATATTGATATAAAAAGGAAAGTGAGGGAACTTTCTGCAGTGATGGAAATGTTTTCTATATTGATTAGAATGTAGGTTACATGGCTGTATACACTTGTCAAAACTCATTAAAATGTTTTCTTACTATCTTTGCATTTTATTGCATGTAAATTTTACCTAAATGTAATTTTTATCAATATGAAACATATAAAATATTACAAATTAATATGCATTTGGAATCTTCATATATTGCTAGTAGGAATATAAACTAGTCCAGCTGCCATGCAAAACAGTTTGGAGATTCTTCAAAATGTTAAACATAGAATACCATATGACACAGCATTTCAACTCCTAGGTACATACCAAAATAATTGAAACCAGGCACTCAAACAAATACATGTGCATGCATGTTCATAGCAATACTAGTCATAATAGCCAGAAAACGAACCAGATTTCCATCAGTGGGTAAATGGGTAAGCAAAATGTGATATATACATACAATGGAGTATTATTCAGCCATAAAAAGAAATAAAGTACTCATATATTCTACACATCAATAAACCTAAAAAACATTATGCTAAGTCAAAGCAGTCAGACACAAAATGTCACATATTGTATGACTCCATCCATACGAAATATCCAGAAAAGGTAAATCCGTAAAGATAGATACAGACTGGTGACTGCTAGGGGTTGGGGGTAAATGTGAATATGGAGAAACTGCTTAGTGGTGGTGGTTTTCAGGTTAGAGTGATGGAAGTGTATTGGAACTAGACAGAGGTGGTGATTGCACAACACTCTGCATGTACTAAATGCAATAGTATTGTTCACTCTAAAACAGTAAACTTTATATTAGGTGAATTTCACCTCAAAAAATTTTTAAAGGAACATACATCAAATTTATCTTCTTGTCTAATTAAACTTTCTAAACAGTAGTAATAAATGTCTAACAATGTGATGTACTGAGTCCTTTCCAAATCTGAGAGTCTATAATTTATAATAAATATATTATGGAGAGAGAAAACATGCTCTTACATGTTTTAACTTTTTCTTAAAGTAAAGCATATACATAGAAAAGTACCTAAAAGGATAGCATCATGAGTTTTTCTTAAACTGAACATACTTTATGACTAACCCTAATATCAAGAAATATATGATTACACTATCTTGCAGCCCCTCAAGTGCCCTTCATGTCACAAGCATCACACCCACCTCTTATGTTTCATTGCTTTTCTCTCAGTATAGATGGGTTGTGTCAAACATGTGTGGAATAATCTAAATGGTGACTTTTGATAAAGAACAATATTTATTTTATTATAGGCCAATTTATTCATGATTTAAAAATTTTTGAGCTTTATACAACCCACTTTAAAAATATTTGCCTACTCCAAAATTACAAGAGTATTTTTTCTGTAACATAGCCCCCCAACCTCCATCCATGGAAAATTTGTTTCAAAATCTCCATTGGATGCCTGAAATCATTGATAGTGCTGAACCTTAATCAATTTCTTAAATTCTCCCAGAAATGTGGCAGCAACTTCTTCATCAGTAAACTCAGCCTCTCTAGTATGTTTTATATTTTTTAGTCCAAACCCATTGCTGAATCTGTATCACCAGTAAATGGTTTCGTGAGACTCATTTCAGGGGATCCCTTGCTAAAGTTTTAGTTAGGCTTATGTACAAGATGTCATCATCATTCAGAACACATTTTATGTTCAGATTTTCCTCCCAAGAATTCAATGCCTTTGCCAACTCAACTTAGTGTTTTGCATACACCATGGCTGTAACTTTACAGTCTGAGGTGCGACAGCAAAACTAGCATAATGAATTTATCCTTCTTCACAATTTATTTTAAGACTTGTTCTTATAGTAGATTTTAGCAAACTCAGCATACAATTTTTTTTTCTTATTAAATAGAGAACTTTCACCTTTTTACTTAAAGGAAGCTCTTTATGGCTTCTCTTTTATGTCATACCCAGATTGCCAGAATCACTAGTCGTGGGTCTTGGGTCATTATCAAGTACAGTAAGGATTACTTGAACACAAACACTGTGATACCAACACAGTCAATCTGATCACCTAGATGGCTACTAAGTGACCAATAAGTTGGTAGAATATACCTAGATGGCTACTCGTCGTCGTCGTCATCGTCGGCAGCCGTCCGTCTCGAGAGACGATGGTGTAGCTTCTTAAGAGTCTATCTGCACCGCTGAGAATGGCTGTGCAGTCCGACTCGGGAGTGACACGGTATCTGTCTCCTCCCGTGTTGAATCGACATCTTGCGATGACGCTGGAGTGTCCTCTCCAGTGAAGCTGAAGCTACAGAGCCTGGGCGGGGTGATATGGAGGGTCTGCTGTTGCCCATGCAGCAGATCCCCCTCTCTTCGCAGCTGAAGGATCCAAGGGAAAGACGGAGTCAATACAGCTTGGCTTCAGGTGCGCTGCAGGAGTTGCCGGTGTTGACTACAACGTCAAACCGCCTTAGGGACTCCGGCTCCGGATTTTCTGTCGGGGTTTACTCCCTTAGCCTTTCCCCTGAAGAGGTATGCCGCAAGGCAGCGGAGGTAGATGGCTACTAAGTGACCAATAAGTTGGTAGAATATACAATATGGATATACTGGACAAATGAATGATTTATATTTGACTAGGGCAGGCTGGGACCTTCCCCAAGATTTCATCACACTACTCAAAAGGACATGAAATTTAAAACTTATGTTTTGTTTATTCCTAAAATTTTAGTTTAATATTTTCAGACTGCAGCTGACTGTGGGTAATTGAAATGGAGGAAAGCCAAATTTCCAATAAGGTGGAGCTATTGAACTTCCTCTTTAAATGTATATTGTTATACTATCCACATTAAGTTGATTATTGATCTTTAATTGAATATTTTATATAGTGATATAAGGCTTAAGATTTTTTATCACATATAAATTTAGAGTTGATCCACCACTGAAAGAATCACTCCTGTTTCAGTACACTTCAATATTATCTTTATTATGTACAAGGTGACCACACATTGAAATTTCTGTCTTATATAATTGGTCAGTTTCTTTATATTTGTACTAAGACAAATTTGTTATAATTACAATTATATTAATACAAAAATAAATTATTAATACCAATTTGTGGTAATTATTACAGCTATAATACATTCTAATTATATAATAATATGATTTTTGTATTAATTTCTTATAATTAATACATTATATATAATAAAAATTATTATAATCGAGGTCTGCCCTGGCTGGTTTAGCTCAGTGGATTGAGCGTCGGCCTGCGAGCTAAGTGTCGCTGGTTCGATCTTCCAGTCAGGGTACATCAGAGAAGGAAAACTCTGACTCCAAAAAACCTCTGCTGCCTTGCGGCATACCTCTTCAGGGGAAAGGCTAAGGGAGTAAACCCCGACAGAAAATCCGGAGCCGGAGTCCCTAAGGCGGTTTGACGTTGTAGTCAACACCGGCAACTCCTGCGGCGCACCTGAACCCAAGCTGTATCGACTCCGTCTTTCCCTTGGACCCTTCAGCTGCGAAGAGAGGGGGGGTCTGCTGCATGGGCAACAGCAGACCCTCCATATTACCCTGCCCAGGCTCTGTAGCTTCAGCGTCATCACAAGATGTCGATTCAACACGGGAGGAGACAGATACCATGTCACTCCCGAGTCGGACTGCACAGCCATTCTCGGCGGTGCAGATAGACTCTTAAGAAGCTACACCATCGTCTCTCGAGACGGACAGCTGCCGACGATAATCGAGGTCTATACTATAACTACTCCAGATGGGTTAGTTTTTAAGAATATGTAGGTGCCTCATTGTGATTTTGATTTTTCACTTCTCTGGTGATCAGTGATGTTGAGCATCTTTCTATATGTCTACTTGAATCTATATGTCTCCTCTTCATATCTTGACCATTTTTTGATCAGATACTTTTAATTAAGTTGTATGAGTTTTTTAATAAATTTTGGATAATAACCCCTTATTGGATATATCATTTTCAAATATATTCTCTTATTCAATGGACCTAGAGGTTATTATGCTAGTCAAAGACAAATAGCATATGTTATATTTGAAATACTTAAATGGGAAATCTGAAAAAACAAATCAGATGAATAAACAAAGCAAAACAAAACTCTTAGACTGATCAAGATGATGATTGCCATAGTTGGAAGAGGAAGTGGGTAGCTGAAAAAGATGGAAGGGAATACAGTCAATAATAGTGTGATATTTGCATCAGAGAAGGAAAACTCTGACTCCAAAAAACCTCCGCTGCCTTGCGGCATACCTCTTCAGGGGAAAGGCTAAGGGAGTAAACCCCGACAGAAAATCCGGAGCCGGAGTCCCTAAGGCGGTTTGACGTTGTAGTCAACACCGGCAACTCCTGCGGTGCACCTGAAGCCAAGCTGTATTGACTCCGTCTTTCCCTTGGACCCTTCAGCTGCGAAGAGAGGGGGGGTCTGCTGCATGGGCAACAGCAGACCCTCCATATCACCCTGTCCAGGCTCTGTAGCTTCAGCTTCACTGGAGAGGACACTCCAGCGTCATCGCAAGATGTCGATTCAACACGGGAGGAGACAGATACCGTGTCACTCCCGAGTCGGACTGCACAGCCATTCTCGGCGGTGCAGATAGACTCTTAAGAAGCTACACCATCGTCTCTCGAGATGGACGGCTGCCGACGACGATTTGCACAGTGAAAGACAATTATTAGGCTTAGTGTGGTATTCTCATTATAAGGTATATAAATGTGGAATCACTATATTGTACATCTGAAACTAATACAGTATTATATACCAACTATATTAAAAAATAGCTAGGCACAGTTTTACCTTTTGCATACCAATGCTTTTATATTTTTAATAAGAATAATTTCCATTACAGTATCATTATTGTAAAAGTGGAAAATTGAAAATTATTACTCAAAATATGACTGCTAAAAGTACCAAATTTTACCAAGAGTAGTCCTTTTTTTACTTTTGTGTCTGCTGATTTTTACTTCATTATTAATTTAATTTTATTTTAACATTTTATTTTTTATTGTATTTTTTTTCATTGTCAGTTATCCCTTATACCCTCTTTAACCTCCACCTCCCTCTCACAATCACAGCATTGTTGTTCTTTCCATAAGTCCATTTTCTTGTTTGCTTATATCCCTCCATGCACCAACACCTCCCTGCCTCGCCTCAGAGCTATCAGCCTGCTCTGTATTTTGCTTGTTTATTCAGTTTATTCATGAGATTCCACATATGAGTGAAATCATATTGTATTTGTCTTTATCTAACTGGCTTATTTCACTTAGCATTATATTCTGCAGGTCCATCTATGCCAGTGGTTCTCAACCTTCCTAATGCGGCGACCCTTTAATACAGTTCCTCAAGTTGTGGTGAACCCCAACCATAAAATTATTTTCATTGTTACTTCATAACTGTAATTTTGCTACTGTTATGAATCGTAATGTAAATATCTGATATGCAGAATGTATTTTCATTGTTACTCATTGAACATAATAAAGCATAGTGATTAATCACAAAAACGATATGTAATTATATATGTGTTTTCCGATGGTCTTAGGCGACCCCTGTGAAAGGGTCGTTCAACCCCCAAAGGCATCTCGACCCACAGGTTGAGAACCACTGATCTATGCTATTGCAAAGGGTAAATTTTTCTTCTTTTTTACAGCCGAGTAGTTTTCCATTGTGTAAATGTACAATAACTGTTTTATCCACTCATCTACTGACAGACATTTGTGCTGCTTCCAAATCTTGGCAATTGCAAATAATGCTGCAATAAGCATAATGGTGTTTATATTCTTTCAAATTAGTGTTTTGAGTTTCTTCTGATAAATTCTCAGAAGTGGAATCGCTGGATCATAAAACAGTGCCATTTTTAATTTTTTGAGGTATTTCCATCCTGCTTTCCACAGTGGATGCACCAATCTGCATTCCCACCAAGAGTGCAAAAGTGTTCTTCATTCTCTACATTCTTGCCAGCACTTGTCATTTGTTGATTTACTGATAGGCATTCTGACAGGTGTGAGATGATGTTTCATTGTGGTTTTAATTTGTGTTTATCTGATGATTAGCGACGCTGAGCATCTTTTCCTATGTTATTGGCCATCTGTATGTCCTTTTTGGAGATGTATCTAATCAGTTCCTTTGCCCATTTCTTAATTGGATTGTGTTTTTGGTGTTGAGTTTTATAGAATTTAGGTAAAATAGATACGAAGTTATATTCCCTGCCTTTACAGACATCAAATTGTTATTATACAATCAATGTAAAAGTTTGATTATAGAAAATAGAAAACTAAATATAAATATTTTAAAATAATTGTCATCTTTAAATTTTTCCATATTTATTGACTGATTTTAAATGCAAATTTATAGTTATGAGATAATGACAATGATTTATAAGCATTTTAAATTAAAAGTTAAGATGTGAGGACTTCCAGCCAAGATGGAGGCATAGACAGACACACTGCATCTCTCTCCACAACTAAGAACAAATACAACTACCTCAAAAATAGAAACAACCAGAAATTCCAGAAAATAAAACTGCATGGAAGTCCAGCAAACAAAGATATAAAGGAGAAATACTCATCCAAACAGGTAGGAGGGGCAGAGCCGGGGGCAAAGAGGACACAGTGTGGTGGTGGCAGCAGGGGCAACAGCAGCAGGGTGGCAGAAAGCACAGTTACACGTTTTAAAAAGTCAGGAGGGACACCTGGGGAGCGTTCCCAGCCCCCTCACCAGACTGCACAGCTCACGGTCCCAGCACTGGAGAAAATCAAGCCTTATTGCTTCTGACTGTGCAGACCAGTGGGGTTGGGTGGAGGCAGAAACTGCCAGTCTCTCAGCAGAGTCCGCTTGTTGAAAGGGCCACCATGGTCCTAGAATGTCCACAGACCCACCCACTCTGGGAATAACAGCCAGGACAGCAGCTAGAGGGGTGCCAGTCTGGTGCAGAAGTGGGAGAGGTGCCTGGAAAAGGGGCATATCCTGGGCAGGCAGCATTGTTTCCTCTTGGACTCCTCCCCTACATACAGCGCCACAACGTGGTGAAATAGGTCGCCCTGTACTAACGAATCCCTAAGAGGAGGGATTCAGTGTAACAAGAGCAACAGCTCTACCTGGGATATGGAGGCAAACAAACACAGGAGCCTGTCAGAATGAGGAGACAGAGAAGTACAGCCCCAAAGGGGGAATGGATCAAGGTTCCAGTGGGAGAACTAAGTGATGAGGAGATAGCCAACCTAACAGATGAGGAGATAGCCAACCTAAGATATAGAGAATTCAAAACACTGGTGATAAAGATGCTCACAGGCTTGACAGATATGCCTGAGTATGCCAAATGCATAAGAGAAGAAGTGAAGGCTATGCTAAGTGAAACAAAACAAAAATCCACACAAAATCAATGATGAAGGGAAGGAAACCGGGGTTCAAATCAATGATTTGGAACATAAGGAAGAATAGAACAACGAACAAGTGCAGAATGAGGAAGCAAGAACTGAAAAGAAATTAGGAAAACTTCCCAAATTTTGTGAAGGAGATGGACATATAGGTCTAGGAAGCATGGAGGGTCCCAGACGAGCTGGACCCAGAGGGGACCACACCAAGATGCATCATGATTGAGATGCCAAAGGTGGAAGATAAAGACAGAGTCCTTCGGGCAGCAAGAGAGAGGCAGATAGCTGCCTACAGGGGCTGCCTATAGGACTATCAGCTGATTTCTCAGAGGACACTTTGCAGGCAGGAAGGGACTGGCAAGCAGCATTCAATGTGATGAAAGGCAACCTGCAACCAGGACTACTCTATCCAGCAAGGCTATCATTTGGAATGGAAGGGCAGATGAAGTACTTGTCAGACAAGGTAAAGCTAAAGGAGTTCATCATCACCAAGCCATTATTATATGAAATGTCAAAGGGACTTAACTTAAGAAAAAGAAGATCAAAACTATGAACATTAAAATGACAACAAACTCACAGCTATCAACTGAGTCTAAAAAATGAAAACAAAATCCAACTAAGCAAACCAGAATAGGGACAGAATTATAGATATGGGGATAATTTGGAGGGTTATCAGTTGGGAGTGGGGAGGGAGAGAAATGGGGAAATGGTGCAGGGATTAAGAAGCATAATCGATTGGTTCAAAATAGACAAGGGTAAGTTAAGAGTAATGCAGGAATGGGTGAAGCAAAAGAACTTATATGCATGACCCATGGATATGAACTAAGGGTGGTGGGATTGCTGGAGGGAATGGGGGGGGTACTGGGCAGAGGGGAGCAAAGGGGAAAAAATTGAATTGCTGTAACAACATAATCAATAAAATATACTTTAAAAAGAAGAAGATATGAAGCTGGACTTAAGATAGAAAATATGTTCAACTGAGCAGTTTATGGACGTTTCCATCATTAAAAAGCTCACTGACTCAATCAATTTTATGAGTTTTAATAATGCATAAAGTCATCGTTCATGTTTCTTGACAGTGGAAATGACAAGTATGATTGTCAAATCAATTTTAATTTTATTTAGGATTTGAGAAAATCAGAAGAAAATGTATTTGTGATTAATAATCTCACAGAATTTCAACCGAGTAAATAGTTTAGCCATCGAAATGATTGTTATTAATATAATGTTTGTTATTTTCTAAGTGGATATTGAAATTTGCAATCTGTCTGAACTGTGGGACCAAGCTAGGCATTTTTAAACAAATATCTTAGCGCTCTGAAAATGCCTGAGGAAGAAGTGCTGAGAAAAAAATGTTGATTTACTCACATATCATTAAATCTGGCTAAGAGAGATTAAAGTATTTAATTTGTTTTCTATATATGCAAAGCAAAGATTCCCAGTCCTAATTTCCTGTTTTTTATAACTATATGAATATATATGCATTTATTTGTCATCTATTAGTCAGCAAAAGTATTAAGTATTTTTTTAATAAAATTTGGGATATGTAATTTATTTTCTTATTTTTTTGGTATATTGAGATTTTTTTTCTATTACTCCTGTGTATTTGTGTGTGTGTGTGTGTGTGTGTGTGTGTGTAAACTTGTGCTACAACTTTGTTATTTCTTCCAGCATTTAGCAGAGTTGGAGATTTAGCCACTGCAGGTAATCTATTATTTTTTTAGGGGCCTATGTGACTTTTGCCTTTATCATGGAAAGTAAAATATTTTTTGAGATTGTATTTATGTGTGAGAATCTATTGATTTATTTTGCAATTCAGCCTTTTTCTTAGTATATTTATGTTTTCCTCTCCCCTAAGGAAATTGTTCATGGCTTATATCTTTATCTGTTGTTTCACTTTTAACTACCTTGTTTCTTTCTAAGATAGATTTATAACTCTCAAGTTAAATTTTATTGTTTTATCATCAATATCTTTCATTTTTTCCTTCATCAGATTCAATTTTGGCCATTCTCTCTGCATTGTCAGGGAGCATTTTTGTGTCTACTAACATGTCACTGTGTCCTTAGTAGCATTTCTTTCTTTTTTTTTCAGAAATGTTCCTCATGCTTATTTCATTATGTTCATGTGCTTTGTTTTGCCGTTTTCTCTGCATCTCTTGCTTTTGTCTCATACCGATTTTTTTAAATCTCAGCGGAGCCTAAACTCTCCTGTCTCACCCATATCAGATGCCATGTCTTTGTGTATTCTCTTGACTACATTTCTCGTGAGGAACCCAGAGTAATCTTTATAGATCAGAAATCTAATCATGTGAATTCCTTGATTAAAATTTTTCAATTATTTCTTATTGCACTTGTGAAAAATAAAAAAAAGAAACAAAATGTCTTAAAAGGTCCTGCAAGAACTTGTTTCTCTCTATGTTTCTATCTTATATATAGGAACTCCTTTCTTTCTTAAATGCTTTCAAATGCTTATTAAATACAAAACTTAAATACCTATAGGCACAGCAACATAACAACATGTTAACATTTTTAAGAAAGTATTTAATGTCTTACACATTGAACTATTAAAATTCAAGTATTTGTAGATTATTGCTGGAGGGGTTTACAATACTGAGAGTCTATTGGTTAGAAAGTTTCTGAATGTATTCAAGTATACATAGTATGTGTATGTTTGTTTTCCCATTTTCTTGTGTTCTTCTCACAAGTAGTCTATACATAATAAATTGACTAGACTGTCAGCCACTGATATACTTCAATAGTTTATATTGCAACTGATATGATGATAAGCCCATGATAAAAACTCATAGTTTTTATTTTTTAAATAGACTTTATTTTTTATTAGATTCACAATAAAATTGCACAGCGAGCAAGAGTAAGCATAGATATCCTATCCCCATACATGCACAGCCTCTCCCACTGTCCACATCCTCCACCAGAGTGGCACATTTATTACAACTGATGAACCTATAATGACATATTATCACCTAAAGTCCAAGCTAAATTAGGTTTCACTCTTTATATAGTTTATTCTGTGGGTTATGATAAATGTATAATGATATGTATCCACCATTATCAATTCATATCATACAGAATGGTTTTAGTGTCCCCAAATCCTACTCTTCTATCTACTTATATCTCCTTTCCCCCCATCTCCATGCACCATTGATCATTTTACTATTTCTATAGTTTTGCCTTTTCTAGAATGTCATATGGTTGGAATTAGGCAACCTTTTCAGATTGACTCCTTTCCTTTAGTAATGTGCATTATAGTTCCTCCATGTTTTTCATAGATGAAAGCTCATTTCTCTTAGGTGCTGAAAAATATTCCATTGCATAGATGTACTACAGTTTATTCATTGAAATGAAGGACATCTTGGTTACTTTCAACTTTTGACAATTATGAAAAATCTGCACTAAATATATGTGTAGAGGTTTCTTTGTGTATAGATGATTTCAACCCATTTGGATAAATTTTAGAAAATGCAGTTGCTTGATCATATGGTAAGAGTGTATCTCATTTGTGAAAAACTGCCAAACTGTCTTCCAAAGTGATTATATCATTTTTTGTTCCCTTAAGCAATGAATAAGAGGTCCTTCTGTCCTATATTCTTTCCAGCATTTGGTATTGTCAATGTTTTGGATTTTGGCTATTTAATAGGTGTATAGTAGTATCTCATTCTTGTTTTAATTTATAATTCCCCAATGGCAAATGATATTGAGCATCTTTTTAATATGCTTCTTTTTTAAGTATATTTTATTGATTATGTTGTTACAATAGTTCAAATTTTTACCCCTTTGCTCCCCTCCACCAAGCACCGCCCCTTCCCCAGCAATCCCCCCCCCAAGTTTATGCCCATGGGTCGTATATACAAGCTCTCCCACTTCACCCTTTCATATACTTTTCTTCTTCTTTTAAATAAATAAATAAATTATTATTTTAACAATAAAAAATAACAATCCCTCCCTCTCAGACTTAAGACACTTTAGAATCTTATAAAGGACAATGGGCGAAGGTCTGGAGCTCCTCTAGCTGCTTAAAGCTGGACATGGTCGTCATCCTACCTACACTTCGGTCCAGAAATCCCTAATAAGAGTGGGGGTGTGGAGAGGAGGGTGGCCTTCCCACATGGTGAAGGATCATGCACACTCCAGGTCAGTTGGCTGTCCCCGGACAATGGCATGCTTGGTTTAACAGGCTGGCATCATTGTTGCATTCTGGGGGCAACAGGTTTGTCAACAGGGTTAAAAGACATCATTCAATCCATAACCATTAGATGACAAAAGGCAGGTATTAATTTTTCAATGTCTCACATTAGGGAAAAAAAAGACTTCTTTGGAGAAAGGTGTGCCAAGTACATCTCAACTGTCCAAAACCCTTTTGCCCATTATACTTAGTTTGGACTGAGGGAAATATATTAGGTTTCCCCCTCTCAGACCTCTGGGCTCTTTCTGTCCAAGCCATTGGGACAGAAAAGAGAAACCAGTTGTAAAGTGAAGCCAACAGACCACCCCATTCTTCACCAACCCAGCCACTTAGTTTAGCCAAACTGTTGAGTCTCAGGAGGCAGCGATGCAGACAGGATTAAGTGAGGCCTATATGTACAGACAATCACTCAGGTAATGAGATTGTAGGCTTATGCCCTTCGAAAACAGAAAACACATGTTAATTTATGTAACATAACCCACACACAAGTTTATGGATCTGTAGGACTGTCTTATTGGAAAGACATCTAGTTGTAAGGCATTTGACATTCTTCTTGCCTGTAAGTTAAACATCTTTGATGATACCACAAACATAGTTTAACTTTCAAATGAAAACAAATTTTAAATTAAAAGAAACTTTAAAGACAGTTAGCTGCACTACTTTATAGTCTACCACTGAGCATTGTGATTTTCCTTGAATTGCTATTTTTCTCCCTGAGATTTCCCTCCTTGTCATTAAAGGGACTGCATTAAGTCCATTTTTAATTCATCCTGTTCATTTGCGTAAACAAAACAAGAGCAGCAAATGATCACTTATGATCTTTAGTTCTGCTTTGCTGGAACTTACTCAAGAAACACTCAGGGTGACCTTCAGTCTTCCCTTCAGGGCACAGAAGCTGAGCCACATAACTGGCATTCAGCCTTGCCTGCAAACACCTGTCTTTTCCAAGTCCTTCTGGTTTTCCATTGTGCCTTAAGGTCCCTTCTAGCCATCTTTCAGGAAAACAAACTTCATTACTTTCCTGGAAAGATTGCTGTGGACCGCACAACCAACCACAGTACCAGGCCTTTTATCTCGTGGGCTTTTATTACCTTCGAAAGTCATTCCAAGTTACTCAGGGCTTTTTGGTAACAACCAGAGCCCAAGCATGTCTCCTTTAGGCATGACAATCCAGTGAAAGTCTTGGTCAAAAAAACCTCTATTAACAACTGGTCTTATTAGTTTTATGCAAAGAAACATGTCATTACTTACTTCTTTAGAATGCCAAACTCTGGAGGGATCAGATAGGGAGAAAAATATACAAGGTGAAGGAAAATCCTTGTCCTTCTAATATTCACTGAATTTGCATTTCCATTCTTTATATTTTCATTTCTACCACCACTAATAATTTTTTGTTTGTTTTTCCATTACAGTTGTCCCACTTTTTTCCTCCCTCTTGCTTCCCTGCACCCTGCCACCCCCACTCCCACATTCAGTCCGTACCCTGTTGTTCATGTCCGTGGGTCATTTATACATGTTCTTTGACTAGACCCTTCCCCTTCTTATCTCCTTCTCTCCCTCCCATCTCCCCCTTTGTTACTGTTAGTTTATTCCTTGTTTACACACCTCTGGTTCAATTTTGCTCATTTGTTTGTGTTCATTAGTTTCCTGGAATAGGTGACAGCATAAGGTATTTTTCTTTCATTGCCTGGCTTATTTCGCTAAGCAGAATTCTCTCTATTTCCATCCATGTTGTTGCAAATGGTAGAAGTTCCTTCTTTCTTTCTGCTACATAGTACTCCATTGTGAAAATGTACCACAGTTTTTTGATCCACTCATTTACAGATGGGCACTTAGATTGTTTCCAGCACTTAGCTATTGTAAATAGTGCTGCTATGAACATAGGGATGCATAGGTTCTTTTGAATTATGGTTTCGGGATTTTTTGGATATAATCCTAGCAATGGGATTGCTGGTTCAAAAAGCAGTTCCATTTTTAGTTTTCTGAGGAAATTCCATACTGTTTTCCATAGTGGCTGCAGCAGTCTGCATTCCCACCAGCAATGCACCAGGGTTTCCATTTCTCCGCATCCTCGCCAGCACAGGTTGTTAGTTGATTGGTTGATGATGGCCATTTTGATTGGTGTAAAGTGGTATCTCATTGTGGTTTTTATTTGCAGATCTCTGATGGCTAGTGATGGTGAGCATTTTTTCATATGTCTATGGACCCTCTGTATGTCCTCCCTGGAGAAGTGTTTGTTCAGGTCCTTTGCCCATTTTTTAATTGGGTTGTCTGTCTTCTTGGTGTTGAGTCATATACGTTTATATATTTGGGAGATCAATCCCTTGCCTGAGATATCTTTGGCAAATATGTTTCCCATATGGTTGGTTCCCTTTTTATCTTGCTTATATTTTCTTTTGCTGAGCAGAAACTCTTTAGTTTGATGTAGTCCTATTTCTTTATTCTTTCCTTTATTTTCCTTGCCTTAGGAGATATGTCAGTGAAAATGTTGCTATGGGAAATATCTGAAATTTTCTTACCTATTTTTTCCTCTAGGACTTTTATGGTGCCAAGGCTTACATTTAAGTCTTTGATCCATTTTGAGTTTATTCTGGTGTGCGGTGTAAATTGGTGGTCTAGTTTCATTTTTTTGCATGTCCCTGTCCAGTTCTCCCAACACCATTTGTTGAAGAGGCTCTTTTCACTCCATTTGATGATCCTTCCCTATTTGTCATATATTAGTTGACCATATAGACTTGCCTGAGTTTATTTCTGAGCTCTCTATTCTGTTCCATTGATCTATATATCTGTTCTTATGACAGTACCAGACTGTTTTGATCACCGTGGCCTTGTAGTATAGTTTGATATCAGGTATTGTGATTCCTCCTACTGTGTTCTTTTTCCTCAAAATTGCTATGGCAATTCAGGCTCTTTTTTGGTTCCATATACATTTTTGAAGTATTTATTCTAGGTCTGTGAAAAATGTCATTGGTATTTTAATAGAGATTGCATTGAATCTATAAATTGCTTTGGGGAGTATGAACATTTTAATGATGTTGTTTCTTCCCATCCATGACCATGGTATATGCTTCCATTTATTTGTATCTTCCTTAATTTCTTTCTTCAGTGTTATGTAGTTTTCTGAGTACAGGTCTTTTACATCCGTGGTTAAGTTTATTCCTAGGTACTTTATTTTTCTTGTTGCTATGGTAAATGGAATATTTTTTTTAGTATCTATCTCTGAGATTTTATTGTTGGTGTACAAAAATGCCTTCGATTTCTGAATATTGACTTTGTACCCTGCTATTTTTCCAAATTCGCTTATTAGGTTGAATAGTTTTTTCTGTGGAGTCTATAGGGTTTTCTCTGTATACTATCATGTCATCTGCAAATAATGACAGCTTTACTTCCTCCTTTCCAATATGGATGCCTTTTATTTCTCTTTCTTGTCTGATTGCTGTGGCTAGAACTTCCAAGACTATGTTGAATAGGAGTGGAGAGAGCGGACATCCTTGTCTTGTTCCTGATCTCAGGGGGAATGCTCTCAGTTTTTGCCCATTGAGTATGATGTTGGCTTCAGGTTTCTCGTATATGGCCTTTATTATGTTGAGGTATGTTCCCTCTATTCCCATTTTGCTGAGAGTTTTTATCATAAATGGGTGTTGTACTTTATCAAATGCTTTTTCTGCATCTATTGATATGATCATGTGATTTTTGTCTTTCATTTTGTTTATGTGGTGTATTATGTTTATTGATTTGTGAATATTAAACCATCCTTGCATCCCTGGGATGAATCCCACTTGATCGTGGTGTATGATCTTTCTAATGTTTTGCTGGATCCGGTTTGCCAATATGTTGCTGCGGCTTTTAGCATTTATGTTCATTAGCGATATTGGCCTGTAGTTTTCTTTCTTTGTTGTGTCTTGACCTGGTTTTGGAATTAGGGTAATACTGGCTTCATAGAACAAGTCTGGGAGTCTTCCCTCTTCTTGGATTTTTTTGAATAGTCTGAGGAGGATAGGAGTTAGTTCTTTCCTAAATGTTTTGCGGAATTCACCTGTGAAGCCATCTGGTCCAGGGCTTTTGTTTGCCGGGAGTTTTTTTATTACTGCTTCAATTTCACTAGTTGTTATTGGTCTATTCAGGCTTTCTACAACTTTTTGATTCAGTTTTTGTCTATTCAGGCTTTCTACTACTTCTTGATTCAGTTTTGGAAGATTATATGCTTCCAGGAACTTGCCCATTTCCTCTAGGTTGTCAAATTTCTTGCCATACAGTTGTTTGTAATAATTTCTTACAATCCTTTGTATTACGTGGTATCGGTTGTGATTTCTCCTCTTTCATTTCTGATTTAATTATTTGGGTCCTCTCTCTTTTTTTCTTGATGAGCCTGGTTAAAGGCTTGTCAATTTTTTTTATCTTTTTAAAGAACCAGATCCTACTTTTGTTGATCTTTTGAATTGTTAGTTTAGTCTCTATGTCATTTAATTGTGCTCTGATCTTGATGATTTTCTTCCTCTACTCGTTCTGGGCTTTGCTTGTTGTTCTTCCTCTAGTTCTTGTAGTTGTAGATTTACATTTTTTATTAGAGATTCTTCTAGCTTTTTTAGGTAGGCCTGTATTGCTATGAAATTTCCTCTCAGGTTGCTTTCGCTGTATCTCATAGGTTTTGGGTTCAAGTGTTTATTATCATTTGTTTCCAGAAACGTTTTGATTTCTTCCTTGATGTCATTGTTAACCCATTCATTATTTAATAGCATGTTATTCATTCTACAGGAGTTTGAATGTTTTTGAGTTTTTTCCTTGAGGTTGATTTCTAGTTTCAAGGCATTGTGATCTGAGAAGATGCTTGATATAATTTCAATTTCTTGAATTTGTTGAGGCTTGTTTTCTGTCCTACCATGTGGTCTAACTTTGAAAATGTTCCACGTGCACTTAAGAATAATGTATATTTTGCTTCTTTGGGGTGAAAAGTTTTATATATATAGACTAAGTCCATTTGATCTGGAATGTTGTTCAATGCCTCAATATCTTAGGTGTTTCTTTGCTTTGAAGATCTGTCCTTTGTTGACAATGGGGTGTTAAAGTCACCTATTATGAGTGTGTTGCTGTCTATATCTTTCCTGGAGTCTTTTAAAAATTTCCTTACATATTTGGGTGCTCCTAAGTTGGGTGTATATATGTTTACAAGGGTTATATCTTCTTGATGGATTTTTCCCTTAAGTATTATGAAATGCCCTTCTTTGTTTTTTTTTTATGGACTTTGCTGTGAAATTTGTTTTGTCTGATATAAGTATTGCTACCCCAGCTTTTTTTTCATGTCCATTTGCTTGAAATACTTTTTACAATTCCTTCACTTTCAGTCTGTGTAGATCTTTTGTTCTAATGTGGGTCTTTTGTAGACAGCATATATATGGGTCATGCTTTCTAATCCATTCAGCTACCCTATATCTTTTGATTGGAGCATTTAATCCATTTACATTTAAGGTTATTACCAATAGGTACTTATTCATTGTCATTTTTCCCCTTTGTACTTGTGTTCCTCTCTGTCTCTCTCTGTTTCTTTATCTTCTTAAAGCAGACCCATTAGCATCTCTTGAAATGCTGGTTTGGTGAAGATGTATTCTTTTAGTCTTCTTTTGTCTTAGAAACTCCTTATTTCACCTTACATTTTGAATGAGAGTCCTGCTGGGTAGAGTATTCTTGGTTGTAGGCCTTTGTTTTTCATTGCTTGCAATATATTTTGCCATTCCCTCTGGCTTGTACTGTTTCTGCTGAGAAATCTGATGATAGCCTTATTGAAGATCCTTTGTATGTTATTAGTTGTTTTTCTCTTGCTGCTTTTAGGATTCTCTCTTTGTCTTTCAATGTTGCCATTTTATTTTTTATTTTTATTTATTTATTTATTTATTTATTTATTTATTTACTTTCACTGTGTGGTTGCCTCTCACTCACGCCCCCAACTGGGAACCTGACATGCAACCTAGTAATGTGCCCTGACTGGGAATCAAACCAGTGACACTTGACTCATAGGCTGATGCTCAATCCACTGTGCCACAGCAGCCAGGGCTTTCAATGTTGCCATTTTAATTATGATGTGTCTTGAAGTGGGCCTGTTGGAGTTCATCTTCATTGAGATCCTCTGTGCTTCCTAGACTTGCATGACTCTCCCCTCATGTTAGGGAATTTTTCTGTCATTAGTTTTTCAAAGAGGTTTTCTATCCCTTGCTCTTCTTCTTTCCCTTCTGAAATTCCTATGATATGGATATTATTACATTTCATGTTGTCCTGCAGCTGTCTTAGAACCTCTTCATTCTTTTTCAGTTGTTTTTCATTTTGTTGAACTGTCTGGGAGTTTTTGTCTACATTGTCCTCCAGCTCACTGATCCAATCTTCTGCTTCCTCTAGCCTGCTTTTAATTCCTTCTACTGTGTTCTTCAATTCAGAGATTGTATTCTTCATTTCCTCTTGGCTCTTACTGATAACTTCTATGTCCTTTTTCATGCTGCTGTAATTCTCAGTAAGTTTCTTGTAGTTTCCCTGGAGTTCCTTGTAGTTTCCCTGGAGTTCTTTGTAGTTTCCGCTGAGCTCATTGAGCTTCTCCATAGTCCTGCTTTTGAATTCCATATCTCATAGTTTGCTCCCCTCTATTTCTTTTAGCACTCTTTCTGGGGATTCTACGTTTCCTTTCGATGGGGGGTTGTTTCTCTGTCTCCCCATTTTTGTGACTCTTATTGTTTTTGCTGCTTCTTAGATTGATCTGCACTTCCTGGATATGCCCCTGGCGGTGTCAGATCGTATACCAGTCTGGCCCTAGGCAGCCTGTTGGAGACTTCCAGGGATCTACTGCCTTTGTCTTCTTTAGTTGTTAATTTATTCAATCTGTGATTAGCCATCAGGCTTAAGGACTGAGAGTGTGGCAGCTTAATTCCTGCATGCAGGGCTTTTGCTTCCCCTCAGGTTGACGCCAGTTGGAGGGAAATGGTCTGCCTGCAGTACTGGGGATAAGTCAGCATTGGGACCCTGTCAGCTGCTCCACCAGATCTCCCCTCAATGCCACTGCACCAAACTCTCCCCAAGTGTCCTCAGTCCTCTCTGCCATCCCTCTGCTTGAACCCAGGGTAAGTGGGGGCCAAAATATTTTCATATGTCATCCTCTTAAGAGCTCTTTTTCTACAGCGTTTCTCTCTGGCTAGCAAGAAACCCTATGGCTTTTCGCTTTTCAAAGCTGGATACTATTTTTTGTTCCACTCTGTTGCTGTAGGCTGGGAAGCCCAGCTGGGGGCCTAGACCCCACCCTTCTCAGGGGGAACCCCCGGATGCTGAGCTGTTTCTCAGTCTCTTCAGCTGGCACTTGTGGGAGCCCCACCAGCCCTTCCATGTCTCTGCACTCCCTACCAGTCACGTTGTGATGTAGCAGCCTTTTCTGTCTCTCTGTGGTTATAAGACTTCTCTCCAGCTAGTGTTTGGTTGGTTATTCCAGATGATTTCTCCAAAATTAAATTGTAAATCCAGACTTGTCCTGGGAGGAGGTTAGTGTACCATCCACTTACTCCTCTGTCATCTTAAATCCTTTAAATATCTAATATGCTTCTTTTTTGTCACTGGTATATCTTTTCAGCAGAGGATCTGTTCAGATCTTTTGCTTATGTTAAAATTGAGTTATTTCTTTTTCTTATTATTGAGTTTTTAAAGGTCTTTTTATATTTTGGATAAAAGTCTTTTATCAAAAATATTGTTTGCAAATAGTTTCCTTTCAGTCTGTGGCTTCTTATTCTCTTGACAGTGTCTTTTGCCAAACAGAAGTTTTAATTTTAATAAGGTTTTATAATTCAATTATTTATTTTTTAAATTTTTTATTGTTATTCTATAACAGTTGTCTCAGTTTTACTCCTTTGCCCTCCTCTTCTCAGCCCAATTCCAGCTCCCAGAGTCAATCCCCACACCATTATCCCTGTCCATGGGTCATTCATACAAGTTCTTTGACTGCTCACATCTCCTTCATTCCACCATTATCCCCTTCCATACTCCCCTCTTGTCACTGTTAGACTCTTCCATGTTTTCATACCTCTGGTTCTGTTTTGCTCATTAGTTTATTTTGTTCATTAGATTCCTCTTATAGGTGAAATTATATGTTATTTGTCTTTCACCAGTTGTCTTATTTCACTTTAATTTCCAAACCAAGTAACTCACAGAACAAAGAAAGTAAACTGAAAGCCAATATCACTGATGAACATAGATGCTAAAATCCTCAACAAAATATTGGCAATACAGATTCAGCAATACATTAAAAAGATTATACCATAATCAAGTAAGATTACTGTCAGGGATGCAAGAATGGTACAGTATTCTCAGGTCAATAAACATAATACACCACATAAATGAAATGAAGGACAAAAACACATGATCATATGAAAAGATGCTGAAAAAGCATTTGATAAAATTCAGCACCCGTTTATGATAAAATACTAAGAAAATGGAAATAGAGGGAGCATATCTCAACATAATAAAGGCCATATATGAGAAACTTATAGCCAACATCATAGTGAATGGGCAGAAACTAAAAGTTTTCTCCTTAAGATCAGGAACAAGACAAAGATGTCTGTTTTCACCACTCTTATTCAACACAGCACTGGAAGTTCAAACCACAGCAGTGAGACAAGAAAAAGAAATAAAAAAACATCCACATTGGAAAAAAAAAAAAGTAAAACTGTCATTATTCACAATGACATGATAGTGTACATAGAAAACCCTATAAACTCCAAAAAAAAAACCTACTTGACCTAATAAGTGAATTTAGCAAAATAGCAGAGTACAAAGTCAATATTCAGAAATTAAAGGAATTTCAGTATACCATGAAAAATATCAGACACAGAAACTAGAAAAAAGTCCCATTTACTATACCAACAAGAAAAATAAATTTAGCTAAGGATGTAAAGGACCTGTACTTAGAAAACTATAGAACACTGAAGAAAAAAATTGTGGAAGATGCAAATAAAAGGAAGCATATACCATGTTCATGATTTGGAAGAATTAACATAATTAAAATATCCATAGTAGCCCTGTCTGGTGTAGCTCAGTGGACTGAGAGCCAGCCTGCCAACCAAAGGGTCACCAGTTCTATTCTCAGTAAAGGCACATGCATGGCTTGGAGACTGTGAAGACACGGGAGAGACAACCGATGGCTGTTTCTCTCACACATCAATGTTTCTTTCCCTTCCTCTCTCTCTAGAAATGAATTAATAAAATACTTTCAAAAAATATCCATACTACCCAAAGCAATCTATAGATTCAACACAATCTCTACTAAAATACCAATGATTTATTTCACAGATCTAAAACAAATATTTCAAAAATGTATATGGAACCAACAAAGACCCTGAGTAGCCTCAGCAATCTTGAGAAAGAAGAATAATGTAGGAGGGATCACAATACCTGATATCAAACTATACTACAAGAACACTGTAATAAAAAAAAATTCAGGTACTGGCATAAGAAAAGATACATAAATAAATGGAACAGAATACAGAGCCCAGATATAAACCCATGTCTCTATGGTCAGTTAATGTTTGACAAAGGGGGCAGGAGCATACAATGAAGTAAAAATAGCCTCTTCAATAAATGGTGTTGGGAGAACTGCACTGGTACATGCAAAATAATTAAACTAGACCACTAACTTACACTATACATCAGAATAAACTCAAAATGGATAAAAGACTTAAATGTAAGTTGTGACACCATAAAAGTCCTAGAGAAAAACATAGGCAGTAAAATTTAAGATATACCACACAGCAATATTTTTTCTGATCTCTCAGAGCAAGGGCAATAAAGGAAAAAATAATCAAATGGGACTACATGAAAGAATAAAGCTTCTGCACTGCTAAAGAAACCATCATCAAAATGACAATAGAACTGACAATATGGGAGAACATATTTACCAATGATACCTCAGACAAAGGTTTGATCTCCAAAATATATAAAGAACTCATCTGACTCTACATCAGGAAAACAAATAATCTAATTAAAAAATGGGCAAAGGACCTGAATAGACACTACTCCAAGGAGTACATTCATATGGCCCACAGACATATGAAAAGATGCTCAACATCACTAACCATCAGAGAGTGCAAATTAAAATCACAATGAGATACTCTTCTCACCAGTCAGAATGGCCATCATTAATAAATAAACAAATAAGAAGTGCTAGCGAGGATGTGGACTATTGGTAGGAATGCAGACTGGTGCAACCACTGTGGAAAACAGTATAGAATTTTCTCAAAAAACTAAAAATGGAACTGCCTTTTGACCCAGCAATTCCACTTCTGGGACTATACCCTAAGAATATTGAATCACCAATTCGAAAGGATTTATGCACCCCTATGTTCATAACAGTGCTATTTAGAATAGCCAAGTGCTGGAAACGACCTAAATGCCTATCTGTAAATCAATTACTTCTTTCATTGATCATACTTGTGTTGTTGTAACTCAAAATCATTACCATAACCCAGGTTATCTAGGTTTTCTTCTATGTTATCTTCTAGGAATTTTATAGTTTTGCATTTTAAACCTACATCTGTGACTATTCTGAGTTAATTTTTGGGAAGAGTGTCAGGTGGGTTTTTTTTTTCTCTTTTATTTTTACATTATTTTTTTCCATGTGCATATCTAGCTCTTCTAGCAATATTTGTTGGAAAAAAAAACATTTTTTAATTGTATTGCCTTTGCTCTTTTGTCAAAAATTAGTGAACTATATATATTTGGTTCTATTTCTGACCTCTTTATTTGTTATACTGATACATTTACTTGTTTGCCAAGATCACACTACCTTGAATAAAATAGCTTTATACAAAGACTTAATGTTGAGTAGTGTCAATAGTCCAATTTTTTATTTTTCTTCAATATTGTTTTAGCTATTCTGGGTCTTTTGTCTCTTTGTACAAACTTCGGAATCAATTTTTTGGTATCTGCAAAATAATAAGCTAGAATTGTGATTAGGATTGTATTAAATTTATAGGTAAATTTGAGAATGACAATTTTACCATACTGAATCTCTGTATTCATGAACATAAAACATCTCTCCATTAATTTGTTTATCTTTGATTTCTTTCATCAGAGTTTTCAAGTTTTTTTATCATATATATTTAGACATATTTTGTTACTTTTGTACCTACATGTTTCTTTTGTGGGTGATAATTAATGTAAATGGTATTGAGCTTTGAATTTCAAATTACAATTATTCACTGATGGTATATAGGTAAGAGATTAATTTTTGTATATTGGCCTTGTATCCTGCAATCTTGCTATAATCACTTTTCTTTTGGGAGTTTTCTCTTGATTCTTTTGGATTCTACATAGATGATCATTTCATCTGTGAACAAAGACAGTTTTATTTCTTCCTTCCCAATCTGTACAATTGTTATTTTCTTGTCTTACTGCATTAGCTAGGACTTCTAGAACAATGTGTAAAAGAAGAGATGAGAGAAATTTCCTAGTAGAAAAGGTCCTAGTTTCTCACTATTAAGTATGATGTTAGGTATAGTTTTTTTGTTGTTGTTGTTGTTTGCAGGTGTTCTTTATCAAATTGAGAAAGCTTCACTTTATTCCTTGTTTGCTGAGACTTATTTATTTATTGTGCCATGAATGAATGTTGGATTTTTTCAAATACATTTTCTTCATCTTTTGAAATAACCATGTGGTTTTTCATCATTAGCTTGTTGATGTAATGGGGTATATTGATTTTTGAATGTTGAACCAGCCTCACAAAACTTCAATGAATCTTGTTTGTTAGTGTTACATTTTAAAACATTTTTGGAATAATTTGATAATATTTTGTTGAGAATTTTTGTATTTATGTTTATATGACATATTAGTCCATAGTTTTCTGAAATATTTTTGTGGTTTTGTTATTAGAATAATACTGGCCTCATAGAATGAGATGAGAAGCATTCCTTTTGGCTCTAATTGTCTGTAAGAGATTTTAAGAATTGATATAACTTCTTTCTTAAATGTTTGGTAGAATTCACCAGTGAGCCCATCTGGGCCTGGTACTTACTTTTTTGAAAGGTTATTAATTACTGACTTAATTTCTTTAACAGATTTAGCCTATTCAGATTATACATTTATTCTTTCATGAGTTTTAGCAGATTTCATTTTTTAAGGGATTGGTTCATTTTATCTATGTTATCCAATTTGTGGGTATACAGTTGTTCATTTAATAAAGAATTTCAAATGTCCATAGCATCTATAGTGATGGCCCCTCTTTCATTTCTGATTTAAATGTGTGTCTTTTGTTATTTTTAATTAGTTAACCAGGTCAGAAGCTTATCAATTTTATTAGTATTTTTTAGACAACAAAGTTTCTGTTTTATTTATTTTCTTTATTAATATCTTGTTTTTAATGATATTGATTCTGCTCTAATTTATATTTTTTCTTCTGTTTACTAGATTTAATTTACTCTTCTTTATAAATATCAAATACTTTAAAAATATTTAGACATATTGACCTACTCTCCATTTTAGGAGGTACCTGATATTGCCAAATTGTACCATCCTTGTTTTAAGAAAAACTTTATTCATTAAATGAGTGTCATATGCCTTTCACTATTGGAACTTAATTTATATTATATTACTAACTCCTCATAACAATTCTTTAAGGCTAGACATTTTCACCATTTTATTAATAAAAACCTGAGTTCAGAAAATTTAGCTAAACTATGAGAGAAGTAAAAAATTAACACATCTTTGGAACCAAATGTTACTTTGTAGCTAAGTTTTCTATGTATACTGTTTCACATACTATATAAACTGAGCTTTAATTTAGTTTTTTAAATGTTTTCTATAAACATCTAAAAATATGAGATTATTGCTATAACCTTTATTGCAAGGAAGAGCAAATGGTGATGACAAATGATTATATGACTATGTACTAATTCACATAGCCCTGGCTGATTTGGCTCAGTGGATTGAGCGTCGGCCTGCGAGCTAAGTGTCGCTGGTTCGATCTTCCAGTCAGGGCACATCAGAGAAGGAAAACTCTGATTCCAAAAAACCTCCGCTGCCTTGCGGCACACCTCTTCAGGGGAAAGGCTAAGGGAGTAAACCCCAACAGAAAATCCAGAGCCGGAGTCCCTAAGGCGGTTTGACATTGTAGTCAACACTGGCAACTCCTGCGGCGCACCTGAAGCCAAGCTGTATTGACTCCGTCTTTCCCTTGGACCCTTCAGCTGCGAAGAGAGTGGGGGTCTGCTGCATGGGCAACAGCAGACCCTCCATATCACCCTGCCCAGGCTCCGTAGCTTCAGCTTCACTGGAGAGGACACTCCAGCGACATCGCAAGATGTCGATTCAACACGGGAGGAGACAGATACCGTGTCACTCCCGAGTCAGACTGCACAGCCATTCTCGGCGGTGCAGATAGACTCTTAAGAAGCTAAACCATCACCTCTTGAGACGGATGGCTGCCGCCGCCGGCGACTAATTCACACTGTATCCACATAAGCTTTATGAAATTAATTAACCCAGTTTTGCAAACAATTAAAAGGAGTCCCAAAGATAAACTAAATAATTTGCTGATAGTCTGCAACTTTTAAACTCTAGAATTTAAAATCAAATAAAAACAAGTTCGATGTAGAATCTCTGCTGTCAGCCACTAAGCTACATAATTACTTCAGTGATAGCTTCCTCTTTTTAAAATATATTTTATTGGTTATACTATTACAATTGCCCCATTATTTCTCCTCCCCCCCTACTCCATTTCCTATACTATTTTTAAAATCTCCCTGCTTATTCTGTACCTACGAATTTATACTTCTTAATCCCTGCATCTCTTCTCCATTCTCTCCCTTACCCATACCAACAGATAACCATCCAAATGATCTTCATATCTGTGATTCTGTTCCTGTTCTGCTTGTTTACTTAGTTTGTTTTTAAATTCAGTTGTTGATAGTTGTGGATTTATTGCCATTTTAATGTTCATAGTTTTGATCTTTTTCTTAAATACATTCCTTGAGCATTTTACATGATAATAGCTTAATGAGGATGAACTTGTCTAGCTTTACCTTGTATAGGAGGTCCTTCATCTGCCCTTTGATTTTAAATGATAGCTTTGCTGGATAGAGTAATTTAGGTTGTAGGTCCTTGCTTTTTATCACTTTGAAAACTTCTTGTCAGTCCCTCCTTTGTAGGTAACTACCTGCTTTTCTCTTGCTGCTTTTATGATTTCCTCTTAATCTTTAGACTTTGACATTTTAATTATGATGTATTTGGTGTGGTCTTGTTTTGGCCCATCTTGTTTGGGATTCTGTGCTTCCTGGACTTGTATGTCTATTTCTTTCACCAAATTAGAAAAATTTTCTTTCACTACTTTTTCAAATAAGTTTTCAATATTTTGTTCTTTCTCTTCTTCTGGTACTTCTATGATTCAAATGTTGGTAGGTTTGAAGTTGTCTCAGTGGCTCCTTACTCTTTCTTCATTTTTTTTTTAATTCTTTTTTCTTCTTTCTGTTTTGATTGATTTTTTTCTTCCTTGTGTTCCAAATCATTGATTTGATTCTCAGCTTTATCTACTCCATTGTTGGTTTCCTAAAATTTTGTCTTTATTTCACTTAGCATAATCTTTATTTCAGCTTGAGTCTTTTTATGCTATTCAAGCACTGAGTGAGTTCCTTGAGCATCCTAATAGCTAGGGTTTTAAACTCTACACCTAATGGAGTGCTTATCTTCATTTTTTTTTCTGGAAATGTTTTTTCTATTCTTTCATTTGGACCATATTTCTTTGTCTCCTCATTTTGGCAGCCTCCCTGTGTTTGTTTCTATGTATTAGGTACAGTGGCTTTGGCTCCCTGTCTTAGTAGCATGGCCTAATGTAGAAAAGTGCACCCATAAGTCGGATGGAGCAGAGACTAGGTAATCGCCTGGGGAGGGTACCTATGGGAACCAGGTTAATGAAGTCTCAGATATGGTGCCACCTGCTCTATTGCTCTGTGTGGAGGGGAGCCCAGAAAAGAGATAATGACCACTGCCTAGCCTCTGGATTTTTATCCAGGAAGAAGCTATTCCCCAGCACTCACCCTGATGCCAGACACTTTTGTTTCTCCCTGTATCCCACTGGTGACCTTCAAACTGCTGCACCAGTTCTGGAGGCCAGAGGGAGTGAGTCTGTGTAATTCTAAGTTTGTTGCTGACCCTTTAAGAGGAGATGTCTGAGAATCCTACAGTTTCTTCAACCAGCCCAACCTCCACTGTTTTTTACAACCAGAAGTTATGGGGACTTATCTTCCTGGCACTGGAACCCTGGGCTGGATGGTGGTGTGGAGCTGGAAATCCCTTGCTTCTGAGATAGCCATCCTGATATTTATCTACCACAAGTGAGTGTGGGACCATTCTTTCCACATCTCCGTGTCTTTGACCCTCCTACCTGTCTGAATGAATGTGGCTTCTTTAATTCTTTTGTTGTTGGACTTTCGTACTGCTCAATTTTCTGACAATTCTGGGTTATAGTCATTTTATAATATAATTGTAATTTTTTCTGTGGTCGTGTGAGGAGGTGAGCCATGTTTACCTATGCCTCTATCTTGACCAGAAATGCAAGTCCAGGTGAAGATTTTTAAATATTTATTTATTTTTTAAATGAGGGAGACAAGTCCATCTTCTCTAACTAACATCTTCAATCAAGTTTAATTTCTATAAGGTTATTTTCTAAATATTCTTTCTGTGATACTCTCAGTTGAAATGGTCAGCAAAACACATTTCTTCAAGAGATATGAGTTTCTTCTGATAGTTTGGATGATGGTAGTTGAAGAAGCAAAAACGTTCTCAATTCCAGTTGACTGTGTCAAACCAAGAATTGTTTTGGCTGTGGAACAGCATTTTTTACTCAAGCTTTCTTATTTTTGCTGTTAATCAGGTGATGGATCTGTGAGAAACCAATGTACCTGTCTGGTGTGGCCAGATATTGACAAACCCACAAAAAACCCATTGACGTTTTCCCAGACTCCAGCAAAGCACTGGTGACCAATTAATGTTGGCATGTTTTCCTGGACTGATGAGGAGGCAGAAATAGAAATTGAGGCTTGTCCACAAATGTGGATTTACTAGATCTGCCCACTTGCCCACAGAAAACAGAGCTGATAGCTTATTCTTAATATTATATATAAATAATAATAAGAAGCACTTGCATTACATAAAAACCTACATGCAAACCAAATAATTTAAAATGTGAAACCCACTAAATTGGATAGGTCTTATCCAATTTATCAATACATAACTATTAATATCCAGGATAGTTAAGATTTTGTTCTTCAAAATACAGAAAAATGCAAATATTATTTTACATCTCTTCTCATTAATATATGTGGATTAGACTTATCCAAGGAAAATATAAACAAATATTTTGAGAAAATGGAACATAATCTAATTAGCCTGTAACCAATAGGAAAATTAATTTAGGATTTTACTCCTTAATAAATAGAAATATTTATCTCTTAAAGATCACTTGTTAGTTTATGGTGCTTACTATTCTGCAAGCTGATTTTTAAATAGCCTTTTTATAACTCAGAGTTATCATTACCACAAAAAACAAAAAAAACATTTCTAAAATAAAAACAGCATTTGGAAAACATCTGTTTAAATAATATGTTTTAAAGAAATTTGCATCTATTGGAATCTGATAGCTTGTTTGTGTGTTGCTTTGCAAAAGTGCACTACATGACTCAAAATTAGCCTGTGTAGCAGGGGAAATGGGTGTTGCCATGGTAAGTACACATTTTTTAATTGAATAGCAAACTAATAGGCACATAAAACCCACATAACTTGTTGGCACATAAATGACCTCTCCTGGGAATGCAATTAAACATATTCCTTTTCTGATATATTTTGATATTTTTTCTAGGTTTTGTTTAGATCGTAGAGCCACGCATTTTCTTTTGCAGCCTGAAGCCTCCTTTCCTCAGCTACACAGTTTTTCTCATTTTCTTTCACCAAAGGAACTTCATTGTTCCGAGTGCGAGGAAGAACTACTTTGTGTACAAAGAAGACATTTATGATGTTGAAAGTTACATAAATGTGTGTTCTGATTTCAAATAAATATCTGTAATAGTGGTATGCAAAATGTTATTGTTGAGCAATATTAAATATAATTCAAGAGATTACACTTATTTTCACTTTAGAGTTCCCCATAAAACAAAGTAATTTAATAAGCACTTTTGAATTTTACTAGAGAAATGTCATTTGTTAAATTTCCAAACTAGAAGTCTTCATTTATCTCATAAGTTTGGTATTTATTTAGTCCCTTCCATTCACCTTTCACTCCTTTCTCACACCCCACCTCACCTTATCTGATCCGACTTCTTCATACCTTTCATTGATACAGCAGTAAAAAACTTCCTTTTATGAGTTTATCTACTTGCATATTATAGACTCACATTTTCTTATTCAACTTTTGCTTCAAAAAGAAAAGTCCCTTTCATGGCATTTTGTAGGTGATACAGCAATTTGCAGGATGGTGCTCTGCCTCCCTCGCATTTTGAAGATTAGTATTTTGGTTTTACTTTAGTCACAATGAGGCATGTGGAGAGGAGAGTCATCTGGACTCATACCAAGTTATTTTTGGTAGCACATCGACAAATTTTTAAGTAGACATTGTATTTCACAAAGAATGTTCTTCTGAGATCACTCCAGCTTGAACAATAAGAAAATTCAAGACTACGGGAGACCAGCGCAACAGGATATCCATAAGTAACAGTGCCTACTTATCAACCAAGGGAAGCTTAACAGACTTGTTTCTGACTGTGACAAACAGTGAGCAGAATTTTTAGAAAAGCTGTAAGCATAGAATAAACACAAAATATAACTGGAAAAGATTTGGTGTAGTGCATGAAGACAGCTTCCTGGTGCAGATCAAGAGTGATTTAGAGCAATAATGACTGATCTTTTTCAGCAGCTGTCTCAACTTTTATTCTATTGCCTTGTAGAGTTCACCCACCTGTGTTTTCTCACTTTGATTTCAGAGTTCATTTTTCATGATGATCATTTCTTATGATTAAAGTGGACCTGTCTTAAAGGAATAGATGAATAGTTTCGTGTGGGTTCAAAGACACCTTCAGTGGCTTGGAACAAAAGGAAATTATTATAGAGATCAAGAGACTACATGGAAATGTTTTTACAGATTTTAAATAAAATATAAACAGCTGTTGAGAGAAGCATGGCACAGTAACAGTTGTTACTAATCCATTAATAATCTGAACGCAAATTCGATCCTGTTCGTTATTGTAACCCACATTCCTCTATGGGGAAAACAATAAGATTTGAATGTGTAAAAAATGGATTCACCAGCAAATCAGAACAAATACAGAGAAAAGAAATAGTGAATCCAGTCTGCATTTATTATGTAATTTTCTTGAAAACCAAGTAATCGATATTTTCCAGCTATGTTATGAGTAGTACTAATAGCGATGGCCTGCTTTTATTGTCTACCATTCAAGGGACTATCAGTTAAGTGATGAAACACTCCGAGGAACTCTTTCTTCTGTATTTTTATATTTTCCATGCTAGTAAAATGCAGGCTTACTTTCTAATCAAGTTCCGTCTTTCTGGATAGTTGCTTATTAAAACATAAAAAATAGTTTTCACTTCTTCTCATGATTCACTTGTCTCATTTTGCTATGTGACTTAAATTTTCCTAGTGATATATTCTACGAAAGTCCTCAAAGTGACTTTAAGTAGATGTGTGCAACGTATAAAGTGGAAGTAAAAAATTGATGAATTCTTTGTTGACTCTTTTTTTTTCAGTTGTGAGATACAGAGTCCAAACAGGAAGTGATTATGTTCCACTTTCCATTCAAAGACCAAAATGCAGCAAAAAGATTTCACCAAATCAACTTGATTACTATCAGTTGTATTTGTACTCCTGTTACATGATACAATAAAATAGAAGACCATAGAAATCTTACTCAAAAAGACTACATAAACTTTTAAATGTTGGTGTACACAGTTAATGGCATCTGGTTTTATAGTAAAGGACCTAAAGGCAATGAGGGTGCATGGGGCAATGGGAATGTCCAGGCTTTGGCATGACTGCCCTGACTGTTGGGTGTTCTTGTCAATTTGCTGAAAGTAAGACAATCTTTCCTTCTTCAGTGTTTTCAGATGCATCTACTCTATGTTACATTAATTAAATAATGAGGCAATTAAACTGAGATCTTTCTAACCAAAACCTAAGTCTATAACTGCATCAAGGTTAAGAAATAATAACCTCCAGACAACAAATCATAGTCAACCAGTTTTTTTCAAATAGAGAACCACTTAAGCTATAGCCAAAAAATTGCTTTATTTCCACCTTTTCTCTATAAAAGTTATTCCCTCTAGATCCTTTCCATGGAGCGCTCCTGACCACTTCCAGTTTGGTGTTATCCAATTTGGAACATAGTTTGAGAAACATTAAGTATTTTATCTTATTCAACAAAAAAACTCCTTAATTTGTAGCTACTCTCTTATAATAAAATATAGTGTGCACATGAAGAATTCTAATTGGCCCTGGCTCAGTTGGTGGGAGCATCATCCTGTACACTGAAGGACTGCAGGTTCCATTTCAGGTCAGGGCACCTATATAAGTTGAGGGTTCAATCCATGGTTGGGGTACTTACTGAAGACAACTAATCAATGTTTCTCTCTAACATTGATGTTTTTTTCTCTCTCTCAGATCAACTTAAAAAATTATGATTGATGTGAGAAATCCATGTATTTCTAGGAAAAACAATCCACATGAAATTAATTGATTTTTCAAAAATATCTGGAAATTAGCTCAAATGTATTTATTGAAAATAAAGCATTGCAATTATAAAAATGTGTCATTGCTACAGTATTAAAAACTCTTCTCTGCTACCTATAGAATAGGAAAAAAGTATATCTTATTTGTAACCTTACCAAAATGTTGATATTGTACTCTGTGCTATTTTTCCTTTCAGGTTTGCATCTTTACAATGCATAACATTTTTCTAATGTTTTCAATTATCCCACAGGAAAAAATAATAATAAAATGACTTTTAAACAAAAATTTATCTTTCCTAAAGAGTAAATAAATGGCTCCATTATGTAAGTAAAATGAATCTGTGATATGTTCAGGGGTGACCTAGCACATAATGAAAGAAGGAACATATTTAATATGCTCATTAGTGGTATTTATTAGAACACTTATGCAAAGAAAGAATGATCATTTAGGAATAACATTTTCATCAGATAAAGTACACCCTAGAGAGCCTTATTGTCCTGGAACATGAGCCATGTTAACATCTGAACAATGGTATTTCTAAATAAAGTAATTAGCTGGCATATGTGTCCTGATGATCTAGACATAAAAGGACAAAAATTTTATATCAAAATTAGACAGTAAAGATATCAAATATTAATGGGCTGCTATTGTTCTTCCAGCAAATTTGGCCTGATGCTTTTTTTTTTAAAGTAGAATTATAAACTGTTATACTGAATCAATATGTGTTTATTTTCTCAATGATTTCCATTTCAAATTTTCTGTTTACAAGTCAGAGATGATTTTTCTCAATTTTTATGTTCCATAATCAGCCTGGGATTTGGAACTCAAACTGTATTCTCACTATCTCTTCTCCTGGCCATTGATAAAGATCTGTAATTACAATGAGGGCAAAGATTTTCTTGATGATGTCAAGAGTCAGAACACAATCTCTCCTGACCTTTCCTAAACACATTACTCTGCTATGAGTATCAATTTCTTATGTCAGTAAAGCAAAAATAAGGGCTGGAAGAAATAGAAATAGCCAGAATGCTTCTCACTTTCTTGCACAGCACAGTGAAGCTACACAGCCTTTATTGTATCCTAGAAAAGAAAAACTCCTCGGCTTGGTATCTTTGCTGTATCCTAGAATCAAATTCTAGCTTAAGTTCAAATTCTAGATCATGATCAAATTGTAGATCAGAGCTCATTTCTTTACCAAAGCCAATGATGTGGGCTTTTAAAAATTATTTTGATTTTCAGTTAAATTTTGTCATACACCTCCCTTCCCTTATTGTCAACGTTCCCTCCCTTTGCCCATGAGAGGTAGTACTGGGTAGTGGGTAGTAAGTAAGTTCATGACCTCTGGAGCCAGGCTGCCAAGGTCTATTGCCTGGCTCTGCCATGCAGCAGCCATGTGATTTGGGGCCACTAACTACATCTCTTGCAACTCATTTGCTGTGAAATGCAGATGAGTACTTACATCTGAAAGTGCTGTTCCAAGGGTTGAATGCATAAAACAGTTAAAGGCTTACAGCAGGACTTTGCGAATGTGTGGTATATAAATGAAAACTGTTGTTGTTATTATTATTAATTTTATTATTATATATTATTAGTCATTATTTTTCTTCTAGCCTACTTTTCTTTACTAAATAGGCTGGAAAAATAAAAACAAGTGTATTTAATTCCCTCCAAACTATACTGCCATCCTATGATCAGTTTCCTCCAATCAATATACCTGCATAACAGGACAGCTGGCCAAAGGGATACCAGATGTTTGGGACAGCATGGCAGAATGTTGGCAACCAATCCAACCACAGGTTTCTAAGAATTGGTACCAACTTCACCACTGATTCCCCTAGAAGAGTCCCACGGTGTGGCTGGGCACTCTTTCCCAACCTTGAAACACAAATCTAATTCTCTATCATTCCTGACTATGTGATGTTCCATAAACTATAAGCTATGCCTTAGTAAATCTATTTCTGCTTAAACCAGCCAGAATGGACTTTGCTATCTGTAATAAAGAGCCCTGGCTGTCATACAATGTCACTTAATGTTCCATGGAGCAGCATATCTTGTAAGTGTGACTCAGTGTGGCGAGGTTATGTCTCTCATATAGAAAAGAGATATCTCTCTCATATATATGACACATTTTTCTCTGTACAATTGTCAAATAGATCCCTTTCCTGCAATTTTGTCACCACCTTTGGCTTCAAATTTCCAGAGAATTAGAGACATCTGCTCCAATGATTGCAGCATGTCCATGGCTCTCCTGCTTTGTGTTTTTTCTAATGCCTTCCTTTCACCTTAGTCAGAATCAGCGCAGCAGTAAACCAACCCAATACCTGCTTTTGTGTCATCAGAGAGCAAATGACAGTGGAAATAATGTAGACAAAGTTGATAAATTCCTAGTTTACGGATAGTCTCAAACTTTTCAAAAATTCCTGCTTCCACTTCCCACTATGCCTCTTTAAACAGCACATCAAGACTTGCATTAATTGCTGTTCACTTAATCACTAAAGGGTCAAGATCAGTCTCAAGGAATCATGAAGCAAAAATGCCCAGTTAGGTAAAGGCAGAGCTGAGAACAAAACATAGGTCTTCTAGTTTCCAGTCCAGACCTTTTTTTAATGACTCCTTACTGTAACCAGTCTTTTTTTTTAACTTAAATTTGTTTTTTTATTTTTCAGTTATAGTTGACACATAAATTATATTTGTTATAGGTGTACAACATAGTGATTAGACACTTATATAATTTACGAAGTGATCACCCTGATAAGTCTAGTACCCATCTGACACCACACATAATTATTACAATATTATTGACTGTATTCCCTATGCTATACTATACATCCCCATTACTGATTTTGTAACTGAAAACTTGTACATTTTTTAAATTAAATTTATTGGAATGACATTGGTTAATAAAAGAATATAGGTTTCAAGTGTACAATTCTATAACACATCATTTATACATTGCTTTGTGTGTTTACCACCCAAAGTCGAATCTCCTTTCATCACCATGTATTTGTCCACTTTTACCCTTTACTACTCCCCCTATACCTGCTGGTAGGAATGCAGACTGTAAAATAGTATGAAAGTTCCTCAAAATATTAAGAATATACTTACCATATGACCCAGCCTCTCTTTGGGGCATCTAAAAAATAAATAAATGAAACATTTACTTGCAAAGATATATGCAACTTTTATGTTTATTGAAGCACTATTCAGGGTGGTCAAGACATGGAAACAATTAAAATGTTTCTGAATAAATGAGTGGATAAAGAAGACATACAATGGAATACTACTCAGCCATAAGAAAAGATGAAATACTCAAGATCCATCCATGTTGTTGCAAATAACATTATTTCATCTATTTTTTAATGACAGAAGATGATTAGACTTAGTGTGGTGGGCACACAATGCAATATACAGGTCATGTATCATAGAACTGTACACTTGAAACCTATATAGTCTAATTAACCAATGTCACCTCAATAAATTTAATAAGAAAAAAATAAGATTAAATACTACCATTTCCCTACTACCAGTCTTAATCAGACCAGGACTCACTAACTGTCACCATTATACCATGGGTAGTTATGTAAGTGACTGTTGCCACTCTGATTAATCTAATCTAATTAAATCAGTCATTTAAATATATATATTTAATCATACTAGCATTAGTAGTAATAACAGGTCCTGATATTTTAGTTTGGATTATATTTATAATGATTATATTTAATATCAATTGACTCTTCAGGATGTTTTATTTGTGATTTGCAATGCAAACTTAGAAAGATTGATAGTATCACAAATGCATTCAGAAATTTAGAAAGTTAATTAGTTCCTATGAGACTTCAAACGTCCGTTGACATTCTGTCTGCAGTGCCCTTCCTTGTTCCCAACCATTCCCTCTCCAGCCTCTACAATGTCTACCACTTCTCAAGGGAAAGGTATTTTCTGCTCTACCTAGTTGTTCCTCATCACCTCAGCTGGATAATAGTTCTCCCACATTCTGTTCTCTTAGCAACACTCATGGAACTTATAAAATGATGCTTTGTATTACAATTTGTTGTTTACTAAACTTTGCTATCCTTATGGAAAATTTCCATTAGCCAGACTCAACATCTGTCCCGAAATTTTCCAGCCATGTACTGTGAAAAATAGAGGTATTTATTGAAGAAGATACAAGATACAAGATACAAGAAACGTTGTACATAGGACAGTGACACCTCAATTCCCTTCAAAGTGAGCACCTTGGGACCTTACACAGTTCTCCCAACTGCAGCACAATGTTCATTTTGCTCTGCTAGCAGAAGCCACAGAATAAATTTTGCCACAACACATTTCATCCCAAGATCCTGTGTTAAAATCTCAGACACAGTAGTTTTTGGAACCCCCGTTTCAGCATCTAGTTCTCGCACTGTCAGTTGCCATCTTTGTTGGTTGCAGCCCATACCCATTGAACATTCTCTTGTGTCCTGCTTGTTGTGGGCCTTCCAGAATGTGGATCACTTTCAACAGATTCTTGACCATCTTTGAAGCATTCATGCCATACTTTTATTTGCACTGCACTCATTGCATTGTCCCTGAAAACCTTCTGAATCATCCAAATACTTTCCATGGATGGATATTTGAGTTTAGTGCAAAATTTGAGGCAGATTTTTTGCTTTACTCAGTCATTTTGAGTGGATGGCCACACCATACACATGCTCACTCAACGGAGTTTACCTCCCCTACTGACTACTACAGTGAAGTCATCATTGTTCACACATGTACATTCCTGTCAACTCTCCTTGGCTGCCAGCTGACATAAATGTCATACAAACTGTTCTTGTTGTAGTAACAATGGCTGGATTTTTTACGGACAGGCCTTGTATATCAAGTCATATTTCTGCTCTTGAGTTTCTCAGAATGTCTGGAGCTCTTCAACGAGACAATATATATTTATGAGTAAAGAGGGTCCCAAACCCAACTGTCTGCAGGGGGTGTTTAGTCAACATGACTGAGTGTCATTAACACTTATACAAAGAATATGGGTATAAGCTGCCTGTACTGTGACTTAGCATAAGGCTGCCTACTCACATTGCCTTTAAAACACTATGTAGATTAATGAAAGCAATATAAAGCATGTCCATAGGTTATTTCAAGCCCACACTTGGCTAAATTTTGTCGCTTGAATAAAACTACAAGTGGACTCCTTCCCTATAGTAAACATCAGCTCATAAAGCTAATCCACTATTCCTAGGAATTGAGTTAATTTTGTCTTCCCCTCTGATTTCTAATGAGTGGGTGTGTAAGGGTTAGAGAGAGTCATACTTGTTAGTCATTAATTGGTGGTTTGGTCTTATTAAAAATAAAAGAAATGTTACATTATTACAGATTTAAACCTTACAAAATTATTTTACCAACATTATTTGATTCAAGCAACCTCATTTTTTACAAATTAGAAAAATCAAGGTTGAAAAGAGTCAAGAGCCTTGTTCAAATTTGTGCAGGACCAGAATGTAAGGGGAAGAAAGATTGGGGGTGAAGCACAGGTGCAGAAGAGCAGTCGCCCACAATATCTGCTCACTCAACCCATAATATCTGCTGCCTACTCTAGAGCACATCCCACAACATTATTTTGCTCAGCATTAGAATGCTGTGTCATCTATGTGTCCAGGGATCACCACAGAAGTGACAGAAAGTTCTTACTGAAAAAGTAATGAGCTATCTAGGTTTTGGGTTTCTTTTTTTAATTTCTGCATATTTTTTCTTTTGGTAGACACATAACATTCTGCATTATACAACATGCTTATTTTTCATGTAATTATCTGCAATTTTTCAGTCACCAGTTATATGTGCATGTTTGCAAATGATGGCAATTGGCATCCTTAAGACATTATATCTACTTTGCAGTGCTTATCCTAAATTCAAAGACATAGAAACACACAAAGACATTCACCATAATTTACCTTTCAGAAGAATATCTACATCAAATAAACCAGCAGCCAAATTGAAAATTCAAAATTGCATCTAGAGCTAATGAAAAATAAAATTATCTAAGGTAACACCCAATGACCAATAGAGTCTGTGCTACTCTAGAAGTGATATGCAAATGGTTTCCATTGGCTTAGTGGGTTTTTTAAGTTGGTCTGCCATCTGCCTTCCCCTCTTTAATCGACTCATGTAAACTTTTCAACATAGGAAAGCAGTGATTGTTTTATTCCCGTGTTCACTCTATCGAGTGAGAAGTTACATGGGCAATCCTCCTCAAAATCTAACTCACTGAGGGAGCAGATGTTGGTATCCTGAGAAAAGAAGAATATCACTCAGAATGACTGAAAGTGTGAAAATGATGCTCTGGAATTTCAATCTTGGTAAGACAGAGGAAGAAGAGAGGACAGGAATGGTGATGGGGTAGCTGGGGACAGTTACAGTTTTCTTAAGATTCTGCTGTAATAAATCATTAGCACTGAATTTGGTTATAATTAGTGAAAAAAGATGAGGTGGGAGGAAAGCTGTGAAAAAAAGAGTACTGTAGGCTGTTGCTACTCACAAAATTTTCAGCAGTATTCATAATAATTTCATCACTCAAAATATAATCATTTCATTATTTTTGATTTGCTAGCTTTTGACAACTAATTACATTCCTGTCAGTACTCTAAGCTGAATGGAGGAACATTAGAAGAATGGAAGGAAAGTGAAATATTTTGAAGAACTAATTACATCATCAAGGTCATTGTTTTATTAGTGACCTTGACGATATAACTAAACCTTTCATAGACCAGCTACAAAAGAATGTCCAAATAATTTAGTTCTGGATGAGTTAACTGTAGCATTTTATTTGTATTCTTCCATTGAAGTGAGTTGAAAAATTCAGAGGGGAGTTTTCAATTAATATCAATGGATTCTATGATCTCTTATATAAATTTGAAGGTTACTGACCATAGCTACTCAGGGATTTATATTTATAATTACAGCTGAATTCTTATGTTGAAAGAAAATTAGTTTCATATAAACATAATTTTACGATCAAGTACCTTAAATTTCACACTCAAAAAATCCATTGCCAATGTTGGTACCCTGAGAAAGAAAGAATATCCTGTTTCATCTGCCAATCACAGATTTTCCTCCTAATAATGTTCACTATAGGATAAGAAACTATGCAAAAACAAAAACAAACAAACAAAAAACCTCTAAAAGTTGCCTATCTGTAAGTAAACACACTATAATAAATGGAAAAATCACTCTAATAATTTAGGAAAAATATCCCAGTTATTTATAGAAAAGAGTTTTAAAATGTTTACAAGAAAAATTGAGATTGCTCAGATCATTAGTTTTATTATTGCCTCATCCCTAGTATGTCTATTTTACTGCCCCTACACAGTCAGTAATTCAGGTAATTGGTAGCTATTATGGTAGTATTTTAAAGGGATATACAAACACAAATAATTCATTATAACCTAGATGTTTGAACCTCAGTTTTTGGGATTAAATATAACTTAGAAAAGATTTCTTCATCCTTACCAAATCCAATGATGCTGCTATTCAGGGCAGGGAGTAACAAAATTTCACCACAGATGAAAATTGATACTGGCACACTTTCCTTCAGATCACTCAATAGAAGTTTTACTTTCTTCAAGAAAGTGTTGTCCATCTGAGAAGTAAACAAAGGAGAACACAATAGGAGTCATGGGAAAGGAGGGAAAAAAGAGAACCTCCCTGGAGAATGCAAAAAAGGAAATGGATTAGACTGAAAGATAGGAGGCAATTTACAGAGACATACATGCTCCTGAATTAAAAGAAAGCAGTAGCCAAATGAGAGCAACAACAAAAAGATGAAAGGAAAAGAAAAATGATTTGCCTTGTCTAACACATAGAAAGCAAGATGTTATTTTTGCCATTTGCAATAGAAAGTATAGGAAGCTAAAAGTTCTATGAAGGTTACACTCAACTATTTCATAAAGAGTCAAGAGGATTTTTTTTTTTTTTTTTGGCAAATCATTTATTGGAGGATGGAAATGGAGAAGTGACTGGAAAGTTTCTGATATGTAGTGAAAAGGAAGGATCAATTTTAACATTGTATCCCCAGAACTAGGCATGTCTACACTTACTTTGGGCTTTGGAAGAGAGGATAAATGTAGCACCTTGAAACACTCTTTTCTAAATGTGCAAAATGTGAATTTTGGAAGTAGAATCCTGTGAAATAATTACTTTTTTATATCAAAGCTGTTTAGCCAACCCTGAGAGGGAGCATAGATTAAAAATTATATCAATCATCATAATTATATACATTTTTCTTTGCCAAAAGTGAGGTTCCTTTATCCACAATAATGCTCACTTTTGGATTGTGCATCTTTCACATGGTAAGGAAGGAAGCACTGATACACAAACCAGTGGTTTTCCTTACAAATTTTTTTATAGAACTCTGTTTGAAACAAATTACATTTGGTTTCAAAACTCCTAAACTGTTTATGTACTTTAGACCTTATCTTTATTGCTCAAACTTAGTGCTTGTCCACATTTTCACTTTCAGTATGGCCAACTAAAAATAAAGAGTATTGTGTTGTTAATATATCTCTGGATTTGTTTAGCTTAATAATGATAGCCTTACTTTGTGGACAAGCCACTTTCAACCCATCAATTTAATTAATTTCATGATCTTTGAACTGCTCTCTTCATAGCCCTCACATTAAAGGTCTCCTGGGAAGCAATGAGTTGGATGTCAAGACTTAATAATTGATTTAATTTTCCTAGTGCTTGGAGCATGGAGTTTAATTCATACATATTCTCTTGTAAGTATTACTAAGTGTGTAGTGTTTCCATCCCATGAATCTGACAGAAACTGCATTTGTCAAGGGTAATAACTATCTCCATATTTTCAAATCCAACCGACATATCTCCAACTTCATTTTTTTTCCTGAATACTCAGCAACATTTGACACAATAATTTTCTATCTTTGAACCCATCAGTCCTTCCTACTTCTGTTTTCCACAATGGAGATAATTTAAAACTAAAAATTATGTTTCACAGACTTCCTGGAACTTGCAATTAAAAGTGGGATTTAGGTTTGACCAATCAATGTCTTCTCATGTAAATTGGGAGGTAAATCTGAGGTGAGGGCAGAACTCTTACTGATTTTTGCTGCTTCTGCCAGACAAGCATGGCAGTCAGGTGGTTTGCTTTTTTTTTTCTGGAGAATTATTGATAGAATTCTCAATGGCCATATTCATTACATTCATGGGTTTCGAGAGTGATATATGAATTTCAGTTTGTAGATTATTGCAGGGAGGTCTAATTCTGGATCTGAAAGCAATACTACACTTCCTAAACATGCCGATGGCAATGAAACATTAGCTCTGTGCTGTCTTCACACATTCTGGGTGGGGTAGTCCAAAGCATTTATTGGCCAGCTCTGGTTTACCAGCTGACCTGAAGAGAGGGTGGTCCAGAGAGAGGAAAGCATACTCAGGTCAGTCTGAATCCTATCTTTCTCCCAATCTCTCTCTCTCTCTCCTTTTTTCCCCTCTTGATACTGCTATACTGCCATGTCCCAGGGGAGTAATTGAATATATCATTTTATATACATTCAATGTAACATATGGAACAACTTTTAAACAGAAGCACTCTTGCTTTTTCCTCACTCTTGTCTTTTTTTTATCAAAACCCATATTTTTCTCTTTTTTATATATGCCTAGATATTTATTGAAGACAAAAAAAATAACAATACTTCAGACAGAGAAAGCAGGAAGATTTTTTCTGATAATGTGACTGTCATATATTGGTCTTGAGTTGAATACAGCTATTACAACTCAAGAAGCTTGGCTAATGGAAAGTGACATGTAAAAAGCATGAAAGGTAATAGCGTGTTGTTGATTAGGTTTGATAAGTTTTTTCTTTGCATAGCTAAAGAAAATACCTTTATCAAAGCTGGTTTCATAAAAGCTTTCACTAGAACACACACGGTTCCCTTGTTCACCCATATGAACATACACTGATTTATTCCCTGCCAAAATCTGTGGGTGTTTTAACTGTCACATATCTGGTAATGTACCATAATACTTCACTCTAAAAAGTGAAAGTTATTTAACATTCATGGAGATTAAGAGCCAGCTGAAGATAGTGATGAAAAATCAAAAATGTAGTTAGGTGCTTAATGAAATTTTGAGTTCCTCATTTATTACATGGCTTCAAAACAAATGTATGGGTAGAAGGGATATAGATGGAATGCTAATGATATTCACATATTCCAGATTAGGTAAATTGAAATTACAGAGCCAAGTTTATATATATTGTGTCTATCTGATTCAGGGATTATAATAAAAAACAGAAGAATCTAAAATATTTTTACACAGAAACATGTAATAGAAAATAAAATATATTTATGAAGGCAGCAAAAAGCCATATGAGAGAGCTACTGATCAGTGTCACAGTATATGTAAATGATTCCACAACAGATCTTGATATTATTTCCTAGTAAATTATATAATTATAAAGTCAATTCACATTTAATTGTCTGCCACATGCAAGATCATTCATAATGCTCCCATTTCTGAAATCACACTTTCATGAATAGGCAATGAAAAGAAAAGTTAGGTGATGTGGACAGTTAAGACAATCATCTTCATTTTGAACATGTATTTTAATACAGTGAAAAGACTTTAAGACTTTCTGTTTCTTCAGGTTCCATAATTGAACATAATTTTTCTAGAAAAACTTTACTGATACCTCCAGGATGGCATTAGGTGCTGTTTTCCAAATATTCTCCTGGCATCTGGGAACACCCTAGCACTCTTTCTAATTGTAATTACTTCCTTACAGATCTAAAGCCCGTCTTGAAGACAAGGTTCTCACAGAATGTGCTTGATAACATATTTTCTGATTCAACAAGCTTATGGTTTAGAGTTGGAGAGAAATGGAATTATAAAGACTATGTCATTTACTGTGGAACCTGGAAATCATATAAGCTATATTAGATATTAGTCTCCATTCCATGCACATGGCAATGCTTCAGATTCAATTTTGATACCTCTTCCTTGCATAAAGAAAAGAGAACACTTTACAGAAGAGACTTGTTTTTTAATCTTGGAAATAATCTGTAGACTATCCAGGATTAAAGACACTTGAAACATCCATATGAGCTACACAATAACAATTTTAAATTGTACTGAGTAAATACTCTATTAAATCTTCACATTAGTTTCATGACAAAACATGAGAAGTGGTCAATTCAAAATAACCATTACAATGGTTTAATGTATTATGTTATCTGAACTATAATGTAACTTCACATACTCACTTCACTATTCACTATTTCTGAATTTTAACACACTTTTCCCAAAATATTAACTCAACTCTACATAATTTATTCACTGTTCTACCCTAGCTTCCTTAATGCCTGACACATAGTAGGCACTCAATAAATATCTATTAAATAAAAAAATATTACCTGTATGTATAAGCAAGGAAACAGATTTTCTCAAGGTCTAAGAGCAAGTAAATGGCAGCACTCAAACCTAGCTCTTTTCACATTAGGTTACATATTCCTTCTTTACTATAGTACAACAGTTTTCAACCTTTTCATCTCATGGCACACATAAACTTAAAATTGTGCTGCACACCAAAAAATATATTATATTTTTTGCCTCTCAGATAAAAAATAGGTATAATTTTGATACATTCACATCAGATGCCTATTGTTGTGTTGGATGTTGTCATGTTTTTTTAAATTTTACTATCGAGGGGAAAAGTGGTCAGTGTCTCTGACTAAATAATCAACTATTTCATCTTTTAAAAATTCTTGCAGCACACGAGTGTGCCTGACATGGCATACCTACTGAAAATGGCTGCTATAGTATATTGGCCAGTTGCCATGGTTCCTTATACTAAATAAGATTTTATAAGAAATCTCTTAGTTTTAGAATTTTGGGATTTACTCCCAGTGTTGTAGAGTTTTAACAAAAATCATCTGGTGGAATGTACTAGTAAAGGTACGTAATAACAAATCTACAAGGGGGCACCCAATGTAACCAGGAATTTTCCTCTGCAGGGCAGGCCCCTTATAATACAGGTTTTCCCCTCTAAGGTAAGTATTCTAGGAACCCATCTGCAACAGCATACCAGCTGGCATTGTTGTGAGAGGCTGGTTCAGCTTCAGTGAACCTTTTTGGAGACTCTTTCAATGTTTTTGCCCATTTCATGATGAGTGATTTATAAGGAAACCTGTCCACACCACGCTGAGTGTACAGCAGTTTTTTATCAAAAACAGCATGACCCCAGTGCCCCACCTTCCCTTGCCCTCCTCCCCCATGACTTCTTTTTTGTTTCCCTGGATGAAAAAAAATCTTAAAAGGAAACATTTTGCCAATGTGGAAGAGGTGAAACAAAAAACAGCAGAAGTACTAAAAGGCATCAAAATTGATGAGTTCCAAAACTGTCTTGAGCAGTGGAAAAAAATGTCTCAACAGGTGTATTGCATCAAATGCAGAATACTTTGAAGGTGACTGAAATTTAAACATGTAAGAATAAATATACAATTTTGTAAATAAATTCTCTTTGGGGGGGTCACCCTTTGATTTATAAAATAAGTCTTTTCATCTGTTTTTTTTTTCTTAAGCTTCAACAGTTGTGGGTAAAATACTATTCAAATTATGAAAGAAAACATCCGTAATAAAAGAGTCCATTTTTATCAGTTAATTCCCCTGAATATTAGCTTGGATGGAGAAAGCTTTAATGGATATACCCCGAGACCATTTCTACAGAGAATGAAAGGCATAAATATTTGTAATAAAATTTTACTTCTCATGGTTGAAATAAGCCTGAAATTTACCAAGATGGTTTCATAACCATTCTTTTACACACACACACACACACACACACACACACACTTTTGTTTCAACTGTGTCCTGAGAAGGTTTTCAGGAATCATATATACCAAGGTCTGTCCAGAAAAAGTACAACCATTGTTAATATAATGAGAACAGTTTCAGTGACATTGATGTAATCTGGCAGCCATGAAGAGTGGACTGGAATGTACACATGTGAACAATGATGACTTCACTGTACTAGTCAGTGGGGGCAGTAGATGCCATTGAGTGAGAATGTGTACTATGTGGTGGTCGCACTCAAAATGACTGAGCAAGTAGAGCAACAAATCTGAACCAAATTTTGCATTAAGCTTGAACATTTCTCCTTGGAAACTATTCAAATGATTCAGAAGGTTATCAGGACAATGCAATGAGTGCAGTGCAAATAAAATTGTGGCATAAGTGTTTCAAAAATAGTCAAGAATCTGTTGAAAGTGATCCACAGTCTGGAAGGCCTGAGACAAGCAGAACACTTGAGAATGTTCATTATGAATGGGCTGCAATAAACAAAGATCAGTGACTGACAGTGTGAGAACTAGAATTTGATCCAGGGATACCAAACACAACCGTGTCCAAGATTTTGGTGCAGGATCTTGGCATGAAATGTGTCATGACAAGACTAGAAGGAACATCATGCTGCACTTTCTGATGACTTATTTCAAACTGCTACCAATGAACCAGATTTCCTCAAGAAGGTCATAACTGGAGATGAATCATGGGTGCCTACTTTGAAGGAGACTGAGACATCATTGTCTATTGTGTAATGTTTCTTATATTTTGTATCTTCTTCAATAAATGTCTTTATTTTTAATATTACATGGCTATATACTTTCTGAGCAGACTATTTATATATATGTATATATATATATATATATATATATGTATATATATATATGTATATATATATATATATATACACACACACACACATATATATAGGATGCTTGATATTAATACTAATTAGTTTTTTTCTGTTGGCTAAAAGGAATGTATAATAATTTTAGAAAACTTAGAGAGCAAAGGACAGTAAAAATAAATTAGAAATGTACACTTTCAGTCTTAGCCATATATGTATCAATATTTATTTCATATTTTACTTTTTTTACAATGAGAATCATATGTATAAATTTTTGCACTGTACTCTACTGAAGAAATATTTTTCATACATATATTCTTCTATGTTATTTTAATGATTCATACTTTATTATATGAATATGTCATATTTGTCAATATTTCAATTATTGTCAAGATATTTATAATTTTTGAAATTATTAAATGCACTGAAGAACATTTTTGAATATAGTTTTTTCTTTATCTCAGATAAAGATATATTCTTAGAAAGTAAATTATTATATCAAAATGCTAACATTTTAAAATACTTGTGACATATTATTATTTTTCTAAGGACAGTTTTTTTCCTGGTATACTCTAAATATGTTCACACCAGGATGTTCAGACAGATAAAATGACCAGGTCTGAATCTTCCGTGTTTATTGCAGTATCTTCAGCATTCAGTATGAAGTCAGGAACATGTAAGTTGTACACTATGTATTTTATAAATTATTAAGAAATAAATGAATGAATGACTAATGAAGTAGAATAAGAGAGTAACTTTTTAAAAGAAAAAAAGATTTTTTTCATCACTGAGTATGCTGTAATTAGTTACTTTACCCATAAAAGTAGAAACATTCATGTTAAATATGCTGATCACTGTCCTGGTGACAGAAAAAGTCTATCGACATCTGAATATTTTGTCCCATCTACTTTGTATGAATGTAACATGTTTATAGATCATTAAGTTGTTCAATATTATCCATGATTGATTCCAAAATTACTCCTTTTCTGGTGTTATTTTTATCAATAAATGGAACCACTGTGCTTAATTTGACAGGTCTCAAATATGTACTCATTCTTCAAACCACCCTCTGCCATCCCAATTTTCAATTAATTTTAAAATCCTGTCCATTTTACCTATTAGAAGTCTCTCATCTGTTTTCTCCAGCTTTACTGCTACAACCCTAGTGAAGAATTCTGTCACAACTTCTCTGAATTATATAAATAGTTTTCTAGTTAGTCTTTATTTACTCTTTTCATTTTCAGTAGAGAAAAATCTTCACATTGTATCCAGAACAACCTTTTTAAAATGAAAATATGCTGATGTAAAACGTTGTTTACAATCCTTTTATGTCTTCTAGTTCTGAAAATAAAAACCAGAATATCTGTATGCTAATAGAGAGCATAGAATAGTGGTGACATCCTCCCGAGCCAATCAAGTTCCATTATCTCTATTAACCCACCACTTGAGACTCTGGCTTTCTTCAAGGCATCTGCTTTAGGATGCTTGCACAAGCTTCTTCTATACCCAAGAGCACTATTTCCATTAAATTTTACTCTCTTTTATTCTGCTTATTCATCCTTAAGAGATCAGATAAATTTGGTGTCCCAATGAAACATTTTCTAATCCTAATCTGACTACATCAGATCCCTTAGGTCACCTGTCACCCTTTTTGGTCTTGGTTAAACTGTAATTTGATAACTTTATGTTATGAATTGTTTTGTCTATGTACTCTGTTTGAATGTGAGCTTCAGCAGGGCAGGAGCAGAGCTTGTCTTTTTAGGCCTGTACCTTCTGCTTTGTTTTATCTTGTTGAAACTCAATAACTGCATTTTTAATTTAAAAATGAATTAACTAATAAACAATAAATAAAATTCATAAAAACGTCTGTCTGAGTAATTGTGTTTAATTTTCATTGTGTTCTAAAAATAACAGTTAGCTTTGTTAAGGAAAAGAGACATTAGCTTCAGTTATCACAGTTGAGATATTCCGTCAGTCCCTAATGCACATCTCTTACTAAGAGACCTCTTACCAAAGACATTGATTTTCCCAAGCTGAATTTTGAGCACAAGTAAAAACTTGCTGTTGATACTTTAAATTGTTCCACTTTAAAACTAAGCTTTTGGAGTCTAATGATATCCACTCCAGACACCTTGAAATCTGACTGTAACATTGCTGGCATGTTACCTCATGACCTTTGCTCACTCAGTAAATTGAAGTTTTATGTCCCTGGAGTTAAGTTGGGATAAAATGAAAAAGAGAGTGGTTCTCCTACCATTATTAGCTCTAGCCTATCTAATCCTTTTGCCCAAGGGATTCATCTCAGTTCAATTATCACATCTAGGAGATGTCTTACCTATTTGTTCATCATCTAACAATTTCTAGTGGGGTTGTTGATACCTACCAGCCAGAGCCACTGACCACTCAACCTTACCAGAACCCAAAGGATTATAAAATAATGGGAAATGTGAATTGTGACTTTTTATGGTCATAATTTAACTTTCCTGGGCCTCTCACATAATAGTTGCCATGGCAGTTGGTTGAAAAAGTAGACTGATACTTTTATCTAAGGAATGTAACATAATTACTTAATGTCACAGATCATATTCAAATCACATTTCACTACGTTCATACCTAACAGGAAGCAGGTATAATAACAAGATAGACTCATTAGCCAGTGAAGAGATAGAGAATGTGACTAAGCCTGACATATTTTTAGTATAAAGAAAAATTGTTTTGTTATTAGTTCCAAAAGAAAACCTCAGTCAGCTAATTAGAAGAAATCCAAATGTAGCCAGTAAACAGATGGCAAAAGTCTTTTAAGCACAATTATCTGTTTGTAGCTTAGCTTTGTTTTTCTAACAGTGAACGTCTGTAATCTTCAGGAGCTATCATGTGATCTATCTCTGCACCAAAAGTCATCATGGGAACAAGACTATTTGATAAAGATATTGTGAAGAATTCAGCAACAAGCAGGGAAGTAAAGAGTAAAGGGACCAAGACTACAAGTTGCTTTCTAAACACAGAGCACGTTTCTCATATATTCTAAATCAGCAGGGTATACAACAAAACATCAAACTTGAGAGAAAAAAAACCCTCTATCTATTAAAGCATAAAAAGAAACATCTTTCTTTAATCCATTGAAACTTCCCTACAATAAAAGACAAAGCATTAGTTGCTTTGATTCAATTGTACATAGCTTTTATTATTCTAACTCTAAACCTAACCCTTGAACCAATCTGTTCTTTCCATTCAGTAAAAGGAAATAACAGGATTTTACAGACCTTCTATAACTTTCTAACACCCAACACAGTTCTGGATGCATCCTAGATGCTCAGTAAATATTAGAATAATTAGATAATTTTGCCAAGTTTTTTCTTAAGTATAATTTATTGATTATGTTGTTACAATAGTTCCAATTTTTTTCCCCTTGGCTCCCCTCCGCCCAGTACCCCTCTTAGTTCATGTCCATGAATCATGCATATAAGTTCCTTGGCTTCACCTTTTCCTATATTATTACTTTTTAATTAATTAATTTTTATAACAATAAAAAATAGCAATTCCCCCCTCTCAGACTTAAGACCCTTTATAATCTTATAAAGGACAATGGGCAAAGCTCTTGTGCTCCTCTAGCTGCTTTAAGCTGGACATGGTCATCGTCCTACCTACCCATGGGTCCAGAAATCCCAAATAAGAGTGGGGGTGTAGAGGGAGGGTGGCCTTCCCACATGGGGAAGAATTGTGCAGACTCCAGGTCAGTTGTCTGTCCGCGGACAACGGCGTGCTTGGTTTAACAGGCCGGCATCCTTGTTGTATTAGACAATCACTCAGGTAATGAGATCATAGGCTTATGCCCTCTGGTTCAATTTTGCTCATTTGTTTGTGTTGTTCCTTAGTCTCCTGTATTAGGTGATATATGGTATTTTTCTTTTGTTGCCAGGCTGATTTCACTAAGCATAATTCTCTCTAGTTCCATCCATGTTGTTGCAAATGGTAGAACTTTTTTCTTTCTGCTACATAGTACTCCATTGTGTAAATGAACCACAGTTTTTTGATCCACTCCTTTACAGATGGGCACTTAGGTTATTTCCAGCACTTGGCTATTGTAAATAGTGCTGCTATGAACATAGGGGTGCATAGGTTCTTTGGAATTGGTGTTTCAGGATTCTTCAGATATAATCGTAGCGATGAAATTGCTGATTCAAAAGGCAGTTCCATTTTTAGTTTTTTGAGGAAATTCCATACTGTTTTCCACAGTGGCTGCACCAGTCTGCATTCCCACCAACAGTGCAGTAGGGTTCCCGTTTCTCTGCATCCTCACCAGCACATGTATTTGTTGATTTGTTGATGATGGCCATTCTGACTGGTGTGAGGTGGTCTCATTGTGGTTTTTATTTGCATCTCTATGATGACTAGTGATGTTGAGAATTCTTTCATATGCCTTTGGACCCTCTGTATGTCCTCCCTGGAGAAGTGTTTGTTCAGGTCCTTTGCCCATTTTTTTAATTGGGTTGTCTGTCTTCTTGGTGTTGAGCCATATAAGTTTTTTATATATTTTGGAGATCAATCCCTTGTCTGAGGTATCATTAACAAATATATTTTCCCATATTGTTGGCTCCCTTTTCACCTTGCTGATATTTTCTTTTGCTGAGCAAAAACTCTTTAGTTTGATGTGGTCCCATTTGTTTATTCTTTCCTTTATTTCCCTTGCTGTAGTAGATGTATTGGTGAAAATATTGCTATGTGGAATATCTGAAATTTTCCTGCCTAAGTTTTCCTCTAGGACTTTTATGGTGTCGCGACTTACATTTAAGTCTTTGATCCATCTTGAGTTTATTCTAGTGTATGGTGTAAGTTGGTGGTCCAGTTTCATTTTTTTGCATGTCCCTGTCCAGTTCTCCCAACACCATTTGTTGAAGAGACTTTTCTCACTCCGTTTTATGTTCCCTCGCCCTTTTTCAAATATTAGTTGACCATATAAAACTGGGTTTGTTTCTGGGCTCTCTATTCTGTTCCATTCATTATATATCTGTTCTTATGCCAGTACCAGACTGTTTGGTTACCCTGGCTTTGTAGTATAATTTGGTATCAGGTATTGTGATTCTGCCTACTGTGTTCTTCTTCCTCAAGATTTCTGTGGCTATTCGGGGTCTCTTTTGGTTCCATATAAAATTTTGAAGTATTTCTTCTAGGTCTGTGAAATATGTCATTGGTATTTTAATAGAGATTGCATTGAATCTATAAATTGCTTTGGGTAGTATGGACATTCTAATAATATTGATTCTTCCCATCCATGAACATGGTATATGCTTTCATTTATTTGTATCTTCCTTAATTTCTTCAGTGTTATGTAGTTTTCTGAGTACAGATTTTTTACCTCCTTGGTTAAGTTTATTCCTAGGTATTTTATTTTTCTTGTTACTATGGTAAATGGATTTTTTTTCTAGTTTCTGTCTCTGATATTTTATTGTTGGTGTACAAAAATGCCTTTGATTTCTGAATATTGACTTTGTACCCTGCTATTTTGCCAAATTCACCTATTAGGTTGAGTAGTTTTTCTGTGGAATCTATAGGGTTTTCTATGTACACTATCATGTCATCTGCAAATAATGACAGTATTACTTCCTCCTTTCCAATATGGATGCCTTTTACTTCTTTTTCTTGTCTGATTGCTGTAGCTAGGACTTCCAACACTATTTTGAATAAGAATGGAGACAGTGGATGTCCTTGTCTTGTTCCTGACCTCAGGGGGAATGCTCTCAGTTTTTGCCCATTGAGTATGATGTTGGCTTCAGGAGTCTCATATATGACCTTTATTATGTTGAGGTATGTTCCCTGTATACCCACTTTGCTGAGTGTTTTCCTCATAACTGGGTGCTGTACTTTATCAAATGCTTTTTCTGCATCTATTGATATGATCATGTGATTTTTGTCTTTTCATTTTGTTTATGTGGTGTATTATATTTATTGATTTGCAAATATAAAACCATCCTTGCGTCCCTGGGGTGAATCCCACTTGATCGTGGTGTATGATCTTTCTAATGTGTTGCTGGATCCGGTTTTCCAATATCTTGTTGAGGATTTTAGCATCTATGTTCATCAGCGATATTGGCCTGTTGCCTGTTGTTTTCTTTATGTGTTGTGTCTTGACCTGGTTTTGGAATTAGAGTAATACTGGATTCACAGAAGGAGTTTGGGAGTCTTCCCTCTTCTTGGATTTTTTGAAATATTCTGAGAAGGATAGGAGTTAGTTCTTTCCTAAATGTTTTGTAGAATTCACCTGTGAAGTCATCTGGTCCAGGGCTTTTGTGTGCTGGGAGTTTTTTGATTACCCCTTCAATTTCACTAGTTGTTATTGGTCTGTTCAGGCTTTCTGCTTCTTCTCGACTCAATTTTGGAAGATTATGTTTCCAGAAATTTGTCCATTTCATCTAGGTTGTCAAATTTCTTGTGATACAGTTGTTCATAATAATTTCTTACAATCCTTTGTATTTCTGTGATATTGGTTGTGATTTCTCATTTTTTCATTACTGATTTTATTTATTTAGGTCCTCTCTCTTTTTCTTGATGAGCCTGATTACAGGCTTGTCAATTTTGTTTATCTTTTCAAAAAACCTGCTCTTGGTTTTATTGATCTTTTGAATTACTTGTTTAGTCTCTATGTCACTTAATTCTGCTCTGATCTTGATGATTTCCTTCCTTCCACTCGCTCTGGGCTTTTCTTGTTGTTCTTCCTCTAGTTCTTGTAACTGTAGATTTACATTTTTTTGTTAGAGATTCTTCTAGCTTTTTTAGGTAGGCCTGTATTGCTATGAACTTTCCTCTCAGGACTTCATTCACTGTATCCCATTGGTTTGGGTTGTTGTGTGTTCATTATCATTCGTTTCCAGACACTTTTTGATTTCTTCCTTGATGTCATTATTAACTCATTCATTATTTAATAACATGTTATTCATTCTCCATGAGTTTGAATGCTTTTGAGTTTTTTCCTAGAGGTTGAATTCTAGTTTCAAGGCATTGTGATCTGAGAAGATGCTTGATATAATTTCAATTTTCTTGAATTTGTTGAGGCTTGTTTTGTGTTCTACCATGTGGTCTAACTTTGAAAATGTCCTATGTGCGCTTGAGAAGAATGTATATTTTGCTTCTTTGGGGTAAAAAGTTCTATATATATAGACTAAGTCCATTTGATCTAGAATGTTGTTCAATGCCTCAATACCATAGGTGTTTCTTTGTTTTGAAGATCTGTCCATTTTTGACAATGGGGTGTTAAGGTGCCCTACTGTGAGTGTGTTGCTGTCTATATTTTTCCTGAAGTCTTCCAAGATTTTCCTTACATATTTGGGTGCTCCTATGTTGGGTGCATATATGTTTACAAGGATTATGTCTTCTTGATGAATTTTTCCCTTAAGTATTATGAAATGCCCTTCTTTGTCTCTTTTTATGGCCTTTTCTGTGAAATCTGTTTTGTCTGATATGAGTATTGCTACCTCAGCTTTTTTTTCATGTCCATTTGCTTGAAATATTTTTTTCATCCGTTCACTTGCAGTCTGTATAGATCTTTTGTTCTAAGGTGGGTCTCTTGTAGACAGCATATATGTGGATCATGCTCTCGAATCCATTCAGCTACCCTATGTATTTTTATTGGTACATTTAATCCACTTGCATTTAATATTATTATCTATATGTATTTATTCATTGTCATTTTTCCCCTTTGTACTTGTGTTCCTCTCTGTCTCTCTCTGTTTCTTCATCTTTTTAAAGCAGACCCTTTAGCATCTCTTGCAATGCTGGTTTGGTGGAGATGTATTCTTTTAGCCTTCCTTTGTCTGGGAAATTCCTTATTTCACCTTCCATTTGAATGAGAGCCTTGTTGGGTAGAGTAGTCCTGGTTGTAGGCCTTTGTTTTTCATTGCTTGGAATAATTTTTGCCATTCTCTTCTGGCTTGTAGTGTTTATGTTGATAAATATGATGCAAGCCTTATTGGAGCTCCCTTGTATGTTATTAGCTGTTTATCTCTTGCTGCTTTTAGGGTTCTTTCTTTGTCTTTGAATATTGCCATTTTAATTATGGTGTGTCTTGATGTTGGCCTGTTGGGGTTCATCTTCATTGGGAGCCTCTGTGATTCCTGGACTTGCATGACTTTTTCTCTCCTCACATTAGGGAAGTTTTCTGTCATTAGTTTTTCAAAGAGGTTCTCTATCCCTTGTTCCTCTTCTTCTCCTTCTGGAATTCCTATGATATGGATATTATTACCTTTCATGTTGTCCTGCAGATCTTTTAACCTTTTCACTCTTTTTCAGTCTTTTTTCATTTTTTTGCACTGTCTGGAAATTTTTTTCTATGTTGTCCTCCAGCTCGTTGATCTAATATTCTGCTTCCTCTGGCCTGATTTTTATTCCTTCTACTGTGTTCTTCAATTCAGAAATTGTATTCTTTATTTCCTCCTGGCTCTTATTGATAGCTTCTATGTCCTTTTTCATGCTGGTGTAATTTTCAGTAAGTTCCTTGTGGTTTCCCTGGAGTTCTTCATAGTTTTCTTTGAGCTCACTGATCTCATTGACCGTCCCTATAGTCCATCTTTTGAATTCCATATATGATAGTTTGCTTCCCTCTATTTCATTTAGCACTCTTTCTTGGAATTCTTCCTTTCATTTTGATGGTTGGTTGTTTCTTCTCCTTATTTTTGCGACTCTTCTTGTTTGTTGCTACTTCTTAGACTGATCTGCACTTTTTGGTTCTGTCCCTGGTGGCATCAGGTCGTGTACCAGTCTGGGCATAGGCAGCCTGTTGGAGACTACCTTTGTCTGTCTCTTTTAGTTGTCAATCTGTTCAATCTGTGATCAGCCATCAGGTTTAAGGACGGAGGGTGTGGCAGCTTAATTCCTGTAGGCAGGGCTTTTGCTTCCCCTCAGGCTGATGCCACTTGGAGAGTAATGGTCTGTCTGAAGTACTGGGGATGAGTCAGCACTGGGACCAGGTCAGCTGCTCCTCCAGTTCTCCCCTCAAAGCCACTGCACCAAATTCTCCCCAAGCGTCTCTAGTCTTCTCTGCCTTCCCTCTGCTTAAGCCCAGGGTAAGTGGGTGCCAAAAAAATTTTATACATGATTTGCTTAAAAGCTCTTTTTCTCCAACTATTTCTCTCAGGCAAGCAAGAAACCCTGTGGCTTTTCACTTTTCATAGCTGGATGCTATTTTACTTTCTGTTCTGTAGCTGTAGGCTGGGAAGCCCAGCTGGGGGTTTAGACCTTGTCCTTCTCAGGAGGAACCCCTGGCTGCTGAGCTGTTTCTCAGTTCTTTCAGCTGCCACCCGTGTGAGCCCAGCCAGCCCTTTTGTGTCTCCACACTTCCTACCAGTCATGTTGTGATGAAGCAGCCTTTTCTGTCTCTCAGTGTTTATAAGACTGCTCTCTAGCTAGTGTTCAGTTGGTTATTCCAGATGATTTCTCCACAATTAAGTTGTAAGTCCAGACTGGTCCTTGGAGGAGGTTAAGTGTAGCTTCCACTTACTCCTCCTCCATCTTGGATCCTTCACCCATATTTTTAATAAAGATTTTATTTATGTACTTTTAGAGAGAGAGGAAGCGAGGGAGAATGAGAGATAGAGAGACACTGATGTGAGGGAAACACACTTGCATGCACCCCAACCAGGGAACCCAGGGAACTGTCAACCTGTCAGTTACTGGATGATGCCCAATCAACTCAGCCACACTGGCCAGGGCTCACCCAAGTTTTGAACTGAGGTGATAATATGGTAATTAGCAAGAAAGAAAATAAGGTTTATATTGCTTCTAGATTTATTACTATTCTCTGTGTTTAGAATCTCTAGCTCTCTTTCCTTTTTAATTTGGCTAACTCCTTAGACATAACTGAAGTTCAATTCAATGTTACCTCCTCCACATAAAATCTTTGATATCCACAAAGTAAATATAGTTTGCCAAACTTTGTGCCTCTATAACTTCCTAATCATTGATCTTTTATTATTTACTAACAAAATTAAAATTATTTCTTAATTCTGTTTTGCATTCAAGGTGGAGATCTTCTGAATGCAGAACTATACCTTTTCACATTTTGGAATGAGTCTTAAAAATGTTTAATGTTAGAAATAGATTTTAATAAGAATTGTTAAAGCAAAAAAGGAGAATGATATGTAGTGATTTTAATTTACATTAGATTGTAGACATGTTTTTCCTCTTCTTTTTGTTTTCCTTTTTAAAGTTATAAATATTCTATGTGCTATAATTTAAATATTTACATAAAGTTGGTTGATTAGCAAAACTATTCTTTAAAGATAAATATCTTAATAAATGAATTTATTTAAAAATCAGAAGAATAAAAACTTGCATGTCAATCAATGACCAGCTGGTTAAAACAAATTTCTAAGGAGAAACTTAAGGATAGTAGATTTTTCAGTAGTTTTTCATTAATTACATACTTTCATTTAGTTCTTTCAAATTTAACTTTCTTTAATACAAAACTCTGTTACCCAATTCTTTTTTAAAAAATTTATTTGTTTGTTTGTTTATTTATTTTTAGAGAGGTGGGAAAGGAGAAAGAGAGGGAGAGAAATATCTCTATGCAGTTGCCTCTCACTTGCACCCTCAACTAGGGACCTGATGTGCAACCTAGTTATGTGCCCTGACTAGGAATCGAACTAGCAACACTTGGTTCACAGGCCGACTCTCAATCCACTGAGCCACAGCAGCCAGGGCCCTTTGTTACCCAATTCTTAATGCTGTACTTCATTAAACAAGAAACCAATTTTACATTTTGAATGGCTGTTATTTTTCCACACTTTTAAAAATGTTTCATTATTTATGCTTTTACAGTTTTCCCAATTTTTCCCCCTTTACTTCCCTTCACCCAACCCGCTCCCCACTTCCATAGTCAATTCCCACACCAAAACATGACAAAGATAGTTGTGTGTGTGTGTGTGTGTGTGTGTGTGTTAACGATTATTAGTTTCCCTTTTAGGGTTTTCAAAATATTTTTTGAATGTCCCATTACTTTGTAAATAATTCTCTGCAGTTCAGGATTTCATGAAGAATCCTAAGGTTACATGATATTAGATTTTATTTTTTCACCTTGGGCGGGCTGATATATTCTCAGTATCTCAATGCCTTGTGCTTATAAGCTTCACCTCCATGTAAAAGTTTACTGAGCTCCTTTTTAATGCTTGGGGATTCCTGATAGCTTCTATTCATATGTATAAATACAGGCCACATCTCCATGCAAGAACATTCAAAGTAGGAACAAAGGTACCCTTGCTTACTTTATACATTAAACATTTCCCTCATTCAGAAATGAAGGCTTTTAAAAATTAATATCCTTTGTATTTTTAAATAATTTTCTTTAGTTAACTATTAATTTTTTTATATTACTGCAATTTAATATTCTTGGAAATCTGATGTCTTTATAAATTGCTTTCTGTCTTTCTTTTATAAACTATTTTCTTATGAAATATTTTAAATACAAATACTTTACATTTCATAATTTTAGTGTAAACTAAAAGCCCAAAAGTTTTAAGTTAATAGAAATATCAACAAATCATGTCTATCTTTATTATTTAAATTGAATTAACAGAGATATGGGTATTCCGTGTTTTTCAGAACAAAGAACCTTAAGGTTCATTAAAAAACTCAGACCCATATGAGGCCTGAGGCTATTAAAAAATTGAAAATTTATATTAATTATCAGGGATACTCAGTACAAACATCTGGAGTTATTCAATAAATTTGTTGAGTAATGTTGATTTTGCACCTGGGCATGAGTGTTTTCACCTCTGTGAATCATTATTGTTCATGTTGGCTCTAGATCCTTAGCTTAGAGATTATTATATATGACTGGCACCATTTAAACACCATCTTCACTGGAATGATGTACCTCCATGCTCCACTGTTCACAGTTTTCTAGGCACTTCTCCACCAATCTCTCAACCTGTTAGATACTGTTGAATCAATTCAGCTTCCTTATGGCAGCTTTCTCACTTTTGGACTCAAAAATGTAATGACCCTGAATTTCTCCCTTGCCATCCTTAAAATCAATAACTTTAAAAGATTTTATAGCTCCCTTCTGAACTTTGGGCCAAATCTATATTCCAGCTGGAGAAAACAGCCACTTAACATGCACATGCACACACACACACACACACACACACATTTTTAGCCACAGTTTCTTCTTGTGTGGGAACATGGGATTTCAATCATATAACTTCTTGATGAGGAAACCTGATGTCCTGGCTGCTTATTTTTTATGAGCATTGAAAATATCATTAAAAGTAGGTTTCTTTGGGAAGCTATAGAACATTGCAGATTTTCTGTCTGTTCCCTTATATGTAGTTCTGCCTTAAATTGCCTCACTCAACATTTAAAAGTCAATATCTCGGGGGAAGGACATTGGTTACAAAAATGCATATTTAAGAAACACCTAGAGAATCACAGGTAAGACAGTTCAGATTTATTTAGATCCCATGTATGAAAGATTCTATATAAGTAAATTATGAGATTGAAGCAAGATAGCCAAAATATCACATCTCCATCCTGTTTTGTCAATTTTTACTTCTTTTGCCCTTTTTTTTTGGTTTGTTTTTTCATAGGACTTGTTACCATCTGAAGTAGTATGAATTTATTCATTTATTCATGTATCATCTCTCCTTATGCACCAAAATTAAAATCTTATAAGAATATGAGCTTTGCCTGTTTTTCCAATGCTCAATTTGAATAGCATCTTGTACATTATATAATCTCAAGAAATATTAGTCCAATGAATAAATGAATGAACATAAAAAAGATTCATAATCAAAGGAAGCTGGTTTATTTCTTTTAATAGAATTGGAAGGATGGTATCACTGACATAATCCTTCCTTAGAAAGTGTAAATGGTAAATGAAAACTAAATCTCAAAAAAAGCAGGGTTTGTGTTCACCAAAAGCAAATCTCTATCTGCTGCCTAGGAAGTAAAATAAAATAAGGCAGTAAGGACTTAGGTATCAAGTCAAGGCATTTTATACTGTGTTAAGCAATGTAATTAACGATCACTGGCACACATGAAATCAGCTTTGAAAATCAACAGCAGGAGTGCAGAGAGCTATACAATGAGTTGACGATTTCTATGTCAAAATGAGTAAGTGCTGAGTAAACATTAGCAATTAGTATTAGTATCATTACATATTTATTATTAGTTACTATATATGTTATGTGTGTATACACTTATATATTAATATGTATATGGTTAAGATGGTCTGCTGGATTTGGTTTCAGATTTTATTTCTGCCACATAAGCAAGATACTTAATCTCTCTGTACCTAGTATCCTCATCTATTTCCCTGAGTTGTTGTAAGTACATAATGTTGAAAGAGACATAATGTATCAAGGTGCTTTACCCATGTCTGGCATGACAGTGAAAATTATTTATTATGATCCCATCATTGATTAATACAAAATAAAGTCATGTAAGTAGAACAGAGTCAAGTGTCCCCATGCTAAGGAAAGCTATCTTTCCAGGAAGAAACATAATTTGTGAGAAAGACCTTAAGAATACCTATATGTCTTTGTAATTCCTTGATATTATAATTCTGCAAAAGTGAATGATGGGACTTTATCTGTAACTTAGAATTATTGCAGTTGAAAGAACAAAATAAGAGAGTACATACTGTTTTATGAACAAAACACACAAATGTCTAAAATACTTTTAAGAATCAAAAATATTTAATAATAACTCAAATTTAGTATTTTCAAACACATTTTAACATAAAAATACTTTATCTCCAGGCCTTGAAAAATATATTTGGCTATTTCTCCATTTGCATTTTTTTAAGGTCCAAATATAGACTGATGAGTTTACCAATGGTCCTTGTTGTCTCCTTGTGCTCTGGGCACTGATCTTTTTCTCTCACTGGAGATTTGTTAGTAGCCCTGTCTATGAAGCAGCTTAACCCAAAGGGAGATGCTCGCAGCATCAAAACTTAAAACATAAAGAACAAAATGAAATAACAACCACCAAAGTGCCAAAGACATAAGTTGTATATAATCATTCCCAAATATTAAGCAAGAGTTCTCAGTGCCAATCTGGACAGATGACCATAAATGAGGAACATGGTTTGAAATAAGCAAATTTTTCTTTTGCTGTTCTTTATGTTACAGTTTGTTTCTTTTTAATCCCTTGTCTTTTGTACCCAAACACCATACCAAGCCTTCCATTTACCAAAGACCACTCCCAATATGTCTTTGAACAGAACTTCCTTCTCTGAAGAGTTCCCAGGCTCCAGGGGTTTATATCCATCACACATGTGCAACATGGGCCTTATAACTGAATGCTTTCCTGCTACAAATTACTTTAAACCAGTGCTGTTGCTCCTGTCAGAAACTAAAAATGTATTGCCTGTGGGCCAAATCCAGATCACCATCTCTTTATGTGAATAGTGTCATTGGGACACAGCCACATCAATTCACTTATGTGGTATCTATGGTTTCCTTTGCATTACAATAACAGAGGAAGTAGATGTCTCAGAGTCCATATGGCCCACAAGCATAAAATATTACAATTTGGTCATTTACAGAAAATTGCTGACCCTAGATCATCATCACACTTGAATCAGACCCTATTCTCTAATTTTATTTTCTGATATTCATTATGCCTCAAGATCTGGTTCTGATCATGTTAGCTTTGGAACTCTTACTTCATCTTCTTCTCTGACTTCTACGTGTTCCTTATCCTCTGGGATGACTCCTTTACAACTCACATGGCTCCTCTCTTCAACTGCAATGCAGTTGACTAAGTGATTTCCACCTACTTAAATGTCAGCCGAGCCTGATCCAGTCCGGTTTCTATACCTCAACTTCTACCCACACAGCTGTATACCTTTTGGATTTACCTGTTTTTACAGATAAGGCCTCAGCCAGATGTGATAACTGTTAACGCGTTAGCTCTCTAGTTTAACTTACAAAAATGTAGTAAAAGAGTGACCTGATTGTCCCTCAACTTACTACATTTTTCTGCTTTGAAACAGTAGTTACTTTAAGCAGTTGAGTTACTATTTGAAAAAAGAAATGACAAATTAAATTTCTTTAACTTATAGAGTCCCTCTAAAAGGAGTAAATTTAGAGGCTTTTTGGGAACTTTGGTTAGAAAGAAATTGTCTTTCTTCATTTACCTGTGGCTACCTCATTCGTCATGGTGTTTAAGATGCTGCCATATTTCCACAAATAATTGTGAGTTTATATTGGAGAGGAACGTACTTAAGCCAATAAAATGGAAACTGTTATTCATAAAGTTATTAATTTTGGTTGAGTTTGAGTTCTGTTTTCAACTAAAAATATATATTTGCTTGTAGTAAAGTCACCTTAGTTTATTATATACATTATTACCTGTAGTAAAAGACAACACACTTAAGTTTCACAAGTCTCTGGCAACTGTAAACTATCTTGCATTGCTTTGTAGGGGTTTCAACTTCAGCCAGAATATTTTATAAAAGAACAAGTTTTAGAAGCAAAAAAGCTCAAGACCCTTATCTACGCTAATAAGTGGTTTTCACAACCTACAAATACAATGCTGATTAATGATTTTTTTATAGCCATTCCCTGATCCTTCTATTTAGACATGACATTTACTCCCAGATAGCAACTCACTTAAAAGTTTCACCAAAACCTAGATGAATGAAAAATAGTGCATGAAAAGGCTTTCATTTTAGCATTTATCTTTGAAAGTTGTCACCAGATTGTACAATGGCTATTCTGTTTGCCTACAGAGTCTCTACTCTAACAGGATCTCATTCATTATTTATAAAGCACATTAGGATACTTTGAGTGTGGAAGATGCTACAGAAAACCAATTCTCCTCTTCTTATTGTGTTAATCCTAGATTAAAATTAATGAATTTTATAGTAGAAAGAAAATGAAATAATACATAGAGCTAATATGGCAAATACAATGGAATTCAGAAAATTAATTTTTAATACATTTCCCTTTGTGACTTCTTGGTTGACTATGATGTGATATCCACTTTTTTTTCAATATTTCTATAAACCAGTGGTAAAAATCATTACACTATATGGTATGTCTTTAGTAACCTACCAGTGGTTAAGCTATCCAGAGATGAAATATGGATTTAACTATAACAATGAATCAAACTGTCTCAAGTCATCATGTGTACCCTTTATTCCTGTAATACCTGTGTTTTGCACTTTTCCATCTGACAACTTCATATTTATGTTATTAGGATGACAAGTTATTTTACAACATTATACCCATGTCATAGAAAACAAAATCTAAGCCCACAAAATTTTGCTCAAACAAGCATTTCAAGTAAATATTGTTAAATGAAAATTGAGAGAAAATATAGGCAAAACAAAAGTAAGAGTTCACACCCAGCATCTGCATTTCACAATATATTTGGTAAAAAATTATTCATTACTTGTGTGGCTTGAGGTGAAGTACCTTGGCCACATCAGTTATCATTTTTGTCACCTATATAATGTGAGGGATGGATGAGAAGAAGGTGAAATGAGAATAGGCAGCAGTGTTGTGATAATCAAACAAAGGTGTCTCTCTCTGGATAGATACAACCCTAAAGGTACAGTGTGGTTCATCTCAGAAAAGACACTCCGTATGCTGAGCAGACACAGCCCTAAATCAAAGTAAACTACTTGGCCAGCAGAGTGAAAATTTGATTTTATCTTTCATTCTCCCCTTTCGCTGGACACCCTTGTACAATGAACAGTTTGCAGAAATATATATGGTAGCTCTAAGTAAGAGTTAGAAAAGTAGACAGCCTCTAATTTGTTCACGTCTCTCACCATCCACTCTTTTTTTTTTTTGTATATTTTATTGATTATGTTTTACAGTGGTTTCAATTTTTCCCCCTTTGCTCCTCTCTGCCAAGTACCCTCCTTCCCTGAGCAATTCCACCCCCCTTAGTTCATGTCCATGGGTCATGCATACAAGTTCTTTGGCTTCACCCTTTCCTATCCATCCATTCTTTCTATGACAATGGCATGGAAGCAGTATCCCGAACAAAAGAAATTCTGATGAGACCAGACATAGAAAACTTCTTACATTTCTGTGTATCACAGAATATACTTTGACAACCTAGAGTATGCATTCTGCACATGGTATAAAGTACCTCCAAAGGAGATGGTCACTAAATGATGCTATATAAAAGGAATGGATAAAAGGATTGAAACTACTTAGCATGACAAAGGAATGGTTAAAGATGAATGAGAAAGAAGAAAAAGAAGAAGAAGATGCATTTTTCTAGATGCAAAAAAAAAAAAACAACAATAACCCAAAGTTGTATAATAGAATCGAAGGAAGAATTGTTAATAGAACATTTCAAGCGTGGATTAAATTAAATGTAAAAATTACAAGCTGCAAATGACTAGAAATGTCCAAAGGGATGATAGTTGTTCACTGGTTTAGAATATTTTAGGAGAATTCCATTTACTCAAAAAGGGATCAAATTTTGTGCAGATGCTATATCACATTTGATAAAAATAAAGATTTCAGAGATAACAATTCTACTTCACAACATTTTTGAACACCTGCCATATTTCAAGTTCTCTACCATTTGCTAGGAATATGCAGATAGGTAAGAAGTAATCTTTAATCTCAATCTACAACAGAACATAAAAATAAATATATGCTCAATTAAATATACTATCAATATAAACAATACTATTTAGTTCTTTCCTCCGCTGCCTTGTGGCATACCTCTTCAGGGGAAAGGCTAAGGGAGTAAACCCCGACAGAAAATCCGGAGCCGGAGTCCCTAAGGCGGTTTGACGTTGTAGTCAACACCGGCAACTCCTGCGGCGCACCTGAAGCCAAGCTGTATTGACTCCGTCTTTCCCTTGGGCCCTTCAGCTGCGAAGAGAGGGGGGGTCTGCTGCATGGGCAACAGCAGACCCTCCATATCACCCTGCCCAGGCTCTGTAGCTTCAGCTTCACTGGAGAGGACACTCCAGTGTCATTGCAAGATATCGATTCAACGCGGGAGGAGACAGATACCGTGTCACTCCCGAGTCGGACTGCACAACCATTCTCGGCGGTGCAGATAGACTCTTAAGAAGCTACACCATCGTCTCTCGAGAGGGACGGCTGCCGACACGACACACACACGACACGACCGATTTAGTTCTTCAGGACAAAAGCAAAGGCTTGTTGAAGTAGTTAATATTTGATTAATTCCTAAGAAAAGCCTGAGCTAGAATTTTCCAAGACAATGAACAATGAGAAAGAAGAGATCATCTGAACAAAATGGCTTCCTAACTAGCAGCCTACAGTTTAACACTCTGACAAGTTTATTGTTACCCAGTAAACAGTAAACAAAGCTCTTTAATACCTTACTCAACTGATATTTTTATAGCACCCTACACAACAATAGAGAATATACATATTTTCCCAGTGCACATAGAAAAGTTACTAAGATAGACCATATCTTGGGCCACAAAAAAAATTTTAATACAATAAAAGCATACAAGTGATTATATGTTTGTCCTGTGACTACAGTGCAAGAATGCAGAAATCAAAAATTGGAAGATCTCTGATAAATTCCCATATATTTGCAATTTAAATAGCATTCACCAAATGCTCATGGGTCAAAAATAATGGGGTATTAATAATTATTGTTGTCTGAATGAAAATGAAAAAAAAAAAACATCAAAATCTGTGAATGCCACTAAAGTGGTACTTAGGAAATTTTATATCATTAAATTCTTACAATACAAAAGAAAAACAGTATGAAATCAATTATCTGAACTTTTACCTTAAAAAAACTAGGAGAAGAAATCAACTTCAATGTAAGTAAAAGAAAGGAAAAAAGATAACTGTGAAATCAATAAAATAATTTTTAAAAATAAAGAGAAAGGTAAAGAAAATCAATGGAACTAAAAAAGTTTATTCTTTGAGATCAGTAAAACTAATAAATTTTAGCCAGCCCAATAAAAAAAGAAAAGCAAACTGAAGACTGTGATAGGTAATGTTACTACATATTTTACACTTATTGAGGATAATAAGGAAATATTTTGAACAAACTTATGTCAATAAATTTAACATCTCGTATGAAAATGTTTAATATCTTGAAAAACACAAATTATCAAAGCTCACTCAAAAACAAAGACATATGTTAGACAAATCTCCATATTAAAAATCTTTAATTATAAATTAAATATATCTCCATGTATTCTATAATTTAGTATTTACCTTGATACTTTGATTGTTGTCCAGGTATCCTGCCCTTCAGGTTTGCAAATTGATAAAAATAGATCTTATCACTGTCCAGATGTTGACAATGTCAATATACATTTAACAATTTCATTTGATTTATGGGGCATAATTTTGAGATACCCATTCCAGCATAACCTCAAAAAAATAAAAATAAAAAAAGCCATATGGGTAAGTTTTTTGGTAAGTTGAAATTAGGAAAAGTCATTTTAGAATTCAAATGATGCCTTCTTCTCCAATAGCGTGGAACAGTTGTCAGGAATGTGAAAGACTCAGGCCATCCTGGGAAACTAGCATCAGACCAGGAAGATAATTTATTGAACACTCAAAACATTTGCAGTTGTGATTCTCTTTTCTTTATACTTCCAACATTTATAAGTATTTCTTCTGGGAATGATTATATCTCTTTAGATATATTCATGTTTTTTCAGGTTAGGACAACTATCTCAATCTCAGTACTACTGACATTTATTTATTTGCTATGGGGACTGTCAAGTATATTTTATGTTTCTTACCATCATCTCTGGCCTCTGCCTATTACAGCAAATCTTTCCCAAGATGTGAGAAACAAAATGTCTATAGATATCACCAAATTATCATTTGTGAACAGAACAGTTACCTTTTGAAAATCACTAAATTAGGGTCAAGTATTATTGATCTGGGAACTGGTCTCTCGTTGTCGGCAGCCGTCCGTCTCAAGAGACGATGGTGTAGCTTCTTAAGAGTCTATCCGCACCGCCGAGAATGGCTGTGCAGTCCGACTCGGGAGTGACATGGTATCTGTCTCCTCCCGTGTTGAACTGGTCTCTACCTTTAAGATAATCCCATATAGCATTCTTTACCGTTATGCACTATGTTGATTTTAGAGTTCCAATCTCTGAGTACAATATGCGTTTTTTCTTATTGTCTCCTTACCCTTGTACATAGTCAACAATAAGGATTTTCCTGAATGGAGACCCTAGTAAATAGTCATAAACAGCACCTCAATCACAGAGAACAAGGTGAACAAAAGGAGAAGGAAGCAATATATAGTTGGAGAAAATCCAGGACCAAAAGAGATTAAAGTGTGTCTGACAATCTTAAAATCTCCTCGATCTAAATATTCACATTTTTCACTTTGTACTGTTGAATAGCAATAAATAACATTGGAGTTTAGAACCTGTCAAGAATGCCCAGATTTATATTTTCATTATGTCATTCATTACAGTCCCTAATGAGATGAGAATTATTATTATTCCCATTATATACCTGACAAAACTTAAATAACTTAGTCAAACACATATACAGCAGGTCGTCAAATAATGTTCATTTTATTCAATGCTGTTTTATTATAACGCTGATGAGAAAATTACAAAATTCCCACCAGGGCCATGGTCTGTGTGGAGATTGCTCATTCTCCCCATGACTGCATGGGTTTTCTCAGGGGACTCTGGTTTTCTCCCAAATTCTAAAGTGCATGTGTATGTGAGGTGAACTGCCGTGTCTACATTGTCCTAGTGTGAATGAGTGTGGGTGTGAGTGCACCCTTCAATGGAAGGGCGTTCTGTGCAGGGTGAGGTCCACCTTGTGTTCTGAGCGGCTGGGACAGGCTACCTCCACCCACAACCCTGAAATGAAATAAACTGGGTTGGAAAAGAATGATCTTAATTATTTTTCTAATTCATCTTTCTTAAATGTATGTATAGCTCACATTTATTTCAATGTTTAATATTAGAAGTGCTTTTGTCTTTATTTAGAAGTTTGGCGATGTTTTTGTGACCAGTAATATGTCTTAGGAACTTAACTCTTATTTATATCAGTTAGCCTACGTAAACTTGGTTTCATTATATGTTGTTTCACTTAAAGTCACAGTTTCCCAGAACCTATCTACAATATTGAGTTCTATATATTGTGCCCCCACTGCATAAATAAAGAGAAATAAGATGGCTTTCCGAAGAGCTCGTAGTCTAAGAAGTTCTCAATAATCTAGGCTTATTTTTATTTTTACATATTATTTTATCCTTTTAGAGTATCTAACCATTAAATTTCAATTTAAATGAACATCAATTACAAAATTACTGTGGTTTATTCATTTCCTAAGCCTTGACCATAACCTAACTCCCGAATCCTTATATATTTGAATATTTTCATTTCAAATACCTTGTTCCTGAACTCAATTGTATACCATAATGTCTGGGATAAGTAAAAATAACCAATAGCAGGGGATATGGGGATGTAATTATGCCTATATTTCTGAGACCAGATAGAATCAGCTACCTTCAGTGCAGAAGCACTGACCAAGAAAATTTTTGACTTAGAAAATTATTTGCCAAAGCCTTAAAAGAATGTTTTAGTTAATACCAGAAAGGAGTGACTGTAAATAATTACATACTTTGTATGCAGATGGATTTCTATCATTTTGTTACTGTTGCTAGTGGTAAAGGGTCTTATGAAACAAGCAGACAAAAACAGAAAACCTTTTTTTTAAGTCACATTGATGTTAATGTGTTTTCATCACCTAAAACAATCTGTTATGTACAATTGAATCATATAAGAAAAACAAGAAAACACATCCAGCTGAAAAACGTACAGCTCAGATCCTCCATTCGGTAAAAGAAAGACTGTCTATACACTCAAGATTTTTTCTTTGCTTGGCAAACTCTTCTCGATTATTTGGAGTTACATCCTAAGTTATGTGCAGGGTGGAGCAAGTTAGTGCCAGGCTCTATCATTTCATCCTTTACTAAGCATGGCATCTACTGACAGTCCTTGGAAATAGCAAGGAATATTTTTAAAAGGTCACATTCGTTTTTTTTCTAAACAGTATTCTTTGAGGAGAAACTTTCTACTTTGCAGGTGTACCAAAATTCTGGCAGAGTCTTTTCTGAAAAGGGCATGGAGGAATGTGACTAATACCAGAAAAGTCAAGAGCCGTGTGTATGTGGCTGTGTAATTTTATTCTTTTTTTTTTTTTTTTTTTTTTTGCTTTTTTTGTCTACGTAATCTTATACCTTTCCTCGAAAACCATTTGAAGAGGCTACCAAGGGAATTAGAGAAGATTTGATGGCTGTGAACAAGTACAGACAATGCTCTTGCCTGCAGGATCTTTTTGAGAAGACACACCCTCATTTTTAATTATGCCTTTGTACTAATTTTCACTTAGTTAGATTTTTAAAGTTTTCCCTTACCACCGAATAATATTGATAATAGCTTAAAAATAGGCCAGGTTAAGACCTTTTCCTAAGATTCTGTCCTGTTTAGTATGCAAAATCCACTTGAGATATTCATTTAAAATATAAGTCCTTGAGTCTCATCTCGGAGGATTCTAGGAAGCATGTATAGAATGAGGTCCAGGAATCTGCATTTTACAAGCCACCCAGCTGATGAGAGGGTCCCAGAAAACAATTTAAGAAACCTTTTTGAAGAGAGCTCATCAATATTGTATATAGTACATAAACTTTCAGTCCTTTAGTAAGTAATTATTTCCTAAGGTCTTAATGAAAGAAGAATATTAATATTTCTAAGGAGAAATTGCAAATAAAAGATGTCCTTAGGTCTAGAAAACCCTACTTGTAGCTAATGTTAGGTCTAGAATATTCTCTGCATCAGCATTCAAGAAACATTCAGCCACCAGATGGGGGACTGAACCAACAGATCAAAAAGCAAGTATCATTTTGAAATCACAATACATCAAGTAGTAATTTATTCTGTTTTCTAAAAATCACAGAAAGAGCAGCCAAGGCTGCCAGAGCTCAACCTTAATTTTAAAACCCCTTCTGAAATTTGTGCTTTCCCTGTATACCTTCGATTACAACAGAGTACTTAGAAATTATCCAAATAAAGATTATGCTGTACAGATTTACTCCCCGCTTTCTTTTCAGTGCATACCATTTTTGAGACAGTCAACTTAGCTCTTGTCTTACTGGTTTTGATACTCTTCTAAAATGATCTGGAAAAAATAAGTCATATTTCACTGTTTCTATAAGCAGATTTGGTACATGTATTTTTTTTTTAATGGATTGTGTTTGTGACAAGAGCTTTCCTTTACCACTTGAGGATTTTAATACATTTTTGTAACTGACAGAGAAGTCAGTCCAGTGCAATAAGCCATTTAAAAGAACACAAGAGGATTGTGTATTCCTGTAACACGTCTTATACAAAACTTCCCAGAACACTTTACCACAGCTTAAAATAAATTATCCCTGAAGGAAATTCTGAGGCCAGAGAGGCAGCATATTGTAGCAAGTAAGGGTATGGATTCTACAGCTGAGCTGCTCAAATAGAATTCTTGTCAAATTACCAAGCTCCATGTTCAGGATAACAATAGTACCTATTTATTTGATAGTTAGGAAGATGACATGACTTAATACATGTTAAAAGGTTTAAAACATTGGCTGGTATGTGGCAAGAAGTATTTATTATTTTAAAAACACTCTCAGTGCTTTATGTATAATGGGTGAAGAAAATAATAAGGACTACCTGTGGGCAAAATTAGGATGTTAAATAAAACTCAATGTATTAAACATTTTTATTTACCCAACACAATTATATTATAGCAAATCCCAATGGAAAAGGAGAAGAAAAAATGGTTCCATATTTAGAGTGTCTAACTTCAGATAACTAGCATTTTGGCTGAAACAAAAATGCATGCACTTGAGAAAAATGAATATAATGGGGCTTACATAAAGGGAAAAGTAATAAAGTGTCCTGCTAACAAAGCTGAGCAACAGTCTCTATCCCACATTTTGTGCTCTGTCCACTGTTGTCTAGAATACCTGCCTGTTAAAATGTAGTAAGCCTCAGACCCTAACAAATGGCATGTAACAAATCCAATGTCTATTAGTACAAGGCACCTTTTCCTGCAGCAACACGCTGACACGCTCCATGTCCGTTTAATACAGTCTATGGGAGTAGCAAGAAAGAGGATACTTATCAAGGAGTCATCAGCCTCTATGAGATCAAGACGTAAATAAGAGTGAAAAGTGAAGGAGGAAAATGTCATTTCTCACCCTCAACAAAATGAATTTAAATGGCTTTGCTTATGGCGATTGCTGATTAGAGAGCTGGGATAAGTTGAATAGGACATGGTTTTCTCCCTGTGTTTGATGTAACAGCACAGATGGTTTGTTTGTAGATATTGGGGGAACAGATACCAAAGCACACAATTTTACCAAGTTTCGTTGACAACACTCCTGAATCTGCAAAATTTGGTTTGAAACCTTGTGAGACCGGAATTTCTTATGAGACTTCTGTGTTTTCAGATTCCATACAAGTGGGAAATGAACAGGCTCTCTCTCAGCAGCACATGGCTTCTGCTCAGGGTAAATCACGGCGATCTGGGGGTGAGGGTCTACAAACCCGCCAATCCCAGCCTTCTTTCTCCAGCATTATACACTCCAAGTTCCAAGAAAAATCTGCCTCCCCAATAATGAAGCTCTTGCTCCTTCTACAGTATGTCCCCAAAAATGTATACACACTTTAAATAATTATAAAGTCGGTGTTGATTAAAATACATTTCATTTTCAAAATGTAATAGAATCTACAGACATTATTTAATTGTTTTGTCAACGCCTGTTTTCAAACTGACCTTCGTTCTGGTCCAGGCACTGCCGACAACACGAAGCAATGGAGTCGCAAACATCACGAATCAGCAAGATGCCCCACCCCCCACTACCATCATGATGTTAGATCCTACCTTGATGAGATCTTGCCAAACAGGTGCATTGGACGAAGGGATTTCATAGAATACCCTGCGCGTTCACCAGACTTCACACCACTAGACTTTTTTTTTTATGGGGATACTTAAAAGACAAAGTCTACGCTATGAAACCTGCGACAGTCGCTGCATAGAGAGCAGCCATTGAACAAGAATGCACACAAATACCAAAAGAAATGTTTGTGATGTTTACGACTCCATTGCTTCGCGCTGTCAGCAGTGCCGGGACCAGAACGGACATCAGGTTGAAAACAGGCGTTGACAAAACAATTAAATAATGTCTGTAGCTTCTATTAATTTTGAAAATGAAATGTATTTTAATAAACGCCGACTTTATAATTATTTAAAGTGTGTATACATTTTTGGGACACCCTATATTTTGCTAAAAATATTTTCATATCACGTGTTGTACATTGATGCCCATTATTACTCCCTTCCATTCTTGAAGAAGCATTTGTCATGCAGTGAAAGGGAAAGAACAGTCCATGAAAGAGAAATAGAAAGTGTGCAAGTATCACAGTGAGCAAGATTTCTGTTAAACGACTTGGAACTAATGCCATTGGATGGATAAAGAACTATCCTGAATCAATATTCAGTTTAGAGTACGTTAGAGAAAATACTAATCTTTAAACAGCGATGGAAATATGCATCTTCTTCTATTTCCTCTCCTCATCAATACCTATTTCCTCAAAAATTGCTGTTGTAAAATAACCACTAACCTTTCTCATACTTTCTTTCTTTACCTTCAGGGTTTCAAAAGATGTTTTTAGCTATAAAACCTGTCTACTTATTTAACCGAATAGCACAAATGGTCCATTTGTAATGGTGAATATTAAATATACATATTAGAACAGTAGTGGCAGCTCCTTTGTATAGAAAGATATTGCAAATACTACTAAGTATAAATAGCTTTGAGCTCATTACAAATAATTGTATCTCATTATGCACGAGAAGTCCATCACTGTGCAGTGACTCACATGGGAATAAAAAGAGATAATACGCTGAAGAAACAGGACACAGGAATGTTAAGGAATGTGGAGGAATGGCACCTGTTTATCAAATGAGCTTCTCATGTAAAGTTCATGAATAATCCTAACATTTTCATGTCTAGAAATTTCTGTCTGAAAGACTACTCTGCATTACATTTCTAGTCAGGGCCCACAGTACAAACAAGACCTTGAATAAAGCCCCACTTTATTTACTAGATAAACCATTTTGGACTAAGAGCAGCATCTGGTCATTAAAGTTCTTTTAAAAGAATTGATTACTCTAGGAATATTTTATGTATGGGATTAACTTATATTTATAAAGTGGTATTTTTTAAACAAGTCACTTCATCTAATATTAAGCAATTTTTCGCAGCAGATTTAACTAGATTAGAGTTTGGTACCCCATGACCAGACCTTAGGATAGTAAGACTTGCTGAGACTTAGAGTTATGTGTTACTTCCAAGGCTTTTTTTTTTTTTTTTTTTTTTGTAAGGTTCACTTTAAGGAGTGTTTACTTTAGGAGAATATATATACATCACACTTCCAAGTCTTGAATTTATTTATTTTTAATATTATGGAAAACTGTGTCCAGAAACAAGGAGTTAAGGAAAGGTTCTGTTCAAGTTTTAATGAACACAGATCCAGGTCATTAAAAATGGTTATACACAAGAATAATTTTAAGTGCTCTTTGACAGACTGCTTCTTGAAATACATAACTGTAAAGCAATACAATACTGCTTCTTCTATTTTCATTACTGAGGTTATGGGAGAAGAATAGGACATTAAACAAATTGGGTCATGGGTAATTGTAAGTAGAAAGAATAGTAGGTGAGGTAGTTAAGGATCTGTGAAAAGTTTTGTTTTGTTAGTTTAAAAACATTAATTAAATTTACTTTTAAAACATTATATTATAAAACTTTGCCACCGCAGACTATCTTAGAAGTTAAAATATATATTGAATCAATTAAATATTTTTTTCATATCATATTGGACAAATAATATAAAACAATTTAACTTTTCTCAGCATATTTGATAAATACACAATAGAGTTTATAAACAATTTATTTTATTGGCAATATAAAAATACTTAGTTTGTTGACACATTTTTAAATGGGTTATTTCAAAAACTATACTCATATTTTTTATGGAGATGAGCTGGAATAAAGTTATTTTGGACTAGAGTCAACACACTAGAGTGAAGAGGCATTACTTTCATGACAAAGGTAAGGATTGCACACTACAAGGGTCAAATATTGTTTCCTTTTTTTCCAAAGGTCAATTGATGTTATATTTATATTGCTCCTTTGAAACTGTGATTAAACATTTTTACTTGTACTGTCTCTAGCTGTAAATCAACATCTAGGTAAAATGTTAAAATCGCTTTTCATCTTTCTTAAGTGCTTTTTTTACTACTCAGCAGCTGGGGTAAGAGTCACATTAAAGAAATGGTTATAGTCTCCTGCCTTACAGTGTGGGCTGCTGCAGAGGAAGGGGAGGGGGGCCTCCAGGTTTGTTCCAAACCCTCACTGACACATTTACAATGAACATGGTGAGTCTCACAGAATGTTCTGAAGACTGATTATAAAGTAGTCAACTTCATGATTAAGATAAAGCTAGAATATATTTAATAGTATTTTTTTGAAAAAGTGTTTTTAATGGCTCAGACTTTAATTATGACTCAAAGCATTTTTTTTTTTTTTAACTTTTTTTCAATGTCAGGAAACAAGACCAGGATATAAGAGAGCAGTTGAGAGACCTGTAATCACCAAGACAGAACAAAACAGCATTCAAGAGTCCTGTTTATGCTCTGGCCTCTGAGTCACTGCTGACCAGTGGGCAACTGTCTAAGTTCTTTACTTAACATTTCTTAGGTGAAAATAATAGCACTGGCCTAAGAAATGGTATCTCTCAAGAGAGTTGTGAGTGTTCTTTAATTAATACTCAAAGGGTAGTTTAATATGTTTAGAAACAAGCTTTTGAAAAAATGTAACATGTTATGATAATGGGTTTTAATTGGCCAGGCTGAATTACAGAATTCAAATTTAATTTTTGCAATTTTCCTCAATGCTCTTTGCTAAAATTAACTGATAAATCTATGAGCTCTTATACTTGTACTGATCCTGGAGGGGACTGAAGTCAGCAAATTACTCCCTTAGTGCACAATATTCAACCATGTACAGTAATTTCCTACTTCCCAGTTCTCCAGAGCACTCTTCACAATACCAAAGGCAATAATTCCTCTAAATTTTTCCACAGTGACTAGAAAAGTGAAATCTTCACGGAGCTAGAATAGAGCTTCTGTAAACTTGCTGTCAGTAGTGGCACACCTAAATTTCTAAAGTTAAAACCTGATGTTGAGGTCATGGACTTATCAAAATAGACATCATAGAAACATTTACATTTAGAAAAATACCTTAAAGTTTCACTGCTCTTTTTCACATGGAATGAGACTTGGTGAAAGTTCAAGTCTTTTGAACAAAAAAAGCATTAACTACTGTTTGCTCTTTCAGCCCCAAAAGAACATCTGATTAGGGCTACATTCTTTGAAAAGAACCAGAAAATTAACTCAGAACCTGTAAAATGATAAAATATATCTTGCACAAACAATCAAATGGCTTATCCTATGTTGGTTTGATGTACACATCTTAGACTCTGAGGAAATATTTTGAAGAAACTATTTTATGAAAATAACAAGTGACAACGTTTTTCCTGTCATTTATCTTTTTGGCCTGAACCATGATAAACTTTTTTTCACAGAAGTTAAATTTTAGCCCAGGTAGAATAAATTATATTTTTCCAGGTGACTCCAAAACACAATACAATATCCCAAATTATTTCTAAGTTCATATGTTTCCCACTGTTTCTTTTTACCAAAAGTAAGAATTATATTATCCATAGAAGCACACTAATTTTGTTTAAGTATCAACTAATTTATCTTGGTTATGGGTGGACATATGCTTATCTAAATAACTAATATAACCAACATTCCATTTGTAGCATTATTATACTTATAAACTATAAATATCCCAGAAGCTAAGTATCTAACCAACCCTATCATTTACCTCGTACCAGGTGCATTCATGCCAAGTTATTTATACAACAGTTTCTATTGAGTCAGCACACCCACAACATCATGCCATGAAACATACAAGCTTATCATATCTGTTGTCATAAACCAGAAGATTTAGAAATATTTCTAATTAACACTCCTTGTTTTATATTACTTCCATATCTTGGCAGGGTTGCCAGGAATTGGCATTGGACCTTTGGGGTAGAAATAGTTGAAGAGATAGTGTCAGCGAAACCATGTCATTTGTGACTTGAGTGGCAAGTAACAACACTAAACAAAAACACTAGAACTGTGTGCAATCTAATTTGAACAGGAAACATTTTTCTCCAAAGTTATAACCGGTTGAAATGCATGATGCTAGGAAGAGTAGTTTAGTGAAGAATCAGTTTAACAATGCCTGCCCTTTTACAGACAGATCTAGGACAATGTGCCATCATCGTTATATGACTGATTTAAGCTTCCCTTGCTTAGAGAACTAAAATACAGACAAAACACTTCCTTCTTTTAATGTGTGCTACTTCTGTGGCATTGACTGGACATATTATAAAACATGGTTTTTAATTTTGTTTATGTTTTGTAGTTAGTCATCTTTTTTGTTTAAGAAAAATAATAAATGCTATCCTAATAACATTTAGTGAAATGTGAAAATCTAGTCAAAATTAAAGAACTCTGCTGTTTGTTATAATTATTCTTAAAACCAAAAGGCTTGGAAAGAAGTAAGTGTTGCAACTAAAGACTAAGGTTTTATTTGTTTGTTTGGTTGTTATTTGATATTGTCACACACTAAGTCCTTTTAAGGATGTGATTACAGAGTTAACCTCTTTATGTAAGTGAGTAGAATTTTGTTTACTCAACAATTTCTGGTCATCCACTAAATTTTTTTTGAAGGGTTCCCTTTACCCTAATTTTTAAAAATCCTCACCTGAGGATAGGTATATTGATTTTAGAGAGAGAGGAAGCGGGAGAGGGAGGGAGAGAGAAATGTCTTTGTGAGAGAGAAACATCAATCAGTTGCCTCCTGTATGTGCCCCAACAGGGTACCCAACCCACAACCTAGGTAGATGCCTTGACTGGGAATCGAACCCACAACAATTTGGTGTACAGGATGATGCTCTAACCAACTGAGCCACCTGACTAGGACATTTTACTCCAACTTTTATTCATAAGTACATTCCTTCCTCTCAGCTCATGATGATTAAGAGGGAGACTTCTTAAACCTTTGGTCTAGGATGCAGAATGTGAGTCAGGCCAAGCCAATCAGATTATTGTATTCTACCCATCATGATAAATGGTTCAAAAGATAGCATATACTATAAGAGAGTCTAATTAAAGTGTATCTTTTGGTAGATACACCTGAAACCAGTATGGATCTTTTATATGAACTTCCTAAAGATGAATAGAAAAAGATATGAAGATCAACAAAGGCCTTTTGACAAGACAAATGGAGGAAGGGGAGAGGCTGTGAATTCAAGTGTCCAAAGGATATGTAATAGAATATATCCAGAGAATAGCCAGGGTTTACTAACAATGCTTTAATCCTGGATCTGACTTCACCAGAAAAAGAGCTATTGTTACACGTAAGAGTTATGAGAACAGATAAATAAACTTTCTCTTTCAGACTCTAGTTTTAGTTCTTTCTCACTTTATAATTGATATTTAATTTTTTCATCCTCACAGCAAGCACATAATAAAGATATTATTTATATTTACAGAAGCAAGGAAACATAATCTTAGTAAAGTTGAGTAAGTTCCCCAGAAATACCTATTTGATAAATAGCACAATTGAGTTTTGAAGCTATGTCTGTCTGACTATAAATCTTAATCTCTTGGCGAGATCCAAGATGGCGGAGGAGTAAGTGGAAGCTACACTAACCTCCTCCCAGGACCAGTCTGGATTTACAACTTAATTTTGGAGAAATCATCTGGAATAACCAACGGAACACTAGCTGGAAAGAAGTCTTATAACCACGGAGAGACAGAAAAGGCCGCTACATCACAACGTGACCGGTAGGGAGTGCGGAGACGCGGAAGGGCTGGCTGGGCTCACACGGGTGGCTGCTGAAGGGACTGAGAAACAGCTCAGCAGCCGGGGATTCCCCCTGAGAAGGGCAGGGTCTAAACCCCCAGCTGGGCTTCCCAGCCTACAGCGACAGAGTGGAAAGTAAAATAGTATCAGCTGTGAAAAGCGAAAAGCCACAGGCTTTCTTGCTAGCCGGAGAGAAACAGCAGGAGAAAAAGAGCTCTTAAGTGGCCACCACTTACCCTGGGCTCGAGCAGAGGGAAGGCAGGGAGGACTGGAGACACTTGGGGAGAGTTTGGCACGGTGGCTTTGGGGGGAGAACTGGAGGGGCGGCTGACTGGGTCCCAGTGCTGACTCATCCCCAGTGCTGCGGGTAGACCATTCCCCTCCAAGTGGCGTCAGCCTGAGGGGAAGCAAAAGCCCTGCCTACAGGAATTAAGCTGTCACACCCACAGTCCTTAAGCCTGACAGCTAATCACAGATTGAATAGATTAACAATCAAAGAAGACAGACAACAGCAGTAGATCCCTGGAAGTCTCCAACAGGCTGCCTAGGGCCAGACTGGTACATGATCTGACGCCACCAGAGGCAGATCCAGGAAGTGCAGATCATTCCAAGAAGCACCAACAAACAATAGGAGTCAAAAAAATGGGGAGACAGAGAAACAACCTCCCATCAAAAGGAAAGGTAGAATCCCCAGAAAGAGTGCTAAATGAAATAGAGGGGAGCGAACTATCAGATATGGAATTCAAAACATGGATTATGGAGAAGCTGAATGAGCTCAGCGGAAACTTCAAAGAACTCCAGAAAAACTACAAGGAACTCACAGAAAATTACGTGAGCATGAAAAAGGACATAGAAGCTATCAATAAGAGCCAGGAGGAAATGAAAAATACGATCTCTGAATTGAAGAACACAGTAGAAGGAATTAAAAGCAGGCTAGAGGAAGCAGAAGATCGGATCAGCGAGCTGGAGGACAACCTACACAAAAACTCCCAGACAATGCAACAAAATGAAAAAAGACTGAACAAGACTGAAGAGGTTCTAAGACAGCTGCAGGACAACATGAAACGTAATAATATCCGTATCATAGGAATTCCAGAAGGAGAAGAAGAAGAGCAAGGGATAGAAAACCTCTTTGAAAAACTAATGACAGAAAACTTTCCTAACATGACGAGAGAAAGAGTCACGCAAGTCCAGGAAGCACAGAGGGTCCCAATGAAGATGAACCCCAACAGGCCCACCTCAAGACACATCATAATTAAAATGGCAACATTCAAAGACAAAGAGAGGATCCTAAAAGCAGCAAGAGAAAAACAACTAATAACATACAAGGGTACTCCAATAAGGCTATCATCAGATTTCTCAGCAGAAACACTACAAGCCAGAAGGGAATGGCAAAAAGTATTCCAAGCAATGAAAAACAAAGGCCTACAACCTAGAATACTATACCCAGCAAAGCTCTCATTCAAAATGGAGGGTGAAATAAGGAGCTTCCAAGACAAAAGAAGGCTAAAAGAATACATCTCCACCAAACCAGCAATGCAAGAGATGCTAAAAGGTCTGCTCTAAGAAGATAAAGAAACAGAGAGAGACAGAGAAGAACACGAGTACAAAGGGGAAAAATGACAATGAATAAGTACTTATCGGTAATAACCTTAAATGTAAATGGATTAAACGCTCCAATTAAAAGACATAGGGTAGCTGAATGGATTAGAAAGAATGACCCACATATATGCTGTCTACAAGAGACCCACCTTAGAACAAAAGATCTACACAGACTGAAAGTAAAGGGATGGAAAAATGTATTCCAAGCAAATGGACATGAAAAAAAAGCCGGGGTAGCAATACTTATATCAGACAAAACAGATTTCACAGCAAAGTCCATAAAAAGAGACAAAGAAGGGCATTTCATAATACTTAAGGGAAAAATCCATCAAGAAGATATAACCCTTATAAATATATATGCACCAAACTTAGGAGCACCCAAATATGTAAGGAAACTTTTGAAAGACTCCAAGAAAGATATAGACAACAACACACTCATAGTAGGGGACTTTAACACCCCATTGTCAACAATGGACAGATCTTCGAAGCAAAGAAACACCAAAGATATGGAGGCACTGAACAACACTCTAGATCAAATGGACTTAGTCGATATATATAGAAGTTTTCACCCCAAAGAAGCAAAATATACATACTTCTCAAGTGCACATGGAACATTTTCAAAGATAGACCACATGGTAGGACACAAAACAAGCCTTAACAAATTCAAGAAAATTGAAATTATATCAAGCATCTTCTCAGATCACAATGGCTTAAAATTGGAAATCAACCTCAAGGAAAAAACTCAAAAACATTCAAACTCATGGAGAATGAATAACATGCTATTAAATAATGAATGGGTTAACAATGACATCAAGGAAGAAATCAAAAAGTTTCTGGAAACTAATGATAATGAACACACAACAACCCAAAACCTATGGGATACAGCGAAAGCAGTCCTAAGAGGAAAGTTCATAGCAATACAGGCCTACCTAAAAAAGCTAGAGGAATATCTAATAAAAAATTTAACCCTACAGCTACAAGATCTAGAGGAAGAACAACAAGCAAAGCCCAGATCAAGTAGAAGGAAGGAAATCATCAAGATCAGAGCAGAATTAAATGACATAGAGTCTAAACTAACAATTCAAAAGATCAACAAAAGTAGGAGCTGGTTCTTTGAAAAAATAAACAAAATTGACAAGCCTTTAAGCAGGCTCATCAAGAAAAAAAGAGAGAGGACCCAAATAAATAAAATCAGAAATGAAAGAGGAGAAATCACAACTGATACCACAGAAATACAAAGGATTATAAGAAATTATTATGAACAACTGTATGGCAAGAAATTTGACAACCTAGAGGAAATGGACAGATTCCTGGAAACCTATAGTCTTCCCAAACTGAATCAAGAAGAAGCAGAAAGTCTGAATAGACCAATAACAGCTAGTGAAATTGAAGCAGTAATCAAAAAACTCCCAGCACACAAAAGCCCTGGACCGGATGGCTTCACAAGTGAATTCTACAAAACATTTAGGAAAGAACTAACTCCTATCCTTCTCAGACTATTCCAAAAGATACAAGAAGAGGGAAGACTGCCAAACTCATTCTATGAAGCCAGTATAACCCTAATTCCAAAACCAGGTCAAGACACAACAAAGAAAGAAAACTACAGGCCAATATCGCTGATGAACATAGATGCTAAAATCCTCAACAAAATATTGGCAAACCGGATCCAGCAACACATTAGAAAGATCATACACCACGATCAAGTAGGATTCATCCCAGGGATGCAAGGATGGTTTAACATTCGTAAATCAATAAACGTAATACACCACATAAACAAAATGAAAGACAAAAACCACATGATAATATCAATAGATGCAGAAAAAGCATTTGATAAAGTACAACACCCATTTATGATAAAAACTCTCAGCAAAATGGGAATAGAGGGAGCATACCTCAACATAATAAAGGCCATATATGAGAAACCTGAAGCCAACATCATACTCAATGGGCAAAAACTGAGAGCATTCCCCCTGAGATCAGGAACAAGACAAGGATGTCCGCTCTCCCCACTCCTATTCAACATAGTCTTGGAAGTTCTAGCCACCGCAATCAGACAAGAAAGAGAAATAAAAGGCATCCAAATTGGAAAAGAGGAAGTAAAACTGTCATTATTTGCAGATGACATGATAGTGTACATAGAAAACCCTATAGACTCCACAAAAAAACTACTCGACCTAATAAGTGAATTCGGCAAAATAGCAGGATACAAAGTCAATATTAAGAAATCAAAGGCATTTTTATACACCAACAATAAAAACTCAGAGATAGAAACTGAAAGAAAAATTCAATTTACCATAGCAACAAGAAAAATAAAATACCTAGGAATAAACTTAACCAAGGAGGTAAAAGACCTGTACTCAGAAAACTACATAACATTGAAGAAAGAAATTAAAGAAGATACAAATAAATGGAAGCATATACCATGCTCATGGATGGGAAGAATCAACATCATTAAAATGTCCATACTACCCAAAGCAATTTATAGATTCAATGCAATCCCTATTAAAATACCAGCAACATATTTCACAGACCTAGAACAAATACTTCAAAAATTTATATGGAACCAAAAAAGAGCCCGAATAGCCACAGCAATTTTGAGGAAGAAGAACACAGTAGGAGGAATCACAATACCTGATATCAAACTATACTACAAGGCCACGGTAATCAAAACAGTCTGGTACTGGCATAAAAACAGACATATAGATCAATGGAACAGAATAGAGAGCCCAGAAATAAACCCAGGTTCATATGGTCAACTAATATTTGACAAAGGGGGAAAGAACATCAAATGGAGTGAAAAGAGCCTCTTCAACAAATGGTGTTGGGAGAACTGGACAGGGACATGCAAAAAAATGAAACTAGACCACCAACTTACACCATACACCAGAATAAACTCAAAATGGATCAAAGACTTAAATGTAAGCCGTGATACCATAAAAGTCCTAGAGGAAAAAATAGGCAGGAAAATTTCAGATATCCCACGTAGCAACATTTTCACTGATATATCTCCTAAGGCAAGGGAAATAAAGGAAAGAATAAACAAATGGGACTACATCAAACTAAAAAGTTTCTGCTCAGCTAAAGAAAACATCAGCAAGATGAAAAGGAAACCAACCATATGGGAAAATATATTCGCCAATGACATCTCAGACAAGGGATTGATCTCCAAAATATATAAAGAACTCATACGACTCAACACCAAGAAGACAGACAACCCAATTAAAAAATGGGCAAAGGACCTGAACAAACACTTCTCCAAAGAAGACATACAGAGGGCCCATAGACATATGAAAATATGCTCAACATCACTAGCCATCAGAGAGATGCAAATAAAAACCACAATGAGATACCACCTCACACCAGTCAGAATGGCCATAATCAACAAATCAACAAACAACTTGTGCTGGAGAGGATGCGGAGAAACGGGAACCCTGGTGCATTGCTGGTGGGAATGCAGACTGGTGCAGCCACTATGGAAAACAGTTTGGAATTTCCTCAAAAAACTAAAAATGGAACTGCCTTTTGAACCAGCAATTCCATTACTGGGATTATATCCGAAAAATCCTGAAACACCAATTCAAAAGAACCTATGCACTCCAATGTTCATAGCAGCACTATTTACAATAGCCAAGTGCTGGAAACAACCTAAATGCCCATCTGTAGATGAGTGGATCAAAAAACTGTGGTACATTTACACAATGGAGTTCTATGTAGCAGAAAGAAAGAAGGAACTTCTACCATTTGCAACAACATGGATGGAACTAGAGAGAATTATGCTTAGCGAAATAAGCCAGGCAACGAAAGAAAAATACGTTATGCTGTCACCTATTACAGGAAACTAATGAACAACACAAACAAATGAGCAAAATTGAACCAGAGGTATGTAAACAAGGAGTAGACTAACAGTAACAAGGGGGGAGGGGGGAGGGAGAAAAGGGGGTAAGAAGGGGAAGTGTAAAATCAAAGAACATGTATAAATGACCCACAGACATGGGCAACTGAGTGGGGACTGAATGTGGGGGAAGGGAGGGGCAGGATACAGGGAAGCAAGAGGGGAAAAAAAAAAAAAGAGAGACAACTGTAATGGAAAAACAAACAAAAAAATTTTTTTTAATGGGGGAAAATGAAAATATGAAGAATGGAAATGCCAGTTCAGTGAATATTAGGACAAAGATTTTCCTTCACGTTGTATATTTTTCTCCCTATTTGATCTCTTCAGAGTTTGGCATTCTAAACAAGTAAGTAATGACTTAAGTTTCTTTGCATAGACCTAATAAGACCAGTTGTTAATAGAGGTTCCTTTTTCTGAACAAGCCTTTGACTGGAATGTCAAGCCTAAAGGAGACATGCTTGGGCTCATGTTGTTACCAAAAAGCCCTAAGGAACTGGGAATGACTTTCAAAGGTAATAAAAGCCCGCGAAATAAAAGGCCTGCTGCCATGGTTGGTTGTGCGGTCCACAGCAATCTCTCCAGGGAAGGAACGAAGGTTGTTTTCCTGAAAGATGGCTAGAAGGGACCTTAAGGCACAATGGAAAACCAGAAAGACTTGGAAAGGACAGGTGTGTACAGGCAAGGATGAATGCCAGGTATGTGGCCCAGCTTCTGTGCACTGAAGAGCAGACTGAGGGCCACCCTAAATGTTCCTTGGGTAAGTTCCAGCAAAACAGAACTAAAGATCATAAGTGATCATTTGCTGCTCTTGTTATGCTTATGCAAATGAACAGGATAAATTAAAAATGGACTTAATGTAGTCCCTTTAAAGACAAGGAGAGTAATCTTAGGGAGAAAAATCAGTATTCAAGGAAAATCACAATGATCAGTGGCAGACTGTAAAGTAGGGCAGCTAACCGTCTTAAAAGTTTCTTCTCATTTAAAAAATGGTTTCACTTGAAAATTAAACCATATCTGTGATATCACCAAAGAGATTCAAGTTGCAGGCAAGTAGAATGTCAAGTGCCTTGCAACTGTATGTCTTCCCAATAAGACAGTCTTACAGATTTAGAGACTTTTTTGTTGGTTATGTTACATAAATTAACATGTGTTTTCTGTTTTCAAAGGGCATAAGCCTATGACCGCATTACCTGAGTGATTGTCTGTACGCATAAGCCTCACTTAATCCTCTTTGCAGCGCTGCCTCCGGAGACTCAACAGTTTGGCTGAACTAAATGGCTGAGTTGGTGAAGAATGGGGTGGTCTGTGGGCTTCACTTTAAAACTGAATTCTCTTTTCTATCCTAATGGCTTGGACAGAAAGGGCCCAGAGGTCTGAGAGGGGGGAAACATAAACTATTTCCCTCAGCCCAAACTAAATAAAATGGGCAAAAGGGTTTTGGACAGGAGAGATGTGCCTAGCACACCTTCCTCCAAAGAAGCCCTTTTTTTTTTTTTTTTTTTTTTTTTTTTTCTTTTTTTTTTCTCCTAATGTGGAACATTGAAAAATTAATCCCTGCCTTTTGCCACCTAGTAGTTATGGATTGAATGATGCTTTTTAACCCTTTTTGCCAAATCTGTTGCCCCCAGAACACAAGGATGCCAGCCTACTAAACCAAGCACGCCGTTGTCCGGAGACAGCCAACTGACCTGGAGTCTGCATGATCCTTCCCCATGTGGGAAGGCCACCCTCCCCTCCACACCCCCACTCTTATTAGGGATTTCTGGACCCAAGGGTAGGTAGGACGACGACCATGTCCAGCTTGAAGCAGCTAGAGGAGCTTGAGACCTTCGCCCATTGTCCTTTACAAGATTACAAACGGTCTTAATATCTGAGAGGGAGGGATAGTTATTTTTTACGAACCATGGGTATGGACTTGGGGGGGGATGCTGGGGGAGAGAGATACTGGGTGGAGGGGAGTAAAGGGGAAAAAATTGGAACTACTGTAACAGCATAATCAATAAAATATATTTAAAAAAAAAAAAAAAAGGACGTTGAGAAAAAAAAAAAAAATCTTAATCTCTTAAACATTACAAAATAAAATGCTCCCTTAAATGGGGGGAGACTAATATGATTTCAAAATCAGAACTCCTTACAGCTGAATAGTCATCTGTTTTTACTGGCTTCAAGTATGTGGACAAATAATCTTGTCGACTGCAATAAATATAATCCAATAATAAAGTCTTGGAATTTAGGAATAGTTTGTATGAAAATTTGTCATATGACTCAGTGGTGCATAATATAACTTATACTTGTTGTAATTGCATAACCTTCCTCCCAATAGTAGAATGAATCCTAAACTGACACTTTTCCCTCCCCCCTGGATCATTCTGAACTGGAAATGACTCATTCTGTTGATCTTCACATCTCCATAAGTCTTCCTAAGGAAAACTTGTTCTGATTAATATTTAAAGTACCATGGGGATTGTTTCCTGTTTTTCTTAAGCTGTCTACCCCCTTGCTATTATCTCACAGATGATTTATTAGGCATGCAGGTTTGTATTGTTTCTGATACTATAAGAAAAACAAATAGAGCAGTGTTTTCCAAACTGTTAAGCCCAGGAAGCTGGGCAGAAGAGTGGTAGTTACATATTGAGTTTTTAAATACAATTACTTTTTTTTTTTCAAAAAAAGCTCTGCTTTTTAAAAAAAATACTTGAAATTCCTAACAATAATTACCTTCAGAATTATGTCACCTTTATGAATGGTATGATTTGAATTTTTTCTGTCCCTTAGATATTAGCATAGTAAGAAGACCAGAAAACAAAGTAGTAAAATTTAATATATACTTGCTATGCGACCTTGAGTAAACAGTTTCACTTATTTGATTATTAGTTTTATCCATCTGTAAATTGGAGATAATAACAGAGTGCAGTATGATGAATTCTACAATATAGAAGTGATGATGATGCTAAGGAAAAATATTTAATCGCCATCCAAAAAGGAGGAGAAGGAAAATTTATGAATTGACATGATAGCTAAAATGAGTTTTATATGTCGGGTATAAATTTATCTGAAAGGGAGGTATAGGAAAAGTAGAACAGCTCCATGCTGAGTATACCAAGTGCAGAGAATTTAAAAATCTTGTACAAGATAGAATGCGGGAAAATACATTGTGCATTAGCAAATTGCAAGTAACTCAGTATATTAAAGGCATTAAGTGGATTATAAACCAAAATCAGTAGAAGACTAAAGGTTTCTTAGGGCAGATTATAGATCTCATCATCAATAGAAGGAGGCATGGAAATATTATAAACAGTAAAGAGAAATTATTCAGTTTGCATTTTTATAACATCACTCAGGTGGCAATGTAAAAATGGATTGGATGGATCTGGATTCTTCACTACATGGTGACTTGATGAGATGAAGAAGTTGATTTACAAAAAGAATGGAGGGTTCTAACTTGGTCCTCAGGGTAAATGATGATGCTTTTTATTGAGAAAGTGACATTAAGAAGAAGCAAGGATATTAGCTTAGTGAATGAACTCCTTAAAGTCTTATTTTATTCCTTTGGTAATGAATCATTTTATGTTAAGTAAATAATTCTTTATTTTGAAGTTTCCCTATTCAAATAACATTCTCTGTCTCCTAACTTTACCTTTACTGATATTACCTATTTAGATACATAATTACTAAAAATATGAACAAGAAATGATAAAAAATTAGAAATAAGTAATAATAATAACAGCAAAAAGAAATATAGAAAAACCTTGTATTTTGGAAAAGTTATTTTTAATTCTGGATAATTCATTGGTCAAAGAAGAAATCAAAATGGAAATTAAAAAATAAAAGTACATATAATAATATTCTTCATTTGAAAACTTCCAGAATGCTGAAAATATTTCAGTATTAATGAACTAAACATATAAACTGAAGTTAGAAAAAATATAAAAATAAAAATAAGATGAAATAAATAGAGAGATGCAGAAGAGATTAATAAAATAAATTACAGCATGCACTAAAGTAGAATAAAGTCAAAAGCTGGTTCTCAGAGCCAGCTAATAAAAACAAATCTCTAGTTAGGTAAGAAAAAAGAGAGGAGGTGCACATACAAAACAAAATTATAGATATAGGGCATTAGGGGCATTAGTGTTTGAAAATGAAACATTAAATATCTTTGTTTCTAAAAATATAAAATGAATACATTTCTAGAAATGTCTAACAATATGCAGTGCAACATGAACTCTTAGAGAGTCTGAATTTTGGAATCAGCTGTTGAGTTCAAATCCTGCCTTCCCAATTTTCCACCACAGTACTGTTGGGGAACTATCGAACCTACTTTTTTCGTGTGCAAAGTAGTGGCAATAATAGTTTCTAAGATCAATAATTCCAAAATAAATTAAGAAGAATTACACTACTTGATTAGCCTTAAAACCAGCAAAGATAGTAAATCAGTAATTTTTAAAAGTTTCCAGAAGTAATCAATTTTAGTATTTTTCTAATGAAATCTACCAAATTAAAAAAATTACCAATTCATATTTTACACCAGTTTTTTAGCTAACAGAGAAACAAGACTCTTCAACTGAAATGTGGATATTTGAATAGTATAAATTTGATACCAAAATAAAAAAGGTTAGAATTACACTCATGACTACAAATGCAAAAATCCTAACTAGAATGTTAGCAATCATATTCAGAATTATCTAAAGCAATTCGCTATTTCTTAATTTAAGGTATTCAAGATGACATTATTAGTTTAATACTATTAGTTAATTAACTGGTACCTAACATCAACTAATTAAACAAAAATAAAACATAAATTATGACAAATTGACATAGATAAGGCATTTAATTATATTCAACAATACGTTACCTTAAAAACTAGTAATGTAACAGAATTACCTTGTGTGGCAGGTGTATGTCTGTGCATATGTGCATATATATAATATATGTATAATATATATTAAAACAAACAACATACATATGTTATATATAATATACACCAATCTTATATATGTATTAGAGTAAACAACATATATAGAGATTAAAATTTTAAAGCATTTATTTTAGCATCAAGTACAAGTAAAGGAAGTCTTTTTATTTAACATTATTTTGGGAACTCTGCCTGTATGGTAAACTAAAACATAAGTGAATAACCAAAGAAATAAAATTATTAGAAATGGAAAGAAAAATATATTTTTGTATTGTGTGATAATATCTACTTAAGAATTTATACAAACTTTACAGAAAGTACAAAAAAAATCTACAAATGAATTAAATTTAATGAGAAGATTTAGCAATTGGACATAAATCAATACCCAAGCTTGTTGACAGAGCATATAATTTTCAAAATCTTTGGATTGCAATAGCAAAAAAAAATTATATATGTAGCAAAAACTTCAAAAATCATGGGACATTTTTCAAAGCCATTACATATGAGTTAAATAAATGAGAAGTTCCATGCTCATGGTTAAAAAGTCTCAATATTACAATAATTTCAGAAAACATTCTATAAATTTAACTTAACTAAAATTATAATGCCAACATGTTTATATAGTGGCTAACAATCTAAAATTTGGATAGAAATTCAAATGTGATAATAGTTAAAGCATTATTGGGAAAAATATAAAATGAAGTAGAATAGATATGTCCAATTCTCAATATTTATTATAAATCTATATTAAGATGATAGTATTAGTAAAGAATAAATATTAATCAGTGCAAAGGATAAGAATACAGACATTTAGTTTGTGATAGAGCTGACATTGCATATAAATAGGGGAAAAAACGAGCCATTAAATAATTCGTTCTAGGAAAATTAATAATTGCTATTAAAATATCATACTTGGCCTCCACCCCACAGCATAATAAAATATTAACTTCACTGGGATTAAATAATTAAATACAAAAGATAAAAGTATAAAACTTTCCATAGAAAGCAGAAGACTAAGTTATTATATCAGCATTCTTTAAATGTTTTTTAAAAAACAATTCATTAAGAAAAAGCTGGTTATTTTAACCTCATTAATATTTAAAACTCCTGTTTATCAGAAGATAAAACAAGATATAAAATGTAAAAGATATTTACAACACATAACTAATAGAAGTGATGATGTTTGCCTGTACCTTCAATAACCTAGGTAATAATGTTGACTTTTTCATCTTATCAAACATTATAGTGACAGTTTTATGAAACTCTGAAATTTTAAAAAATGAAGTCAACCCTTAAAATGCTAAGATGCTTCTGGACAGGGAGTTATTAGAATAGCCATTGACTAAAAAGCTAGAAACCACTGCAAAAATAATCTATAGAGTCCTTGGGAATCTCAACAATGAGAGCTGTTCATGGACAAGGTGTCAGTTAGAGTCTAGGCAAGGAAAAAAAGAAGAGCTGTCATAGGCAGAAGTGTAACTGAACAGTGTTTTATGAAGAGACCATCACTTAAGACATGAATAGGCAAAGAATAACAAACAAACAGAAAGCCTTATCCCCCCACCCCCACCCCACGAGCCCTGAAGAGGCAAGAGAAAGGAACAATTATCTGACAATATCCATGGCATTTATAAAAAAAAAATAATGCTATTCCAAAACTTCCCTTGCAAGATGATAGCCAGGAGTACAAAATCTTTCCTTCTACCACTTATTCTCCCAGTTATGAGTCCTGTTGGCTGAGCCCAACCAAAAGAGGGTAAGGTAATCCAGTTACTGTATTATATAGATGTCAGCTCCTATTCCCTTCTTCTCACAGTAGGGAGACCAGAAATATCCATAAAGGAAGTAAAATTCAGAAATAGCTGGTATACCCCCAGTACTCAATAATAACAACAATGATCTTAGTAAAAATTGTTATTAAAATACCTTAACACTTTATAGCCTAGAAGTATCTTTTTTCTCAACATTTTCAATTTCAATCATGTTTTCTCAGTTAGCCATGACCTCTATTTTACTGAATCTGATGATAATTTTTTCTGTCCTTATATTTTATAAACTCTAAGCACAATCTATGACAGCTTGATTCTTCTCTTTTTTTCTTGATGATATTACTCTCTCTTTTTATTCTTCAGCTTTACATTAAAACTAACCTTTGACACCCCTAATCAAAGTTTCTCCATCATGCTACAACATTAAACTATTATTTCCCCATAATACTTATGACTTCAGAAATTATCTTAATTTATTTATTTCTTTTTCATTTCAGCTTTACTTGATTGTCAACTTGACAAGAATGAAACTTCATTTATCATCAGTCATTACTGTTTCTCCAGTGCCCTGAACAGTACCTAGCATATCATGGACACTCAGTGGTTAAATAAATTGATATATTCAGTAATATAACATATAAACAGATGTCTGAGACAAAGAAAATGCTTTAGAAATAGTAGTTTTTTACCTCTCTAGTTTCTGTATTTTTTTTGCAGAAAAGCTACCAAAGGTTTGTTTAGTTAAATGATCCTCTGAGTAATATGATTAGATTCCCAAATATAACTCCAAATTAATCATGGAACAACATTCTCCTTACTCTTAACTGCCATCCTTTTATGTTTCTTTCTTTTCCCAGTCATTTGAAAATTCTGTTTGAGACACCAGCTCCTTCACGAGAAATTTTCTCAGCAGAGCAGTTGGCTCTTCCTTTATTCTAATAATGTTTCCCTCTTGAGAGGCTGTGCCTAGAAACATCACTTCTTCACCTGAACAAACCTGCCACTAGCTTAGGTTCACTCTGTCAGATGTTTTCTGACACTCCTGATATTTTTTTTTTCAAATGATTCATTGTTTCTCCAACCAGCCTCATCTCTTTCGGTGATGTCCATTCTCTCACATGGGTTCATGTTTATGGAGACTGATTCAAATTCAAAATTTCAGAAACCCATGTAAATTTGAGTATGTCAGGCATGTATTCTAATGAACATACTGTGATAGCTAAAAGAATTCTCAAGCCATTCTGTAATAGTTAGGTTTCTCTACCAGAGAAAGCATACTAAGGGATGGTGCTACTTAGCTCCTCCACACTCTGGCCTATAAGACTCTCATCTCTGGCCCCCAAGATAGTGTTATAGCAGTACCCCAACAACATTTTAAAAATTAGTCAACATGGTAGCACACTCATTTATATGAGAAAGTAGTAAAACTATTTTAAGAGACCGAACTGACCTTTTGAATTAACAAATCAACTAAAAAAGAATTGACCATCATCTCTAACCGGTGTGACTCCAGTCAATTTTTCCCTTTCACATACATGTTCTCTCCCTCTCTTTATTCTCCCTTCCCCCTTTCCTTAAAAATAAATTTAAAAAATATTTTTAAAAAAGGATTTATCATCAAATGGCCTGAACTGTATACTTATACAAAGCACTATAATTTTCAATTCACTGTTATATATATTATTTCATTTAATTTATAGTATTATGATAAAATTAGAACTACCAAAATCTATCATCAGTAGAAATAACCTAAGTCATCATCTGATCCAGTTTCTTTATTTCTGTTATAATGATGGTGATAATAACACCACATTGCTGGCTTGAGTTATCTTATAACGTGTAGAAAAATTAATACATTTTTTTAAATTAACTTTAAAATTGACTTTGACTAGCCAGTGTTCTTCTCTCTCAGTAATATTGCAATTCATGTCAATCATTCTAATAGATACATTGTATTCTATCTTATTTGGGGAGCATATTTTAAAATTATATTCTCAGGATATTTGTTAAATTAAATATGAGAAGGAAAATGTAAATTAGACAATTTTAAATATAAAAATGCAGTTACTTATTGGCAGTTGCCATCCATGAATTACCTTCTATTTGAAGACACGGCAAATGCAAAAAACTTGTACCATATCCTGAAATCTCTGACACAAAGCTTGACATGTTCTAAAGTGTCAAATGTACCAATGTCAGTTATTAGAACCTTATTTGGAAAAGTATTCAAATTTTTTTTATCTCAGTTTTCTTTCCAGATACTATTTTTGAAGTTTTTATAAAGTATTCATGGACAAAAGAATTCTATTAAAATTTTTTCCCGGTAATGTCTCACACATCTTTATGAAATCTGCTCAGAAGAATACAAATAGAAATGTACAAGATATTTTGATATTTAAAAAAGTATATCAACTCCCTATCTATAAAAGAAGAGACTTTAGCTTCAGTTGGCAACTAGTACCAGGGAAACAAAGAGTCGTCTGGTGATACTAAAATGTTATGGCAGCTTAGGTTTGTCTAAATGCCACATTTTCATTATGAATCTCTATATGCCGACCAGACCTTTTCTGGGAAAATTTTAAAGGAAGAACAAGATCAGAAACTGTGTGCTTGACCATGTCCATGATTGTTTTGAGGGGGTGAGGGTTTGATTAGGGTATGTTTTGTATCTTATACAACTTCCAGGAGATTATTATGTTGAATTATAGACGGCAGGGTTACAAAGCCCAGAAGACTGCATCTGTTCCACTTGATTGTGTTTGCACAGGTAATAAATTATAATCCTCCCTTATGGATGAACTAGTTGAGCCTCTGAGAGCTTAAGTGCTTTGAAAAAAATCACGTGGTTAATTCAGCTAGAGATAGGCACTTCTGTCACAGCACTTAGTATACTGTCATAATTGCCCGATAGTTCTTAAATGTTCCCCCTCAAAACATTCTAAGCAAAATAAAAATAAAAATAAAACCATACACATGAAGAGATCACATAGATGTTTATCACTTTCAAATCACTGGCTCTCATTTCCCTGCTTGGCACATAAATACAATGAATGTTATTGAAAAAAAGTAATAAACAGTAGAATGATAGTTCCAGTACTCCCATGAAATACCACTTGTGTGAGCAAAAAAAGATATTTATTTTAGCTAAAAATTGTGAATGACACATCCTATTTGCATTTAATAAAATTATAAGTTCAAAGTAAATTTTATAGCAGGAGAGTACAATATCATATCATACCAAGAAAATAAAAACTAAGTTTAATTTTTAAAACTTTTTATTTATTAATTTTAGTGAGAGAGAAAGAAGAGAGAGAGAGAGAGAGAGAGAGAGAGAGACATTGATTTGTTGTTCCACTTATTTATGCATTCATCAGTTGCATCCTGTACGTAACTTGTCAAAAATTCGAGTCTGCATCCTTGGCGTATTGAGATGAAGCTCTAACCAACTGAGTTACCCAGCCAGGGCATTATGTTCTTTAAATTTTAAAATAGGTATGAAAACTGTATCACAAATAAGTATCAATACTTATTCCATATTGTTCAGTGGAGCCCAAATGAGGCTTTATTTTTTTAGCAGGGTAAGTTGTTGACAACCTTTATAAATAGAATCTAAAAAATTTTATAACCTCTTCAGGAAATGTTACATTTCTCTCCACCAGAGGAGTTTATTTCTGAGCCAAAGTACGCAATATAATTCACATTGAAAATTAACTTCAAAAGTATCGTGCTTTCCTACCATCATCATTATTAAAGGCCTCCAGGTGCTCAGCGCTCAACCTCTTTCAGGCAGGAAATTGTACAGGTCTTTTTGACTGAATTAGAAACAGAACCAATAAATCCATGATAACCTCAAAGACCCATCTGTCAGTTGCAGACTGACAGGTCTTTGTTTTGTTTTGCTTTGTTTTGCTTTCCTTTATCCTGAGGGCACTAATGGATGCTAATAATTGGGACATAAAGATAATCAACGAAGAGATGCAAACAGCATTATATATTAGAGAATATCATCAGATTGCCCTAAGCATTATTTTTTCTCATCTCCTGCTAATGTGCATGGGTTTACATAATATGTTTCTTTCAAATACAACTGTCAGAAAATATCAGGCCAAATTGTTATTATTTAGTATTCAAGTGGTCATGCATTCTGCCAGGGAAAAATAGGAACAACATATTAAAAGAGTAACTTTCTTGTAGAAAATGTCTATTCTTTTAACATACACTTATTTACCAGAGCCCTATTATTATATGAAATACCTCTCAGGTTTTGAATAATCATTTATCATATCAACTTTGTAGTGATTTTATCTTTCGACAAACTGGAAATTTATTCACATTCAAAAGCTCATTGTTCCGTCAGGTATATTCAATCCATAAATACAGGAGAAGAATGAGGAGAAGAGGCAGAGACAGAGAGAGGTCACTTTCTGAAAAAAATGCCATCTGATGTACAGATGATGCCATTATCCTTAGGTATCTCTGTTGTTTAATCCATAAAATGAGATTCCTATTTAATCTTTCTTATAATTTAAAAACATTCCAGCTTCTGTTAGAGCTGATGTCATCAACCTTCTAGAAAAGAAAACTTGAATAGCTTTCAGTTTTGAAGACAACATATAAAATTTGTAAAAACATCTCTAAAATACAAGAAAATTACTCAGTAATTTAGCTTTCTTCTTGAAAATCTGAGAGAAAATATTGAAAAATAATAATAGAGGTCTGATACTTGGTTTGGCATTGGTTGGCAGCTTTTCCCATTTAATCTAAATAAACATGCAAGCACCGTGGGTCATGTCATCTCCATGTTTCTACTCTGTTATTATAGATTTTAACACAATAGCTGATGAGAGTGCATTCTTATGATCAAGGGCAAAACCAGCTAACTAAAGAGATAAAGAGATTTCTCTTTTTCATAAAGATCATCTTTCTGGCTTCCATGGAGTTAGACTTTTTTTGTTTTGTTTTGTCTTAACTTTGAGATTTCTTATTTGAGGCTAACCTAAAGAAAACTAAAAAAAAAAAAAAAAAAAAAAAAGAAAAGAGAGAGAGAGAAGTTAATCTTTGAATTCTGTGGGTTCTTCTCTGTGCATCTTTTCTGGACAAGCCATGATATCACAAACAATCTGTTGGTTCCAGTTCCCACCTCTTTGCAAAACAACTGTATGCTTTTCTTTGTGGAAGTTATCATGAGCTGTTATTGACAATTAGTATTATCTAGTTACATCTATTTCAGGGATCAAATTCTGATGTCAAAGTGAATATAGAGGCAGTAGCCTACCAAGTACAAAGATTCTGCATATCAGTGGCATTCTATACCACATAGGAACTAGTAAATAAGTCATATCTTTTTACTCGATCATTTGGATATGAGACATACAGAGAGGCCAAAAGACCTTTGAAGTGAATACAATATTATCAGTTTGGATACTTCTTGACTATATCTGATAAAATTCTCTGTCTCAAACTGGCTTGAATAATAAGGAAATTATATTTATATTTTTTCACATAAGAACTCCAGAAGCAGGTGTGGTTTAAGGGAAACATCTCAAGGCTCCAGCTTCACTTCCCTTTGAATCATGTTCTAAACATGGCTTTGTTCTCAGGCTGGAAGAAAACTACAAGAAGCAGTTTAACAGTCAAATTCAGAGCCAACAACACCTAAAATAAAAAAGATAGACTATTTTTTCCGTGATTATCTCAACTTTAGTGCAAGAAAATCTTTCCAAAGTCCACCCAGAAGATTAATTTACCATCCTGTCTTATTTATTACTGTTTGATCAAATAACACCACTTTTAACTCAATCACTAGCAAGTAGAATAGGATTATCATGATTTACCCAATTTGAGGAAGATAGCATCTAGGAGAATTAATCTTAAGGAAGAAGGAAATATTAAAAGTACAAAGAGTAAAAAAATAGAAATACAAGAAAAGCTGAATCAGAATAAAGGCAGAATCGTTGCTTTATTTTGAAAATTTATCAGCTATTACTAAAGCCTTGCTGAGTGTATATAAATTATTATATTTTGGAGCCTCCTACCTTATGTATCTATGTAACTAAACTTCACAAAATGAATTAAAATTTTCATATTCCTGTCAATTTCTAAAACTCTAGCACAGCATCTTAACTACTAGCAACACTCCAAAGCTTTTCTGATATCTTACTCTAAGTCAGTGGTTCTCAACCTGTGGGTCGCAACCCTTTTGGGGGTTCAACGACCCTTTCACAGGGGTCGCCTAAGACCATCAGAAACAGATGTATAATTACATATTGTTTTTGTGATTAATCACTATGTTTTAATTATGTTCAATTTGTAACAATGAAAATATATCCTGCATATCAGATATTTACATGACAATTCATAACAGTTGCAAAATTACAGTTATGAAGTAGCAATGAAAATAATTTTATGGTTGGGGGTCACCACAACATAAGGAACTATATTAAAGGGTCACGGCATTAGGAAGGTTGAGAACCACTGCTCTAAGTCATAAATTACTATTACATATCATATTCATTGAAGACATACTTTTAATATTTAATTAGTATAAGTTCTGCACAGACTCAAATTATCTGCTGTTTAATCACAACTTAAGTAAAAGTAGTAAAGGTGTTTTTAAGCCTCCCATTATATTGTTCCTTTTTCCTTTCCTCGTTCCTTTTTTTCTTACTTCTTGGTTATAATCTTAGTATGTTATTGCTTCCCTTACTCAATCTTTGCTGCACGAATCAATTATTCAACTTACTAGTCTATTGTTATCGATCATTCACCAATAGTTTTCTTGCAAGTGCCACCATTTCCATGGCCACCAAGGATCATGTTTCGGGAGAGCCTTCTTCTGTAACTACAATTTTTTTTGGCCGACACAGTAAACTGCAGCTTCTTTATAACAGTATAGCCTTTTAAAAAGTGCACTAACTTTCTCTTACTGTGGAATAAATTGTCATAGATTAACAGAGTAAAACAACAGAAATTTATTATCACAGCATATAGACACGATGAGCTTGGTCCTCTGCTGAAGGTCTGAGAAAACTATAGTGAAAATGCCTTGGGCTAAGTTTCCGTTTGAGGCTCCATGTACTCTTCTAAGTTCACATGACCATTAGTACAAATAATTCTCTTGCAGCTGTAGAACTCAGGGAGGCTCTTTCTTCAGTGACAACAGAACAATTTATTCGACTTTAGAAAAGTCCAGGTCCTTTAAAGTATACATGAGTAAGTAAATTCCAACCATAAAAATACCTCTTTTTTTCTTTTTTTAAAGAAAGTGACACTTCAGTTTGACTTATGAAAATAAGAAATGCATATGGCTACAAATAAAATACTAAATACAGAATGCTATAAAATAAAGAGTAGAGTAGTTGGCAAATGTGCTGCAAACGAGTGTGGGTGTACAGAAGGAGGTGGGTAGTATATATACATGTACTGTATATGTAACAAGTTTTTCAAAAAGTCTTCAACATTTTCTGTTCAATTTTTGTTTCCCCTTGCTGTATTCATTACCGCCCCCCTCCATTTTTTGTTCTTTTTTATTGAAGTACAAGTTACATACATAATGTGTACAACATAATAATGTATTTGTATATAACACAAAATGATCACCACTATATAAGTCTAGTTAACATCTGTTAACATACGGTTATAGAATTTTTTCTCTTGTGATGAGAACTTTTAAGATACACTCTTTTAGCAACTTTCAAATATGACATACAGTATTATTAACTATTGTCACCATGTTGTACATTACATCCCCATGAGTTACATTATAATTGGAAGTAGACATTTTGACTCTCTTCACTCATTTTACTTACTCCTGAATCCCCACCTCTGGCAACCACCAATCTGTTTTTTATATCTATGAGTTTGGATTTTTTTTGTTTTGTTTTTTTCTTGTTTTTTGTATTCCTTGTATATGTGAGATTATACAATATTTATCTTTCTCTGTCTGACTTATTTCCTTTAGCATAATGCCCTCAAAGTCAACCCATATTGTAACAAATAATAAAACTTTATTCATATATTATATATATTTATATATATATGACATTTTATTTATCCATTTATCTGGAAACTTAGGTTTATGTCATGACTATTGTAAATGATCCTTCAGCAATGAACATGAAGGTGCTTATATCATTTCAGGATAGCGTTTTTATTTTCTTTGAATAAATAACCAGTGTAAAATTGCTAGATCATTGTAGTTCTATTTTTAATTTCTTTTGAGGAATCTCCATAGTGTTTGTCATAGTGACCGCACCAAAGAACATGAGGGTTCACTTCTCTCCACATCCACATGAACATTTGTCATTTTGTTGTCTTTTTTATAATAACCATTCTAATAGTTAAAAGGTGATACCTCATTGTGGTTTTGATTTTCATTTACCTGATGATTAGTAACGTTAAACATTTTTTTTTACATACCTGTTTTCCATGGTTTAAAAACAATGCTTATGCAGATCCACTGCTTGTTTTTAATTGGATTATTTGGATTTTTTTTTTTATTGAGTTGTATGAGTTCTTAATATACTTTGGATATTAGCCCCTTATGTGATCTGTTATTGGAAAATACTTCTCTTATTCAGTAAATTGTCTTTCAATTTTGTTGAAATATTCCTTGAAATAAAGAATATTCAAAGATCTAGATGTTAACATCAACAGCATTAAGTTCCAGAAAATTGTGTTAAAATCCCTAGAGAGAATATATGGGATAATACTAAAAAGAGCCAATAAATAGGTAATGATTAAATGGAAGAAGAAGAAATAGAATCTTCAAAGCTGTTAGAAAAACAATAGTTGAATAGATACAAGAGGTTAGATAGAGGAGAGTGATAGAAGTCCAAGAAGGAATATCAGCAGTACCATGTGAGATTAGTACAGAATAAGACAAGATAAAGACCAGAAGGGCTTTGCTATTTGATATGGCAATTAGAAGGTGATTTAAGTAACTTAATCAAAAAATTCAATGGAGTAATGGAAAGAAAAATACACTTGAAATTATCCGAGGGATAATAGGAGGTAACAGATTAGAGATACAAGTGGGAACTATTCTTCCAGAAGTCCACCTAAATATGAATGAAAGTTTAAAGAAAAAATCTAGATGAGACACAAATTATATAAAATGTAAATCCTGAAACATCTTTGGGTGGCTACAGTGAAATTAATAGAATAATAAATAAATTTGTGCATTTTTAAAGTTGTGGAAGGAAACACCTGAGGATTTAAAGACAAAAATGTTATAAATACGTTGCTCTGAGAACAAGATTGAAGTGAATGTTTAATAGTTTATTATTACTTGTTTGTTTTTAATAGACTTTATTAATATTTAATTTTTTCTCTGTGAAGGTTTAGCATGATTTCTAAAAGGTTTTACTCTCTAATTAGTGCTTCTTTCAGATACAATGCATGCTTTTTCTTGTTTTCTTTCTTAAAACTAAGTTCTAGACATTCACCCACATGCCCTGGTGTCTTGCTTTTATTAAGAAATATTAATCCTAGTTGTCCAGAAAACTGTACAGCAACCCTCAAATAAACTTCACCATTTTTTCCAAAAGACTTAATAGGGTATCTGTATGCAAATACGATTTCATGTAGCCTTCTTTCTGTAACCTTGAGATTACTCATAATAGCTATATCCCTTTCCTCTCCAGGTTACAAAACTAGGGCCCCATTCAATGTAATAAACCATGGAAATTCCCTGGTGCCAAAGCAAAAAAACAGGAGGGTTTTTGTAGGTCTGAGGTATTTCAAAGCAATGATTTTGTCTACACATGCACAAATATATTTGAAACATAGGAATTTAATTTAACCAATCATGCAATAATATATTAGAATTGGGAAGAAACATATTAAGTCCATTCTGATTAAAATGCTTTTAAGCCTCAAAATATATTCTTGTCTGATTTTCCCCCTAAATACCTAAGTTCCACATGCTCAGGAAAGTATGAGTACAATTCTTTTATTAAGCTTCATCAAAAATTATTTTTCTCTAACATTTTGACATGCATAAACTCCTGAGATTTTTCCAAAATCTCCAATAATATTTTCAAGCATGTCAAAATGCTACTGGTCATTCTGTGTGGGACTAAAAGTAGGGGTTGGGAAAAATCTAAGAATGTTAAGCTATAATAAAATTTTAAAAACTCAAAATACATTAAATTTTAACACAAAATTTTTAAACAATGTATTCATTATCAAGAGAGTATTTCTGGCCTTATTCCTATAATTTAATAGAAAAAAATAGATAAATTAATAAAAAGGTAAATAAACATTAGAAAGAATAACTCATGTATAGGTATTAATACATATTTTAACTGAATAATGACTTATGTCTAATAATGCATGAGTGAAGGGCTGTTTACTATTTAGATTGGTTATTGATAACTTTTAAAATTGTTTCACTTAAAACCTCAGAGGAAATATCTGTGTCTTTGTTCTACATCAATGGTGGTAACTGAGAAGAGTATCATTTACTATTGAAAAAAATGAAAGGCTCCCTTGAATTAAAAATTATATTAAATTTGGCTTTAAAAAAAATGTTAACCCCTAAGAACTAGCCAAGTCTAGGTCTAATGATACAACAAATGCCTGATGAATTACTGAATGAATACATGAAATCAAACACCTTTAATTTTTAATTGAAAGTTATTTTATGCCTAAAATATTCTCTAAAATACTTTAAGCACCATCAGTAGTCAAACTTTTGTAAAACTTGGGACAATATGGAATAAAAACAACTTTAAAAAATTATCTACCTGCCTGCCAAGGTTAATGGAGCATAAGTTTTCAATGTAAAAATTCAAGGATGCTTAATCTACCTATTATTCTGTACAAATTACCTTGATATTGTTCTTGTGAAATAAATACAGTAACAATATTGATAATAAAATATACTGTTAATCAGTTATACTCTATATTTTGTCTACATTTTCATATACCTAAATAATTTGAATGCAAGTAGATATTTTACTTTGCATTTGCAATATTGGCTTTTTATAAATAGCCAATGAAAGAGATTTAGTATAGTGGAAGTTAAGAAAGAGGAGATTGTTAAATCTTTAGTTTATAAATTGCTAATCCCTTTTATGGAAGAATCAGCACAATTTTTATCAGAAGTTTTCACAGAATTAAATCATAAGGGGTAAGATTTTTATTAGCTCCTCTTCAATAATCAAAATATAGAAATGATTTATGAATTTTATTGCAGACACTTTTACCACATTAAAAAAAAATCTTCTGAAAGGTGAATCAGTTGACTGATAAGAACTTGAGCTTTTTCATAAGGAATATATTTTAAATTAGGGCTTAGATTTATCTACAGCATAGCTTTTATATATAAATGCAAATTTGTAGATTTCTTAAATCTTGAGTTAATATGGCTATGAGAATATTTTCTTTCTGGATACATTTAAATATGTCACTTTCATGTAAATGTCCATCTCATTTCTATTTTCAATAGTTGAATAGCAAAATACAACATTTTAAAAATCAACAAATCTCCAAAATAATCACAATTAGGAAGAAACCTAACATAATACTAATAAATAAGATGTCAACATAGCAGACAAAATAACATTAGATGTGGTTACATGTCATCTTTATTTTTGTAGGCAGAGTCCAAAAATACGAGGTAGAGATATTCATAAATTTACCTGCTGAATAACAGATATAATTGAGAAAAATTTATTCAGATACATTCCATGAAAGCCAACAGAACTTTAATCATACACAGAAATAGAAATTTTTTCACAGAGTTCATGAAGTAAGGTTGTGATTTAATTGAAAACAATTAAATTAATGAGAGGTTTGTACAATACAATCAATGATTCAGGTCATAAACACTCATATCCTCTGCAAATTTGGCCAGTGGTATTTTTAGATGTATGATCTATGCTAAAAATATTCTGTCCCTGGATGTCTTGCCTAAAAACATGTATGATTTTTCAATTCCTTCTTAAACTCTGTGATTTATGCAACTTGTTTCCAATAAATTACCCTTTTTGCTTAAGGTTTTTAAAAAAGATGTTGTTTATTGGCCAGAATTTGTTTTTGATCACTACCAAACAACCATAATGGATATCAAAGTTAGCAGCAAGAGTAGGTTATGGTCCACATAACCTTGGAAATGTGCAGTGTTTGGAATTGGTTATTGAGTTGAGAAGAACCAAAAAACTGAATTTTTGGTTCATATTTTATTACTTCCTTTGTTGGCCTGAAGCCATATGCCTACTAAATATTAGGCTCTGGTACCAATTTTTGTATTAGAATCTTTCATTTGCTGTTCATAGAATTTAAAGGGGGAAATGTTACTAACTGGACCAGAGAAGAAACAGGAACCAACATGCTATCTTCACCAAGTAATCTTTTTTATTTTTATTTTATTTTATTTTTTTATGTGTACCTCTTGGCTTACTGGAAGTTTTTGGAAACTGAATGTTTGATAATAGGATGTAAGAGCAGAAATAGTTTTTCTAGACGTTCTAGGATCCCTGGATGAGTCTGAAAATTAAACCAGCAACTACAGATTAACAGAAGCAAAGCACAACAATTTTAGTAAAGTTTTACATGTGTGTAGGAGCCTTCACAAGAAATGAAGACCAGAAGAAGAAACCACATCAGGAAGCCTCTTGGACAAAAACAAAAAACAACAACAACAAAATAAAACAAACAATAAATTTGTGAAGAATTAAAAAGATGGAGGGTTTGGGGATAGATGTAGTAAATGATGAGAAGTAACTGGGAAATTAGAGGTTCGTTTAATAAGCTTTGTCTGTACAGATTTATTGGACCCAAATTGCCTGTCTCTGGTGATAAAAATGTCTTCCTTCCTTCTGGTACAAGGACTGTACCTTTCACATAGGAGTTTTTTTGACCCATTTCAAGAAAGAAGTGTGGGTGGGGTGTCAGAGTGACATTCTTACTTCTGTCATTTTAAAAATATTCCTTTAACTTAAGCTCTTTATGCTGTATTTATTTATTTATTTACTGTTGTTTTTCTATTACAGTTGCCCCATTTTCCCCCTTTGCTCTCCCACACCCCGCCCACCTCCCCCCTCTCCCACAGTCCATCCCCATTTAGTTTTCCATGTCCATGGGTCATTCACACTAGTTCCTTGACTAGACCCTTCCCCTTCTTTCTCCCCTTCCTCCCACCCCCCCTCCCATCTTGAAGTAGCATGTCCTGAGCTCATCAAGGGCAAAAAAAATAAATCCTTATCATAAACTAGATACTATCAGATGAACTCAATATTACCAAACAATAAATGACTCTGACCCAAATAACCCTAAAGGCCACAATGTGAATGAGGAAGTTATTCTTTAAATGTGTGTTACTGTTTTCATATTGTCACTCATCCCACAGACTACAACTGCAGTCCCATGAACAGTTTCCTATGACTGCATGATTGGGAGAGAAAAACCTCAGCCTCATTTACAAGAAGACTCAATAAGCTGCACCAACTATTGTCAGAAGTAAACTGCTTATATCTTTTAATTTCACCAAGCAATGACCTTTAAAATTATGGACATAAATGTGTGTTTTTCAGTTTTCTACTTTTCCTGAAAAGTGAGATGACCATGCTTAATTAGATGTTAAGTTTCTTGGAAGTAGTAAGGTTGGAGGATTAGTGACAAGGAGACTTGGGAATGGGAAATTGCACCTCTTAGAGTAAGTTTGAAGCTTGAAACATGTCTGCTTGATGTAATCCCTCATCAAATCCTTTTCACCACCTCCCCCTATCCCCACTAAAGAAGAGATTTTTAGTTATCAGGTGATAACTAAACCATCTCTGCATATTGTCATCCTGTTCACAGAACCAGAGGACCAAAACATTGTTCAATAGGCACATCACAAAGCAGCCATACAAAGAAGCCAATGCAGGGACTAAAATTGTACAGGTATTTTCTCAATGCTGATTTAGTTACTCTCATTTCCAAGCTTTTAATTTTCTAGGAATAGAAACCAATGTCAAGTTTCTTATTTTTGAAAAATCTTTCAGAATATCTGGTTGGGTTGGTTAATTGGAGGAGGCAAAAATTTACCCTCATTAGAAGAGTTCCCTGGAATCACTTAAATTATTCTGAATATGGGTTTGTTTACTGAGTTGAATATTGTACCTTCAAAATCACGTCTACCCAGGACCTCAGAATGTGACCTTATTTTAGTTCATGTGTAATGAATAATTAATTTAATTGAGATCACATTAGATTAGTGTAGGCTCTAAATCTATTATGAGTGGCATCTTTATAAAAAGGAAAATTTCAACACAGAAACTGTGATAGTGTGATTTATAATAAAGGATATATATATAGTCTTCATCCACTGTTTCTGACACATAGATCCTGAAACTCTTTCCTATATAATTTCTTATGTAACAGATTTCCTATATAATAGCCTTAGAAACATCATTTGTAATAAGATGTGTCATGCTTTGCTTTTGAAATAGCTCCAGAGCAATAAAGATAAAATGAGTCTCTTTTTTGATCACACCTGAGTTTATGTTAATGAGGAGACTTATGGAAAGCATCTAAGGATGGGGATGGTTGACCTGGGAGAACCAATAGGGTGAATGGAGGGTTGGATCTTTTAGCTCCACCCCTGGAGGTGGGGAGAGCAGTTGGAGTCTGACTTGATTACCAATGTCAGTGATTTAATCAGGTGCGCCTAAGGAATGAAGTCTCCATAAGCATCTCTGAAGGACCAGGTTCAGATTGGTGAACAAGCAGAGGTTCTAGGAGGAAGGAGCTTCACTTGCAGAAAGGGCATGGAAGAGTCCACCCCTTCCCACATACCTTGCCCTATCCATCACTTCCATCTGGCTATTCCTGGTTATTTCCATTTATAACAAACAATTAATCCAGTAAGTGAACTGTTTTACTGAGTTCTGTGAGCTGATCTAACAAATTAATTGATTCCGAGGAGGGCGTTGCAGAAACCTCATATTTATACCTAGTCAGTAAGAAGCACAAGGGACAGCCTGTGCTTGCTATTATTACCAACTGCGTGGTGGAGATGGGGGTGTGTGATACACATCTGTAGGACTGAGCCCCTTAACCTGTGGGATCTGATTCTATCTCCTGGAGATAGTGTCAGAATTCAATTAAATTGTAGGACAGCCAGCTGGTGTCTGGAGAATCCGAGAAGGGCTTGATTCGTGAAACCCGCCCTACCCCCACTCAAAGACATTCGGGGGCCAGGAGTGCTGTCAGTATAGTGTGAGAGTAGAGGAAACAGAGAGAGGAGCATTTTTTCTTTATTTAAGCACAGACCCAGAGCAAGACCATCACATGAAGACAGAGGTGGAGATTGAATGATGTGTCTACCTTCAAGTAGCACCAAGGATTGCTGGCAACACCAGAAGCTGAAAAAGGCGTGGATGGAGCAGGTTCTTACCGAGAGACTTCAGAGAGAACATGGTGCTGCCAGCAACTTGGTTTCAGACTTCTAGTCTCCAAACTGCAAGAGGATAAATTCCTGAATCAGCTGAATCACAAATATTTTTTTCTGAACAAAGCATTTATACCATATGGAAAGCAGCACAGGAATAATTTAAAAATCATTTGGTTCTGAGGTGATTTAGTGTAGTGGTTGAGTTGTCTTTTACATGAAAAGCATTGAATGCATTTTCAGTTGTGATGGGTTAGTGTGATAAGATTTTAAAAGGGTACATTGGGGCATGTTCTTTTTTTGTGTGAGCATTGTAGAAATAAGCATAAAAAGAAGTGCCTTCAATGCTTATTATATAATTCTGTGTATAATGAGAATTGGTTTGCTTTTCAGAGATAATTTGATAGTATAGGATTTTAAATTATACTGCCTTTTCTGACAAAAGCTAGATCCCATGTTCTCAACTGCATTTATTGGAATTGCAAAGTTTTAATGGAGAATGAAGAGTTAGCAGGACAAATAAGCAATAAAGCAGATGACAAAGAAACATGTAACACTATTAGTAAGTTTTAGAAAAATAAAAGCCCACCTCAGGGATGCTGCTGGAACAAATAGAAGACAAAGCAGAATAGAGGCTGTATTTTATACCACACAATACAGGCATTTAATAACTGTGAATATGTTTTCATTACTTTTCTTTTGTTAGCATTGGTGTTATTAATTTATGAATCCCTGCAAACTTAGAAAATATATGGTAATTGTAAAGCTTAATTAAACTAGGGCAAGTGCTACCAGAGTAAATGAATAAGTAAAACTTCCAAGATCATTATATGAAAACCTCAGCAGTTCTGTTATTAAAATTCATAGTAATAGGTTCCTTTTAATAGATACATGTTTGATGTTTTCTTACATCAAATATGGTATTTATCTCATAATTCATATAACCATAACCCAGATAACCAAAAATACGCCTTTTGGCACATTGTTATATATTTGTTCTGGTTCTACAGAAATTGAAGCAAATAAAAGATTGTTTGATTAAGATATTTCTAAAGAAAAAAAAAGAATTGGAATTTAAGCAGTAGTCAAAGCTTTCTAACCTCATTACTAAACTGTGTTTTTTTAGAAAACACATTTCAAACAAAACTACATTACAGGTCTTATAATTTGATATTATCCCCCATAGATACAATTATATTGTAGCAAATTTCTTATTACAAAACATACTTCATATCTAATGATCATTTCTCATGTGTTAGGTACCATTCTAAACTCTGCTTGTATACATGTGAGCTCATTAACGCTCACATTTCAATAAAAAGATTACTGATATTACCACATTTTGCCAAAGTAAACTTTGGCATAGAGAGGTTAAAATGACCTCTCCAAGTTTATATAAAATTGAAATAACATTTCTCCTTATTAATTGGTTACATATGTAAAAAATAAGATTTCCCACAAAACTCACAATTAATATAGAATTTCTTCAAGTATGTTTTACTTTCCCATTATAAACACAAAGGTTCAGGAGATGTTTGTTTAAACAATGACAGTCATGTGATATATAGATATAGATATAGATATAGATATATACTTTTCTACCTAGCTATACATATTTAATTTATATTTATGTAGCCATATATGTGGTATGTGTATGTGTATGTATGAAGACTTTAGTGTTTAATAAGCTAATGTGCTTTATGATTCATCAAAGGGAGGGTATAGACACTTATTTAGTCAAAATATCCATTGAATTCCCACTACGTTCTAGATACCGAACTAGGAACAAAAATGCAAACATGACATATACATAGTATTGACCACTGGTGAAATCAAGTATAATAAGGGCCATAAAGAAGAGCAAGGTATAATTTAAACATATAAAACACAATCTCAGAGCGTTTTGGAGGAAATGGCATGTAAAGTTTCTGGAATAAAATCAGTAGAAGCACAAATTGTTTAACTGAAGAAAAGAGAAGATATTCCAGATTGAAATACATCATGTGCAAAGATGCTGAGGTAATAGAGAGAATAGTAGAGTTAGGTAATCATGAAAAGTTTAATACAGCTAGATTAGAAAAAGTGAAAAGAAACCACCAGAGAGTGAGCCCAATGAACCTGACAGGTTTAGAGACTCAGTGAGACCTTATAAAGCTTTTGAATTGTATCCTAAGTCTAATTAGCCAATAAGAGTTTTTAGCAAATGTATGCCTATAACAATTATCCACTTCATAACGAGTAGTTGTCACTTATCTCAAGATCTGCTTTAACAACACAGACCATATTCACTCTTCCTCGAAGGTATATTGTGAATCTATTTGCTTCTCTCTATGTGCATGACTACCGCCCTGGTCTAAGCCAGCACCCCTCTTTACTCAACTTTGTTATATCAATTGCCTGCTAACTACTTTGTTACCACTTATCACCATGCATGATTTCTAGCCTTAACTTTGGACACAAAGATCATTTCAATACATAAATCAGATTATATCTTTCCCCTGCTTAAATGCCTTCAGTGACTATGAATTGCTAATAACATACCAATGTTTCACCATGGCCATTAAGACCCTTCATGCTTTTGTTTCTGACACTCTGATCTCACCTACTCCTGCTTTAGAGATTTTGAACTTACTATTCCCTCTGTCTGCTTTCTCTTTAGCTCCTGTGTAGTATAGGCATTCCAAGGGCATTTGGGCAAAGGGAGGAAAAGATCATTAATTTTTAATCAAATGCTATAAAATGTGTAAAATCATTGCTTTGTCTAGTTATATCACCTCTCAGATATCTGAAACTCTCTCAAGAAGTGCCTAGATAACTCAAAATTCCAAAACTTTCATACAATTTAAATAGAAAACACAAAGACTGACACCTGATTGTTCTCAGAGGGTAAAACAAATTTTGGAGCTAGAAAGCACATAAAATTTACAATTATCTCAAATTTCTATTTTTTATGTGTAGATATGTGTATAGGAAGAAAACTGGCTATTGCTTTTTAAGTGAGGATTAAGAACCTGAACTCCCTGCTACATGAGATATTAATACTGAGACATACTTTCCACTGCCCTTGTTAAATTATGACGTTTTAGCCTTAAGACTTAAAAAAAAGTTTCTGCAAAACAATAGATGGATTGCTAATGTCCTTGAATGTGTCCCTCTACAGTAGATGCTATGATAGGGTGTGGTTTTCAAGTTGATTACTCAGTCTAAGTAAGATGCACATTCTGTAAATAGCAAGTAACACCATCTGCACAGGCTATGTTTTTGACTGTTCATAAGCTACAGGAAATCAACTCTGCCCTAATTTCCTACATGATTCAATACAGTGGGAGCCAAGGGAATACAAGCTAATGTGACCTTTAAGTACATTTGTATGATATTAAGCTCCAGATTAAAAACAAAAAAAAAGATTGGAAGAGGGACACTGCCCTTTAATATCAGGAATATCTATATTTCCTGGTCTTAGTAAATAAAGTTTAGCACTTTTGGAGTTGTTAGTTTTAGCATCAGGAATTTCTTCAAAGTTACAGAATATATTTATGCATATTTTGTAAAGCTTAAAGTTGTAAAGACTATTCTAAAGTAATTACAATCTAGTAACATAGACTGGTGTGCAAATTTAACATAATAAGCTTATAGTGTGACTTTTTACAACAGTACAGTGGATCCACCTTTATCCATAGGGTATAAATGCCAATAATTCCAGCAGATTCCTGAAACCTAGGATCGTACTGAACTCTGTATACACTGTGTTTTTTTTCCTATACATACATGCCTATAATAAGGTTTAATTTATAAATTAGGCACAATAAACTTACAACAATAAATAATAATAAAATGGAATAATTATGAGAATATACAGTAATAAAAGTTGTATGAATGTGTCCTTTCAAAAAAATCTTATACTCACCCTTTTTCTTATGATGCGAGATGATACAATGCCTATGTGATGAGATGAAGTGAAATGAATGACAGAGGGAGGGATTGTGATGTAGCGTTAAACTGCTGTGTTACTTGAACACAAGCATAGCATGCAGATAGCGTGACCAGTGATCTGATAACTGAGATGACTACTAAGTGACTAAAGAACAGCTAGTATATACAGGATGGATACCATGGACAAAAAGATGATTTATATTCTGGGCTGGACAGAGCAGGACAGCGTGAGATTTTATTATGCTACTAAGAATGGTGTGTAATTTGTGTTTTTCCAGAATTTTCCATTGAATAGTTTCAGGCTGAGGTTGCCTGTGATTAACTGAAATCATGAAAAACAAATCTATAGGTAAAGGAGTACTGATGTTATTTCTAATGATTCTTTATCTTTACCAGTGGCCAGATTTTTTTATTAGAACTTTTAGAGGCCCTTGTATTTCATATTTCAGTATTACACTCTGAACCTATGAATTTGCTACATAATTATATTAGTTGCAAGGACTGGTTAAAAGGTATGTAAAAATGTCCGAACCAGAGGATAGATTAAGGAAATGTCAGTGATATTGATGGATCAATGTCTATGCCAATAATGTTGTTGCCCTTATTGGAGGGAAAAAATGAAAAGAAAACAAACAAACAAACAAAAAAAAAGACCACCCAAATCACTCAAATGACAGCTGCAGGCCTCTCAGGGGACAGTTGACAATTCAAAGTAGGAAACACTAGAAAGTCACTTACATTTTCAGGTAAACATATCTGAATAACATAATGCAAAAGAGCCTGATGTATGAGAGGAAAAATTGAGCCATTCTTTTATCTAACTATAAAGAGAAAAATAACACATTTATCCCAATTCTAAGATTAACACATGGCAACAACCACATATTTTTTTCTCTATTAATTTTTTTTTTTTTACTGTGACTGCTGCATATTGTTTAATCTAGCAAAATTTTTAAACAATTACATCAAAATATAATTATTGCACTGGCAGGCCAATTTTCCTTTCTGGTGATGGCAAAAGAAAAAAAAATCCTGAGATATTCTAATTCAGGAGCAAAATTTTAGTGAATGTAAGAGGGAGTGGATTTTTATAATTCATTTACTCAAAAACATTTTGAAAGTTATACTATTCCAAGACTGTGTCAGCTGGGGATTGTCTTTAAACTCTAATAACAGGATTCTATCCAACTTTATCAATAAGGGTGATCACTTAGCAGTCATGTTTACATTTGGACTCTGTTTCCAAACTTCAGCTGATTGCAGCAGCGGTGAGTTTTCTGTCCAAGTGGGAATCATCAAATTCTCTACACAGTAAATCAGGAATGAGTTCAGAGGCATTCTCAATGTTGCTGGAGTTCTGATAGACTCCTGAGCTCTACGGTGGCCATATTTTGTTTTGCCATGAGGATGGAATAATCCACAGTCGGTCTGATAAGAGGGAGAAAACTAAAGTAGTTGGAGATAAAGAAATAAAGACAACAGAGAGAAAAATCTCCCTTGGTTCTGTTAGATTTTCAGATGCTTGTTCCTGTTTCTCCTGATGACTTGCTATACTCCAGGCCCTGGTGCCATTAAACAGTGCTAAATCTGTATACTAGAATTCTCCCTTTATCTGAATCCATCCTGCATTGTTTTTTGTTAATTGCAGTCAAAGGAGTTATTAATGCACAGACATTTCAGTCTAAAGACAGAAAGTAAATCCATCATTACAGTGCAGGTGCTAAGTGTTAAAAAAAGAATGTAGAGGGTATTATACACCAAACTATGCTAGAAGGAAGGAGGGATTTTAGGGGCAGGGTAGAAATTTTTAAAAGTATCTTTCTGAAGTGAAGTTTGTCCTGGATTGGATGCTTGGTGCATATGTTAAGAAATATAGCAAAGAAATCCAAGCGGGCTCTAGAAAATGTATGCAGGGACTGCGAGTATATATGGTTGATATATACCAGATTTGGGGTTCTCTATGTGTTCATATAAGGTATGTGTGAAGAAAGACTTCTGTGGAACAAATGCCCTGAATCAGAGGCTTCAGTTTTGTCTAGGGTAAAATGAGGGGTGCATAAACACACACACACAAACACACACATTCCTGTTTGACAGGGCATCAAGCCAATTATCAGAACAATGGCTATTAATTCAGTATCTCTGTTTCTTTGAGATTCTGCAGATATACAAAACATTTAGGTCAGCATAGATGTTATCAATAGAAAACAAAATGCCTACCAATGGCATTAAGATAAACTTTGTCACTGATACTAAAGACGTAAGAACTAAAGTACTTTTTTTTTTTTAAGTACTATTAGCCAACCGCTTTAAGGAATGAGATTTCTGTAGCAGTTGTGTACAGTATTCCCTTCTTATCAATGGGAGACACATTCCAAGTCCCCTAGTGGATGCCCAAAACTCTGAATAGTATCAAACCACATTTATACTGATTTTTTTCCAAGCATGCATACCTATAATAAAGTTTAATTTATAAATTAGGAACATTAATGGATTGACACAATAACCAATAATAAAACAATAATCATAATAATATACTGTTTAAAATTGATGTGAATGTGGTCAATCATTTCAGGGATTCCTTGCTGAAGTCTACACAGAGGCTTATGCTCTCTGGTGCAACATGTCACCATCAATCAACACATTTAATGTTCATGTCTTTCACCCATAAATTTAATGCCCTTTCTACCTTAACTGAGTACTTATAACTATCACTGTAGACATAACTTTTGCAGTTTGTGGTGCAACTTTTAGAAAAACTACCATGATTTTTTTTTACTTGACAATTTTACAGATAGAAGATTCTTACCTTAGACCTTACCAATCTCATCATATGACATTTCTATTTCCTGATTAAGAACTTTCACCTTTCCACTTAAAGGAAACGCTTTATGGCCTTTCTTCAGCATATCTAAAATGCCAGCATCACTCTTTTGCCCTTTGGGACCATTATTATGTAATATAATGGTCACTTAAATACAGCATTGTGATACCAGGACAGTACATCTGACAACCTAGAAGGCTACTCAGTGACTAACGGTCAGGTAGTGTATACAGTACGGATTTGCTGGACAAAGGAATGATTCATGTCCCCAGCAGGACAAAGCTGGAGGGCATCAGATTTCACCTGACTCAAAACACTGCACTATCTGAAACTTATGAATTGTTTATTTCTGGAATTTCCATTTGATATTATCAAATTGTGAATAACTGAAACAACAGAAAGTGAAATGGCAGGTAAGTGGTAACCACTGAACTTAAGAATTCTCCTACATTTTAAAAATTTTACTCACCTAGGAATATGATATATTTATTGTTTTTAGAGAGGGACAAAGGAAGAGAGAGAGAGAAAAACATCTGTAGAACATGTATTCATCTATGATCTCTCTCCTAAAGATACATATTTATAAAATAACTATCACAACTTAAAATTAATGTTTTACTCTCTGTAGAATGTTTTACAGTATACCTCTTCTATTGTATGCTATCCAGATGTACAATTAACCTGTTTTATGTATGCTTTGATATTGCTTCTTTAGAAGTATCACAATCGCCTCTAAAATAAAATTGAACCACATTTTTTTAAAGACTAGAATTAGGTTGCTCTCTAAATAACCACTCGTTTGCACCTGACCCCTGACTTCCATAGCACTTCTAGTCATTGACAACCCCTCCACTCCTCAGTTCACCTCCAAACATAACACAGTTCTTCTGAACCAACTAACTATATATTTCCTTCAAATATTTTCAACTATGGCCCTGCTGAAATCTATTTTTTTTTGTTTCTTCCCAACTTTATATTTAATTTGTTTATTAGAAATACAGCTACATATCCACTTTGGTTTTTTAATTCTCTCCTTAACAGCCTAGTGTTTTTCAGTCATTTCCTGCTGTCACAAAGGAGAATTATTTTTCAACATGTCCTTTCCCCTCCCCTTATATGGATATTCTTTAAACATTTATCTTAATAAATGAACTCCTACACTCTTCTGTTTGAAAATTTTTGAAATTTGATATATTTTGTTCTCATTGAATTGTAAGCAGTTCCATTTTCCTTCAGCATTTAGATTTTATGAGTTTTTCAAAAACTATTAAATTAACATGCTGAATAATAAAAGAGTCAGTACGATATTTTTACAAGCTTTGCATATAAATTTAAGGAAAAGATTGTTGAAGAGCTGACAGATTGAAAACAATAATAGTTAATGGACATATAGTGCAGGATAAATTACATTCTTTATGGAAATTTGTAGAAAATAATCTTTTAAGACTATTTTCTTTTATGAGGTTAAACCATGAGAAGAGATTATAAACACAAAAGAAACTTTTATCTTACACTTAAATGAAGGGTCCAGACAGGATTTTTAAAAGTAAATCTACAGTCAAAGTGTGATACATAAAAGCATACTTTGTTAATCTGTGGTTTGAAAAAAACCACATACACTTCACTTGCCCTTGAATTTTAGCACCTCATTTTTAACTGAACTTAGTTTACATTTTACTTACAAAAATTAATCTTCTCTTTTGCTAAGTGCATTGGAAATCATGAGCACTAACTATGTAAATGATGTTGGGAAATATATCCCCCAAGTATGAAATAAAGTTCTAACTAGATAATGCTAATGAATATTAATACGTGAAGATAGCAAAGGAATATTAAATAATTAAGCTTCTAAAAATAAGAATAATTATATATCTAAAGTTCTCAAGGCAGTCATTCAGTATTTTAAGGTTCTACAAATGTTAACAAAAGCAGTCTGAAGAGAATTGTATGCCCTAAGCCTTTATGACTTAAATCATCCAGAGATGAGGAATGGGCAGTGGCTATAACGAAACAGGTGAAAATTGACTCGGGTGGTTAGAGCTGGTAATAAATTCTAATATATAGTCTACTTTTTCATATTTCAATAAGCAGGGTTTTTTTCTATAGAAGTGAGCACACTCCAGTCTTTCTGTGACTTTTTGTTTTTTAAGAATTTTATAAGGTTTAGGAGCCTCTGGAGAATTTGCTTCTATCCAAACCACATAATCTATTCTTTGGTCTTCAGCTAACTGGATAATGGCTCCCGGAGAAAAGGGAGTGGACTGGTGTTACACAGGATGCAGAAGCCTTTATCACCCAAAGCAGGAGTAAAGTCCTCCGGGACACCTTATATCTTTGCGAGTTTACCCAGCCAAACGTGAAATGATTGGCAAGTTTCCTAATTGCCTAACGTAAGACAGCATCATAGAACCAGCCTTTTATTTAGTTTTTAGTGGGTCCAGGATTTTAAAAATCTCATGCTCAAGCCATTACAGATCATTTCAATTCAAGAGGGCATTCCTTCCGCTGCCCTGCACCTGGGTTGTTTCCAATAAATTTCAGTATTGCTAGAAAGTGACCAGGTCAGTGGGGATTTGTAAGAATTTGTACCAGGTCATAAATGTTTTGTTTTCATATTAAAGACGGTGAAGAGAGTGAATGATGGTAATCTTGCTTGAATATAAGATTGATGCTCAAGTTCCTCATAACATTGCTCCCTCCCAAATCCATCTAAGTTTGATTAAAGAAAAGATACAAAATTATACCACTGTATATAGTAGTAGTATAATAACAAGCTCTGAGCGTTGCTATAAGACTATTTCACATTTTTTGCAAGAGTTGAGAGGGATGATGCCTATCACCTGCCCTGTGAACAGTTACCCTGCAGTCTGTACTGTAAATGAGGAAGCTGAGTTGTAGACATGAAAAGTCAGTATTCTCAATCATACAACTGCTGTTTCAGTTTAAGCTGCACTTCTTGCTTATGGAGATTATGTAAAACCAATAATAAGAAAATGACCTGGAAACAATTGAATAGCCATAGAATGATTTGTTACTGTGCTTGCAAAAATCAGAGGAATGCAACAAAAAAGAAAACATAGTATTATTAGAGAAAGCAGAACAAAGCAAGCAGCACAAAGAGGCTGTAGATGTAATTTCAAGTAATTCAGTGAGTCTCTATACATTGCATAGCTTTCAGCCTCAATAAAAAGCCAACCATTAATCCAACAATTACCCAGGCTTATCACCACCTTCCACACATGCTGACTACAGCTAGAGTTCTAGGTGATATTCTTTTCATTAATGTGGCCAAAGGGAAACTTAATTAGATATGCATCTCTTCAATGGACAAGGGAAAATATAAGGATTAACAAATGAATCTTAGCATTTAATTACATTAAAATGTTTACCATTCTGTATAGAAAATACTGACACTCTAACCTCCTTTTTTATCTGCTCTCTTATATAACAGTGAAAACATTATTTTTGAAGAGAAACAGAAAGGTGGAATATCCTTCCTGCTAGCTTGTGTACTGAGCAGGAAGAAATAATCGACCTAATTTTTTCTGGACCTAACCACATTCCATAAATGCAGGCATTTGGAAGAAAACAAAACTTAGACATAGGTAACAGAAACCAATTATGCAATGATGGTGAAATAGAAAACTGTGACTAAAGGAATCCAGGTAAGCCTAAAACACAGTGATAGAAAGAAAACCTGGCATAATATTTAAAGAAACAGTCATAATTACATCACAAGCATCTATTATCCAGGCAAACAACTAAATTCCTATTCCATAAATTGGAATCTCCACCTGTCTGAGTCTTTCCCAGTTTCTCTTTTTTTTTACCTTCTTCCCAAACTGCGTGTGTGCACCGGAAAAATAATGTGTGTGGTTTCTTGGTGGATTTCTCAGTTGTATAAGAACAAGGCCCAGTTACATGGTTTTAGAACACCCATTCGAACCTTCCCATGTGTGTGCATTAACTTGACTGTTACTGTTTTGTTTTGTTTATTTATTTATTTATTGTTTTTCTATTACAGTTGTCCACTTTTTCCCCCATTATTCCCCCCCTAAACAGCCCACCACTTCCCCCACAGTCAATCCCCACCTCCTTATACATGTCCATGGGTTATTTGTACTAGTTCCTATACTGTTACTGTTTTGACACTCATGAAACAGCTGAATGTTTTTCACTTTGGAAGGCAGGCATCTGTTTATCAGAATTCTCTTTAGAAGCCGAAGTTTTCTAGCAGGAGCATATTAAATTAAAGAAGCTCTACCATCTTGCCCCTTCTTTGTGCTGTGAAATCCAAAGTATTTTAAGAAACAGAAAAGAGAAATTTATGAATAAGCTTATAAGCATGAAGCCATTCCTCATGTGGATTAAATAAATCTATACAATATTCACTCCACGGTAGTCTATGCTAATGTAATTTACTAGTAGGAAAAAAAGAAGGAAGTTTTGCTCTGAGCTGTGATATATGGAGAGTTGACTAAGGAGTCAGTCTCAGAACTTCGGGGGGGGAAAAAAGCATAATTCCCAGGGAAATAAATTCTGTCTGTGTTTATTAAGAAAAATCTAACCTAAAATGCATATAATCATTTGTGTCTGGTTCTGGCATGTTGAATGCCATAGTTAAAGGGGAAAAATTATCATGAATTTTGCATAGGAGGAATTCTTCTTGTGTGTGTTCTTTTGGCTTTTGGGAGGGGTTCTGTTTTGGTTTTATTGGGAAAAATGAATATTGCTAGATCCATCAAAGTATCGTTTGCAAAATATGAAATTGCAAAGCCCTCAGAACATATCCAGTTCATCTGGAATTTGTAAATATATTAACTTGCTATTCTTCAGGGGGAACATGGTACGTTTTAGATGAATTTTGGATGTAAATTCTAAACAGGTGGACAGAGCAGCAGGAGGGCAATATCAGGCTTCCCACAGGGGGCCCACACCATATAGTTGTAGAAAATGAATCACAAAGATTGGTGGTAAAGGAAATCAGATTTACAAAGCTGAATATTTATATATGAAAAGAGCATGAATGCTCAGTAAATTATAGATCAGGGATTCAAAGCTGTGCATCTACAACACAATCATGCAGACTCACGCAAGCCTCTAACTGTCCTTCACAACAACTATGCACACATATTTTTAATTTAATGATTCAAAGCTTGTGCTGTAACCTAAATGTTCACATAATGAAAAACATATATATATTCATCGATATACATATATATATGCCTGAGAGTAAAGTTGTTTTTTTTAATTACAAACATTTGCAAGCCTCTTGCTGATGACAGCATTTGTGACACTGGCAGGAATGGAATTCAAATGGAGAGGTGATGAACTTTATATTCCTTCCTAGTTAAACAAAACAGAAGAGAGCAAGGGAATCTCTGTGTCGTTTTCTAGCGAGGTACAGGTCGTCCTGAGAATAAATAACGGATGTTGTTTTTGGTGGCATACTCCCAGTGGGGACATAGATCTTTTTGTGGAATTTCCATTTACTGCTGGTATTCGAAAAAATGGCAGGGCTTTTTTTTTTTTTTAGTTAGTTTGTTTGTTTTTTCCTAGTTGGCAATTTGCAGAAAGCTTGAGAGTTTTAATTAAAAGATGTATTTTAACATTTTCAAAACATTAGAAGTTCAGTGTTTAAATGGCCTTGGTTTACAAGGCTTTTATAAATATGATGAGTTCATCTGTGTCTCCAGGATGTAACTGAGGGAGCCTCAGCAGTATTTGCCTAGTGGTCTTCTCACAGTCACATTTATAGGCCCCAGGGGTTTTGCTCTGCATAACAAGGAATATAATAATAATGCAATTAAGATTTACTGAGCATTTACTACTTACAAGATGCTGGATTAAATGTTTTACATTCATTATCTCACTTAATCCTCACTCAAACTCTGGGAGTTAGGTAGCATTATTTTATCCCCTTTAAAAATGGATGATTAAGCTGTAGTTTGAAGAAGGTAATTAATTTCTCTGACATTACTCATTCTAATCATTGCTACAGCCAGACTCAAAGTTTGACTTGTCTTACAATAAAGCTATATAAGACCTCTCAATGCAAAGTTTAAAGATTGTTTTCCAAATTGATTGTTTTAATTTTTACTAATTACAGTTATAGAGTATGAACCTTCAAAAATTACCTCAAAAAAGGTAGCAGGCCCATGTTGCCTGATTTCACGTGAATCTGCTTTCCATAGACCTTGGGAAAAATAACTACCTGCTGACTTTTCCGTCAGCAGTTCCCTTGTTCCGGGTAAATGATCAGGGTAAACACCTGATACTCATTCCTCAGCCCCTAGGTGATTAACTCCAGCTTTTTCTTACTGGAGCCTCTCCTCTGGGCAGCCCAATGAGACAAGACCTAAGAATACCATGTGAATGTTCTATTCCTGATGGCTCTCATCTAGTAGAACACCACTCAGTCATCTTTGCTTCACCTAAGTCCAAGCTTTAAACACTTCTCAACAGAATAGCACTTGACCTGATCAGCTACCAAGGTAGTAACTCAAGAGATGTTCTTAGGTAGGAATTAGACCAGAGTTCATCATGCCTTCTAATTTTGGAGGGTCACATATAAGCTCTTTGTGGATCACCATAGAAGACTTCTACCAATAGTTGTGATGAAAGAGGGTAAGAAATTATCTCAACACTTGGATAAAGGAGAGGATAAGACTCAAAACACTGCCTTTACAAACATTGTAGCCTAATAAGAATTATCCCTTATTCACTCTCTTGAAGCCTCAAAGGAGTGGAGAAAACACAAATTTCTTAGTATGTACATTGCAAACATGCATGCATTTGGTAATTTGGCAACACTTCAGCATCTTTTATATCAGTGACTGGTTAAAATTTTAATGTTTTATATCCTGTCATATCTATATCATTATCTTCTATATGTTTTTTACTAAACTTTTTACCACTTTTCTCAGCTTATTAATTATCTTTCAAGGATTGTACTTTGAATTTAACCGGTGTTATATTTGAGTATACATTATAATTAATTTAATGTCTTCTCTATCGTTGTTCATGTGAGTTGTTTATAGTTTGAAAAATAATATATGAACAATACTAACTCATAATCATTTAACCAAAATATCTAATTTAAAACAGGATAGGCTCTTGGAAGTGTAATGATTGAATATACATGTATAAATTTTAGGGTTTTGGGTATGTATTATCAAACTTGCCTTTTAGTAAATGGTAGAATATTACCTATTTTTTCTGTACCAGTAGGAACAGAGAGTATTACAATTTTCAAATACATTTGATATTTTACCAAATTTATTTTTTTTTTGAGTGTTCACAGCAACTTTATTTTTTTTTTAAGTATATTTTATTGATTATATTGTTACAATAGTTCCAATTTTTTTTTCCCCTTTGCTCCTCTCCGCCCAGCACCCCCCTTCCCCAACAATCCCCTCTCCAAGTCCATGCCCATGGGTCGTACATACAAGCTCTCCCGCCTCACCCTTTCATATATTCTTCTTCTTCTTTTTTTAAAATTAATTAATTAATTAGTTAAATATTTTAACAATAAAAAATAACAATTCCTCCCTCTCAGACTTAAGACCCTTTACAATCTTATAAAGGACAATGGATGAAGGTCTCGAGCTCCTCTAGCTGCTTCAAGCTGGACATGGTCGTCGTCCTACCTACCCGTGGCTCAAGAAATCCCTAATAAGAGTGGGGATGTGGAGGGGAGGGTGGCCTTCCCACAAGGGGAAGGATCGTGCAGACTCCAGGTTGGTTGGCTGTCTCTGGACAACGGCATGCTTGGTTTGACAGGCTGGCATCCTTGTTGTATTCTGGGGGCAACAGGGTTAAAGGACATCATTTAATCCGTAACCACTAGATGACAAAAGACAGGTATTAATTTTTCAATGTCCCACATTAGGGATAAGAAGGGCTTCTTTGGAGGAAGGTGTGCCAGGTACATCTCACCTGTCCAAAACCCTTTTGCCCATTATACTTATTTTGGACTGAGGGAAATATTTTAGGTTTCCCCCATCTCAGGCCTCTGGGCTTTTTCTGTCCAAGCCATTAGGATAGAAAAGAGAAACCAGTTTTAAAGTGAAGCCCACAGACCACCCCGTTCTTCACCAACCCAGCCACTTAGTTCAGCCAAACCATTGAGTCTCAGGAGGCAGCAATGCAGACAGGATTAAGTGAGGCCTATGCATACAGATAATCACTCAGGTAATGAGATTGTAGGCTTATGCCCTTTGAAAACAGAAAACACATGTTAATTTATGTAACATAACCCACATACAAGTCTCTAAATCTGTAGGACTGTCTTATCGGAAGGAAAATCCTTGTCCTTCTAATATTCACTGAACTTGCATTTCTATTCTTTATATTTTTATTCCCCCCCCACTAAAAAATTTTCTGTTTGTTTGTTTTTCCACTACAGTTGTCTCACTTTTTTTCCCCCTCTTGCTTCCCTGCACCCTGCCCCCCCCCCACAGTCAGTCCCCACCCAGTTGTCCATGTCCATGGGTCATTCATACATGTTCTTTGACTAGACCCTTCCCCTTCTTACCCCTTCTCTCCCTCCCATCTCCCCCTTTGTTACTGTTAGTTTATTCCTTGTTTACATACCTCTGGTTCAATTTTGCTCATTTGTTTGTGTTGTTCATTAGTTTCCTGTAACAGGTGACAGCATAAGGTAATTTTCTTTTGTTGCCTGGCTTATTTCGCTAAGCATAATTCTCTCTAGTTCCAATCATGTTGTTGCAAATGGTAGAAGTTCCTTCTTTCTTTCAGTACTTATTCATTGTCATTTTCCCCCTTTGTACTCGTGTTCCTCTCTGTCTCTCTGTTTCTTCATCTTCTTAAAGCAGACCCTTTAGCATCTCTTGCAATGCTGGTTTGGTGGAGATGTATTCTTTTAGCCTTCTTTTGTCTTGGAAACTCCTTATTTCACCTTCCATTTTGAATGAAAGCCTTGCTGGGTAGAGTATTCTTGGTTGTAGGCCTTTGTTTTTCATTGCTTGGAATATTTTTTGCCATTCCCTTCTGGCTTGTAGTGTTTCTGCTGAGAAATCTGATGATAGCCTTATTGGAGCTCCCTTGTATGTTATTAGTTGTTTCTCTCTTGCTGCTTTTAGGATTCTCTCTTTGTCTTTGAATGTTGGCATTTTAATTATGATGTGTCTTGAAGTGGGCCTGTTGGGGTTCATCTTCATTGGGACCCTCTGTGCTTCCTGGACTTGCGTGACTCTTTCTCTCGTCATGTTAGGAAAGTTTTCTGTCATTAGTTTTTCAAAGAGGTTTTCTATCCCTTGCTCTTCTTCTTCTCCTTCTGGAATTCCTATGATACGGATATTATTACGTTTCATGTTGTCCTGCAGCTGTCTTAGAACCTCTTCAGTCTTGTTCAGTCTTTTTTCATTTTGTTGCATTGTCTGGGAGTTTTTGTGTAGGTTGTCCTCCAGCTCGCTGATCCGATCTTCTGCTTCCTCTAGCCTGCTTTTAATTCCTTCTACTGTGTTCTTCAATTCAGAGATCGTATTTTTCATTTCCTCCTGGCTCTTATTGATAGCTTCTATGTCCTTTTTCATGCTCACGTAATTTTCTGTGAGTTCCTTGTAGTTTTTCTGGAGTTCTTTGAAGTTTCCGCTGAGCTCATTCAGCTTCTCCATAATCCATGTTTTGAATTCCATATCTGATAGTTCGCTCCCCTCTATTTCATTTAGCACTCTTTCTGGGGATTCTACCTTTCCTTTTGATGGGAGGTTGTTTCTCTGTCTCCCCATTTTTTTGACTCCTATTGTTTGTTGGTGCTTCTTGGAATGATCTGCACTTCCTGGATCTGCCTCTGGTGGCGTCAGATCATGTACCAGTCTGGCCCTAGGCAGCCTGTTGGAGACTTCCAGGGATCTACTGCTGTTGTCTGTCTTCTTTGATTGTTAATCTATTCAATCTGTGATTAGCTGTCAGGCTTAAGGACTGTGGGTGTGACAGCTTAATTCCTGTAGGCAGGGCTTTTGCTTCCCCTCAGGCTGACGCCACTTGGAGGGGAATGGTCTACCCGCAGTACTGGGGATGAGTCAGCACTGGGACCCAGTCAGCTGCTCCTCCAGTTCTCCCCTCAAAGCCACCGTGCCAAATTCTCCCCAAGTGTCTCCAGTCCTCTCTGCCTTCCCTCTGCTTGAGCCCAGGGTAAGTGGTGGCCAAAATATTTTCGTATGTGATCCACTTAAGAGCTCTTTTTCTCCTGCTGTTTCTCTCCGGCTAGCAAGAAAGCCTGTGGCTTTTCGCTTTTCACAGCTGATACTATTTTACTTTCCACTCTGTCGCTGTAGGCTGGGAAGCCCAGCTGGGGGTTTAGACCCTGCCCTTCTCAGGGGGAATCCCCGGCTGCTGAGCTGTTTCTCAGCCCCTTCAGCTGCCACCCATGGGAGCCCAGCCAGCCCTTCCACGTCTCCGCACTCCCTACCGGTCACGTTGTGATGTAGCAGCCTTTTCTGTCTCTCCGTGGTTATAAGACTTCTCTCCAGCTGGTGTTCGGTTCGTTATTCCAGATGATTTCTCCAAAATTACATTGTAAATCCAGACTAGTTCTAGGAGGAAGTTAGTGTAGCTTCCACTTACTCCTCCGTCATCTTGTTTCTCCCCAAATTTATTTTAAAATAAAAAAATTACTGTACTTATATATAAGACTTTTGCCTTTCTTTTATTTTATAATTTAAGATTTATAGTACCCACATGTAACACACAAAGAACTTCAAAAGAAAATGTTAATGGCACCAAAAATATCACCTATTTGCTTGAACATTATTTTAATATTTGATTCTTTTGAATATATAAGGTTAAGTGAGAGTAGATACTGTTAAGATAAAATAATCCATGGTTACTTATGTCTTACAAAAACAATATAGAAAGTGACAATCTCCATACAAAACATAAAATATATTCTCCCTTTTCAAGATACTTTCTTTCCTTTAGACTGTCATGTCCACTTTATTTCTTTTCTGTATTTTTTCTTAAAGAATGCAGAACTGATCCTGCTAGAGTTATTACTGTGTCAGCATTTCCATCCTTTCTGAGGGGTTTATAAATCAGCCGTTAAAAAATGTGATGCTGGCGTAACCTTGACATATATTCTTAGCCTAGGAGCATTGTTTTAAATGAAATACTTTGGCTGTTATGAAACTACAAAGGGGCAAAATCTAAATGTGTTCTGATTCTATATGTATTATGCCTTTTTCCTAGAAAGATCTGTTCAGCAAAAGGAAAGGGAAATTTAGAGACAGATCAAGATAACAGCTCCAGGGAAGTTATTATAAGTTTGCTCTGTCAAAGATTCCTGTGTTAATAATTTCATGTATACATCAATGCATACATAATAACCTCAGAAGTTGTTTGACTTCCACTTAGGAAGCAATCTTAAGCATACATATGGGAAAATGTATTCGAAAGAGAACAGGCAGCATACACTGAGATATTTATTTCAACATTGTAACTATTGGATTTTTTATTATTATTACCTACGTTTTGTTAATTAAAGCTCACTGAATATAGCTAACAGACGATAACACAGGAGAAGTGGCAACATATTATTGAACAGGAACAATATACATAGCTCACAAATATGCTCAATGCATACAGAGAAGTCTCTACACAATGACAGTTTCCTTGAGCTTGAGTGGGGAAGGGGAAAGAAGAGGGGAAAGAGGAGGCAAAGAAAGATGAGGTTTTATTATTGTTGTTGTTTAAAAACTTTAATTTCAGAAAAAGTCTGAGACCTGTTTTATTTGATCATCCTAAAATGTAAAGTAATTGAAATAAAATAAATTTTATTATTCCCTTATATCCAGTTCTTCCATAATTATTTCACTTATAAAACTTTCATTGAATTATTATTCATCTAATTATTGGAAAGCAATTATGAAGAATTAAAACCTATTTGTCATTCTCTTTTTTCCTACTTTAAGACAAACATTGCCCGAATCATAATAACTAAGAGAAATTTTATAGTTTTACCACATAGCTAATAATCAAAACTTGTAGTAATAAAGTAAATCTTCAGGATTTGTTTGAATAAACTCAAGTTCATATCTTCTATACCTTATATTTCAAAAGAGAAAATAAAATGTAATTAGTAATCATTTCCTAAGGAAACTCACTTTTTCAATGAAATAGTGTCTTACAAGAAAATCTTCAAAGGATTTCTCAAAACAGTTTATTGACCTCAAAGATTATATTTCATTTTCAAGGGCTGACAGTTTAGTTTACCACGAGTATGCAACAAGAAAAATCTGATTTTATATCCCTGCTCTAGAAAATGCCCTCTCTTGTTAAAAATATAGGAAATAAAAAGGAAATATTTGGTGGAGGATCATATCATCTAAATGCAGAATAAAAAAGTTTCCTAATATAATATGTGTCCAGTTCATTGTATCTCAGGGGATTGATATGATATCCTTTACCAGATGGTTTTGACTTATTCTCATTTTATAAAGACTCAACCATTTCCAACTCACACGATTCCATTCCCTGACCAAAAATTACTCATCACCAATATCTCATAGTCAATTCTACAATATAAAATACACTACCCATAAATAATTTTCAGGGCCATATGAAAATAATTCTGATTTAAGATTTAATTCATTATTGTTGTGATCTATAAAATTTCTGGCAAATAAAAGAACTTCTATAGCATACTCATCTTATCAGATTTGTTATTCTCTCTTTTTATTTCTTCAGTATAGAAACACTCAAATCTATAATACAAAATATATACATATGTATATATATATATATATATTTAACTTGCATTTCATTTAACTTTTGATCTGACATCAAGACTCTTTCAGTCTACAGAGACCACTTAATTTTGTAGGCTTCAAATAAGGAAATTGTATTCAATGACTTCTAAAGTCAGTTCCATAAACTACACTTACTTCATGTCACTGGAAGTCCTACCCCTATAAATGTATAAAAGATAAGAGAACTAATATTTATGACTATAATATATGAAGCCTCATGTATATAATATCTAATGTAAAAAAAAAGAGAGAAGGCAATGTAGCAGGAAGGGGACATTGGGCATTTGGCGCAATTCTTTATATTATATGCTTCTGCCTAAGGCCTGCTCAGGCCCGATCATGTATTAATATAATCACATACTGCTCTTATTTAATGATGGAGTGATAATGTGCACACCTAAGTCTATGGCTTGTTGGGTCAGATAATTTTCACTTTATAGCAGACATCTCAGGCTGCACGGTAACTTGATATCCAATGGTTAATTGCTGCATTTCTAAAAATCCCCAGTAAAAGGACAAGAGCTGTTTATCAAAAGGACAGTACAGGTATAACCTCCTTTCAAAAGTTTGCTTTACACCACTTTGTTTTTGTGAAAGACTTACATTAGTGTCTGTCTCTGCTGATCAAAAGAAATCCAAAAATGACCTTACTGTTAAGGAAAAAGGCAAAAATTGGAAATAGTTTTCAGTGTTTGTTTTGCAGCGAGCCATTATAGAGCAGTGAGCATGGCCTCACCAAGCTTCTTCTGCAGGAACCACACTCAGCAACTCAGCATCAGGCCAGAAGAGCTTTGAACTGTGTCTATGAGCATCTGTGCTTTATCTCAATTTATTTTGTGCTTCCTTTAGCAAGAAGTGTCCAAGATAATTGTTTCCTTGCTTTACACCATTTTGGCTTACAAAAGTTTTCTTAGGAATGCCCCGCTTTCAGATAGCAAGGAAAACCAGTAGCTCTCTACAGGGCACAGCTTTGTTCCAAAACCTTAAGCATCTGCATTGTAATTCTCCAGCCGGGCCCAACATCTCTACCTGCCTCTGACACTTCAAGCACCATCAGATCTGCTCAGTCACATGACCAAAGTGGCAGAGCAGCTTGCACAGCAAACTGGACCTGTTACAGAGCCCTCTCTTGTTCTGGGCCCCATTTGGAACTAGCAGCTCTGTGGGTCTCTTGACAAATGTGTTAGTGTAACACACCCAAATGAGGAATATGTTGTTTCCTAAATACAAAGGCTTGTTAGACATCGTGCTTTTTTTGTGTGTGTATGCCTGTAATCATACTTCTAGGAAATAGGTTCATCTCTTTCCTTAAGATGAGGAAACTGGATTTTAAAGGGTATAAGAAACCTGCTCTGCATCGCATAGATAAGGAAGAACAGAACTAAAGTTTGAACACAGGACACATTCTGTTTATTTGAAAGATTGTATTTTTTCAATTACATCATATTCTTTTCATGAGTAAACTAGGCACCATAGCTGTAGCACATATAATAATGATAAGTAGATTTATTCACTTATTCCATATATAAAATTGTTAATTTACCACGTGTTAGACTTATGCTTAATTTTGGGAATACAAATATTGAAAGATAATATATTTCTATCCCCAAGGAGCTAAATCTAGTTCAGAGACAAATATTCAAACTAAAACTACATATAAATTATATGGATTGACATACAGCTTACTGAGACTGAACAAGAAAGAAACAGTAATCTGAACAAATTAATAGCAACAAAATTGAAGCAGTGATGAAAAAACTTGTAACAAACAAAATTCCAGGACCAGTGCTCCATCAGTGAATTCTGTCAGACATTTAAAGAAGATTAGAGAGAGGGGAAGATGGCAGCGGAGTAGGGACAGTGTTCTCACTGTCAGTAGGAGCTGGTTCTTTGAAAAGATAAACAAAATTGACAAGCCTTTAACCAGGCTCATCAATAAAAAAAGAGAGAGGACCTAAATAAATAAAATCAGAAATGAAAGAGGAGAAATCACAAGTGATACAACAGAAATACAAAGGATTGTAAGAAATTATTACAAACAACTGTATGGCAAGAAATTTGACAACCTAGAGGAAATGGACAAATTCCTGCAAACCTATAGTCTTCCCAAACTGAATTAAGAAGATGCAGAAAGTCTGAATAGACCAATAACAGCTAGTGAAATTGAAGCAGTAATTAAAAAACTCCCAGCACACAAAAGCCCTGGACCAGATGACTTCACAGGTGAATTCTACAAAACATTTAGGATTCAAAAAATCCAAGAAGAGGGAAGACTCCCAAACTCCTTCTATGAAGACAGTATTACTCTAATTCCAAAACCAGGTCAAGACACAACACATAAAGAAAACAACAGGCCAATATCGCTAATGAACATAGATGCTAGAAGCCGCAGCAACATATTGGCAAACCGGATCCAGCAAAACATTAGGAAGATCATACACCACGATCAAGTGGGATTCATCCCAGGGATGCAAGGATGGTTTAATATTCACAAATCAATAAACGTAATACACCACATAAACAAAATGAAAGACAAAAACCACATGATAATATCAATAGATGCAGAAAAAGCATTTGATAAAGTACAACACCCATTTATGATTAAAACTCTCAGCAAAATAGGAATAGAGGGAACATACCTCAACATAATAAAGGCCATATATGAGAAACCTGAAGCCAAATCATACTCAATGGGCAAAAACTGAGAGCATTCCCCCTGAGATCAGGAACAAGACAAGGATGTCCACTCTCTCCACTCCTATTCAAAATAGTCTTGGAAGTTCTAGCCACCGCAATCAGACAAGAAAGAGAAATAAAAGGCATCCAAATTGGAAAAGAAGAAGTAAAACTATCATTATTTGCATATGACATATAGTGTACATAGAAAACCCTATAGACTCCACAAAAAAACTACTCAACCTAATAAGTGAATTCAGCAAAACAGCAAGATATGAAGTCAATATTAAGAAATCGAAGGCATTTTCATACACCAACAATAAAAACTCAGAGATAGAAACTGAAAGAAAAATCCCATTTACTATAGCAACAAGAAAAATAAAATACCTAGGAATAAACTTAACCAAGGAGGTAAAAGACCTATACTCAGAAAACTACACAACACTGAAGAAAGAAATTAAAGAAGAAACAAATAAATGGAAGCATATACCATGCTCATGGATGGGAAAAATCAACATCATTAAAATGTCCATACTACCCAAAGCAATTTATAGATTCAATGCAATCCCTATTAAAATACCAGCAACATATTTCACAGACCTAGAACAAATACTTCAAAAATGTATATGGAACCAAAAAAGAGCTCGAATAGCCACAGCAATTTTGAGAAAGAACACAGTAGGAGGAATCGCAATACCTGATATCAAACTATACTACAAGGCCACGGTAATCAAAACAGTCTGGTACTGGCATAAAAACTGACATATAGATCAATGGAACAGAATAGAGAGCCCAGAAATAAACCCAGGTTCATATGGTCAACTAATACTTGACAAAGGGGGAAAGAACATCAAATGGAGTGAAAAGAGCCTCTTCAACCTATGGTGTTGGGAGAACTCAAGGACATGCAAAAAAATGAAACTAGACCACCAACTTACACCATACACCAGAATATGCTCAAAATGGATCAAAGACTTAAATGTAAGCCATGATACCATAAAAGTTCTAGAGGAAAAAATAGGCAGGAAAATTTCAGATATCCCACGTAGCAACATTTTCACTGAGTCCTAAGGCAAGGGAAATAAAGGAAAGAATAAACAAATGGGACTACATCAAACTAAAAAGTTTCTGCTCAGCTAAAGGAAACACCAGCAAGATGAAAAGGAAACCAACCATATGGGAAAATATATTTGCCAATGACACCTCAGACAAGGGATTGATCTCCAAAATATATAAAGAGCTTATACGACTCAACACCAAGAAGACAGACAACCCAATTAAAAAATGGGCAAAGGACCTGAACAAACACTTCTCCAAAGAATACATACAGAGGTCCCATAGACATATGAAAGTATGCTCAACATCACTAGCCATCAGAGAAATGCAAATAAAAACCATCATGAGATACCACCTCACACCAGTCAGAATGGCCATCATCAACAAATCAACAAACAACTTGTGCTGGAGAGGATGTGGAGAAATGGGAACCCTAGTGCATTGCTGGTGGGAATGCAGACTGGTGCAGCCACTATGGAAAACCGTTTGGAATTTCCTCAAAAAACTGAAAATGGAAATGCCTTTTGAACCAGCAATTCCATTGCTAAGATTATATCCGAAAAATCCTGAAACACCAATTCAAAAGAACCTATGCACTCCAATGTTCATAGCAGCACTATTTACAATAGCCAAGTGCTGGAAACAATCTAAGTGCCCATCTGTAGATGAGTGGATCAAAAAACTGTGGTACATTTACACAATGGAGTTCTATGTAGCAGAAAGAAAGAAGGAACTTCTACATTTGCAACAACATGGATGGAACTAGAGAGAATTTTGCTTAGCGAAATAAGCCAGGCAACAAAAGAAAAATACCTTATGCTGTCACCTATTACAGGAAACTAATGAACAACACAAACAAATGAGCAAAATTGAACCAGAGCTATGTAAACAAGAAGTAGACTAACAGTAACAGGGGGGGAGGTGGGAGGGAGAGAAGGAGTTAAGAAGGGGAAGGGTCAAGTCAAAAAACATGTATAAAGAACCCACGTACATGGGCAACTGAGTGGGGACTGAATGTGGGGGAAGGGAGGGGCAGGGTGCAGGGAAGCAAGAGGGGGAAAAAAGTGAGACAACTGTAATGGAAAAAACAACAAAAAAATTTTTTAGTGAGGGAAAAATGAAAATATGAAGAATGAAAATTCCAGTTCAGTGAATATTAGGAGAAAGATTTTCCTTCACGTTGTATATTTTTCTCCCTATTTGATCCCTCCAGAATTTGGCATTCTAAATAAGTAAGTAATAACATAAGTTTCTTTGCATAGAACTAATAAGACCAGTTGTTAATAGAGGTTCCTTTTTTTTTTTTTCTTTTTTTTTTTGACCAAGTCTTTGACTGGAATGTCAAGCCTAAAAGAGACATGCTTGGGCTCAGGTTGTTATCAAAAAGCCCTGAGGAACTGGGAATGATTTTCAAAGGTAATAAAAGCCCGCAAGATAAAAGGCCTGGTACCATGGTTGGTTGTGCGGTCCACAGCAATCTTTCCAGGGAAGGAACGAAGGTTGTTTTCCTGAAAGATGGCTAGAAGGGACCTTAAGGCACAATGAAAAACCAGAAAGACTTGGAAAGGACAGGTGTGTACAGGCAAGGATGAATGCCAGGTATGTGGCCCAGCTTCTGTGCCCTGAAGAGCAAACTGAGAGTCACCCTAAATGTTCCTTGGGTAAGTTCCATAAAGCAGAACTAAAGATCATAAGTGATCATTTGCTGCCCTTGTTATGTTTATGCAAATGAACAGGATAAATTAAAAATGGACCTAATGTAGTCCCTTTAAAGACAAGGAGGGTAATCTTAGGGAGAGGAATCATTATTCAAGGAAAATCACAATGATCAGTAGTAGACTATAAAGTAGGGCAGCTAACCGTCTTAAAAGTTTCTTCTCATTTAAAATATGGTTTCACTTGAAAATTAAACCATGTCTGTGATATCATCAAAGATATCCAAGTTGCAGGCAAGTAGGATGTCGAGTGCCTTGCAACTGGATGTCTTCCCAATAAGACAGTCTTACAGATTTAGAGATTTGTTTGTGGGTTATGTTACATAAATTAACATGTGTTTTCTGTTTTCAAAGGGCATAAGCCTATGACTGCATTACCTGAGTGATTGTCTGTACACATAAGCCTCACTTAATCCTCTCTGCAGCGCTGCCTCCTGAGACTCAATGGTTTGGCTGAACTAAATGGCTGGGTTGGTGAAGAATGGAGTGGTCTGTGGGCTTCACTTTAATGGCTTGGACAGAAAGGGCCCAGAGGTCTGAGAGGGGGGAAACCTAAACTATTTCCCTCAGCCCAAATTAAATATAATGGGCAAAAGGGTTTTGGACAAGGGAGATGTGCCTAGCACACCTTCCTCCAAAGAAGCCCTTTTTTTCTTTTTTTCTTTTTCTCCTAATGTGGAACATTGAAAAATTAATCCCTGCCTTTTGTCATCTAGTAGTTATGGATTGAATGATGTCTTTTAACCCTTTTCACCAAATACGTTGCCCCCAGAACACAACAAGGATGCCAGCCTGTTAAACCAAGCATGACGTTGTCCGGGGACAGCCAACTGACCTGGAGTCTGCACGATCCTTCCCCATGTGGGAAGGCCACCCTCCCTTCCACACCCCCACTATTATTAGGGACTTCTGGACCCAAGGGTAGGTAGGACGACGACCATGTCCAACTTGAAGCAGCTAGAGGAGCTTGAGACCTTCGCCCATTGTCCTTTACAAGATTACAGAGGGTCTTAATATCTGAGAGGGAGGGATAGTTATTTTTTACGAACCATGGGTATGGACTGGGGGGGGGGGATTGCTGGGGGAGGGAGATGCTGGGTGGAGGGGAGTAAAGGGGAGAAAATTGGAACTAGTGTAACAATATAATCAATAAAATACATTAAAAAAATAAAGAAGATTAAATACCTATCTTCAAATTATTCCAAAACATTGAAGAGAAAGGAACATGGATGAATCTGAATGTCGCTATTTGAATACATATAATCAAACACAAAACAGGATATACTATTTGATTCCTTTTACATGACATTCAAAATCAGGCATAACTATGTATATAGAAACCAGAATAGTATTTGTCTTAGAGAGCATGAGAATTGACTGGAATGGGGCATGAGAGAACAACCTAGGGTGATAAAAGTCTTTCACATCATAATTAGGGAGTTGGATTTATCACTACATTTGTCAAAAGTAACCCAGTTGTACTCTAAGAACTGTAAATTTTACTTCAATTTTTAAAATCACTATATTCAACCACTATTCCTCTTTCTTGCTATGAATACAAAAAAAAATACTAGCACCCTTAACTTAAAATAGCTATCAAAATTACCTATAATTCTCTATTCATTTACAGTTGCCAACTGATAATTAACTGTTCGAATAACTGGGTTGGAACACAGTTGAATCTTGTCTGACATTTAACTGATCATGGTGTGTGTGTGTGTGTGTTTCCTAGGTGAGTACTCTTGTATAATTGTATGTATATAGGCATGTCTAGGTCTACATTACTACTTACTTGCACATTTTAAGTAAATTCAAGTAAATCTACAGAAAAAATATTTAAAAACTCATTTTGAGGTCTCCATCCATACACGGTGAGTGGTCACACATGTGTACATGCATTCAAATTACATTTTTATCTGCATACTTATTTATGTACTAATAAATATATCAAAAAATTTTAGTAGCCATTAAGTGCAATTTATCATAGATTTGGATATCTTATGCAACTTATCAATTTAATTTTTTTTTCCAGAACTCTCATTGCTGAATCCCTTATATTTTTCTGATCCATTGTGTTTTGGTTATTCTTTTGGTCTACCACATAGCTCTTGTTCTGGAATTTCTCTTCCCAATCATCTTTTCCCTATCTTTTGTTTTGAATTTCTGGTTTCTTTGATCTCATGTCTTGTCCTTTCTTGTTTAGCTTTCTCATTTTGGTCAAGTCCTGACCAAGTGTGCAAAGATGGAAATTTTTGCAGAAATTACATATATGATAATATCTTTTTTGTATCTTCAAATTGGATTAATAATTTTTGTCAGTATTGAATTTTATGGTAAACTTAAGCTTCCCTCAGGATTTTGAAATCATTGCTCATTTTGTTTTCTGACTGCCAGTATTTATTTTGAGAGTCTCCTTACTTTATATAAAATCTTTGTATGAGAATTATCTCATTTTTCTTCTCTGCAAGGTTTGTGGTCTTCCCTTAATCTTTCTCATTATGAAAATATAATGATGATTATACATTTTAATCATCATAGTTTTAGCACATTTATTGTAATACTTATTTGATAACTTTCTCCAGTCTATTTCATTTACTTCCCTCTTCTGTTAAATCAACTCACTAATCATTGTAAAACAACATAGTCATCTCCTCTTGGCCAACTCTAGATCTTTTTGTTAAGATATTCTCAATTTTTATCTCACATTCTTTCCCCTCAAAGTACAATTTTGTATACTTTATTTCAGTGATATGATGGATTTAATTGATAGGAATATACACATGTGTTATGACTGGCAAATCTACTAACTTACATCCATCTATTGTTATATACTTTTCTTCCCTCCTGTTACAATGAAAGAATTGTCTGTGTTCCCATCTTAGGAAACACCATCACTTCATTTACTTATTCATGTTTTCATTCATTTATATGTACATATATTTGTTTAATGAGTATTTATTGCGTATCTATTATACGCCTGTCCCCTAGCTCTAATGTAAGTGGGACAACAATTATAAAAAATATGTACCTGCCCCACAGAGTTTATTTGAGGGGCTGAGAAGATGATAAACAAAAAAAAATTATGTTCAATAGTAAATTATAACTTTATAACTCCAATTATACCATCTTTAAAAAGATTTTGCTCCAGCAATCAATCTCCCATCTTTTATAATGTCAACCTCATTACCTACTGAGTCATGTCTGTTAGCAAATGAACTCTCTATATTATATCCCAACTTAGAACAAAAGTTCTTAGACTGTAATGTTTCCCTTTATCTATTGATGCATTTCTCTTCTCCCCTTTAAAGCAAAAGTTCTAGAATTTGTTGTCTCTACTCACTGTCATTGCTTTCCTACTTTCTCACTTCTCTTTTACTTCAGCGCACTATGAAACAGCCATTATCAAGGCCACTCTCTTACTAAGAATAATGGACAATTCTTAATTCTACCATCACCTCACCTCTTATTAGAAACAGTTGATCATTTTTTCCTTTTTGAAATACTTTCTTCATTGGATTATCAGACTACGATCCTTGTTTCCTGTAATATCATCGGCAGTTCCTTCTTAGTTTCACTTCCCAAATAAACCTCTAAACACTGGTATGACCACCTGTATATAGCTTTAGCTTACTTCTCTTAGCCCACTTCTCTTCACTAGTTGAACCCTTCCAATTCCGTGTCTAAATGCCATATGTAGGACAATGAGCTCCAAACCCATAAAACGTGCTGCCTATTTTTAATACCTTCACTAGAATAATAACTAATAATAGCTAACAGTAGTTGAGTACTTTTTATGAGCTAGAAACTATTCTAAGGACAGTTAAAATAGGAGTTAGTGCATCTGATCTCCTAACCACTGATTTTATAAATTATTATATTGAAGTGTAGAGTGCTTAATTCGGTTCTTAATATTATATAGCTAATAAGTGATTTAACCAAATTTAAACCTAAACAGTCTGGCTCCCTCTGCCAAAACTCTTACTGAATATACCATATTTTTTCTGGATAATTAACAGCTGGCACTTCATACTAAATACAGTGAGACATTTAAATTTGTTTCTAGTATGAATTAATGCAATGTGTATGTGTGTTTATATGTAAATACACAACTTATAGTTAAAGATTATATAGTTATATGCTCAGGACAAAAAGGAAAGAGCAGTTGACTTCCAAGATAATCCACAAATATATACTCTTTTAAAATAATATTTTGCTTGTTTTTTGTTTGCATTCAGCTGAAAGTTGGTCACAATAAGTATTAATGTTAAGAAACTGGGAGGGAAGAAAGCCTAGAGCCTATGGAAGTGTTGGAAGTAATATTCATAAATATGAAGGTGAAAATCTGTTATATATGTAAGTGAATTGTTAATCAAACATAAATTAACTATTTCCATGAGCGTATTACTGAATAAAGTTGAATATGATAAAAATAGGCTAAAAGTTTTTCTACAGGATAAATGAACATGTTTCTTGTTTCACACATTTGCTACCGATTTCATGTAATTTGGAATGATATAACTGAAATGGTAATAAACTATATTAATAACTACAAGCAGTACAAATTGACTAAAAACAACATGAGAACACTACCCAATTACAGCAGATAATATTGGGCTACTGATGATTGATAATCATCTTAGACATAATGAATGTCAGGTCTTCCATGAACCAGGAAGACTTGGGTCATGTATTTGAGAACTCACAAATTGTTGAAATCCACAATTCAATACCTGCTCAAAGCAGTTACTTTTTATTGTTATTGTTGAATATATTGGGAGAAAACAAGTGAAAATCAATCCTTTAATTTCATAGGTCATTTGTGAAATTCAGGTGAATTTATGACACATTGATCATGAACATAAAAGTTACTCGAAGCAATTGTTCTGTAATAAAAATTGAGTGCACATAATATAGTTATAACACAAAATCTGCCACTCATGCAGACATTATTCTGTAAACCCATCGAACTAACTATATTTTCCTTTCTCATTGTATCAGGGTAGCTTGCGGCATGACAGTGATTTGAGTGACAGGCATCCACCCTGGCACAGGGTGATGCATACTTATGTTTTGTTTGTGGGAATTATCCCTCCTTGAAAAATGTAAATTTTAAGTTAGTTTTTATTGAAAAGAGGTATATGAAGAAACAATGTTGTTGTCTTCTCTCCTTAAAAAATCAAAGTTATAGTCTCTAGCTTTGATAAAAATTTTACTAACTTTTAAAATGACTTCGGTTTTGTGATGAAAAAGATCATGAATTATTTAAAAGTTTCAGTTACGTTTTATATACAGATATAGATATAGATGAGACAGAAATAGTACCATACAGTACAATGGAAAAGACCATGCTTAAGAAAAAGCATAGCTTTCAGTATATGTAAAAGAGGTTAGCAACTTTATATCTACATCCACAGAAAGAGCCAAAATCAGTTTTAAATTTTAAAGTTGTGTTGGTCAGGTTATTATATACCATATACAACTATAGTAAATATCTATTATGGAATCCTTATTGAGAATGTTTGTGTGTTTGGTTTGGAGGGGACTTTTGAGAACACCTGATTTGATCTTGGAAACAATGTAGAAATTTCTTCAAAGGTACTCCCATCAGAGGGTCTGCCAGTATTTGCTCAAACATTTACATGGATAGGAAATTTATAACTTCATGAGGAAATACCCTATATTAGAACATACACCATTGTAGAAAGATTTTCTCATATTAAGATCTATTTTGCCTTCGCTACACAGAAAACTCATCCAAAGTGACACAGCACAACCAAATACTTATAACAGAGACCCTTAAACTTTCTATAATCACGTGAAATATTATTTTGATGTTGAAGTGTAACTATTTTAATTGTTCATGCAAATATTATTAAAAAACTGTTAACAAATAAGAATTTTAATAGCATTCTGATAAACTAATCACAATGTATTTATATTCCAAAATTACTTTTATCAGAATAAATCAATTCCTAATTTTGAGAAGACTGAAAAATATCATGCACATGTGGAAAAAAAAAAGATGCATAAGGATTTGGATCACTGCTCTTTCCTTTGGTTCCCTTTGGCCGTATCTTCATTTCCTTACAATGTAGCTGGCCTAATGGGTCATATATCAAACATTGTAAATAGCTTTCCACCACCAGAGCTCCCTGTAGGCAAAGTGTGGCCCTGTGCCAATAAACTAATGGTCTCTTTAGTTATATCAATCAGTAAGTTTGTTTTATACATTCTGTGTTTATTTTCCAAGCAGTAAACTGATTTGTGGGGAGAAGAGAGAAAACAATGCATACAGACTCAATAGACATGTATCACTACATCACTGTGCAGTGCTAAAGAAGTGATATTTCTTTTTTTTAATCCAATAGCCTCAAGGACAACTTGGCCCTCATAACTACATCTTTGTCTTTGAATACCTAACACTTCATAAGTATAGTTATTAATCAGGAAAATGTTCCAGTGGATCATTTAAAAAATAAGATTGGAATTTAGAATTTAGCCCAACCACATCATTTTAATATCGGTTAAACTAAGAAGACATGAGTAAACCTCACTTCCTCTGACTCAAAATTCTGATTTTTTAAACAATGTAGACAAACAATCAGACGTTTCACTAAAAATTTTGTTGAGTCATGCATTGTATAGCTTTTCATAGACAAATCAGTGCTATCTTAAGAAAAAAGACAAATTCTGACACATTCCTCACTTAAAATCTTCTCCTCACTTTGAGTTAGGAGGAAGGGATAATAAGTAGGGAACAGGTTAAGATCCACCTATTCCTCTGTCAAGCCTGGGTAATGAAAAAAATAGCTATATTACCTATTTTTAAGAGAATATATTTTCTGGTTTGTAATGGGCACAAGAGGGAAGTTCATTCTTTCAAATCTAGTCATTTTCACCATTCACAATCCTAAAATGCATGTAGTTGTTTAAGTAAGTAAATCTTGGGGGCAGAGCATAAGCAAAAATAATAGTTTAACAGAGAAAAGAGAAATGAAAGTTTTTATTTCTTACAGGAGAATGACGTGATATAAAACATGAAAACAATTTATTTTGATAGAATTATAGAAAAGAAAACAAAAAGGACAAAGACATGTAAAACATAAAGTGTATAGATGTAACCTATCAGTATCAGTGGTAGAAAAAGAATTAATGACTCTTTCATTCTCTGAAAGCCTAGGAATTGATGATCCCTTTCTATCTCATCTCCCAGGTGAAACAGAATGAAGATCATTAACTATTAAAAAATGGAAGCTACCTTAGTGAAAGTGTTTGCTTTGTTTTGTTTTTACTGGGTGGTATTCTTGGTAGCACTCCATTTAAAAAACAATTATTATCCTTTCATAATGATGGGCTTTTTGAAGGAAAATAATACTTTCTCTTTATGTAGAGAATTAATTAAGGAAAACCTAGAGCCAACTTACCGATTATGATGTATTTTGATAGTTTAGAAAGCAAAAGCATAATGGGATAAAGCATAAAATAGTAGGAAAAACAAAAAGTTTGGAGGCTGAATTCAGTGAGAGAAGGCAGTTACAGAAACACTGCACATTTTTAGAACACTGAGGAAAGCCTTTTAGCAGTAACAGAGACAGAGAGAGAAGGTGAGAAATACCCAAGGAAGAAGAGAAGAAATATAGTAACTCATAACATTTGAGAGCTAAGGTAAGCAAGAGTATAGGAAGAAAAGCTGTGTATAATAACCTCAGCAAAGGAAACAAAAGTTATTGAAAATATAAATGACTTGGTACTTCGTCACTGTCAGAGATGTGCAGTTCTGAAGTCCCTAAAGTATATAGAGTACAGAGAGATTTTTTAAAACATCAATAGACCAACAAAACAGATCTTTTTGTTAAGAACTTGTGGATTTTAGGGACTAGGCACATGCTCTCTTTATAGGTGATCTTTTTCAGCCATTTGGCTTTAAATGTCACCTATGGGGTTGGTCAAAAAGTTTGTTTGGTTATTTCCACACCATGGCTTAGTAGTGCTTAGTTGTCTTTAATTCACTAAAAATAATTTTGTTACATTTTATTATGACAGCTGCCATAACAACATGCATTTAAAAAACATTAAAATCAGTGGAATTCTGTGCAGCCATGTTAATATTGAAGATGGAAGAAAATACGCATTTTCAGTGTATTACGTTTTATTATTCCAAGAAAGGTAAAAAAAATGCAACTGAAACACACACACAAACCTTTTGTGCAGTGTGTGGAGAAGGTTCTGTGACTGATGTAACATGTCAAAAGTGGTTTGCAAAGTGTCTTGGTACTATTGACATTTTCGCCAAATAATTCTTTCCTGTGGAGCTGTCATATGCATTGGAAAATGGTTAGCAGCACCCTAAAGCTAACCTCTCCCCACTAGACACCAATAGCAAGAGATAGCCAAGATACTCAAAATATCCAAATCAATAAAGTTACCAGTGAAAATGAAAAATGTGTCTCTTGTTTTATGGAAAAAAACTGAACAGACTTTTTGGCCAACGCAATATATACTAATAATCACCAAACTTTTATCTACAGAACAGACCTGTCCCCTGAACACCATACCTGGCTCAAAACAAACATTTCCCTTAACAACATTGCCCAGTGTCCTTCCCCATAGCCTGGCCTTCTCCCATGCTTTCCATCTCCTTTAAAACTTTGTGTACTGAGGACAAGAACAGAGAGGAGAAAGTGAGGTAATTTCACATATAACATGCTCAAAGAATAATACCTGATTTCCATATTGCCCATTACCAGTTCTCTACTGCTGCTTCTCCACTCTTCTCTGCCTCTTTTAATGGTACTATTATTCACACACTTGATGCCAACACACCCAGGAGTCTCTTTTTTGCTCAGATATAACATTAAATGCATCATATTTCCACCATCTCCACCTCTATGTCCCTGTCTCCTGCTTTACTCACACCAGCTACTTAAGCAGCCCCTGCGTCAATCAGGGCCTCAGCAGGAAAGAGTCAGCACCCTCAAGCTAACTGAAGAGACTATTTGCAAAGGTTTGGGAAGAGTTTAGGAAAAGTAGCAAGAAAGGATATAAAGCACCCGAGGGATAGTGACAGTGAAGAGATTTTATTGCTCCAGACCCTAAAGGGTAAGAAGACAGAGAAAGCTCCATGGTTAGGACCAGGTGATGAAATCTTTTACTCTCCAGAGTAGGATCAAACTAGCTCATGTAGAGCTATCGGGAAAACATAAATCCTCTACACCTCAATCTCTAGCTTTGTTCTGATCTCCAACTAGTACTTCCCATTGGCTAAACTCAACTGGAAGTCCAAGGGCAAAGGAGTTTCTTGATACACCCTCTCCAGCCTTCCAAAGCACACAGGTAGAAAGGGGTGGATACAGGATGGAGAAGAGTGACACATGTTCTGATTTGGATTTTTCACCCTGCCCTGCCTCATTGCAGTCAGTTCATCACCCTTCCAGTTGCCTCCTCAAAGAAGACTTCCCTGAGTACACCATGGTCAGTAACGAACCCTTGACACTCATCTTATTATCCAGCATCAGCTCTTCTCTATGGTCATATGTAACTATCCAAAATCATTGTATACATGGAAAGATTGATGGATGGATGGACGGATGCATGGACAGGCAAATGGACAAACAGATGGTTGAATCAATAATGGATATGTTTATGTTCTATCTCCCTTCCAAGAATGACTCTAAACTTTGTCAGAACAGAAACCTTATATTGCCTGTTTACTGATGTATCCCCAGTATCTGAAACAATAACTCATTCAATAAATATCTGATGAATGAATTAATGAAGAAATATTTGGATTACTCTGAAAATGGGATTTATTATAGCAAGAATTGGAGTGTTTGGGAAAGTAAACTTAAAAACAATACTTGTGATTAGACTTAGAAGAATGCAAATCAAACTAACAGAGGTTGTGTATCATTGTTTGAGATGCACAGAAACTCTGAGTATAAGAACAATTATCAAAAATTCTTATAATCTACCCATTTTTTTTGTTTGTTCAAAACTATGAATTTCTTACTCTACCAGCATGGAAGCTCATATTTTTTTATGTCTTAATTGTTTAATGACTTGATACAGAATTGTTTTATTCAGATATACAATTAAGTTTTTTCTTTTATGATTACTGACTATATCAATCTTAGGGAAGGGATTATTTAATATTATGTGTTACTTGTCAGCCATTCACATTTATTATTTATTTATTTATTTTTATATTGGTAAATATAGTTATCGTAATTTTACACTATCATTTTGAGGTTATCTTAGCATAGTTGACCAGCCTTTTCAGATATATTCTTGGTATTTCAGATACTCTAAATATAGACTACAAGTCTATAAGGTCCTGCTTCTTGTTATAATTTTTAAATTATTTATGCTATTCAGTACCAAGTTTCAAGTAGTAGTTCAACTCTTGGGCAGTGAGAGGATGAATATTTCTTTCATTAGGATGCTGAGCATAACAGTATAGTTTTTAGACTAATTCATTTATGTTGAGGTTTCCACATAGACACCATTTATGATTAGACTCTAACTTTGTCACCTGTGACCCTCAAATCCATGAAAATAGAAGTTTGAGTTCATCAAGTTTAGCAGATGCCCTCAAAGCTAAAGCCAGATTCAGTGCTCAACATGTTGTGCAGCCTTCCAGGTTTCCCTTCATCCTAAACCATGTATTTTTCACTTTCCTTTTACTTCATTAAATGCTTTGAAGGAGATATTTTCCCCATACTTGTGGGTGTGTGTTGACAGAAATGAAAGTCCCCAGCTCCCAGCTGAGTGCATGTAACCACTACCTTCCTGAGAGGTGTAGGACAATACTGTATGACTAGACCCAAATGGAGGTAATTACACAGCCACCAATGAATGTTAATTTTAAAACAATTTTGTGAATGAGTAGACGAATAATTTACTTCGTTGTTTGACTAAAAGCTGATTTTTCTCCAAATATTGCTGGACCACAAACTCAGGTTCTAAGCATATTTAACTCTATACTAACATTTGATTCCAGAGGTATTAAGTTTTTCCCCTCATTAAATTCTGTTTTAATTGGTCTCAAGATTTCATGATAGATTTTTGGTCAAGGTGTTTCAATTAAAAAGTACTAATTTGAAAAACTAATAACTTAAAAACTGCCACATGCACACACACACAAAAACAAACAACAAACAAACAAATGGTCTATGAAACATTTTCCTTTCCTTGAGATGCATTGTAATCATTAACCAGTCTCTTACTATTAAACTTAAATGGCCAATTGAGACAAACAGTTCTGAGACCGTTCTTCCACTACTGATTCAGACTGGGGTGTCAGGTATTGGAGATAATACTCATTTAGCCTTCTGAGCTTTCTGGGCAAACTTGGTGACTTTGCTGATTCCAGCTGCCCTCTTGTCCACAGCTTTGATGACTCCCACAAAAGTTGTCTCATGTCACGAGCAGCAAAATGGACCAGAGGAGGATAGTCAGAGTAGCTATCAACACACATGGGCTTGCCAGGAACCAATCAATGATGGCGGCATCACCAGATTTCAAAAACTTTGGGCCATCTTCCAGCCTTTTCCCAGAATGATGATCAATCTCCTTCTTTAGCTCAGCAAATTTGCAAGCAACGTGAGCTGTGTAACAATCCGGAACAGGTGCATATCCAGCACTGATCTGGCCTGGATGACTTAGGATAATCACTTGAGCTATGAAGCCAGTTGCTTCCATTGGTGTGTCATTTTTGCTGTCGCCAGCCACACTGCCATGATGTACATTCTGTCAGACATATTTTTGACATGGAGGCCCATGTTGTCCCCAGGTAGAGCTTCACTCAAAGTTTCCAGGTGTATTTCAACAGACTTTACTTCATTTGTAATGTTGACTGGAGCAAAGGTGACCACTATGCTCCACTTGGCCACAGGAACAGTATCGATCCCATTAATTTTGTGGAAATCCTGGAGAGGCAGATATAGAGCTTGTCAATGGACAAGCTGGTGGCAGGATGCAAACCAGAGATTTAAGCAGCATGATTCCACTGGTATTACTGTCTTTATGGGTGACACTACATCCCTTGAACCAAGGCACATTGTAGCCATTCCAACCAGAAATTGGCACAAATGCTACTGTGTCAGTGTCGTAGCCACTTTTCTTGATGTAGGCGGTGACTTCTTTAACAATTTACTGGTATCTCTTCTGGCTGTAGGGCAGCTCAATGAAATCCATTTTGTAAACACCAACAATCACCAGTTGTTTCACATCCAATGTGGAACCCAGAAGGGCATGCTCAGGGATCTGACCTTGGAGAGTCCTGCTTCAAATTCACCAACACCAGCAGCAACAATCAGAACAGTACAGTCAATCTGAGAGTTGCCTGTAAACATGTTTTTGATAAAGTCTCTGTGTCCTGGGGCATCAATGGTGGTCATAAAATACTGGTCTCAAATTTTCCCAGGAAGATATCAATGGTGATATTATACTCATGCTCAGCTTTCAGTTTATTCAAGATGCAGGCATACTTGAAGAAGCCCTTCCTTATCTCAGCAACTCCTTTCTCAAATATTTTGATGGTTTTCTTATCAATCCCACCACATTTGTAGATTAGATGGCCAGTAGTGGCAGACTTGCTGGAACCTATATGTTCAACACTAATGATGTTGATATGAGTCTTTTCCATTTTGGCTTTGATTTAGTGCTGGTTTCCATGACACCTGTGTTCTGGTGGCAAACCCATTGCAAAAAAAGCCTATTCTTTTATTTTTATTAAATTCTGTAGTAACTCCATTTGGGGAAGTTTATGAAAAAGAAGACATACTTGAATATTTTTAAGGGTAACAATTTGGAAAATCAACTTGGAAAGCCAATTTGGTAATATTTATCAAATATTTATCAAAAGTTTTATGAAGTGTTCACAGGCTTTGAACTCAGGTATCCATTTCCTAGGAATTTACCCTGAATAAAGACCTATATAAAATAGTTGTATTGTAACATTTTTGTCTAGTAAGAGGAAAATATTTAACTAAAGCATGACACATTTACTCTGTAAGATCTTTTATAGCAATAAACTATGAGACTTCGTGACAGTATGAAATATGTCTAAACAAAAAATTCAGATGTAAGTATTATAGGTAGTAATCATAAGATTTAACTATATAGACAATGTTTTAATTTTCAATGATTCATATATAGATATTTAAAAATTTAATGTGCAATGCTTCCTTTGAAGTAAATTGACAGAATGGCCAATCCTGAAAGTTCAAATTTGTAACACTTTGAAAAAGAACACAGTATTTGAAACTTGATTGAGTTCTACATGAGAGGGAAAAGAGAAAACATTGATTCTTGATAAATTATCCAAAATATATATAACTTTTCTAGTCTAAATCCTATGTAACACAATGGTATGTTACAAGGGAGAGAACTGACTAAATAATGATAAAAAAATAAGACCTATACTAAATATGATTGTGGGATTATTTTTGATAATTTATTCACTTATTTATTAACTTAGGTTGGCATAGCTCTATAGTAGCAAGTCTGAACTTTAGAGTGAGATATCTTTGGTGGGAAAATTATTTGATTTGGGGGCAATGCTGGGCAGATAACTTAAATTTTATAAATGTGGTTCAATAACATTATCATCAAGATTTGAGGTAAGAATTAAATAGAAAAATATACTTAATGTATCTGGCATCAAAATGCATATAGCTGTCCCAAAATGTAATTTTTTCTCTATCTTTTCCTTTTATTACAGGGCCATCTAGAAAAGAAACTGAAATTTCTAAAATGAAATGCACAATTTATTTATGGATTTATTTTTATATTAAGAACACTCAAATTTTAAGGATTCTAAAAAAAATATTTTCTTAGGGAAAATACAATACATTTCATTCACTAAGTGGAGGCTTCAAAATGGTTTCTTCCCCTTCTTGAATATCAAAACTTGACAGTTTTAAGAATTCAATATAAATTAATCAGAAGTGATCATATTAAATTTTATTTGAAATGCACCAAACATTTAAAGCTAGCATTAATTATTAAAGACAAAGGAGGTTTTCAATATACATGCTAAAGTCCCAAACTGATACCAAAAAAGGCAATGAAAGTTAACAAATAGCCACTCTTTTGAGCATTACGCCAATGGAATCAATATACTCATCCTCCAAAGAGAAGATTAATCTAAGACTTATACTGATCTCTAGCCTTCAGTATTACTAAGGAGCACTGCATTAACTTCCAATTCAATAATAGATAAGCTTTAATTTGTCTCTTTTTAGGACTGAAAGGAACAAATTTATACTTTTCTCTGACTGGATGACTTTAATGGTATCAGAGAGACAGAGAGAGAGAGAGAGAAGAAAAAAAAAAAAGATGACATTAGCCATATAACACACTCTAGGGGATTTTAATATTACTGTCGTATTATATTTCTCCTGAATGAAGGCACCCAAGGAGCGTGACATGTTATTTCTTCAAAGAAGCTTTTCAAAAAGCAAAAGCCTTCCATTGACATGACTGAGAAACTAGCTTATAATTCCTCGTAAGTGGATATGTATCCTGCCCTGAACACATATATAAATTAATATTTTCCCCAAATGTATATCTTATATGTTATTTGTTTGGAATATATTTTTCATTGTAAAATCTCCTTTACAAGCACTGAATCAGCTTTCAGGTTAAATGTATAAGTGATAAATAATACAATTCTAAGTTTTTCAATGTGTATTTGCATTTTTATAACTAAAGGGAAAAAAATACTGGTAGGAGAAAAGAAGGGCTCTTCTTGGTTCTCAGAGAAGCTAGGAGTCATTTGTTGTCATATAAAGTCTCAATTATTTCTACAAATAGAATAGGTAAATCATGCATAATTCAAAAGCATGAATAATAAAAAATTATATTATATTTGGCTTTGCACTATATAATTTGGGAGGCAGAGATTTTACCTTCCTGACATGTAAGATACAACCAGAATGATGAGCAGGACTTGGACAAGTTAATATGGGGAAACATGGTACAACATGGAAATGAAGTAGTTTAATAATTTTTGTATAAAGTACAACAGCAAAGCTTTCTGTTATGTTGATAGCTAAATAAAACACATTTTACTCCTGCTCCCATGAAAGATTAAAATTATAAGCTAGCTGACTTTCCCTGGAGTATAAAAACCCTGAATTAAGAGTCAGAAAATTTTGATTTTGGTCCTGGCTCTTTCATTAATGCATAAGCTTTATGTTTTCATGCCACTAATATTAGCTTTATAGACCTTCAATATTTCATGTTTAAAATGTTGTAATTGCATGAAGCCATCTCCAGGGTACTTCTCAGATTTTAAAATCAGTATATTGGCAATTACTTCTATAGCTGAAGCTGGCTCTCTCAGGGAAAGAAAATGGGCTCTTGGCACTAGTTCTTAAACTTATTTCTACTAGACACACATTAAACAATGAGATTTTTTTTGGTCACTGCCCCCTGCCTTTCTTTCCTTCCATTCTTTCTTACACCTACCACACTAGTCCACTGAAACTGCTACCCAAGGACATCAATGGCTTCTATGCTGACAATCTAATGATTAGTTCTTTGTTCTTATCTTAGTATACCCTTCAACAGCAGCATTCAACATATGAATTATCTGTTTTTTTCTTAAAACACTTTCTTCATCTGGTTCCTGGAAGATCATTCTTTCTTAAATCTCTTCCAATCTCAATATGCTACTCCTAATCCTCTTTTGCTTGATCTTTCTTTTCTCAACCATTAATGGTTGAAATGCTTAAAGTTCTCAGATCTCATCACTTCTAATCTGTACTCATTGCCTAAGTGATCTTACCCAATTATATGGCTTAACACATGTAGGAACAACTTATAATAGTATTTCCAATTAAGAACTATCTCTTTAACTACAATTTCAAAATCCAGTCGCTTACTTGATGCCTTTATTTGGGCATTGAATAGGCTTTTCAGACTTAACTTGTCCAAAATCAGTATCTTGATTTTCACCAGGCACCGACGTCCTAATTTTCTTCCTTCTAATCTTCCCACAATCACATTCTTCCAGTGGTTCAAGCCAACATTTTAAGATCAACTCTAATTCATCTCTTCTTTAAAATATGTTTTATTGATTATACTGTTACAGTTGTCCCAATTTCTTTTCCCTCTGCTCCTCTTCACCCAGTGACCCCTATGTCCATTGGTTGTACATATAGTTCTTCTCAACCTCTTCCTGTCTACTCCATTTCCTCCCACTATGCTTCTTAATTCCTGTACCATCTCCCTCCCTTTCCCCCTCCCCTCTCCTTGCTGCCCTCCTCCCAATATGTTCACCATATCTATAATTCTTTTTCCACTCTCATTGACTACTTAATTTGCCCTCGTTTCAATTTCCTAGCTTCTGTTGTTGGTTCTTGTGATGCAGTTTTCATTTTAATGTTCATAATTTTGATCCTCCTTCTTCTAAACCAGTCCCTTTAACATCTCATATAATAGTGGTTTGAATCTAATGAACTCCTTCAGTTTCTCTAGTTTATAATTTAAAAATCTTATTTCTTTAATATTATATTATCAATGCACTGACTTTTATTAATTCTACTTATTGATTTATTATACACTCATTTGTCCACACAAACCTGTTTGATTTATTTGTACTTTATATAATTGAGCATTTTTAATAATGTAAAAAGTACGCGTGAGTCTATCATTCAACATAAAAACTACTCCTCAATAATATCTCCTTTAGATGATTTACCACAGAACAGCCAAAGAAATCCTTTAAAATAAGGAATAATTTATATATGTGTTCTCCATATCCACTTCATCTGCCTGCCACTTTTAACCCAAATAACAACCGTCAAGATTGATGGGTCATCATTTCCTTTCTATAGTTTTATATATTTTAAACTTATCTATATGCATTCCCATATATAAAAAATATTTTTGACTTCATAGTAAGGCTTTCATGAGTAATGCACTTATTTAGTACTTAATATTATATTGCTGAGAATCACCCAGATTGTTTTATGGGACTGAGAATTCATTCTAACTGCTGCATAATATTCCATTATGTGAATATTCCACAGCTGAATTGTCTACTCTCGTGTCATTGAACCCATAGATTGCTTCTAGGTTTTGGCCACTGTAAACAATGCAGCAATGAACAATCTTATACATGTGGACAGTTTCTCTCAAGTTGCAGAAAGTGCTGTTAGCGCATTTCCCCAATTCTCAATACTGGTTGCTGCTGGTGCTGCTGCTAAAAGCTTATACCTACAACCTTTCCTGGAGGATCACTCTTGGGAACGTCAGGTGCAACGTCACCTGAGTTGCCAGGATTGTGCCCCAGCCTCCCCACACACCCCACCTGAGGCAGCTGGGAGTCAATGAAAGTGTACAAAAGCCCTGCTCCTTTGTCTCAAGGCAAGAAAGACTGTAGAGGAATCAGGCAAAACTACTTCCTTGCTTAGTTCCCCTGCTTTCCCTACCGTGCTTCCTAACTCCCACAGTTGTAAGCTTCTCCTGAGGGCACTGCCTTAACAAATCATTGCTCAGGAATCCCTGTCTTTTTTCTGGGGAATTTTGACCCAAAACAAACTTAGGATTGTAAGGTATAAGAACATACAATTTTATAAGACCGTTTGCTTTTCAAAGGGCTTGTATTAATTTCCACTCCCCTCAGTAATACACAGGAAAGTCTGTGCATTAGTATCTCCATCACTCAGTATTGTCAGATCTTTATAATTTTTTTCTGATAGGATAAACTAGCATCTCATTATGAAATATATATTTATTACTAAAAAGTGAGTTTTATTTATATTTATTGACCATATATGTTTTTATAACATGTTGGTTCATGTCTTTTCACCCATTTTTAAAAATTAGTTCTTGAGCTTTTAACATAAAATCATGAGTTTTTTTAGACATTACTGATATTAACAATCCTTTGTTATTTTTAAGTATTCTAAGTAATGCTGAGTTTTTAGTTGTCAATTTTACTTTTTTTTAAAATTGTATTTATTTATTCAAAGAAAGGGGAAGGGAGGGACAAAAAGAGGGAGGGAAACATTGATGTGAGTGAAACATCAATTGGTTATCTCTTGCATGTGCCCCCACTGGGGACCAGGCCCGCAATCTAGGCATGTGCCCTGACCAGGAATCGAATTGGCGACCTTTTGCTTCATAGTACATTACCCAATGAACTGAGCCACACCAGCCAGGGCTCTTCAGTATTTTTTACCAAAGAAATGAAAAAATAACTTTAGCATAATAAAATGAAACATTTCTTCTATAGCTATATATTTTTGTTCTTACTATTAAAAGATTTCCTACATCGAGGTCTAAGTTTTGACATATGGTATGTTGTTTATTATTCAGTTCCCATTAGGATTTATCCTTTATTTATTTATTTATCATTGTATAATTATTTAATTTTACTTATACAGGAAAGTTTCATGTATAAGATGCTATGTACATCTAACCTAATCATTTTCTAATCATGGAATATAATGTGCATATACCTCTTCCATACTTATCCTACCTGAAATTTTTTGAGGTTTGCTTTTTGGCCTTTTCACATGATTAGTATTTTTAAATGTCCCATGCACATCTGAGAAACTTTTTTCTGGTTCTTAGATGCAGAATTATTTTATGTGTGTCAGATACATATTGTTGTACAGATTATACTTTTTGTGTTGGAAATTTTTCCCCATCTGTTCATTCTACCCTAGTCATGGTAGATTCTTCACTTTCCTCCGACCAAGCCAAACACATGCTTAGTTTGGGGCCTTTGATTTTCTATTGTCTATACCTGGATGACTTCTCCCACATACAACTGAATGCTTATACTGTATTCCTTCTCTCAAACCTCCTTATTGGAAAATCATACATAAAAATGCCACTCCCAAACAGACACAGCTCTCTCTGTCTTGCCTTTATTCTTTTTCTTTTTCTTTTTCTTTTTGATGTGTGTGTGTTTAAAGAACTTTCATCATCACTTGTCTCATCAGTCCAATAAAGGAATTGCTTTTTTACCTCTAATACCTAAGCATCGTTTTATCCTCCTCTTCTATCTTTTCTTTTCCCTACTGAGAGACCTCACTCTTTAACCACTTGTTACAACTGGTACATTACAAGAGTTTCAGAATTAAAAGCACATACTTGAATGTTTAGTTTGCCCTGTGGGAGAAAAGGAAATGAATAGACACTCGCTCACTCACACACGCACACACACACACACACACACACACACACATTCTTCAAAATATGTGAGTGCAAAATAGACATAAATTCAGGAAATTAAAAGAATGAAGAACCTTATATTGAGTAATTGAATATTTTGGAGGTCTCAACAGCACAACAGAGGCAGCTATGGAATTGTGTTACTCAGTCCCTTTTCAAGGGAGAAGAAGTGATGAGAGATATAGTCAGCTGACAGCCTCCACCTGCCATATACCTATGGGATATACCAGTGTTCAGGTTGAGGCACAGCCTTACAAGGTTACTCCCATAAATTAATTGACCACAGTGCGGGAAGTTGAGTCATACTTCCCCAATGCCACTAAACTCTGAAACATCATTGCTCTGGGATCCCCAAACATGCTGCTCAAGACTTCCTCAGAGCTCATTATGGTTTAGAGATTCTACCCAATCCTTATTTTTTCTCATACTACTTCATAGGTATCAGATCCATGTTTTAGTCTGAAGACAATCTCTGCCTACTTCTGTTTTATCTCCCCTATACCCTTTATAGCTATTGCTTTTACATCCCCCCCAAATCTCTTTTACTTTTAATTCTATTTGGTTTCTGCTTCCTGGAGGACCCAAACTGACAAGAAACAGTGGTTCTTATGTGAAACCATTAAAATATAAAGCACCAGAACTTTAATTGGGATAAGTCTGAAATCTGCTGAATATTCATTTATTCAACAAATATTTGAGAACCATTTGTACCTATGTGATTGTCTTAAGAAGAATCATGACATTATTATTGAAGATTTAATTAAAGCATTTCTATTTTTTGTTCTTTGGAATTCAGAGAAAATAACTCCTGTTCTCCCATTGTCTGGACCATAATTGTAAATTACCAAAGTGTTACTTTATCTCTTGTGACGTGAAATAACTTTCATTTTAAATTACTAAGCTTCATTGACTAGTCAGGTTTGCCAGATGATAATAGGCTATAAAAAATAAAGAGAACAAGTAGCTAACTACCCAATTAAAGAGCAAAATAGTAACAATGCCAAAGATTCTATTTCTGAAATGCTTAGATCCTTTAAACAATTAAAATTTGAATAGAAACACAAATAGCCTATCAAATTATTATCAAGATTTGGGAATAGAGTCATTAATAAAATAAAGTCTGCTTTTCTTTCATGCAATATATGTGTTCTGGAAAGTTTTATGCAAATTGAATTGGTCTAATCAAATCATGCACTAAGGCTTTTTATTAAGGGAAATTATGAATCTCTTACCAAAGAATTATCTAGAGTTTTATACTGGCTTTGCTTAAATCAAGGTGAATTGTCAAGATGGCATATTTTAATATACTAAAAATGACAAATAATTGGAGAGGAAATGTCTAATAATTAAATTCAAAAGCTATATCTTGGAGTCTGGACTCCTACAAATTGAAAAGGGAAATGTCCTGAGTTCAACTCAATTTCAGTAAATGTGTAAAATAATCAGTTCTTTTAAACCAATACTTCACTCTTTAAGATATCTTGGTCCCTTTTCAAGTTATCTTTCTTTTCAAGTACTCAGGAACACATTTTTTCCCTACAATATATGTTAATAGACATTTTTATTGCAAATATATAAAATCAAGATACTCTGTTACTTTAGGTTATATTGATATAATGTTTTACCTTATAAAAATCTTAAAACAGAGTTTATATTTTTAAAAATCCCCACAAAAGAGTAAAAGGTGGTGAAGGAAAGATGATAGTGTTAGCTAGTTATTATGTAAGAATCATAATCTGCTAAGTAATATCTGCAACTTCTAAATGTCAGAATCTATTATTATATAAAACCACCTCAAATGACTCCATTAGCAGAAGTTACCATAATAATCTTCTAAATTCCACTGAATAAATTTTCTCTATGAAATTTCTTCTTCATTTTGTAACAGAATCTGAACGTAGTACTATGACAATTAGATGTATAAACACTGATGTTCTGATTTCATAAGAAGTTTTGCATATGGATGAGAAAAAATTTGTCCCTGCTCAGAATTTTGGAATATTAAATGGCAGCCAGATAGTGATTTTTGAAATTTCAGTTTCACAGTGGTCTTTCCAAAGGGCTTTTTTTTTTTTAATTTTGCAAGCAGATTGCTTCAAAAGGACAGGTATTTCTCCTGAGTTCACTTAAGTATCTGTAAGCATGATCTTGATGGCTCATATATTAGATGTCTATAATAGTTAAGGGGTTATACTTTCTTCTCATTCAAAGGCAGAGATAAGATGCATGTGGAGCAGAACTACCTTTGAATTTTCAGTCACTGTTAGCCTTTTTGGCATAAAATGACATGTGCTGTAGACTTTGAAGACATAGTGGATGAATCCACATGCTTTCAGTTTTCAAACAAAATAAAAATGTACATTTGTACAATATCACATCGCTGTTACCTAGGGCTAAAGTTCAGACAGCGTTAAAAAGAAATAATTAACACAAACTATTCAAATAAACCCATCAGTATTCCAGCTGCACAGCAATAATCTGATAGCAGAGACTGAGTTTAACTTCATATATATTCAGAACTTGTTCTTTATAATCCAATCTTGATTCCTGAAATTTTATTAAGCATTGTTTTGGTTCTTCTTTGACTATTTAGTATCTCAAATTTATTTTGTATTTATTCACATACATCCCATTAGAGGAAAGTATCATTTCAAGTTACTATTAGGAGATTCAATGATAATATTATAGTCATCTAGTTGATATATCCACCTTCTGACTGACAGGACAACCTTCATTGCTTCTTTTCATGATAGAATATAGAAGTTGATTTTATCTTTACTTTGTTAAACAATAGAATAATTTCTTTTAAAATGAGTGCTTTGTAAATGTAGTGTTTAAACAAGCCAGTATACTTGAAAATAGCAATTCAGAAAAGACACATTTGACTACTCTAATGTTGCTTAGTGATTTAAGATAGAAAATGAATGCCTGTAGGATTTATTTGCAAACAAAACTTATGATGATTCTGGAGTGCTCAGAGCAGGTTGAAGGAGTGCCTTCTTGTCTCCAGCTATAATATCTTAGTCTCCTCCTTCCCTTGCAGGTAACTCAGGAAACTCAAATTTCTTTCCCTACAAATTTCTCATTATTTTTATGTTTCTTTTTAATGCCTATGAAGCAATTTCTACTTTCAGTTCATTTTCCTTGCTTTCTATGTGCTCAGATCCTAACATTCTAGTCTATATAAAAATAAATAAAGTACTCTCCTAATTTAAATATTTTTAATGTTGAAAAGAGAAAAATATGTTCATAGATTACTTTAGGTAATGATCTCCTCTTTTATTGCAAGTATTGGCACGTGTATTCCTGAAATATATTTTTTAAGAAGGGCACAGAAGCCAATAACTGTAGCACCATGTAATAAGCACTATAATGATAGAGATTTGAAATGTTGGTATCTCCAGGGGAGCTCAGAAGAGAGAGCAAGTAATTCCTCCTGGGGAAATTTATAAGTGATACCACCGTGAATGCAAGTAATATTCCTGTTTTGTTATCTGTGTAAGATTTTGTAACCTGTAAAATATAGAACTTAGAGTGAAGAACTCAGAGTTCAAAATCATTTAAAGGGTGATTTTAATTTCAGAGAAGAATGAACAGTTTAATTCTGAATGATTTTCAGTGTGGTATTCTTGCTCTTGGTTATACTGGACATGAAGATTTAATGTGACAGAATGTGAATTTAGAGTTCTGAATGTGCTAATTTTATAATTCAGGGGTCCTATGGAGAGCCACTGCCTAGGGAATTAATATGTTAAAGGAAATTTGCAGAGTTAAGAGCTTCAGGCTAAAAGAGCTGTGAAATATAATGCAGTATTTTCTTTTCCAAAATAGGAGAAACTTTACTGTCAAGGAAGTAATTCTATGTCCTCTTTTTTCTATAAACAGAAATATCCACGAGGATCTGTTGAAAAATTTATTTCTTTCATTTGTTTTCTTTTGCTTATTTCATATTCAAACATATATTCTGGTTTGAATTTACCCACTATTTTGTACTATTTGCATTCTGTACTAGTCTCTTATTACTTACCTAAAAATAACCTCAACATTTAGAGACTTTAAAAAATAATCAATTTTATTATATTATTGGTGGTTCAGCAATTTGGAAAAGGCTCAATTATGACTCTTCTGCTCCATGTACTGTTGAATGAGGTTACTTGATGTTACTCAGCTGAAAGAAGGGCTGATCTTGAGGGTCCAAGACAGCTTCACTCAAGTGCCTGGAGACTGCTGGCAAGGCTGGGAAGGTGGTTTCAGCTGAGACTGACCACACGTGGCCTCATCTGCATATTCTCAGGGTAGTCAAATTTCTATACGGTTCTAGACTCACAAAGAAACTATCCAACTATTCTGTGTGAGGTGGGTGGAAGCTAAAGTCTACTGATAGTCCAGCTTTGAAATTAGATTTCACTTTTCAATGGGAGGGGTAGCAAAGAATCTGCAGTCATCTCTAGTCTACCACAGTCTGATGTTTGGTCAGCAATTACTTGTATTTCTGACATTTGAAAAAATATACAATGCCCTCTCAAGGTACCTAAAAGTAACATCTTATTACAACACTGGGCTCAAGTTTAAATTCTTGGATTTTGACATCTAAATCAGGTCCAGGTTAAAAAGTATGTCTAATTCTATTCCAGCTACATATTTTTATATAAAATCTATGCCAAAAATATAATTCTTTTATTACATATTAACAGTTCTCATAATTCTGTGGATTTATTGGTCTCAGATGTATATTCTCACTCAATATCTCTCATGCTGTTACATTCTGGCAGGTTCTGGGACTTTAGTTAATGAAGGACTTCTTTACTCACTGTTCAGTGCCTGGGCTGGGAGGTTTTGAAAAACTGGAATATGGTAACCCATGTCCCTCTGTTGCCTACTTTGGTTTCCCCAAGGCAGAATACTTGAACTTCTTATGTAATGGCCAACATCCCTCATAATGAGTATCCAAAAAAGACAGGAAGAGGAAGTTGACAATCCTTTATAACTCAGAACTGGCACAATGTCACTCCACCATTGTTGGGAAACTTCCTACTATCAATGGAAGGGACATACATTCATTACCTATGAGAGAAGTCTCAAATAATTTGTAATCATGTATAATCTGCCTTAGTCCCAACTCTGGCCACAAATCATTTATATTTCTTCAAAAACCAAAATGAATATGCATGTCTTCCAGAGACTTCCAAGTTTTACCTAATTGTTGTATCAAGTTCAGGTTCAAGTTTTAGGATTTTTCCACGGAAATGAACTTCAAGTGTGGATGAGGTTCCCTGGGTATGGTTTCCCTAGTACATACTCTAGTAGAGTTCCACTCAATCATAAACCTTGGGTACTAATAAGATAAGTTATCAGACCCTCCCACACGTGTTCAACATTGATGAGGTAGGTATAGGATAAGCACAGTAGATACTCCCTTCCATGGAAGTGCAGGGAGAACAAGAACTACACAGAAAAAAAAGAACTACACAGAAGTCATTATGGTCCATAGAAATTCTAAAACGCATCTGTGCACATGTTGACAATGATCCTTGGAGGTTGCTCCTTCACTCGGCTCTCTATTTTTATTTTGTGTTGTGGGGTTGTTGTTTTGCTCTTAAATTCGCTCTTTCTTTTCCATAGGAAATGGCCATTGTTTAATCTGATGTACCCTTTTCATTCTGTTTCCTGTTTGTAGAAATTTGGAGTTCTAAAGCCACTTTTCCTGTTGCACTATCTATATCCCTTTTAAGCTAAGCTGTGCTCTTCAAAGTTTTGAGTTTCCATAAGCCATATTAGAATTCACTTCAGACAAGACCCTCCATCATTGGGCCACTAGGGTACTGTTGTGAAATAATGTCTATAAGTTTATTAGAAATCCTTTTGTCTAGAAAAGAGGATCTTAAATCTTTTGAGGACTTAAAAAGAGGCTTACATCACCACTCAGTTTCTTCTTTACCCAAAGACCACATTTTACTGCCTTCAAGTTGATGTTTTCCTTGAGACCGTGTTTTACTTTGAGAATATTTTACTAAGAGATATTTATCATAAGAAATAGTTTTAATATCAGCTCTAGTATGTCCTGGCTCCTTTACATTTCCTCTAAATTCTTCTGGAAGACTAAACCATTTGATCTTTAGGTTACTTCTCTTTTCATATTTTATCTTGTAGAAGTTGGCACTTTCTATATTCTGTCTAGAAATCTCTCCAGTGAGATTGATGAGTTCATGTGGTGACCTTTCAATTTTTTACATTATTTCAGGTAACAGAGCTGCCAAATTTTTGCTGCTACCTGTCACCTGTGTTCAAAACCAGTATCAGGTGTTTTAGGGTAGGGTAAAGACAGGGTCCCATTTCCTGCTGCTAAATTCTAAATTCTGTTCTGGTTATCTACTACTGCAAAAAAAAATCACTCCAAAATCATCGATTTAAAAAAATAACATTTTATTACATCTCATGGATTTGTAGGTTAGGAAATAGATGAGGACAGGTAATACTTCTATTACATTACCTAAAGTTACTTGGCAGACATTGGTAGAGGCTGGTATAGATGGTCAAATATGGCTATTCTCTCATAAGAAGCCTTCACAGGGATATCTGAAAATCTGGCCTCTTTTAGGACTGTCAACTGGTACGCCTACAAGTGGGTTATCAAACTTAGGTGTCTTAGGATAGAGGACTTTTTACATAAGATTTTAGGGCTCCAAAAAGTGTTATATAAGATCTCAGTGGAAATGGAAAATTTCTAATTATCTAACTTTAGAAATCCCAGGATGTCACTTCTACATTATTCAATTGGTCCCACAAGTCATTACAACTGAGATTTTAGGTGAGGAAAAACATAAAGTAAGGAAAAAAATACTCTCCCTCTTGACAAGAGGAGTAACAAATAACCTTTAGCCATTTTTAATCTACCACACATTTCTACTATGTAAAATAATTTTCACAAAAGGGTATATTTTGATATGAGCTTTTATGGTATCTTCTATATGAAGGATGTTTTAAAACTGGTTGTTACTTCTCCAATAAATAATTTTGTTGTGCTTGAGATTCATATCAGTTTTATGAAGAAATTCTTTGAGTTGAGACTAGTCTGTAAATGCATATATAAATAATAAATATCTAAATGTTTCAAGTGAGTACAGTTAGCATTATGTTCTGAAGTACAAATATTTCTTTGAAGATGAAATGTTACATAGGAGTTAAGTGTAATGATTTTGTTTAGAATTAAATTTGGGGACTTTTCCCCTTCCAAACTGAGAATACCCCATATCAGCTAATATCAAGCTCATCTCAATATCTGAATGAGCCTAGCCAAGATCTGAAAAGTACCTAGATGAGCCCATGGAAAATGACTTCATGCACTTGTCCACTCAGTAAATGCTTATTGTTTTTATACATTGAAATTTAACCTGGTTATTTAATGTTTTATGATCATATATATTTATGTCACCTTTAAAAGTTTTTATAAAATATTACAAGCAAACATAAAGTAATGGAAATCCTAGAATTAAGAACTGTATATGTAACCATGAGTAATAAACATTCCAAATGCATTTAAGGGCTCTGTATGTAATATGCCACTCAATTCTCCCACTTTCTTATATTCTAGAGATAATAACAATCTTACTTTTTTGTTATCTTCAAGCATTTTCACAAATCTACTATGTAAGTGCTTTCCTGTGAACAATTATAGCATCACTTTTAATTTTTATAAACATGTTATATATATTCTTTATAGTCTGCAGTGACGTCATACTCAACATTATATATATTTTAGTTTTTGCCATTTTAAAACACATCATTTCAGTTTGATCATTTTTACTATTGTATTGCATTACTTTAAATGTCTATGTAACAATTTATTAAAGCATCCCCCTCTATATGGGCATTATGTTATCTTCTTAGGCCACCAGACACTGTTTTGTGTACTGACTATATATAGAAATTTGGTTTTAAATTTTATATCCTACTGTTTGGAGTTACAGGAGCAATGAAAATTCTTTGCACCAAAATATATTTTATTCATGTTTCAGGGTTTATCTCATGTATTCAGCTAACAAATACCAAAGTTAATACTATTCATGCTGACATTTCTATACTTCACAATTCTGCAAAATTAGCAAAGTTCATATAAAGATTGACTTCAACCATTAGAAACATTGAAACAATTTTGAATTATTATTGCTGTACTTTTAATAGTTAATTTTATTATATTTTTCCATTACCATTTATCCTTATTATATATATTTAACTATTTTGTACAGATTTATTCAACAGGCTATAAATCCTAGAAAATAATTTGAATTATTTGTTCAAAATTTAGAAAAATCAAAACAGACTCCTTAGCACTGCATTTTTTTAGTTTTGGCCTAAGATCTTTATTCTAGGTGTGAATTAGAATATATAGAAGTATTTTATGTGAGATTGGGTAACATCATGTACTAAGAAGATATTGAGAGTTTAAGTGTGAAACAAACCTTTTAATAATCATGAAGAACTATACGTAAAATTAAACATTTATTTCATAATTTAGAATACCTTTTAATGATTATATATGGTGCCTGCTTCTCCTTTGTAGATACAGATATGTTATCTTTACAAAGCAATTTATGTGTACTAAATTAAGGAAGCCATTATTTCCATAAGTTCAGAAAATTAAAGGCAATATAATCCAATAAAATAAACTTCATGACCTCCACTTCCAGGTGCCTGGCTGCAAAATATTGACTTTAATATCAAAATATTTATGTTAAGAATATTTGCACTCCTTAATTCACTGTTAAATGAAGTTTAATTCTTAACTATGAGATCTAAATGTTTAGACAGACCCATATTAAAGAATCATATAAATAACTTTTATGTCTCCAAATACTACTGTTAGAAAGAGTTCAGAATTGTAATTATTTTTTAATAGAGCAAAGACTGGCCTAATTTACTGTCCTTATTTTTAATTGTAACTTTTCTATTTCCATCATCATAATATAATCTATGGACTTGATATGTTGTTCCACTTATTTATGCATTTATTCCAAGCAGTCTTTCATTCTTAAGAAGGCTCTATTGATTTCTTTAGCTCATGGTAATCTCCAGGTTTCAAAAGGGCTAGTGTAGTTACATAATTTGTGGGGCCCACTGAAAATGAAAGTATGGGGCTCTCTTGTTTAACAATTGTTAATTGTTTAAAGATATTAATAGCAGAGCATTAAACCAATGTAGGCCCTACTAAATATGGGGTTCTATAAAACCACAAAGCTCCATGTCCAAGAAGCCAGCTCTGTAAAAGGGTAACAACAGAAGCTACAAAATTTATTGGAAACCTGTATCTTCTTAAGTCATGCAATTTTACACCTGCCAGTTTATATGGGTTGACACAGTCCCAAGGTCAGACCATATGCCAAAAAATGAATCAGGATGGGAAGAATTTGTGTATATTTTGCAATCTACCTCAGACATGCTTTAATTCTGCCACTTCTTACATCATCTAGTCATCCTCAGTATTTTTTTATCTTAAAAAAAATGAATCATTAAAAACTCAAATTATTTAATAAAATCAAGTACACTTTACTATTTCCAATCCTGTTTACTTAGTTTTCAAAATTTGATTAATTAGGAAGGAAATCTTGAAAATGAATAAATAAAATTATTACTTAAAAATTTATCAGTTGAAAGAAAAACATTCTATTTGGAAAGAAAAAAGTAATATTAAGGGACCATCAAGTTGTTTATTGGACTATATAAAGATACATACCAGATAATTTTCCAGAGACAAAGACTGCTAGGTGGGTATGTAAGCAGCTATTCTATTTTAACAAAACAAGATCCTATAGTCCCCAGGTCTGGTATAAGCCCCCATAAAGCACCAGGTTACTATACTATAGCTCAAATGAAAATTATTCTCCTAGTGTGCAAAGCAGATCAGGCTATAAATTCACATTTATGACCTGTAGTTAAAAGAGACTAGTTTGCTTTAGAGACAACAGAGAAAAACCTTGTAAACCAAAATCTTTCAATCTAAGGAAGAAAGGGGAAAATCTGGGGTATTGTCATTTCACTGTGGGCCACCCTTAGAGCTATAGAGCTAAGGCCACCCTGTTGCAATTGGCAATGAAAGGGTCTTTTATATGCAAGAAATTCAATTTATTTTTCCACCAACACTTGGATGTTTTGGGTATTAATTTAATACTATTGTAGGTTTTATTAATTTTTTAAAACAATCTTACTTGTAAAGAAAATGGGTCCTAATCCCATGAAGTCTGATCTTTCAATGACATTCTATTATAACTGCTCTATATTCTAAATTTACATCACCTTCTTTTTTGATGTCTAAAAGTACTTAGAAGAGTAGTTGTTTTTTGCCATTGTAATTGCCTCCTTTATCTTATTTGTACAAAGTCAAGCCATTTATTTAATAGAAATAAAAGTGGCATATTTTGTTATAAACTGTAATCATTGTAGAAAACTTTGTTGGACCTGTTATTACTAGAAAGTAGAAAAGCTTAATAACTGAGAACCACAGGTTTCCTGGTATCTCCCAAGAAGAGCTCATGGTTTTTGTTGTTACTACAATTTTTCCACTTGAGAAAGACACAATGAAAGGAACAAGAGAGCAGTGATGTCTGTTTCCAGCTTCAGGGTAATGGAGAGATTGGATCATTCTGCTGAGAGTGCACCAAAGAAAAGAAATCCCATTATTTAAAGGGAGTGAAGAACCCAGAGAGAGGCCATGTTGCTGAAAGTGTGGCTCTCCCAATACTGAAAGCAGACATGAGACAGGGCACCCTGCAGATTCAGAGAGAAGGATTCCTTCCCTGCCTCTATGCTGATCATGTGTGAGACTGAGGACATGCTACAGGCTGGGCTTGGTGGGAATTTGCAGCTTTCCATATGTTACATACTACTGCCAGGCTGCATTATGTTAATTAAACCTCTTCCTGTCCAGCACAGTGTAGAAGCCCAGGAAGAGAGGACAGTGCTCTGCCAATAGATAAGGGGAAGCTCAAACACTGTGACCTATGTGGTTTTTTAGTCTGTGTTTGTTTTGGGGGCAAAGAATATACTCATAAAAAAAGATTAATTGATTTTTGATCTTGCAAATGAAACCGTGAACTCAGTCCCCAAAAAGGTACCATCAGTAATAAATACCTTGGAGCCAAATTTACTAATTAGAATGGTCTCAAGTGACCTTGCATCTCCTGCCAAGGACATCAGCAAAAAAGAGTCCAGTGCTTTCCTCTGCAGGGCTCCTGCAGTTATAGCCAGACTCTACCCCCAGTAGATGGTGTTGTAGGAAATAGGAAGTTTCACAGTAGCACTGAGAGAAAATATTATGCTGAAAAACTGAGTAACAAGATGCTCTTTTTGTAAAATAATGACAAAAATAAATTCTCTGTATGACTGCAGATATATAATTGATAGGTAAATGATAGATGATGGATAGATGACAGATGATAGATAGATAGATAGATAGATAGATAGATAGATAGATAGATAGATAGATATAGTAGATAGATAGATCTTTTCTTAATAATTATGTAAGTCTGGAGGAAAATAGTTGTGATAGTGGATCATAGATGCTCTAGAAAAGGGAAGAGACTTCTGGCCAAGATGGAGGCTTAAACTGACACTCTCTGTCTCCCTCCACAACTAAGAAGGACTACAACTACCCCAAAACCAGAAATAACCAGAAGTTCCAGAAAATAAAACTACATGGAAGTCCAACGTATGAAGTTATAAAGAAGCAGTGCTCATCCGGACAGGTAGGAGGGGTGAAATGGCAGCACCAGAGAGAGCGGCGGGACTTCAAGAAATGCCAGGGAAGCAGTCCCGGCTGCAGTCGAGACCCGTCAGCTCACGATTCTAACACTGGGAAAGGCAGACCCCCAATGCCTGAGACTGTGAGGCCTAGAAGGCATAGGGACAGAGGAAGAGGTTCTAGGTCTCTCAGCAGAGAGTGAATGGCAGGAACCCATCTTGGACCTCTGCGCCAACACAAAGCGCCACAGTGTGGTAAAAAAGGTCGCCGGGTTGTGATGAGTGCTCAGGGCACTGCACCCGATAGCGTAGGAGGTATGACAGGCCTGCCCAAGAAGGAAAGATAAAGGAAAATGGTCAGAATGACAGGAATAATGATTGAAATACCTATCATGCAGCTGACCAAAAAACAAATAAAGGAATTAACCGATGAACAAATAGAAAACCTTTCTGAGGCTCAGTTCAAAGCTATAGTCATAAGGCAGCTTACAGAATTAACAAAATATATTGAAAACGACGGGGAAGGAATGAAGGCTAGTCCTGCTGAAATGAATGAAAACACATACGAGACAAGTGGTGAGGAAATAAAAACCAAAGATCAAATCAACAAATCGGAACATAGGGAAGGAACAAACAGTCAGCCAGGGAAGAAAGAGGAAACAAAAAGTGAGGAATATGAGGAGAGGCTCAGAAACCTCTGGTACAGCTATAAGCAAACAAACATTAGAATTATAGGTTTGCCAGAAGGTAAAGAAGAGGAACTAGAAATTTAAAAAGTATGTGAAAAAATAATGAAGCAGAACTTCCCTAACTTGGGAAAGGAAATAGACTTACAGGTCCAGGAAGCAGAGAAAGTCCCAGAAAAACTGGACCCAGGGAGAACTACTCCAAGACACATTATAATCAAAATGTCAAAAATTAAAGATAAAGAGAGAATCTTAAAAGCAGCAAGAGAGAAAAAAAAATTATGTACAAAGGGGTCCCAATTAGACTATCAGCTGATTTCTCAAAGGAGACCCCACAGGCAAGAAGGGACTGACAAGAAATATTCAAAATAATGAAAATCAAAAACCTACATCCACAAATACTCTATCTAGAAAAGCTGTCATTCAGAATAGAAGGGCAGAGAAAGTGCTTCCAGGACAAAATAAAACTGAAGGAGTTCATTAGATTCAAACCACTATTATATGAGATGTTAAAGGGACTGGTTTAGAAGCAGGAAAATCAAAACTAAGAACATTAAAATGAAAAGTGTATCACAACAACCAACAACAGAAGCTGGGGAATCAAAACAAAGGCAAACTAAGTAGGCAAAGAGAGTGGAAAAAGAATTATAGGTATAGGAAACATATTGAGGGAAGGTCAGCAGAGAGGGGCAAGGGGCAAAAGGGAGGGAGATGATGCAGGAATTAAGAAGCATAGTTAGAGAAAATAGAGTAGACAGGAATAGGTTGAGAAGAACTATATGCACAACCAATGGACATAGACTAAAAGGGGGGGACAATTGGAGGAAAGGGGCTCACTGAGTGGAGGGGAGAAGAGGGAAAAGAAATTGGGACAACTGTAACAGCATAATCAATAAAACATATTTAAAAAAAGAAAAGGGAAGAGAGAAGAGATAAAACAACAAAATCATACCCCAAAATACTCCTTTTTAAAAGTCACAAGCATATCATTCAATTTAAATGTTATATTTATATGATTATGTTGACATGTATATGTAATGACAAAATTTAAAGAACTTTATGTAGTCTGAAACATTGATTTTTAAAAGAATAAGTTACTTTGATATTCTTTTCATATAATTCCTGACCAAGAAAGTACCTGAACAGCCATTAGCAGTTAGGAGACATTTATTGGGACAACTAAATATCAGACATTGTTCAAATTATAGTGCCCAACAACCTCCTTCTTCATTATTCCTCTTAACACATCCTAAGAGCAATAGCATAGTGTGATGCATCATGGGCTATGAGCAAGAGGCTTTTCATGGTGGAATCAGCTCTACCAAATAACAGTCAACAGAAGCAGGGGTGGGGGACACTTCCTTGGTGTGCTAAACCATGAAAATATTCATATAACCATAGTACAAACGTGGAAGGTGAAAGTTTCTAACCATGTCCTGGATAGACACACACACACACACACACACACACACACATCTTTTCTCTCTAGGTAAAAGTCTCAAAAACATTAATAATTTTTTTAAATATAAACTTTATAAAATATTACTTGACTGGCATAACTTAATTTCCTTAACACATTTACCTTTGGGTAATGTAGAGCAGGATCAATCCTTTACAACAATTTAATAACTGCATAGAAAGTTATTCTTCTTAAATGCATATTCACCTTGTTTTTATTCCCTCCCAAGTCTCTAGTATGCAGCCTAAGATGTAATGTGACTCTTGGCAATCCTGTAAAAAATTAATGTGATGTCAGGATCCCAGGACTATAGTCTTTATAATGGCAAAGCTCTCAAGAAGATGCAGTGGAGCTGTCCTCTGACCTAAAGAGAGTGCAATTGTGTCCCAGTGCAGAAGAAAACGTGGGCAAACACAGCTGCTGTTTGGTCATCATTGATTGCTCAAACACAGTTAGAAGCATTTGAGTCCCTTAATTCCCACTGGGATGGTGACTTTAAAATTAGTCAACAGAGCATCAGGGAAAAAAAAGAGCTGTTTTAGAAAAACCTTATTGTTCTTTTTACATTGATATTACTGCAGTCAATTTTTAGTTCTCATGAATTCTGCTAGTCCTATGATGAAGATTAAATTCAGAAATGTGGCTGGATATGAGAAAATAGAGGTAGAGATGATTGGAATTGATAAGCAGAGAAGAGAGGGGGATGATGAGCATTTGACCAGATGAGAAATTAAACTGGGAAACATGAAAAAAATTCCCTGCGAATGAATACTTTTTCATAGGATCCATAAATACTCTAATTAATACTGCAGAGGACCTACAACAGCATAACTTAGTAAATTATGCTTTCAATCCCCAAAGCATTTTAATATTTCGTAAGACAATAAAATAAGCCTAAATAATTTGAACTTTCCTCTATCAAATGCTATGATAAAATATTTCTGGCACACAAAATGTTTAAATGTAATATCTGAGTTATTGCTTGAATCTTTTTACTTTAGTCATATAAAAGCACCATCAGGAGCAACTAGATGATAAAATATTCTAAGGTAGAAATGGTGTTTTCTAATTATTTTATGTATGTTTATGTATATTTGGTTGATGATAATTTATTCACTATGCAATACAGAAGTTATTACTTATCCACAAAATTTTATGTTGAAGATTTAATCTTTGGCTAAAAGAGCATGCTTTAAATTACATTTTAATGTTTCTATGAAATATAAATGGCATATTGTTTTTTATTGTAGTAATAACACAACATGAGATCTACCCTTTTACAGATTTTTAACTGCATAATATAGTATTGTTATCTATAGGCACAATATTGAATAGCAAATCTCTAGAATTTATTCATTTCACATAACTGAAATCTTACACCTGTTGATTAGTAACTTTACATTTTGCCTTTATTCCAGCCCTTGACAACCACTTCTCAATTCTTTGCTTCAATGAATTTTACTACTTCAGATACCTCATATAATTGGAATTATTCAGTATTTGTTATTTAGTAACTGGCTTATTTTACATGTTTATGGATTTTATATCTGTTGTTCTTGGAATTTTATGAAACTTATGATGAAAATAAACACAAAAGACACCCACTGACTGAAAATCTAATTCTATAACTATTATTTTCTCTGCATTTTCATATGCCTTCCAGTTCTGATGGACATTCACAATGAAGACAACTATGGTACAAAAACGTCCATACTGAATTTGAAAACAGCAGTCCTCAGCCTAAAATCTAATCTGTTCACTTACTAGCTAAAGGACCTGGAGGACTCAGGGTTGGAATAGAGATTGTTTAAACCATTCTTCTGTCAACACCCAACTTACTACCAATGTGCAACAACATGGTTGAATATCAAAAGAATATATTAGTGAAAGAAACCAGACACAAAGAAGATATATTATATGATATAATTTATAGAAAGTGCAAAAACAGGCAAAATTAATCTATAGTGACTTGGAAAAGTGATTGCTGAAGGATGAGTCAAGAAGATAAGAGAGGCAAAGGCTGACTGGGAAACTTGGTGATGGATATGTACAATATTTTGTCTTGTAGTATTCATGTAGTTTTAAAAGTTAAAAATCACCATATAGTATTACTTAATATTTGTTCATTTTATTCTAAATAAAATATATCTTAATATAATACTGTCGACTCTGAAGAGATCTAGATGGTAGCAGAGTAGGTGGATGTTATACACACCTCCTCCCAGACCAAGTTGGAATTACAACTAAAATATAAAATAATTAGCTCTGGCTGGTTGGCTCAGTTAATTAGAACTTCATCCCCTACACTGAAAGGCTGGGGGTTCAGTTCTCAGTCAGGGTATACACGTAGGTTGAGGGTTCGATCCCTGGTAGGGCAAATATGAGAGGCAACTAATCACTGTTTTTGATGTTTTTCTCTCTCTCCTCCTTCTTCTCTCCTTGAAATCAATAAACATATTTAAAAGTTTAAATAAAATAACAATCATCCTGAATAACCAACTGAAGGCTAACTGAAGAGAAGTCTTATAACCAAAAAATTAAAGAAGTCACTTCGAGACTGCTGAATAGTTACTATTTTATTGGGTTGGCCAAAAAGTCCCCTTAGTTTTTTTCTGTAAAATAAAAAGCACATTTTTTTAATTTTCACCAATAACTTTATTAATTTGGATATTTTGAGTATGTCAGCTATCTCCTGCTATTGGCTTCTAGTGGGTAGAGGTCGGGGTGAGGCTAAACCTCTTCAATGCATAAAACAGCCACACAGCAAAGAATTATTTGGCCAAAATGTCAATAGTACCAAGAAACTTTCCAAACCACTTTTGACATGTTCAATCAGTCACAGAACCTTCTCTCTCACACACTGAACAAATCTTTGTTTTTGTTTTTTTGCATTTCAGTAGCATTTTTACCTTTTTTGGAATAATAAAGAATAATATGCTAAAAGTGTGTATTTTCTTCCATCTTCAATAGTAAAATGGCTGCAAAAAATTTACCAATTTTGGTGTTTTTTAAATGCATGCTGATATGGCAGCTGTCACAATACAATCTAAAAAAATTGTTTTGAATGAAGTTAAAGACAACTAAGTGCTACTAGAGCTATCATACAGAAAAAAAAAAAAAAAAAAAACTAAATTTTTTGCCAACCCAATATATTCAGTAACCAAAAAAGAGATCTTATAAGGATGCATACTCTCCTTTCAAGTCAATAATTTCATGATAGAGGGTTTCTTTCATTTCTTTTTCTCTTATTCTTTTTCTTTTTTTTAGTGTTCTTAAATATATGGAGGTTTGTCTCAAACTACAGGAAAAATCCAAGAGCATTACAACAACAAAATAACTCTCGAAAACCATTTTTATGTAAGAAGAGTTTAGACATTTTTTAACCTTTGTTTTTCCATGAGAGCAAGTTCAAATCATTTAACAAATAACAGTGGTAAAATTTTTTCAGTGAAGTGAAAATTGCACCAATTAAGTAGGCATTAACACTTAACAATTCTCAGCTTGCAACTTGTCTTAACTAATTAAAATAGAGATGAATTTTTATATTACTGATGAAGCATTGATAATTATTGTCATATTTTCTAATACAAAAATAATAAAAACAAAATATTATAAAAAACATGGAAAGGATAAAAAGAAAATGAAAATATAGAAAAGCTGAGAAGAAGGTGCTTGAAGCAAGGTCCAAATCTCCAAGAAAGAAAGAGAGAAGAAATCAAAAATGTACTTCCGTGTCCTTCCCTGGATCCCCTCAACCTGTGAAAAATGCAGAATAACAAACTAGACCCAAGAGCTGCAAGGGACAGTACGTTCTCTTTGAATAGAATTTCTTTCTTGACAACCATGTTCATTCCCATTATTTTTGTGATTTGCTCAAAGTCCAAATTGCCTTACAAGGCATGTTAGGAGTTCATGAAACAAATATAACCTCTGTTGTTTATCTCTACATGAATCTATAAAAATATAATTTTTAAAAAGTATTCCAAGTCTCTAAGGTAAGCTGATGTGTGCTTTTCATATTTACTATACAATTCACTGCCTAATTTTCTATATTATTTTGTCTTCTTATTCCAAAAGACTCCAGTCCCTTCCCCCATCCCCCACCACATACACGCAAGCACACTTACATACACACAACCACACTTACATACACACACAGTGTTGCAGGAAAATACCTTACTAGAGAAAGAGTACATCACACTCAAGTATTTGGGAATATATGATTCTGAAATGTAATATAATTATTCATTAATAATTACAGAAAATAGATTTGAGGCATCCAGTTCATGTCCTGGCCGTTTCAAGTTTTTTTCTCCACTAAGATACTCGTATAGTAATATGAATAAGTAGCATTGCATTTTATTAGTTCACATTTTAATATGACATTTATAGTTCATTTTCTATTTCAATAGTTGTCATGTATATTCCTATTATTTTCCTATTTCTCCTTTTGCCAATAGTCTTTTTAATAAGATTTTTCTTATAAATTCAATTTTTAAGTGTTTTGATGTTTTATATAATCAATTTTCCATAGTTCTGTAATGATTGCTTTATAACATTCTATGTCTGGTTTTACTGCCTTTGTTTGCATTTATAAAATGAAAACTATTATAAGAATGTAAGATATAAATGCATATAAAGAGTTTTCCATATCATTGCAAAGATTTAAATTCAGTTTCTGTAGAACAGTTGTAAAAAATATGACAATATAATCATGATGGTGATTTTTCTGATGAAATATTATTTTTTGTAAAGCAAACATGTAAATGGATACCAAGTGACCTTAGTAATAATATTTCTATTTAATAAGTAGGATCTGATTTCCCAGCACCACCATTGCCTAGTGGAACTAGTCAACAACCCAGAGTATCTAAATAATAGTATTCTTAGATTATTTAAAAAATTAAAGAGCCCTGGCTGGTGTGGCTCAGTGGACTGAGTGCTGGCCTGCAAACCAAAGTATCACTGGTTCGATTCCCAGTCAGGGTACATGCGTGGGCTGCAGGCCAGGTCCCCAGTTGGGGGCACATGAGAAGCAACCATACATTGATGTTTCTGTCCTGCTCTTTCTCCCTCCCTTCCCCTCTCTTTAAAAGTAAATAAAGTCTTTCAAAAAAATGGAATATTCTGCTAAAAGAAGAAAACAAAACAAGTTTAAAAAAAATTAAGGAGATGGTGTGGCTCAGTGGATTGAATGCTGGTCTGCAAACTGAAAGGTCATGGGTTCAACTCCCAGTCAGGGCACATGCTGAGGTTGCAGGCCTGGTTCCCAGTTGGGGGCATGCAAGGGGCAAGAACACATTAATGTTTCTCTCCCTTTCTTTCTCCTTTCTTCCCCTCTCTTTAAATAAATAAATAAATAAATAAATAAATAAATAAATAAATGAAATGAAATGAAATAAAAATAAAATTAAAGCGATATCAATCAACAAATTACTCGAGTATTTGCTATTATTTGCTATTTTAATTAATTTACATTTGCTCAAAGACAACAAAGACAAGTAGTGCATACAATAAATCAATAGTTGAAATCTTTAGTACTTGCCTCACTGATTTTTCACCATTGGAAACTCATGCCCACAAACACAAGGGAGAATTAGTGACAAGAAAAGTCTGAAATACATTATTCTGCAGAAAAAAAAATATGTTACAAGTAGAATTATTCCTAGAAACTTTTAGTATCCAGAACTATCCCTTTGGGTACAAAAGTCCAGGCCACTGGTTCTCAACCCCATCTAATTCAATGTCTTCTTTATAACACACATATTTTCATAATGCTACTTTTATTTTCCCAATATAAAATTAACAGGTAATATCTATCAAGGTAATTTTAAAAATAAATCATCTACTGTAATATGAAGGAGAAAAATAAGTTAATACTTAACAAAATACTGTAAGTTCAATATGTGAATTTTAGATATGACAATGCCAATAACCAAAATGAAATATATAGAAGCTCACTGCTATAGGTGTCATCTCTGTGAATGCTACACATAAAAACACAGATTGATTCATTTTGTTGCATTGTTGCCTCAGAATCTGGAGAAACAGTGCCAATGTTGATGTGATTTTCAGAAATGGTGAATCACACTTGGTAAATGTCTTAACAGAGCAAAGTACGATCTTTCCTCAATTTACACAGTGGTTGCATTACTGAAAAAATCTGTGCATACAAAAGTAGTCACAAAAAGTTGATTTTTCTAGGCTGAGCTGTTTATAAACAGCTCTTTCACTTACATGGATACTCAGCGGAGCATGAGAAAGCCATGCAGAGCCACAGACTCGGTCACTGTACAGAACTTTCTCACACACATTCACAGAATCTAGCATCCAGCATACTTGGCAATTATTCACTAAATGACAGCAGTATCTCTCCACTTGTCATGACAACCGAATACCCTAAGACATTTCCCAAAGGACCTCTAGAGGATTGTACATCCAGTTCAGAAACATTGTTCTAAATAAATCACACTATATCTGTTTGCTGCTATGGCCAAATCATTGCTCTAAACAATCACAGCAATGAAATTATTGTACAAGAGAATTCCTATACCTCCTTGTTTTTCTCTTGCTTTTAGCCTAGTAAGAAACTTGAGTGTAAAGGGGGAAAAAGCAACTTCTGTATTTACATTCTACTTTATTTGCCTTCAGAAAGGCGAATCATGCCCTTTTCTTTTTTCAATTTTTCAGAGGGTAACTAGTCACATAAGGAGTTTATGTGTAATCATAACACATGAGCAGGAAGATAAACTTACCCCATTATCTGCAGGACTTCAAAAACAAAAGTCAAAACTTAAAGGGGCTGTTTACGATTGTGCCCGGTACTGCTTTAGGTGATGTTAGAGATATAAAATGTATTATCAAAACCTTATAAGAAATGTGTTATCACTCCTGTTTTACACAGGAGGAAACAGGCACTACCTACAGATTGTCAGTGGTAGAGTGAGACTGAAAATTTGGCGGTCCAGTGCCAGTGCCCATGTACTTAACTACTTACATTATACTCTTCCTGATGCATATGGGAGAAAGAGGTAAAAAGATAGTTAGTTATGAACTTGCTATTTGTCTAAGAGCTTTAGAGTTGTAGTGTTGTTTTTATCTTCTTTTTTAAAATGTCACACGCTGTAGTTATTTCCTTCTTTATCAGTCATTTCCTTCTTCTCTATCAGTTATTTGCTTACCTCCACAAATGACTGTTGTTCAAATATAATATCTGAAGCCTCTATTGCTTAGGGCCCATGGAAGTTACCCTCAGCTTCCTGGTCCTTGAGATGGCTCTGATTTCAGATCTAAGGGGCTTCCAGAATATGAATTGTCCTCACTTATAAATCTTGGCCCTCCAATCTTCCAGGTTTAATTAAATTGTCCAATCAATATTTTTATTCCTCTAATACACTCTAGTATAATGAATTTGTAGCTATTTAGGATATCCAGAACTATTATGGGTCAGAGATTATATAATTCAGATTACAAATTCTGTGAGGGGAATGTGGTTGTTCCAGTTAATAGTTTTTCTCTGTCTACTAGCACAGTGCCTAAAACCTAGCAGGTGTACAATAATGATTACTAAGAAATTGAATTAATATAGAAACATATATAAATTTGAAAAAAACCAACTAGGTTTAAATTTACTCATCCTGATACTATTGCCATGGCTGCTCTCTTTCTATCAAATTATTTCATCTTTTATCATTATCATCCAAACTGATCCACATTCTATTATTCTCCGTCAGACATGATCTCACTTAACATGACCCATAGGTCCTTGAATCAAAACACAGCATTAAATTTGTGTGGAAATCACCCCTTAAAAAAAAATCTCCAAAATCTTTTTTTCATTTCATTACATCATCATTTGGCACATATTTATCATGGAAATTAAACCATATAATAATTACATTTTATTTTAAGCATACTTTCATGCTAAAATAAAATTCTGCATTTAGAGACATTATTTTCAAAGCACTGAAAAAAAAGAAAGTAACATTTATATGCATAAAGGTCAAAACTGTATGTTAAGTATTCAAAAACTATTTCCTTCATTTATATAATTTTTATATGAAAACCAAAACAGAAAACATTCAATACTCTATAAAACATTCATTGCATCATTACATCAGCATGCCTATGTAAAGGTTTATCTTCATTGCAGTGATATGTGAACATGGGATAATGTGGCATGCAGCTGCAACAGAGATTGTTCTCCATGGCATGCATTTCCTTTAAAAGCATGAAGATTTAAAGTGACAAAATAATTTGAATATAAAATATGTACATGTGAAAGTAGAATATAGTGAATTAACCTTACATTTATTGCAAATAAAAATTCCTCAGAAATATAATACAAGCTTAGAAGTGCATTATTTTAAATCTATCTTGAAGTGTATGCACAAACTGGAGTGCACCTTTTAGTGAAACTCAAAAAAATTTTACCCCCAGTTCTGATTGTTAAATAAGTTTCATCATTTTAAATGAAAATCCAAAATTTCCAAGAAAAAGAAATAACTCGAGCCAAATAACACAAAGACCAATTGCAAGTCCCACCTACCAACGGATCTTAATTAATTCTCCGAAAAATAGTTAATGGAAGTGAAAATGAACTACAATTTCCAAAATAAGAATGCATAAAAACATTCCATTGGAGGAAATAAAATAAAACCAAAAATTGGCTCCGCTGTAAGAAGTCTCAGAATAACATGGAACAGGAGATCAAAATGCTAAAACCTTAGAGAAAAAATATATTTAACAAAGAAAAAATTAATGATATTTTTATTTTTGGATATTTAAAGGAATAGTTTTAAAAGGTAAGAAAGATGAACAAAAAATGGCGTCATTTTTGCATTGTAGACCATGGTTAGATTATAGCTCTCATACTTGACCTTTGACAAACTCAAAATTACAACCTAAAGCATGTATAGATCTGTGTCCTGGCAGGAACACTTGGAATGTTAAACTGTCTAAAATTTTCCCATACCTGCTTTGTCATAGTGTAAGTCATTTCCCCTTTTTTAGTGTGAAAGCATTTGCATCTGCTTTCTTTCCAATTTGTTTCCTTCCTTATTCACCAGTTAAAGTGTATCTTAAGCCAAAACTCCTGTTTGTTACCCGCTTTATTAGTAGAATAAAGTAGATAGCTGATGCTACGTCCACAGAAATACTTTCAGTGTATCATCACATTCCTTAAGGAGTATAAACATGTTTCTATAACTTGGCAGTGTATTTTCTCATAACACTCTGGCTTAACTAATTCCTACCCATTAATAAATTATTTTATATATACATAGAAAATAAATCACAATAAATTGAATAGAAAAAAGGTACCATGTCTACAGATGCTTCAGTGTACTAATATTTGATAAAATTATTGCTTTAACTATTTTTACATAATTTTGTGAGGATTAAAAACTTTGTCAAGCAATCTGCAAGCTGTGTCTAACCAGAAAGCTGACAATTATAAACTTTTTCTAATTCTCCTAAAATAACAGCTATCTGGTCATTCAGTACTTTCAAAAAACAATTGAATGAATACAGAAAAAATTTCCTGGGTACAACATTCTGCCTGGTAAATTAGAAAAGTACTTCATTTAGTTTTTTTTTTTTTTTTTCTTTCAACTTGAGGATTAATTAACTTTTAGAGGAGGTGTTTGGAAGCAAAACAGTGATTAAAGACATGGACAAGGAACCAAACTAGTTCAATGGCCTTGAAACAGCTACATCTTGTATCTCATTGACTCTTTATTCCTAAAATGGAAAAACTGATAATATCCATTTAAGAAGGTTGGAGAGAGAATCAAATGAATTAATATATGTAAAGTGCTTTATGTATTTACTGTCTGGCAGATAGTGAGGGCTATATAATTACTTACTATTATGAAGATGGTAATAATGATTCTCCAATGCAGAAATAAATTATGCATTTTCAGAAACTACTTTCCATGATAGATGTGAATAAATATATACTTATATATCTATATCTAATGAAGCCTTTTAAAAATTTTTCTTGTCAAGGTTACATGACATGAGGTACATATGTGTTTTTTTCCCAATATAACAAATATCTACTATTATATTCTTTTGACCTCTAGCCTGAATAATCTGAGGACATATCTCTTCAACTTTACCAAATAGGGGTCACCACTGGGAGAGTCTTGATAGAGTATATCTGTAAAAACAGCCTCATCTAGTTGAGGGCAGAGTTTCAATGTCCAGAACTGATTTCCCCCGAGAGGTCTTAGTGGTTATGAAGTTTCACTGAAACTCATACCCAAAAACAAAGTGTATAGAGGGTTACCATTAACCACAATGTGTTCAGTATCTCAGGTGAGCTCTTTAAAGAGACAGCTATATTTAACTTAAGTGTCCCTTTTGTATCCACCAGAGGTACATATTAGTTGAAAATAGGAGCCAAATAGCTCTTGGATATGGCCTAATAACTGAAGGAATTCCATAATTCTGGAAAAGGATTGCTCATGAGAGTCAAGATGCAATTCCTGATCACCAAAATACATTTAAAGATGTGCTTATTCCAGTGCAAAAAAGAATAGAGTAAATGTGGTGCTGCTGGTCAGAAGTCCAAATTTGGACAGTGTTAAAAATGAATAAGAATGGGTATTTTCCTCATTTAATTAATGGGTGGAGTCTTTAAAATTTATTTTTCCACAAACAACAATTTTTTGATCTCAACAGAGATAAATTGTTGTTAGTATAGTTTAGTTTTTATTGTGATTGTGATGGTCATTGTTTGCAGAAATTAGGACATTTGACATGAAGTAATGAGCTACTTTCTTACAGTCATATTTACACCACCATGAAACAACATTTATATAAAGAAAAAGACAACATGGTGGCTAATATTTGTGCTTAAACTAAGTATTACTTCATCTAAACAAAATGAACCAAGTAGTTAGTAATATATGAGATTGTTGAGGAGACAGTTTTGTAATAACACTACAGTTAGTTGTCCTAAGTAAACATCACCCATTTATCAATAGATAGGTAGGACGCAAGACTAACACACGCACATACATAGGCACACACACTTTTTTGTATTAATAATTAGACAAAAGTTTATTCAATTTCTAAGATTTTGTTGTTGTTGTTTCACTTGTTTTTGTATAAAGAATTTTCTTTTCGTCATTTAGGACTTGGAGGTATGGTATATTCTAGACAAAAATTCCCTAATTTTCACCCTGAGGAAATGAATTTAAATTTTCCTTTAATGGTTTTCAGTGAGGTCAAAAAGCATGTTATAAGAAGATACAAGATGGTGGAGGAGTAAGTGGAAGTTACACTAACCTCCTCCTAGAACCAAACTGGAATTACAACTGAATTGGAGAGAAACTGTCCTGAACAACCAATTGAACTCTAGAGAGAAGCCTTATAACCAAGAACATATTGAAGAAACCACTTCACCACATTGAGACTGATAGGAAATGTGGAGAAGAAATGAGAGTGTTGGCCTGGCCACTAAGGTGGCCGCTGAAGTTCCGGAACAATACTTCAGTGACAGATGGTTCCCCCTGAGAAGTATGAGATCTAACCCAAAGCTGGGCTCCCCAGTCTATAGCACCAGTGCCAGGAAATAAATCCAAATAATATCCAGCTGTGGACAGTAATTGAGTTTCCGTCTGTCAGAGCCTGGAGACTCAGAGAGCCTCTTAAGGAGCCAATGCACAAAATTTTGTTTGCAGCCACTTACTCTGAGCTCTGGCAGAGGGAGGGAAGAGTGGACTAGAGATGCATAAGGAGATTCTGGGGCTGGTGGCCCTCAGGAGAGAACTGAAGAAACAGCTGCCAAGATCCCTATGCTGAGTGATTCCCCATCCTGCAGAAGCCATCTTTTCAGGCAGAGCACTCCCATTCAAGTGGCAGTAGCCTGAGAGGAAGCAATTGACCCACCCTATGGAGCTTAAGCCAGGCTGCTCAGGAGTACAATGGGAGGTTACCTCAATGATTACTTTAACAACTAAGATGGATCTCTGGGGGCTCTGAGACCTCAGCTGACCCTTTTCTGGACCTGCTTGTAAATGCCAGCCTTGGTGTGCATACATGTTCTTTCTGCGCACATGCAGACCCAGCAGAGAGAACCAAGAGCTGTGGATCACTGGGAGCTCCAAACAGGTTGCCCAGGGTCAGTCATAGGCAGCTTGCAAAAGAGGTCTGAACCAGAGTCTTTGCAGCTCTACCTCATACATAGAATAAAACACAAAGAGGCAGCCAAAATGGGAATATGAATTTTTAAAAAGCCAAATGAAAGAACAAGAGAAGCTTCCAGAAGCAGAACTAAATGAAATGAAGGCAAACAATTAATCAGATATAGAGTTTAGGATAATGATTATAAGAATACTCCATGAAAAAAAATATAAACCATAAAAAAGAACAAGTCAAAAATAAAGAATATAATATCTGAAATAAATAGTACACTGGAAGGAATAAGTAGTAGGTTAGGTGAAGCAAAAGAATGAGTCAGGAACTTGAAAGACAAGGTAGAAAAAAAAAAAAAAAACACCCAAGCAGGACAGCAAAATAAAAAATAAATATAAAGAATGAACAGAGCTTAAGAATCTTTTGGGGGCAACATGAAGCATCATGGGAATGCCAGGAGAAGATGAGAGTGAGCAAGGGTTCAAGAATCTATTTGAAGAAATAAAGACTGAAAACTTACCTAGTCTGGTGAAGAAAAATACACACAAGTACAGGAAGTTCCAAACAAAGGGACCCAAAGACATATCATAATTAAAATGGCAAGGCTTAAAGACAAAGAGAGAATCCTAAAATCAGCAAGAGAAAAGCGGGTCTTTATCTATAAGTGAGCTCCCATTAGACTGTCATCTGATTTCTCAACAGAAACATTTCAGACCAGAAGGGATTGACATGAAATATTCAAGGTGATGAAAATCAAGGACCTACAACCAAGGTTACTTAACCCAGCAAGGATATCACTTAAAATTGAAGAAGATATATAGAGCTTCCCAGACAAGAAAAAGCTAAAATAATGTGTTAACATCAAACTAGTAGTGCAATAATTGTTAAAAGGCTTGCTTGAAGAAGAAGGAGAAGAAGAAGGAGGAGGAGGAGGAGGAGGAGGAGAAGAATGAGAGGGAGAAGGATGAGAAGAAGAAGAAGAGGGAGAAGAAGAATGATAAAAAGAAAAACAGAGGAAAATATTAAAAATAAAATGGCAATAAATACGTATCTATCAATAATCAACTTAAATGTATATGGCTTAAATGCTACAACTGAAAGACATAGGGTAGCTGGATGAATAAGAAAAATAAGGCCCACATATATGCTGTCTCTAAGAGACCCACCTCAGACTGAAAGATACACAGATCAAAAGTAAAAGGATGGAAAAAGATATTTCATGCAAATGAAAAGAAAAGAAAAAAAGCTGGGGTAGCAATACTTATATCTAATAAAATAGACTTTAAAACCAAGGCTATAGTAAGAAACAAAGAAGGACACTACATAATAATAAATAGAGCAATTCAACAAAAAGATATAATCTTAGTAAACATTTATGCACCCAACACAGGAGCAACTAAATATGTAAAGCAAATCTTGATGAACATAAAAGAAGAGTTCAACAGAAATACAGTCATAGTCAGGGATTTTAACATCCCATTGACTACAATGGCTAGATCTTCCAGGCAGGAAATCACAGAGGAGAGGTTGACCTTAAATAACACACTAGATTAAATGCATTTAATTAATATCTACAAAGCATTTCAGCCCAAAACAACAGAGTGTACATATTTTTCAAGTGCACAAGTAACATTTTCTAAGATAGACCATATGTTAGGACACAAAACAAGTCTCAATAAATTCAAGAAGACTGAAATCATACCAAACATTTTTCTGACAACAATGCTGTGAAACTAGAAATCAATCACAAGAACACTAAAAAATACAAAAAGACAAGGAAGCTAAATAACATGTTAAAAAACAATGAATGGGTCAACAATGAGATCAAGGAAGAAATATGAAGATACCTTGAAACTATGAAAATGAGAACGAAGCAATCTAATACCTGTGGGAAACAGGAAAGCAATTCTAGGACAGAAATTCATAGCATTGCAAGCTTATCTCCAAAAAATTAAAAAAGAAAGAAAATAAATGAAAACGAAAGTAAGAAGAAATGAAAATAAAAAGCTCAAATAAAAAATTTAACTTTACACTTAAAATATCTTTAAAATGAACAACAAACAAAGCCCAAAGTGAGCAGAAGGAAGGACATAATAAAGACCAAAGCAGAAATAAACAAAATAGAATATTTTTAAAATGATATGAAATACCAATGAATCCAAAAGCTGCTTCTTTGAAAGAATAAATAAGATTGATGAACCTTTAACCAGATTCATCAAGAGAAAAAGGGAGAGGAACCTTGTACACTGTTGGTGGGAATGCAGACTGGTGCAACCACTCTGGAAAGCAGTATGGAATTACCTCAGAAAATTAAAAATGGATCTTCCCTTTGACCCAGTGATTTCACTTATTGGAATATATCTGAAGAAACTCAATACTCTAATTCAAAAGAACATAAGCATTCCTGTATCTATCAGTAGGTGAGTGGGTAAAACAACTATGGGACATTTACACAACAGAATACTATTAAGCCATAAAAAAGAAGAAAATGTTACCCTTTGTGACAGCATGGATGGACCTGAGAACATTATGCTAAGTAAAATAAGCCAGTCAGAGAAAGACAAATATCATATGATTTCACTTAGATGTGGAATCAAGTGAACAAACCAAACTAACAAGCAAAATAGAAACAGACTCATAGATAGAGAGCAGGATGACAGCTATGGCTGAAGGGGATGATTAGGGGGTGGAGGGATCAAGCAAAAAGAAAAAAAAAATTCATGGACAACACTGTGGAGATTGCAGGGAGGAGGGGGGTATAATGGAGTTAAATAGTAATGGAAAACTACAATAAAAAAATAAGCATCTCAACGCAAGTGTATAATACAACAGGGTCAGATAGATGAGCTATCTGTTCTGTCCTGCAGCTTCTCTCCACATCCCAGGAAGAAAGCAGCAGGTATTGCGTTTTCAGAGGCTGAAAAGACATCAGGATTCACTTTTCTTTGTTTATTTTTGCACTCTTCCCCCTGACCCCCACCCCCACTCCATGGTTCTATTTGTCTTCATGTAACTTTATTTTCAAGTAGGCCCTTTCTATCCAGCTGCCCTGGCAGTTCCCAAAATACATCCTTCTACCTAAGTAATCAAGGCAGAGGAGAGTCTATTTATCCTAATAATTATCAAAAGAAGTCACAAGTTAAATATTATTGTCCAGGCATGAATCCTGTGGCTTCTCCTAGATTTCAGAAGTGAGGTCATCTTACATAAAGCTGAAATACCAGTAATATCCCAAAGAAAAATACTAGCATTATTTACACAATATGTTTCCACTACATAATCTCAATTGAAATAAAAATGACTTTTTAGTGTATTTCTGGGATAGAATTTCACCAACATTGCAATTCTGGAAAGAGTGTCTAAACTATTTCTAATGGTATTCTGTACTTTTGCAGGCTATTATTTCAGTCAGTTACTACTTCAACATAGTTTAAAGGAGCAGTTTATGTAAAGAAAGTATTACTTATTATCAAAATTCCTCTGTAATTAAGCTCACAAACCACTATTTGCAGAACAAGTTTAACAACATGATCTTAAGAATATTTATTTTATTGAAAATGATAATTCCAAGCCTTACACATGAAAGAACTAGAAAAGCAACAACAAAGAAAGCCCAGAGTGAATAGAAGGACCTGCATAGACACTTCTCCAAAGAGGACAGAGAGATGGCCAATAGACATATGAAAAGATGCTCAACATCACTAATTAACAGAAAGATGCAAATTAAAACCACAATGAGATATTCCCTCATGCCTGCCACAATGGTTACCATCAATAAATCAAAAAATAATAAGTGTTTCAAGGTTGTGGAGAAAAGGGAACCCTAGTGCGCAGTTAGGAATGCAGACTGATGCAGCCACTGTGAAAAACAATACAGAATTTCTCAAAAGAAAAAAAAAAAGGAACTGCCCTTTGACCCAGTGATTCCGCTGCTAGAACTATACCATAAGAATCCCAAAATACCAATTCAAAAGAATTTACACACTGATATGTCCATAGCAGCATTGTTAGCAATAGCCGCAATCTGGAAACTAATAAGTGCCCATCAGTACACAAGTGAATAAAGAAGCTATGGCACCTTTACACAATGGAATGTTACACAGCAATAAAAAGGAAGGAACTTTTACCTTTTGTGACAGCATGGAGACTATTATGTTAAGTGAAATAAGCCAGCCAGTGAAAGACAAATATCTCATGATCTCACTTATATGTGCAATCTAATGAATAAAATAAACCAATGAACAAAATAGAAACAGACATATATGCATGGGAGAGACTGACAGCTGTCAGAGGGGACATGGGAAGGGAAGACTGGATAAAAGAAGGTGAAGGGATAAGCCAAAAAACATATATACACCCAAGGACATGGACAATGATGTGGGGATTGCCTGAGAGGTGGGCCTGGGTGAAAATGGGCAAGGGAGGGGGGACAAAAAATGGGACAACTGTAATTGCATAAACAATATAAAATAATACAAATGATATTTCCTTCTGAAATATTAATCTTCTAAGGAGTATGATTAGTTTTACTTAATAAATGAAAATAGTTCTAACGAAGTATTGACAATGTGCTTGAGTTACTTTTCTAGGACCTAAATAAATTTTTGGTTTTGCAAAGACATATAAATTTATATATTCTCTCATAAGTGACTTATATGTGCAAGACACCTGCTAATCAGGGTTAAGTGTACAGTCTATGCTCGCTATACAGAAAAATATAGTAATAGACACACACAAGGATTAACCCCTGACTTCTCCCTCATTATGTGTCAATCCAAATCAACTATGCTTACTAACTATAGACATGCAGAAGTGTCATGAAGTGCCCCAGATTTCCTGACATAGGCTCATTCCCTACCGTGCCGCAACAGAGTTTCATGATGATTCATTCATCCATGAGGCAGCCATGCACACCTCAGCTTCCTGAGGAAGGAACCAGAAAAGCAGGCCAAACAATCCTGAGAAGCTGCTAAGGTTTATGTCAGCACCTTCTTCATCAACACCTTCCAGCCCTCTCTGATGACTCCACTCCCTTGGCACACTCCATTTCTCAGGAGATGGAGCCCAGAGCCTGAAGCTTTCTGTAGAATTATAGTTAGTATTTTTGTTTTAATAAATCTTGACTTGTTCTTTTCTAAAATTTTTCTTTTTCCTAATGTTTAATTCAACTAGATACATCTCCAGTTTCAATTATATCAGAATCTCAATATTAAGCACTTACTGTATATCAAGGTCACTTAAGGTAATTTAAACACATTCATACTTTTTCACTTTTTCATGCTCTATCAGGTTGCAAAAGTATGTCAAGTTTTTTTCAACATATAATGAACATATACCATCCTCTCAATCATCATAGCTTTTGCTTTCTCCCTATAGGAGAAATTGTTAAAAAGATAATTCATATTTGATATATATGGTAAAACATATCTCATAAAATTTCATAATACAACTGATTAAATGTACTCACTTATATGTAGCTAAAATACTTGAAAAGAATTTTTACCACTTTTTCAATACATGAGTTCAATGATTATATTAACATCAGATCATCACTTATGAAATCTCTTTGATAATGAGCATCACTAATCAGAATTCATAGTCTGATCTTATCTTATTAAAATATACCAGTATTTTATTTTACAGGTCTTCAAGCTAGAATTCTATTGTCTTATACATTATTCTGTGGCGATAGTAGAGTTCAAATTTTCTGAAGAGTGAAGAGTGAATCAGAGACTCTTCCATTAAGTATCTGATTTCATCTCCAAATATAAGAATAAATGCACCATAAAATTTTAGTGTTAATTTTGTTAACTATTATGTTAGGCTAATAAGAAAGGAATAAATGACTGGAGAAAGAAAAGGAGAGAAGAAAAGGTGGAAAAAGGAAGGAGAAAAGGAGGAAGAGAAGAGAAGAAGGGAGAAATACAATAAGAATTACTTATAGGTTTTCCATATACTTTTAATAGTATAATTATATAGGCTAACTAAATCTACTTCTAAAACCTCTATTTTTAATATACAAAAACTGCCCTTAGTCTAAAACAACTTTTGTTAAAGTAATAAAATATAAAAACACAGCTTTATGTGCAGTAGATATTGAATGAATATTTGTTGAGAAACTCAGATAAAATGACTGAAATATTTCTAAAATAGATTTATTTATTTTTTTCTTCTTAAAGCCAAAATACTCTGGAGGGAACGCACAAGTTCATAAAAGAAAAAGAAGAAACATGAGCATTTTATTTAAATGATTTGGAAAATCACTTTCCTCATAGTGTTTTGGAAGACTCTTCATGTGATCTTTGAAAGCTGTAAAAATATTGTGTATTTTACAACTGAAAATATTACAGACAGCCTGAAAAATAACAAAAGTGAAATACAATACTATTTCAATCATACAAAGTTAACCATAAGGATTTACAATAATTAACTTACATGGATAGTTATAAACATATAATTCTAGACATATATAGGAATAAGTATAAAATACTATAATTAAAACATCCATTAAAACACATATGGACTTAAAAGTCTCACTGAAACTTCACTATTAACTTTTAAAGCATCTTAAAGCTGCCAGTTCAGCTGTTTAAATAATAGGAAGACTTGTAAGAGGAACATATTAGGTCATTGTATTAGAAAAACCTACATTTTACACATCTGTAATGTGAGTCTTTCTGGGATATTCCTGATATATTTGATTAGTAACAGAGCCCTAGCCTGGGTGTTATTTTAGCTATAGTCTTTCTGGAGCCCATGTGAATGTATTTGGTTGGGTAAACAGCCTAAATAAAAGCATTTTAAATATCCTGAAGTACAGTTAGGAAGTATGTATATGACCTTCTTATCTCTCATTCAGAATTCCATTAATGTTTGTATCTCAGAGTGTCAGTATTTAGAAATTCTCTTGGAAGAGAAAGGTTGGATAGCAATGAATTAATACAATAACAGATGAAATCTCAAGTACTCATGACTGTTGGAAACTGGAAAATATAAGATTTATTTAGATCAATTTAGAATTAGTTGCACTCAGAAGGTCACTTCTCAAAACTATATTAGAAGGTATGTAAGTAGGGATAAAAAATTATTTATGATAAGAAAGCCTTATTATCTATGGTGCTATGGTGGGGGACTTATCGTGCATAACACAGGATACAAGGTAAATATCGATCAAGCATCTTTACAATGGACTTGGCCTATTGCCTGAGCTTCTATGTGCACTCCAGCATTTGCATCCTCAATCTTACTCCTCTCCTCTGCTAGAATGTCTGGTGTCTACCATGTCTATGCATTCTTCAAGGACTCAACTGAAAGGTCATTCTCCCACATTATGCTGTTCAAAAGATTGTTCTAGCCACTTCCTGTCTCCCTGCCTTCTTTCTCCTTTCCCTTCCTCTTTTCCTCTAGTATTGTGCTAGAAGTAGTGTTATAAATTTGTTTTGTTCTTAAGGATTACACTCTTCCTTTTCATACTTTCCTCTTGTTTCTTTTTAACATTTAAAATGTTGTGTGCAACTGATGATTCATCAGTTTTCTAACAACTTTCAAGACAGCATTAAGCACCCTTTAAATAAGAAGTATCATAAAGATGAACTGGAGATAACAATGGACAACATTTCCATCTGGAAATGGATGCGAAAGCTGTCTCTACAATTCAAACTGCTATTCAAATATCAAGTATTAGAATCTCTTGCAAATGTGCACAAAAGTCTACCTTTACTTTTTCACATAATGAACTCTTTAAAAGGTAAATTAGAGCAACTTAAAACTTGTCTCTATAACAAGGTCACTATCACTTCTTTATGTCTTTATGTGTCCTTATTTGGGAGAAAAAATGGTTAAGGTAAGGATAGATGGATTGGAGTTACACATTATTAAGGTGGTCGACATTTTTAAGCTTCTTGCCTACAGTTTTGAAAGCTACCAAGAATCAGATCAGGGCAGGAACAAGTTAAATGCCTTATATATGCCTCAAAAAGGAAATGACAAATTCCTTCTGGGAATGAAACTTTTAAAGCCACAGTGGACATAGCTTCAATATTCTGAGAAAAGGAAAATCAAGCCTTAATTGCCATGTGGTAGGGTTTTGGGGACTGGGGACCAGAGGAGGTGCTGGACTGTGAGACTGAAAAGAGACAAAAGACCAGTTAGGTTTTGAGCCAAGACAAGTTAGTGACAAGTCTCTGGTTTGGGAAATGGATGAGAAACTTTTTAAATGGTATAATCACAGCATGTTTTATTGAAACACCTACAAACTTTTGAACCTTAGTAAAGCCTGCCCTGTCACACTGCTCACATGCATGTTCTCATGGTAGTGGTACTACAGGGACAAATTAACAATCAAGACAGCATCAGGCATATGATAATGTGGTGTGGAGAATAGACTAGACAAGCAGGGTGGGAACCAGTAGAAATCTGAACTGAACGGGGCTAGTACATTTGTGTACATCACTAGGAGACCTAAGAAACTGGATTCAAATATAATATCTAATGGTGTGATCTTGGGAAAGTTTTTTTTTTCCTTTCTGAGACACTGACTCACCCCTCCCTCTTTGACAATCTACAGTATTACTATGGGTATTTCCCAGAATAAAAGTTAAGAATACTGCTGTACAGTAAGTACCAGGTGGTAGCCATAACTCTATGCTCTATGTACTCTTTCCCTGTGTAAGCTCTCCGAGCCTGATCTGTGGTGTGGGTTTCAACATAACAGTGAACTGGGTATAACTACACAGGCCAGACCATGCCACAGCACAGGAAGTGAATGCTGAATATCTCTTCATCTTCTTAGCAATACCCGAGACTCTGCTTCCCATCTTAGTGCAATATGGAAAGTGATCTGTTAAACTAGTTTTCATTAAGGTGATATTAAATGACAGTCTGTCAGCTTTTCTGAGGTATAAGTACATGTTAAAAATAATAACAGTTACTATATACAGAGCACTTCCTGTGTTAACAGGCCATCTCCTAAGCTCTGTCGGTGTTTTTTATATAGTATTTAACTTCATACAACCACATGGCAAACCTACTTTTTAATATTCCTATTTTGAAAATGAAAATAAATTTTATAGGTTAAAGAATTTAGCTAAGTAACTCATCACCTCTAAATAGTGAAACTAAGATTTAACCATATTTGTAATATTTAATAAATATTAGATATTACTATTAATACCTATATTTATTAATAATGATTTTTGTGCTGATAATTCATTTATTATTAATGGTTCCTTGAATGGATTTTATCATCTCATAACAGTCCATCTCAAGGCAAATGAGATAATCTTGTTACTTTCTGACACGAAAAAAGAGAATCTTACCCTACTCACATGAAAATACCTTCTAACAATCTAATCTTACCCCTTTACTTATGATTTTGAACTGTTAATTAATATATTCAGCTCTAGATCTCTGTAGCAGGTCACTTCCTTTTTAAAATCCCTCCAACTTTCCTATAGCTTGTAGAACTTAGTCCATGTTTCTGTAAGACCAGGGTGACTAGCCTCTCTGTCTTTATTGTGCACACATAACACACTTTCTTCTACTCCTCTGCTACATGCAGTGCTAACCCCGAATCCTTCCTGACCTGGCCAACATTCACTCATCTCCAGGCCCAATTTAAGTATAACTCTCACAGCAAAGAGTTCTGAGACTCTACACATGCCTCAGGCTGGTTAAATACACATTAGAGAAACTTTTTTTAATACTCTACCACCCAATGCAATGCTAACATGACTCTAATTAACATCAATTTTAATAATTGTTTGCTCTATCTTTTCCCATAATAGGAACAGTCCACAAGAGCAAGAGTATGTCTCTTTTGTTTTGTTTTTCTTATTTTCACAATTTATCCCATTTCCTATTACACCATAAATGGTATCCAGCAGCTACCAGACATTTTCTTATATTCACACAAGAACATCAAACTCAACTCACAACGTGCCAGAATCAGCTCCTTAATATCTCCCCCAAACCTTCTTGAGAATCTGTCTCCATCTAAGCAGTGATTATCTCTCTACTTTTAGCCCATCACCCAGGGCGTTATCCTCCAATGCTTGCTTCCCTCCCTCTGCTCATTTGTAGTAATTAATTGGTGCGGAATTCTGCTTCTCCTCTCCATTTGCAAAACTCAGCACTCAATCTGTCCTGAGATATTTTCAGAACTTGTTTGGCCTCTTGGTCTTCAATCTGCCCATCAAAGAGATTATTTTCCAAACACACAGCCAGTGAAGTTAATTTTCCGCTGAAAGACTTTCAATGAACAATTTCACTCTTTAAAATATTGCCCCATACTTTTTCTGTCATCCTAACCTATCCCCCAGTCATTCACCCCTCCAACTGTTACATGCCTCCAATTCCCTAAAAATATCTTGCATTTTTACATTTTATGTGATTTCCCCTCTCACTTGGATTACTGTTCTTCCTTTTGAAATACAGCCATTCTTATTTATTATTAAGAATCATCTGTCAATTCCTCTAGGAAAATTTTTCTTAATCATTCTCACCCCTTCCTCTTTTCTCTAGGGCTTGATACTTCTACAGTGCCCCATAATCAAATAAAAAAGTGTTGCATTGTGTGTTCATTGTCAACTAATACTGAAATAGGAAGATCAGGGACAATTGATTAGGGATGATTTCAAAATTTGTATTTGTTAGACAGAATACAATTTTTCCATTGTTTGCAGTTTTGTTTGGTATTCAATATATCATTCCTGTTCCAATTTCAATTTGAGAGAAAATCCAGACATCACAGGAACCCACTGAGGACTTTGGTTTTGTTTTGGTTTCATAATGAAATATTTGCAATAAAATCTTTCTAATGGTATCATAAAGCCTGTGGGAGCTGTAAAAACACTTAGCTCCCTGGGGCTATTTTTTTTTTTTTTTTTTTTGTAGGTATAAATTGTTGGTCTTGGAGATAAAAGCTTTAAAAGCTTAAAAATGACTTGGGGTACTTCCTGCTTTTTATAACTACAAAGACAATATTCCAACCAAAGGAGTGTTTTCCTGCATTAGGGGAACCTCAAAGGAATCTCCACAGAATTGAGCTGTGGTGTGTGAGAGGCACAAACCCTGACCTCTCATTCTTTTACAAAAATCATGTGATGATTTCAAGGAATTGGTTTCCTCTTCTTTCCTGTCATACATCTGTGTGTGTGTGTGTGTGTGTGTGTGTGTAAGAGAGAGAAAGAGACAGTTTGGTGCTTTCATTTGCATTATTTTCTATTTATCCTCTGTATTTTGAGAATTTATAAAGTTAAATGTTTAAAATGTAAAAGGAAGACATGGATTTTTTTTTTAGCTTGACCTCTGTGCCTTTTTAATGTTTTCATGAGTGTCGTGGTCAAACTTACTACTAAACCTATTACTTCACATTTTGCATATATGAGGTGGTTAAATAAGTTTTAGTATACTATATAAAATGTGGTTTGTTGGCCTAAAAAATAAAACAGGCAACAATTTTACCAGCAAAAATGGGTTTATTCAAGAATAACAAAAAAATTTCAATTCATGAGAAGCAAGCTATAGCAACAGCCGTAGGTAAATCCAAAATAACAAAGGAAAGGAACATTATTTTGCAGAGAAAAGGAGGAAGTAGGGATGGGTTGTTCTGAACAAAAGTCCATAGGAGAGAAATGAGAGTTCATGGAGATGATGACTTCTCATTGGCTGAGTTTCTGGAGTAATCGATTTCTTGTAGAAAATACAATGCACGTACATCTTTTCTTGTTGTAGTCTATAATTGATTTATTTTTTCCTGTTGATGATTCTTTTGCTGGGGACTGCAACTGATAATTGTTCCTGTAGTTGACATTGAGTGGTACTGTGTGAGAGCCCCCTTCTAGCCTCCTGACTTCATTTTAGTGAAGTTCCCTTTATTAATTTTTACAGGTTAAATTTTAAAAATTTATAGATATTATTGTAAAATAAATAAACATCTAAATTGGCTATTAAATATATGTTCTATGAAATATCTATTTACAGCATATGCATAATTAACAGAAAAATATTGACATTATAAAAATCTATCAATTGGATAAATTATGAAAAAAACTGCCTCAAAAAATTATCTAGCTTTAATTAACGTGGCTGAATTTCTAATCAGCTCTTTAAAGTAAATAAAATCTACCTCAGATCTGTGTGGGTCGAATAAAACAGTATACACAAAGTTTCTAGCCGAAACCTAGCATATGGGAAACCCTCAGAAAATGTAGGCATTGTCCCTTCAGACTTTGAAATCATAATCGTTCTCAACATTTAATTGTTGTTTTATGTTTTCAGTCATGGTCATGAAATATTTTAAATGATCGGGAAAGAAAATGTGGCTCTTAAACCAAGTCATATTTTTGTTTAGATACAATGTTTTAGATGTCCCGAGTTTATCTTTTGATCTACTCACTAACATCACAAATGGTAACATAGTGTAGCATTAATGTCTTTATATTTTAATGCTACAGATATATCATCTTGGGCTCAGGGTATGAAACTGGTGGTAGACAGAAAGAGGAGGAGAAATTCTGGTTTCTCATCTGAGAGCATTTCTTTCGCCTTTGAAACACTGATACACACTTTCCCCCTGAAGAATTCAATAGTTCAACTTCCTCAGCAGTGCACTGAGGATAATGACATATAACCTCTTCAGATTTCTTTCTTTCCTCTGGCCCCCCCTTTTTTACTCATAAGTAACCCAAAGCAAGGAGTTTGCAGGGATTTTGAAACAGTTTTATTGAGGTAAACTTAAAATAATAAAATAAAGTAAAAATACTTAAACTTGAATTTTAATAAGTTTTAAAACAAATAATGTAGGGCAAAAGTAGGTTTATAGTTATAAGTATATGAAACAGAGTTTATTCTTACATTATTACTTATTGACTATTGTATTATTTTCCATAAGGACAACTGTAAACCTACTTTTTCTCTACCTTGTATATAACCCTGGGAAACAATCACCACAATCAAGATAGTAAACATATTCATCAATATCTTCACCACCAAACTTTCTCCATGCTCCTTTGTAATACCTCTTCCTTAAATCCTGCTCCTCCCTTTCCCCGGGCAACACTAATCTGCTTTTTGTCAGTATAGACTAGTTTGCATTTCGTAACGTTTTATAGAAATGAAATCGCAGAGTATGCACTTTTTTCATTCACTTAATAATTTTGATCCATCCATCTTATTTCATATATTGATAGTTCATTTCTTTTACTGTTAAGTAATATTCCATTTTGTGATTATTCCAAAATATGCCTTCCTTTTTACCTGTTGAAGGACATCTGGGTAGCTCTGAGTTTTATAAAAATGGACCTGCTATCAACATTCTTGAAAAAGCCTTCATATAGTCATGTGCTTTAGTAAATAAGCAGGTGTTTACTGGCTAGGTCTGGCTGGTTTGGCTCAGTGGATTGAGCGTCGGCCTGCGAGCTAAGTGTCGCTGGTTCGATCTTCCAGCCAGGGCACATCAGAGAAGGAAAACTCTGATTCCTAAAACCTCCGCTGCCTTGCGGCATACCTCTTCAGGGGAAAGGCTAAGGGAGTAAACCCCGACAGAAAATCCGGAGCCGGAGTCCCTAAGGCGGTTTGACGTTGTAGTCAACACCGGCAACTCCTGCGGCGCACCTGAAGCCAAGCTGTATTGACTCCGTCTTTCCCTTGGACCCTTCAGCTGCGAAGAGAGGGGGGGTCTGCTGCATGGGCAACAGCAGACCCTCCATATCACCCTGCCCAGGCTCTGTAGCTTCAGCTTCACTGGAGAGGACACTCCAGCGTCATCGCAAGATGTCGATTCAACACGGGAGGAGACAGATACCGTGTCACTCCCGAGTCGGACTGCACAGCCATTCTCGGCGGTGCAGATAGACACTTAAGAAGCTACACCATCGTCTCTCGAGACGGACGGCTGCCGACGACTGGCTAGGTAGTATGGCAGGTGTACGGTTAAACATTTTTAGGAAATGAACAATCTGCTTCCCAAAATGGTTGCATAATTTTACATTCTGACCAGCATTGTGAGATTTCTTGTTACTTCAAATCATTGCCAGCACTTGGCATGATCACCCTTTTTAACTGTGGACATTCTAATGGATATATAGTGTTATCTCACTGTGGTTGTGTATTTTTTAATTAAGTTTTTATTTTGAAATTACTAATTCAATGCAGTTTTAAGAAATAATATAGAGTTGCTGCATATTCAATTTTTTCCAATGATAACAGCTTGCAAAACTATAGAACAATATCACAATCAAGATATTGACATTGGTAAAGTCAAGATACAGAACATTTCCATCATCACAAAGGTCCATCCTGTCACCCCTTTATAGCCCATTTACCTCCAATTTATTGCTTTCTATTTGTGTCCTATATCTTGTTTCTCTGCTTTTTTTTTCTTTTGCTTACTGTAGGTAGTTTGAATATGTCTTAGGATTACATCTTGATTTATTTATAGTGTATTAGAATATGTCACTTTTATAGTTTTTATAGTGGTTGCTCCAAGTATTATAATATTCATACATACTATATTATAGTAGACAGTTGCCAATGTTTGCTTAGCCTTCTAAAAGTTTAAGTTTATATCTATCCTCAAATTTGGAAAGTTATCAGCTATTGCTGCTTTAAGTACTTTTTGAAATACTTCAAGAACTCTTTCTCTTCTGGGACTACAATAATATGGATGTTATATCTTTTCTTCTTGTCCCACAGGTCCCATTTTTTCCAGTCTATTTTCTTTCTGTTTTTCTGTTTGGGTAAACTCTATTGACCTGTCTGGAAATTCACTGACTCTACCCTCTTCTCATCTCCATTCTAATATTGAACCTAAAGAGCAACATTTTTCAGTTACTAAATTTTTCAGTTATATCATTTCTATGTGGTGCTTTTTATAACATCATTTTCTTCGCTGATATATTTAAATGTTTTATTTGCTCAGAGGAATTTGTAATTCTTTGCTGAAGCTTTTCTTTTTTTCCACAATGCCTTAAAAATCTTGTTGGATAACATCAATATCTGAATCATCTCAATGTTGTCATCTGTTGATTATATTTTCTCATTTTGTAATGTTCCTAGTTCTTAGTATGATGAATAATTCTTTACTATATTCGAAATATTTGACTACATACTATGAGAGTCTCAACCTTACTTAACTTAACTTTTTGGAGTAGACAGTCCCCTGGTGAGGTGCAACCCTGGGGCAGTTAGATATGTGTGTTCACCTCACGCTGTGCCCTGCTGACGCTGCTGCACCCATGGGGTTCTGGCTCACACAGCTTCATTGCAGACAGCTGGGGTGGAAGGTGAGCTTCCCTTGACCCTGCTGACACTTTCCTATTAAAAATAGGGCGCCTATTCTCGCCATCTCATTAACTCTGAGCTGAGGGGTAAGATTAACTTTCCAGTGAGAAGGCGGTAAGTGAGGCGCTCAAGCCCAAACTGCTTTATTGCTGCAGTTGGGAGGCAGAAGTTCAACTCTTCGCTGAGTCCCCCAGACTCCAGGAGAAGGAAGGTGGGGCAAGCAGAGTGTCATTTAACCTACCTGCTCTCCCTCCTTGTGCCTTCTCGGATGGATGCTCAGCAACACAGCCAGGGATAGGGGAGCTGTGTGCAAAACAGGAGGGCAGCCAGGTCTGCTTCAAACCTCTTCTTTCCGTCTAATTGCTACCTGGTGAATATGGAAATTCAGCCCTCCACAGGGCTTCATAGCCGCCACTGTGGGGAGAAAATGAAGTACTTATTAGCATTTATTTGCATCACCTTGGTTCATTTCATTGATGCCAGATGTGGTGGAAGCTCATCTCCCTGACTAACATGAAGGAGGGAGATCTGAATCCTAGTGATGGTGAGCCGTATCTGCAGTACCTTGTTAAATCTGTTTCTGGGTATGGCATGGAGGCTAGCTGGCCACTGGTCCCCACTGGTACGATCCCGGTGGGGGGATGTGAATACCACCTGCACCTGCCAGGCAGGTGATGGAAGATTGGCTTGCCACTCTGCTGGACAAGTCTCAAATTGGTTTCTGTGGGCAGGGAGTAGGAGCACAGGGTCAGTGTGCCTCCTCCTGAGGTGCAGTGCGTTGAAAACCAATATTTCATATAGTTTATCCAATTTGACGTTAATTCAGGCAAAGACCTGGTCACTGTTACTCCACCTTGACTGGAAGCAGAAGTCTGAAATAAATATTTTAAACTAATAATCAAACTTTTTGAAAAGACATATTTGGGTCTAACTAAAATTAGGTCACAGTATCCAACATTGCTGACAGGCAATCAAATGTAATCATCTGTACTATATTAAATTATAGGATAAAAATAAAAACAATTATTATGATATCCTCTCCATGGCTTCAAATTTTTTAAATAAAGTATTCTTCAGTAAGATCTAATTAATAGCAAACTGATGTCTTAGGTGTAAAGTCTATTAAGTATTCTTTAATGTTTTATTTAAAGGCAAAAATAATGAAATGGCAACAGAGAGATACTTATTTAAATAAAGTGAAATTGATTATCGCTGATATACGTTTTTGAATTGTATAGTTCAGTTGGTGTATTGCAACAATGTAAATTTCTTAATTTTAATAATTGCTCCATGGTTATGTAAGATGTTAACTAGGGAAAACTTAGATGAAGGGAATACAGAAACTGTACTATTTCTGCAACTCGTTTGTAAGTCTAAATTCATCTCAAAATAAGCAGTTAATTAAAAAATAGTTTCTTGCATTTTTATTACATAAGCAATGACTTGAAATTGGTAGAAAAGCAAATTCCTTCTACCCTTTGAGCCCTTTGGTTAGTTTAATAATCGAACTAACATAAGACAGTTTTACAGGAGAAAAACATTTAATTATATACGTGCATAAGTATGTGCATATAACACACACACACACACGCACAGAGAGAGAGAGAGAGAGGACCCTATGAATGTGAGACCAAGGACGAGCAGGACACTTTAGGCTTACCTGCCACCCTGAGCTAAGCAATGGGTTAGGGCCTAGGGTTCAGAGGGGAGGAAGAGAATTCAAAAGAAATTAAAAGAGCAAATGCTTGGTAATTAGATGTTTGTCCTGCCATACAGGTAAGGCATTCAGATAAGTTATTCCTGATAATAGCTTTGTTCCTGGGCCAGATCCATTATTTAAATTCTTTTAGGTAGTTAAGGGAGAAGTAAAAGCTTTTCCTGAACCTGCTGGATCATGAGTGTCATTGGGGTAAAATAGTCCACATGACAAAATGACACATTTGGGGGGGGGGTTCATTCTCAATTATTTCAAACTGTCAGAGTCATTTTCATCCTTAATTCCACTCCTAATAATCACCAAAACTTGCCATTTTTATCCCTGCACCAGTTTTTTTTTTTTTTTTTTGTCTTCTGCAACACACTCTTAGCTGAAGTTCCCATTGGTTCTAGCTGGGATCATTACAATGGCCCCATGGCAATTTTCTTATTTCTATTCTGAAGAAGGAGAAACTAACTTAAGTGGGTCTCTGTGATTTGGCTACAACTAACTCACGGTCACCATTTGGTAGCCACTTAGTTCTTCCAGACCACAATATCCTCAACTATGAAATGAGAATAATTACGAAGTGACAGTGAGACAAAAACTATATATACATATAATCTTGGAATCAGCAAAGCACTGGCTTTTTAAAGTGCTAATGCCTAATTACTTGCTAGGTGCAGCCCATCATAAACAATTGCTTCTAGGAAAATCATTCCACTCAGATGTTTTAGGTTCACAGGCTTCCTGTTTTCTGCTTGCATAAAAATAGCCTCCAGTGGTGACACTGAAACCCAAAGCACATTGACAGGAATCAAGCCAAATCTACCTGAGGATGGCAATAGCTTCTCATTTTTGCTTTGTTCAATTTCAGCCATGTACAGAGCTAAAGTTAATTTTTATTTTGTCACCTTCAGTAACTTCTTAAAGGCATATAGCTCTAGAGCGGCCTACAAATTAACCCCAAATAAAATAAGTCACCCTCAACTGATTGAATTGCTTTCCAGGATACATGTAATTACATTCACTGACTAATACACCTAAAGAATAAATGTTTTGAACAGAAATAAATAGTTTGCAAGTTCAACTGCAGGAAACAATAGGATATGCTCTTAGAATAGTTCATGACATTTAAACACCATCGTAATCTTTATAATTTTTCTCACATTTTAATATCCTTTAGGGAAATAAACACAAACATTATTATGCTTTTCAACCTCCTTTTAAAATTAACAACATTCTGCGGAACCCAACCTGTCCAGAACCCTAACATCTTCTTTATTTTTCTTTTTTCTTTTTGCTTTCACAAGGAAGAAATCATCCAAACATGTTTAATGATAAATAACAATGGGATATCTTAAATTTTGATTATGAACTGAGCATACTCTCTTAAAATTAGCATAGATATTTTTTAAAAGATTGAAAACAAAAGACAGACTGTATTGTAGTAGAATTTTCCAGTTTTCAATAAAAGAAACATGCAGACAGCACCATATGTTGGCTGGGTAAAGTGGGGAAAGGTAATGAATAATTCAGAATTGCCGCCAGAACCTTAACATCATAATGGTTTTCATACTGCCTGGTTATTTTTTGCTGGACTCACTTAAGTGGCGTAGTCCACATTTCCACACAGCTTTATTTAGTGAAGATAATCTGTACTGGAACCCTAAACCTTAACGAATTGCCAAGGGATGATGCTAGAGAAGACTGGGGATCACTGCATACTTAAATATTCAAGAGCTAATCCTGATAAATATGGAGGGGAGGCAGAAGTTAAGTGAAAAAAGGTTTCTATTTGCATCCCAGGTAGCTTGCCAGTTCACTGTGGTGTTAAATAAGAACCTTGGCTTTCAATATTGACAGATGAAAGATTTGGTTTTTGAGGAAGAATTCTTGTCCAGTATGGACTCTGTGTTATACAAGCAATTCTGTTTTGGTTCTGGGGGCACTTGGCAGAGAAACCCTCCACTGCTATCTGCTGCTTGAGAATGCACAGCTGGATTGGCAATGGATTTGTTATTTGTAAAACATCCATGAATTTCACCACAGGCCTTCTACCAATGTGGAAGCATCTGTGAGTCAAACTGTTCCCCAGCTGTTCATCTACTACCTGCCGGTTCTTGTAGCATAAAGTCCCTATTAATACTGCTAGTTATACTGCACCCCTGATGAGTCTATACAAAACTGTTCCTCTTATACTACAGTTTAATGCGTGAAATCCCTCAAGATAAATCCCTTAAGATTCTTTAAAAAAAAACATGTCTTCTTGGAACAAGCACCAGAATTTCTGGGGCAACTGAACATTTCCATCAGAACATATTTTGTTTCCTAAGTTATTGCAAATGGTCCTTCCTTCGAGGCTGATACATCCTCAGTGCTTTCCCACACAAAGAACAGAGAAAATTTCCATGAAAGAAAAGATTCAAAAACTAAATAGAATAAAAACAAATACTAGACTGAAGTTGTTTTAGGCCTTATCTTCAAAAGCACAATTGCTTCAGGACCCCCTTAACAAATAGCTTTCCTCTTTAAGGCTCTGGAAATTTTAATTTAACTGTTACACACATATTTTAGGTTTTAATTAAAAGTTTTAATGATAATAATTTGTACCATTGTACTGCTGTACTTTTATTTGAAAACAAATTGCATTTATAAATCATTTGGTAAAGGGTATTTAAAAGCTTTACTTAAAGAAATGGGAAAAAAGCAGGCTTTTATTTTAAAAGTAAGACAATTAATATATATTGTTTAATTTTGTAAAGAACATTTATTTTAATTTAAAAGTATCAATTAATAATTATGGTACATAAATGATGACAAGATTTAGTAATTCAATCAACTTTTGCAAATGTTTCCAGTAGGACTATGCTAACTGCGTGATATCTGGACGCTTTCAGCACTAGTTTGCCAGTTCTTCCACATTAGCAGACCTAGATTTTCTGACATCAAACTGAGTATTCTTTCCAGTACAAAATGTTTGTTTTTCTATTGATTTATCTTTCTTTGGATCTGAAGACTATGGACTCAGTTTAGTAAAATATAGTGATATGAGTGTACAGTGTAATAGCTTAAGTCTGATATTATAGCATTCATTAACAAAGCAATATCAGTAGAGTTTTGTTCTGTGTGGATTTCTCGATTCCATTTCTAGATTTCAGATATTGACCTTCATTTTTAGATTTTAGACATTAGATTTCTTATACTTATGAATGGGTATAAATATAATGTGCTTTTAAAAATAAGATTTCATGTATATCAGTCACTTTGAAATGGGAATAATATATTTGGCTCTGTACCAGATGAAAGGCAATAAATCAAATACCTTCTGCCTGCTTACATTAGAAAAACACATTACCAACTCATAAGTAGAAGAGTAATTGATATTATATTTGTGTACACAGGTGATAAAGACAGCAGACTTAAGCTCATCAGATTCCTATCTGTGGCCTTTTTACCCACATTAAGCAATATTTCTCTGAAGATATAACCACTCTTTTTTGTCCATTTATTATCCCTTCCACATCTTTGCTTTGCATACCTTCTTCTCAAACCCAATCTTTATCAAATCACTTAGTGTGCACCTCCTCATAGTCACAGAGAATTTCTCCATAATTTGCAACACTTTAACCACACTGGTCAAGCTCATGACTAACGTAATCTTGTACTAGATTTTTCCTCTCCCTAAAATGCCTTTTCCTATAATCTTTTTATGTTCGTGCTACTTCTTGTTGTATTAATGTATCAGAAATGTCTTTCTTTATTATCCAGTATATATTAATTATTCCCAATCATTCCTGTGTATAGTAGAAATCACACTGGTCTACAACTAACAGAAAAATCAATCAAAGAGTAGCTTGAATGAATTGAAATTTTATTTCTCTCATGCATAAGAAATATATAGGCAATTGATGAGGAGAATTCAGGGCACTGTCCTATCTTTCTCTATGGTCACAATATGGCTTTTCTTACATCAGCCATTACTTTCACATTCCAGCCAAGAAAAAAAAAAAATAAATGACAAAGAAGGGAGCACATCTGAATAAAGAAAATAAACTGTCCCAGCAATTTTAAAAGTCTTCCTATATTTTATTATTCAGAGCTGTGTCACGTGACCACCATTAGCTGTAAAGGATGCTTAAACATATAAAATTCTTAACACTTTGAACAACAGTGGTATTCTGTTAACGATAAAAAAATAGTGAGTAGACAGCTAGAAACATCTATCAAACTTTCATATATATTTTTGTTATATTTTCTTTGCTGCCCTTATTTAATGATTTACTTGCTTATTTGTTTAAATATATAAGGACCTATCTTGTTCTTGCTAGCAAAAAACTCCAGAGAAGAGGAAGTCCCATCTCTGTCATTCACTTTTGCATGCTCACAGTCTAGAAAACTTCTTGGCTCCTTATAATATGTGTTATAAATATTAGGCTAATTGAAATTCAGGTAAATAGCAACTTTGGTTTATGTAATCCAAACTGGATAATGGAAAAAGTACAATAAAGATTAAATCAAAAATATCACAGGAAATGTCTTCACTATTTTCAGTTAATTGTGCCAACGATCATTGAAATTTTTGTTCCAAAGGATTACCATGTAGAATCAGAGATTGCTAGGATTTTCTTAGTCATTACTTTATTTTGATCTGAAAGAATTCCAATACTTAAAGACCAACACTGTCTTTTCTGTAGAGCTCATAATTTCTACTGCTTCACTACTCACAGACTCCCACCAAGAACAGAAATGTAGGAAGCAACATAATTTTGAACAACTAGTCTATGCTAAAAATTTCACTAGATATCACATGCATAAATATTTCAGAGACTAAGAATGTCATTTGTTTATTCAAGTTTTATAATACTCTAAATAAATGAAAGATTGTAATTATTGGTTTATAATATATCTTATCATTTAATTTCTAAAATGCAGCATTTCATAAATGGCCATCTGTTATATGTGAATTAAGACAACTACGCTACTTTCTTATTTAGCTTTAAAGTGAAATAAGCATGTAAATACCTGCTAAATATACTATGTATGTAATAAATAGTTTAGCTGAGAAATGTTCAGGTACTTTTTAAAAGACTATAGTAAATAAGTACCATTGAAAATTTAGTTATACTCTATCAGAATATAAGTACCTGTAGGCAGAATGAGAACATTTCTGCACACATAGCACCTATCATTGACTCCATCTTTCCCAAAAGCAGGCTGCCCAGAAAATAGCTATATTTGTGTTCCTTGGCCTTTGATATTGTTGGAAGCAAAGGAAAAATCATGAATTGTTCTACTCTTTTTCAGTCCACTTGAGACTGCTAAAAGCCATTTACCCAATTCTCATCACTTGAAAAGGAAATCTCAAGATAATAAATACAGAGCAGTTTCCGTTGGTTCATAGGGAATTCTTTGGTAGTTTCTTCACAGAGAAATCATAGATAACTAATGTAATCCTTTCAAAGTTCTCATTACTACACCGTAGTTATTGAAGGATATTATTTTAATTATCCAAGCAATTGCTCTTCCAGTGAGAGGACTGAAGGAGTTGAGTTACTATCACTTAACTGACTTACTCAGAATTAGAGAATCACCTTAGAAGTGGTGTTAAAATTACAATCTGGATGTTGTGACTCCAAAACCTGTGTTTTTAGTTTCCTTTCGCTAGGGTGCCTAATAAACTAGTAACATAAAAGGATCATTAATTATTTCAGGGCATGAGGATTTCATATAAACACTCAGACAGAAACAACTTGCCAACTGGTACATTAAGTCCCTGAAATAGTTAAAAGAATGAAAAAAAATTCACTCTACAATTTAGAACTCAAATTGCAGTGATAAATATGAGGTCTGTTCAGAAGGTACCCAGCCACGTAATATGAAAAATAAAGACATTTATTGAAGATACAAGATACAAGAAACATTGTGCACAGTACAACGAGGCCTCAGTCCCCTTCACAGTAGGCACCGTGGGACCTCACAGTTCTTTCAATCACCATCAGCTGCCCCATCACATTTTCCTGAATCTCATAGACAATCTGAAATCTCTTCCCTTTCAAAGGTGATTTTAGTTTTGGAAACAGCCAGAAGTCGCAGAGTGCCAAATTTGTACTGTAGGGAGGCTGAGTCACCTGGCGATTTATGTTTCATCAAAAAACCCTGCATGAAACATGATGCATGAGTGGGTACATTGTCGTGATGAAGCTACCAATCACCAATTACCCATAGCTGCAGCCTTCTGAATCATCTGAATAGTTTCTGTGGAGGAATGTTCAAGCTTAACACAAAATTTGATGCAGATCTGTTGCTCCATTTACTCAGTCATTTTGAATGTGATGGCCACACAGTACACATGTCCACTCAATGGTGTCTACCACCCCAATTGTGCTAGGACAGTGAAGTCATCATTTTCACACACGCACATTCCAGTCTACTCTACTTGGCTACCAGGTCACATCAATGTCATGCAAACTTTTCTCGTTATATAACAATGGCTGGATATTTTCTGGACAGACCTTGTATACAAGGTATTAGTGATTCAGATTTTGATCATCACCAGTACAAAGTAGTGGGTTTTTCTCTATAAAGTTAGTGTTTGTTATGTAGATAGATTGATAGTAGAACTTATAACAATGAGGACACTTTACATCAAAACATTTACAATTAAATTTGAAACTAAAATTTGCAGGTGTCATGGGGAACTTTCTTATTAAAATATTTGTAGTAGTTTAATAAAATAACAATTCATTTACTACCATATTTCAGGTTTGGTAAAAAGATTAAACAATATTGCTATATCTAAATAGTAAATATGGGCATCAAACTTTTTTAGAAATGCTTTCAGGGTTATAACACTGTTATATGACTATTATTTTCTTATAAAATATTTCTGGTACACCTGTTTTTTAAGTATATCAAGAGATTTTAATTTTGTAAGAGATTTATGACCTACCCATGATGTAACTTTATAGCTGCTTGTTTTGCTAAATATTTTAATCTATTATTATTTGTAAGTGTTAACTCAGTTATTAAAAAGGTTATGTTATTACTATAATTGGTACTTTCTATATATCTGAAAATTATATTTCAAATTTCTTTTATGCAGCATATTTTCTAAACCTATTTTACCATTTATGTACAGATCACAGCTGAAATTCATTCAGTGTTGTTCACTAATACAGAAGATAAATAAAGGAATAATTGTGACTTGATCCATTTGATTCTTCCATTTTAACTTTAGGAAGAAATTGAAGTTGCTTTAAAATTTGTCTCTTGACATATCACAGCTATAGTTCTTCAAGTTATGTCTTTAGTTTGCAAACACTGAGGGATAGTGTCAATAAATATTCAGCTGCCTGGATTAAATTAGGACCAAATACACTTGAAGAAAGACAATTTGATATTATTCCTTTTGGTAAGATATTCTCACCAATTTACATGGAAGGATAAATTTATATCTTTTAAATGAATTTCAAAATGTTTGATAAAGAGGAGTATTATTTTCTCCTCAAATTTTCTTCTCTAAAAGCACTTACATTGTTCATGGAGATCACAAAATCATGTGCGTTTTTTTTTTTTTAATCATTTTGTAAAGTTTTGTTCTTTAATATTGAGTGAGACTTTGTTTTACAGATCGATTGTGAGAGTGTTCATGACAAGCCTCCCCCAAATGTGCCACTTTGGTATGTGAATTATTTTGAGCTGAAGGCACTGAAAACTCAGTAGAACCTAGAAAAACTTTCACTTCTCCCTTAATTATCTAAAAGAATTTAGATAAGGGGTCTGGCCCAGAAAGAGAGCTATTACCAGGAATAACTTTTAGCTGAACGACCTACCTGTATCACAGGATAAACTTCTAATTACAAACATCTGCTCTTAATATCTCCCTTTGAATTATCCTTCTCCCCTTTGAAGCTCAAGGTCCTTGTCCTATGCCTTACCTCAAGATATAATAGAAGCCTCAATTGCAAGACTTGTCCTAAGGTATCATTGTCTTTGTGAGGCCCCACACATACATAATTAAATTTGCTTTTCTCCTATTAACCTTTCTTACATCAATCTGATTATTAGGCCAGCCAGAAAACCTAGGTAGGCAGAAAAAATTTTTTCTTCCCCTAAGTTAAACAAAAAACTATGAATATTAAGCCATTAATTTTACATTAGCAAGTTTTCCCAAGGTGGGTTTTTATCATTTTAAGACATTTTGTTTTATGTAGTATTCTTTTTGTCTAATCACCTCTAAAATTATGAACTCTACAAGAATAATACATGCTGAACAACAAAACAGTTTGAAATATTCATAACTAAGAAAGCAACTGTTAAATGTTCATAAACAACGTTGTTTGGAGACTCCTTTATTAATTTTTAATTTATTTTGAGTCAGTTTCTTATTACTTCCAAATTCCTGTAGGGGATTCTGTTAATTAGTCATGTGTAAAATATTCATTAAAACCAGCTTCTTATTTTCCTCTTTTATTGCAAATTTACATTTCTAATCTTATAACCAAAATAAATGCCATTGGGTAGAAGAACCACATTAATTTTGTTCAGTACTTAAAATAGAAGCTTATACAACAAAAGATATGGTGATAAAATCCAGGCTAATATTGAGTTACTGTATTGGCAACCCCTAATATTGAAATAACAGCTGGTTATCAAGTTTGTATTTGAAAAAACTCAAACTACACAAAATATAGTATGGCTGAAATATTTTAATCTAAAATAAAGTAATACAGATTTTATATTTTTATACATTTGCACATTAAGAACAGTTCATAAACAACATATACTTTATCTTTTTAAGAATTCAAAGTTAACATGACAAAGTTGATGTTAAATTTAAATCATTGAATTGTACAAGTTTTGCTATACCAATAAACTTTACATGTTACTTTTCTAATTAGTTTCATTAGCTGTTATTTACTACATTTAAAATACTTTAATTGTCTGTCTTTGCTATGGATCACTGCTGTTTTGACCCCATAACACAAATAGCAATGTAGTGTAGAAAATGAGACATTTATGTGAATTTAACATTATTGCTATAGCTACTGAATTTTCCCTATAAGGATATATCAGTAAAACATTCATACAAATATCCTTAAAAGTAATTTACACTGGTTTTGTGAGAAGTGAAGTTTCCAATCCCAGGTATTTGAAGGCAAAAATTCTTGGTTTGGTTGAAAATTCTTTTGTTTTTGGATACTCCTTTACATTCTAGGCTCTCCTGAAACACTCCTCATAGTCTGCATATGCTGTATCTCTTCTAGAAATCTGTGTCCAAATTTAAGTTTCCAGTTAAGTAATTAAGATATAACTCCATTGAAAACTTCCCTAAAATAAAATAACATTATTTATTGGAAAAAAATATATTTTGTTGAGAAATAAAAGAAAATTACATTCAGATAAAGGGAAAATTTTATGCATTTGCTCATGGTGGGGGGCAGTAAATTTACTACCAAATTAAAGTCATGGTTAGTAACAATACATATATAACAAAGAAATACTTAGCAATATTAACCAAAGGTCTTTCCGAGTTCTAACCTTGTGTTGTGACACTGAGTTATAGTGGAGGCAATGGTGTAGGTAACACAATTTATTGGTTGTTTTAAAGATAAAATACAGAGCCCTGGCTGGTGAGGCTCAGTGAACTGAGCACCTGCCTGTGAACCTAAAGGCTGCCCGTTCAATTCCCAGTTAGGGCACATGTTTGAGTTGCTGGCCAGGTCCCCAGTTGGGAGCATGGGAGAGAGAACTGATTGATGTTTCTCTCCCTCTATTTCTTCTTCTCTTTCCCTCTCTCTAAAAATAAATAAATAAATAATATTTTTTAAGAAACATCTGCTTCCTAAAGATAAAATACTGATTTTTAACTTTTTAAAAGATTAGTTTTTTAATTAAACAGAAGTTCTAACAGAAGCTCAGATTTTTGGAAGACATAATAGCAATATTCAAAGCAAATCTCTGAGTAATAAATAAAATATATGCAAAAAATGTTTAATCATAGTAGCATATGGCCAATCATTAGAGATAACTTACCAGTCCAATTAGAACAATCAAGTAATATTTCTTAGGGTTGTTTATTCTCTTAAAATTCCACCTACTATACATGTGATCTAGTATGCATTGTTTTCTTTTTTTTAACCACGAGACTATCAAGAAGGTTATTCTATAGTGGCATACACACATGGACTAATCTACTAGTCTAGAATTGTAATTTTTTTATCTTTTAATTTAACATGGCTGGCTGGTAAAATATCCATGCCTGTGCTTGGTTATCACCACCTTCTTTACTAAATGTTCACAAACCATTAGCTCCTCTCTAACAATTTTTATCAGAATCAAATGACTTAGAGTTTTCTAAATCTGTTTTTAACACTTGTCCTCAGTGTTTTGCAACTCTCAAATTCCAAGGGTTTTTATAAAATTATCTGCAGTCAAGAGTTTACACCTCTGTTATGTTTTAGTCTTGACCAATGTGACTCTTCAAGGCCATGACTCCCTAACTTTACATAAAGCCCTTTAGGAATCTCAGAATCTTTTCTCTATCTTGTGTCTATAATGTCCCTTCATCATATATGTTCTATGCCTTCAAGTGTGAAAATGATTTTCATATCTTAGGTGGCACAATGGGAAGTGACTAAAGAAGAACATGAATGTCAATCCTCTCTTTTACAAATGAGGACCTTGAGGTCAAGCACAGGTGTGCTCGGTTAACGGTGGCCAGCTGGACCGAGAGCCACTCCTGGTGCTCATTCCCTGTGAAAAGAACTGAAAAGTAAAACCAGAATGAAATAGTGTGTGTGTGACACACAGAGGGTATCATGAGGGAAAGAAAGAAAAAAAAAAAAACACACTCAGTTCTGATTTCAGTTCAAGTTCCATCTTAATCCTTAATTAAAATTTCAGTTTCCTCATATAAAGCAGGATGTTTTACAACACTGCTGTGAGACCCCAAACTTAGAAACAAGGCAGGAAAACCATAAAAGAGTATATAAGCATAATTATTAGAATTATATAGTAAATTATACCATCTGTTATTCTTGCTATAACTTTAAGCTTTTTAAAATATTCCATCCTTGCTGTTTCTCAAAATGTTTTAAATATTCGGATTGTTCTTATCTTTTTAGACCATTTCAGGGGAAAAAAGATCATGAGTTTTTGTAATACCCAATAATGTTTTTCCCTTAATATACTTTTTGATGTAATCAGCATTTAAAGTTCTTTAAATTGTGTGTATGTGTGTGTGTGTTCTACAAGAGTATTTTGACAAATTTAATCCTATTTAGAGTTGGGATGATAGGTCTCCCAAAGAACTAGTAACAACACTTTCTCAGAACTGTAAGAATGATCTGTTTCTAAAAATATTCTCAGCTGTGTCTGAAGATACTTAAATGCAAGCTGTGGCTCCTTTTTAGAAACATCCCCACAAATTTCCCATTTAAGACACTGCCACATGCAACTTCTTCTTGCTCCTTCAGAGATATCATTTTATCTCTACAAAAATAAATTGCATTTGTTTCTTTTGAAAATATTGAAAATTTGAGTCAAACTAGTGTCTTCTATAAAGAATACCTCAATTTCACATAAAAAATTACTAATACTTTCTGCTCCATTCTTCAATAGCTGATAGTAAGTTGAGTATTATAAAAACAAAACAAAATTTCAGTCTATAATGTTAACATCTGATAACAACAGTATATTTTTTACTACATGCACTATGAAAATTGACTAAAGCAAACTAATCATTTTTATAAGCATATTGGTTCTTCTAACAGATACATATTGATTACTTTTTTACATATTTATTATATCCAAATAGTTTTAAATTTCTTCTATCTTAAATATTTTTAATGAAATGATTGAAGTAGTGATCTAACTCAAAAAATTATTTAAAAGGCAGTTTTTATAAAGAGGACAGTTGTTTTTGTTTTTGTTTTTATGTTTTAAAGAAGTAATTAAGCAATTATTTATTCACAACGTCAAAACATTTTTACTGTAGAGCAAAACAAATATAAAGTGATATTATTAGATTACACTGCTAGGATTATGTCATAACAAATAATTTTATTTGACTCTGCAACAGAAAAATTACTTTTCATCATCATTTCAACTTTAGTAACAACTTAACTTTAGAAAATCGTGTGTAAAACTTAATGCTCTGATAAGAAATTTAAACACATTTTTAAGTATATTTTATTGATTATGTTGTTACAGTAGTTCCAATTTTTTCCCCTTTGCTCCCCTCTGCCCAGTAATGCCCCTTCCCTCCAGCAATCCCACCCCCACCTCTTATTCATGTCCATGGGCTGTGCATATAAGTTCTTTGGCTTCACCCTTTCCTATATTATCCTTAACTTCCCCCTGTCAATTTTGTACCAACCAATTATGCTTCTTAGTCCCTTCACCATTTCCCCATTTTTCCCCCTCCCCCCTCCCAGCTGATAACCCTCCAAATGATCCCCATACCTATGATTCTCTTCTTATTCTCGTTTGCTTAGTTGGATTTTGTTTTTACTTTTTAGATTCAGTTGTTGATAGTTGTGAGTCTTGTCATTTTAGTGTTCACACTTTTGATCTTCTTTTTCTTAAGTAAGTCCCTTTGACATTTCATATAATAACAGCTTGGTGATGATGAACTCTTTTAGTTTCATCTTGTCTGAGAAGCACTTCATCTGCTGTTCCATTCCAAATGATAGCTTTGCTGGATAGAGTAATCTTAGTTGCAGGTTGCCTTTCATCACATTGAATACTGTTTGCTAGTCCCATCCTGCCTGCAAAGTGTCCTCTGAGAAATCAGCTGATAGTCCTATAGGCACCCCCCTGTAGGCAACTCTCCGCCTCTCTCTTGCTGCCCCCAGGACTCTGTCTTTATCTTTCACCTTTGGCATCTCAATCATGATGCGTTCTGGTGTGGTCCCCTCTGGGCCTAGCTCGCCTGGGACCCCCGTGCTTCCTGGACCTGTATGTCCATCTCCTTCCAAAATTTGGGAAGTTTTCCTCATTTTTTTCAATTCTTGTTTCCTCATTCTGCACTGGTTGACTATTTTTTTCTTCCTCATGTTCCAAATCATTGATTTGAACACCAGTGTTTTTCCCTTCACCATTGGTTTTGTGTGGATTTTCCTTTGTTTCACTTAGCACAGACTTCACTTGTTCTCTTATGCGTTTGCCATACTCAAGCATATCTGTCAAGCCGGTGAGCATCTTTATCACCAGTGTTTTGAATTCTAGATCTGTTAGGTTGTCTATCTCCTCATCTGTTAGGTTGGTTATTTCCTCATCACTTAGTTCTCCCACTGGAACCTTGATCCGTTCCCCCTTTTGGGCCATATTTCTCTGTCTCCTCATTCTGACAGGCTCCTGTGTTTGTTTGCCTCTGTATTCCAGGTAGAGCTGTTGCTCCTGTTAAACACAACAGTGACAGAGCCTTAGATATTCATCAGTACAGGGCGACCTGTTTCACCACGTTGTGGCACTGTATGTGGGGGAGGGGTCTGAGAGGGAACAATGCCACCTGCCCAGCACTCACCCCTTCTCCAGGCACCTCTACCACTTCTGCACCAGACTGGAGCCCCTCTAGCTGCTGCCCTGGCCATTGTTCCCAGAGTAGATGGGTCTGCGGATGTTCTAGGACCATGGTGGCCCTTCAAACAAGCGGACTCTGCTGAGACCGGCAGTTTCTGCCTCTACCCCAACCCTGACTGGTCTGCACAGTCAGAAGCAATGAGGCTTGATTTTCCCTGGAGCTGGGACTGTGAGCTGCTAGGTCTAGTGAGGAGCTGGCAACACTCCCCTGGTGTCCCTTCTGACTTTTTAAAACATCTGACTGAGCTTTTCAGATGGCCTGCCACTGCCACTGCTGTTGCCGTCACCACACCGAATCCTCTCCACCCTGGATCTGTCCCTCCTACCTGTCTGGATGAGTATTTCTTCTTTATATCTTTGTTTGCTGGACTTCCATGCACTTTGATTTTCTGAAACTTCTGGTTGTTTCTAGTTTTGAGGTAGTTGTATTCTTTCTTGGTGTGGAGGGAGATGCAGCATGTCTGTCTATGCCTCCATCTTGGCTAGAAGTTTTGAACACATTTTTATTCACATTCAAACTCTCTTTAACAGTCAGATTCAAAGGGAAGAATGTAGAAGAGAATCAATGATTAAGAATCCATCATTTCTGAATGACATCTCTTTTGACAACATAACTTTATTGTTATTCAAAAATAATCACTTATGATTCAAATGCTGTGAACATTTATTTAGTGTAATACTTGTGATTTGTTTGGCTTTTTCCACATGGATAGACAAGAACAACTATATATCTCTTATTACATATTACACAGCCAAAATGATTTCTTGTGGCAGAAAACCACAAAAGGTGTATTTCTTAAAATGGGCAGCAGAATATTTCAGTTGCCCTAATAAATCACAAGAATAACCAATAAAATTCTAATACCAGTCCACTTCCTCTGAAGCCAACACTTTATAAAATATAATTCAAATGCAATATTAGAAAAACATATCCAAGCTATTTGCTGAGATGATATTATTAGATGTAATAAAAAATAAAAGTGGAAAGAGTTGAATTCCAAATCTTTTATAAAAATTAAATTTCTGTGGGTTCCAAAGAATATCTTCATTGCGTATTGCCTATATGAACATTTTTTTAAAGAAACTATCCATAATGCTTACTTAAAGATCCAACATGGCATACTGGAACTGGGAAACAGTAAGAATTAAGAACAGCTTCAAGGAAATTAAGTTGGACAAGACACTATTGATACGAGGCAGGAATGAGTCATATTATAATTAGGTTAGAGTGTACCTACAAAATACTTTCTCCATTTTAAAACAGCATTTTTAATTAATTTATTTGGACCTACACAGCTTCTAATTTATCATATTGTTGAAGATCATAAATTTAACATCAAAAACATTTTGCTGGATGAAGGATTTTTGACAAAGCATAACATTCTAAAATATAATAAAATTTATATCTTGTACTATTTTTGTTACGATTGACCAAAATTACATATGTAAAGTACATTGTCAAATGTTTATAGTAGTATAAACCTTTGTGCAGATTGGGATGATTAATATTTTTAGCCAATTTAACCAGATACATATTCATTCAATCTTAGTGGATTTTTGGTAGTTATACTACCCTGCATAAACCAGATAAAATGTCTAGATTTATCAGATAATTGAATCTTAATGGAAATCTGTTGATAATAAAAAATGTAATGAATTAACATATGAGTTGATGTATCATGATGAAGTGAGAGTACATTGGAGTAAGTCAGGAATTTTGAGATCTAGTCACTCAACAAATCTAGGATCCTATTTCTCTTGTTCTGTAAAATATATGAGTTGGATTATAGGTTTCCAAAATTTTTGTCCAGCAATAAACTGTGTTAATGGTCAGAATTGGAAATTAATATTTTTGTAGTTCATGCTTAACAATACTGACAGTAAAATATACTTTTTTGAATTAAACGTTATTTCATATCTACTTTTTCAATTGATCCACACCCTACCTCCAAAAAATATATATATATATATCACTGTCAGGAAGCCAGGGCAGACATGACTATTCATTCCTCTACACACTGATGCTAAATAAGGTAGTAGAGTGTGCCATAAGAGAAACATAACAGGCTCACCCAAGACTGCAGATTATTTTTCATCCTACAAGAATGAAAGTTTACTGGATTTTAATGAAACATTTGCTCAAATTTTTAAAAAAAATCATTGATGAGAAAGCATTTTTATTTATATTAAAAATAAAATTTTTATGAGTTGAGATAGGTTAAAATATACAAACATTAAAATATTTTATTCCACATATTAATGCATAAAAATAAGAATACTAACCCTATATGCTTATCCTTCATTAAATATTTGTAACAAAAAATGGGAAAAAAATTATTTAAGTTTTTAGATTTCAGACACTTCTTCTTAGAAAGTTTTACTTGCATTCAAAACATTATATCAGAATTGAAAAATACTGTTATGATATTTAAAAATATACATTTTTCTCTGGGTTCAAGTATGAGTACATATATCGTATTCTAACCATAAAACTTCTATGATTGATTAAGATCAAGTTTAATCATTTTCATATTTTATTTTAAAGCCAGTTAATTCACTTAATAAATGTACATATACTACTAATATCAATAGCTTTTAGATATATCAATATTTTTGGTTTCAAAAGAATAATTTACTCAGATTCCTTGAAGATACAATGTAAAAAGTATTTTAGAAACATGATATACAGCTCTATTTCCGAAACTCCATTTTATATAATTGCCATCAGTTTTGATGTAGTTCATAAAATTTGAAATACAGTGAAAAAGACTATGCTTCATTCATATGTCAAAGACATTTGAATATTAACTTTTGAAAAATTTCTTTCATCCCTAGTATTGATTTTCTGGTGAAAACTAATATATTGAAATAAATTGCTGAACAGGTTCCACAAATTAAGGCACAATAAAATCTACTTCTTTCAGTAAGCTCAGTTTAGACAGAAAGTTCGTTTGTTTTTTTCTTTTTCTTGGTCGAGTGATGAGAAGTAACAGTATATAAAGTGCTAAAATATTATTAGCATATAGACTGAGAAGAGATTATTTTTGATTTGCTAAAAAACAAATGAATTTTCTAATGCAACTTTAAAACTTGTTTTTGGGTGGACTATTTTCCCTATTTTAGTAAACTGAAATTGTCTTTTAACCCCCAATATATCTATTGCATTTTAGTATCTACTTTCTAACAAAATTTATGAAAATAAAATACAGATAATTGTTTTTGAGAGCATTGTAATCTTTTGAATTGAAAGGAAGGGAGGGCTGGAGGGAGGGGAAGGAAAAAGACTTGGAAGCAGTCAAGGAGGGGAAAAGGAAGTGGGAGGGGAAGGGAGAGTAGCAGAGGGGAGAAAAGAGGAAAGGAGAAGAGGGCAAAGTGAGGAGGAAAAATGATCCTCATGCCGTAATAAAGAAACTTGCCTTCCCTTGCCTTTTTGCCTCTCAACACACTGAGCAGTTTGCCAGTGGCAGAATGAAGGAATTCACAGATTCTGCACATATTCACAGGAATGGATTCTGGACTTCCTAAGAACTAACTGAGGAGATGGAACTTGGCTTAACCCATGTGGAAATTCATTTCAGCTGCTTTTCCTTTATACTGTCTATCATGTAGTTTTGATGACTAAAAAGAAATAAAAATAAAATACTACCATATGATTTTCTATTAAATATCATTTTAGCTATCAGTTGTTATACCTTCTATTTGATGCACTTCAGTCAATTTACATGATTATATATTTTTGCAACATGTATAATGCTGTGAAGCCTTATTTATTTTGCACTAAATTCAATATATTAAAATTTTTTTCAAACATTCTGACACATACCAAATATTTGTTTCTAATATATTTAAATATTCTCCACTTTTAATCCATGAAAGATTGATAACATGTAGCTGTTTTTAGGTTAAAATGACCCACTGTTTCTGTGATAAAGTCATGACAGATTTGCAGGCTCTCTTTACAAACATACAAGTCAGCACATGCACTTAGATTTGCATACAATTTCAGGAAGTTTTGAGGCTTCCTGACATCTCTTCACAAACCCTTCCCAGCTTCTGAAGTGCTATCAACCCTCTATAGTCCATCAGTTGCCTCCCAAATTCTATCATTAGACTAAGGACATTCATTACATTATTTTTTACTAACCTGCTACCTACTTGTATACATTTAAATATAATACTGTCCAGCATTAACCTCTTAAATATAACATAAACATATGTGAAATAGATTTTTAAAGCTGAAATAAAGATGTAATAAATAATATTTTACCTCTTCTTTATTGATATGGCTTAAGAGTTTCATCACCTATATTTTGGGGTGTGATTTATATGTAAAAATTTGCTTCAAAAAATTCTTGAATTTTTTTTCATTTTTTTGGTTAAATTTTTTCATATCAGATTAATAGTTACTGTTTTTACCTCCTAAAATGACTTATCATACAAGTATTAATATCCCACTTTCAAAACCAGTAGTCCACATATTACCAAAATTATTTACATATATTTATATATAATGGGTTATATATATGCATACCTACATACAGTGTTATTACTATGTACCTCATGATGATGGGTCATCAACAAGCAAACTTCTGACTGGGTAGAATCTTACTTAAATAGGAATTTCTTAGTGGGATGCTTAAAATGAAAATATCCTTACATGTATATTTCAGTATACATATATTTCAATTGATTTAGTCATAGCCAACTTAAAATAATTTTAAGTGATTCTATTTTAGGTTATTATATTTAAGTATCCATAAATTATGTAATTTATATGCATACTTTACTGAAAATATTTAAGATGATTTACTGGACTTCTGTTTCTATACTCAGGACATCTTATTTAGATCATTTTCTTTAGCTGTGTTATTTGATAGAATAAAAGAGAGTGTATTTCATTTTAAAAAGATATCCTCTTTTGGACTTTCTTCTTGAAAAGTATTTCTTTTAATACAATGAAGTTTTCTTTTGTGAAAAACATATTTTATGTCACATATATATCAACATTCTCTCAGTAAGAATATATCTGATGCATATTATTTAAGATCCCCATGCTATGTACTGTAGACTTCAACAGTTGATATCTGTTTCCGTTCTTTATATAATAACTGTTTTAAATTATTTGAATTAACAAGGCACCACCCAAATTTCCCCTGACAGTTTTTTTTCTACTGCAACTGCACTTTTTTTAAGTCAGTAGAAAATAGCTATGCTTATCAGCCACAGGGAATTATTTAACTGTGTATGAATGGGAACATAGAAATCAGTCCCCACCCTCACAATCTGAGTTTAGAATAAATCCTGGAAATAGAGTTCGTTTTTTCAGGCAGTATGAAATTTGACATTTCTATAGTGCTGTGCTTATTCTTTAGTGGTAACAGAAACAGAAAAGAAAAAAAAAAAAAAGATTGATCTAATCATTCCAGTATTTCAAATTACATCATAGATAGTGACTCTTAAATAAAAACATATTTCATAGACTTACTCTGTAAGGTTTATATTCTGTGCTGTAACTAACTATTTTGGGAGTGAAAATGACAGATACAGCATGCATTAGGGAAATAAACAGTCACTTCTTTCCACCAGATGAAGCACTTCTATCATCGCAATTTATCATGAACAAGATCATGATTTAAGAAGAAACATTTGAACTACAGAATATATTACAAAGGAAGTTAGCAAATTTGAAATTATGACTATAAAAGTGGTAAGCATTTTCATTATTGATTTTAATATTTTGAAGTTAAACTGCATCGCTTAAAAAGTAAAGAAGTAAAAAAAAAAAAAAAACAAAACCACAGTTGTCAGAATATTTCAGGTAAGTTAAAAGGAGATTTTAACCCTGATTTTAGTCCGTAGTTGCTTCCATTTTTCACTCTGCATTTGTACACCTGCATTTTGATGGTATCACTAGGCTGATTTTGAAGGAAGTTCTCATTTTTTCCCACTGCCTGAGTCACTGTTTACAATTTCCATTGTTCTTGCTCAAACATTTTAAAAAGAAATACATGTTCAAAATCCAAATGCTTAAACAGCAAAGAATCTGTATTAATTCTATTTGGTTTTATGTTGTTATCCTTATTAATAGCTGTTGGCATTCAGGAAGACTTATTTTAAGGTCATGGTGTCCAAAAAGAGCTCTAGATATAAATATGCACAATAAATACTGATAAATTACAAAATTCCATAATAAAAATAGGCCTTGGAGAGGGCAAAGCGTTTCTGTCACACTTTTATTGGTGCTGCTTCATCCTTGAAAGCCTTCTGAATCATCCAAATAGTTTCCATGGAGGAATGTTCAAGCTTAAAGCAAAATTTGATGCAGATTCATTGCTCTACTTGCTCAGTCATTTTGAATATGATGGCCACACAGTACACATGCTCACTCTTTGTTCACACATTCACATTGAAATCCACTCTCGTTGGCTGCCAGGTTACATCGATGTCCTGCAAACCATTATTGTTATACTAACAATGGCTGGACTTTTTCCTGATAGATCTTGATATTATGTATGTATATATATATAGGGTTCTCTGGCTGGTTTGGCTCAGTGGATTGAGCGTCGGCCTGCGAGCTAAGTGTCGCTGGTTCGATCTTCCAGTCAGGGCACATCAGAGAAGGAAAACTCTGACTCCAAAAAACCTCCGCTGCCTTGCGGCATACCTCTTCAGGGGAAAGGCTAAGGGAGTAAACCCCGACAGAAAATCCGGAGCCGGAGTCCCTAAGGCGGTTTGACGTTGTAGTCAACACCGGCAACTCCTGCGGCGCACCTGAAGCCAAGCTGTATTGACTCCGTCTTTCCCTTGGACCCTTCAGCTGCGAAGAGAGGGGGGGTCTGCTGCATGGGCAACAGCAGACCCTCCATATCACCCTGCCCAGCCTCTGTAGCTTCAGCTTCACTGGAGAGGACACTCCAGCGTCATCGCAAGATGTCGATTCAACACGGGAGGAGACAGATACTGTGTCACTCCCGAGTCGGACTGCACAACCATTCTTGGCAGTGCAGATAGACACTTAAGAAGCTACACCATCGTCTCTCGAGACGGACGGCTGCCAATATATATATATATAGGGGGAGGGACAGAGAGACTATCACTTCACCATCAACACAATTTAAGTCAGCCAATGGGAGAAAGAGACATGCAACTCAAAATGAGAGCTTATCCTCTACTGATCTATTTAGTTCTAAAATTTCACTTAAGTGACTCACTCCCTTGTGTCTTAATATAAAATCTTAAATATTCTTGCATAGGCTCAGTTATTATTAGCTAATGTAAGAATGCATATTATGCACATATTACATGATATAATAATGTAGTGAATCAGATGTAGAGAAAAGTGGTTGATATTTGGGAGAGAGCTAGAAAGAGGGTATCTAGTCAAGGGTACCAATCAAAGGAATGACAAAAGTAAAAGTGAACTTAGAATGAAATCAATTTGCTCACTTTATCATTTTGTCTAACACTAGCCATGAACACAATTTTTGAGCTAAAATCTATTTTGTTCCTTATCAAACAAATCTACTGTTAACAGGTGACAGCTGGAAGCATTCCACAATAAGATTTTCAGGTTTATTATGAAATAATTACACATTGAAATTTTTTGTAATTATTAAAAATTAATAAGAGCAAGAATTGTTACTGATATGTATTATCTAATTTAATGCTCAGAACAAAATTATGAAGCTGATGTAGTCTTCATACTCCTTGATAAAAACCAAGATTGAAGTGATCAAAATGACAGAACTTGTAAGAAGTAAAAGCAAAATTCATACTCAGGCTTTCTGAATGCATGTGTTCTTAACTACTAGGTGTTATGTATGGCTCCTAGAGAGAAACATGTCAACAATAAGCCACAGAGTTGCACCTCTTTGATGTAGAGATAATTATTTCAGTGTTGTGAGTGTTGAAGTAATCTATGGTAGTGTTGCTAATTTTTCTCATCATAGAATCATATCAAATTTTCTTTCCATGATATGTTAAAACTGCTTTATTTCTGAATGGTACAAACTAAAAATTTGTAAAGATTAATAAATTATTTTTTAAAATATCTAGACAATCCTGTAACAGCTGACCATTAATTCCTTTTCAATCATAGTTACTTATAAAAGTGAATAATTTAAAAGTTATATTAAGATAGTGGTATTAATATTTTCTCTTGAAATTTTACAGGAAGCAATTAGTTAATATTCATATAGCACATCATAATTCTTAGTTTAAAGGTGCCTAATTTAAAGACCATATGGACTCTAATGTAAAGGGTCAGTTGTGAAATCTATTGACCTAAAAGAAACTTTTTTTTATGTGTAATTAATTATGGGATTTTATTGACACTGGCTGAAAAACAGTGAGGCTCATTTCAATTAAACCTCACTAAGGTAGTTAAATGAAGCACAAATTGTCTAAGTAACATCAGCCCAAGGGAACAACAGAAGTCATATAAGCGTAAGTGTCATAATTGCCATCACTTGATTTGCTGGCTGCCTGATGAACTGATAGAGCTATGACAAATGCTTTAAGGGTTTTAAAGACAGGGTGAGCATCATGAGTAAACAGGAAAAAAGTTACACGATTTAATTTTAGTAGCTCTAAATACATTCCTCTTTCCCTTATAACAAGCAACTGTATTCTTCTGTTTATAATTCACTCATTATTTTAATTACAATATTAAACTAAACACCACTATGTACTGTCTACAACTCCTGTGTCTTTTATTTTTGTCTCTCACCCAGAAGGGGACACTACCCTGAATTTTTAAAATATGATTCTCTTGATTTTTATGGTTTTAGCACATATGTATCTATCCCTGAATAACAGATGGCATCATACCTTATGTCAGCTTCTGTGACCTGGTTTTTCGCTCCTCATTATGTTTTTAAGATTTATACACTTGTTTTAATTTTGCTTCATTGATTTTCATTACTGAAAAGTATTTCATTATGTGACTGTTCTTTAGTCATTCATCAGTTCTCTTTTCTGTATTCAGGAAGGTTGTTTCTAGTTCTTTGTGGGCTTTTTGTGTTTGGCATTACAAACAAAACAGTGGTGAGCATTTTTGTTTTTACCCCACCAGAGGACAAGCTCACTGATTTTAGAGAGAGGGGAGGGGATGGAGAAAAACATCGATGTGAGAGGGAAGAGAGAAACATCAGTTTCAATTGATTTCCTCTTGTACACATGCTGACTAAGAACTGAATCCACAACCGAGGCATGTGTCATGACCAGGAATGGAACCCACAAACTTCCGGTTTACTGGTTTACTGGACAATGCTCCAACCAACTGAGTCACACTGGCCAGGTCTACTATGAACATATTTGTATCTATCTCTCAGGGCTCATGTACAACCTTTTTTTCTGATTATATACCTAGGTATAGAATTGCTGAGAGGTAGATATTAGGTTTTTTTCCCTAAGTGGATATACCAAAATGTAAAATTTCACTTGACCTATATCCAAACCAACACCTGATATTGTCAGGCTTTTTACTTGTTGCCTACCTATACTTGTCCCAATAAAGCTGAGACAATTATATTTTGTTTTACAGAACTATTCAGGTTTAGCTTCCAATTTAATTGACCCTATGGATTAGTTTGTATAGAAATGACAAGCTTATAATTCTTGATTTATTTAAACTTCCTATTAAAAACTTCCATTAAAATTTCATATTTTACATACAGGTTTTCCAAACTGTATTATATATTCCAAGGTATCTTTTGTTTCTTGTTGACAGCATGTGTTAGGTCCGGTGAGAGTGAGAGGAGAAGCGACAGGAGACAGGCCATGGGTCTAGATTTATTTGGCCAGCTGCACAAGCGGGCTGAGACGCAGAGGTGTCAGCAGTGAACAAAGAAAGGCAGGGATTTTTCAGGGGGGGGAGGAGGAATGGAATTGCAGGGACTCTCTGTTGATGGCTTTGGGGAAGTTGGCCTTGGTAATAGAGAGGCTTACTAAAACATAAAAGTTACTAAGTTGCTGGCAGCCTCCGATGTCTTTTAAAGACATAGGACTTGCCAGCAGGCTAAGATATCTTTGAAGGACACAGGCCTTCACTGTGTCAGCAGTTACTGAGGGGCAGCAGATTTATTAGGGGTTGGGTAGACCCTGACACCAGCAGTTACTGTGGGGGCTTTGCTAAAACCAGACCTGGATTCCCAAAACTCAGGTCTTATGCCTAAGAGTATGGTCTAGGGAACCCCTGAAATCTGCAGGTGATACCAGAAGTGAGAGTGGTCCTGTGTACTGTTCCATAACTTTGGTGATTGCACAAATTTGTCTGCCTCATGCTTTGTTCTTGTAGGAGAGGTACTTGTTCAGAGAGTACCTTGGTCCTTAATACAAAGAAATTTATGACCAGCAGCTCTAACAAGGCAACTAAGATGCTTGATTTCCTACAGTGTATCCAATTTATATTTCTGTATAGGTATATCTGTATATGTTATACATGAGGTCTGTCCAGAAAAAGTCCGGCCATTATTAATGTAACAAGAATAGTTTGTGCAACATCTATGTAACCTGGCAGCCAAGGAGAGTGGACTAGAATGAGCATGTGTGAAGAATGATGACTCCACTGTATGAGTCAGTGGGGGCAGTAGATGCCATTGAGGAAGCATGTGTACTGTGTGGCCATCACACATTAAAAATGACTGAGAGTAGAACAATGAGTCTGCATCAAATTTTGCATTAAGCTTGAACATCCCACTCATGCATCACAACTCATGCAAATATTTTTGCTAAACATCAAATCACCCAGGTGACTTAGCCCCCTTGCAGTCCAAATGTGGCTCCTTGTGACTTTTGACTCTTCCCCAAACTGAAATCACCTTTGAAAGGGAAGAGATTTCAGACCATCAATGAGATTTAGGAAAATACGATGGGGCAGCTGACAGTGACTGGAAGAACTGTGTGAGGTCTCAAGGTGCCTACTTTAAAGGGGACAGAGGTGTGATTGTCCTATGTACAATGTTTCTTGTATTTTGTATCTTCTTCAATAAATGTCTCTGTTTTTCCTATTATGTGGGTAGATACTTTCTGGACAAACCCTGCTGTATAAATATATGTATTATATATGTATTTTTTTGTTTATTTAATGATATCTGCTTCTAGACTGTGAACTCCAGAAAAATTATAATTTTATGTATTTTCTTCATAGACAAAACATTTACCATTCATATTGGATTTATTAGTTAATCAATTTAATCCTTCAGTGAATATTGTTTTTTATATGACAGACACTGACCAACAGGCTGTGCTAACATCAAAGAGTTTAAATGAAACCAACATCTATACTTCTATGGATCTTACAATCTACAAGAAAGATACATAGATAAAAACTTAAAATACATAGTTTCTCAGATAGTGGTAAATATTGTGGAGAAAAATAAAGAAAAGAAGGGAGGAAGGAGTAATACATTTAGGGTTATGGTGGTAAAAATAGTCAGAAGGGGTTTCATATATAAGGTTTTAGCATATACCTGAAGTGCAAAAGTAATATGTCAATGCTGGGCAGATGGCTGAGATAGACAAAGCCATATGGATACTAAGAGAAAAACGTTGCTAAATGAGGTAGTTTTAAGAATAAATACCACAATGAGGCTAGAATTAATGGAGTCAAATGGAGGAAGGGAGAGAGGAATTATTGGAGGTGAAGGTAGAGAGGTAAACATGGGCACAGATTATAGATTGCACTGTGGGTCAGTGGAAGAACTTTGGGTTTAATTCTGAAAAAAATATAAACTGTCATCAGATGGTTTTGAGCAGAGGAAATCACCATGCAAATTACATTTTTAAAAGATCCTTCTGAGTTCTCTATTGAGTACAGATTGTATGAGAGTCTGGGGTAAGATTAGAAAGTCCAGTTTAGAGACTTATGGACAAATTCAAGAGAGAACTAATGGTGGCTTGGAGCAGGGTCAAAGTAGTCATGTCAGTGAAACTGAAAATGATTCTAAATCAATTATAAACGTAGAGCTCACAGAAAATGCTGATGGGTTTGGATGTTGGGTATGAGAGAAGAGTCAAAAGGAATTCCAAGGAATATGGCTCAAGTAGTAGTCATAATGGAATTATCCTGAACTTAAATGTGGAAGTAGACACACTTTCAGATGTTTTGTGTGGGGAGGTAGAGAAGAAGAGGGGAAGTTTAATTTTGGAAAATGTTGTAGATATTCAAATGGGATATCAAAGTAAGTAGTTCTAGATGTTAGGGGTGTAGATTAAATACAGCAAGCAGAGATAACACAGACCACAAGCTTCATAAGGCTTCATCTTGTTCACGGTTACATCCCTATTACCTTGCATAGTACATTGCTCTTAGGTGCTCAATAAATATTAGAGACATGAAGGAACGAATGTTTACTTATGAACATTTAAACCTCAGCCAGGATTCTCCTCTATGGGAGCTAGCTGTACAGTAAGAGGACTAGAAGTTAGGGCCAGGAATTTCCTTAATTTGCAAAGCCAAATCTCTTCGTTTTTGACCCCTATCCATTAAGCAACTTGCTTCCTGTGACTTGTTTGATTTGAACAGTGATATCCATGGGAGTCAGCTAGGTTGTTAGTCAGAAAATAGACCCCTAGTTAAGTAAAGTAGTTTAGTTTTATCGATTAGAATACCAGGTCATTTGGTGTAAAACAATAACTCTGATTTTTCAACAACTTACATTCAGATGTTTTTCTGACAAATTGGCCAAGATATTTGGCTACCTCTTGAGACTGCTCCTGGAAAGAGGAAGTTTGTTTTCCTGTTGCTCTGACAGGAAAAGGTGGATCTACTCTGTCAGAATGCAGAACCAAATTGTTAAGACACAAGCTAAAAAGGATGAGTAAGTTAGTATATGCTGCTCTTTAAAGTTATGCATCTATATAGACATTGTGTGTGTGTCTATGTGTGTTTGTTCACACACTGAGTTTGCAGTGCTAAACAAACCTGTTATTATGAGTTGTGGGCAAACCAATATTAAAACACTGATGTGACAGGTAAAACCATGGGCTATGAGATGGGATCCAGACACTGCCATTCATCAATAGATGATATTGGATACATTTTATTTTTGCTAAGCCTCAGATCTTCATTTTTTAAATGGTAATACACATTTAGCTCATAGAGCTACCTCAAATTGTACATGAATTTATATCTACTAAATCCTTTAAAGTGGCTGGTAAATGACAAACATTTATGTACTAGTAGTTATTGGTGTTAATAATGTCGCGTATGCAATTTGGTATTTTTACGTTCATTATTTAAAATTATGCTATACTAATTTTCCACATCATTAAGAAGTATCTATACATAGCATTTAAAAGTGTTGCTGAGCCATGGCAAGGTGGCTCATGTGGTTGGAGTATTGTCCCATATCCCAAAGGTCACAGATTCAAACCCTAGTCAGGTCACATACCTAGGTTGCAGGTTTGAGCCATGATTGAAGCACGTTCTATCTCTAATTTTATATGATCAGTTGATATTGACTAGCTGTGGCATAGTTTCCTTAATTATTTCCTGTTTGTTGAGTTCTTACATTGGTTTAAATATTTGAATGCATAACTAATGTGGCTGTAATTAATCTGGTACATAAAGCTTGCCAAATTAGGGATGTTTTTGCTTTTTCTAGACTTTATGAAAAGAATGAGAATTACTGAGTCAAAAAATGTGAATATTTTTAAAGCTATTAATACAATAAATGCTGAGAAGTTATACACCAAATCAGTTTAAGTGTTTGATTTTGTTTTGTTTAGCTAATTAATCACCCAAAAACTGAGGATAATTTACAGTATAAGACCACTTGTGTCAAGCCATTCTTTTTTTAAATTATATTTTATTGATTATGTTATTATAGTTGTCCCAATTTTTCCCCGTTTTCTCCCTCCACACAGTACCCCACTCTGTCAGGCATCGCCACACCACTGTTTATTTCCATAGGTCATTAATGTAAGTTCTCTAGCTAATCCATTTTCTATGCTCTACTCTATATCCCCATGGCTATTCTGTAGCTAATTATTTGTACTTCTTAATCCCCTCACCTTTTCACCCATTCCCCCACAACTCCCTCCCATCTGGAAAACATCAAAACATTCTCCATATCTATGATTCTCAGTTCTTCTTGTTTGTCCACTTTGTGTTTTAGATGTAATTGATGATAAACATGTATGTATTGCCATTTTATTGTTCATAGTTTTGATCTTCTTTCTCTTAACTAGGTGCCTTTAACTTTTCACATAATAATTTGGTGGTGATGAACTCATTTAGTCTTTTTCTTGTTTGGGAAGCTCTTTATCTGCCCTTCCATTCTAAATGATATCTTTGCTGGGTAGAGCAATCTTGGCTATAGACCCCTACTTTTCATAACTGAATATTCCTTTCCAGGTCCTTCTAACCTGCAAGGTTTCTTTTGAGAAATCAGCTGACAGTTTTATGGGAACTCACTTATAGGTAACTAACTGCTTTTCTCTTGCTGCATTTAAAATTCTCTCTTTTTCTTTAACTTTTCTCATTTTAATTATGATGTGTCTTGGATTGGGTGTCTTTGCATCCATATTCTTTGGAACTCTTTGTGCTTCCTTGACTTGCATGTCTATTTCCTTCACCAATATGAGGAAGTTTTCTTTTGTTATTTTTTCAAATAGATCTCCAATTTCTTACTCTTCCTTTTCTCCTTCTGACACCCCTATGATAAAAATGTTGGAATGATTAAAGTTGTCCCAGAGACTGCTTACACTGTCCTTTTTTTTTTTTTTAATTCTTTTTTCTTCTTGTTCCAGTTGGTTGCTTTTTGCTTCCTTATGTTCCAAATAATTAATTTGATACTTGGCTTCATCTACTCTACTGTTACTTTTCCATAAATTGTTCTTTGTTTCTATTAGTGTGTCCTTCAATTCTAACTGATCTTTTTTATGCTGTTGAGGTTTTCACCAAAATCCTTGAGCATCTTCGTAACCAGTGTTTTGAACTCTACATCTGATAGATTGCTTATCTTCATGTTGTTTCGTTCTTCTAGAGTTTTGATCTGTTCTTTTAGTTGGGCCATGTTTTCTTGTCTCCTCATTTTTTCAGCTTCCCCATGTTTATTTCTATGTATTGGATAGAGCTGCTTTGACTCTGTGTCTTGGTAGTATAGCTTAAGGTAGTCAGTGTCTTGTAGGGTCCAGTGGCACAGCCTCCCCTATCATCTAAGCTGGGTACTTGAGATACACCTTTAATGTGGGCTGAGTACACACTCCTCTTGTAGTTGAGCCTTGATTGCTGTTGGCAGGTCAATGGGAAGTATTTACTCAGGCCAATCATCTGCAAGGACTGGCTATGACCACTGACCACCAACCTCTGCCCTCCGTGGTGGATCAGCTGTGAAAGGGCAGAATGGTGTGCTCCAACATGGTCTGTAGCTTTCCACTGGGTGTGCAGGCTCTGTGGTTTCCTTGGGGATGCAGACCAAGGTCACCCCCACCTGTGTTCTGGCCAGGGCCACCTTATATGAGCAACAATACAAACTAAAATGGCTACTACTAGTTTTGGGCTTGGAGATTCCTAGGCGAAGTCAAGCTGTGAATCTAGGCTGGCTGCTGCTAGTTTTGGGCCTGGGGCCACTTAGCCAGAGGTATGGGGGCAAGGGGCATGGGGCTCACTGAGGCTGTCTGTTGTTTGTTTGAGAGGATTAAAGAAATTGTGAAACATGAGCAAAACCCAGGCATCCATATAGAAAAGTCACTTTTAACAGCTTGGTGACCCATAAGTTCAGTGAGCTGGAGTCTCAGGGGATCATTATCCAGGGCAGGGCAAACAGTGTTAGCCAAGTTGATGGAGACTAAGAGATGGCACCTGCCTTCAAACTTTGTAATTTTGTGGAAGAAAGGGACAATGGCCTCTGACCGCCTTACTGTATAGAAGAAATCTTTCCCCCAGCTCTTGCCCCAATGCCAGACACTTCAGTTCCTCCCTGTATGTCACTGGTGCCTTTCAAGCTGCTACCCTGGTGCTGATCTCAGAGGGAGTGGGTCTGAGTAAGTCTGTGTATGTGTTCTTTAAGAGGAACAACTTGGGACTCCAGCATTTTTCTTTCATCTACTCAATCCCTGCTGGTCTTTGCAGTCAGAAGATATGGGGATTTATTTTGCTGGCACTGGACCCATGAGCTGGGGAGGCTGAGACTCCTCATTCCCAAAGTTGATCCACCGTGTGTGGATATGTGACCAGCCCATTCTGAGTTCCACCCCTTCTACCAGTCTGGATGGATGTGGTTTCTTTAATCCTGTAACTGTCAGACTTCCATTCAACTCAATTTCTGATGCATCTGAGTGATGGCTGTTCTATAGTTTAGCTGTAATTTTGATGTGGTTGTGAGAGGAAGCAAGTCATATTTACCCAAACCTCCATCTTAACTGGAAGTCTCAAGGCATTTTTGACACTGTTGCTCTAAAAATATCCACATGATAGATTATCACAGTGGTTGGGAGTAAACATATGATATGACACAAAATTATATAACAATAACTGCACAAGACAGGGTTTGTCCTTGAGAAAAGTTACTGTCTAATGTGGGGCATTCTATATCAATACATCACTGAAGAAAACAACATAAGAGACAAAACAGATAAATAAAGTCAAAGGAACACAGAGAATAAAGAAATTAAATTCCATAAACAATTATAAATCACAGAGCAAATGGTATTACTCATCATTAATGTCTACTCAAAATATAAAAAGACTTTTTGACTATTCCATTTTGTTCATTAACAGACCATTATATTGAATCTCTATTTTATTTATAACTTAAAAATGTACAATAAATTTTTCTTCATTTCTTCCCAAATTTATTTTGATCAATCTTATCAATATCATCACATTTCTAAAATAAATTGTTTTTAAAAGGTTTATCCATGATTATACAAAACATTTTCTGATATGTAGCAAAAAAAATTCATGTGCTAGATAAAACTACAGACTTTTTATAAATCTGAAATATTATCTTCTTTTTATGCTTGTATGAAAATCCACCAATGTCAGTAAGCTAATGTTATCTAATAATTGCATTTGAAAGTAAAACCAGAACTGACAATTTTATTAATAAAGCTATTAGTTCTAAGTATTTCACTTAAAATGTCAACTACTCAGAAACCAAAAGACTTTAACAATAAGTCACATTTGCTTAACTCAAAGCCTAGGATTGTTTTACAGAAGTACTGTGTGATAGTTATAAATTAATTAAAATTTCCACTATAACTTAAAGCATGCTAGAATTTTTCTATGTTATGATGATAAATACTATCCTATTTTTCAATGAGCATCTTCATAATATATAAAAGTCACCATGTCAGCTATTTGGAAATGTTTCAGTAACCCTTTGATTGAATAAAGTCCTTGTGGATTTCTTTGAAATCTTGAAGGCTTGTCATCATTTTTAATACACTAAGCAAAGAACTCAGAGGATGGAGTCATGAGCAGTTAAATCACTTGGATTTGGGCTTGCTACACAGAGATCCTTTTATGTAGCTTCATATTTTAATCAGGTTGATCTCTTTAATTTACAACTTGAGAATCTATTATAATAAGTTAAATATGCTTGAAGACTTCGGATAGACATTCAACATTAAAGCTATTATCTCAAAATAAATTTTCAGAACACACTAAGTTGCTCTAATTTTTTTTAACTCCTGGAATCAATAAATAAGTGGAAAAAAATAAAAATTCTAATTTTGATATTTTTGTTTTACTTATGTTTGAAGGAAGGTTAAGTTTCAAAAATTTACCATACTTGCATCTATCTATCTCAAAATATATATGTGTGTGTGTATATATTAGAAATGTAGAAATCTGGTGATGTTTTTGTAACCAGAAATATGCCATAGGAATTTAACTCTTGTTTATATCTATTAATTGATACGTTCTTGGAAACTGTCTTTAAGCAATACAATATGTAACAAAACCAATTTTATCATAGGCTAATGTGAACTATACATACCTTTAAAAAAGATAAATAAAAAACAAAAAAGATAATTCTTTTCTAACCCCTTATTCCAGTTCAGTGTTGCAGGTGGGCAGGGCCTGTCCAGGTAGTTCAGGGTGCAAGGTGGGACCCACACTGAACGGGAATCCCTTCATTGCAGGGCACACTCACACATACCCACATTCACTCAGACTGGGACAATGAGAACATGCCAGGTCACCTCAGGTGCACATCACTAGGATATGGGAGGGAAGCAGAGTCCTGGAGAGAACCCACACAGACATGGAAAGAACACATACACAGTATATACACACAGTAGCTCTGGCTAGATTTTTTTTTTCCTCATGAATGTTATAACAAAAGGACATTGAACAAAATGATGATATTCAAGGACCTGCTGCACACAAGTATATACACATACACGTGTGAGGGGAAACCCCCCAAAAAGAGAATTATCTTCTGGAGGGTGGGCCCCTTGTAGTACAGGCTTCTCCCATAAAGTGAGTGCTCCAGGAACCCATCTATATCCGTGTACCAGCTGGTGTTGTTGTGAGGGTCTGTGTTTGGCTGCAGTGAAAATTTTTTGAAGACTCTTTCAGTGCATTTGCCCATTTCATGATGGGTGATTTACGAGTGTACCTGTTTACACCATGCTGAGTTTTCAGCAGTTTTTGACTAAAAAGATCATGATCCTTGTGCCAACCCTCCCTGTTCACCAGATCTTGCCCTCAGAAACTTCTTTTTGTTTCCTCAGATGAAAAATCTCTTCAAAGGGAAATGTTTTGCCAATGTGGAAGAGGTGAAACAAACAAACAAAAACCAGCAGAAGCTTTAAAAGACACCAAAATCAACAAGTTCAAAAATTCTCTCGAGCGGTGGAAAAAAAAGTCTCGATATGTATATTGCATCAAATGAAGAGTACTTTGAAGATGACTAAAGTTTAAACATGTAAGAATAAACACACAATGTTTTATAAATAAATTCCATTACTAAGGCCCCCCTCATCTGTATATATTCATATGTGTATGTGTGTACATGTATATTTAATCCCTTAAACTGCAGTCTAGAGCCATGTGGCAGCCTTGTCTTACCCTACTGTCTTTACTTCCTTCCTGAGCTTCTGTTTTCCTTTGCTGACAGTCTCTGATCATCACCTACTGGGAGTCAAGAACAGATTAGGTCAAGGCATTATGCTGGTACTAAGATCCATTTGCAGAGTGCCATGCCTTTGTCCTGTGTACCACAACTTTGTCCTTGGCTCCAGCTCTCTCAAAGCTATATCATTGATTGTTTGGAAAACATCATCAATTAGGATTAGGTTTACCTATGATTAAGAGTAAATCCCTGAGTGAAAAATGGCTTGAACAAGATCAGAGGGTTTTTTGTTTGTTTGTTTATTTGTTTTTTTACATTGAAGAAAGCTAAAGGTAGCTCATTCTGCCCATTCTGGGAGCGACCCTAGTTTATCTCCTCACCAACGGAGGCTGTGGCTCTTCCTCCTAGAGCAAGGTAACTGTTAGAGATCTGGTTTTTACCACTGTGTCATAAGTAGCAGAATGGAAAAAGCAAGGAGAAAGAATTAGTGTGTCTAAAGGTATCTAAAAGTGAAATCCAAAGCTTCTGCTTGTACCTCCAAGGCAAAAACTTGGTCTCAGCAATCCCAGCTACAAGGCAGACTAAAAAATGCAATTTTCATTTTAGTAGGCCAAGTTCCTAGCTTCAAGCACAGGGTACCAATATTAGGAACAATGGAAAAATGTGTTTGTTAGGGAAGCATCCAGCAATTCCTGCCTCATGACAGGCTACGTTCTTTGTAGCATTACTGACGATTATTTCTTTCTATTGAAGTTTTTGTTTATTTTTGCTTAACTCTTGAATTACTGAAGTCAAAAAAATGCTATGTTCATTTTACTATGCAAGGAATAAGACTACCTAAACTTACCTGAGGATTCATTCTGGGTTTCCAAAGATAGCTTGGATTAAGAATTCTCTTTCCATTGGGAAGAAGTTAGCTTTCCTACCCTAAACACCCACAGGAAGACTTATAACCTCACAAGGGCCTTAGAGTCAAAACCAATTTAAAGCAGCTAGAACATAAAGCCAAATGCGTTGACTCCCAAGAACCTGCTACCTTCAGAAAAAGCCATTTTTAAGGCTTGTGTTTTAAGAAGGGAGAACAGAGGGCTGAGACCCCTTCACTGGACTCTAAATTCACAAAGTATGTCTAGCAAAGCATCTATCCAGATAAATTTACAAGCCCAAGGTCAGCAACAGAGGAGAATGCAGAGGCCCTTCATTCTTCCCATAATCCCCAGTGGAGGCCTGCTGGGGCCTCTTTGTTGCCCATGAAGTACAGATGTGCCTTCCAGTGCAGAGGGCCTTGCTTTCTCCATTCATAGAGTGAGTAGGAAATCCTGTAAGTTGCAAATAAAGGAATTTTAAGTTAATTTGAGTTCCAGAAAGTCTGAATTTTGAAGCCAGCTATTGACAAAAGTTGTCTGGGAAAGTACCCAGGTACCTTAGGGCTCCAGGGGAAGTCAGGTTTGATAACAGCCACTTCCATTGAAGAAAGTGGAGGGGTATCTCCAAATCCCAACTGGCTCATTGTTCAAGAAACACAGCGTCAGACCCTAAGACCACTTTATTACACTATAGCTTTGAATCTTTAGACTGTCATGCAGAGTATGCCTTGAAGTAGACACTCAGTAATGTTGGCTGAAGAATTAAGGAATGAGTAGAGATCTGATGCTACTTCTGAAAGCATCACTGAGAAATATATTAAAACTAAAATCATTTGCTTCTTTCTTTAAATGAAAAGAAAGTCACCTTTATATAGATTTGCTCACCTGTCAGTGTCTGTTTTCTCATGAAAGATCAAACCTTTAGACCACCAAGGGCAATGGCGAGTGGGCTTTACTGGAGCAATGCTATAAGCGTTCATCTTCAGGAATTACTCATCAGATGGAAGCTTGTTCTATGCTGTTTTTAAAATTTATTTTATTTCCTGCAATCTGATTTTAATCACCTAATTGGAATAATATCCATTAATCATCACTTTAAAAAAATTCATTATATAACACAGGCCATTTTAACTGGTTTGAAGCATGTAGAAGAGCAGGAAGGCCAAGCATAAACAGTGCTATGTTTTCTGATCTAGATATCAGGACAGGTAGATAAAGCAAGGCCTTTGGCTTGGGGAGATGAAGAAGTCTGACATCCCTTGGGCATATGCAGTCACTAGAAGCCAGTGAGGAAGTGACTGTAGCAGTGATAAATATGAGATGAATCAAAGTTCTCCAGATAAAGCAGGGTACTTAGAAACATTTTCTATTCTATTGTTCTAGTGTCTTAGGTAAATATTAGTCAAGTTATACAGGTTACTGTTTTCTGGATAATACTATGTGGAGATAACTCAGTGCTAAAGTAAATTTGCCACTCTACTAACAGATTATTAGGTTGAGAGTTAGATAATATACATTAAAAATATCTGGGCAAGTTATTTTATTGTGTATATACTTCTTTACTGCTGTGTACCCTTCAACATGAAACAGGAAGTTATCTTTTCTCCTCGTCGGCAGCCGTCCATCTCGAGAGATGATGGTGTAGCTTCTTAAGAGTCTATCTGCACCGCCGAGAATGGCTGTGCAGTCCGACTCGGGAGTGACATGGTATCTGTCTCCTCCCGTGTTGAATCGACATCTTGTGATGACGCTGAAGCTACAGAGCCTGGGCAGGGTAATATGGAGGGTCTGCTGTTGCCCATGCAGCAGACCCCCCCTCTCTTCGCAGCTGAAGGGTCCAAGGGAAAGACGGAGTCGATACAGCTTGGCTTCAGGTGCGCCGCAGGAGTTGCCGGTGTTGACTACAACGTCAAACCGCCTTAGGGACTCCGGCTCCGGATTTTCTGTCGGGGTTTACTCCCTTAGCCTTTCCCCTGAAGAGGTATGCCGCAAGGCAGCGGAGGTTTTTTGGAGTCAGAGTTTTCCTTCTCTGATGTACCCTGACTGGTAATAAAATAGATGAATTCTTTTGGCATGTTATCTCTCAGTAGCTTTTTTGCACAGTGAAATTATTAGGTACACTTTTAATAGAAGGATAGCTTTTTTTAGGATCAAAAATTGTATGATGACAGAAGTATAAAAGTAATCCATTTTGTTGACAGCCTTATAAGTTCTTTAGGGGAATAAAAGAAAAAGAAGATGAGATTTAGCCATTTTATTGACAAAGATAGTAGGAAATGGAATAAAATTAGTATATTTACAGGACAAGTTCTAAGGCCATAATCATATGGTTCCAATAAAATCTTATGCCAATGGAACGCAGAACATTGTAAATAGACATAAATTTAAAATTACTTACACACATAGCCCTAACATAGTAGTGAAAGTATAACAATGCATATTATTTATTTCAGCCTCCAAAAACAAAATGAAGAAAGTCAACAGAGAATTAAGGTTTTGAAGTAATATGCATTGCTATAAAGTTTTCAAAAGAACTTTTATACAAGTATAAATAAAAATATATTATATTTTCACAAATATAGGAACAGTGAAAGACACATTTAGAATATTCATTGCTAATAATAGAATACCGAAATTATTAAAAATAAATGAAGAAAAATTATTTAAAATTCTGGCCAATAATATACAATATTCTAATAGAAATCAAATAAAAACTACTTATGAAAGTGTTTAATCAGTAGCCCAATTTAAAAAAAAAAGACCAAGTGCCTAGATTACCATAAATATTAACTGCTTACATTCTAATTTTATTTTTATCTAATAATTTAATTAGACTTTTTTTTAAACTTTAAGACAATATCTCAACATCAGGATTAAATGTCTATTATGTCAATAATAATTTAATCACAGCTTCTATCTTTCACAAGTAAACAATTTCACATATACCCAACTTTGCTAAAATTATAATTTAGAATCCTTTTCATTTTAAACATGTATTTTATTAGAAAATATACTGAGGAAGTAAGTATATTTTAGTAGATATGTGAATATCTACTAATGAAAAAACAACAACAAACAACTCTTCATTCTTCCAATACTCTGGGATCAGCAACTCATTTGTAACAAAAATAATATAATGTGAGCATTTCTCTATACCATTATTCCTTATACCTTAAATAATTTTGTTTACATTTCACAAATAAGATTCACTTACAAAACACATCATTTAAAATACATTTTCTCTCTCTAGAATTCCATTCTTAGAAATAAATGTTCTTGGAATTATCACCAAAGTTGGTAATTATTCCAAATTTCCATCACTGTCTTATAAGTCATTAAATAAAACAAATGTGTTTTATCTATTTTATATGACAGAAAAACCTGTTTTTATTAACAGATTTTTTAAATGACTTTATACTATGTTAATAAAAATAGTATTTGGTATAATTAAAATTTGCAAAATCAATATTTAAGAATTTTGGATGACACACTAGTGCAACTGGTTTTTAAATACTTTTAATAACACATGAAAACTTAATTCTATATTTTAGCCATTGATTTAAAATGTTAATTTATACATTATGTGACAATGATGTCTTTATGTCACCATGACTTTTTAGAGGAAAACATGGTTACCTTTAATGCTGTTTAATTATTCCTGTGTTGGCAAAATTACATTTGCAATTGTTCGGAAACAGTACTGTTCATGCCATTTGTAGTTACAGGTGGAGATATGGGGAAAAGTCATGGCCTGATGTCCACCTTTCATAATTTTTTAGAATGAGATAAATCACAAATGATTATAGGCTCATGTATATTACTTAGACTTCCAAATAACTTTCTATTTTTTAAGCCAATCACTTTTCATTGAAGGATATTAATAAAATGGATTATGATGAAAAAATTAAATCTTGCCAGAGATTAAAGATTTGTGACAAAATAAAGATTAAAAAGTAAAAATAGAAGGATAATTCTCTAAATGATAAAAAGTTAATAACAATGTGCCCCGGAGAGCCGAACCAGAGACTTCTATCTTCAATATGCATGCTAATAATGATGGTGATTGTGAATAACAAGCAACTAAAATATGCTGACAGTACATATTTACAATATTTAATTTTTCTAAGAAGAAATCCAGCTATAGTGAATATTGTAAGAAGGTATAATAAACTAGGGATTGCAGAACACAAAGGTAGATGAAATGTAAACCACAATGTATCACATATCTAAAGAAATAATTTAAATTACTTGTACATACTGATAAATTCTATAACCTCTCAGGGTACTATTTTGGACAACTCAATGAAGAATAGCCATTAACTAAGAATAAATAAATACTCCAACATGTTAAAATCATAGCTAAAAAGTTTAATAATATTAAGTAAAAGATGATTTTAGCATGGTTTATATTTTTAAAGTGCTGCCCTTTTAAAAAATGAGGTCAGTTTAATATTTTTGTAACATGGAAAATGTCCAAACAAATGAAAACTTATTAATAAAATAATTTAGAAGTCAGTTACAATGCAAACATTAACATAATGCACATGCTTTTTTTTTTTTTTTAATCAACACCTAGCTCAAAAATATTGTTTTCTGTGTGGATGCTAATTTATAAATCTTTATGAACAAAAACCATAAGAAAGGCAAAAATCATACAAAACAGAAACATTTGCAAATGTTAAGCAGAATAATGGAAAGATTCAGTGAGTTTTCCTAAGGTCACAAAACAATTGAAGGCCCAGACTGGGAAGGAACTCAGATCTCCTCCCTTCCAGTCAACTTTGAAAATTACCAGATGTTTTTTGCACCCTCTTTCACTAAAAAAAAATTAACATAAAAGCTAGTCAAGCATTTCTTTTCATAGTTCTGGAAACTCAATTTTAAATGATTTTTAAATACTGTGTTTTTTTGTTTTTGTTTTTTTTTTAACCAGAGTATGAAGTTGTTAAAAATGCCTAAGTGGATATGCTAAGCATAATAAGCCAGTCAGAGAAAGACAAATACCATATGATCTCACTTATATGTGGAACCTAATGAACAAAATAAACTGAGGAACAAAATAGGGCCAGAGGCTTGGATACAAGGAACAGACTAGCAGATCTCAGAGTGGAAGGGGGTGGGGAGGGACTGGAAAACATTAGCCAAAGAACATATATGCCTAAATGCATAGGCCATGGGCACAGACAACAATGTGGTGAAGGCCAAGGGCAGGTGGGGACTGGGTGGATGGGGGCAAGGGGAGGGAAAATGGAGGACATCTGTAATAGTGTCAACAATAAAAAAATAGCTTTATAATTTATATTTGATGCAAATGTTGATAGACATTAAATAGGCTCCATATAGATTAGAGAGACACAAATTTCCAGATAGCTGGTTTAAAAATCGTAGCATCTTTATACTGACTATTTAAAATCATAAGATTAACGCTGTGAAAAAAAAAAATACATAGCTCTCCACTGTTTGGGAACCAAGAATTACTTTATGAATAACTAAGTTTTCACCTGGCTTTTAAAAAAATTAAATGTAAAAGATTGATATCTGCTATATCCTAATAATATAAAATGTATCTGGAAACTTAAAAGATCTCTGAGGCAGACAACTTCCAGTTAAGCTCCAAAAATAAAAATTTCCATTTTTTATAAATTTTACTACGCATTGTTATGGATATTTATTATGTATTCAATTAATCAGCATATCTTTTATTACGTAGCAATCATTCTTAAGACACTGTGAGGTGTCATGGAGGAAAAATAAAAGCTGTGTTTGTTTGTTTTTTTACCTTCAAGTTCTAAGAAAGCAGATTAGGAACCATTAACAGACAATTCCTTTATGGAACCTCAATCTTTAACTGTTTGTGGCAATTCCCTTACACTGAGGCACAGGGGTTCCACTTTGGTAAAGCCTTCTTTGATTTCAACATTGAGCATGTTGCAGTCATATTACTCTTCCCAACCTTACATAGAACTGTTTCCCTTTTTTACCTTCTTACAGCTATTTTGCCAAATGTATATTGTTAATGCTGGGTTTAACTAAAATTGACCTTTGGTGGAAAAATTCTAATACTATTGATGGTACTATAGGAATAGAGATAATATGAAAGTATGAAGAACTACTTAAAGTAAAAAACTGGTGACCAAGTTTCCATAAGTTGAGAAAAGTCAAAAGACTTGTGAGTAATAACAATATCTAGAGGTCACAGAACTGTTCAAACACTTAGAATCCAATCCTATTATTAACACTTAGGTGAGGAATTAGACACTGTCAAAGAAACCTCCTTCAGGAACAGCGTGTTTGGTCTCTGTGGGAACCATAAATATACCTTTGGAGAAAGTCTTAATATCAGTCGTCCGCTAATTTTTTATACTTAGATGTGTTGAATATGAAAGAGATGGAATACCCAAAAGATCTGACCTTTGTGTTACTAAACTTAGCAGCCCACTGTGATAGAGCAGGGCAGACATTGTTATTTTCGTGTTACAGCAGGCAAATGGTCCCCAAAGAGGTTAAAGATTATTTTCAAAATTAAAGCTGCAGCTAAACCTAGGTCTTCACAGTGAATACTTTCCATAACAAACTTCACCTGACCAAGAACCTTTCACGGAAATCCTGTCTGATTTGGCATCTTATAGACAGACCCAATATAGAACTAATCACGGATTTGATAAGATCTCACCTTGCAGGATGAGTGTTCATAATACTGTATTAAAACCACAACTGGGTGGGTAGCTTAAAATGACTTCATTTCCATGTGCTATTCTAAGTAAAAATTCAAAAGTTAGACATGTCTCAATGGTACCCAAGTGAAGATTATTAATAAAGTTTAAATTTACAATTATATGTTCTTTGAGAATATTTTTTAAATATGATTTTCTTTCACTTAAATTGAAATATTTATGTAGATTGAAAATTTTTAATGTATCTTTTATACAAAGACAATGGACCCAGAATCATACAGTTACTATCTTAATATGTATTCCTTAAAAAGTAGTCGTCTTTAACTAATATGTTTTTAATTAATTTTAATTTTTACAAAGAACAATCTTAAAACTATGAGCACCACTAAACACTTCATACTTGCCTGTGTGCTATCTTGTGTTTTCTTGATAAAAATATATGAATAAACTTTTACTTTTTAATTACCACATACAAAAAAGAAGTTTGAAAATATTTTCTCAAAAAATTGAATTTTAACTTTGCTAATTTGTAGGCAATTATAGAAAATAATAATTTTTAATTGGCTACTTCTGTTATCTTTAGTATAAAAATACAAAATAAGAATTTGTGACTGATTTATAAACTATTTTACGGTAATGGTTTTAACTATAGATATTATGTTTCAGTTTATAAAAGTCTCAGAAAACAATAGATTTCTATGTTTGTGCCTTTTGAATAATAAGTATATTCGTTGACTTTGAAAAAACTAGCTTCATATAAATGGAATCAGGTCATTAGAACATCTGGAACTTCATAATTTAAAGCTGGGTTCATTACATGTACCTTTTGTTTTCCTTCAAAGCTACTCCTGATTCTATCTTTTCTCTTTTTGAGAATGGTTTGAACTCTTCTCCTGCTCACACAACTGGAAAGCCTCCACACCCTCAACCTTAGTAAGGCCACCTGACATCAATTTGCCTTTATCTATTCCTTTCTATAATCTGTCCCTATCTCCCCTAATCCAAATATTCCCACCCTTGTTTAGGCATTTTTAGTCTACTTCCCATACTTTCTGGCTTCCTTGCCTTTGATGTCTGCTTAACATCCCTCATTCAGAATACTGCCAGACTTTTTTCACTGAATCACTGTCCAGTTATTTTTAATGGAAAATTACTGAAAGAAAACCAGTTATTGAAAGTATAAAATCCTAATCTTTTGTATGTTGGGGGGGTGGTATTTAGGGCACTTAAATCACCTTTCAGACGCTCTGAATAGCAATAACTAGTGACTTTCTCATTGAGGATGCTCTATAGAAGGAACATAGCAGGTGACTGAGAGCACCAACTCAGGAGCAACATAACCTGGATCTGAATTAAAGTCAGTCTCTTAGGCTAACTGGGTGACTCTGAGCGAGTCACAACACACCTCTGTTCCTCATTTCCGTTATCCACTGAGAAAAGCTTTTGGAAGGAATTAAGTTAAGCTAGAAAGGGTCTAGAAAAATACAATAAAGAGCCAAGAAAACAAGTCTATACGTACGTACTTATCTCATTATAACTTGTGCCATTGTGACTAGTTTTAGTTGTTGCCTTGCTAGTTTATAACCTTTTTGCAATCCAAGGGTCATGTCTTGTTCATCTTTGTGAGGGTACTTACTATACAAAGTAGATTCTCAGTAGATATTGGTTAAATTAAATAGAATACATATGAAATAGGACAAATCGGTGCCAAGTAATTTAAAGGTAAAATGACTTTCTTTGATGACACAAATACCAGTCATCTCTTTTCTTTAAATAAACTTTATTGAGTTATAATCTACTTAAAATAAATGTGCCAATTTTAAGAGTAGAGTTCAGTGAAATCTGATAAATTCACACATTCATGCTACCTCCATTCCAATCAAGATGTTGAATATTTCAGCCTTACTGGTGTGGCTCCATGGGATGGGTATTGGTACCACAGCACAGGGGGTCACAGGTTTGATGCCAGTCAGGGCACATGCCTGGGTTGAGAGCCAGGTCCCAGGTTGAGGGTATGCAAGAAGCAACTGGTTAATGTTTCTGTCCCTCTCTTTCTCCCCCCATTCCCCGCTTTCTTAAATTAAATAAATAAACAAATTTTTTAAAGGGATGCAGAATATTTCCACTGACCCCAAGTTTTCCTTCTTGCCTCTCTTAGTCAATACCCACTTCCCATCCCAATCTGAGGCAACCACTGATCTGCTTTCTGTCGTTACAGATTAGCTTTATCTGCCAGTTATTTTGAATTTTTAAGCTAGAATTGTTTCTATGTTTCAACCTGAATCATCAGTTTCTATATGATATGTAGTGACATGCAAAAGGAAGACTTGTTCTGTGGGTGTGAGATGATAGTATCCAATATGAAAAACAACATTTCGTAATGCTATACCATTTTAATTCTTGAAACTTAGCTTTTTAAATTATTCTTACCCAGTCGTTTTAGCCACAATCCTAATCTCTAGGCAACACAGAGAATATAGTTATTTCGCATTCTGGAACCCTGATCCCCAACAAGGTGAGGACTGAATACTGGCAATGAAGGCCTCATTGCTGGGAGTCAGAGCTTCTGACTGCTTCTTCGCCACTAGTTTTTACGGAAATTCATTAGTGAATAAAAGAATGCAATATCCTGAAATTAGGCTATAGGAAGGACCCCTAAAACCTATTCATTTCTAGATGCTCTCTCTGGCAGGTCAACCACTGCATGGGTTTCTGAACTGCTTTGGTTGTTGAGCGCAGGCCTCGGGTTGAGGTGGGAGCGCTCTGGTCACTGTACCTGGGGGCAAAATGATCCGCAAAGGGTCTGCGAGAGTGCTGACACCGGCAGCAAAAAGACAGGCAATGAAGTCAGGATGGCGTGGGGGAAGCGGTCCGGGGGCCGGACGTGGCCCGCAGACTCAGGGCTTGAAACACACACTCACACAAAAGAGACCGGAAAGTGTCCGGAGGAAGCGTGCGCGTCACTGGGGACGGAGCCGAGACCCTGCCGCACCCGCCCAGCCGCTTCGCGTCCCGGGGACACCGTCGAACACCTAGTCGTGCTCCCGCCACCGCCAGCACCGCGGCCGCCGCCAATGAAATTCCTCCCGCTCCTAGGTGAGTGCCCAGCGCCCCTGGTCACCGAAGTTGCTGGAGAGCCCATTACTTGTAGGGAATGGGATTTTTCCAAGGTGGAGCTCGCTTGCCAAGTGCATAGGGCCAAGTCTCCAAGGAGCATTGACGCAGCCTCTCAGGATGTTTTTCTCCTTGCCCTTTCAACTCTCTAGAGTTCGATATTCAGGGCCTAGGGACTGGCAACTTTTTTTTTTTCCTGCTGACAAAATGCCCCAAATCCCCAAAGTTTCAGACTTTGACCTTTCTTCTGAGCCCTCCCCTGCTCAAGAAATCTGAGAAAATCCAAACCATTAACACTTGTGGGAGGTTTCCTGGCATTTTAAGGACTGCCAGCCCAGGCTTTGCGTTCATTTAAAATACCGTTTGATGATGCTGTGCAGGAAGAAAATAAATCACATCCTTGAAGGCGAATTAATTATGGTTTAGAGAGTATATACAACCCTGTGTTCGGCTGGGATTTAGAAGGGAATGTTTAAGCCAAATCTCTTGTTACTAGTAAGGACAATTTATCTGAGATGACTGAAAATATAAGAAACCTTGCATGATTCGTAACTGTCCATCCCTAAGAGGGCTTGTCTTGAGACCTTAGACGACAATAAAAAAAGAATGTCCTATACTTTTCCTTATTTTCTTCCTAAAAGCCCACCATTTCCAACTTTGTTTTTAATAACTCTGAAATAGGTCTTGTTGCTGCCGTTTGTTGGCCATGTTTGTGTGGCGTTGCATTTCTGTAAGATCTGTCTTTAACCAGTATATTGAGTTTTGTTTTAATTTCCCCTAATGGGAGAAAATATAAATTTTTTAATAGAAAAGGCAGAATTTATAAACAAAAAATATATAGTAATTGCATTTGTCCTTCCAATTACTATGATATGTTACTCTTCATCTTAACACAGATTTGAATTTTGAAAAACTCAATTTACTCTGATTTCACCACAGAATCATTTCCAGAGTGGGAAATTGTTTTACAGTCATCAGTTACCTTAACAGTATCTCACCTCAGGGTGAAGGGTGATACTATGGCCCAATGATCTAGGAATGCTCTTTTCTTTATAAAGCTGGATTATTACATTTTAGCTTTGTTGAAATTTACTTGATAAACATTGAGATTGAAAAGTATCAATCTTTTTGTGACTTGCTCTTCTGCTGTTTTTTTTTTTGTTTTGTTTTGTTTTTTTAGCTAAAGGCTCCTTTGGGAGCTACAATCTAAATAGAAAGAAGTCTATTTGTATTTATTGTGGTTTAAACAGTGGGGGGAACTTTTCTTCCTTTGTTTTTATTTTTGTAAAGATGTATTTTTCTATTTTTCTTTAGTGGGTTTTTCCACTTTGTTGACTTGTTCTTACACTCAAAATTGCACCAAGACACTTTGTCTTCCAAATGCAAAATGTGAAATACGGAATGGAATTGAAGCCTGCTATTGCAACATGGGATTTTCAGGAAATGGTGTCACAATTTGTGAAGGTAAGCAACCTTTACTATTTCTTTGGATTGTATTGTAAGATTAAATTTTAATGTGATTGTTTTTCCCTTGTCCGGAAGTATAGTTGTTTTATATGAAACTATTTGATTCCATGCTATTGATAAAAAAGCTTAATTAACTAAATATTAAGTTTGCATTTCCAATTATATATATATACATATATATATATATATAATTGATTTGAGAGAGAGAGAAGAAGGAAGAGAGAGAGACAGAGATCTATTTCTTGTTCCTCATTCATTGTTTGCTTCTTCTATGTGCCCTGAATGGGGATCAAACCCGCAACCTTTGCGTATGAGGACAACATTCTAACCAACAGTTCTACCCAGCCAGGGCCTTGTTAACTGTATATACTTTTGATGATTCCATGTTTTTTTTAATGACTATAAAAGACTGCCCTTGAACTTAGGCTGAAAAACTAAGTTGCACGAGCAGAGTCACAAAGAACAGAAAGTTCATGGCATCCAGACTATACTGATAAATGTTGTGATCCAGACTATACTGATAAACATGCTCAGATACTTTCTTTAGTACATGATCACCTAAATTTGAGAATAATATTAAGCTATTTTAGGTTTTCTGTTGTATACCCTTGGGGGTTAGGGAAAGGAGAGAGAGAGAGACAGGAGAGAGGAGAATTTTGAAAATGCGTTTTTTGTGTGGAAAAGTAAATCTCCTTCATAGAACTTTAGGCTAGAGCCCAGAGCAAGAATGCTAGAAAGGGTCTTTCTAGGGTGCAATTTAACCATCGACTTGATAAACATAACACCATATAATCACCAAATTTAAGTAATTTCCTGCCTGTGGTCTTCACCACTAACACCACTGTTTCTCCCCTTTCTTCAAGCATCACTCAATCTTTATCCACTTTTCATTTTTTAGTAGAATCTAGTTTTACCTGGGTCAATAGAGCAACATTCTGTGTAGAATAGAGCAAATGAAAAAGATTCAAATCATATAAATTAGCTTTAAAATATAACTAAATGGCAAGTTTAAATGCCATTTGAACTTATATGGTTTTATATTCCTAAATGTATTTAAGATAACATGAACTTTTTCTAATTAAGCCAGGATATTGTACACTGTTATATATATATATATATTGCATGTGTTTTTGCTAATAGTATAAACAAGTTGTATCTCATGAATCAATTTGATAAGCTCTTTAGAAAGATTAAATATGCAATATATTGTAAGACCAAACCTCATTATAATTAGCGTAATGTTTTTAAAAATGTAGAACAAAGCTACAGTTGCTTAATGTTGCATTAAATCAGGCCTTTCTGCTTGTACATACAGCTGGAGTTTGTAATATACTGTTCTGCAAACACTACAAAATTCTTTCCATAAATAATCTTGGATTTTTATTGTATATTTAATTGAATGGCATTATGGCAAGTTGATAGTTGAATGACCTTCAAAATATTGCATTAAACGTATTAATGTGCTTTTCTGCTGATCATTACAAATTGTACCATGGCACTTCATAAGTATTGTGGGGTTTTTTGTTAGGTATTTTTCAACTGTTGTGATTACCATCATTAACATCAATAATTTTTCACAATTATACCTTCAGCAGTCAAACAGTTTTTATCATGTACTTAATGATTTCTGTTAAAAATACGTCTTTTTCCTTGCTTCCTAAGTCAATAGCTTGCTGAAGGGCAGAAAATATTTTCCATTGGAAAAAAATACTTCAAGGCCTTTAGCCTGTAATTTCTTTTCATACAAAACACAATTTGTAACTGGAATGTTTTTTTCTTTTTAAGTTCTTTATAACCTAAATCACCCCCTTTTCCCTTTTTAACTTAAATCCTCTTTAACTTAAATCCATTTTTATTTATAGAAAGTTATATATTTACTTGTTCTAATATTCACTAACTGAGGTAAATGATGTCCCCTTAGAGCTGTTCAGAGATTGATTTTTATCATTTTCACCTTTTATTAACTGTCAGATTTTTGTCATTTTAGTAAGTATATTAAATATGCTTTTTTTAAAATAGAATTAAACTTAAAATATTGTATTATTAACTCTTGGTGGCTTTTTTGTTCCCTAGAGAGAATCCCTACTTTTCCTATATATTTTTAAGATTAGTGTTAAATCAATAAGAAATGACTAACCAGGATTTTCATTACACGGGATGCATACTACTAGAGGAATAAAAGTTGTTTGGGGTTTTTTGTTTGTTTGTTTTTTGTTTTTGCATTATTACCATCACCTTCATTATCTTTATAAATTTTGGCTCCCTCAGAAACCTGCCAAATAAATATTATGGTAATAACCATTTCTCACTAAATGTACTTATTCCAAGAGCTGGTTTAAAACAAATCATTCAGAATTTGGATTACATGCTTCCATAGAAACAATTTTTATTAGTAGTGAATTTATTTCATTTAATTATCTTTTTATTGAACAAATATTTATTGACTACTTTCATCATAATTATTATGATTTTCACCATCATCATTAGGTGAGCTAACATGTCTGTGCACCTAGTCCAACATATTATTATGGCACCTTTATTTAGAATTAGTCCCACTTTCTCTGTAAGGAAATAGTCTTAGAAAGGTTAAGTGAACATCTCAAGTAGTACAAAAAACAAGTGAAGATGAAATTTGAACCCAAGTCTGTCTGATTCCAGAGCCTGTACTCTTACTGAATATGTTTGACCATAAGGCTCTACTTAACACACACTGTTACGCCTTTGGATTAAAATAATCAATAAGAAATTGGCTTCAATTTCTAGTATATCTGGGGACAGTTACAGAACTGTATGACTTGATGCAATGTTATAACAACAATAAATATAGGTAAATTTGAGATGTGTAAACCAGCTTCAGGAAAGCTTTCTAAATAGTGATAACATTTAAGCTGAGAGGATTTATCAAGATTGACAAAGTGTCAAAAAAGAATCAAGTGAAAGGGATCAGACTTAGCAAAGACCTAAAGTTGAACATGTATAGTATGTTTTAAGGAGTTCTAAGTATTTCATGCTGGATATGTATCACAAGATGTATTAATTGAAGGGTCAGTGGGAATTATGAGACTATCAAGGGTATGAACTTTATTCTGTTAACAAAGAAGAGTCATTGGTAGGTAGTAAATAGCTGAGTCACGTGATAAATTGTGTGCATTAAGAAGATGACCCTGTTAAGGAGAGTAAGAACAGATTAGTAAAGGTCAGTCCATCCACAAAAGGCTATTATACTCGACCTATAAAAACAATAGTACTTTATATTTGTATAGTTCTTTATAATTTATGTCACTTGTACCCAATATGTCTTTAATTTTTATGTCAGCCTTTTGAAATAAAAAGTACTGATGCTGTTTTTTATTTAACAACACCAATTATAACTTGCTCTGTTGCAGTGTGCTGCTGTGGTCTTTTGCATACAAGAGAAGCAGGACTCTGAAAGTGAGGGAGCTTTGCAGTGGCCCAGGCTACAGTGGTAAAGCTAAGCCTCAGACACAGGGGTCTCAACCTTTTCCAGATTACCAAAAATGTCAAAATATTACCAGTCCCCTGACAGAATTTTGTAGTACAGGTTTTTAAACAAAATTGGTAAAACAGTATCATTTTAATAGGCGTTTATATATTATTTTAAAAACATCATTGAGGTATTGATGGGAGTTTACACACTTATCTTTATGCTGATATGTGAGGTTAAGACACAAGATAAAGAAGTTTGTGTAGAAATTTTGGGGTATGTTTAAAGACTTTTGAAATTGATTCCTTTTATCCCAGGTAAATAAGACAGTGTTGGAAATGGAAGGGAAAGTTGGAAAGGTTAAAAGGATGTCTGTGTAAATCTAAAACATGAAATTGCTTGAATTGGAGTAAACTGAGCTGGGAGAAGTGAGAAAATGGAGTAAGGGAAGGATTCAATACAGTGAGTCTTTGGGAGTAAGGACGAATGAAAGACAGTCTCCCTATTCTCATATAAGCTGATTAAGTGAGGCCACATTCTTGGAAGTTTCATGGAATCAGGTGAGAAGGAAAAAACAATTGTTCCAGGTAAGGACAGAAAGGGTCAAGAAAGATATATTTGCCAGTTTTTATGCATGTATAAAAATATTTTCTTAGCTTGGGACGTACGTATTATAAACAACATTGCAAGTATTTTACAGAAAATAATGAAGTCTTGGTGCCCACACTTAGGGAAACATACTCTACATTTAAAAAGCATTTGTCATTATTATCAAATAACCATATATATACTTGTAAAATTCAACTGCAAGAACATTATAATAAACTAGAGAGCAGCATGACACTGGCAAAGATAGAGAAAATAATGGCACAGTAGCTTTCTAAGTGTAGAAAAGAACAAATCACCTGTGGGTTCAGAATGTAGGAGAAACATCAATTAAAATAATCCACTAGCATGATTCTGCCTGGGTTAAAACAGAAGTGATGAGGACATGTGATTGCTTCCATAGCAGTTGGTTCTTTAGTAATAACCAGATTGGTCATCAAGGTGGGCAAACCAACCGTCATCAGAATGGATGCAAAGCCTACAAGATGGATGTGCTATGTTGTGTGTATACACATCAGTTATAATAATTAGATGTACTATGTAAACTATGTTCTACAAATAATAACTATAACTTTAAATATTTAACAAAGCAATACGCGATAATTCCCAAAACAGAAATGTGAACAGAAAAATAACTCTAATTCTTTGCATCATGTTTCCATGATATGCATTTAACTATAATATATTACACCTATATGATGGATATAAATATATATATATATACCTTTGACTTTTTATGAAGTGTAGTCACTTCACATATGTGAATGACTTTTAAAAACAAGCATGCCAGAATCATATGTGCTGATGGGTAGTTCCCACTTCTTAAAAAAGTATTAGCAATACTCAAAATTTTATTCAAACCCAAATTTATGTCATATATATATGTAATTCTTTTTTATCTTCAATAGCAGTGAGATTTTTTAAAGTAGACTTATTTTCAGAAACAGTTAAGAGGAACTTTTAGCCAAATCTGATGGACAGTTAATTGTCAAAGTGATTTTCAGGAAATGGTGTGTGGTTATAAAGTAATCTGAGGTGAAATATTTTGCATAGATAACATACAACAAAGACACTGTTAACACTTTTGAAATGTCTTGATATTTCTTGTATCTTGTTTATAATATTAAGATAACCAGAATAAACATACTGACTTTCAAATTGTTACTTCTCATTTGGATGCATAGATTCTTTTATTTGTTTAAAGATAAGTGCATTATTTTCATGCATTCATCCTATAAATACAATATTTTCTTCATGAATCCACATCCCAAAAACATTTTTACTATCTTTAGCTCTTAAAAGTAACAAACATAAACCTAGTTCATTGTTGAATTAGATTCTAAGTAAATACCCGATTATTCAGAAATGTATTACACAGTTACAAAGGCAATTATTTTATGAAGTAACCATTACAGTTTAGGAAAAATGTCATAGAAACATGTAAGTGCATTTTGGGAAACAGAGCAAACATTTTATTATATGAGAAAACATCACAATTACCTTCTTAAAAAATGACTGAAAAAGAGGGAAAATCATAACAATTGGAATATTAATTCTGTCCCTTTCATAGTGGAAATGTATTATAGTTTTGAAAATTTAGAAAATGGTACCCTAATTACTTAGCAAAAAAAACACTTAGTTTTGTCATATCCTGGCAAATTAAATAATCTGATTACCCAAATTAGCCTATTTAGTGAGTGAGACAGTTTGGAACAAAAACAGGAGAAGGTGAGGTTCACAAATTATCTTAAATTGTATTCATATATAACTCTTCGAAGTTACCTACCCAGAATGTAAAGTAGGTCAAAAGTGCCTTGATCAGGTCCCTCTGAGAAGTTATTTTTCATATCATCTAAATCTTGTCAGAAAACTTGAAATGTGTATCTTTTGAATATTTGTTTTCATTTCTCATCAGTCATTGTCAGCTTTCCTGGTAGTTCACGTGTAACTTTTTTTTTCCTTTTACCTTTACTGTATTTTTGTGGCCTTAGGATTTGGGAGTAGAGGGTTGAGTAGCAGTCTGGGCTAGCATTTTCTTTTGCAGTGGGCCCTTCCCTCCATTCCTCTCTTCTTCCTTCCTTTCTTCCTCTCTTCTCTTATTTGCTGTTTATGACAATCCTCAAAATGACATAGGTCCTGATTTTTAAGTAATATTTAAAGAATATTTTAAGAATTGGAAATACATATCTCAATATCATTACACATACATCTTCCTTCATATGTAATAGTTTTTCAAAATTTTGAGGAAGCAAATGTTTTTTGTAGAACAAATGTATGTTCACATACTCCAGAGGAACTTCTTAGGTAGAGAAATACTATGACAAATTGAAAAAATACTTACTTTGATGTGCTTCTACATAGTTCTGAGTCTGATTTATTTAAAGAGAGGTGCATATTTCCTCAGATTTCTTGTACTGAATGGAAAACATAACTTACTAAAAAATCATTGCCTAAATTTACCTTATGTTTCAGGATGCATGATTTCTGTGAACTGCATCCAAATAAATAAAACACCTTTGCCAATTTCAGAAATCCCTTCCCTTGTACTAGAAATATTACCTCTTTCATCTGTTGATAACAGAAGAACAAAATCTACTGGAATAATTAAGTAGGAACTTCCTCAAAAATGGCCACTCTATAAAATTATAAATTCCTTCAACATATAGAAAGAGAAAAATAAAACAATAAATGATAATGAAAACTTCCTTTAAGCTAATATTTTATTTTTTAAAAGAGAAGAAAAAAAGACATGTCATTTGAGGTTTGCTGACCAGCTTCACATTTTTTTGTTTTTTGTTTTTGTTTTTTACAACTTTATTCATTTCCAGAGTGAGGGGAAAGGAGGGAGAAAAAAAGGGAAAAGAACATCAGTGTGTGGTTGCCCCTCACGCGCCCTCATCCGGGGACCTGGTCCATAACCCAGGCATGTGCCCTGACCAGGAATTGAACCAGGACCTTTTGGTTCACAGGCCAGCACTCAGTCCACTGAGCCACACCAGCCAGGGCAGCTTCACAGTTTGAAAACTAAAAATTTCTCTCATCTGACTTGACAATGTTGTTTTTGCAGACTAAATTTCAGGAATTAATTCTCTTAAGTTATTTCTGTTTCACGTTTATCTCAATTATGAGAATTAATGAGATACAAATTAAGAAATATCTTGAGTTTTTGAAGAAAGGTTACCATGAGCATATAATACTGCATTTTGGCAAATAATTGATAATGAAACACCATGAAAATATATTTTTTAATGTAGAAGTTTCACTTACTTTTAATCATTTTAAATCAGTATTATCTAAATGGATTCATTGCATAGTTAGAATCAGAGAAGTAACATCAGATAACTAAAAGCACAGAGAATTAAACACATAGCTTCTGAGTCTTTATTTCAACAATCAAAAAGAGTTACTCAAAATTCTGTGTCAGGTCAATCCTAAATAAGACTTACTATCAGATTTGATAATGTCGGAGTACTGACTTTTTTTCACATGAAGTATACCTTTTTTTTTTTTTTTTTTTTTTTTTTTACTTCAGGCTAAAACATTAACTCATATGAACTTCAGATGATAAAGTATCAATTATAATAAAAACTGGAGATCATGGTTTTGGAATTTGTTTTCATTTTGCATGTGTAATTAACCTGGCAATGTACAACCTTATATTTTCTGTTCAGCAATACCTTTAGGAGTTGCTAGGAAATTTCAACTAAGTGAAAATTTTGCTCTATATGTGGAATTTTGATACATTTTAATACTCAAGAAAAATCCTGGTTGAAAGAGTAAAGAAATAATAGAGATTATATAACTTCAATATCATCAAGCAGCTCACTAAGTCTGTTTTTCTGCTTTGTTTATTATGGCCTTACTTATTGTCAATATTTTAATATTACCAAGTTTATTTGGCAAAATTTTTTCTGGAATGTCAGTTTGCTATAGTCCCACATTTGTAGGGCATCAGCATACTTTATAGCTAATTACTGGTGGTTTCAGAAGCAAATGAACCAGTCTTTTGATTATCCATTTTCTCATTATTGCTCTTCCTCCTTATTTAATCTATGCTGAAATAAGTAACTTTCAGATTTATAGCTTATTCACAAAGAGTCATAACATTAAAGTATATTAAAGTTAATTTTAGTGCTTTCTGTGAGCTAGACTGTATTCTAAGCACTTTACATGAAGTTATGAATTTAATACTTATAACAACTCTCTGCAATAAGGGCTAATATTATTCTCAATTTATAGATTAAATAATTTTCCCAGAGAAATCACATTCAAACAATTGCCTCATGTAATCTTCAACCTACAATATGAAGAATGTCTGCAAATAAGAAAACTGAATCTCATGCTGACAAAAATGACTTACTTTGCTTCTACCCCTCCCATCTCAAATCTCTTTTTTTCTACTATGTTCTCAAAACAATTGATAAAATTGAAAAAATACATATTTTGTGCATACCTATGATACTGTAGAGATACATACAGAAAAGTTAAAACTATTTGTAAGTTTCAGTATCTTAATCAGGTGCTGACAATAAAATCAGTGAACTCAGAGTAGGGCCATGAGTTGGCTACAAATTGAGTGAACTTCTCAAGGCAGAATCCACTGCCACAAAAGGGGACACTTCAGGGTGTCCAGAGAAGGGTGGCTTTTCCTTGTGGTGACTGTATCCTCTCCCCTTCCCAGAAAAGGCATGGAAATCTGGGAGATGGGTTGAGACACTTTTCTAAAGGCCACACAGATCAGTCTCCCCATTTCTCATTGGTGTTTGCTCTCAGTTAAAGCCAAGAAAATACCCCTAAAGGAAATGTCATCTGCCTGGAGGGAATTCTTGAGTATGAAAATTAAGGCCACCTTCCTACTCCCCACCTATGCATGCTATTGGAATTATGTCTGGAAATTGCTGTGTGCCACACATGCATACAGGAAAACCTGAATTCCCTTGCACTAAAGAGGTTATAATGCCTGGCAGGCAAAACCTTGGTCAAATAACTGTAATAATCAACATTGTTATTTAATTATAAAAGTGGGTCATTTAAGGATAACTAGTCATTGGAGAAAAGCCAATAATACACACACAAAGATGAATAAATAACACAATGGCCTGGGAAATGATACTCTAGGAGGAGAAAAGAGGTTGAGAAAAAAAAGTCCAATTTATACCCTTACAGAGATTCTGGAAAATTTTGCATCCAAATAAACAAAAATTAGAATAGGTTTCTATGTACAAACTAGCTATCACACCACAAAAATACTTCTTTGATAAATCCTAAAACCTCTGTGTCCCTCAATTCCTGGGCCCTCCTATGTCCTCTTTTTCTCCTCTCCTTTTATAGCAAGAGACATGAAGAAAACAAGCTGATAAAATTGTCAGTAAATAAACAGTGCTTAAAAACCAACAGAAGATTGAGGCTAAAGTCTCCATTTCTGGGTTTCTTCTCCTACAGGGACAGTCACACATAAACAGGGAAGCTACAAAGTATAATTTTTTTTTTTTTACATATTAGTGGAAGGTACACTAGGACACATTAGTCCAAATATTCTTGAGCTAATAAGCAAGGGGATTCAATACTTCTTTTTTATAATAATCTAATTTCACTCTGTGAATTTTTTTAACCTGTGTCCAAATTCCTCTTTTGTTTTATCTCAGAGTCGAAATAAGGTAGCCAGTCTGTTTTCTGACCTTAATTGCACTATTTACTTATAGTTTTTCACACTATAATGTCATTAAATGAGATGGAGCCCATATGTGGTAACCAGGAATAGCACATTGTTTTTAAAGAAATTCTGCCCCATTTGATTGAACCAGAGCTTTGTTTTGTTTTTGGACTCACTTATAACTTTTGTAGTTGTAATATTGTAATTATCTGCAGTCTCCTCCTTACATTGTTGTTTGTTTTTTTTTTTACCCAACTGATTTTATGAATTCATTTGCTAATAGTTTTTTTTCCCTTAAACTATAAGAGAAAGTTTATTTAGAAAGTCACAGAGGTAGAAGAATGGAGCCATAAAAGAAATGTGCCCAGGAAACAAGTTACAGAGGCAAAAGAAGGACCCTTGGAGCTTAGGAGAAAGAGAGAGGCAAGGAAAATACAACCAGCGGGAGGGGGAGTGGGGAGAGGCGCAGGTGTCTCCATAGAGAGAGCCACCCACTTACTAATAGTTTTGATCATTCCTGTTAAACAAACCGAATATATTTTTCTCCTCCAATAAAATGTATTTATCATCTGATAAGTATTACTCCCAAATGGAGGTGATAATGTGCATAATGAGTACATGATGAGCCAATGATGGTGAGAGTGGAATTGATCAGAAGAATAGTCTTCTTAGAAATCTATGGCCAGATTTCTCCACAGATTTGCAGAAATAAAAAGCAAAGATGAAAAATAAGAGAACAAAACTGAAAAACAGAGGACCAAACATAGAGAATCTAATATCCATCGAAGAGAAGCCTTGTTGAAGAAGTGATCAGATAAGCTGTAGTGAGCAAATAAAAGGCATAAGACAATTTCTCAGAGCTAAAGAATAATATGAGTCTTCAATTAAAAGAGCGCTTTAATGCCCACCTGTTTTCTACACAATGCTGGCGCCTTAATTCTTAGCTCATGTTTAAAGAATACCTATTGATATCATGCTGTAAGAAAGGAATATAATTTACTTAATAGCCTGCCATTTTTATTTATACATTACAGTGTTTTTACTAGCTTTATGTTCTTAAATAATAATGGAGTATACAGGTTGCTCCATTCCTGGAGCCTAAGTAAAAACCTAGGCTCAAACCATGGACAGAGTGAGAGAGAGTGCTTTTCAAGAGGACATTTGGGTGACTGTTACGGTCAGGAGGGTGAATAGATACCGAACAGCTGAGAAACAGATGATCACTACAAAAAGTTTATATCAATCCTCTGAGCTTTCATTTCGATATTCAACTACTTTTATTTAATCCCTACTTCATTTAACCCCTTTCTTGAGACTCGTTTTAGCTTAAGGAAGGGGGTTACATTTTAGAAATCCTGTGATATAACCTCATCATCTTAAAAATAGGTAATTTCTAGACCAAAGTGTTACCATCCAGGTTCCCATTACTGGATCCCTCTTTTACATCCTTATATTTCAGTAACTGAGACCCAGACCTCTAACTGAAAACCATCCTTAGCCCTGGCTGCTGTGGCTCAGTGGATTGAGCATCGACCTGTGAGCCAAGTGTCACTGGTTCGATTCCCAGTCAGGGCACATTACTAGGTTGCACATCAGATCCCCAGTTGGGGGCGTGAGCGAAAGGCAACCACACAGTGATGAAAAAAAAAAAAAAAAAAAAGGAAAAAAAAAAAAAGAAAACCATCCTAGCATGTCATGCCCCAGGAACTAGATTTTCTGATAACAAATTCTAATTTTACTGTGCCCGGGTCTGCAAGCTTATTATCTATATTCTGGTCCTGTTCAACTGGGATTCTCATGGTAAGTCCCAAAGAACATTTGAGCCTGTTTCTCAGTAAAATGAGCTGCTTGGACTAGGATCAGTAGTAATGTCTCTCTTAGCTTTAAAAGCTTTCATTCTATTATTGTGAAATAATAGTCAATTTCTAGTTGATCTGCTTTTTTGGGTAACTAGCATGGATATGGTGCTCAATTTGAAACATGAACATTAAACATATGGATTTCAGTCTCTTGCCTCTAACTCAGTGCACTTTCCAATGTACACACTGTTCTTTTTAACTCTGATCTCTGGAGCTGACATGACCAATGCAGGCAAGGTTTTCTTTTAGTCCTTCTGCTTCCCTCCTCCTCCTTAAGACCAGGATCCATCATGATATTCTTTCCTGCTGAGCCAGGATGTGACCTCAACGTTATTCTCCGGACAGATGCTACAAATCAGTAGAAACTGACACATCAATGAAACTTATTTTCCTTGTTTTCACTGGTGGCTTCCTCCTTTGGAAGGAATTTCTGAACCAGTCTTCAGTGAACCCTCCTGAATTACAATGCTGAAAAGTAAGGTATTAAATAGAATATGATCAGCAAGAAAAGTACCATGTCAGTCACTTGAACCATTAAAAACAAACCAGAAGGCTATAAAACCTTGATGTTTTCATATATGTTCTCCTATCAGAGAGGTTTAGTCACTTATATGTAATTGCTAGTACCCCTTTAAATAGGAAGTTATGCATATCCATCTGGGGGGGAGGAAGATTGCAATTTGTGTGATTTTATAATTACCATTTAACTAACATCTGGAACAAAATGCTACAAAATAGAACGTCTCTTTACACTGCAATTCCAAAAGGACTTTGATGATTATTTGTTGATGAGTGCATGATGAGCCAATGATGGTGAGAGTGGAATTAATCAGAGGAACAGCCCTCTTAAAAACTTATAGCCAAATTTCTCCTTTCTGAAGGTTACATATGTTTCCAGAGAGCAAACTACTTTGTCAGGCAAAATAAATGAAACAGGAAGAGAAATTGAGCTCTTCCAGTGTTAGAAATATAAGCCAAGACTCATTGTCTCAGATCCAATACATGTTATTTTCTAAGGCCCTTCTGATTTATATCTGTTAAGAAAAATGTTTGTTTTTCATAATTTCCTTTAATATTTGTTTCAATATGTAATGTTGGAGTAAGTTTTGATGGGATCTGCCTGCTTTTTAGTAGTGCCTGGGGAATTCTGTCAATGATTACTGTTTGAGGACAGTGACTAATTCTCATTGTACTGTATCCTTGGAACCTACTAAAATTTCTTTGGTCCAATTGTTTAAATACCATGGATTGTTTCTGAGTGGTCATTCTGATTGATTGGTGCCCCATTCGTATTGTACCCTGTGTATTCTGAATTTTTTAAGACACTGTGGATGATATCCCTGCTTTGGGTGTATCAGCACTGATTTAATTCAATTTCATACATTGTTAAAGGCTAATGCAGCAAGTTTACCTTAGGTATGATCCCGTCCCAAATAGTTTGCTGTAAATAAAATGTATCCCTTATACATTTGCATGGATGACCAGTTAGCATCACATTGATTTTCTCTAAACTATCTCTGTTTTCTTACAATATTTCCAGTGATTTATTATGCAGGACTGAATTTTCATTATCCTAACTATTGCTCTTTGGAACATTTTCAGGAATTAAGAAGTAGCATGTCCTAAGGCAGGATCAGTTGCAATATTGCCACTATGCTTTTGATGATGATGACCTTCTGTTTTTGACACATTCTAGCCCTAATATTCAAAGTCTCAGGAGTCATGCTGACTATGCTGTTTGCTTCTGCATCTAATGTATCAAATATGTCTTTTCACAAAAATCCTAGGAAGTGTAAAATTATTAGCACTTAGAAAAATGAATTTTTACTTCTAAATAATTACTTTGACGGTTCTTTGTCTTATTACAAAAAAACTTAGTCTATGTGTTTTTGAAAATATCTAACAATCCTTCCAATGAACTGACCTTTTTAAGTGCAATTTACATTAAGTTGTATATAATGCTCAGTTACCTATTTAAGATGGAGTTTCATCATTTTTAAATTAATATGCTCAAACTGAAGGACTGTTACTGAAAGAAAATTTGTTTTTTATAATTCTCTAAATTTGATTAAAATAGAATAAATGATCAAATGAATGAATTGGGAAGAAATAAAATATATTTACTCCCTATAACTTTAAATTATTCATTAGAATTTTGATACTTCCAAATATAAAGATTATGAAGAAGATGTTGTCTTTAACCACAAAAGTGTTCTGTTCATTTTTTAAATGAAGAGACTTTAATAAAGGTCTACTTATAGAAGTGTGGATAATTTGAAGGATGATGGTGAGGCATAACCAGGAGCCCTCACCATGTCCATGGCTGCAGGGACAAGGGCGAAATCAATGGGACCGAAGCCAGAGAGAGCTGGACCTTGGAGAATAGGTCCATATGAGAGCCGAGATTGGGAACCCTGCCACGGCCAGAAAAAAGGCATTAATGCATGGAGGGAGCAGAAAAGATACACCAACTTTTCTCTCCTTCCAGCCTTCAGTCTCCTTCCCAGAACTCTACCAGGGAGCCTGAGGGGTGAGTCTGGCCTGTGTAGGTCAGCCTCTTGGGGCAGGGGGTAGGCAGGGAAGGACGTCATTCCTGGTGTCGTGTCTAACAGGTTTTGAGCATTCACTTCTTGGTCTTCAATTACAACAAATTTCCCAGACTGGTTTTTTGTTTACTGTGATTTTGCTTATTTTGATTCTTTCCTGCTTGCTAAGAGCACATTTCTCAGCATTTTTTTTCTCATGAAAAGTGGAGTTATGTATGGCATGTGTCCTAAATTCTGACATTCAGGAAGTCTTTCTGTTGTCTCCATGCCTGAATGCCTCTGCAGGTTGTTGGCGTTTTAGGTTAAGCTGTGTGATCTCCCAAAATTCTGTAGCAGAGTGGTTCCCAAAGTGCGTTTCACTGAGCACTCCTATTACCACACCGATGGAAAAGGGTTTCATCATCAAATAAATTTGGAAAACTATGCTTGCTAACATCACTGATTTAACATGCATAGGGGAAAACAATAACATTTCTAAAACTGTGTAATTTTAAGAAAGATTCCATGAAATGTTGAGAAATACTTACGTTGGAGGAAAAGAAAAGATTCTGTCATAAAACAAATAGGGGAAATGCTGAATGACTTAAAAAAATTCAAAACCTTGCTCTGGCCCAGTGGCTCAGTTGGTTGGAGCATCAGTGTCATCTGGTACACCAAAAGGTTGTGGAGTTGATCCGTGGCCAGGGCACATACCTAGATTGCAAGTTCATTCCTCAGTCAGGGCATGTATGGGAGGCAACCGATTGATGTTTCTCTTTCATGTTGATGTGATGTCTCTCTCTCTGTCTCTCTCATCTCTATCTCTAAAATAAACACGTCCTTGGAAGGGATTTAAAACATATTATGCTGAGGCTTTTTATGGGTGTTTTGTTTAATTTTCTTAAAAATGTGTTTTAACGCTTCCCAAAAATTACTCACTCCCTAGCTCTAGTAAAAATTCTTTTCACTCCATTTAGGTGTGTTGAAATCAACTAAAAGATAACATGTTCAGGAGGATGTAGGAAAAATAGTTTGAAAACCTCTAATGTACTATCTCAGATCATTTCTTCTTCCTGTCTTCTTGAGATATGATTTTACATGTTGTATTTTACCAGTCCTCAAACTGTTCCCAAAGAGCTGAATTTACAATACATTTTTATCATTTGCTAGTCAGCTGTATGAGAAAATACCACTGTATAATCTGTGTTATACAGCATTTATATAAATGCATCAAACGTTTAGAATGTTGAAAAACATGTAAGAAAGCATATTTGTCTGGCATGAAAATTCTGATTTTCTGAGTATTAGGACATTAAGGCAAGATTATTGAAATAGTTCAGCCCTTCTAACTATTTTGGTCCATTGCCATTAAAAGGAAAGGTACCAGCCCTTAAGTTACTGTAGTCTCTTGTGTAGTTGTGAGTAGGGTGAAAATAAGGATATCAGGAGGAAAAAAATCTTTTTAACTAAAGTGGAATACAGAAAGAGAACTTCAGGATATGAATGTAATAGATGATTATATTTAATATTTGAGTCAAAGAGTTTTCATTAAAAATGTGATTATCTTGCGTGTCATTGGTAAGACAAGCTCAATTCCTGCAAAGTTCCTTTACATGAATTTACTGCAAAGTAATGCTATTTTTCATATTAACATAATTTTCCCACAATTTTATGTTCATATATTTACATTACTAAGAAATCTAGATTATATATAGGTCATTAATTCTTTTTATAATTGTTTAAAACTCCCCAAATAAATTTCAGGAACATAGAATTGTTCAAACCTTGTACTTATTTTAAGGAGGAAATTAATACTTTGGTCTTTTTATTTACTATGGAAAAAGATAATGATGTTTTCTTGGAAGATTAGAATCTAACCAAACACTGTAGGCTATATATAGCATACAAAGCCTTGTGCCATTTGAGAAAATGCTATCAGGAAGAAAACCCAATGACTGAATTCCTGTGCTGTATTTTTTAGGCTCACAGATTTAATTTAAAGCTTATGTTTTGAAAATAAAATTTACTGTATGTTTTTAGCTGATAAGAAATTGATTTTGTGACCTTGCTACACATTAATTGAAATATCTGGTAATATTTGTTGGCTAGATTTAAGGAACCAAACATGTTGGGAACCCTATCATTCCTTCACATGAGACTCGTAGGTCAATCACTTTGTTACCATTGTAAGGAATGAAACTGCTTTTTACCACTGTGTGGTCTGAATATCTCTCTCTATTGCATAACAAATGTGTTTTATTTAATATAATTTACATCATATTATTATATTTAGTTGGTTCACTATATTGACAATGGAGCCCTTTAACTTATTTAAGTGATTTACTTATGGGTTGATAAAATATTTTGTATTTTCTAATATTTAAAGGTTATATTTGTAAATTAAAAATAAGAATGTGTGCACATGAGCTCATTTAAACATAAATTTTATTTGTTATTTAAATTATTTTATACATTTTAGAATGCATTTTTTAAGTTACAGTAGAATAAAGGAAGTTAAGTTGTCTGTGTTCCCCATATGTCTTAAATGTTAGCTCAACTGTATTGGCTCAGACTGTGTTTACACAGGAAAAAATGGATTACAGAGGAGAGTTAAAACAAATGGTAAATTAGTAATATTTTCCCAAAGAAAGAAAATATGCATAAGTTTTTAAGCTTCTTTGGTCTTGACTAACCAGATTCATTATCTACATGTATAGTAATTATCCTGCCAAGTGGATATCTCCACTGTATTTCTCTCTTATATATATGGCATCAGAACGAAAATTCAGGTCATGTTTATTTAGTGACTTCATGCAGTTTGGCCTCTGTTGAATAAGTACATCCCAAGTCTTAAAGTATTTAGTATGAAAAATATAATTGAAATTCTGTTTAACATTTACAGCTTAAATTGGGAAGGAATGTGCTGGGTTTTTTGTGAATTTTTTGTAATTAAAATGAACATGTATAGACCAATCAATTTTTATGAGAGTGCACAGAATATTACATCGTTCTAACACTTGATTGATAGTTTTGCATTTGTGACAAATTTATTACATTTTAAAATAAGAGTGCTGTATAATCCTTTGTGTTGGAAAAGTTGTTATGCCAGGTTTCCTGGTGCCATATGGAGGATAAGTTCTGAGGATAATTTCTGGACCTTTATAAACACAAAAATCTATTGAGAATACTAAGGGAGGTAGAACAGATTTCTGTTGTATATGCAAAGCAGGAAGGCAAGCAGATGCTTGATTAGAGTGTTATGTTTGTTCAACTAATGTTACTTTCACTGCAGCAGTTTCATAATGGAATAACATGTGGGGAAGAATGTTTTTATTAATGTGTTTTGGACTTGAAATTTCAGTTTACTAGTGGACAAATATGCCATAAAAATTTTAGTATGAGCATTAATTGTTGTTTTATAGCCAATAATCTCTTTATACTTGTCCTTTGAAAAAATTCAGATGCTTTCTTTAAGAATAAATATGTGAAGAGTTCATCTGAATTTAAGCAAGACTTTAGATTATAACTCATAGTCAGATTTCATTATTATATTGAGGAAAGAAATCCCAAGTCTTATGAATTATTGGTGATATTTTTAATAAAAGATTCCATGATTCATAAATTGCTAATGCCTTAATATTTGCAAATCAATTTATTATTTAATTCAAAAGTAATTGTCCTTATAACATTGATAAATGTAATAGACATATGATACACTTAGCAGAATTTAAAATAAAATTTTGAAGTATAATAAGTAGTCAAAACTAGGACATCAAACACTGATATAAAATAGAGGCCAAAACAAAGTGTTTTTGTTTATTTCAAAGTTGGTTTCAGAGGATGAAGCATCATGATTGGGACCCACTATGAAAATCTGAGCCTCAGCTTTTTAGATTCAGACACTATTGATGATTTCAACAAAGATTTATCAAAAGCAGAATTACAGTTTGTTGTAGGAGGTAAGGCCGTAATAGAAGCAGAGCCTTAAATGAAGCCATCTATGGAATCAAATCCTGGTTATGTCATTTACTAGATTCATATTTTTACCATTTTCTGTATACTTGGATATAAATAGTTTTATCAACATCAAAATATTTTTGAGGTTTAAAGAAGATAATACAAATAAAGCACTTAGTTATGATACTGGCCATCTAGAAAGGTTTCAATAAATGATAACTGTTATAATTAAATCCATCTTTCACTTTCTGTCAAATAGGTTTCAGTAAGTTCATTCTCTTTCTACTTTCCCAAACCATCCAGAAACCAGATTATCTAGGCATGTAGGTTCTGAGGCTAACATTACACATAAAATAACTAGGTGCACTTCTCCTTTTTCTGAAGTCCACAAACAACAATACTTAGATGTACTTCAGCATATTACTTACATGCACTTCAGCATATACCTGGAATAAGGGCATATCATTCCCTATGTCTTAATAGTTGATTAATTTTAACTCACATTTTAAGCTTAATGTATCTGAAAGGAAAACAAATTCCTTATTTATTAGTAAGCTTTACTTAAAGAGAGAGTTCTTTAAAATTCCTTTGTACCTATCACCTTTCCTAATACGAGACTGAAATTAAACTAGAAGCAGATTTTGCACCAAAAATCTAAAAAAACACATGTTGGGCACCTATGATATATTAGGCACTTCGTACAAATAAATAGAAGAAAACATGTTTTTATAGTTACTATTTATCATAATGGATTAATGATACATTAATATTTATCACAAGTTTTATTGCTTGTAAACAATAAGGTTTACATGAAACCTTGAACAAATCTCTGTATTATAAAATTCTACTACAGTGTAAATATTAGTGTCTCACATTGCCTTGTCCCTACTCACTACTTTTATTACTATTTCACCTTCCCTCTCAGAAGTCATCTTTCTTTCAATTAGCCAACACTTATCTGTTTTTCCTTTAGTATAATGGTCTTCGTCGTCGTCGTCGTCGTCGGCAGCCGTCCGTCTCGAGAGACGATGGCGCAGCTTCTTGAGAGTCTATCTGCACCGCCGAGAATGGCTGTGCAGTCCGATTCGGGAGTGACAATCCCTGCCGCACTTGGTACAGGTGAAGGCAGATGGCTGTTGTTGCTGCTGTTGACGCTGCTTCCGCCTCGATCTTTTCTGGACCGCCTCCTCGTTGCGCGCAGCCTCCGCGCGTGACATACCTTGCCTGACCGCGAGCCTCCAGGCTAGGCGGTCGTCTGCTTGAACTTCCCATGTGTTGAGATTGATGGAGCATTGTGTCATGTCCTTTTTGCAGATGTCTTTGAACCGCAGTTTTGGGCGCCCTGTCATCCTCTGGCCTTCTGCTAGCTCGCCGTAGAGGAGGTCTTTGGGGATACGGCCTGCATCCATTCTTTTGACATGGCCAAGCCACCTGAGGCGTCTCTCGCTAAGAACTGCATGCAAACTGCTCATGTTGGCTCGCTTCAGCACCTCGGTGTTGGGGACCTTATCCTGCCAGGTGACATGCAGGACGCGTCGTAGGCACCTCATGTGGAAGCTGTTGAGTTTCCTTTCGTGCCTTGCGTAGGTGGTCCACGTCTCGCTGCCATAGAGGAGAGTGCTGAGTACGCAGGCTTGGTAGATGCGCAGTCTGGTTTTCTCAGTGAGGCTGGAATTGTTCCACGCTCGCCGGTTCAGTCTGGCCATAACTGTGGCTGCCCTGGCGATTCTCCGGTTGACCTCCAGTTCGACTGACAGAGAGCTCGAGATGGTGGACCCGAGGTAAGTGAAGTCGTTGACAACCTCCAGGGTGTATCCGTCGATGGTGATGCATGGGGGAGTCCCCGTGCCTTGAGCCATAACATTCGTCTTCGTCAGGCTGATGGCTAGTCCGAACTCCTTGCATGCGTGGGAAAGGCAAGTGACTAGCTGCTGGAGTCCCTCTTCGGAGTGTGATGTCAAAGCTGCGTCGTCGGCGAAGAGCATCTCACGGATGAGCACCTCTTTGACTTTGGTCTTGGCTCGTAGACGGGCCAGGTTGTAGAGCTTGCCATCGGATCTGGTGTGAATGAAGACACCTTCGCTGCAGTCCTTAAAGGCGTATTGGAGGAGCATGGAGAAGAAGATTCCGAACAGCGTAGGCGCGAGGACGCAGCCCTGCTTTACTCCGCTGCTGACTGGGAAGGCCTCAGAGGTTGCGCCGTTGTAGGACACCGTGCTGTGCATGTTGTCGTGAAAGGACATGACCACAGCAAGCAGATGTGGTGGACAGCCAATCTTCCGTAGCAAGCTGAAGAGTCCGCTTCGACTGACCAGATCAAACGCCTTCGTGAGGTCGATAAAGGCGAGGTAGAGTGGTTTCTGCTGCTCGTGACACTTCTCCTGCAGCTGGCGTAGGGAGAAGATCATGTCCACTGTTGATCGGCCAGCTCTGAAGCCGCACTGGGACTCTGGGTAGACGCGGGAAGCAAGGGTCTGCAGGCGGGCAAGGGCGACCCGGGCGAATACTTTGCCGACGACGCTGAGGAGAGAGATGCCCCGGTAGTTGTTGCAGTCGCTGCGGTCTCCTTTGTTCTTGTACATGGTGATAATGTTGGCGTCTCTCATATCCTGGGGGATGTAACCCGCCTTCCAGCAGAGACAGAGTAGATGGTGGAGCGGCTGTAGCAGGACTGGTTTCCCGCTCTTTAGGATTTCTGGAGGGATTCCGTCGCTTCCTGGTGCTTTCCCGCAAGCGAGGCGGTCGATGGCTTTGCCGAGCTCTGCCGCAGTAGGTGGGGTGTCTAGCTCCTCCATGACTGGTAGGTCTGGGATGGCGTTAAGAGCAGTGTCTGTTACGGTGTTCTTCGTTGCGTACAGCTCGAGGTAGTGCTCGGTCCACCGCCGCATTTGCTGTTCCTGGTCAGTGATGACCTCACCTGTCTTGGACTTAAGGGGGGCGATCTTGGAGGGGATTGGGCCTGTTGCCTTCTTGATACCCTCATACATTCCTCGTGCGTTGCCTATATCGGCGGCTTCCTGAATGCTTCTGCACAGGTTTAGCCAATAGGTGTTGGCACAGTGGCGGGCGGTCTTCTGGACTTTGTTCCTGGCAGCCCGTAGAGCTTGAAGTGTACTGGGAGTGGGCGTGACCTTGTAAGCCAGTAGGGCCTTCCTCTTAGCCTCGATCACGGGTTCCATTTCTTCCCAGTGAGCCTCGTACCAGTCAGCGTTCTTCCGCTCTTTCTTCCCGTAAGCAATAATGGCGGAGTTGTATATGGCGTCGCGGAGACGTGGCCAATTGGATTCGATAATGTCATCTGCTGCCACTCCCTCGCCGAGTGCATCTTCCATCCTGTTGATGAATTGCTGGGTCTTAACTGGGTTGCTGGCACAACTGGTGTTGATGCGTGGGCGACCCTTCATCTTGGAGTGGTGCAACCTCTTCGGCATTATGCGCACCTTGCTTACCACGAGGGCATGGTCCGTGTCGCAGTCTGCACTGTGGTAGCTGCGGGTGAGGAGGGTGCTGCCAATATCCATTCTTCTGGTGATGACGAGGTCAAGCTGGTGCCAATGACGGGAGCGGGGGTGCCTCCATGACACCTGGTGGATCTCTTTGCACTTGAAGAATGTGTTTGTCACGCACAGGCCGTGGTGACACAAAAGCTCAAGCAGTCGCTGACCATTCTCATTGATCTTTCCTCTCCCAAAGTTTCCGAGGCAGGTGGGCCAGGCCGTGTGGTCGGCTCCTACTCTTGCGTTGAAGTCTCCAAGGAGATAGAGAGCGTTACTTCTGGGAATCTTGGATAACGCTTCGTCCAGTGCATGGTAGAACTGTTCTTTCTCTTCGGTGGTTGCGCAGAGGGTTGGGGCATACGCGCTAATATAATGGTCTTAATCTCTTTATATTTATATTAATACTGGCTCATTTGCTGCTGATAGTGTGATTGTGGGTGGGAGATGATTTTGAGGATGTGAGTTTCTTGCCTGGGTTGTGTGTTTATACTTTAACAGCATCTCCACAAAAGAATTGAAGACATGGTGGCAGACCTACTCTCAATCAACTAGCCAGAGGGAAGGTTCCACCAAAGAACAACACAACAACAACCAAAATTGAAATACAACCAGACAGCCTAAACAGATGGCATAAAGGGCATTCCAAGAGCATCAAGCTCAAAAGATAAAAGAGATTGCACCACTGAACCCCCCAGGTCTCCTATTACAGAAGGTCATACCACAATGGCAGGAAATCAAAGCAGACAAATCTAAGAAACAAAAACAAACAAGAAGAGTAACCTAAAATGGGGAAACAAAGAAATAACTCCCCAATGAAAGGAAAGAGGAATCCCCAGAAAGAGTGATAGATGAAACAGAGGCAAGCAAACTATCAGACATGGAATTCAAAAGAATGGTTATAAGGAAACTCAATGAACTCAACAAACTCAGAGAAAACTACAACAAACTCCAGGGGAATTACAGAGAACTCCAGGTAAACTATGAAGAACTCCAGGGAAGCTACAAGGAACTACTTAGAACTACACCAGCATAAAAAAGGACATAGAAGCTATCAATAAGGACCAGGAGAAAATGAAGAATACTATTTCTTAACTGAAGAACATAGTAGCAACAATGAAAAGCAGGCTAAATGAAGCAGAAGACCAGATCAGTGAGCTAGAGGACAACATAAAAAAAATTTTTCATACACTGCCACAAAATAAAAAAAACACTGAAAAAAAATGAAGAGTGTCTAAGCGAGCTGCAGGACAATATGAAGCATACCAATATCCACATCATAGAGATACCAGAGGGAGAAGAAGGGGAGCAAGGGATAGAAAACCTGTTTGATAAGGTAATGACAGAAAACTTCCCTGACTTGAGGAGAGAAAAAGTCCAAGAAGCACAGAGGGTCCCAATGAAGATAAACCTAAAGAGACACACTCCAAGATATATCATTATTAAAATGGCAAAATTCAAAGACAAAGAGAAAATCCTAAAGGCAGCAAGAGAGAAAAAGCAAATAACATACAAGGGAGTTCCAGTAAGATTATCAGTAGTTTCTCAACAGAAACACAACAAGCCAGAAGGGAATGGCAAAAAATATTCCAAGTAATGAAAAACAAAGGCCTACAACCAAGACTACTCTACCCAGCAAGGCTCTCCTTCAAAATGGAAGGTGAAATAAGGAGTTTCTCAGACAAAAGAAAGCTAAAAGAATATATTTCCACCAAACCAGCATTGCAAGAGATTCTAAAGGGACTGCTTTAAAAAGATGAAGAAAGAGATAGAGAGAAAGAAGAATACAGGTACAAAGGGGAAAAAAATCACAATGAATAAGTACCTGTCAATAATAACCTGAAAGGTAAGAGAATTAAATGCTCCAATAAAAAGGCATAGGGTAGATGAGTGGATAAGAAAACATGACACACATATATGCTGTCTACAAGAGATCCGCCTCAAAACAAAAGATGTACACAGACAGAAAGTGAAGGAATAGAAAAAAGTATTTTAAGCAAATAACATGAAAAAAAGCAGGAGTAGTAATACTAATATCAGACAAAATAGATTTTACAACAAAGGCCATAAAAAGAGACAAAGGACATTTCATAATACTTAAGGGAAAAATCCACCAAGAAGATATAACCCTGGTAAACATATATGCACCCAACATAGGAGCATCCAAATATATAAGGAAAATCTTGGAAGACTACAAGGATATTAACAACAACACACTCATAGTAGGGGATTTTAACACCCCATTGACAGCAATGGACAGATCTTTGAAGCAAAGAAGCACCAAGGATATTGAGACATTGAATTGACATATATAGACCCTTTCACCCCAGAGAAGCAAAATATACATTCTTTTCAAGGGAACATGGAACAGTTTCAAAGTTAGACCACATGGTAAGACACAAAGCAAACCTAAACAAATTCAAGAAAAGTTAAATTATATCATGCATCTTCTCAGATCACAATAGCATGAAACTGGAAACCAACCTCAAGGAAAAAACTCAAAAGCATTCAAACTCATGGAGAATGAATAACATGCTATTAAATAATGAATGGGTTAACAGTGACATCAAGGAAGAAATAAATAAGTTTCTGGAAAAAAATGATATGAACACACAACAGCCCAAAACCTATGGGATACAGCGAAAGCAGTCCTGAGAGGAAGTTCATAGCAATACAGGCCTATCTAAAAAGGATAGAAGAATCTGAAATAATAAATCTAACCCTAAAGCTACAAGAACTAAAACAACAATAACAAACAAAGCCCAGAGTGAGTAGAAGGAAGGAAATAATCAAGATCAGAACAGAATTAAATGACATAGAGACTAAACAAACCATTCAAAAGATCAATAAAACCAGGAGCTGGTTCTTTGAAAAGATAAACAAAATCGGTAAGCCTTTAACCAGGCTCATCAAGAAAAAAGGAGAGAGGACCCAAATAAACAAAATCAGAAATGAAAGAGGAGAAATAACAACTGATACCACAGAAATACAAAGAATTGTATGAAATTACTACAAACAACTATATGACAAGAGATTTGACAACCTCGGTGACATGGACAAATTTCTGGAAGCACATAATTTTTCAAAACTGAATCAAGAAGAAGCAGAAAGCCTGAATAGACTGATAACAACTAGTGAAATTGAAGGAGTAATAAAACACTCCTGGCACACAAAAGCCCTCGACTGATGGCTTCACAGGTGAATTTTACAAAACATTTTGGAAGGAACTAATTCCTATACTCATCAAACTACTCCAAAAAATTCAAGAGGAGGGAAGACTCCCAAACTCTTTCTATGAAGCCAGTATTACCCTAATTCCAAAATCAGGTCAAGACACTACAAAGAAAGAAAACTACAGGCCAATATTGCTGATGAACATAGATGCTAAAATCCACAAAAAATATTGGCAAACTAGATTCAGCAACACATTAAAAAGATCATAAACCACGATCAAGTGGGATTCATCCCAGGGATGCAAAGATGGTTTAATATTCACAAATCAATAAACATAATACCACATAAACAAAATGAAAGACTAAAATCACATGATCATACCAATAATGCTGAAGAAACATTTGATAAAGTTCAAAACCTGTGGGGAACCACTCCTTGTGATTTCTGGAATTGTAGCCCCAGCTGTAAGCCAGGCTGCCTCTGCCCTGGGAAGCCTCTAAGTCTCAACAGAACAGTGGAAGGTAGGGCAGATAGGACCAAAGGCCACTCAGAGGGTTTCCAGGGGAATTGGATTTAAAGAATCCTTATTATGCTTTGGAGCTTGCTCTGCATTTCTTATCTCTTAGTTAACTATAAACAATCTCTAGCAAGGAATGTATGAAACCTTGCACCTAATGCCAGTGTGGTATCAAGATGTTTAATAGACCTTGAAACAGACTGGTCACCATGTCCTCTATATTGATACTTGTAATCTGTATCTGTCAACTGTAATCCAGGTGTCTAAAAGCTATTGATAATTTATGAATTTTGACCTTGTATCTCCTATGCATCCCTTTCTCAATAAAAAGCATAAGGAACAGAGGTCTTGCGCTTTCTCCACTAGAGGGAACAGCCACCTCCTTTTACCCCAGACAAAATACAGTGTCCTGGATAAATTGGTTCCACCGTGGTCATGAAAGCTCTGCTGGACAGAGTAGCTTCAAATCGAGCAAGGGCATTGGAGGAAGCTCAGCCTCATCTGGTGCCCAAACGTGGGGCAGGTCAGCCTCAAACACCCATTTATGATAAAAACACTCAACAAAATGGAAATAGAGGAAGCATACCTCAACATAATAAAGGCATATACAAGAAACCTAAGCCAACATCATACTCAATGGGCAAAAACTGAAAGCTTTCCCCCTAAAATCAGGAACAAGTAGGGATGTCCTCTCTCTCCACTCCTATTCAACATAATTTTGGAAGTTCTAGCCACAGCAATCAGAGAAGAAAAAGAAATAAAAGGAATCCAAGTTAGAAAAGAGGAAATAAAGCTATCATTATTTGCAGATGACATGATAGTATACATAGAAAACCCTATAGACTCCACCAAAAATCTACTTGACCTAATAAGTGAATTTGGCAAAATAGCAGGGTACAAGTTAATATTCAGAAATTGAATGCATTTCTTACACCAACAATAAAATATCAGAGATAGAAAAAAATCCCATTTACTATAGTAACAAGAAAATAAAGTACTTAGGAATAAACTTAACCAAGGAGGTAAAAGACCTGTACTTGGAAAACTACAGAACACTGAAGAAAGAAATTAGGGAAGATACAAATAAATGGAAGCATGGATGGGAAGAATCCACATCATTAAAATGTTCATACTACCCAAAGTAATTCATCGATTTAACACAACCTCTATTAAAATACCAATGGCATAGTTCACAGACCATGAACAAATACTTCAAAATTTTATATGGAACCAAAAAGATCCCAAGTAGCCGCAGCAATCTTGAGGAAGAAGACCACAGTAGGAGGAATCACAATACCTGATATCAAACTATACTATAAGGTTATTGTAATCAAAACAGTCTGTTACTGGCATAAGAACAGACATATAGATCAATGGGACAGAATAGAGTGCCCAGAAATCAATCCAGATTTACATGGACAAATAATATTTGACAAAGGGGGAAGAAACGTAAAATGGAGTGAAAATAACCTCTTCAACAAATGGTGCTGGGAGAACTGGACAGGGACATACAAAAAAAAAAGAAACTAGACCACCAACTTACACCATACACCAGAATACACTCAAGATGTATAAAAGACGTAAATGTAAGCCGTGGCACCATAAAAGTTCTAGAGGAAAACATAGGCAGGAAAATCTCATATATTCTACGTAACAATATTTTGATGATATATATCCTAGAGCAAAAAAAATAAAGGAAAGAAACAAATGGGACTACATCAAACTAAAGAGTTTCTGCTCAGCAAAAGAAAACATCAGCAAGATGAAAAGGGAATCAACTATATGGTAAAACATATTTGCCAATGATACCTCAGACAAGGGTTTGATTTCCAAAATATATAAAGAACTTATAAAACTCAACACCAAGAAGACAGACAATTCAATTAAAACATGGGCAAAGGACTTGAACAAACACCTCTCCAAGGAGGACATACAGAGGGTCCAAAGGAATATGAAAGAATGCTCAACATCACTAGCCATCAAAGAAATGAAGATTAAAGGCACGATGAGATACCACTTCACACCGGTCAGAATGGCCATCATCAACAAATCAACAAACAACAAGTGTTGGTGAGGATGTGGAGAAAAGGGAACCCTAATGCACTGTTGGTGGGAACGCAGACTGGTGCAGTTACTGTGGGAAACAGTATGAAATTTCCTCAAAAAACTACAAATGGAGCTGCCTTTTGATCAGCAATTCTATTGCTGGGATTATACCCGAAGAAACCTGAAACACCAATTCAAAAGAACCTATGCACTCCAAGTTCATAGCAGCACTACTTACAATAGCCAAGTGCTGGAAACAGCCTAAGTGCCCACCTGTAGATGAGTGGATCAAAAAACTGTGGTACATTTACACAATGGAGTACTATGCAGCAGAAAGAAAGAACTCCTGCCATTGACGACAACACGGATGGAACAAGGGAGAGTTATGCTTAGTGAAATAAGCCAGGCGATGAAAGACAAATACCATATGATATCACCTAGCACAGGAAACTAATGAACAACAAAAAAAAAGAAAAGCAAAATAGAACCAGAGGCAAGTAAACAAGGAGCAGACTGAAAGTGACCAGGGGCGATGGGCAAGAGGAGAAGGGGAAAAAAAAGAGGAAGTGTTTAGTCAAGGAACTAGTATAAATGACCCATGGACATAGACAATGGGGTAACAGGGTGGAGATGAACTGTGGGAGAAGAGGTGAGTGTGGTGGGAGGGGAGTAATGGGGGGAAAAGTGGGGCAACTGCAATAGAAAAAAAATAATTAAAAAATAAAATAAAATTCTACTACAAATTTCAGTGGCTAAACAAATCCACCACTGAAATTTGCTATTTAACAGTATTCAAAGATAGACACAGAGAAAAATGGATAGATAATAGATATTTCTATATGTGAAGTCTCTTTTAATTATTATTATGCAATTTCAAAAAAAGGATTTACATAATACTTTTGCATAAGCTTATTTTAATAGAGAAATATATATTTACAGATGTATGTTTATGTGTACATATCATATGTAATAACATCACAATATATAATACCATTATATATAATGACTTACTTTTTTATTTCATAATATTATTCTGAGAAAAGTATAAGGTAAAATAAGTTTGCGAAGTGAAAGGAGTGAATATTTGGTACAACTTTGTTTCAAAGATGGAAATTTAGTGTCTTACCTCGAACTCTGAGAGAAATCATGGATCCATAGAATAACCTCATGAAGAGTACTTACCAGGATTTTCAGTGCCTGGGAGAAATGTTGTGTGTTCATCGATGGGAACCAGTTGAGAGGAATATTTGGAATTAATCATGATTCTGCTCTTCTGTGGCTGTTCAAGTATTTATCAGTAATATCTTATCCTGAATTATGATAGATTTGAATGAAATATGTCAAGACACCTTTATTTAGTTTAACAATATTTCTGAGTTATGGCTTAACTTATGTCAACTCAAGATGATCAAATATTTACTCGTTGCATTTGAACTCTAATTTCTTGGAAACCTTTCCGATAAATGAGAATTAGAAAAACTAAATGAAAATTCAGTTAATTAAAATGAAAAGGAATTCATTTGAAAATAAATCTCAAATTATTATTTTTAAAAAGTCAAAACAGACTTCTTAGTACTTGACCAGTGGTGGAAATTCCCATCAGGCTCTCCTAGATTTAAATTTACACCACGTTAGCTTTTTTGAACCTCTCATTTCAACACTATTATTAAAGCGATGATGATCAAGTTAACTTTTTGGAAAGGTCCTCAAATAAAGTTTTTATACCCTCAATATAACAACATTTGTTTTTCTTTTTTTTTTTTTTTTTTTTGTAATTTGGCAAGAAAATATTAGGTTATGAATAAATGTCTTCACTTTTTTTTAAATTCTAATACATTTTGCAACTTTCATTCTAATTTGTCAATATTCCTAAATGACACATGAAAAAGTAGTTGCCACTTAAAAATATATTTTAAGCATTATGACAAATAATACTTTATCATTTAATTTTATAATAACTGTAGGTTACTTTTTTAACAATAGAGCAGTAAACTTGAATCAATTGGAAACTCTTTTGTCTAACTGTTCATTAATTCATAAATTCACTCAAAAATATTTGTTGAGCACCTATGCTATATTAGGCACTTTGTAGAAATAAGTATGAAACTATGAATGAACATATGTGGCCCTCATGAATAGAAAAACATTGAAAATAAGTGATTACTTAATTATTTGAGTGGTCTGAGTGGTCAGGGAAGGTTCATAAAGAAGCAATGGTTAAGCTGAGGGTTGAGCTGGGAATTAGCTTGATACAGCATGTGCTTGAGAATAGAAATGGGAGGTAAAATGATCATAACATACACTTATAAAAGCTCTCATGAATGATAAAGAAATGCAAATTCCAAAACCAAAAGTAAGTTGCTGAAGTCTAGTTAGTTAAGTAATGCAATTGTAGAAGGTGTCTAAAAAGTTGGTCAGTGGCCACATTAGGTAGGACCCTGATGTTTTCCATAGAAAAACTGGATTCTATTTTCAGATATTTGCATTTTGAATGTCAAATTTTCTTCTACAAAGGAAATGAATTAGAGGCCAGTAAAGGTGGATTCAGGCTCATCAAGTGAAGGCTGAGTTGTTGCATCGATCAGAAAGAGAGAGTATTGGCTTAGTCAAAATTAGTGACCAAAAGTATGAAAGAAAACAGATAAGAATGATATATAAAATGTAGAGATCCTGGTAATGAATTGGGGATTCCAGCTGAGAAGCATAAAGATGAGAAGGATATCTCTTAGGTTTGTAATATGAACAATTGGGCGGATGTTTATGCATTTGATGAGAAAATACATTATGAAGAAAAAGGATTATTTCTGTCTTGGACATGATATTCCTGATTTGCTAATTATACATATAAGAGACAATTGTACACATTATTCTGAAACTTAGAAAAGATCACGCAGGCAGAAAATTTTGGAATCACAGGATGTTGGTGTTAATGGAAACCATGTAAGCAAATACAATTACCCATAGGAACCACATAAGAGATCATAGAATGAAAATAAAGAGGAACTGAGTTCAAGTCCTAAAAGATGCTAATGTTTAACCAGTAAAGAAAAGAAAATAGGTCTATGGGTTTTAGAAATGTGGATTTAAAAGTAGGGAGACCTTGTATGTTATCATTAAAACTAAAGGAATGGGCATATCAAGAGAAAGGGAGCATTCCCAGTTTCAAATGCTACAAAGGTCCAGTGAAAATCACCAAAGACCCAAAAAATTTTTTAATATAGAGATTAATGGTGACATTAGCAAGAAGTACTTTGGTGAAGTTTTGGTGAGTGAATCTGACTTAGAGTGGGCTGAGCAGTGTCCCAATTTTTTCCCCTTTGCTCCCCTCTGCCTGGTACCCCTCTTCCCTCCAGCAATCCCACACCCTTTAGTTCATGTTCATGGGTTGTGCATATAAATTCTTTGGCTTCACTCTTTCCAATATTATTCTTAACTTCCCCCTGTCTATTTTGTGCCAACCAATTATGCTTCTTAATCCCTGCACCATTTCCCCATTTCTTCCTCTTTCCCCTCCGAGCTGATAACCCTCCAAATAATCCTCATACCTATGATTCTGTTCCTATCTTGGTTTGCTTAGTTGGATTTTGTTTTTATTTTTTAGATTCAATTGCTGATAGTTGTGAGTTTGTTGTCATTTTAATGTTCATAGCTTTGATCTTTTTCGTAAATTAGTCCCTTTGACATTTCATTTAATAATGACTTGGTGATGAGAACCCCTTTAGCTTTACCTTGTCTGGGAAGCACTTTATCTGCCCTTCCATTCTAATGATAGTTTTGCTGGGTAGAGTAATTTTGGTTGTCAGTCTTCGCTTTCCATCACTTTGAATACTTCTCGCCAGTCCCTTCTTGGCTGCAAAGTTTCTTTTGAGAAATTAGCTGTCTTATAGGGACCCCTTTGTAGGTAACTCTCTGCTTTTTTCTTGCTGCTTTTAAGATTCTTTCTTTATCTTTCACCTTTGACATTTTAATTATGATATGTCTTGGTGTGGTCCTCTTTGAGGCTAGCTTGTTTTGGACTCTGTGCTTCCTGGACTTGTATGTTTGTTTCCTTCACCAAATTTGGGAAATTTTCCTTTATTATTTATTCACATAAGCTTTCAGTTTCTTGCTCTTCCCCTTCTCCTTCTGGCACCCCTGTGATCAGATGTTGGTATGTTTAAAGTCCCAGAGGTTCCTAAGCCTCTCCTTATTTTTTCAATTCTTGTTTCCTCATTCTGCACTAAATGACTGTTTTTTTCTTCCTTATGTTCCAAATCATTGATTTCAACCCCGGTTTCCTTCCTTTCACCATTGGTTTTGTGTGGATATTTCTTCATTTCATTTAGCATATCCTTCCCTTCTTCCCTTAGGTATTTGCCATACTTAAGCATATCTGTCAAGCCTACGAGCATCTTTATCACCAGTGTTTTGAACTCTATGTCTGTTAGGTTGGCTATCTCCTCATCGTTTAGTTCTCCCACTGGAACCTTGATCCATTCCCTCTTCTGGGCCATACTTCTCAGTCTCCTCATCTTGACAGGCTCCTGTGTTTGTATGCCTCTGTGTCTTAGGTAGAGCTGTTGCACTGGTCACATTGTAAGGGGCAGACCTTTAGGTATTTGTCAGTACAGGGCGACCTGTTTCACCACATTGTGGCGCTATGTAGGGGGGAGGGGTCTGAGAGGGAACAGTGCCGCTTGCTCAGCACTCACCCCTTTTCCAGGCACTTCTCGCACTTCCGTATTGGACCGGTGCTTCTCTAGCTGTTACCCTGGCCATTGTTCTCAGAGTAGGTGGGTCTGTGGACAGTCTAGGACCATGTGGGCCCTTTAAACAAGCAGACCCTACTGGGAGACCATCAGTTTCTTCCTCCACCCCAACCCCCACTGGTTTGCACAGTCAGAAGCAATGAGGCTTTATTTTTACCAGTGCTGGAATCATGAGCTGTGAGGTCTGGTCTGGTGCTTGGAACACTTCCCAGGTGTCCCTCCCTACTTTTTAAAATGTGTGACTAACTATCCACTGGCCTGCCACTGCCACCACCACACCGCATCCTCTCCACCCAGGCTTCACCCCTCCTACCTGTCTGGATGAGTATTTCTTCTTTATGTATTTGTTTGTCGGACTTCCGTGCAGCTCAATTTTCTGGAACTTCTGGTTGCCTCTAATTTTGAGGTATTTCCATTCTTAATTGTGAAGGGAGACACAGCATGTCTGTCTAGGCCTCCATCTTGGCCAGAAGTAAGAAATTCTTGTAAGTAGTATGGTTATGAAGGTAAAAAGAAAAGCCCATGAGGAAATGGACCAAATGTAAAGGCTGTTGAGAATAATTGAGTAGAGAAAGAGCAGAAGATGGCAGAAAAGACTAGAAGAAAGTGTAGGTTCAATGAGGACAAAAGTGGTGGGCTCTCGAACACCAGTAAAGGACTGCCAGTGGGGGTTGAGAACAGAAGATTCAGGCTTACTTATAGGCACCGGTTCAGGTTTGACATCTAGAACATTTCCACATGTTTCAAAAAAAAAAGAGGAAATAAATGTGGCCTTCCTAGGAAAATTGCAGGAGTCTGCAATATTTAAAAGGGAAGGATAACAACAAAGAAATTATTCAAATCAAATAACCAGGTGGTATTTGCCAGTGCTTAGAGCAGGATGCTGGATGATGGTTCCAATGATGCCAAACTTCCTATCTTTTCCCAGGTAACCAAGATGATTTCTTAGTTACTGAGCTTGGGCTGCTGTAGCAAATACCACAGACTGGGTAGTTTAAACAAACATTTATGTCATACAGTTGTGGAGGCTAGAAAATCCACGATCAAAGTGCTGGCAGACTAGGGGTCTGGTGAGAACACTCTTCCTGGCTCAAATATGGCCCTTGCAGGAAAAAGAGGAAACACTCCGGTCCTTTCATTTCCTTAAAAGAGCACTAATCTCATTCATGAGGTTTCTACCCTCGTGACCTGATTATCTCTCAAAGTCCCTACCTCCAAATACCATCACATTGGGAATTAGGGTTTCAACATAGGAAACTTGAGTTAGGCGGTACAAATACTTAATTCATAGCAGTATCCCTTACCAACATGAGATGGACATTGCCTTAGAATTTTCTCAGAATAGTGTACTGAGCAGTAACTACCAAATATTTAGAATTGGCATAGTATTAATCCTGTTCTAATTAGTGATGGTAAATTTTTTGATCCTGCATTCATGCTGTAGATTAGATTTTGTAGAGGAAACATCATATATATATTTACTTATATTTATACAAGTCTATATTATGAAACATCCCAAAATGGAAATGTAAAGAAAAAAGATATAAGAAAACAAAGAAATGTTAACATTTTTCCCTATATATCTGTGACTAATTTTGCATGTACTTTGGGGTGTATTTTTTCCACTGTAATTTGGAAACAACTGGAACTGATGAGGTTCTCTTTGACAAATATACCATGGTAGCCTGTCTTATATATACTGTGTGACTGTCTTAAATCATGCATGAAAATTGTAATTATTGTGCTTTCTGTTAGTAATTGATTTAGACATTGAGATTTGCAGCTACTTTTAACTAATGTTCTTAGTGGTGAGGGAAAAATCATCTGAGATTGAAAATTTACTGTTAAAAATAGCACTGACAGCTCTTTCCAAACTATCCTTTTTAAATGATACCAACATGCCATGATTTATCTATTTTTGTTCCATGACACATGTATTGAAATTAAAGTGATTTTATAGCATCGTATTGCTACAGAACACCTCCCTTCTGCTCATACTCATTTTTAGATTCTTTATCCAACTACTTTTTCAAGATACATTTTTCTATTTTTGATAATCTGAGACATTAACTTAGATTGTTTACCGTCATTTCAAATAGGACATCAGCTGCTTTTAGTTATGATGAGTCAACAATTTTGAAAATATTTGACTTTGAGTACAAACATAGTTTGCACTTGCATTTCAGTTTTATTAGTTGCAAAATATTATCTCATATCCCCTTTTTGAGGTTTGAATAAGATAAGGAAAAATAATACATACTGCTTTTTTAAAGGAAAATTGACATTTTATTGCAGATGTTATTGCCAGAAAGACAATTAGTTGTAGTTCTGCTATAGAAAGCTTAAATATTAATTATATTTTATATATTGCTTACATTTTCACACCCATCCTCCACCATCTAAGAGGATTCTTTTATATGCAATTTTTGTCCTTTATCTTTTTTAGATGGGAAATGGGAAATTATATAACAGCTATCAACCAACCTGAAGTTACCATTGGAGGAAACATCTAAAGTCAAAATTTAGGTTCTGTCACTAAGCTAATTAATCAAATAAGAAATTAACTCTATTCTTTTGTATATTAGTATTTTAGAATTACATTTTTATTTTAATAAAAGTGATATATAGGCATTATAAAATTTTTAAGTCAAGTCATTTAAGTGATAGAAAGAAAAGAGCAAAACACCGTTCAAATCTCTACCACCACCACCTGCCAAGCCTGTTCTTGTGTAATTAATGAACAATTTCCAGATCTTTCCATGGTCACCTATTAAAGTATATTATAGAAAAGGGAAATGATAAATAGATGATAGAGAGATAGATAGATAGATGTTAGAAAAATAATTATAGCAGTTGAATTATTATTTTAATGAAAAGTGCCCATTCTCATTATACTAGAAGTTAACAGAAGAAAAAGAAAATACTATTATAACAAAGTATATAATATACTATATACTGAAAGATGCTCACTCTCATTTTACTAGAAGTTAAGAGATGAAAAAAGAAACTGAAGTGAACCTGAAAGAATTGGTGATTCTAGATTTCTATTTTTAATCACCAGAGAAATTAATTTTAAAAGAACTGTGTGTATATATATATTTTTCCCACCACCAAGAATATGAATATATATAAATACACACACACATCATCATCATCATCATCATCACCATCAGAGTGCTGAGATAATTTTTTACCACTTGTTTTAATTTCAGACAGTACTGGTTTTGCCTGCTGCTACAAAATATGAATCAACTGCATAGTAGCACTTTCTTTTCCCTTCTTTCCCCTTTTTACCTGGTTTTGTTGATTATACTTTTTCACTTTGTCAAGGCTTATACTATTGATATTTTCTTCTTTCTCAATTCCCATAGAGGTTTAGTCTTGATTTTATGTTTCTAAAAATTTTAGTGCTTTTATTGAGTAATTTTCACTATTGATTCTTCATTTTTAGGGATTAAAAAATATCTTCTCTAACTGGCTGAATTTCATCAATGAATCTGTTTTTTCAAAAGGGATTTCTGACCACTGTGTTCTCTGTGTTCCACTATTTGAAAATGTCTGGCAACCTCTTTTATATTTGATACATTTTCTGGACATACTATTTTTAAGTCAAACTATCTTTTCATTAGAACATTGTATACCGCATGTTGTGAGTTCTGGCGCTGATTGTCATGCCAAGGATTCAGGCTAGCCTGTCTCTTACCTCTTATATAGACCATGCTTTTCTGCCTAGATGGCTACATTCAAATTTTACTCCAGCTTTGTCCTACCAGACATTTTTCTTTTCTGTTTCTTTTCCTTTCATAGTATCCTTAATTTTTAGTTTGGATAATTAATATTAAAGCAAGGGTTGTCTGGCTCTAACAAAAATGCGACACATATCTTGTAATGGTACTTGCAAATGTGAGATTTTCAAGATAAAAAGCTCTGAAACTGAAGTTCAGAATATCAAAAATAATCTTTAATATAAAAATATGAACACAAAAATTACATAAAGCTCAAAGAAAAATATTATAGCATCATATTTCTTAGAAGATCCTAAAAGTTGAACTAAAAGGAAATGAAATAGACAGGTGGGGCAAACGGCAAAGATTAAAAATAGAGGTAAAAAATGAAAGTTAAAAATGAGTTATAATGCATATGGAACATAAAGTAAAAATGATTCATAGCCACCACTTTTATAAAACTGAGGAAAACCAGGATATCAAATAGACTTTGGGTTCTGTAAAACTGTATTCCTAGTCATTTTAAAGATTTTTTTTTTTTTGAGAATTGAAGTTATACAATATGGTGACTATGTTTAAGGAGAGTAAAAGATCACGGATACTACTACAAATGCCACTAATAATAACTAACATTTACTAAACACTACTCAATGAAATAAATCTTTTTATTCAATCATATTATTCTTATCAATCCTATGAGGTAGGTGTTTTTGTTCTAACCATTTTAGGGGTGAAAATAAATAGTTACAATTTAATGTTTATACCTAAATCAGTAGTGCAATAAATCAACACAAAACAATCTGTTACATCATGCAGGGAATGGACACGATAGAACCTTGGCTTCATTCTTCAACCAATCCTTGCTGTATTTGTCATTTCATATTAATTAATCTATTTTTTCAATACATTTTTAAGTTTTGTACTATTTTTAGTTTGATGGTAATATGACTGTTTTTGGAGGAAGAGCTTACTGAGAGACAGGAGTGAAAATTAGAAGGCTGTTGTAGAGAGAAGCTGATGCCTTTGGCAAGAATTCCAAGAGGTGTCACAAACAGTAATAGAAAGTTGGAAAATGACTGTTAAATTTAAGACAAGAGAAGTATTCAGGGCTCCAGTAATAAACTGCATAAGCTGCTCACACAGAGAAGATTAATATGCTGTTCTCAGGCTTAAATAGTGATTGTACAAAAGAAAATGGGTTTAACCTCTAACAATAGAAATTTAGGTTACATTTAGGGAAATTTTTAGGGTGAAAAGCGTTAAGTACTGGAATGAGTACAAAAAGAGGTTGCCACATATCTCCTTTCCTGAAGGTTTTTTACAAACAGTATAGCTTCTCATTTCTCTGACATGATTTAAATTTGAACAATGAATTAAATGACCTTTCTCCTTTATTTCCAGTCTTGCAATTCTAAAATATTTCAGAACTAATCATAAATTCCATTAGGCTACAGTTGAGTACTCTCAATGGTAAACAAATTGCTAAAGATTTCTTCTAAATTTTATGACTTTATAAATAAAACTTTAACTCCTCCGTGGCTGTAAAATTTTCTGTTTTAAGAATATTAAGTTAAACTTCTAATTATAGAAATCAGCACATTTTCAGTGACATATTCAAGTTGACTTGATTTATAGCTTTCTATTGGAGACAATGTTATATTGTAAGAAGCTGTGTTTCTTTAACTGAATATTTATTGTGTCTATTCTTAAATGAAAAGGTATTAAGCCCTAGAAATAATTAAAGACAGTGTCCTTCATCTCCAGAAGAAAGACCCAGTGAAAATGTCTTATAGTAAATAAAAAGTACTAGAACTCAGTGTGAATAACCACACTGAGAAGAGATAGCACAAAGGACAAGGGTATGCCTTCCAACTGGTTCATGTGTGCTCATGTGTACAAGCAAATGAGAAATTGGGAAGGCTGCTGGAAAAAGATGAAATTTGAACTGTGTCAGAAAACATGAGTATTTTTTAAATTAAAATGAGGTTAAAAATAATGTTAGGATCAGTACGGTTCCAAAAATGAAAAACTGAGTTGTCTGAAAGTCTTTATGTACTTCATAGATCTGAAATATTGGCTTCAGATGAAGGGTGAGGAGAGAGATGTTGGATTGTGAAGGAATTTCAGTATCAAGCTATGGGAAATGGACTGAAATACATGGAATTTTAAGTTAATTTTGAACATAAACACTTTTTAAAAAGTGAAAGTATATGATGACATTTATGTTTGGGGTCTTTAACTCTCAAAACTATATCAATAGTGCTTATATTTGAGAGTTAGGTTAACCATTTACAAATTACCATAAAAGTTTGTTTTTATAATACTTTCTTAGGAAGGCTATACCCTGCATAAGATAATTATGCAGTCTCTAGAGAAGACTGCAGTGTTTTCTAAGTTTAACTTAGGCACATTTAGAGATGTGTTTTTATTAAATTCAACAATAACTGACTCTTAAAAATTACTGCTACTAGTAATCAATGATAAGTATTGACAGTCCAAAATACTAGAATATAAAATATCAAAGTTATTTATCAATTTAATATCTAACTATATTATACTATACTATACTAGAGATATTAGGATAGAGAAGGAAAAAAGGATAAATCTTTGACAATAGACTAATTCTTAATTTTAATCCTAACTCCAAGATTTCCAGTTTTATTTTAAAAAAGTCAACTGCTGTTAATCTAATTTTTTAACTGGTGGAATACAACTAATAAAATATAACCCAGGGGAATTTTTGTAAGGATCAATTGAAACAACACATGTAAAACACTTACACATTTCAGCACCTGAAAAGCCCTTGATAAATGTTAGTCTGTTCCTGTGCATATTTTTAAAATATGGTAAGATTTCTTAGAGAATTCTTCAGAAAGGGAAATATAGATCATATATGTTGAAGAGTAAAATTATGAGAAAAAGTTGATAATAAAAACAGAAATATCTTGCAACAATGGCCTGAGAAATTACACAGGAGAGGAATTGAAACATTGATTGTTGCAGGCAATTTTCTACTTGAAAATTGTAGCTTTTTATCTTCTATATTCTTGTAGCAAAGGTAGGGCCTTTCATTCTTACAGTGCCAGCAGTAGAGTAAATGATACGTTTTAACACAAAAATAGTTGTGTGGGTATAGAATCAGTTATGTCAATATATGATCTGTGTTCATCCTTTCAGAGGGCAAGAAAATCCCCAAAATCCCACAAGTTAGAAAAATTTCTTGTCATTACTTTTTCAAACAGGTTTTCTATTCTTTGCCTCCTCTTCTCCTTCTGGTATCCCTATGATACTGATATTATTACATCTCATGTTGTCCTGCAGCTCTCTTAAACCCTCTTCATTCTTTTTAAGTCTTTTTTCATTTTGTTGCACTATATGGGGATTTTTTTCTACTTTGTTCTTCAGCTCGCTGAGTCTATCCCTCTGCTTCATCTACCCTGCTTTTAATTCCTTCCAACATATACTTCATTGAAGATATCATATTCTTCATTTCATCCTGGCATTTATTGATAGGCTCTATGTCCTTTTTCATGCTGGTGTAATTCCCATTAAATTCCTCGTAGCTTCCCTGAAGTTCCTTGTAGTTCTTGTTGAGCTCCTTATTACCAGTATTTTGAACTCACTGTCTGATAGTTTGCTTGCCTCAACTTTATTTAGCACTCTTTCTGGGGATTCCTCCCTTTTTTTCAGTTGGGGGTTGTTTCTTTGTCTCCCCATTTTAAGTGACTTTTATTGTGTGTTTCTGCATAGTAGATTTATCTGCTTTGACTCTCTTGCTTCGTGGTGTGAACTTTTGTGGTAGAAAACCTGTGGGACTCAGTGGTGCAGTTTCCTTGATCTCCTGAACTGGATGCTCTTGGGATGCCCTTCATGTTATTTGTGTGAGATCTCTGGTTGTAGTTGGGTTTTGGTTGTTGTTGGGTCATTCTTTCGTACGTCCTTCCCTCCAGCTGACTGTCTGAGAGTCACACTGCCCACCACATCTTGTGTGCTATTGTACAGGAGCTGCCAGAACAAAACCAAACAACCCAGGAAATACACTCACACCCACAAAAAATAACCCCCACCCACAATCACACTATCAACAACAAATGAGCAAATACTAGTAAAAGTGTAAAGAGATTGAGACTACTATAAGAAAGAAAAAACAAACATGAGATGACTAACTGAAAGAAAAACGATTTTGAGCAAGTCAAGGGAGTAGAGATAATAAGAGTAGAGAATAGAAACAAGGCAAAGAAAGTAAAATTTACATTGTAGATAAAAAAGGGAAGGAAGAAAGTAGAATGGAGTAAGAAAAGGGAGGAGTATAGTATTAGGTTAAAACAAAACTTAAAAAATATATAGTGAAAGAAATGTGGACCAAATTGGAGAAAAAGATCCACCACAGCAATATCAACAACCAGTGAACCAAGATTAATATAGGTGAAATGGGAATGAGAAGGGAACAAAAGAAAAGCTTATGAGATGTCTAGGAGAAAGAAAATGATTTTGAGAGGATAGCAGGAGAAGGATTACTAAGAATGAGGAATGAAAACCAGGTTAAGACTAGGAAAAATTAAAATTTAAAGCAAAAAACAAAATACAGAAAATGACAGCACTGTAATAGCTTATTTAAAAGAAGTTCTACTTATACTTGTTCTTGATATATCATTTTATTGTTTGCTAAAAAATTTTTGGGTTATAAAATAAGGAGATATTCTATTTTTTTTCTTAAATCAACACTTTATTGTTTGGGTGTCTTCAGAAATACTATAAAAACTGAAATGTTGGCATGTGGTTCCATAGTATTTATTATTTTTATGCTAGTCTTCAAGGTTGCCTGCTATGAAGAAGCAAATAAAAAGAGTTAGTGCTCCAAATATCTCTTTTTTTAGAGCAGTTAAATTAAATCATGTTAATTTTTTTACTTAAGTTTTATTCTTATAATGAGTATTTTATAGATTATAGTTTTTTCATTTTCAAGTATGATTATTTTTTAAAATTAAACAATTTTAGATTTTACATTAAACAGGATCTCCTAAAATGTATATTTGCATTTTATCAGAACTCTGGGCTACATAATTATAAGCACTAACTAGATTTCTGTATTATGAGGTAAGCAAATTCCTATTTTTAAATATTCATCATCGTCATCGGCAGCCGTCCGTCTCGAGAGACGATGGCGTAGCTTCTTGAGAGTCTATCTGCACCGCCGAGAATGGCTGTGCAGTCCGACTCGGGAGTGACAATCCCTGCCGCACTTGTTACAGGTGAAGGCAGATGGCTGTTGTTGCTGCTGTTGACGCTGCTTCCGCCTCGATCTTTTCTGGACCGCCTCCTCGTTGCGCGCAGCCTCTGCACGTGACGTCCCTTGCCTGACCGCGAGCCTCCAGGCTAGGCGGTCGTCTGCTTGAACTTCCCATGTGTTGAGATTGATGGAGCATTGTGTCATATCCTTTTTACAGATGTCTTTGAACTGCAGTTTTGGGCGCCCTGTCATCCTCTGGCCTTCTGCTAGCTCGCCGTAGAGGAGGTCTTTGGGAATACGGCCTGCATCCATTCTTTTGACATGGCCGAGCCACCTGAGGCGTCTCTCGCTAAGAACTGCATGCAAACTGCTCATATTGGCTCGCTTCAGCACCTCGGTGTTGGGGACCTTATCCTGCCAGGCGACATGCAGGACGCGTCGCAGGCACCTCATGTGGAAGCTGTTGAGTTTCCTTTCGTGCCTTGTGTAGGTGGTCCACGTCTCGCTGCCATAGAGGAGAGTGCTGAGTACACAGGCTTGGTAGATGCGCAGTCTGGTTTTCTCAGTGAGGCTGGAATTGTTCCACACTCACCAGTTCAGTTTGGCCATAACTGTGGCTGCCCTGGCGATTCTCCGGTTGACCTCCAAGTCGACTGACAGAGAGCTCGAGATGGGGGACCCGAGGTAAGTGAAGTCGTTGACAACCTCCAGGGTGTATCCGTCGATGGTGATGCATGGGGGAGTCCCCGTGCCTTGAGCCATAACGTTCGTCTTCGTCAGGCTGATGGCTAGTCCGAACTCCTTGCATGCGTGGGAAAGGCAAGTGACTAGCTGCTGGAGTCCCTCTTCGGAGTGTGATGTCAAGGCTGCGTCATCGGCGAAGAGCATCTCACGGATGAGCACCTCTTTGACTTTGGTCTTGGCCCGTAGACGGGCCAGGTTGTAGAGCTTGCCATCGGATCTGGTGTGAATGAAGACACCCTCGCTGCAGTCCTTAAAGGCGTATTGGAGGAGCATGAAGAAGAAGATTCCGAACAGCGTAGGCGCGAGGACGCAGCCCTGCTTTACTCCGCTGCTGACTGGGAAGGCCTCAGAGGTTGCGCCGTTGTAGGACACCGTGCTGTGCATGTTGTGGTGAAAGGACATGACCACAGCAAGCAGATGTGGTGGACAGCCAATCTCCCGTAGCAAGCTGAAGAGTCCGCTTCGACTGACCAGATCAAACGCCTTCGTGAGGTCGATAAAGGCGAGGTAGAGTGGTTTATGCTGCTCATGACACTTCTCCTGCAGCTGGCGTAGGGAGAAGATCATGTCCACTGTTGATCGGCCAGCTCTGAAGCCACACTGGGACTCTGGGTAGACGCGGGAAGCAAGGGTCTGCAGGTGGGCAAGAGCGACCCGGGCGAATACTTTGCCGACGACGCTGAGGAGAGAGATGCCCCGGTAGTTGTTGCAGTCGCTGCGGTCTCCTTTGTTCTTGTACATGGTGATAATGTTGGCGTCTCTCATATCCTGGGGGATGTAACCCTCCTTCCAGCAGAGACAGAGTAGATGGTGGAGCGGCTGTAGCAGGACTGATTTCCCGCTCTTTAGGATTTCTGGAGGGATTCCATCGCTTCCTGGTGCTTTCCCGCAAGCGAGGCAGTCGATGGCTTTGCCAAGCTCTGCCGCAGTAGGTGGGGTGTCTAGCTCCTCCATGACTGGTAGGTCTGGGATGGCGTTAAGAGCAGTGTCTGTTACGGTGTTCCTCGTCGCGTACAGCTCGAGGTAGTGCTCGGTCCACCGCCGCATTTGCTGTTCCTGGTCAGTGATGACCTCACCTGTCTTGGACTTAAGGGGGGCGATCTTGGAGGGGATTGGGCCTGTTGCCTTCTTGATACCCTCATACATTCCTCGTGCGTTGCCTATATCAGCGGCTTCCTGGATGCTTCTGCACAGGTTTAGCCAATAGGTGTTGGCACAGTGGCGGGCGGTCTTCTGGACTTTGTTCCTGGCAGCCCGTAGAGCTTGAAGTGTACTGGGAGTGGGCGTGGCCTTGTAAGCCAGTAGGGCCTTCCTCTTAGCCTCGATCACGGGTTCCATTTCTTCCCAGTGAGCCTCGTACCAGTCAGCGTTCTTCCGCTCTTTCTTCCCATAAGCAATAATGGCGGAGTTGTATATGGCGTCGCGGAGACGTGGCCAATTGGATTCGATAATGTCATCTGCCGCCATTCCCTCGCTGAGTGCATCTTCCATCCTGTTGATGAATTGCTGGGTCTTAACTGGGTTGCTGGCACAACTGGTGTTGATGCGTGGGCGACCCTTCATCTTGGAGTGGTGCAACCTCTTCGGCATTATGCGCACCTTGCTTACCACGAGGGCATGGTCCGTGTCGCAGTCTGCACTGTGGTAGCTGCGGGTGAGGAGGGTGCTGCCAATATCCGTTCTTCTGGTGATGACGAGGTCAAGCTGGTGCCAGTGGCGGGAGCGGGGGTGCCTCCATGACACCTGGTGGATCTCTTTGCACTTGAAGAATGTGTTTGTCACGCACAGGCCGTGGTGACACAAAAGCTCAAGCAGTCGCTGACCATTCTCATTGATCTTTCCTCTCCCAAAGTTTCCGAGGCAGGTGGGCCAGGCCATGTGGTCGGCTCCTACTCTTGCGTTGAAGTCTCCAAGGAGATAAAGAGCGTTACTTCTGGGGATCTTGGATAATGCTTCGTCCAGTGCATGGTAGAACTGTTCTTTCTCTTCAGTGGTGGCGCAGAGGGTTGGGGCATACGCGCTAAGAATGCTGACTGGGCCGAAAGTTGTTGACAATCGGAGGGTAAGTAATCTCTCTGTGCCTCCTGTGGGTGGCTCTATGGAGTTAACAAGCGTGTTCTTCACAGTGAACCCAACACCGTGCTGTCTTGGTTGGTCCAGAGACTTCCCTTGCCAGTAGAAGGTGTAGTTGGTTTCTCTGATAGTTCCGTTGTCGGCCAACCGGGTCTCCTGTAGAGCCGCAATGTCGATGTTTAGTCGTGCCAGTTCCCTGTCGATGACGGCGGTTTTCCTGGCACCATTGATCCATGGAAGGTCTGCAGTAAGTCCGGGGCACATGGTCCTGATGTTCCAGCTAGCGAGGCGAAGAGCTGGAGGCTTCTTTCTTGTTGTTTGCTTGGAATTGCCTGGTGCGAGTGTTTTGTGGCCCACTTTTCAAGAGACGCCTCTCTGATCCCCACGCACCCAGTGGGGCAGGCGAGCCATGGCGAGACGGCACCTAATTGGCTGGGGGCTGCCCAGCTTGAGGCGGGCGGTAGCTGTCCAGTGAGGTGCGATGACCTCTCCCACCGTCAGAGGAGACCCCTGGCGCTCGTTTCCTTCGCCAATCGGATGAGCTTATAACCGGTAACTGTCTCCTCCCGTGTTGAGTCGACATCTTGCGATGACGCTGGAGTGTCCTCTCCAGTGAAGCTACAAAGCCTGGGCAGGGTGATATGGAGGGCCAGCTGTTGCCCATGCAGCAGACCCCCCCTCTCTTCGCAGCTGAAGGATCCAAGGGGAAAGACAGAGTCAATACAGCTTGGCTTCAGGTGCGCCGCAGGAGTTGCCGGTGTTGACTACAACGTCAAACCGCCTTAGGGACTCCGGCTCCGGATTTTCTGTCGGGGTTTACTCCCTTAGCCTTTCCCCTGAAGAGGTATGCCGCAAGGCAGCGGAGGTTTTTTGGAGTCAGAGTTTTCCTTCTCTGGTGTGCCCTGACTGGAAGATCGAACCAGCGACACCTAGCTCGCAGGCCGACGCTCAATCCACTGAGCTAAACCAGCCAGGGGGAAATACTATGTATAGTTAAGAATAACAAGTAGGATAAGATCAATATATATTAACAGAAAGATTTTCAGAATATGTTGCTAAATAGAAAATAAATTTGATGGAAAACTATATACACATTACTTATTGCAGTATGTATAAAACCCATTCAATAAATATTAGTTGAGCATCCACCTTGTATAAGGCAATTTTTAGGAGTCATGACAGGAAAAACTTGGAAGTCAGTGGCATATAAATGTGTTGTAAAACCATTGGGAAAAGAATATAGAGAAAACAGAAACAAGCCTAGAATAATACAAAATAAAGCAATTGCAGTGGCCTTCTCTGAAGATGGAATCAATGGGGTAGTATGGAAAAGATAGATTGGAGATATTTATTTTTATATGTATGCTTGAGTGATCTCCTTTCCTCTTTCGGACAATATGCATTTATTACTTGCATAAATAAGTTTGGATGTTCATATTTTTCATTTCATTAAATATTAATATACTAAGAATAAAATAGTTCCACAGTTTTATTCAAGTTCATTTAGAATCACTATCTCATTTATTACTGAAGACAATTCTACAGAAATTTAGAAAGGTGCAGTATTAATGTCCCCACTTTGTAGGTGAGAAAACAGATGCAAAATAAAACTGAGTGACTTCCCTGAAGTAAAAAAAAAAAAAAGAAAAAGAAACTGGTTATAAATAATTCCAGAATGGGATTTCTCTTCCCTACTTAAAGTCTTCATACTTTTCAACACTCCAATAAGCAGAGTTATATTCTGATTACACATCTTTCCTGTTCCAAAATATGAAGTATGAGTCATTTAGGCAAAACCAAGAAGTTGCCATTTTCAATAAGCATGCACAACAAAGGCAGTAGCCATAACTAACTGTTTGCGGCCATCTTTAAATGGGCTTTGAAAGAAACAGCTTTGGTGCTGGAACAGAAAACATCACAGAAGCTGAAAATGGCATTTTATTTGATGAGTTTAAAAATATCTCAACTAATAAATTGGCTGTCATCCTTGCCCTGTGTGGAGATAAGGGGAATGAGGATATTAGATGTACTTTTTGGCATCCCAGTTTGCAGTTAACCCATGACACAGCACAATTTTACTATAATTGATAAAACATTTTAGGGAAAAAAAAACTTAACTGGAAAATTTTATTTTTAAATGACCTTGCTAATAATAGTGCTAGGGGAAAAATAAACATGAAAACATTTTAAGTAGATAGTAGGACTGCGACCTAATCCAAACTGCCTGGAATGTCCTTGCCATTTTCACTTACTTTTGCATTGTATCTGGGACGTAAACAACTTAATTCTAAGTTTATTGTTGTCGCAACCTTTTCTGCTTTGCACTTTGATCAGAAATAGTGTCTGAAATAAAAATGAGATACCTCTAAGATGTAAGTGGTTTGTCATAAAAGGGTATTATTAAACATAAAAAATGCACTAACTGCATACGCTGAGCTGGAAAAGCAGTAGAGTGCTAAAGAAATGAACATTACTCAGTAATAGCAGGATCACTCTGCTCCTGAACCTTTTTTTAAGTGTGATAAAGATTTTGAATCGGTTTCCTTTGCTCTTAAGTATTCACATCTCAAGTTATATAATCAGTTTAACTGTCTCATATTGGGTCAGATCACTGGTCCAGAAAATAAGGCATCATGTCTTTTCCCAGGATCTGTACTATTAGCTAAATCATCTTCACACAGCTCAGTGTACCCAGCCAGTGGAAAAGGACTACGAAACTGATGGGGGAAAGCCATTTCTTCCTGACCCTTGAGGCAATTACTTTAGGGCTGGAAATGTGACATTTAAATACACATAGTATCTTCTTTATTCAAATAGCTATAAATCAGCACACCTTTTTTGAATAGCAACACTTTAAATCAATGAACTCTTCTACAAATCAAAGAAATGTCCATATGTTTATTATATATGCCCCATAAAACAGTGTTCCTTTATGTGCTTTAAATATTTCTTTGAGCCTTGATTTTATTATATGCAAACGTATTTTTACCACAAAATCACATACAACACTCAAGTGTCTGATGATTTGAGACTAGCCATACATAAGTGGTAGGATAATAGTTTTGTGGTCTGCTTTGGGATAAAGGTAAATTTGTCTTAAAATATAAACAAATTTCATATATAGTCCTGCTAATGTAAAAACTAGGAATACAAGATTCATTTTCCACAGTCCCAGTGTAGACCTCAAATATCTAAATCCAATTAGAGGTTTCTACCTCACTAAAAAGACCTCAAGAGGAAGAGAAAGATTATCTTGGCAGCAGTGTGGGAGTAAGAAAGTGCCTTAGAAACACATCTCCTTAGCTCCTTTCTGGGCTCAGAGGAGTTTGGGATCAGGTAGGAAAATCAGACAGATACAAAGGAGCAAAGTGGGGTTGGGGTAAAGGAAATATGGAGTATACATTTCCTGTTGAACATCATAGCCTCTGTATTGCAGAAGGACTAATATAATTTATACCTCTTTCAAATCCTGTACCAGGTTTTAAACAGTTAGTCCATAAAAGGTGTATGACATACTCAGATCTTGGGGCAAGCAACAAGACTCAATATTGTGGACTCCTCAATGAACAAGCCCTTATTGTACATCTACTATGTGCCAGGTATGATGAACACATGTTTAAAAATACAAATATCTGTAGTTCATGGTCTTCTTTCTTGAGAATCTCAAAATTTTAAAAGGACAGATTTGTAGGGTTCATTAACTTAAAATATGGTAATAATACTCTAAAAATAATAAAACATGAAAGAAAACAAGCTTTTATGCACACCCTAGTTTTGCATATCAAGTTTTCTTAGGAAAAGGTAAGCTTCCATGGCCATTTTTCTCAAGGACATTGGCACCCTTTTTTGTATTAATTTAAATGTGTTACTTGATTAGTTTTACATAGCCATAGATTTAAATGTGGCCTCTCAGTTATTGTATTTAATTTTTGTACACAGTGAGGTATGTGTCAGTTTTGAAAGCATATGTTACCGGGATAATGGGATAAAATCGCGAAATTTAATTTCTTTATTCTTTTCTTTCAATAGAAAGCATGTATTATATATACACACATATATACATATACATACATGCATAAAATTCAGAATACTTATGAAATTTCACTGATTTTTGAAGGCTGATATGTTTTATGAAAAATATCTAAAGAAAAAGATGTCATTCTGACATAATCAAGGTAAAGTTTATGCTTGGATGGAGAAGACGGGAGAGAAAGAAATCAAAAATGTCTTCCAATGGATCTGCAGAAGGATTTGTGAAACATAATGATGTGGATAAAAAGAGCTTGAGGGAAGAAAAATGGCCATCATCATTGAGACAGATGGTAAAACATTGCAACTTAACATATTTAATACAAGGAAATTCTTGAAAAGGTAACTGGGAATATCGAGTAGATGTTGAATTAAAATTCAAAGCAAGATCAAGGAAAAATAATGTACAACTGTCCCCAGGTGAACACAGCGTGAATGTTGTCTCTAAGGAAGACAAAGAGCTGCTAACTGAGGCATGTTATGAATGCAGTAAATGTCAGTGACAGTGCAGCCTGAAATCCTGCCCATGCTGTGCTCTCCAGGGCTTGTCCCGTGATGCAGGAATGCTCACCTACTCCTGTATCTACAAACCTGTGTCCACCCAGAGAGGGCACATTTATCTAATACATACAATGGTCCCATATCAAGGACATCAGGGCTATACATGTAACCCTAATGTCTGTGCTTCAAGATTGTAACTCCAGGTAAAAAAAAAAAAATCATGATTTGGCTTCTGGTACACAGTAGATCATCAACAACTGGTCTCTTAGAGTGTGGAACATAGACTAAACAAAATCAAGTGATTTGAGCCATCTGTGCTTGTTCGAACTGCAGTTCATGACCCATTAGGAGGTTATGCAGTTAATGGGGTAGATCATAGATAGCATTTTAAAACATACTGCAATAAGATAGAATCCAAAATATCAGAGCACAATACATTATAGAAGGTATTTTTTAAGTTGTTTCAATTTATTAATATATTCCTATGTGGGTGTGTAAAATGCCCTTTTTACTATACTTGACTTTAAAAAAAGCTTGCAAAAACTTACCTTAGGAAATACACAATAAAATGGAAGTGTTTGGGTAACACCTCAAATTTTCTAACTCCTCATTACAATCACAGTTGGCTATGAAATCTACATGGTTTAGGATATAAGGATAATTGTGTTAGGTCACTCAGTAAGAATGCCGGGGCTGTAATTATGGTATCAAGAGCAAGTAATCATGCTTATTGTCAGAGTTACAGTGTTTTCCAAAGGCCTTCGTTTACCAGAATTTTGCTTTAAATATTTATTATGATATTTGAGTGATAATTTAAAACACTGGATATTATTTACCACTTATAATATATAAAATTATAAACTTCCATGGATACAGATACAGTTCAAAAACATCTGAATAGCTTACAAAATTTCATAGTTTTTAGAAAAATCATGCTGTAAATAGATGCAGTTTAGAAAGCTACATTTTTATTTCACAAAAATAGTTCATATGAAGATGTGCTTAAACGATACCGATGCTGCAGAAGCTTTAAGCTGAGGCCGGCTCTTTGTTGAAGAGGGAGATTATCAGCAAGAGTTGAAAAGAGGCAAAGTGTATATTTTATCAATATCAAAAGTGCAATCTTTTCCACTGTGAATTCTGTTTGTTCTTGATTGTAATATTGTCGAAATTGTTTTTGTTTTCTTAGCATTTGATTCATATATCATTTTCAATCTTTTGGTGCAGTTTTGTTGTAAATACAGTTCTTTTCAATCATACATAGTTATTTTTATCCAATATTTTTAATAAAAGACTTTTATATGAAAAAAATGATATGCCTCTAAGTAAGCATCTTTCCTAAAAGATGCCAGAGATGTTTCAATCAATTAGTAAGCACTGAGAGGTGAAATACATCTTTCTGTTTTCTGGATGTTTCACTTATTATACTATGGAAATAGCCTAAAGTTAGCCAATATTCTTCAAATGTTATTTTGAATGCTGTAAATTATCAGATAATTTAAAGAATTGTTCTTGAGGCTCTTGCTTATTCCTACCATTATATTACTTCAGTGAATGTTCTTGTACATAACTTTTCCCAGATCTCTGAACCTTCAAATTGTTATGTAAAAGGGAGATCCTGAGAAAAAGGATATGAGCATATTAAATAGTTACAGGAAATTAAAATGTTAGAGTAACATAACATGAGTCCAAACAAATAAGATAAAAAGGAAATGCAAGTTAGATTTGATTACTTCTGTTAATTGCTATTTTTAAAAGAGGTCATGATACCAGCTTGCCCACCGGTCTAGACACTGTTCTGACACTTTCCATGGGAGAAGTATATATCCAAGGGTCAGTGAAGAAGCAGGACTGGAGTAAGATGTTAAGGAAGATATTCACGTGACTTTGCTCTTTCTGCCTTATGTGTCAGTCTGGTTTAAAGACTGTTTGCACTGAGAAATAATGGAATACAGTGTGGGATAGTGTCATAACCAATCTGACTACTTCCTAATTACAAAATAACAGCAAATCTCTATCTTTAAAAAATTGTAATTTTTAAATGCTTTACCAATTTTATAGATGACAATTGACCTTGCACTTGCAATTTTCAGTTTTTTGTTTTTTAGTAAGGGTGAAAATTTATTTACAGAGCAATTAGATAGTTCTCTTTTCTTTTGGGGATATACTCATTTCTATTCTCCAAAGGCTCTAAAATTTCCATTATGATATCTGAGTTCCTCTGTGTTCTATGCATATTTAGCAGTTTTTCATTTTTCTAGAATATTGAATAATTGTAATCTAAAACTCATGTTAACTTTCTTGTTGTTGTCGATACCTAATTTAATTCATTGTTTTGAGGAATAATGTTCTAAATTATGTATTATGGAAAATAGTGGGGTTACCTAATTTAGCATAATGGAATTGCAAACAAAATAGGGGGAAGCTAAATTAGATTGAGGGATTAGAAAAATGGGTGGTAGACTCTTGCCTTACAAAAATTTTTAAATGTAACCAATTTGAACATTAGACAAATGATATTTTTCAGTATTAATCTGTCTGATTTCAAGAGGAAATTGTTGGATGATAGAGAAATAACTTGTGATTATGTTGCTATTTCTTGCTCAGATATTAACTCAGTTTTACCTCTGGAAAATAGATAATAAAATTTGCAGTGCTATGTGAAGTTGGCATAACCAATGTAAGCATCAGGAAAGACTATCACTCAGGAATAGGCTACATATATGTCAGAGATTAAAACGAGTGCTGGAAAAGTTATGTGAATTTTTAGTGTTATACAGTGCAACAAAAAGGAAAGAAGCAATATCCCAGTTAAGGTAAAGAGAAAATGCTGACAAACTGATAGTTTGTGTGTTTCAGTAACATTTTCACACCCAAATGCAGTAAGTACAAATGTCAAGGTTATAATCACAAGTATCAAAAGCAACATATTGTGGTACTATGTACTGTTAGATGCCAAAGGTAATTCCAAATATTAGAATATAATGTGAAAAGGATTAAAGACAATTTTACTATACACTAAAGAAAGTACTGTGTAATTATATTGGTACATATTTAAACTTTCAGAGTGTAAATTGGATATAGTTTTTTTCAAAATATTATATTAATTGATGATGTGTCCAAATGTATGCCCCCTAAAAATAAGAGATATAAGGTCTCATTAATACTTTAATCAGATGTATACAGAGTGAGATAAACACAGGTTTAGAGTTGTTCATATAGAAAATAACAAACATTTATAAATAACAATACAAGAATAACCTCTGTGTTTTGTGTACTCACAACTGTAAACCTACTTTTGCCTCACCCTGTTTTTTTATTTTATTTATTTATTTATTTATTTATTTGGTCCATTGATTTATTTTCAAGTTTGCTTTAATTTAATCTTTTAGATTTATTGCTAGGAAAGTACGGCTGAATTCCATCTGTAATCTAATCTAATTAGGTGGTGTCTTATAGTGGGGAAATAGGCGTCTTTTCCTTTTGGTGTAACAACTGATATATTTGATTGATACTTTTATTCCACCAAAATTATTTCATGTGAGATATTTTATTTTTATAATTTTGTTTTTCCTCTTAGTTTTGACTAAGGTATAAAGTTATACCTTTTTCCCCTTGTATTTTTGAAAATTCAGTTGTGAATTTTCAGTCCATTTCTTGTTCCTGATATTCATCATCTAATCCACATTTTTGTACTTTATTAAAATCAGGTAGTTACACGTCATTTTTGCAGTGTCTTTTACTTGCCTACATTGCTCTGTTCTCACCCTGACCAAAGTAATATGAACTTCATGAACCCTACTATGTCCATACTATTTACTAGTTTTGTTTCAACAGATATAAGAATCTTAGTTACCTCTTATATTAAAATTCATAATGATACAGTCATAATCTATTTAAATTTACATATTACAGGGTTTATTGACCACCACTGTTATATTTTTATCTAATTTTCTCATGTTGAGGTCGGTTTCATAAATTTATTATCATTTGATTAGAACATTGTCTTGAATATGATCTTTACAGAGAGTGCATGGGTGATCTAGTCTCTGAATCTACATATTTCTACCCCTGATGAGAGTAACATTTTTTTATCTGGTTAGGAAATTATAGGATCACAGGCATTTTATCTCATGACTTTGACACGCTAATGCTATCTCTCAGTCACGTCAGTGAGAATCTGATGCTGTTCTAATAATTTTTCCCTTTATAAACTGGCAACTATTTTTGCAACTGAGTGCTCGTATGGTTTTTCTCTCAATCGTTGATTTGATTCTCCCCTTGAATATGTGTTACTTTAATTATAGAAACCAAAATCAATAAAACTAGTTTTTCAAAAACTAGTTCATAACCATCACTTAAGTATCAGAAAGACTATAAATATTATTCATCCGTACTATCACAGTTGATAGATAAAATAGAATAAAAATATTTCAGAATCATTGACTTATAATTTTCATCAAATGTGTGAGAAATTTTCACCTACCCTCTGCATCCAGTGAACAAGAAAAGTGGTTTCCAGTGTTTAGACATATGAAATGGTTTCTTTCCCTTCTATTTGCCTACTCCACTTATGTTCGGTTTTACTTCTTTGCTCTAAAATGTGTGTTTTATTAGTTCTGACAAAAAAAGAACCAAAAATATGTATTAATATAAGATGGGATCATATATTTTGTAATTGCTGCATTTCCCTCAGAAAATAAGTAAGTGCAAAAATAGCAGCAGAGACATTTCTATACTTGCTTTCTCTTCACCCTCCCCGGCTGTGATGCAGCCTTTGCAATATCTGATCCATAGTCAAAGACAAATTTCTCATCTCAAAAAACACCTTGAAATAATAGTTATTGCTCCAGACAGTTTAAGAAAACACATTTCCACTAAACAAACTTTTAAAAATGATGAATACCCAGAAAAACACTTTATTCTTGTGTAATTCTGCTTTCTTTACTGTGATAATTCTAACATTTTGCACTTGATGTGTCTGACTCTTCCTTTACTGAATTGAACTTATTAATTCTATGAGAATGAGAAACATGAATTTATACTGTTTGTTTTATAGTCAACAATTAAAAAGTGGAAAATATTTCTCAGTATTGGATTTTTTATCTGTCCTCTTAATCAGTAACTTTGCATATGTGAGTATGTGGATGTGGAGGGGTGGCTTATGGGTGTATCATGCTCATATTCTGGGCTGCACTTCAAGATTCTGGTGCAGAAGAAATTCCCAGAGGGGAAGAGAGATATAAGGCTCTGTCCTTCCTTTGGTCTCTTTCTTTGTCTTCTGTAGAGGATAGTAATGACAGTCCAGTGAGGAAACAATAACTCCATTACTTTTCTTGACTGACGGAACCCATTCTAGTTTCATGGGAGTTCTCTTTTTTTTTTTTTTTCTTTCCTTCATCTGACCTTTTCCACCCTCTGCCCTATACGTTTTCCTTAATATTCCCCCCAAAATTATAAACCATAGAAAGTCCAAAATTGAGGAGGCTCATAATGATTTTTTTAAGTTTATTAGAATGATAGGTATGGGAAGATAATTACAACTGCTACTAAAAACAAATGGACCCAGCAGGCTTCCTTGGGGAGAAATAGTGGGGGGGGGGGGAGCTTCTGCCTGGCTCCACCTTTGACAGAGAGGGTCCATTTCACAAGGAATCACATAATAGTTATAGTCATTTTAGTGTTCAAATTTACAGAGCAATACTGGAATCACGCCCAGAGGGAAAATGTGCACAAGAGTGATGCTGCAGTTAAAGTTCCTTGGCTTTCAAGTTATTATAGTTAATTTGAGCCCCATCAACACTATCTCAAGTGCTGAGAAAAGAGAGGATAATTTTTCGTTTTTACTTGAATTTCCCTTTCTGTGGTCAGTATGTTGAAAAGTTGAATACAAACTAAGATTTTATTCAGATTCTGAAACATTAGTGTCTTATAAAATCAATAAGCTTCTAATTTATTATATAAGAAGTCGTCGTCGGCAGCCATCCGTCTCGAGAGACGATGGTGTAGCTTCTTAAGAGTCTATCTGCACCGCCGAGAATGGCTGTGCAGTCCAACTCGGGAGTGACACGGTATCTGTCTCCTCCCGTGTTGAATCGACATCTTGCGATGATGCTGAAGCTACAGAGCCTGGGCAGGGTGATATGGAGGGTCTGCTGTTGCCCATGCAGCAGACCCTCCCTCTCTTCGCAGCTGAAGGGTCCAAGGGAAAGACGGAGTCAATACAGCTTGGCTTCAGGTGCGCCGCAGGAGTTGCCGGTGTTGACTACAATGTCAAACCGCCTTAGGGACTCCGGCTCCGGATTTTCTGTCGGGGTTTACTCCCTTAGCCTTTCCCCTGAAGAGGTATGCCGCAAGGCAGCGGAGGTTTTTTGGAGTCAGAGTTTTCCTTCTCTGATGTGCCCTGACTGGAAGATCGAACCAGCGACACTTAGCTCGCAGGCCGACGCTCAATCCACTGAGCCAAACCAGCCAGGGGATATAAGAAGTAATATAACTAAATAGTTGTTACCGAAAATATTTCATTACTAGGATACCACTCTTGAATTTGAGAACTAGATGCGCACACCTTGTTCCTTCTTCAGAAGCACTCTTTATGACAAAGTTACCTCACTCTACAATGCAAAGACCTAACTGGGTCTTTGGAGCCAGACAGTCTTAACTGTAAAAACTGTGTCCAATCGTGTTCTCTCTAAACTGGCATGATTTAACCCAACTGAGCATTAGTTACCTCTTAAGTAAAATGAGACAACGTCAATCATTTTGTTTTCGTAGAAAATAAAATGAGTCCTCTAGCGGTATCCTTGAAATAATGTTTTCTTTCTTTTTACGATTATGAGGTATGCATAATTCATGCTGATCTAGTTTTTAATATAAGCCCAGAACAACTAACTGAGTAGCCAACCTCCAACAGTACATTCATGCTGCCAAAAATACTGTATAGGGGTTGGCAAAAGTAGGTTTACAGTTGTTCCTAGGGAAAAGGACATGCGGATTATGATTATTACAATAGCTATATTAACTAAAGTACTTACGATCTTGTAAGTGCTCAAATTTCTGACTTCTGTTACTTACACATTCTTGCAGTCTATTTGCTATACTCAAGCACATTTTTGGAACCCCTGTATTGAAAATGTTTATTTTTGGCATATACATATTTTATTACTTTAATCCCCTGTGTTGTTTTTTGGTAAGCTAGTCGGGACATGTGGAACTCCAATAATTTTTCTGGCCAACACTGAAAACAAAAAAACGTATTAAGGGCCTTTCTTGCTCCAGTTTCTCTATTCTTACATTCTAAACTCTGGATGTCATCACTCAGTTGGTAGGAAGAGGCAAACCCAAGTAACCAGAAAAAGAAAAAACAAGCAAGGATGCAGTAATATCTATGGCAAAGTTTATTCATACTACTGAGATCAAAGCAGGTGGAGTCTGGAGAGAGGATCCATCTAAAGATTAGTGCAAAGGAAGGCAACAGGCTTGTTCCTTGCCCTGGAGCTGAGTAAATGCCAGGGTCTTGATTCTGATGCTTTCTCTGGAAGAAAAGAAGGGAGTCTTGAGCTCCACCTTGTGATTAAACAATTTATGGCATAAGGTTGACTATGTAAGAGTTGATAGTTCTATCTAGATGTCCTATAGTCTCCTCCATTTTTCCAAGCCCAAAAGTGAACGCACTCTCTCAACCCAGAAGACTCCTCCTTTGCCTTTTCTTATTGCCTTCAGTGTATCAATTTACCTACCAAATGCCTCGAGGTCAGAACCTGGGAGTCAGCTTGCTTCTTCCCTCTCCAAGTAACTCCTAATCTAATTAGTCTCAAATCCCCACTGATATTTTTAAAATTATTTTACTATGAAATATTTCAAACACACAAAAATAAAAATAACATTATTAAGATTCACATGTAGCCATTAGTTAGATGACATAATTTTCAATTCATGCCTAATCTAGTCTAATCCTACCCACTCTCCTTTCTCTCCCCAGATCACTGATTTAATAACTGAGTCTCTCTGAAATATAGCCCACCCCCTTTCTAGTTCTTTATGGCTTGCAATGTTCTATCAGGTCTACCTGGTTCTTAGCTAGTTTCCCTTATATTTCAAAAACTGTTTTGAGATTCCGATCACATCTGACTTGCTCACTGCATACAATCTGATGATGGCCATCTTTTATCCAATGTCTATAGTCCTAAATTCTTGGCAAGTGTTTTCCCAGTTTAGGCCATGCCTCCTGCTCAGATTTTTACCATCTTTACCCTCATTCCCAGTGTTCAACAACAGAGATCTCTAAAGTAGCTACTCCTGCAGGCTTCCAGCATTTTGGTGAACCCTTTCCTTTGTTTGAATGGATTATAGGAACTGCCCCCCCATTTTTGGTCTAAATTCTTCTTATATTATACTTCAATGCCTGGCTCAAGTATTTCTTCCTCTTCCAAACCTGTCCTGTAAATTACCTTCACCCTTTATCCTGAAAACTTGTGGAGGAAACCATTCTCTTTTTGCAGTTACCTCTGTTCTACTAGATGCCTTTTTTCTTTGTTACACATACTGCATTCTAATAATTTGGATCTTTGTCCATCTCCTCCAGTAACCATGGATCCTGTTACTGTGTGCATGCCTTTGTTTTTGCCATCCTCAGCTCAGTGTATTAGACATAACCCAGTAAGAATTTTTGCTGAAAGAATGTCAAATAGTTATTATTAACTGTTTTTGATACATTTTAAAAATTTATCTCCATTTTAAATGTATCAGTGAATTTTTCAAGTGACATTCTAATCTAAATATTTATTTTATAACCCCATAAGAAGGATTAAATGTAGAAATATGAGATTTGGTAGCACTGTCATTAAATTGATTTTAACAATGAACATAATAGCACAAAGGAATTGGTTTTCTATTTTCCTATATTATCTGCAACCAAAGAAACTTATCTCCTTGAAAATTAATTATTATGAAGCTGGACACTGGGAGGTATATGGCAATTTAAATAATTCAATTTATATATTACTTTGGGTTACTTCCAAGTAAGTGGGATTTTATGGAACAAGATTTGAGCCAGACCATTAGGGAATACATCCATATTGTATATTCACTGCAGGAGATTCGAAGCTAAATAACAAAATATTTGTATTTTCAAATTCTTGATAAGGAAGTTAAGAGGTCAAGTGCTCAAAACCACACAGTAGAGAAACACACAAAAATCATTGTCAATCTCTTTTATTTTTTTCCTATTAATATGTTACTCAAGACTTAAAAATGTGTTAGAGTTCAAATAACATACTGGCTTGTTCAAGTATTTTTAGAAATACAATCAAGTAATATAAAGTGGCTCATTTTCTTGGACCCTGACCAATACCGCAGACCTACTGAGTCCTTTTCCACTGCACTTTTGCATATCGTTTTTATAGACCACAGGGGATACAATCTTCATCATTCTCTATATTACCAATAACTCATCTGAGAGCACAATCCTTTTAAAGTTAATATGAACTTTTCCCAGTATGCTGTGAAGGCAGGCAAATTTCAAGATAAAAATTGAAACTTTTTATTTTAATAAGACCTCAATTATATGCTCCTGTGTTAACTTGCTTTAAAATGTGAACTCTGACAGCAGGGCACTGATTCTGACTTTTGATTAATTTTTACTTATTTCCCATTATAGACATATTCACATCTGGGAACTGAAAAACTCCATAAATATTTGAGTAACTGAATAATTGAATCAAAACTAATGTATATGAAATATTTTTATTTAACTTGATTTAAATGCTCGTGTTCAATTTGTGAGCCATTCTCAGTTAAATAAAGCAGTCTCATTTTATATGCATTCATAGACATATATGTTTGCTTTCTGAGTATATATGCATATATGGTCATATAGGGTTGCATAATTAACAAGGATCCCCAAACTCAAGACTACAGACAGATACCAGCCCTGTCTCTGCCCTCTCCCCCTGCACCCGGTGCTCAGCAAGTTGTGAACTGGGTGGCAAACAAGTGAAGCTTTCCTGCTGAGCTCCTCCTCCTCTTACTCCCCCTGTCCCCCCACCCCAGGGGGGGGGGACCAGTCCCTGATGAGAAAAAGGTTGGGGGCCAATGGCATAATATAACCCTGTATACAGAATAGGTAAATTAATAATTAAATATACCTATGTTAGTAAAGTATTACCACTTCCGCATTTTATATAAGATCATTCACAATTTACCTTACTTTATTATGATATTTTCAGCAATTTTACTCAATTCCTCCAACCTCTATGTGCTTTATCTTAGGAGTGACAAATGTCTGGCCAAATGTTAAATCTTAGCAGAGTGTTTAAAATATATGTTTTAAATTTTAAAAAATTTAAATTCTTTAGATGAGGTATGAACTCCCCAGTATCACTAGCCACACCAGCCTTCTATTTTCTGGCACCTGGTGGAGTCAAAATGTTAATTAGTACCTGCTTAGCCTACACAAGTTTTTGAGAAGTCAACCTTTGTTCATATGTGTCCAAGTAGCTAGTCTCTTAGGGGAGCTCAAAACTCTTCTATTGCTCTGTTCTTTTTTTTCACCCAAGAATAAATCAGGCCACATGCTGGAGTTTAAAATTTTCAAGGGTATGTGAGATTAGAGCTCACAGTGTCAGAGTGGTGCCTATGGTGAGGTAAAAAAGTCCTGTTGCCATAACGTGAAAAACTAAATCTTAGGTGTGAGGCTAGGTCTGCCATCCCTGTAAACATTGGACATAATGGTCTCGCTTCTCATGCGCTGACTAGTTTTTCATTTCAACTGGTTTTTCTAAGCAATTGAAATAGTAGTATGCCAAAAGTAGAGCTTTAGGGGTGTGCTCAGAGCAAAAGATATTCTAGGTGATGCTTGGTTCCTCTGTTTCAGAGACAGGCCTGCCTCAGGCCAGGAAGGGAGTCTAACATAGGGTCTTCCAAGTCTTACCATAAGATAGATCTGGGTTGAAAAAGAATCTCATAGTAATGAAGATTTTACATTGGTTGAGTTTTGGGATCTCATGGAATACTAAAGAGTCAAGGACAAGTCTTAAACATTTGACATTCTGTTTCCAGGGAATTTCTGTAAAATAAATTGTATCTTTTTTTGGACAAACTAAAATGAAATACCATCATTTCATTGATGTTTTGTAAAACTTTTAATAACATAGACTAATTCTTACAAAAATGTTATTACGGTACTATTTAAGCCATACACAAAAGTGGATATTCTGTCTCACCTGAATTAACTGTAAAATGGAGGTGACTCAAAAGATTAATATAATAGCATTATAAATTATTTTTATTTTCTTTGTCTCCTTTCAGCATTCTTCCAAAAATTACATTAAGTAGATGAGGAGCATTAAATTGGAACTTTTAAACCAAATTATGGGGAAATTCACTTGATTTTTTTTTTGTACTTCATATTGAAATATCCTACCCATACTAATGGAATCCCTGAGCATTTTGACATCTTACATTATAAAATTTTTACATATATCTTTTATATATATAAGGATAAGTGATTAAACTGATTCCCAGACTTTGGAAGCTCACTTCTACATAAAGAAAGGATAAGTCTCCTTTTCTTATGAAGGACTTTAATTACATGCTAAAAATCAGATAGCTGTTAAGAATTTTAAATAGGGTTTATGGTTTATTTTAATGACATAGCAACAATACTGATTTTAAATGAGATTGGCATTCCTTTATATGGCACTTACTACATGCTAGGTACCCATCTAAGCATCATCTGCACATAAACTCCTTTAATCCTCTTGACAGCCTTTTGAGGTAAGCACAATGTATGTTCCATTTTACAGTAATCTTCTGATCACAATGACTAGCATATAGTAAACAATCAATAGATGGTAGTGGTTACTATTATGAACCCTTTTAATGATGCAGTATATAAGAAAAATAAGATCATTTTGGTATTCACAATACCCTAGGCTTGAATCCAACTTTGCCACTTATTAGCTGTGTTCCTTGAAGCAAAGTAATCCAACTTTTTATATTTTGATTTTCTTATTTGTAAAATGAGGATAAAGTATGTCTCATAGGGTTTATATGAGGATTAAAAATGCAAGTCAGATTATGTATATGAAGTTCTTAGCATGGTGCCTGGTCCATGATAGTAACCATAGCAGACGTGGTTTAAAGGGGTTTCCATAGCAGCTATAAGTTAGGAAACCATCCTATAGTCAGGTAGAAAGTGAAAATACATCAATTACATTATTTCTTTTTCTGTTCATGATATCTTTTAACTGTTTCATAATATGTCAAATTATATCAAAACAAAATAATATAAAAAATGTAATGCAAGAAAAACCTCGTCTTTCAAGACACAGTGAAATCTTTTCTGGCCTCTTTCCCCACTCAAGTAAGATGAATGAGTCTATTATTTAGCCTTTCAGTCTTCTTTCACCATACCCACACTTCCTGCTCTTCTTGGCTTACATTCAACTGCCCGTCAAGATGCCCAGGCTCTAGCAAGCAAGAGACAGTACCATAGTTCTTTTATTACCCATTAAAGGCACAATACCAAATATCAAATTAAAATGTATAGTGACGACCTGTGAACAAAAGAGTCATAGGTTTGATTCCCAGTTAGGGCACATGCCTGGCTTGCAGGCCAGGTCCCCAGTTGAGAGTACATGAGAGGCAACCACACATTGATGTTTCTCTCCTTCTCTTTCTCTCTCCCTTCCCCTCTCTCTAAAGTAAATAAATTAATTATATATATATATATATCCATATAAATAGATATATTAAAAAATGCATAATAGTTGGCCAGGGGAAGAGTGAAATTTATTAATGCAATGGATATGCCTAATTTAAATCATATCTATTGATTAAGGAAATTGCTATAACTTTATAATGTTATCTTCCCTTTTGTGTTCCAATTAATTAATTTATGTGAGTTTGCTATTAATCAAATAACTTTTCTTATATTTGGTAATATTTTTGGTATTCTTATATGGACCTGGTTTCATTATACAGGTATCATTATACTTGTGAAAAAACAAGTATGTCAGAGATTTATGGCTGTTCAAAATCCCTTCTTTCTTTTTCTTGGGCACACAACTGACTACAGCCATCAGCCTCCCCTGTAGTTAGGTACAGCCATTTGAATAAATTCTGATGAATATAATGTGGATGAAAGTGTTGGGTGCCATTTATAGGCAAAGCCCATATTCTATTATGCTCTATTTAATCCTAATTCCCCACCTGGATGAAGACAGACAGCTTGGAGGTCCTATGGGGTGGTGGAGCCATTAGGTGAAACATGCCTGGGACCCTGAAACATTGCGGAAGAAACCACACCATCAACCTGAACAGTAACCCTGGCTTCTGACTACTGCATTAAATAATCTTTTATTGTCCTGAGTCATTACATGTTTTTATAGACTTATAGAAGTTGGCCTATTATAATTAATATAATAAAAGTAATAAAACATAAATAGTAAATAAAACAATAGAATAAAATAATATAGGTTGAATATCTTGATATGCTAGGATTTGCAGATTTTACATGATCAGTTTATAGTAGTCATTTATGAAAAAAGAGAATTTACCTCTAGTTAGCTGTCCAATGTTAACTTTAGCTTCTATACTTACATCCTTAAAGTTTGAAAATGAATAAGCAGAAATAACATTTAAGTTAAAATATAATGCAAATAGAGTTTTCATTTTCCTTCTCTCAAAATAGATCTATAATTCTTTAAATACACATTAGTATATATTTTGACTTTTTTAAATGATATTCAGAAAGAGAGCAGGATGCAATAGTTAAGAGAATAGGCTTTGAAATCAAAACACCTGGTTCTGCAATTAAATGGCTATGTGATGTTGGCAAGTAATTTTTCCTCTCTATGCCTTATCTTCCTCATCGCTCCAAGAGGATAATAATGGTACCTACTACCTAGAGCTTATGTGCGGATTAAGTGAATTGATATTTACAAAGTGTGAAAAAAAATTTCCAAATGCTAGTTATCACTATATGTGTGCAATATCCTGTGTATGAATTAAATGTTATACAATTCATTCTTTAAAAAGAATTTAAATTTGGCTTGATTAAAATGGAGAATAGAAATCCAAGACATTTTTCAAGCTTGACTTGCTTTTACACCTATTTCCCTACAATTTCTCTCTCTGCTCCTCAATTAGGCTTCCCTCTGCCTTCAGAAATGACTCAATCACCCTTACGTTTGCATCTTTGCCCAACGTTTTTTTACTTACTTTAGTGACCTTCCTTCTCTCCATCTGACCAATACTTACCTATCCTAGCTTGACCAGTTTGGATCAATTAGTTTTCCATGGCTGCCCTAGCAAACTAGCACAAAGTTGATGGCTCAAAACAACACAAATGTATTCTCTCACAGTTCTGGAGTCTGGAAGCCTGAAATCAAAGTATTGGAACAGCCCATGCTTCGTACCTTGTCTCTTACTGTCTTCTACCAGTTGCCAACTATGTGTGACATTCCCTGCCTGGCAGCTGCATCACTTAAAACTCTGCCCCTGTCTGCCTGTAGCCTTCTCCTCTGTGTCTCCATGTCCAAATTTTCCACATACTAAATGGTCACCAGTTATTGGATTAGGGCCCAGCTAATCCACTATGACTTTGTCTTAACTTTATTATTCTGCAAAGGTCCAATTTTGAAATAAAGGTACATTCACCGACATGGGATCTGGACTTAAACATTCCTTTGGGAAGATACAATTCAACCCACAACAGGATTTAATGTCACCTGAAAACATTATCTTTCTCCTGCAGCTCATCATGAACACTTCTAAGAAGCACTTGCTTTCTATTTATTTGACAGGTGATATAAGTCTGCTCTCTGATTTTACAAAGGGTTCATGAACCTATATATTTTCTGACAAATTTTATTATAAGAATCTAAAGGTTGTCACAAATGACAGTATTTCATCTTTTCTTATGGCTGAGTAGTATTCCATTTTATGTATGTACTGTATCATCTTTATCCATCCATCTATGGAGGACACTGGTTTTTCCCATGTCTTGGCCACCGTGAAGGATAATTTCACTCAAATGTGGGATATAAAGACGAAAGCAACAAATGAACAAACAAGGCACACAAACAACCAAACAAAAACTTATAGACACAAAGTATGGTGGTTACCAGAGGGAAGAGGTGTGGGGACAGTAAAGAGGGAAGAGGCCCAAATACATGGTGACAGAAGGAGATTTGATTCTGAGTGGTAAGCACACAATGCAATATACAGATGATATATTATTGAATTGTAAGTTAAGACCTATATAATTTTATTGATCATTATCACCTTCATAAATTTAATTTAAAAATTTTTAAAAAGAAAAACATTAATCAAAAAAAAACCTCAAGAGTTAGGACCATGGGCCATGACATAAATTTTGTGTGTTTGTGTACTCTTCTCTAGGACAATATAAGGCATATAATAATGAATTAATGCATTAATGGATAAATGAAGGGATGCAGAGCCAATTCAAAATTCTTGTAGTGAAAAAGTGGAGCATGTTAATTTGTAATCTCTGGTTTTTCATTTTTAACTTATAGAATACTTTTGACTGATTATAATGAATATTATAAATTCACAAATTGACATTGTAATTAACTTACATATAAAATATGAAAAATATTTCATTATAGATTCAACAACTATATTCACTGCTTTTGAAGTTAGAGATTCTATTTTGTTTTGCAACTACAAAGAAATGTTTACATTATAAACAAGAAAGAAACAAGTATAGAATGTGAATTCTTTAGTATTAACTTTTCTTCAAGGAAAAAATAAAACATTGAATTACCTTAAACTATTTAACAGTCAATATTGCCAATGGAAATACTAAGGAATACTAATGGAAAACACTAAGAATTTATTTCAATTATATAAAAATAATGTTTTAAATTTATATTTCCACAGATGATAATGAATGTGGAAACTTAACCCAGTCCTGTGGAGAAAATGCTAACTGCACTAACACAGAGGGAAGTTACTATTGTATGTGTGAACCTGGTTTTAGATCCAGCAGTAACCAAGACAGATTTATTACTAATGATGGGACCATCTGCATAGGTAAGTCAACTATCTCACTTGAAATTTGTATTTATCTCTTAATGTTTATTACCTCCATAGATTAAATAATATTTAAACCAAATTCTGTCAGTCCTTGATTATACCCTGTTTGTTAAATATTTTCAGAAACTTCATTAATTCTTTTATTTCTCCAATGTTCTTTAATCAGTTTCTATGGAACATTTATCCAAGGATATAAGAAAAAGGTTTTTTTTTGAGAAAAATAAAATAGTTTACAAAACAAAATCCATGAACCATGATGACAAACAACAGCATAAATATTTATACTTTAAAATACAAGAAAATTAGGGCTTGCATCACAAGATATTGGTGCTTTTATAAGTGCGCATGCTGAAATGGGCTCTTCATTTTCTTTGAACATGTTCAGGTAGGCATTACTCATACAAGAACTGTCCTACTGCTTTACTACTTCCTTCAAAAAGTTAGTCACACTTAAGTTCTGCATCAAGGTTTTCTGAACACTAGAGTCCTATTTAGAAAGTCATTTCAGTTTCACTAAAATATCCTCTGGGCTTGGTAATAATTTAAATTCAAACCCTAAGTGAAATACACTGAGTCTGCAGAGAATATCTAGATGTTTTTAAATGTTCTTCTATTGTATTGTGGTTATCCATTTGGTTTATCAGATCCTATAGAGTTTGTATGATATTCTGAGAGGAAAAGATTAGAAATTTCGAAAGCTGAACAATTTCCAGAAGCAGATTCTTTGAAGCGAAAGACTTTACATCTGAAAATAAATTATAAATCAACTTATTGTTGTTTCTAAAAAAAAAAAATGCTCAGTTTACCAATAACTAGCATAATTAATTATGGTTGCTAATTATCTACAAGTTTGATAGATGAACTAGGCCCCAAGAGTTAAACCACATAACCAGGGGTAGATATGGGAATAGAGCTCAGGACTTCCTATGGAACATGGACAGGAATAATGTGCTGCTTCTACTTTACATAGTTAGATAAAAGAGAGAGGTCCAAGTTCATCTTGATCACACGAAGGCCTTTAATTAGGTCCCTGGTGAGATTCTCATCAGTAAACTGAGCAGAAGTCTGGCAGTGTTATTATTAACAACATGATGAGCTAGCAGATAACTTTCAAAGAAAATGTATCAGTGAAATGTCTGTATCAAAGAAATTATCATGTACCTGTGGTTCATAACATTTACTCTGCTATGTAAACAGGAAAGATTTTATTCTACTCATTTTATAGCCAAGGGAAGGGAAGGGTTGCTCCCAGTTTGCTCAGGATAAAGGGAGGATTAGATCACAGTCTTGAATCTAAAAAGCCATTGTTATTTCCACAGGAGACTGAAGTGAGCGGGCATGAAAACCTCACACATTGATCTGAATCATGCAAATGCCATGGATCAAGCTTTGCAGGGCCATAAAAGATTTAAAATAAGAGAAAATAATATCATTTTGTTGAATAATAATTTTATCTTTAGTGCTTTCAGCAAAATTTTTTTACTGGGATATAGATTTACAATTATTTAAGAAACAGGATAAACATGAAGTTCTGCCAAGAGTACCTCACTCTTTGTTCTTCTTAATTCTACACATACTTTTATTGCTAGTCTTCCTGGGATGTTATTTAACTTGAGTACTTTACCTTTCATAGTTAAGTTCTACTTATGTAGCACTACAATATTTACTAGAAATGTTCCAGTAAGTGAAAATATCTAACTGTGACATCTTAACCCCTGGAATGTAATGCAGTTTTAATAGTACTTTTCATTCCTTCTTGTGTCCAGAAGACACCTTGCATTTTTATCTGACCATGTTTATTCTTAATATGCTTCAGTTCACAAAGGACTATATTTCTCTGTGTTCCTTACAAGTATAGAATTCCTATATTAGAAAAGAACTGAATCACAGACACAGAGAAACATACACAAAAAGATTATTTAATACCAACATTTCTTGAGGGTGTAATACATTTGTAATTTAGAACTTTCTCCCAAAGTTAATTTATTACTGAGAAGGGCCCTAATTTCTTGCTAATTTCCTTTTTAACTATTTTAAGTAATCAGTAAGTACAATAATTATATTAAAATTCAGTATCCAATACTGAGTTGTTCAGTTTCTACCTGTTTTGTTTGATGGATTATTCAGTGAAAAACTCATTCTCCAGAAAATTGTTATTTCTCAAAACTTTGTTGTCCTTAAGGATTAAGCTTTTTCTGAGAAGCAGAGCAGCTATTTATTTTTTCCAAACTTGGATTAATTTTTCTTGTGCATTTTGATAATCCTCAGGGAATTTGAACAGAAAACCATAATTCTATTCTCTTTATACATTAGTGTATCACCTTGTGGTGTATTGCCTCTTGGAAGTTTAGCAGATACTTAAATTTGACAGGTCTGGTAATCATAGTCATTAAGAATCTTTATAAATAGATAATGGAAAACTCCAGTTCAGGTCAGGAAATGACTCAAGTGAAATTCTTTACCTTTAATTTATACTCAAACACAATTTAACACAGATAATGTAATTTTGTTGCAGAAGGCTTTGAGTAAGATTTAGCACCATGAGCAATTTTCTTCATCTTGGAATCACAGGGAAAGAAAACTTCAGGTGCCTAGCTTCCCAGAGACCTTATTCCAGACTCGCATTTCACAAATGGTATTCAATAGCAAAGTGACTCCTCCATCACTAAATGAGTAGAACCCAAGAAGGCCTTCATGTTTACCGTTGTGCTTAGGAGTTGTGTTTATTGCTTATAATCTTTTATGTCTTATTTCTTTGAGTACTCTTATAGTTTCAGATTTTTTCCCTGGCTTTGAATAATAACAACATCCAATTTTGTCTCTGCAAATTACTTCCAATTGAACGTTTTATATTTTCTTTGAAGTTTGTGAGTTAAAAAATTTTAGAAAATTCAGCTATTGATGAAAACTGTAAGAATCAGAACAATCCTATGATCATATTTTGAAATAAAATACTGATAATATTCTTCTGGGTTGGCTCATTGAAGGCATAAAAAAGTATAAACTTATTGATGAAAAAGTAGCAAATGAAATTCTTGATGTGCAAAGCAAGCAAATGATTTTTATGAGGTACCTACATTTAGAGAAACCAAGTTAGCATTATTAAGTCAAGAGTTAGGTTGGTACTGGAAAAAGTGGATTAATTCTTAAATATGGTATGTCAATTCTAGCGTGACTGAAATTATTACATATTAGTTATTTTGCTTTCATTAAGAAGGAGTGGGGGTTCTTTTGCTCTCTTTCAAGTTCCAAGATATAGAAACCTGAGACACTGATTATCAGTCTGTTTTCTTCAGACCCACATATTCACAGGGCTCCTGTTATTAAGAAAAAACATAAACAAAATTACTGGATCTGATTTCTAATTACAATATCAGATACTATTACATCTTAGGCACTACTACAAACACCTCATGTTCATTTCCTGATTTGTTATGAAAAAGAATTCTTAGTAGTTAAAGAGTATTTTCATAGCATTATCCAAAGTCCCCAAATTAATGAATAATAAAAGTTAGGGATGATCCATAGTTATTTTATTAGCTCTAAGCCAGTTAAGCCTTGCAAGAAATTGCGAGAGAAGTCAGTGTGGACCTTGTTGTAAAGTGGCAGTCACATTCATTTTGGAGAATCGAGTTTCCTCCCATTTGGGCATGGGATATTTTGTCAATATTTTATGATTTTCTCTATATTACTGGGTAGTAAAGGGGCATAGAATGATAAGCTGAGGATAGTGGACATTCTTTGGCTACCCTGGCACACTGCCAGTTGTGCTAGTCACACACTCCATTCCCATTTAAGCTCAATCAGCTTCACAACTGAGGCCCTAAATGGAAAGGATATCAAATTCAGCAAACCTCACATCCACATTTTACAAAAAGTAATGGGAAAAAATGTAAACAAGAAAAGAATAGTTTGGAAAGCATTACTTCAATGAAATGATTAAGATTTGAAAAAAAAACATTACTTTGGTCAGATATTTAATATTCTTTTAAAACATTTGGAGTCAGAATATAAAAACTTGCATATTTTAATCTTTAATACTAGTCTCTCAGGATACTACCTCATAATTTTTACAGATTACCATCTTGTCAGTAGGTGAATTCGGCAGTTAGAATACTCTACCTGGTCCAAAGATGACATTCTGGGATATTAACTAGCTTAGTGAGTGGCGGTGAGAGAGCTTGAACTAGAACAGAGACGTCAGCATAATCACCACAGGGTGAGGAGGACGCACAGGGGAAAGCTGAAACGGTCAGCCATGAGCACCGAGATGGTGTACACTCATGTCCATACTGCAAGAGGGAAGATGAAATTGAGTTTGTAGAGCAAGATTTGTATGTCACCTAGAGATTGGGTGTGGGGTGAAGTTCCCAAGAAATGTTTCACCTTTAAGTGATTTTGAAATTGACAGAAACACCATGTTTCATGCTAAGCCATAAAAGCCATCTAAAAATATGAAACACTGGTATTCAGAACCATAGCTTTCTTATCCAAGAAAGAAATTGGTGTGTTCATAATACTTCATGGATGTGTTTGCACTTTCTTTGGGCTGTTTTCTCATTGCTTAGTCTTGTTACTTCTTCAGCATTACTCCAAAAAGGACTGGTCTTTTGCTTTCTCATACTTTTTTTCTCACTTCATTGACTTCATGAAAAATAATAACCCTAGTCTGCATTCCTACCTGGGTTCTTTTCAGCTTAACCTGGAATGCTTTCCTGGTGGTTCTCCATATTCTAAGATTTAATCTGCTATTATTACTCATCACTTGCTTTAAGTTGTCTTTTTTTTTTTTTTTTTTTGAGTGGCAGTATCTGAACCCATGTACAGAAATGAGAGAAAGTGGGTGAAGATGCTAGAGCAACAATTCTGTTTCTTCAAAAATAACATACTCAGATTTCTGGGCAGCAGAGATCATGAATATATAGGTAACTTGGCAGAAGAATAAGGGATTTTCTCCCTTTTTTCAGCCCTGTTGTCTTCTTAAATCTAGTACCATCACTTTTCCAGCTAATAGAAATTTCTTCAAGAATCTGGAAAGACATTTATTGTCAGTTTCAGTTTTGTGTGGTGTGAGTTTTAATGTTTTTATGTACCTTTATTGCATTTTTAAATGAAAAAATAGTATCAATACATTTAAGATAAATAACTAGATATATTAATTAAACTTTGATTTTTTTCCTTTTTTATGACCAACAACATTGTACAACTCTATTAGTTTTTAAAAATGAAATTGTATACTTAAGAGTACAAATTTATTCATAATCTAGAATAGAGCAACTCTACGCTGTCAGAGCTAAACTGGAAACAAAAAATCTTTGCATTAGTTTAAGGTAACAAACTGCACTTGGAATCATTCCCTATTGGAACTCTGCCTAATGGCAAAGTATTTATACTGTATTTATTACTTTAAGGTATATTTCACTGTAGTATGTAAAATTTTGAATTAAGAACATAAATTATGTGAGCTTAAAACCTATTATTTGTATTGTGGCTTTGATATATGGCTACTGAAAAATCTAAAATTTAATTCTGTACAGTTTTTTAATTTATCGATGCTGGGTGTGTTTTAAGAATCATTATATAATATAATCTGAACAAAAGTAATAAGTTGTAAAATCTTAAGAGGGTTGAATCAAACAGTCTGCTACATCTTAATTTTTAGGTTAACATATGCAAAAATGAAGCTTTGGAAAGAAAGAGGGCTATTCTTTTTTAGTCTCCAGATTTATCTAAACCAAGTTAGTATAATTATGATTAATACTCAAAAACAAATCATGTTATAAATTGGGTTTTTATTAAATTAAGACTAAATGTTACATAGTCAATGACAAAAATTACTTTAATGACTTAGCTGATGAATCATGCTATTCAGAAAACAATTGAAGGGTTTTTCTCATGGATAACATTTTTAATCCACTGTCAAAATGGATTGGATAAATCAGGGTCAAACAAATATATGCAGCTAAATTAGCTCTGTAATTTTTCCAAATGATGGGATTTTCTTGCATTCTTATAAAATTTGTTATGAAATCATTAACTGTACATAATAGTATTATAAGCAATGTAACATCTATATGAGTACTAAATTAAAAAGTTACCTTTTCTAATATCTCCAGATATAGATGAGTGTAGTGAACCAATTGCCTGTGGTGATCATGCAGTATGTTTAAACGTGGATGGTGGGTATAACTGCTCCTGCAGGGAAGGTTATCACACATCCACAGGAAAAGCAGAGTTCACACCTAATGATGGCACTTATTGCCAAGGTAAGTTATCCAACAACTATGTAAAGTATGTACTACACAGTGTTGAGGTGTCAAAGAGCTATACCTCCAAGAAATGTGCCAGTATTATTCCTTTATTGTCTATAAAATGAAATTAGAAAAAAATCATTTTCTTAATAGAAGACCTCATTAACACCCATATTTCTTCTATCTTCTATAAAATATTGTTTATTTAATTAATATAAAATTAATAAATTTTATCATAATAAAATCATTGAAATAATGAACAATGAAAAGTTAAATTCATTTACTTAAATATCAAATAAAAATAAAACTCATGTTAGGAATGTGTCTTTGATGTTTAAATATGTAAGCAAAATCATTGGAATCAATATAATCACCTTTGGAAAAATATTTTTAAAACTTACTATATGATCTATTTTCTTCTACAGAAAACGTGAATGCAGACTGCCACTTAGATAATGTCTGCATTGCTGCAAATATTGATAAAACTTTAACAAAAGTAAGTAGACTAGTTAAATTAAAATTTTATTTTACTTTGACATTTTGATTTAGTTAAAATTTTTTTCAATGTCACATTTCAAAAAATGTAACAAGCAGTTGATTATCATGAAGAGTTGAAACTATTTACATATATACATCTAAAGATCTAAGTATTTTATCTGAGACACAAATAGGATCAATTTGAAAATCCCCAAAGTTTTGAGGAAGACTTTTAAGTATTTAATTTATGCTTTTTATCACTGTTCAACATACTGGAAAATTCTTTCCAATATGTAAAGAAAGTAGATAAATAAAATAGCAAAAAAAACACTTTGAGGCCCATCCCACATTTTAAGAAGCCACAGTTGAATAAATCTAGATTTTGTTCTCTATAGTAAATATTTTAAAAAGAAAATAAAAAGTAGGACACTTATAAAACTATTGTCATGTGATTGCAAGTGTGAATCTCAACATGACTAACAATCAGCTAAAGCAATTGCCATTTTATCACATTATAAGAAGTTTCTCTAGTTGATTAAAAGCTAATTCAACTTGTTATAATTATTTTAAAACTAATTTTTAAAATGATCAACTCAAACGTGCTTTTCCTTTTATGAAGTAGTTTAGATGCTTTTTAAATTATTTGCTAAGCTTTGGTAAATAATTTTTGGTTTTAGTGATGCATGTTATGGTTTTGGTTTAGTCTTATTAATGTTTAGGACAAGAAAATCCAATCTCAGAATAAATTTGAAATACAACTTTTATTCTTGAAAAGATCCAATAGTACTCTAAACTGCTTTTATTTTTCTGAACTCATTTTTGTTCAGATTAGACACATAGACCAACCTGTGGCTTTACTACAAGAAGTCTATAAGAATTCTGTGAAAGATCTTTCCCCGATGGCTATAATTACATATATAGAAATATTAGCAGAATCATCACCATTACTGGGTTACATGAATAGCACTAACTCAGACAAGGACACCTTTTCTAATTCAACTCTTACTGTAAGTATGCTGAACTTTAACTCAATATTGTTGAGCTTCAATATTTCCCATACATCTGTGATTAATGAAAGATTCCAACACTTTTAAATGATACACTTTTTTTCAACAGAAATTTGTAAAAACTGTGAATAATTTTGTTCAAAAGGATACATTTATAGTCTGGAACAAGTTACCTTTAACTCATAGAAGAATTCATCTTACAAAATTGATGCATGCTGCTGAACAAACTACCTTAAGGATTTCTAAGAACTTCCGAAAGACCACTCAGTTTGATACTAATTCAAGTGCTGTAGGTAAGAACCTGAGGTCAATTTCAAAACAATAACATTTTCTTAATACTCCACTCTCAAAAGAGAAAGAGTATTTAAAATACTTTAGATTAAGAAGGCCGTTGTTTTATTAATGTAGAAATGAATGATGATGCATATTACAAGAGTGACATAAATAAAGGATGAATACGTAAGCATCGCCATGTTTCTAGAGTCTCCACCTTTTCCTATTCCTGAATTGTAGAGCATTTAAGTGCTCAGAGTACATTACTCCCTTTCCATTCTGAGTCATTTCATGATTTGTTAGGCTCTACCTTGACTAATAACGACCAACAGATTTTCTGAATGTAGTATATTTCAATTTCTCTTTAGGAATCCTTTGCCTTTAGATAATATATAGCAATCAATATAGTAGATTAGAATGTTTCCTGCTTCATGCAATCTTATACTTAAAACATTAGGAATCCTGGATCAAACTGAAAATGCTGATAAAGTTGTTCAGAAGAAACAAAAGTACATTTTCTGGAATAATCATTGCATACATCTCTACTATATTTTCTGGGTGACATCCTGCTAGGAAACAGTAGATATACAAAAAGCATTATCTCATCAGGGTTCACCACTTACTCAAAATTAAAATAGCAAGCATTGTGACTAATATATAGGACCATACATTCTATGATGTTCCTGCATGAAAAAAGTGAAAATAAACCAGGTAAGGAAATTATTCTACAAGAATTTTATTCAGTCCATCTCCATATAACATATTACAAATACCATCCTCTAAGATGTTATAGTTCTTACTCTTTGCTTTGTTAATTATGATATATATCCTCCTTGTGTTCATACATGTTGTATCTTTAATAAAGATAAATATAAACAATAAGTGTTATAGTAAAATAAAAATAATTCAACATGAATCAGGCTTTATTATATAAATTATAATGTCTAAACATGTTCAGAATGGGTTCATTCTACCTGTCATAAATAAAAAGTTGAAATAAAATAATGATGGATGAAATAGTATCTAACTGAATAAATACATTGATTAAACTAATTTCAGGGAATTTATGATTTTTACGGTTTTGTTTCAGCTCTCAGAGCATTCTTTTTTGATTCACATCAAATGAATCATATTCATCCCCATATGAATGTGGACGGAGATTATATAAAGATATTTCCAAAGAGAAATGCTGCAGATGATTCAGATGGTAGGACTTTGACCATCTTATATACAATGACAATGATTTGCAATAAATATTTATTGTGCACTTGATTGTATCATATTTACATATAATATGTGTCATTTCTTATAGAAAATTATTTGATGTTTATATACAGATTTTCTATATCTGTATTGGAGATTTTACTAAGCTATAAATACCTGGGGTGTTTTAGTTGATAATCTCTACACCCTTCTCTCTTTAACTCTAACCTTTGTAAATTTCTGATATGGTTCAGATTCTAATGAAAACATACCAAAAAATGTAGTTTTACTACTTGCTTTGCAGTCAGCCAATAGATGCTATAATTTGCATACAGATTCTAATATTTGTTATTCTGTAATCCTTCACATTTTTCGTTATGAGACTGGATTTTATGATTCTGTAAGGAAGACAGAGATAATGTTCAAAAAGACAGAAAGTTATTATTTAGGCTTGGACATTTTTTTCCACTTGTCATTTCATAGTCTTCAGCTAAAAGTAGGATTTCTTAGGAAATGGAAACATTTCTTCAGAATGCTAGACTAGCAGGTAACTTAATGATTATCCAACTTAATTTCTTCATTTATTATTCATTTATTGACAAAATGCATTAATAAATACATTCATTAGTTAACAGCTGCATAATATCACTAGTAAAGGCACAAAGAATTTAAAAGGTTGTCTCTATGCATATCAACAGATAGTACAGAACCCTTCCTAGAAGGGAAGGTGTTGACAAAGAAAACAGCTCTGGCCAGCTTTTCCTTGTCACCTAAACACAGGCAAGCTAGCAACTATTTTAATTTAACCATTTATCTGATCTCTTAGTGCAAATCTCTGCTGATAGTAGAATAATTGTAGTTGTTTTCCTCATATAGTTCAAAATATATTACTTAGGAAAAACAGGATTATAATATTTCTCAAGAATATACAGTTGTCCTAATTTTTCCTCCATTGCCTTCCCCTGCCTTGCTGAGCCCACCCCCCACCCTGCTCCCACAGTCCGTCCCCACCCTGTTGTCCATCCATGTCCATGGGTCATTTATACATTTTCCTTGACTAGATCCTTCCCCTTCTTTCCCTCCTTGCTTTCCTCCTCCTTCCCATATGGTCACTGTTCACAATAATAGGAAAAAAAAAACACTTAAAAAATTAATTAAATTAAATATTTGGATTCTAAAAAAAAGAAAAAAATATATTGGTGGTCATAAATACAAAAGAATATATATAATTACACACATGTTCTCATAATCATTATTTAATAAGAAGATATGTTGTCTTTAAAATTAAAAAGCATGGTGTGCATGCATTCTCAGAAGAATGTCTTTTTTTAAATAAATTTCACAGCACTAATGTGGAATGTTTTTTCTAATCTGTCAATAGCATCCTCTCCATTTTTTTCTCATTAATTTTTATTCAAAGGTAAGAAATAGCCATAAAACAAAGCAAAAATAACTAAGTCTTCCTATCATCAAACTCATGGCTCTTACCCTATTACATCATATTCTAATTAACTAAGAACACACATATATAGGAGCAAATTCAAAAAATTTGTTAAACTGTCATATTTTCAAAGATTTGAGTAGTGTTTAGAAATTAAGTAAGAGTACTTATAATAGTGACGGGTGGTGAAATTGTCATGCAATTTCTTGATGCGATCCTATCTGAATGTATGATAGTTTTGTTACATTTAATGATCATGCATCTAAACTCCGACTTTTGCAAGGGATAGTAATAATGTCTGATCTCAAGAAAACAAAGGGAGAAAATTTGTTTTCCTCAAAGTTGGATCTTAAAAATAAAGGCAAGCCTAATAATCTGATGAAACCCATTCAATGATATTTACAAGTTATTATTCATTTATTGACAAAGTCTATTATTTAAAAAAAAACATGCATTAGTTAAAAGCTACATAGTATCATTAGTAAACAAATAAGGAGGCAGAGGAGGATATTTTTATCTTTTTATAAAATAAAGATACAAATCTCATAAGAGTTAAAATCTAGATCAGACCTAGAATTAGAAGAAATTATGGGAATTAAGAGGTTCAAAATTATGAGAATGGACAAATACTGAAACAATGCTCAGAAAGGAGGTTAAAAAATGGATTTTAGACCATTCTCTATGGCATAGATCACCTTTAGCCAAAATCAAAAATTGATGTTAAATATTTTTTCTTAGAAATGGTAGGGATGATTAATATATTATAAAAATCCATCTTACATTTTTGGTGCTTCAATGGATTTTGCATCATCTCCTACTACAGCCTCTGAGAAGTCACTGTTATATGGACTGCCTCACCAACTGGTCCTAGTCACTTGGACATAAAGCTTTCCAGGTCTTGCTTCTGGCCCCGGTCTGTCCATAGAAAAGGCTGGGCTAGTTACCATTCCTTTGAGTTATCATAATTTCACTAGCCAAATCATGTGTTACTGACATTATTTCCTTTTTTGATACAAGTTTTTTAGGCTGGCAGTTTAAGAAAGTACTCTGTGTAATGTATCTGGATTTCAGCAAGGTTCTTAAACAATGTCTTTTGCAACTCAAGATAGAAAAATATGAAGAGCAATACACTTCAGCAACTTATAGCTCACATAACCATATGCACTAAGCATTATTTATTACTGTGACATAGTGAAGTGAAGAGTTCCAACACTATATCACAGTCTTTTGATTTTATGATATTATCAACATTTATATTTATGAATTTGATTAATTTATGCTTTTCAGTTTATTTGCTGGTGTCAAATTTGAGGGAGCAAATGAATATGATAAAGTTCTTCCTAAGTTGTCCAAGGATCTAACACAACCATATATCTCTAGTTAATAAGTATAACAATAATCATAATAATATAGTATCTTAAAGTTTACAAAAGACTCATGTATTCATTTGGTCTCCACCTTATAGTAGTAAATAGCTAGTGTATTTAACCACCTTTTTGAGTGAGAAAGCTAAAGTTCAAAGCAGTTAGTTACTTTATCATTGGCCTCATAAGTAAGAGCAATGACTGAAAGCAGAATTTCTGCTTCCCAGAATAAGGTCTAACTGTAAAGCCCTAATTTAGTGTTTCATAGTTCTGTACAATAAATAGAGGAGGAATACAACCTAATTGGAAGAAGAATTTTGAAAGATACCAGATCTAGATGTTGAGTTGTTCATACACATACTATCAGTGAAAATGAGCTGCTACAAACACCAAGGCAGTTTGAGATCCATTAATATAAATGTAGTGTCCAGGTGAAGGGAAAAAATAGTCACATGATAGTCTGTACTGATCAGGGTACATTCCTAGTATTGGGTTATATGTGAATACACTGCATTTGGGAATCATCAAGGGGTGCATATAAATATCTGCCTCTAAAAACAATACATTTCCTCCCTCAAGATTGCATAGCTATATGTCATCAATATTAAATAGAAAACATTTCAGTGGACGAGAGTTTGAACTCAATGGGATCTCACAACTTGTTCAATTCTAAACTTTTTTAATACTATAAGTCTTTGATAGTTTTCTTCCAATAACTTCTTAACTAATATATATGCACAACAAATTAATAACTCAAAAATTATCTTTCAAGTGACTACACTTTACACCTTCATTCTCAGTCAGGACTGAGATGTAAATTTACTTCAGACTATTTTTCTCTTAAATATAGTTTGTGAAAAGGAGATGTTACAGTCTATGATCAGTTTCAGAGATATGGAGGTAAGGGAATATGTCTTAATATGGTCTGATGTTTCAGGCATGAGCTTATTATGACTCACATTTCAGCATCTAGGTATTTGTATGACTCCCTTAGAGTAAAAAATTTTGTCTGTTCAATTATGGTTATTTTAAGAGCTTAAATATATTTTTTTGTTTTATAATTTCACCAAATACACTTATTTGATTTATAGGCAATGTTGCAGTTGCATTTTTATATTATAAGAGTATTGGTCCCTTGTTTTCATCATCTGACAACTTTTTATTGGAACCTCAAAGTTATGATAATTCTGAAGAGGAGCAAAGAGTCATCTCTTCAATAATTTCAGTCTCAATTAGCTCCAATCCACCCACATTGTATGAACTTGAAAAAATAACATTTACATTAAGTCACATAAAGGTAAGTTGCTTTTTTGGTGACTATTGGTTATGCTTGTGAAACACTAAGAAAAATGGACATCTTTGTTGTGTCAATTTAACTATATGTGAGTTCTTGAGTTTAAAAAAAAAACATTCCAAATGAAAAGAATAAAGTGGCTACAGGTAATTTTCTATAAAATATTTTATATGTTCAGTGTTGTTTAAACTAATAAATATTAAAGAATTTAATATATTGGTTCTCTAAAATTAATCTATATTTTATTTTTATTTTAAAATATATACATTGTATATTTTGGAAGTCTATACTTTTATGGAGTTATAAAAATGTATCAGTGTCAAAGAGATAAATGTTACTTGTGTAATTAAGGCAGTGTTTGTTTAGTAATTGTCATTTAAAATAATATTTGTACATATTTGGTGCAGATTAAAACAGAGTCATGGAGAAGTTATAGTATTTCATAAAGAAATTAGCTGAGACCATTTTACTCTTTTATTGTTATTCTAAATCTTTTTTTTCAAGCTCATATATAATTAAAACAATATAATAAAATAGTGATTAGAAATAACCAAATATTTTAATTTTTATATACCTAAAAATGAATGGGGAAACTCAAAGTCATAGATTGTTTGCTGCTCTTTTACAGTGTATGTTTTCTTGGACTTTAAGTAGAATTTCAGCCCTGGTACATGATGCTCTATTTGGAGAGCCTTGAAGGACAATTTCATTGACATGTTTATGGGGGATGGAGAAGACTAAAATAAAATATATGCTTGCCCGCTATACAGATGTATCACTATAAATGTAGAGAGAAACTGAATGTAGGGAAGTACAAGAAAATAGCTCAGATCTAAACATTAGTAGGCATTATGTTGATAGAAATAGGTGTGAAATGTATGAATGGGAACTAATCTTAGATATTTTCAGATGCTAAATGCAATTGACTTATTTGACACTAGAAACCAAACACTGTTATTTTACATAGTCTGATGGTGTTCCTACAATTTTTGTTGGTGAAATGTTTGTCAGGTAAAGAGATGCCAAGGACAACTTACTTTAATCTGTTTGACACAGCAAAAAGACAAGTCACACAGTTAAACCAAAATTATTCATTATAAACAGTAGAAAAATTTTATTGTCCTAATCTGGCTCTCTGGTCAAATCTTTTTCCCATTTGAAGTAATGATTATGATGAAATTTCATCACTTTCCTCTGACAACACATCTGCCTAGTCCATGGTACCCTCTCTCTGAGAATAAAACTTGGATCTTATTTTTTTTCTAAGGTAATGGAAGTTATCTCATACATAACACCTTCAGTTTTCTCATTCTCTGATAATTTATTTGCAACTTCACCAATTAGTGTAGATTTCCTCATTACCTCAGAGGAATATTAATAGTTCTCATAATAATATTGTTAATAATAAGAATAATGACAATCGGTACTTTGGTAATGTTTATATGGGACCAGGCCTTATTCTAAGTTATTTACTTTTTAAATAAATTATTTAATGTTCACAAGAGCCCTAGGAGGTATATACTACTATCCCCATTTTACAGATAAGGAAATTGAGACTCAGAGATTAATTAACATGCCCATGGTCACTCGGTAATCAACTGGTAGAACAATGTTTTATTATCAAAAAGTTTTCCTCCAGAATCCATGCTTTCAGCAACTATAGAACTCTCCTGCCCAATGCTGTCCTCTGAAACCCACCCCTCAAGAAATTATGCTTAATCTATTATCTAATCTTTCCTGGATGTCTCCACATCAGTGCCAGTGTCTTCACCAACAAACAGGCTCAATTTTCTGGCTTCATATACAAAAAAAAGACCATACTCCCATTAACTCCATACCTCCTTCACCCAAACTCAAAATCATCTCTTATATTAAGCTTGACTTCTATCTGTGGGAAATTTGGATGTAGTTTTTCTGCACACATCTTTTCCAGTCATACACACACTCCCACAACTATCCATATTCCCATGCTTACATCAGATTTTAGGTTAACTCACTTGTCAACATGCATATTATTAAATTTAGTTTGTATTATGAACAACCGAATTATGAGACTGAACCATTTTTTAGGTGTTAGTACATTCCTCTAATTAAGCTGGCTTAGATTTATGTTTATCCATTACTAATTTGTACCCCAACTTTCTGACAGTGCTATGTATCTCTTCACAAAACATTCAAACACATAAGATAAACTATCAGCTAACTTGATGTCCTGGGGACATCCTTTTCAGGCCTCTGTAAACTTGATCCTATCTGGATGGTTTACTCTTTGGCCTGGATATGCCTTTCACCGTCAGTGTGGACATGCTACTAGCCTGTCTCCTGTGAAAGATTCAACGTTTCCTTGAGCCAGTGTTTCCTCTTCCTTGGTTTATTTCCACATTTAAAGCATATTCTTCAGTGGGTCTTAAGAAAAGGTGCACAGAAGGTCAACTTTTTGAGGTATATTATCCTTACACTTAGATAAATTTCATGATATATAATTATAAATTGTTTTAAAAAAATCTTCAGATTTTTCTAGACCTTGCTCCATTGTCTTCTCGCTATTAAGGTTAACCTAGAGAAGTTTAACAGAATTAGTATTTTACTTAGATCAGAGTTCTGATCTAAGATGAATCTGGGTGTGGGTCTTTCTTCATGAATTGCATTGAGCACATGTGAGTTAGTTCCAGGGAATTTTCTAATATTACATCTTTGGTAATTTATTTTTCTCCAGTGTCTCCATTCTCTTCTTTTGTTACTCTTATTATTTGAGTCTTAGACTTCCCAGGCAAGCCACTGGGTGTTTGTTTCTTTAAAAAAATTTTTTCATTTTTTTTTCTGCTAACATTTTTATTTCAACTTCTGTACTTATCACTGAAAATCTGATGGTTTTTGCTCTGCTTTTATTTAACGAATACAGTGTCTCTTTTCTGTCTCAGATATTATTTCTATTTTTAAAATAACTTTTTCTGCTCCCTATATTGTAATGCTCCTGATTTCCCTTGTTTGGTGTGTTTCCTTTGTTCTCTGTCTTTCATGTTAGAGCTTGTCCTCAGAGGTCTGCTGATTCATGACTCTCCATTCATATCTGAGAATGAAGCATTTGAGAGAGGACTGCATGCTCAGGTTGGTGTGCTTCACTAGAGAATTATCATCAGGCAGGTTTCTACCCTTTCCTGAGCGTCACTGCCTACTAGTCATTCTCTTGGGCTTTTGAGTTTCACAGACGGAATCTGGTTAGTCTCCTGCCTAAAGACAGATGCTTTTTGCAAGGAGTAGGAGAATGAAGAGAATGTGACGAGCACAGTGGGGAGCTCAGGGTACAGACAAACTCTCAATTAACCCGTTTTTTTGAATAGCATTCTCTCTTGTGGCTGACTCTGGTTTCCCCAATTCTTGAGTCCCTCTGTTTTTTCTGGCTTATCTGTTTTCCCACCGCGTGATACCGATCAATTTCCTATATGTTTGGATGGAACTGGATATGGAGGCAACTTTCTTTACATAGCTTGATCTCTTTGGAAAAACACTTCTTGTCATCTCCCCAATTCTAGCTCAATCACTGTCTTCCCAGACTCGCTCCACTCAAATTCAGTCTGTTTCCTGCAGTGCTCCAACTGTGGTTGACCCACGGGCTGGATTTAGCATATAACTCATTAAAGCAATAGTGAGGTTTTGTTGAAATTCCTCTGGGTTTCTGTCACCCTGAGGGCAGATGCTTTAACATTTTAACTGAGATTTTTCTGGCTTCTCACAAGAAGCCTATCGCATATTTGATACTCAAGTAATATTTTTGTTAATAAATAGTTGTCTGAAGTCTTGTGTTTGAGTCTGTGCTATTCCACTTACTAATGCTTAGTCTTGTATATATCTTGACGTCTTTGGGCCTCTTAACATACCTACCTCACAAGGCTCTTTTGAGAGTAAAATTAAACAAAGCAGATGAGAAAGCATGTAAATTGTAAATGATATATAATTATAAACAGTTTCCATTCCTACAAGATACAATATTAGGGTATTCATCATTCTGTGAATAAATTATTATTAAAACTTACAGTGCATGAGGAATTATGTTATGATTATTGAATACAAATATATAATAAAGAGAACTACTATTTCTTGAACAACCATCTTGTAGTCTATGTGCTCAGCACCTGTCTATGTCTGTTCTTGTCTTCACCCCTCTTTGCTTCATTCATTGTGCTGTAACTGCACGGGTTTCTACATGTTTCTGGAAGATCCTTGTTCAGTTTCACCATTCTCCATTCCAACTCTCTGGGACCGTCCGTGCCTAGGTCTCCAGAGCTCAGGTTCTCACCTCACTGAGATATTCACTTAGATATAATCTCCTGGGAAAGGCCACCTCAGATGAAACTCCATACTACTTTCTGTCTTCTTTCTCTGCTTTATTTTTCCTGTTTAATAATTTCTCATCTCCACATGAGAATGTAAGGTCAAAGATACAAACACTTGGTTTCTTTTCTTTTATTTATTTGTTTATTTATTTATTTTTAGAGAGAGTGGAAAGGAGAAAGAGAGGGAGAAAAACATCACTGTGTGGCTGCCTCTCACTTGCGCCCCCAACTGGGGACCTGACGTGCACCCTCGTTATGTGCCCTGACTGGGAATCGAACCAGCGCCACTTGGTTCGCAGGCCAACGCTCAACCACTGAGCCACACCAGCCAGGATGAACACTTGGTTTCTTTTGTTTAGTACTGTCTTTTTAGTACCCAGATCAACAACTAATATTTAGTATATACTCAGTATAAACACTTCTTGAATAAATATCATGTAATTATGAGTGTTATCACTGTGCTGACACATACAGAACCTTATTTGACAAATAATTTTCACAACTTTGTGGCACGGCATTGGTAAAATATAGCATTGTTGCAATGTTTTCTACTCTTTCATATAACAGCAGCGTTCATTTGTTAGCATTGATTTTATGCTTTACTTTTTAGGCATGGTTTTAATTATATTGATATGGAAAATGGTATTCTAAATGTGACAGAGTAATACCATATGTGTAACTCTTTCTCTCTTTTCCATCAGTAAAATGTCTCTTTTTCAGACCACAGAGAAGTACAGGAGTCAATGTGCATTTTGGCACTACTCCCCTGACACCATGAACGGCAGCTGGTCATCAGAGGGCTGTGAGCTAATGGACTCCAACGACACCCACACCTCGTGCAGCTGCAACCACCTAACACACTTTGCCATTTTGATGTCTTCTGGAACTTCCATTGTAAGGCAATATTCTACTTCATCTTTCTAAATCTGCATGTGTTCTTTCTATGTCATTCAAGAGAACAATTAATTTTTATGTTTTCTATGAGTATAAGTGTTACAGATGGGGAGAGAGAGACCCGAGTCAGGAGGCCTCCTCCCCCGCCTTGTTTCTAGTCTTGCTGCAAGAGAATTCAAGCAAGAGACAAGCACATATAGTGGAAATGTGATAGCAAGTTTATTTATGAAACAAGTTTATTTAAGCTGCAAGCAGGCCCCTGGCAAGTCTAAATGCCCCACATATAGAGGAAAGAAAGTTATTAGTAAGTTTGTTAGTAAATTTATTCTATACACTTGAGCCGAGGCTAATCTAAGTATGCCGATTATTGGGGTTTAGGGCTTTTACACCTTAGCTAGCTTCCAGGTACCCCTCCTTCTCCTCCTTGTAAATAATGTACAGCTACAAAGGCTTTCTTTCTCAGTTATTAAAGATTCTTTGTCTTAGTGAAATTATTACAGAAGCTCCCAGTCCCAGCATAGAATCTCAAGGACTAACCTTTTCTATACTATTCCTGCTTTTAATGTTCAGGACACCTGGCAATCTCAGTGAGATTGTTATAGAAGCCTCCCCTTTCTCAGCACAATCTCAAGGACTCCCTTTTCTCCTGCACTATTTTTGCTTATAATGCTTGGGACACCTGCCAATCTTTTCAAACTGAGCTCAGAACTACTGGGTGAATTGGTGAGACATGTTTTCCTTTGCTTCTAGCTTCCCATATTAAATTCTTTGCTATAACTTAATATATGAACTTATGGTGAAGGCCTTGCCTTTACTTTCCCTCTGGCTGCTCATTTCTAGATGCTACCTAACATAAATAGCATATTTCATTAATTGATGAAACTCTTAACACTATCTTTTTTAGTCTTTGTTTTTCTTACCTGCCTTCTGTGAAAAATCTAGGCTGGATTTTAGGTTATTTTTAATCTAGGACTTTATCTAGACTGTCATATTTGGTAGATTGTATTAAATATCAATCCATTGACTTTGTGTTTTTAATGGTGCTTTTAAAGACTACTTATATATTTTAATGCATAATGGACTTGAAGGGTTTCTGGCTATGTATACAAATTTTTTTGTTTTGTTTTTTACCAATAAAAACTTAGTTAAAATATCTGATACCTGGCCTATAAGCATTAGCACATTCATAACTAATATCATATTTTAATAATGTAGAACCTCACAAGCTATTTACTCTAAGGTAAATAGCTTTAGAATATGTGTTGTACATCGGTAATATCTTGCTTTTAATTACTTAATACCTTATTTTATATCTCTGTATAACAATCTTAATTAGATTACAGGTTTATTTTCACATATACAAATAAATCAGGCTAACCATAATATCAATCATAAAGACAAGTACCATATGAATAAAACCTACCTTTCTCATTTCAAAAATCTCTCACCTATACTACATGTTTAACATTTCTAATACATTTGTTCATATATTTTAGATGAATTGCTGCATAGAAAGAAGAGTTCATCTTACCACTGATAAATCTGTTTTAATTAACCATTTTCACATTGCAATAATGAATTGCTATTCTAATATCATGAAACTGATGATGATAACAGTGTTAAACTATATACTAATATATATACTATGCCTAGAAAAAATCACTAATTCCAGAACTATTAAAGTGCTACATGATTTATATCACATTTCTCTGAATATTGAACATTTTCAAAAATCATCTAAATGCACATTTGTATTTTTACATTATATGAATATTGTGATTAATGTTTCACCAAAAATGAAAGATCATTATCTGTTGTAGTTCCTTTGACAAGTTACTGAGTTATTCTCTTAACAGCTTTATTATTATTTTCCCACAGGGTATTAAAGATTACAATATTCTTACAAGAATCACTCAACTAGGAATAATCATTTCACTGATTTGCCTGGCCATATGCATTTTTACCTTCTGGTTCTTCAGTGAAATTCAAAGCACCAGGACAACAATCCACAAAAACCTCTGCTGTAACCTATTCCTTGCCGAACTTGTTTTTCTTGTTGGGATCAATACAAATTCTAACAAGGTATGTAGACCTCCCTTACTCTCTATTTTTATTTTCTAAATTTGTACTTTAATGAGTACAAATACCATAGAAACATGAATTATAATTAAGGGTTTTATGGAGCAAATACTATGCCTTTTCTTATTTTGATAGTGATAACATATCTAAGCAATGTGCTTTATCAATTCCATTAATCAGAATGTTCCCCATTATGATGAACTTTTGGGACAAATGAAAACTTTACAACAAATAATAACTTTCTGTTTTGTTTTTATTTCGATATGCATTAAACAAAAGATGGGGGGAGAGAAGTGGAAATAAAGCTTCTCTTAATGCAAAGAATGAACATGAAAGCAACTAGGGTTCATAGGTTAAAACATGATAAATTGGCTCTACCTAGTAACTACACTTTATTAACTACCAATTTTTTAGCATTATTGATCAAGGGACCTAGTTCTCCATATTGTGTTTAGCCTGGGTTCTCCTAGAAGCAGACACTAAAGGGATTTAAACATGAGAGAAAATGAGAAGAGAGACTTGTAGAGTGATCAGACCATGATGCAGGTCTGACCCCGAGTGAAGGAGAGAAGAAAGAAAGGACAGGTGGGTGGAAGCATTTTACCTATCAGGTCAATTCTAAAGAAAGTTCAGCATAGTGGTCAAGGAGTTCTGTGAGATCTTAAGCCACAGTCACATGACAGAGGAATCCTCTGTCTCAGAGAACAGGAACATCTTGGAAAGCCTGTCAGCCACTCTCTATCTGAGTCTGTCTCTATTTTGCTTGCTAGTTCAGTTTGTTCATTAGATTCCACATATGAGTGAAATCATATGGTACTTGTCTTTCTCTGACTGGCTTATTTCACTTAGCACAATGTTCTCCAGGTCAGTGGCATTGGGGAGAGGTTTGGGGGTGGAGGGATAGATCAAAACAGAAAAAGGACTCATGGACATGGACAGCAGTTTGGTGATCGTAGGGTAATAGGAGGGGGGTGAGTGGTGGTGGAAAGGAATATAAAGGGAATAAATGCTAATGTGGAAAATACAATAAAAATAAAATTTAAAAGAATGAAAGAAAGAAAGAAAGAAAGAAAGAAAGAAAGAAAGAAAGAAAGAAAGAAAGAAAGAAAGAAAGAAAGAAAGAGAGAAAGAAAGAGAAAGAAAGAAAGAGGGAGGGAGGGAGGGAGAGAGAGAAGGAGGGAGGGTGGGAGGCTGGCCTGCTGTATTGGTCATTGGCTGGCACAGCTGGGAGAACAAACACAGCAATGGCTTTCCTAGTGCAGCAGCTGGAACCCAAGGCTAATTGCCCTTCTAGCATTGGAGACTGCAGAAGTGAATGGTCATGGCCACAAAATATTCAATTGCCTCCACTGCTATATTGTTATTATAACTCTTTCAAGTGTTAAAATTAGCCATCAGTTATCAAGGTTTACTTCTGAAATAGATGTCACAAAGCTTCATTTTAAATAGTATACATTAGACATATCTTTTTTGTTTGTTTGTTTGTTTGTAGTGGTTTTCAAAACACCTCTCAATTTTATATATCTCCCAGTATCCTTAATGCCTATTTCCTCCTTTGGTTTTATTCTGTCATTATTCTCACCACAAAACTATTCCTTATAAAGTGTTTATTTTAAATTCTATTTTATCTAGCAAATTTTTCCCATTTTCAGGCCATATTTCAAATCACATGTTCTCATTAAATTGGTTCCCAAATTGTAATCACCAATGATCTTTGTTCCCAACCTTAATATAGTATAATACAGTATTTGCCACTACATTTTATCTATTATAATCTTATTATGCTTGAATTATACTGTTTAATAAATGCAATAGGTATGTAAGTATGCATTATGTTATTTTTCCAGTAACAGAACATGTTAGTTCTATCAATACAGAAGTGTATAACTACTATTTTTCTGTTTTTCCTTATAAACCTAACTCCAATTATAGGTGTAAAGTAAATACTAATAAATAATATTTAAGTAAAATAATTTCAAATTTACCTGGTAATCTTATAACATAAAGTGATTCTTCAATAGATATTTTAAAAATATATCATCATATGTCTGTTTTATGTTTGACACTTAATCAAGACATTATGGTTTTGTTTAGCATAGTATTAGCAATAATTTTTATTCCTTGGGTATGAATAAAACAGAGTAAGGCATCTCCCAAACAGAAATTAACTTAAATCATAATATATTCACTAAGATATTATGATTTATCTGTAAATCCATAACATCATTTTACTTATAATATAAATGTTTAAAACAAAACTCTCTGGACAAGAACAGTAACTTAGTTCTGTCACAGGATTGGTAAATGTTTTACACTGATGAAGCACAGTTCTTTCAAATCACCTGAACATGGTATATCTTAAAAAATTGAAACTTGACAGGAATATTTTAATGTAATCAAGCATTTTATGAAGTGGCATAATGTATAGGAAAATCAAGATTTTTATGTTATGGTAATGTTAAAGCAAACATTTTTTACGTGTCTTTCTTTCTGTGATTTCTAGCTCTTCTGTTCAATCATTGCCGGTCTGCTGCATTACTTCTTTTTAGCTGCCTTTGCATGGATGTGCATTGAAGGCATCCACCTCTATCTCATTGTTGTGGGAGTCATCTACAACAAGGGGTTTTTGCACAAGAATTTTTATATCTTTGGCTATCTCAGCCCAGCTGTGGTGGTTGGATTTTCTGCATCATTGGGATATAGATATTATGGCACCACCAAAGTGTAAGTTAAGATGATCTTAAATTATTTGAAATGTAATTTTGAATATGCTTTGTATATCTCTAAAAGTTTTGTTTTATTAAAGTACATACAAGCACATTTATAGATTTTTATCTATTATTTACTTTTCAGATGTTGGCTTAGCACAGAAAACAACTTTATTTGGAGTTTTATAGGACCAGCATGTTTAATCATTCTTGTACGTATATTTAAAATTGTTGCTAGAAATAAAAAAAGTGATAAAAGATGCTTAACATTCTCAGCCATCAGGCATTATTCTGAGGGAAGAAATGATTTTGAGCACTTTACAGTATATTATTTATTAACATGTAAATACTTATCACTATTGAGAAAAGTATTTATACATCTTTTAACTTTTATTGATTCTAGAGAGAGGGAAAGGGAAGAAGAAAGAGGGGGAGAGAATCATTGATGTGAGGGAAAAACATCTACCTGTTGCCTCTTGTACCCACCCTGACTAGGGAGCAAACCCACAACTCAGGCACGTGTCCTGACCGGGAATCGAACTAAAGACCTTTCAGTTTGAGGGATGACACCCAACCAACTGAGCCACACTGGCAAGGGCAAAAAATATATAAACATCTTAAACTCAACACTATTTTAATTCTCTTACCCCTCCTGTGAGAGGATGTATTTCTGCATAACATGCAGAAAAAAAAATTTCTATTTATCAGTAGTATCTCAGCATACTGCCATACCTAGAGTGTTCCAAACTTAGATAATCTGGCATTTTCAGATGTTTTTGTTACTGAATATTTTATCGATGATCAGTGATCTTTGAAGATTAGACTGTCATCTTTGTAGTTTCACCATCTTGTGTGCCCTGTTATCATGAAAGTGCTTTTACACTATATTGCAGCATCTGAGACAAGAACTCACCATATCTCATGAGCAGACAAGTCATATACTGATAGTCATTTTTCAGCTAGGAAGAGGACCTTTTAATTCTTATTCGAAGTGTTTCAAACCTACAAATATGGCAGGTGTTATATGTTCTATTCTAAATAAAGACTTTTATATGTCATAGGAGCATTTTAAGGGCTGTAAGTTTTCAAAGCCATTCTGAATACTATAGTCTGTCATTGAATCTGGGAGGTCTGAGAAGGCTCTAGAATGGAATGACTTGTCAGTGAGGAGATATGACAATATTTTTGGACAACTTTGTCATATGTTTTGACCATAACCTAGGTATCTTCTTTTTAATTATTTTTTTTCTCTCGCTCCTTTCCAATTATTTTTTATGATTATGAGGAAGCTGCTTAATAGCGAAAGACTTGAAATACAAAGCAGAGAATTTTCATCAAGTTTAACTTTCAGTGATGTGGGTGAAATAAACTACACTCATAGACTATATTTTTTCATTGCCACATAAAGTTATTTATAATTTGCACAACAAATCTAGTAACATAAAAAAACCACTGGCTAGCTTTGAGCTAAAATGATTTCAAAGTTAGTTATAGTTCCAAAATTTCAACCTACATGAGAATACAGACTGAATAGTATCCTGTTCACATATTTTCATATGTTGACCTGATATGAGTGTTTTGTGTGAAAACACTTTGTACATATTCTGATTTTACTGAGTCACCTTCTACAGAATGGACTGTCCCAGATACCGTTTCATACAACTGAAAGTTCAGTGGATCAGTGATTCTTATAGTTGAGATGAAAAGTAGATGGCTAGAAATTATAGTGAAAACAGAAAAATAGGAGTGTATTTATGTAAAGTAAAAAAAGAGAAAGTGTTCTTGGAAATTTTTTTTTAATTTTGCTTATGTAAGAGAAAAAGTAACTTTTCATTGTTTTATAGTGAGGTCCACAAGCTTTAGATGGGCATATCTAAAAATGAGTCTTGCAAACTTTCCTAGAAGCCTAAATGAACAGTGTCACAGTGTTCTAGTCTGGAATTAATGAACCCATTTATCTTTTATACAGTCTCAATGTGATAATTATTCATTTTAATCAGATAAGGTTGGGCTACTTAAGAAATGTATGAGGCACCCCAGTTTTATTCTAAAATTGTTTATCATTTTTTAGTCATTAAAAACAGCAGAAATTCCTTAAATAATTACTGAATTTAAGTTAATTTATTTACTTTAGCTATTCCTGGATTTCTTTGCTAATGTTTGTTTCTTTTATTTCCATTTTTTTCTTTTTCATACTGTTATTATTATTACTAGTAGTACTTTTATTATACTGCTTTATAGCACAAAGTTAGGTGAGACATTTCTTATTGTCCCAGAATAGTATCTAGTTCAAAGATTAGATAAAAGAAATATTGAGTACCAAATATTTGGAATAGAGCCACCAACAGGTTGGGCCTAACACTTCACATGAGTCTTACAAAGAAACAGTAGGACCACCTATAGCCCAGTAAGGAAACTGGAAGGGGAGCCCAGGAGCTAGTGGCTCAGACTTAGGAGTTCTTGGCCTTTGGGGGAGTACAGCGCTCTCCATTCAAAACTCTTCACTGCTTGTAAGAAAAGAGTTAGGTGCTCCCCTTTCTCCTAAAGACAAATTGTGGAGAAGCACTCCAGATGTTTGTAGAAAATAGAATCAGAAACAGTAACAGTAAAAGTATCAGTCAGATCCCATATTGAATGTTAGTGTGACTGTGGAATTTTCATGATGAGCCTGTTTTTTTTGAGAGCTTGACATTGAGCCAAATGTGAATATAAAGATTAGACCTACATTTGTTTGGAGTTTCTTGCAAGTTGCTTGCTTACTGGAGTTTCCCTTCACAGCAAGGAAGGATAGGATTATTACATAGCTTGCCTAGAAATAAAATGATGGGGGAACACACAAAGCTATTAGCTATTCTGTATGCACAGAAAATTTAGAGAAGTGGAGGGAAGGTTGCCAGATCAAGTGAAATTATGTACAACTAAGAGAATCAGTTGAATAGAGGTGATGATAACTCTTGACATGGCTGCCCTTCTCTGAAGATTAGAAGGGGCCAAAATGGGAAAGAAATATTACAAACATCTAGACAATCACTTATACTAAGTGTAAGTCATCACATAAGCCAAGATTACCAGCAGTAAGAAGAACCAAACTAAACCAAAGCGATGCCATGAAGCTTCCTCCATCACCAAGAGGAGATCAGACCTTTCTAGCTCTCAAAAGCAGAGAAGTTGAGGGGGACAAGCGGGGCTCAACATGGCCACCAGCCGCTATCGACGTTTTCTTAAGCTCTGTGAGGAATGGCCCATGGACGACACCAAACAGGACTAAGACTTGGGCGCTTACCTTCAGCAGCAGGTAGTACAGGCCTTTTGGGAGGGAGAGAACACCCAAATACCCTGAGAGAGTTCAAGGAAATGAATAAAAGCATGTGGAAGAAACTGCAGGAGAAGTTCACCTCCAGGAGTCCTGAGCAGAAGCATAAGGCCTGGACCTAGGCTTTATCTCACCCACGAACCTAAGCTTGGAGTCTTGTATGTTGCCATCATAAATAACACTGGTTCCCCTGGCTCAAAAATAAATTAATAAAAGCAGAGAAGTTGAGCTTTATCAATAGAGAAATAGTATCCTACAACCAACCATGCTGCCCCGACATCATCCACACAGTTTTACTGAATTGGAAATCATCATTCTGTGATTGGGGACATTTTAGTAGGTAAGAATGCCAAGCTTTATCATTAAGTTTGCCATGTAAATTAGGAGGTGTAGATATGATGGCAAAACAAAACAAAAAATAAACAAAAATGTATATAAATTATCTTATATACACTATAACATTGAGGAGAAAGCGAGATAAAGAACAATATGTAATAAAATATAAATGATACTGATGAGATATAGGAGAGATCAATATGGGAAATGGTAATCATTCAACAAATCTTCACTGAGATGGAGGAACTTGTTTGTGGACGAGGCAAGAAGCAGATTCTGTGTCACATGCAGCGGATTCTAGATGGGACTTTAAGTGTCTACCAAGCTCCCTCTAGGCTTGTTAGATTTCCTCTTAAAGGAAAACAAGGGGCAAAACAAAACAGTAGCCTTTGTAAATAAGGCAGTACCAAAAATTTAAAAATTATTATCATCTGTTATTAAAAGTATTCAAAATAATTTTTTATAGATTCAAAACTCCCTAATCTAGATGTCATTATTTATCAAATTTTTGCCTCCATAAATGTACCCATTTTTTCTCTACTTGCATAGTCTAACCATTGTTATCCTTTACTAAGATTATAGTATTAATAATAGTATTTTTTTTAATTTATGATTTCTTGAGCAGCAACTGCTTTTGAAACACACAGCTAGTACTTTAATATTGAATCTCCCTAAATCACTAGCATTATTACCCCATTTTATAGTTAACAAAAAATAGGATTTGATTCAAAATGTTAAGTCATTGTCCCAAGGTTCTAAGTCTGCAGATAATGTTTATGTTTGAACTTAAAATTCTCTGCCTTAAACTAAAATCCACCTTTACATTTTAACTTGCTCTTTTGCAATTACCTTCTAATCTATCTTTTTGCTGCCATTCTCTCCCACTTCATTTTAATCTATCCATAATAAACTCAACTCAGATGATGGGAACTATTAATAAGAATAATAAGAATGTTAATCTTAAATCAATATATTTCTGGCATTAATCTATACATTCTCCATGTGTTGGCACATCTAATCAGACAACTCAGAATAGGTGTGTGTGTGTGTGGTAATGTGCAATTTATTTTATTTTGAATTTGGAGAAATCAAGGCATAGAGTTATTACGCATCTTACCCAACAGCTAAGTAAATACTTGAGCTGGACTCACATTCATGAAGTTGAATCTATGCCCTGTTTTCTTAATTCCAGTGGTGATAGTTTCTTTGCTTATTCACCAAATGCCATAGGCTGGTATATAAAATTCTCAGTAATCCAGCTGAGCCTTGACTATTTCCAGCCTCTTTTCACACTGCTCATCTCCACAAAATCACTCCTCCAAGAACTTTATTTTCATAAGAATACTTGGTGTTCCTTGGACATTTTCTTGGGCCTTTGCAAATGATAATCTTACAACCTTGTGCAAAATTCTTCTGCCTAAAATCATTATTTATTAATACACAATTCACTAAAACCCTTTCCAGGTTTGTAACTAAATTTCTACAGAGTAAGGACTTGTTCTGTAAATGGCATTTGCTTATTTTTATGAATGGAGCCCTGGGCATGTCTGATTTGGGATTATAATGTAAAATGCCTTTTACAAATATGTATATGAGTAAAAACTGAATTCACTCAGCATTGATAGTTTTTCTACCCTTGGTTATGTTGTTTCAAAGGAATAGTCAAGCTTTTAATTAACTCTGATAAGTGTGAATGATTAGGAATTTGGGTACTGGCATTTCCTGTGTTGATCAAATGAAAGTACTTCCTCAGGTGTTGACTCATTAAAAATAAGGATCTCAAAATTCTGAAGTGTGAACCAGTGACCCCACTGATCCCATCTAGGAATCAGTACACTGAGAATGTCCAGATTGTAACTATACATGAAAAGGCCTAGCCATGCTTTTGAAAGATTGAACTGTATAAGAAAAAGGCTTCTAAATCTTTGTAAAGCAAGCTGCAAACTAAAGATAATTTCCAAAATGTATTTCTTTCTTCAGTATTTTTAATCTGAATTCTTTCAACTAAAACTGTGCAAGCGATTAGGTTCAAGTACAGAAATATAAAAAAGATCTTGTGAAAATAATTTAACTTTTAAGTAGAAATTGAAGTTTTCAAAAGACACATTCAGTATGGAAGGATAGAGGTTCCTTGATTGAAGCAAATACTAATAAACTATATCCAAATAAAACATTTTTGTTTAAAAAAAGTGAGCTTTCATTTAAATTTAAGTTACAACTCTTATAAGTGAGTATTTCTATATTGCTACTCTTACCCACTTCTTTTGAGGTTTGCCCAGAATTCCATTCAGTCATTTGTACTTTCCTCCTCCAGTTGTTCTTTCCATGACTCCAATCTCTTAGTTCCCTTTCACCAGGAAATACCTGGTAAAACCTACTCAAAGTTATTTCCTCACATAATTTTTAAAAGGTGGGCCATATCTCTATATATGTATTATGTTATATATTCTTATTACATGTTTTAATTTCACAAATTCTCTAAGCTTGAAAGAAAGGAAAATATTATACGTTATGTAAAGTTTAAAAGTGAACAGTTCACCCATAATCATATTCTTCTCCATGACTAACTACTCTTCTCCATAGTGGTTGCTCTAATCCTTTCACACACACATATTCACATACTTAAGAAAGAATTTTGTTTATAAATTCAAACAACCTGAATTACTTATAACCTGCAATATCTCATATTCATTCTTCCTTGTTAGAATACACAATTCTATTGCTTTTATCATTGTTAATTATGACTATACTCTAATTTATTTAACCACTTCCTTATTGATGAAATCTAAATTGTTTTCAATATTATCTTATTGCAACTAATACTGAATAGAGAATTCTTGTTCTAATACAGTTACATATATCCATAATGTGAAACTGTTAGGAAATGCTTCTTAAAATTAGAAATGTAAGTAGAGACAGATTTTTAAGTTTACAAATTGCCTACAAAACATTTACTTCTATTGATACTTCCACCAACAATATATCAGAATGTCCTTTATCTGACATTTTTCCCAACACTAAATATTATTATCTACTGGGGTGTCTAAATGGCTAAATTATAATATATAAACCAAAAGGAAAAATTATGATAGACCAGAGTTCTGCAACAGTGGCACCATTCACCAATGAATCATCTATGAACCAGATTTTTGTGTGGTAGCTGTTCTGTGCATTAGAGAGTGTTCAGCAGCATCTCTGGCTTCTATTCACCAGAGGCTGGTAGCACCACGATCACCTATGCATGACAATCGAAAATGCCTCCAGAGAGAAGCAAATATTCTACAGGGAACAATATCCCCCTCTCTACTCATTGGGAACCACTAGTTTAGACTTCGATATTACGTCTCATATAAAAGTTCATTTTGCAGCTTGCTTTACATGTTATAAATATTTTTAAAAGAATTAAAATTATGGTTTTGGCAGCATCTTTTAGATGACCTTATTGAAGCTCTATTAGAAACAGACCCATTGTAAATTTTAAATGTTATAGATAACAACATCAACATTTTAATTACATTTTTAATTTAATGTTATCATATTTGTTAGATCAACCTCTGTGGTTCAAGGTACTTTAATATTCTAACTTTTTCCCCATATTATGTACTAATAAACATTTCAGTACCTTTAACATTTAGCTACTTTCCCCATATTATTCTGACCTTCTTGAAAGAATAGGTAACTGGAACTTTCAAAACACAAAGTGGACTTTAAAAACAACTTTATATAAATAATGCATTTATAGTTTTCAGTGTATTCCTACACATGGGAATTATATTCTTACTGGTAATACTTACACAGATAATCTCCTTGGGAATCATACTAAAAGAAAATCATAAAAATAAAATAACTGCAAAGAAATTAGAGATTAAAAAAACTGAAAAAATTCATTGGGTTTCTCAAACCTAATTAAAAATAACCAGCCACGGTGAAGTTTATCATTGGTATTTTCTCTTAAAGGTAGCTTTAGAGTGAGGGATGTTACATGATGGAAGAGAAACTATGGGTGTTGGTAGAGAAAGATAGTCATTAAAATTGTTCTTCGCTGTACTTTCGTGTAGTCTTCTAATCTTCACAAAACCCTTTAACATCTCAGTTAATCTTTACAAACTTCAGTAGTAATAGCATTTAGTAAGAGATAATGTTTTACAAGATTTTCACTAGACCTAGTGACTATAATCTTGACATATATTTATTTATACCATGGGGGATTCTACTATCTAGAGCTTTTTAGAGAACTGTACCAATTCCTTGAAAAGGACTGGTTACACTTAAGCAAATATGTGTGCTCTTTTTTAGCTAACAGATAAAACCTTCAAGCTTCTACTCATTGAAAATTTATTAAAATCATTAAACTTGGTCAAGAGCATAGTACCTGTTCTGATCATTCTTATTCTTCTGATCAGCCTCTGAACATAAGTGTCCTTGCCCAAGGTTATCTGCAAGAGTAAGTCCTTCTTTGAGTCGGTATTTATTAACATTTGCAAATCTCTTGTTCTACATCTGTGAAAATATTTAATCTTTCCTGTAAGTATTTATTATACCCCTCCATCTCCTTCTGTATTCTCTGCAAAATACAAGTTACTAATTTTGAGAGAATGGACTGTCTGTGTGGTTCTGCCTTGATTTCTGTTTCTCATATGAAAATGCTGTTGTGTCTAGTTTCAGGGCTTCACAAGAAAGGAACATTTAAAATTCCTTCTGATGAAAAGTATATGCCTCTTGATAGTACCGGATCACAAAGAAAGCTCAAGTAGTTTTACATTAGGGCACAACCTTTAGTCATTAAAGCTTAGTTCACACTTGTTTCAATAGAAGCCACCATTTTGTCTATATTTTAAGTAAGTAGAAACTAAGACTTAACATGCTTAAGCAACTTACTCAGGATTACCCAGCTATTAACAGGTGGAGGCAAACTAAGTGCTTTTCAAATTTACGTTCTGTGTTGTTTCACCACCACATAGCATTTTGTCTTCCAATGCACGAGAGATTGAAGTGGGTAGGTTTTTGTTACATCCATGAAAAACTCGTTCCTATCTCCTGAATTCCACAGTGGGTTCAGGCTGAGTTATTTTAAGAGGCCTGGCAACTTCAGACCTTCTAAAAATTACTTATAAATTTTTAATTCTTCATTTTACTTGATGAATATATCAGAATAAATTACTTTCCATTTGTGGAAAATGAAGGAAATTGTGTTTACTGTAAATTTTCTTCCCCCATTTTGTAATGCTTTATCTAAATACTTGCCATAAATATCCACAACTAACCAAAACACCCTATTAAAATCTTGACTACATCAAACTCTATAGGTCAATATATATATAATACCTATATTGGATGTTTACTGTCTTCTAATTGATATTTATCATTAAATAATTTCATTTGTCCTATATGACATATAATTGCTCAAGTTCCTTTTTCATTTTTTATCATTGAAAAAAGAGCTAAAAGGTGAGTTAAAAGCTTTATCCATTTAAATTGTCCTTAATCGTATACTTCTAATTAACAGATTTATTTTCTTTAGGAAAAAAAAAAAAAGTGTTCTTTTGGATTCCTTGAAAAATCTTTATTATTTTCTTTAATTCATGTTAACATATTCATATAGGTACTATTAAATCAAAATAAAAGTACAGGTATAAAAAGGAAAAAAACATGGAAAAAAAAGGTGCAACATTTTTAATATTTCAGAATATGTCAAAACTTTATCAAGTATTAAAGTTCCAAATGAGGCTGTGCCAGTAAGTATGGGGAGATAAATGGGGAAACTTTGATCTCAAAAAGTATACCAAGGTGCCATGTTGAAGCAACTCTAAGAAATATATTAGTAAGTTTGAGTTAATAGTTTAGAAAAGCAAATTTGAACATTTCTTCACCCGTTTACATCTTTCTTGACCTTACATTGCTCTGTGTGTCAAGTCTAAAACCATTAACAAAGCCTATGATAAGAGTGATATTAGTTTATTTGTTATCAAAATTTGGAATTTTTGAGAGTTCAAGTAGGTGATAAAAGTACATCAAATTGATTTCATTATATTGGTGGACTTATAAAACATCTTTATTTGAAAATCTATTTTCAAAGTAATTTTTCTACAAAGTAAAAATTCTTTGGAGTAAGAGCATCATGTTTCCGATCATGACCACTATTTGGACTCTTCCTTACACCGCTCCTTGATACATGAGGAGGAAGTTGTCCCTCCTTGTGGTAAGAGAGGTGAGATATTGCTGATTGTTCTTCATATTTCAACACAAGTAAAAGTTAGAATGGTTGCTACATATGTGACTCTCACACAGTAACCGAGGAGATGTGGCAGAATCTGGAAATGGAGCTTACCAAACCTATCTGAGCTTATCTTAAGATGTAAATAAATTTTAAAAACTCTGAGTCTGGTCAACAGGGATAAAGTGGACACTCTACTGTGGAGGCCCCTCATGTTCTGGCCCCTCCATGCTGCTCAGCCTCATCTCATGAGACCCTCCCATGGACTTTTGCATTTTATTCATATTGGCTGCTTCACAGCTTCTGAGAGGTTCTGTGTGCCTTCCCGCCTCCGCACCTCTGCACTGCAGCCCTCCCAGTATCCTCCCTCTAGCCATCCCTTTATTCAGTTAACTCCTGTTTGAGGTTCAGATATCAATTCAAACAGCACTTCCTAAGTGAAGTCCTCCCTGGCTTGGCTCAGGGCTCTGTATCTTTATGTTAAGTGCCTTCATAGAAGCCCATTATTTACTTTTGAAATACTTTCCCCAACGTAAAATGACATGTGTCAGTGTGAATAACTAATTAATAATCAATTCATATCTGTCTTATCCAGGAGACTGTAAGTGCTATGAGAGCAAAACCTTATGAAATTTATCACACTCTATTATCCTTAAGGTTTATCAGGTAGTAATCACTAAAGTAATATTGTTGGATGAATAAATAAATGAGACAAGCATAGCAGTTAGTCAAAAGTGTCAATTTCTTCCCCCAAAAGGAAATTTAAAGAAAGAAATTTTCATATGGAAATGAAATTATTTCCAGAAGACCAGAAGACTTCACAGGAGAGGTGACACGCCAAGCATTCATTATAGCCTATCACTTCCACTTTCTCTCTTTTCTCCTTAGAAATGATTGTTTTATCTCTCTTTCTCTCTTTCTCTCTCTCTCTCTCTCTCTCTCTCTCTCTCTCTCTCTCTCTATATATATATATATATATATATATATATAGCAAGCTTTCACTAGGAATCTAATTGGCATTTTACACTTAACTGAATAAAATGAGGTCCTGGTCAAATAATGGCAGAGGTTTTCAAAGCAGTGCTATTGGAAAAAAACCCACCGCAGGTTCTTTCTATGCACTGGATTTCTAATATGTTTGTGAAGATAATGGTGCCAACTCTATATACACAGCTATTTTCTTTAAAGAAATGAAAATTAAAGAATAAAAGCATCTTTCTAAGGTTAAACCCAGAAAATTTTTAATAATTTAGGGAACAGTCATGTCTCTTCTTGTATTTTCACCTTTTAAATCAGTAATAACCTTAGATACAATTTAAATTTATTTATGCAACTTATATTTTAGTTACCAAGTAATAAGTTTTTTATATGTTTGCTTAAAAATTAGCTTATTCTTACTAACCTCTGTCCTCATTTTATACAGCATGTATATACAAGGAACATTTTTCATGGCTTGATATGTTAACAAAAGAGATTTTATGTCTCAGTGTTCATTATATTAAATTGAACAATTGCTCTAAATACTCTTCACATACAGTTTTTCTCCTTCACCTTTGTTCCTTTTCTATTATCTTTGTATGGCTTGCAATCATCTAGAGTTAAAAGCAGTGATAAAAATAAGCCCATGACATTCACTCACACCCACAGAGGTCATTTTATCCTTCATTTTTATATATTTCTAGTTCTCTCCACCTTTTGATACTGATTTTATTCTTTAAATTATTCTTTTAAGTACTGAAAAAAATCAGCTATGAAAATATTCCTAATGGAAATGTGTTAAAAACATGAAGTGTAAATATCTTAAATGCCTATGTTAAATATTGGATTGGGATTTTAGCCATAATAAAATAGGGTAATTATTTAGCTATTACCTCAGAAGATGTGAGAAGGTGTGAGGATATATATACATATATATATATATATATATATATATATATATACACACACACACACACACACACACACGTACGTATATATACATATATACATATATATACACATACATATATATAAAATATGAAATTATTTGAATGTAAGGTGATTCTTACACCATACATGGATAGGATAGGGTCTGGAAAGAGAGGTGGAATATTACTATCTTTCATACTTAAAAACATGTGAAAGTTAGAATTGTCTCTGCATATTCCTATTTTAAGTGTTTATTTTGCTGACATTATTTTAGAGGAAAGTCCTGAAAGTGGAAAAAATCTACTTTTTATTGAGAACATATTGTCTAAAATAAATTATATATATTTAAGTTTTTTTAATGTTTATCAAATTAATGTTTAAATGATCTTTTACATAAGCCATTAAGTATACCTGGGATTTGGGTATACTATCTTTCATTCTTTTATTTATTCAACAAATGTTTACTGAACATTTTTTATATGACAGATACTTTCAAGGTCTTGGGAATGCATCAGTAAATAAAATAGAAAAAGTCCTTACTATTATGGATCTTGGGTTTTAGACCAGGAGTTAGCAGTGGCCACAACCTGTTTTTGTAAATAAATTTTTATTGCGATACACTCACATTATTTGTTTGCATATTGTCTAAGGCTGCTTTAATGGTATGTCAGAGTTGAGTGTAGTATAGAGACCATATGGTTCTCAAAACCTAAACTCGTTACTGTCTGGCCCTTTTGAGAAGAAGTTTACTGATCCCCATTCTATATGAAAGTAATATAAGAAAAGATAGCTATCCTCTCCCATAAACTATCCCAGTGTAATATATTGAATTCATTAAAAATGTTTCTTATAATTTGGTATCTGGTAATTTTTTCTATGGATTTCCCTTTGATATACAGTTACTTCTTTGCTATAAAATTATTTGAAGTTAGCCATATTTTTTCACCTGGAAATTTCAATTCTACTCTAGAGTGGTTTCAACAGCAATGAAAAATGGTTTACATGAATGATAAATGCTTCACCTATTGTTGATTTACATCTATTTAAGTATTTATTATGCTGACATTATTTTAGAGGAAAGTCCTGAAAGTGGAAAAGTGGAAAAAGATCTATTTTCTATTGTGAACATATTGTCTAAAATCTAGACTAACAGATATAAGTTCTGATATTTTAAAGTACTGTTTACAAGTCCAATGAGATTATAACACAAAGTAATGTTTATCCAATTGTTGAATATGTTATATATATATATATATATATATATATGTGTGTGTGTGTGTGTATTTCTGCATTTCAAATATTCAAGACAATTTGGAAGAACATTTTTCCTATGCATATAATAATCATTAGTAATGCTTGTTGAGAACTTCCATATTGAGCACTATTTTAAGTAGTTTACATCAATTATGTAATTTAATATACACAATAGCCCTATAAGATAAGCACTATATTATACATATTTTACTGATAAGGGGAGTGAAATATAGGAATTAAATAAATCACCCAAATAGTAAGTGTCAGAGCTGGAATTTGAGTCCAGGAAGTATGTTTCTAAAGTCTATTTTTATCTTTATTTTGAAGAGGCACTTGTTGTTTTTTTGAAACTTTCAAATAGAAGACAATGGTCTCCAAATTTTTGTGACTAAAGAGCCCATCAGTGAAAATTATGTACCTCAATAAATGTATGATTTCATCCTGAAAAATAATATGCATTTACTTGTTTACTAATATTGTATACACATTACATTATACATTATACAGGGTGGGGCAAAAGTAGGTTTACAGTTTTATGTGAAACACAGATTTTATTCTTGCATTATTTATTAATTACTGTATTATTTTCCATATGAATAACTATAAACTTACTTTTGCCCTACCCTGTATATAATGTGTGTTATAACACTCAAAAATATAACCTAAAAGGAAAGATGTAATGACAATATTTATATATGTTTCATATAGCCCTCACTAAAGTATTAGTATTTTATTTTTTAACCAAATATTGATTATTCTTTTAATACAACGACACCAAGAATAGCCCTAAGTTCAATTTATTTTAATACTTAATTTTTATCAGAGCTGAAACTTCACAAAATTACATTAAATCTGTACTTTAGCATAACTGTGTAGCAGATACCACACTGACTTCTCTGAGCCACTCATTTCTTCAAATTTTTAATAAGGTTTCCTAATTGCACTTTCTAATAGTATTAGTGAAAAAAGTTTTTTTCTTTATTTTCATTGTTGACATTATGATAGATGTCCCCATTTCACTCCCTTTGCCTTTCTCGTCCAGCCACCTTCTCGCTGGCCATACAAATTTTATATTTAAATTTATGTAAATATAAATTTAATGTAATTTTAAATATAAATTTAATTTTAATTTTATAAATTTAAATCCATAAATATAAAGTTGTATTAAATATAAATTTTATCTTTAAATTTATAAAGAATGCATTTAAGTTTGTTCCCTAATATTTTCCATGTATTATTTCAGTTACTTCACTATGAAGAACATAACTTTCCTCCAACAGTACATAACTTTTTAAAAGTCTTACCATTAAGTAGAAAACGTTAAAAGACTTTGAAACATGTGTTATTTATTGACTTTAGAAAAATTATGCATTTACTTGATATGCATGACTTTAAGTATGATTGAAAAGTGTGGATCTAAATGCATACTTCAAATAGTTCTCTCAATAATTTGAATTTTTAAATAACATGTTATTAAATCTGGTAGATCTTCATGGGTTTTAATCTGGCTGACTTACATGTACTTGTAACTTGGCTGGCAAATAACTTACTGTAGGACTAGGGAAAAAGTCAGTCCTGTCATTTTTGCATTTGAATATTCTTTATCAGTATTAATTTAAGCCACAGTGCACTTGGAGGCATCTTGGGTCGTCTTCTGGGCTTGTAACTTATATGTGACTCTGACATGTTAAAAGTAGAAGTACATTGTCATCTTTATTTAAAGTAGTAAACTTTAATGTTTTCCTTAGAAAAATATCAGTGGGAATTCTAGTGTGTTCTTCCTGTGCCCTGATAGATTATTTTGGCAGTGCACTTTGGAGATCACTAATGTGAACCCAGTAACCATATTCAAAATCTAAGGGGTAGAATGTTGTTTACTAGCACAGGAAGAATTACCACCTTCCTAAATCCTTTGACACAGACATCAGTGAGGGCAGGTATTTCCATCGAGGTCGCAGGCATAACATACTAAATCCTCTTCAGCATTAACAAGGCCTTCATCACTAGTACCAAAGTTCAATGGACACTAACACCAATTAACTAACCATACCACTACTCATTAATGTTTTATTCTTTTACTTTTAACAAGTTCTAAAATGAAGGAACTGTTAGCAGTTAATATAAATAAATGTATGAACAATTAAATTATTCAAATTTTAGATGCCGATTTAACTTCTCTTTACTAGTCCTTCATTTTTAGTTTGGTAGCTTTGTAAAGTTCTTAGGAACATAAACTCTAAAACCTGTCTACTCAGTATGAATCGTGGCTTGGCTACTCCCGAACCATGTCACCTTGGGCAAGTTATTTTACCCCTCTATGCCTCTGTTGTTATAACTGTTAAATCAATATAATGATAATGATAATATTAAGAAGAAGAAGAATTACTTCATAATGTTGGTGTGAGGATTAAATGAATTACTAAAATACAGAAGACTTAGAATAGAATCTGGCACATAGAAAATACTACTTTATTCCAGAACAACCATCCATCCAGTTGTACACCAGCCAGTCAATGCTTGGTGGAAGAACACTATTGTCTTCTAAAGTGTGTACCTTGAGATATTAATGAAGCATCATAAACGCTGTTAGTATCCCAGAGTAATCTATGAAGGATGCTATTCTCTTACGATATTTAGAGGCTACTTAGATAGATTTGTATTTTCAGATAATTTCAGATGTTTCAATGTTTCAAATTACTCTTACTATATTTTTTTCATGTAATTATAGACAATTGTAGACTTCACTCCCATTTTTTTTGTGGTCTACTCTCTCCTGAGCCCGGTGTTAATAACCTGAGCAGAGGAGTATCTCTTAGCTCTGTAGATATTTCCAAGGCTCTGAAATCCTGAGTGTAGGGAATGTTAAGAAGATGGGGTTTGTGATGTTAAGAGAGAAATATTTCTTAGCATTTTCATGTAGAGTCTGCAGGGAAAAAATTTATTCCACTCTGCAACTCTGACAAGAGGTCAACAAACACACTGACATTATAACTCCTATTAGTTTTCACTGAATTTATACTAATAAAATTTCACATCAAAGCTTGGAAAAATGTATTTGTAATTATTACTTAATTAACAAAAGCTTTTAGCAAGTGCCCACACAACCATTGCTTCCTGGCACAGCTTCACCGTGTACACTGAGGTGAAGGAGTTCTATCAAGCCTGGGTGTATTCTTTACTCAAACCTTTTAGATACAATTTCATCTCTCTCTCTCTCTCTCTCTCTCTCTCTCTCTCTCTCTCTCTCTCTCTCTCTCTTATATATACAACACACACACACACTTTAATTCGATCAGGCTCAGCACATACACACATGTTTCACAACAGTTGTCATAGCTGAAAACTTACCCCCTCTGCCTTTGACAGCTCTTTTCAAATAGTTATGGATCTGCCTACCTGGCTGAGGGTGATGTCTTTGGGGTTTTCCACTAAGAAGCTAGCATCCTCAGATAATTTATTGTTTACCTGAAATTCAATCTGACTGGGCATCCTTTATTTTTATTTACTAACCTGGCAACCCTATGATAAGGGCCTAAAAAGGCAGGTATTGTAGACAAGAAAATTGACAGACGCTTGATAGTACAAACTGCATTTACGACTTCCTGGGAAGGAAATCATTTACTAGAACATAGAAGGATAATCTACAAATAATAAAGAAGTTTTTATAAAATTGACTGCTCACCAAATATCTAGAACATTAATAAGTTATTGACAAATTGATATTTTAAACTGGATATTAAATGTTTATTTAAAAATAGGAAACACTATAATTGTAAGGTATTTCACATATATTTTAACTATGTGTTAGTTTTCTATTACTGTCACTAATTACTACAAACTTGGTGGCTTAAACAACACAAATCTATTAGCCCACAATTCTATAGTCAAAATTCCGGATAAAGTGTGGGCTGGTTCCTCTGCTTACAGTCTCATTTGAACAAAATCAAGGCATCAGCCATTCTGGAAGATCTGAGGGAAAATTTATTTTCATGCTTATTCTGGTCATTGGCCAAGTTCAGTTTTATGCAATTGATTTCCTTGCTGGCTATTGGAAGAGGGGTCAGTCTCAATTTGCAGAGGTCTCCCACATTTCCTGACTCATGGTCCATTTTGTCTTCAATTTTCTCTGACCTCCACTTCTGTCTCATCTCTCCTGCATTTTCTTATGCTACGTCTCACTAAATCTCTTCTCCTTTCCTCTGTTTAAGGTCTCACAGCTTTACATTGTGCCCAACAGGATAATCAGAATAACTTCTTTACGTTTAAGTCCACAACCTTAATTTTATCTGCAAAATACCTTTTGCCATATTCATGAGTTCCAGACATTAGAATATGAACAAATTTTGTAGAGGAGACATTATTCTGCTTCGCACATACTTCAATACTCTGTGATTAGCATTGTAACTAAGCATTTACTAGGATGACTTTAATTGGAAAGTAATAAAAAAAGATAATTAGAAGACAAAATTCCAACAACTTGATTCCAATCTAGCTAGTGGACAATTTTTTTAATTAAAAATTATTTTATTTTATTTTAAAGCTTAAGTTGAAAACTACTCAGTTATCTCTGCAGAGGTCAAGAGGTTGAGAATGAGGTGATGGTTTTTATGGCCTCTCAGTAGTCCAGAAAAAACTCACTTTTTGTCCTTTGCAGAAGTAGATTTGTCCTAGGCCAGTTAATTTAAAGGCAATAAAACTAGTTGAAAGGACACAGTAGTTGTGATCATGACACATTCTTAAATGAACCAGATTCAGTTTGCTATATATAAAAAATTAAAGACTAAGTCTAAAAGTGCTGTAAGAGAAATTTTCTCATTTTTTCTGGCATGATCTGACATCAGCATATAGATGATTTCATCAATTATTGAGGAAAAGACTAAGAAAAGAAAAATGACTGATTGGGGTGCTTCATTTTGAAGTCTGAATGTGAAGCCCTTGGCTTGAATGTACCTGTAAGTCTAAATCTTTCAGAATAGCTCCCACTTTCTCACCAGCTCATCTATTTAATTTTTTGTTTTTTTAAAAAAAGGCATTAAAACATTTTATTGCACTCTGTCAAACATCAGAACATGTGTGCCAAACTTTAAAGTAACTGCATAAGTCAATGAAGTTAAGGAACAGATCTCTGTATAGATAAATATCCCTTAAGATGAAGCAAGGGGAATGATTTTAAATTTAAAATATTACCTTTTCTCAAGGGTTAAGTTTTCATGACATTGAATTACTTTTTTCTCCAGTTATTTTTATTCTCTTTTGTATTCTGAAGTGCAGCAACGAATTCAGACTTCTTGTCATCTAATGTCCTTGTCTTGTTTATTCCTAGAAAAGTATTATAGACTCCTAGTTAACAAGTTAAAACTGTTTCTTAAAAATTGACACAAAAATGATTATGAATGACTTTGTTCATTTACAAGTCATTAATTAGCTCCTGTGCTGTTGTGGCACTAAAAGCTAGAGATAAATAACAAAGGAATCATAACTAACAAAATCAACACATGTAGGTAAACACTAATGAGTAAAAGTATGAGTAATTTTAAAGGCACCGTTTTCTTAAGGTTAATGTTAATGATTTTCTAATATTTAAAAAAATTACACATTCAAGTCAGTTATCATTGATCTATCAATGATGTAACCATTGCTTGTAAGCAGAGTGCTAATTGTATATTTCCAACTACATAACCTAAAATGCAGATATTTCTCTAGCTTCAGACATTACTTCTAAAATAATTATGAACTGTTTCTTATTACCAGAAATACTTTCAATTCTATATAATTTTGTTTTCAGTTTTTGTTTTTATTTCATCTCAGACCATTCATACTTATTTCATAAAACACTCACTTCCAAAAGATACTTTTCCATATCATGTAAAATGCAGTTTCAACTTAATTTCACCTCTAAGTAAATAAGATCATGTACATTTAGGTGATATTAATTCTTTACTTACAGTTTTTTTTACTCTATTAGAAAAGGGATTTAAACTACCTTACATATTTATGAATAAGGAGAGATTGCAGGCAGTGTAAAAAGAATAAGTGTAGATTTATTCAGTTACCCCGAGTTTACTGAATAGTATAACCTGATGTTAAATCTGGCTCTGGGTTTTGTTAAAGAAAAAATTACTTTGACATTTGTTAAAATCATAAGGAAGACATTATTCAGGACTACTGTGATGGGTGTCAAGACTGTTACAATAGGAGAGACAGATTCGGTTCAACTATGAATACAATAGGGACTTCTGGAGATTATAGCCAAGGAGGAGGCTGTGTTTTGGGGTGGGGAGGCACTATGTGGACAAGCAGCACTTAAGCAGAGGTGGTAAGGGAATGAGCTACGGGTATATCTGAGGGCCGGTGAGTACAGCCACCCTCAAGGCACGCTCGGTGTGCTGGAGGGAGGGCAGGGTGTCCAAGGTGAGCACAGTGAAGTGACCAGAGGAGTCGGATGTGAGGGAAGACTATCATTGCAGACCATAGAGGCCATTGTGAGACCTTCAGGTCTAACTCTGAGATAGGAAGCCACTGGAGGGTTCTGAACAGGGAAAGGGTCTGACTTACATTTGCAAGATATCCATCTGACTTCTGTAATGAGAATGGATTGCAGGAAGGCAAGCTGGAAAAAGGGAGACTGACTAAGAGGCTCTTCTAATAGCCCGGGGAGGCATGATGGCTTCCAGAAAAGGAGCTGTGAAGGCCATGAGTGATAGAGATATTCTGAATATATTTTGAAGGGAGAGGTGAAATGTTTGCTGTTAAATATGCCTGATAGGTAAGAAGGATGAAAAAACTTTTTTTTTCAGGTGGGCAAGATTGCAGCAAAAATAGGTTCTTTGAGGGAAGAATAGTAATTTGGATTTTGACATTTTTTAATTCAGGATGCCTATTAGATTTCCAAGTGGAAAGGTCATATACCACCAAAAATAGCATTTTGAGTTCCAGGATCTGATCACCTGAGAAATCCGTGTACATAGGTAGGTCCAATGACCAAGATCCAGAGTAGTCGTTTATTTCCCTGGGTTGCCATTCTTCGATTCTGGTCATTTAAGATTGGCTTAGAAATCATACATTAGGCTGTTTTCACCTCTGTTATTTTACTTTATTATGCAATTAACTGCATGGCCCTTATTGAATAGTATTTTACTTTCCTGTGGGCTGGGCATCTTCTCCATTGTACTGTAAGTTCCTTGAGGGAAGACCTATAGTACTTTTCCTTTGATTGCTGAGTAAAAGAATAAATTTAAAATTTTGCATTTAAGATAAAACTAACTATCTCTGTCTACCTCACCTACCTCATATCATGCTACTCTTCCCTGTGTTTACTATACCCTCATGACTTTTTCTATACCATTTTCCTTGATAGATTGCCTTTCTCCCTTCATTGTTGATCTGCTAATGCATTATAATTTATCAGGTATTGGTTTAAATGATAAATCTTAAAAGAAGTACTTCCAAAACTTCGTTCTAATAAACCACAATCTTGTCTCTCCTGACACTCTAAATTTGTGACTTACTACCATTTATCATAGTTTGTAGCTATATAAGTATTTATATGATTACTTTTTACTATTCGTTTTCTTAATAAGTTTATGAGAACAAAGGACAATGTCTGTTATATTCATTAATATGTGCCAGCTTCACCACTGTACAAGACACTTAATAGACCTTTTATAAATGCAAATAAAAAGTTCCATATATTTGTATTATTATCAATGATTGCAGATAGCACAATCAATGTGTGATTATTTTTATTACATAAAACCATAATATTTATTGATAAAAATGTTTAATCTATTTTCTCTTACAATTGGAAAAATGAGTTTACAGAATAGGAATCAGTTTCCTAGCTGTCCAGCAGCACCTGGTTTTTATAAGTATGCAAACAGTTTTCTTTTTGTACAAAAAAAAAAAAAGTGCTTTTCAGAACAAGATAACCCATAGGGTATGTCCCATTTCTACCCTTCACTGTTTTATCATATGATGTAGAAGAGCATGTCCACAATGTATATGCATTTCTGAGAAACAAAAGCAGTGTGAGAAACTACTTTTCAAATATATTTTGTCAAAAACAGAATTTTGAGAAACTTTATTTAGTAAGTATTATATAGTACTCATGTAAATAAATGATACATTAGAGAACAATTTATCATTTCATGTTGTTTTATCTTGTAACTCTTCCTTTGTTCAGATAACAAGTTTAATATAAACATCTTATAAAACTTACTTGAGCTCTCACTGGTATGGCTCAGTGGATTGAGCACCAGCTTATGAACTTTGAAGGTCATTGGTTCAATTCCCGGTCAGGGCACACGCCTGGGTTGCGGGCCAGGTCCAGGGCTGGGGGAGTGCCACATCAATGACTCTCTCCCTCTCTTTTTCCCTCCCTTTACCTCTCTCTAAATGTAAAAATAATAAAATCTTTAAAAAATTATTTGAAGATTTTTCAAATCAATAATGTTTTGAGTATATTATTTATAGTAACCAATTTTTAACATTTGTATTATTTAAATAATGGACATGTTTATAAAACTAAATTAACTGTTGTCTATTTAAAGAAGCAATAGCTATAGAAACTTATAAAATACTATGCATCCTTTTCCATAAGTAGTAAAGACTATTTATAAAACTAAATACTAAATTGTCATTTCAGTTAGTTATTTGAGCATATAATAAGGTGAAACTGTTAACTTCATCAATTTCAGTATACTTTATCTCCTCTCTGTAATTGCTAAAGGTTTTCTTTGTATGGAAACATTAATATAATTAGAATAAATTAATCACAATTAGAAGTAATAAACATTTAGAAGCAAGAATAAGGGACTAAACCCTTATTTTTCTAAGATTTTTCTCTCAGGAGCCTCTCCATGGAAAAGTAACAGCAAAAAACTATATGAATCATTATTTTATGCTGACTTTTATAATAGTAATAATTATTAAATTTTATTTTGAGAAGCTATATAAAACTCCTTAAAACATAGATGAAAGAACAGAATTTACCATATGAGCTTTTGAAATACTACTGTAAGAATTAGCAGAAAATAAAAATATTGCACTTTGCTATTATTACAAAATGGCTTTTGAATATCTGTTTGGATTAATAAAATATATTCAATAAAGTATTAATATACAAATTATTTTCATAGTACAATCACCTTAAAATAGGTGTAAATTCTGCCCTGACCAGTGTTGCTCAGTTGGTTGGAGTGTAATCCCATAAACCAAAAGGTCACGATTTGGTTCCCAGTGAGGACACATACCTAGGTTGCAGGTTCTGTCAGGGATTGTAAGATGTTTTTCTCTCACTCCAAGGTTTCTCTCTCTCTCTCTCATTCCCTTCTCCTCTAAAACCAATAAGCATGTCGTCAGGTGAGAACTAAAAAAAAGGTGCAAATTCTGTGTATTCTTTCTAGCCATTATTAGAAAATATAGATATTATGATGATAAATGTTTATCAATAAAATGTACATATACCTTCAAACAAACATTTATTAAATTGATTAATATTTTAAAGTTTCTGTAGTTAAATCTAGGAAAAGGAAATCTCAGCATAAATATTAGGAGAGAGATTTAGATGAACTGTATAAAAGAAAGTACATTCAAAAATTTTCTAGCAATAGAAATTGAGGGTGTTTATTGAGGTTTTCCTAATTTCCTTTTAACTTCTCTTTTTCAACTTAAACTTTTAAAGGATTGACAGAATTATCACTAACACTTTTCCTTAAAGAAACAAAACACATTTAATGAACACAAATTTGATTTCTCAAGTGTTCATAAAGTTTTAAAACCAAAATTTATTTTCATATATATACTGATCATAGTATTGGCAGCAGATAATACTCATCAATCTATAGATGTCATCATTAACACTAAAGAATTTTCTTGAACCAGATTGCTTCATACAATCTGCCAAATTGTACTAATTACCGTGTGTACTTACAACTTTGAGCAGTATTATAAAGATAAACAACAGATTTGTTTTCCTAAATGTACCAGAGTGTTTGTACTTTGTAATACACATAAAAATGCCATAATTTTCTGGTTTCTGTTAATTTGAAATCTTTACTATTTGTTTATTTCCTTTACATGTATATAATTTACTGTAAGAATTATCTCTTGTTTGAAATGAATTTATTTTTCTCAGGTTAATCTCTTGGCTTTTGGATTTATCATATACAAAGTTTTTCGTCACACTGCAGGGTTGAAACCAGAAGTTAGTTGCTATGAAAACATAAGGTAAATGTTCCTTAAATCTATTCTCTTTAGAAATTAAAAGCTTTAGTAACAAAGTACAAGTAAGTTTTGGAAGGACAATTTTAAATGATTTTTATACCTTCTTCCTCCACGTTTAAAATAGTTATTGTTAAATAGCATTTAATATGTTTAATAAGCCTACAATCACCACTGCTCAATAAGTAAGTAGAACAATCTATTAAATGAAAATACACTTTAAAGATGGTAAGCTGCACTACTTTATAGTCTACCGCTGACCATTGTGATTTTCTTTGAATAACGATTTTTCTCCCTAAGATTACCCTCCTTGTCATTAAAGGGACTGCATTAAGTCCATTTTTAATTTATTCTGTTCGTTTAAATAACCACAACAAGAGCGGAAAATGATCACTTATGATCTTTAGTTCTGCTTTGCTGGAACTTACGCAAGGAACATTTAGGGTGACCTTCAGTCTGCCCTTCAGCGCACAGAAGCTGAACCACATACCTGCCATTCAACCTTGCCTGTACACACCTGTCTTTTCCAAGTCCTTCTGGTTTTCCATTGTGCCTTAAGGTTCCTTCTAGCCATCTTTCAGGAAAACGACCTTCATTCTTTCCCTAGAAAGATTGCTGTGGACCGCACATCCAACCACGGTACCAGGCCTTTTATCTCGTGGGCTTTTATTACCTTCGAAAGTCATTCCCAGTTCCTCAGAGCTTTTTGGTAACAACCAGAGCCCAAGCATGTCTCCTTTAGGCACGACATTCCAGTCAACATCTTGGTCAAAAAAAACCTCTATTAACAACTGGTCTTATTAGTTTTATGCAAAGAAACTTATGTCATTAATTACTTCTTTAGAATGCCAAACTCAGAGTGATCAGATATGGGGGGAAATATACAGTGTGAAGGAAAATCCTTGTCCTTCAAATATTCACTGAACTGGCATTTCCATTCTTTATATTTTCATTTTTCCCCCACAAAAATTTTTTTTTCCATTACAGTTGTCCCACTTTCTTCCCCTTCTTGCTTCCCTGCACCCTATCCCCCCCTTCTCCCACATTCAGTACCCACTCAGTTGTCCATGTCCGTGGGTCATTTATACATGTTCTTTGACTAGACCCTTCCCCTTCTTACCCCCTTTGTCTTTCAGTGTTGTCATTTTAATTATGATGTGTCTTGAAGTGGGCCTGTTGAGGTTCATCTTCATTGGGACCCTCTATGCCTCCTGGACTTGTGTGACTCTTTTTCTCCTCATGTTAGGGAAGTTTTCTGTCATTAGTTTTTCAAAGAGGTTTTCTATCCCTTGCTCCTCTTCTTTTCCTTCTGGAATTCCTATGATACGGATATTATTAGGTTTCATGTTGTCCTGCAGCTGTCTTAGAACCTCTTCAGTCTTGTTTAGTCTTTTTTCATTTTGTTGCAATGTCTGGGAGTTTTTGTCTAAGTTGTCTTCCAGCTCGCTGATCCTATCTTCTGCTTCCTCTAGCCTGCTTCTAATTCCTTCTACTGTGTTCTTCAATTCAGAGATCATATTCTTCATTTCCTCCTGGCTCTTATTGATAACTTCTATGTCCTTCTTCATGCTAGTGTAATTCTCAGAAAGTTCCTTGTAGTTTCCCTGGAGTTCTTTGTAGTTTCTGCTGAGGTCATTGAGCTTCTCCATAATCCATGTTTTAAATTCCATATCTGATAGTTGGCTCCCCTCTATTTCATTTATCACTCTTTCTGGGGATTCTGCCTTTCCTTTCGATGGGGGGTTGTTTCCCTGTCTCCCCATTTTTGTGACTCCTGTTGTTTGTTGGTGCTTCTTAGAATGATCTGCACTTCCTGGATCTGCCCCTGGTGGCGTCAGATCCTGTACCAGTCTGGGCCCAGCCAGCCTGTTGGAGACTTCCAGGGATCTACTGCCTTTGTCTGACTTCTTTAGTTGTTAATCTATTCAATCTGTGATTAGCCATCAGGCTTAAGGACCGTGGGTGTGGCAGCTTAATTCCTGTAGGCAGGGCTTTTGCTTCCCCTCAGGCTGACGCCACTTGGAAGGGAGTGGCCTGCCTGCAGTGTGGGGATGAGTCAGCACTGGGACCAGGTCCGCTGCTCCCCCAGTTCTCCCCTCAATGCCACCGCGCCAAACTCTCCCCAAGTGTCTCCAGTCCTCTCTGTCTTCCCTCTGCTTGTGCCCAGGGTAAATGGGGGCCAAAACATTTTCGTATGTGATCCGCTTAAGAGCTCTTTTTCTCCAGCTGTTTCTCTCTGGCTGGCAAGAAACCCTGTGGCTTTTTGCTTTTCGCAGCTGGATACTATTTTACTTTCCACTCTGTTGCTGTAGGCTGGGAAGCCCAGCTGTGGGTTTAGACCCTGCCCTTCTCAGGGAGAACCCCCGGCTGCTGAGCTGTTTCTCAGTCCCTTCAGCTGCCACCTGTGTGAGCCCAGCCAGCCCTTTCACATCTCCGCACTCCCTACCGGTCACATTGTGATGTAGCGGCCTTTTCTGTCTCTCCGTGGTTATAAGACTTTTCTCCAGCTAGTGTTCAGTTGGTTATTCCAGATGATTTCTCCAAAATTAAGTTGTAAATCCAGACTGGTCCTGGGAGGAGGTTAGTGTAGCTTCCACTCACTCCTCTGCCATCTTTGATCTCTCCTAGAACAATCTTTTTAAGCATACCCCTCTTTGAAATAAAAGCTGATAACCATTTTAAGCAAAGGTGAGCCTTCGTGATTTTCTTTTGCAAACATTTCTCAAAGCTTCATTACTATGTTTTCTTGTGATTCCTAGTTTGCTTATTGCCATGATTTTTCCTTTGATGCTCTGTTTTTAAAAACTGATTTATTGAGTTCTTGTAAATAATTTGTTTAGGAAAATCTGAAGTGTTCAGTAGGGGACCTTAGACAAAACTGATGTTGAGTTGCTTGTGAACATGCCTGTAGTTTCAATAACTTCCACGAGATTTATAGTTAAGATTTAGCAAATGTTTGATCAATTACTTTCTTTTACCCCCCACCTTTTGTAGTTTCATGTAGTGTACTGGTTTAATAAAGTGAAAAGTGACTCATTTTCTAAAGTATACTGCTAAAACATCTTCTGCATTAAAGAAGGCTGAAAATGAATGAGAAAATAATTAGTAGTTGCCTCATTCATAAGGCGGTGTCCTCAGTGAGCAGGATTGAATAGTTTTACCAAAAATCACAGCAAATAAGCTGAAAATAGGTAAGAGTGAGTGTGTGCATGTTTTTTTTTTGTTTGTTTGTTTTTTAAATCAGCATTCTGGCTGCATTGCAAAAGCAAAAAAAAAAAATCTAGTTTTATATCTTACACTTTCTCCTCTACTAAACCTGAAAAGGAAAAAACAGAAGCTTCCTTTGATGTCAGTCATATGCACTGACCAGTTTGCTTGGTATACTTTTCAAGGTTTCTTAAAGAAAATATTTCCTAACAGATATGTGTCTTACCTCTGGGAATTCTTGCAACATTACACTTGAAATCAAAGCATACATACTGCAGATAAAAATATGTTAATATTAAGAAAATTCCTTGAAAATATCATATTTTAATAATGCAACCTTGATTTTGGCAGCTCATCCCTGCCACAGTGCAGTAGCAATCCCTAAAGGTGGTCCCATGGAACTGTGCAGAGTTTGTCAGTTTCAATATTGTTATTGTTCTTTGCAAAAGATTTCTTGTTTACACCAAAAAGCTCATTTCCCACATAATTTGAGAAATTTGGGGATGTGTTGAGTATCCATAACTTTCTTGCCTGGAATATTTTATATATGCTGTAGGTCTTGTGCGAGAGGCGCCCTTGCTCTTCTGTTCCTTCTTGGTACCACCTGGATCTTTGGGGTTCTCCATGTCGTACACGCATCAGTGGTGACAGCTTACCTCTTCACCATCAGCAATGCCTTCCAAGGGATGTTCATTTTCTTATTCCTATGTGTTTTATCTAGAAAGGTAAGCAATTCATGATTTTGGTCAATTCTATAGTATCTTCATTTAACATCATTTACCAAATTGATAAAAATTCTCATATTGATGACTTGAACCTTTATTGCCAAAATGCAGTACATTTTAATATCAAAAAAATCAGAACACCTAGCTGTTCTTAGGAAAATATGCTTTTAAAAACTTGTTATTAGGAATATAAATATAGCTTATATTCACTTGAGTTTTTTCTCACAATCAGAAGGCATGAATAATTTTAAAAAACAAATATAACAATTTAATGTTATTTGAAAATAATTTGATGTGATTGTTGCAAGTATGTTTAATATCTCTCTCTTCCCTTTTCTTTTATTTATTTTTCAGATCCAAGAAGAATATTATAGGTTGTTCAAAAATGTGCCTTGCTGTTTTGGATGTTTAAGATAAACAAAGGGAACCACGGATAATTACTGCTGCACAAAAATAAAAAAGCCAAGCTGTGGATGGCCAATGTGTAAAACTTACTCAAATTATTCAATTATTATTACTAGGTAATCATAGTTTAAATCAGTTTTCTGTTTACAGTGTAAGAACTTTATATACTAAGAGGTGAAATTATGTACTGTATAGCTGTAGTATGCTTCCCTATATGACTTAGTTATGTCAAGAATAGTATTGCAGACATTTGGAAAGTAATTGGTTTTTCAGATGTGATATCACTATACTCAAGGAAAGATTTTCTTTCTCACACAAAAATATATGAATGTCCTGAAGGAAACCACTGGCTTGATATTTTGTGACTCATGTTGCCTTTGAAACTAGTCCCCTATCACCTTGGTAATGAGCTCCGTTACAGAAAATGGAACATAAGAGAATGAAGGAGCAGAATATAAAACAGTAGAATGGGAATGGCTGTTATAACAATAGATTGTATTTTGAGTAAACTTGTATTTTTTTGTAAACTAGATGAAAAACTACAGAGATAAAATAAAGAATTGAATGAATACATCTTACTATTTTGTGAATTGTTCTGAACGTAAAATTCTGCTAAAATAACCTGGACCTATATTGGTTTTATCCATTTTCTTTTCTGATAATCTAAAAATCACACAACTTCACAAAAGAAAAAAAAAAACACATTTCTGCTCTGTTTTTAGGTTAACATTAGAATAAGATATATGCTATTGCTATACTTCTTTCACAGATTGTGACTGCAAATGCTTAATCAGTAATACATAAATGTGTCAAAATATAATATTGTTCATGCCTGTAAATGTTGTTCATGCCTGTAAATAAAGCTAAAGTATTCTATTCTATAACCTTTCAGTGTAGTGCAAAATATCATATCTCATTATGAGGTCTTTATTTTTTTAACTTTAGAAATATTGTAGTTCACATTGTAATATTCCCTTTTAACATACTATTTTTAAAAGGGCATTGTAAATATGAAAGTATTCATAAAGTGAATTGCAATTTTTTTCTGTTCAGAAAAGTACACACTTAAAATGTTATTTATAACAAAGAAATCACTAAGAACTATAGAAGTTTTTACAGTGGATCTATTTTCTGACAGGTTCCTGCTATCTATTAAAGCATAACTGCTTAAATGTATGGCTTCTATCTATTTTCAGATCTTCTCATTAAAATGAAGAATCAGTGACTAGATTTCAAAAATATGTCATTGTTCTGCACCTACCTGTAAAACTATTTCAATGCACTAAATGTTATGATTTTAATTTCTCCAGCTATTGAAACACAGTCTGTCAAATCTGTCCCTAGCAAATAAAATGTTATCTAAATGAATCCTGCTATTGCTTTGCTGAGTCGCTTTCTCAAGAAAGATGAGCTATCTGCCAATATGGCATATGCATTTTTACTCTTAATAACTTTTTATTATATTTTTGATCTCTTACAAGGTAAACCTATGACCTGTTATTGTCATTGTCATTATAGGACAGTGTGATAGGAATGTCATATGAGAAAGTAATCTGTTCAATCGATGTATACAAAATTAGACATGGTAGGCAGAATGATGGCCCTCCAAAATGCCCACACCAGTCTTTACAACCTATGACTATTTTACATTGCATTGAGAGGAGAAGTAAAGATAGCTAATCAGCTGACCTTGATATGGGAGGATTATCATGAATTATCTGGTTGGTCCAATATAATCACAGAATTCCTTATAGGTAAAAGAGGGAAGCAGAACAGGTAAGCTGTCAGAAAATAAAACCTGAGTTCTTTAGCATAAAATTTCAGTCCCTCTCATATCAGCTTACCGTCCTGGTTTCCACTATTGACTTCTCAAATTTCTTCAGTCATACCAAACTGTTTATTTTTCCCAAAACTTACAATAGTTTACCAAATTCGCTATTTCCGGAATTTTCTCCTTTTTACCACCCGACAAACATCTACTTGTCCCTAATGTATCTTTCTCTGTGAAACCTTTCTTGATTCACACAAAGAACCACTTCTACCTTTGTGTCACCAGTCCATCAGGTAACTTGTCTATTTTAACATTTATCACAATGTATTGCAATCATTTAGCCTGAGCTCAGGACATTCCCTGTACCAAGTTTTGTTCTTCTCTGTTTTTGCTTCCTGAATCAATATCACTGCTTCTGCTGTCTGGTGACCACATGATTGATGTGATAAGAGGTTCTGGACCCTCTGAACAGTCTGGATTTGGGTCTTTCATGTTATTTATTTCATACTGAAAGTCCACTGGATGAAACAACTTTTTCAAGTAAAGCCCTCTATGCTTGCCTCTAACTGCCATGCAGTTAGGTGGAAAGAGATGGCCCAGCAATCTCAAAGAGGTGAAGTGGAGCAAGCAGAAGAATTAAGCTAACTTTTGCTTATACTATAGCTTCAACTCAGTTATTTGGGGAAGAACTTCTTTAAGGATTTGTAAGGAGCTTGCCAAACTATTAATAAAGTAGTGCCTTATTATGCATTTGGCTGTTATTCCTCATGTACCACTTTCTCATTTGAAAGGGAGTAGGGTAAATATTAGGATTTGAGACTCAGTCTCCTCAATCCATAGAAAGTATCACAAATTCATTATTAAATATGCACTTACAAACTTCTCCATAAACAAATAGGAATGAAAGGAAGGTAATAAGATATCAAGAGATTAAATCAAAGAACTCAGTACATTAAAGTTGGCTTCAAATAATGACATAAATGGACACTAAAGAGTATAAAATTAACCCCTTGTGTGAAACTTGTGATTAACTAAAGACGACATAACTCCACAATAAAAAATATCTCTTGGTTGACTGACTACACTGCAGTTAGGAAAAATATCTTTTCCTAGACTATAATAATTGGAAAAAGTATAAGAAAGTCTGTAAACAAATACTCCACAATCTGCCTGCTAGGCATGACCAACAAACCATACATACTAAATTGATGATATCATTTCTTCAGTCCCTTTTAAATCAATGCTAACCCCCTAAAATTAAACAATAACTCTGCATTCTTAATTTTCTATATAGTCAATCTAACTTACTGTACCCATCTCAATCCTTTACAAAATATGAGCCTTTTCTAATTATCAATATTCTCTAATTTTTCCAACATGAAATCTTTGAAGGAAGTATGAATTATGGACTAAATGTGGATGTGGAAAGAGTGCCATTCTTCTACCTAGAATGTCTTCCCCCATGCAAATTCCAGCCATCATTCAAGACCTCCTTCTATGAAGCCTCTCTGATCAATTTGATTTATATTAAGTTCCTCAATCACTATAAGTATAGCAACTACAGACTGAACAAAATAACAGCACTTAATTATAAAAGTCATCATACAGTGTTCAAACTTAAAACTTTTAGGTTTTATATTACAAATATGGGAAAAATAACTTAGAAATGGCATTTTAAAACTATATTTCTTCCTGAAAGTTGATACAGATCTCATTTAATGCTCATAGTAACATATGCAATGCTGTCCTCATCTTTCTACATGAAAAGTGCTCAGTGTCACACAGGTAAGAAATTGCAAAGTTAGTGTCCAGACTGGGAGTCCAAGCTTCTCTGCTCCTCCATGTGACTCTGAGAAACTTGTGCAGACTCTCAGATAGGAAGGTAAAGTGACCAGATTCATACCCAGGTTTTCTGCCTCTAAGTTCAGTGCGTGGCATGTTCCACTGTTCCCTGGCTGTAAACTCATATAGCATTAGGACAACATTCCAGTTTACAATTACTTCTTTGGGAGATAAAGGAAGCATGATATATGCGATCTGTAATAAGTACATTTCATACATTTTATGGTGAAGTGTTTTTTCTCCTTTCTCTTTGCTTGGCTGCACTTTTCCCTCACATTTATTTCTGTCCCTCAATCCCTTCCCACATCATCAAGCAGGCAATTTGTTTTAACTACACAAAATATATTCTCCCACATTTTTCTTCCTGTTTATATCATCATATTCAAATCATTAATATGAGATCACATTATAAAAACATCTGTTACCTGCGTTTCTCATTTGGAAGCTCACCGGTACAGCTCATTCATTCTTTTTAGTGACTGAATAATATTCCATATTGAGGATGGACCATAAATTGCACAGCTGGTATGCAATCTGAATTAATTCAATAATATACTTGAAAACTTCTATATCTTCCACAAATAACGTTCTTCATGAAATGTATCTTGGTTTTATTGTTGGAAATAAATGCCAACAGGTTTTTTATTCCTACAGAGGATGGGGACATTGTTGATAAGCCAAAATACCAGAACCTTTTCATTGATATAGATTTGCTTGTTACCTCTGGTAAGTATTCAGTGAAAATAATATCTGGATTTGAGATTCACAAAGCTCCTCGAGCATTTTCATTTAAGTGAAAGGGATTTGAATTATTTACCCTAGATTGAAGGCTTGAGCACGCATTAAAATCAGTAGGCAATTTGAAAGTACAGAACATTTTACTTGGTAATTCATTCAGATGTTATACATCATAGGTTTGTATGGCAATTATCATTCATATAAAATGAAAGGGTTAGTTTAGCTGCAAAGGATCTCTTCCGGTATCAATGTACTATGATTCTAATCCTAACCCCTCACTTTGAGTCTTTGTAAATAATAAAATCTATAAAGTATATTACAATTTATACACACGAAAAAAGGGGAAATAATAGGTTTCTTTCAAATTTGTCCTTAAGAAATGTGGTTTCATTTCCTATTGGGCTGCAATTTGCCATATATCAGCATCCAAGGGCCAGGCCGCTCAACCTGAAAATGGTTATTTTCCTTCTTCTCCCTTAATGTATCAGAAGTGGATCTAACAGAACCCCCAGTATGCAGGAGGGTTAATTATCCTAGCAGTCAGGTAAGCTTTGTAAGTTTTAGGTGATAAGAACAGAGACCTAAAAAGGACTCCCTGTTACTGGTGCCTGCTGTGAAGAAAGAACTGTGTGCTGCCACCACTGCAAACATTGTTCAAATTACCCTAAAATTCCCCTGTTTTTCTGTGTATCCTGGCTCCAGTGAGGTCATTTATTCTGTCACATCAGCCCACTTGGCAATCATGACAACTACATCTTTCACTTAGTCTAATGTGGGAGGCTTTTCTGCAAGACCTTATGTGAACAAGTGAGCAAAGTAATTATTGAAAACAACATTGCTTCTTGCTTCTCAAGTGCCATCAGCTCCTCTGCATAACCACCTAAATGCTCCCCAACTTCATCTTCCCACTCCGACCAATTTCTCAGATTCTTCTAAAGGAATGGGTAAATAAACAGCCACCTCTCACATGTTAAACGTTCACTTTCAGAGAGGCAGAGCAATGTTGCAGATACATAAATAGACTGCAGACTGGGCTAGAATTCCATTTTTGCCTGTAGTGAGATATGTGATCTCAGACATGTTATGGCCCTGTGCCTCAGTTTCTCATCTACATATGATAACGACAGTACCTAGCTCACAATGTGCAAATTAAATCACTTCATAGATATAAGAAAATTACTACAGTGCTTACTTAGTACATAGCAATTGACATTGAAGTATTAGCTATTATTATTACAACCTGAGTGAGAAGCTATTAACTGTGTACCTATTATGTGCCAACAACTGTTCTAGGCATATGCTGGAATTCACTATTTGGATTTTGCCAAACTAATAAAATACACATAAATGTATAGTATAGAAGGAGGGTTTTCACATTATTGATTTACCAGCAGGTTATTTCTGAAGTAGGCAAGGAAATAGTAAAAATAAAACTCAGTAATGATGAAGTCAAATTGTAAGTTTACTTTTTCTATATTCTACCACTTTCCAATCTATAATCTCCAAATTTACCCTGCCCCGCTCAAAAACATCTAATTCAAATCTCACTGTCATCCATTGGGAAGCTGGTGGAATCTCAGAGAGAATTTCAATGTTCAACATTACCGACATGTTCTTTGGAGAAGGGGTAACCCACGCTGTTATGTACACGTAAAACATCTGTCCCTGCAGGGATAATGTCCTATAATCTGACTAAAATGACTTTCCTGTACAAAGGTGCATCAATTTTTTATTCAAATATAAGTACTATTAGCATTTACATGAACTTGAAAATATAATCTCCCCTTTGAAGAGTGCATATAAACAAAGTTAATATGGAATTCTCAACATTCCATATATTCTCATTAATAAGAAAGAAATTTATACTGGCATTATTTGGGTACTTCATATTCTCTGTCAGGACAGTTGGTGATCATATGACTTGCTCTTTGCCTAATGTAGAATAGAGAAACAGTGCTTTTTAAAAACATAGTCTTTATTTCTTTAAAAGCAAAAACAAGTAAACTATTATAATACTTAGAAAAAAACACATGAATCTTCAGTCTTTTTAAATAAATGCCTATTACTCATATGGAGAATGCATTTGGTTTTACCCATTATTTATACTTCTGAAATCTTCAGCATTGTTTCCTGAACAATAAGATGTCTGTATAAAGATAATTTCTAGTTTCCCTATTTAATTAGATATTGCTAATTTCTGAGACAAATGAATTAGAAATACTATTAGTTGCTAATATAGAAATTCTGATATTTTGTTATATTTGTCACACTCATTTACATACCTCATCATTATGATAAAGAATGCATCAGAGATTAAAAACGTGGTTTCTTATTCTTCTATGTACTAAATTATAGGATATGTTTTGGATTGTGGGATATTTTCCTCCCAAGTAGATCAGTATACATAGCTTGAATACATAGTGAAACATTTTTTCTATTAGTTGGGAAAGTAGAAGTGCTTTCTTGCTCACCAAATCTCTAATTTAATTTTCTTGAAGGTTTTGAGGCTTATTTTGTGTCTACTATGTGCTCTGTTTTTGAAAATGTTACATGTGTATTTGAAAGAAATGTATATTTTGCTTCTTTGGAGTGAAAGGTTCTGTATATATAAATTAAGTCCATTTCATCTCGAGTGTTGTTCAGTACCACAAATCCTTGTTAATTCTTTGTTTGGAAGATCTATCCATTATTGTTGATAGTAGGGTGTTAAAAATCCATTATGATGACTGTGTTGATCCACTATTATGACTGTGCTGTGGTCAATATCTTCCTTTAAGTCCTCTAAGGCATAGATAAGAAAGCTACAGCCAACATTATACTCAACTGGCAAAAACTAAAAGCTTTCCCTTAAGATCAGGAACAAGAAAAGGGTGCCCGTTTTCACCACTCTTATTCAACATAGTACTGGAAGTTCTAGCCACAGTGATCAGACAAGAAAAAAAAAAAAAAAGACATTCAAATTGTAAAGGAAGAGGTAAAACTGTCATAATTGCAGATAACATGATAGTATATATAGACAACCTTATAGTCTCTACCAAAAAACTACTTGACCTAATAAGAGAATTTGACAAAAGAGCAGGATACAAAGTCAACATTTAGAAATTGATGGCATTTTTTGTATACCAACAATAAATATCAGAAACAGAAACTAGGAAAGAAATCCCATGTATTATAGCAACAAGAAAAATAAAGTACCTAGGAATAAACTTAACCAAAGAGATAAAAGACCTGTGCTCAGAAAACCACAGAACACTGAAGAAAGAAAATAAGGAAAATACAAATAAATGGAGGCATGTACTGTGTTCATGGATTAGAGGTATTAACACCATTAAAATGTCCATAGTACCCAAAGCAATCTATAGATTCAACACAATTTCTATTAAAATATCAATGGCATATTTCACAGATCTAGAACAAATATTTCAAAAATTTATATGAAACCAAAAGAGACTCCGAATATTCTCAGCTATCTTGAGAAAGAAGAACAAAGTAAGAAGGATCACAATACCCAATATCAAACTATACTACAAGTCCACTGTAATCAAAACAGCCTATACCTGGCACAAGAATAGACATATAGATCAATGAAACAGAATATAGTATTCAGAAGTAAACCCAAGTCCCTACGATCAATTAATATTTGACAATTTGGGGAAGGAACATACAATGGAGTAAAAATAGCCTCTTCAACAAATGGTGCTGAGAGAACTTGACTGGTACATGCAAAACAATGAAACTAGACTGCCAACTTACACCATACACCAGGATAAACTCAAAATGAATAAAAGACTTAAGTATAAGTTTTGACACCATAAAAGCCCTAGAGGAAAACATAAGCAATAAAATTTTAGACATCTCACTCTGCGATATTTCCCCTAGAGCAAGGGAAATAAAGGAAAAAATAAACAAATGGGACTACATTAAACTAAAAAGTTTCTGCTTAGCTAAAGAAAACATCATTAAAATGAAAGGGAACCAACTGTATGGGAGAACATATTTTCCAATGATACCTCGGACAAGGGTTTGATCTCCAAAATGTATAAAGAACTCATCTGGCTCAACACCAGGAAGGCAAACAATCCAATTAAAAAATGGGCAAAGAATCTGAATAGACACTTCTCCAAAGAGGACATACAGCGTCCAACAGACATATGACAAGATGCTCACCATCACTAGACATCAGTCAGATGCAAGTTAAAACCACAATGAGATTTCATCTCACAGCTATCATAATGGCCATCATCAATAAATCAACAAACAAGTGCCGGTGAGGATGCAGAGAAAAGGGAACCCTGGTCCACTGTTGGTGGGAATGCAGACTGGTGCAGCCACTGTGGAAAAGAGTATGGAATTTCCTTAAAAAACTAAAAGTGAAAGTGCCTTTTGACCTAGATATTCCACTCTTGGGAATATACCCTAAGAATTCTGAACCACCAATTCAAAGGAACTTATGCACCCTTATTTTCATAGCAGCACTATTTACAATAACCAAGCACTAAAAACAGTCTAAGTGCCCATCAGTATATGAGTGGATCAAAAACCTTTGGTACATTTACACGAAGGAATACTACACAGAAAGAAAAAAGGAACTCCTACCATTTGCAACAACATGGATGGAACTGGAGAGTATTATGCTTAGCAAAATAAGCCAGACAACGAAAGACAAATACCATATGATATCACCTAATACAGGAAACTAATGAACAACACTAACAAACAAGCAAAATTGAACCATGGTCATGTAAACAAGGAGCAGACTAACAGTGACCAGAGAAGAGAGGGAGGAGGGGAAAAGAAGAAGGGTCTAGTCAAGGAACTAATGTAAATGACCCATGGACATGGACAACAAGTTGGAGGTTGACTGTGGGAGAGGGGGGAGGAGATGGGCAGGGAATTAGGAAAAATGCAAATTAAAAAATGAGATAGCACTACATGCTGACTAGAATGACTAACATCCAAAAAACTGAGGATATCAATCTCTGGCAAGAATGTAGAGCAGCAGGAACTCTCATTCAGTAAGTGTGCCCTAGATATTTATGCAGATGATTTAAAAATTAATGTCTACACAAAATCTACACATGCACATTGTAGAAACTTTATAGTCACCAAAAATACATAAACAATCAAGATTTCCTTTAATAGATGATTGGCTAAAAAACTGGAATATCCATATAATGGAATGCTATTTGATGACTTAAAATAATGCACTATGAAATCATACAAAAACATGGATGAACCTTAAATGCATGTTACCAAGTGAAATAAGCCAGACAAAGTATATATATTGTACAATGCCATGTACAATGGAGGACCCCAAAAAACCTGGAATTATCTTCTGGAGGGTGGGTCCCTTGTAATACAGGCTTCCCCCACTAGGTGAATGTTCTAAGAAACCAACTGTATCAGTGTACCTGCTGGTGTTGTTGTGAGAGGCTGTGTTCAGCTTCAGTGAATTTCTTTTGAAGACTCAATACACTTGCTCATTTTGTGATGGGTGATTTACAAGAACATAGCAGTTTTTGACCAGAAACAGCATGAGCCCCATGCCCCATCCCCCCCATTCACCCAATCTCACCCTGAGCAGCTTTTTTTGTTTGTTTGTTTCTCTGGATGAAAACAGTCCTCAAAGGAAATGTTTTGCCGACATTGAAGAAGTCAAACAAAAAGCAGAAGCACTAGAAGGCATCAAAATCAATGAGTTCAGAAACTGTTTTGAGCAGTGGAGAAACATCTTGATTGGTGTATTGCATCAAATGAAGAGCATCTGGAAGGTCACTGAAGTTTAAATGTGTAAGAATGAATACACAATTTTTTATAAATAAACTCCATTTTGGAGGGTCCCCTCATATATGACATTCTGGAAAATTCAAAATTACAAAGACAATAAGCAAATCAGTGTTTGCCAGAGATAAGTGGGAGGTGAGTCTATTGACTGGAGATATACAGGGGATTTTTTTAATACAGTGCAACAACTCTGTACAACACTGTAATGTTGGACACATGACACTATGCATTTGTCAAAATCATAGAAATTTACAGCACTAAGAGTGAACTTTAATGTATGCAAATTTTAAAAAATTATTTAGGAAGGAAATTCCAAGATGTAATGCAAAATGTGACAAGAAAATACAACTGTATTACAAATTTATGATACAACCCCACTGAAATGAAGTGGAAGAAAGTGAAGTAACTTTGGAAATAAGTCTATAGGACTAAAGGAAAAGAATAAAGAAATGTATGTAACACTGTATTCTAGTTGATAAAGTTGTTTTCTGTGGAGGTATGGGTTAACAATTTTGAAATCATTATACATGTATACTGGTGGATGGTGATATCCGAGTGTCTCACTTTTGAAGTCAGAAGTTATAGTTAAGTAAAAGGAGAAGGCTGGAATGATGTATGTGATAATGCATCACAATTGGAGACAACAGCATGAATGGATTAGATTAACATATAGAGATGGTTACTATAGAAACATGTGTGTATTCACATGTACATATGTATATGCATGGGTTGGTAGATATATATCTATTTAAACTCCCTCTCATCTGAGAGGTCCTGAAACAACGACAGCCCAACAACGATGAGCACATCTAATATACATATATTGATTTTGAATACCGTTCTTAATAAAAGGAACTAGGATTCCTTAGAGAAATGGCACTTCTAGAAATGGAGCATGAAAAATACAAGATGAGTGAGCCTACAATATTTTGTAATGACAAAACTAAGGAAATGGCAAAAAAATTCTTTTAAAATATTAGGAATATGTCAAAGGGGACATTAAGACAATAGAAGAAGCTCCCAATGGCCAAACCTGGATTATGACTGATTTTTGATAGAGTATTGGAAGAACTGTACAGCCACATGCAAAAGGAAAATGAATCTACACAAAGACCTTACAGCCTTCACAAAAATTAATTCAAAATGGAACAAAGAGACAAATTAAAACACTAAACTATAACACTCCTAGAAGATAAAATAGGAGGAATCTAAGGAAATCTGGATATAGCAATGACTTTTCAGATACAATACCAAAGACAAGCCACAGAGAGGAAGAAATTATTTGCAAAATACATATTTGATAAAGGGTGATTATTCAAAGTATTGAAAGAACTTTTAACATTCAACAACAAGAAAATGAACAACCTGATATTTAAAAAATAGGCAAATGGCCTAAACAGACACTTCACCAAAAAAAAAAAAAAAAAAAAAAAAGATATACATATGGTAAGTAAGCATACAAAAAAATGTTATGCTACATTTCATACATCATTAGGGAAATGCAAATTACAATAGAAATAAGATACCACCATTAGAATGGCCAAAATCCAGAACACTGATAACACCAAATGTTGATGAAGATCTTCATCAAGAGCAATTCTCACTCATTGCTGGTAAGAATACAAAATGGTATAGCTACATTAGAAGACAGCTTGGCAGTTTCTTACGAAACAAAACATAGTCTTATCATGCAACCCAGCAGTTCCACTCCTTGGCGTTTACCCGAAGGAGTTGAAAACTTATGTCTACATAAAAAGCATAATAAACAGATGTTTATAGCAACTTTATTCATAATTGCCAAAATGTGGAAATAATGTTCTCCAGCAGGGCAGATGAATGGATAAATAAACTGTGGTACACCCAAACAATAAAATATTATTCATCATCAAAGAGAAATGAGCTATCAAGCCATAAAAATAAAGGAGACCACATGCTGTTTGATTCCAACTATATCATGTCTGGAAAAGGCAAAACTCTGAAGGCAGTAAAACAGTCAAAAGTTGCCAAGGATTTAGAAGAGGAAGGGATAAATAGGCAGAAAAAAGAAAATTTTGAGGGCAGTGAAACTAATCTATGATACAATAATGGTGGATACATGTTGTATGTAAGGTATTTGTCAAAACACATGGAATGCACAAAAGTGAGCTCTAATGTGAAGCATGGGTTTGGATGATAATCATGTATCAGTGCAGTTTCACTGATGGCAGCACTGTTACTACTCTGGTGTTTAATGTTGATAGTAGTAGAGGTTGTGCATGTGTAGCAGCAGAGGGCATATGGGAACTTTCTTCATCTTCCACTCAATATTTCTGTGAAGCTGAAACTTCTCTAAAAAATAAAGTTCATTAACTTAATATTAAAGTGTTGGTTTATAGTCCAAAGTATAAAATAAATATCCATGAGTCCACATTGATATAAAAAAATGGCTAATAATAAATAGGGGAGAGTGGACAAATCTATGCAGTAGAATTCCAACTAATTCATGTATATATCACCATTCTGTGATATGGCCCTTAAATTTTTACCCATTGGTTGTGGACTGTGCATAGTGACTTCTTTCAAAATATTACACTATGAAAAATAAAAGAGAAACTTTACAGAGAAGAAACCTAACAAACACTACCTCGGTCGGGTGATCTAAGTCAACATCTACAGTGATAATGTAGTGTTGCTTAACTCTAATCTTGACACAATGAGAGTAACAATTTATCTCTGTGACCTTTCTCCCCAGAGCACATAATCCCACTCTAATAATGACAAAACCATATACACATTCCTAGTGAAGTACATTGTGCAAAGCTCCCAACCAGTACTTTTAAAACTGCCAAAGTCATCAAAAACATGGAAAACCTGAGTAACTATCACAGTCAAGAGAGTGTAAGAAGACAGTGACTAAATGTGGCATGGTGTCCTTGATGTAATTCTGGAACAGAAAAAGGACATTAGATAAAAACTAAGGAAATCTGAACAAATATGCACTTTAAGTACTAATAATGCATCAATATTTATTCATTGTGAATAATGTGCAGTGTTTGGGGTATATAGAAACTCTGTACTCTCAGTTTTCTGTTAATCTAGGATTTTCATTCTAAATTAGAAAATATTATTTTTAAAAAATCAAGTATTTTTTAAATTTTATCTTGTAATTCAGTTTTCAAACCAGAATATGAAAAAATATTTGCAAGAGAAAAAGATGTTTTACATTTTTTATTTATAAGGTATATTCACCATCCAATCTCTGTTTACTTTTAAATACACAGCATTACTTGGTAATGATAATCTGTTCCATCACTCAAACAACATCTGAAAACAGGAGATAACCTCAATGTTTGACCTGAAATATAACTGACCGCATTAACACCTACCTAATACTATATGTAATTGCCATAACTGACCAATCTGTTTAAGATTTTGACCCTGACAACAGGAACCAAGTTTAAATGCTTGAATAAAGCAAGCATAAACTGTGATTGTGGGCATGGAATCAAAATACATGGACATTTTTAGGGTCAAAAGGAGGGTGAAGATTCAAGCTCATAGAATAAACAATGCAAAGAAGAGAGACAAGGTGGTAGAACAACTTCTGAGTCAATGGGCTTTTGAAAGGGCAAAAGGAAACTATAGTAGTTGCATTTGCGATTCACGATACAAGTAGAGGCTTTATATATGGTGCCTGGGATGTCACCTACCATTGTATTTGAAGGGTGCTGTTGATAATGCTGAGTCTGAGCCAACTAGGACAACAACTTTTTTAATTCCTTAGCTCTCATAGTTTAAGCTTAAGACATGGACAGAAATTCTCTTAGTCAAAGTATCAGGTATAGCAATTTCAAGAATTGAAAGAACAAACAGGATGCAGATCATAACAATCATGTGTGCAAATGCCCCCATTAAACCCTTGCAGAGAAAGCCCTATACAGAGGGTCATGGAAAGAACACACTGTTTATAGCACTGTTTTTAGCTCTCCTACTGATACCCAATGATATCCTTTTTACTTCTTTCCTTCAGTCTATCTAAATCTCTTCCTCTAGCTGGTCTTCCACTCAACATGGTCTAAACCTGTGTTTTGTTACATACAGACCCATTTCTGGCTCCTTAGAATGTATTGAGTCTGATATAATGTTCAATAATGTTCTCCAATCTTCAGTTTAGGTTGAACCACCCCTCTTGATAGTCCCACACAGAATCCAAGACACCAGTACAGTTTATATACCTCTCTGAAGCTTTATCTCTATAATGTACTCCTTTGATATGACTGAAATAGTCTTATCTATTCTTGTGAGTCCTCCTAAAATAACTGTATAGTTTCATTTTAAGAATCGTTTTTTCCCATTTTTATTGTTGTTCTATTACAGTTGTCCCATCTTTCCCCCACTGCTCTCCCATCCCCTGCACATCAAGAATCTCTTGACTGTATACTATTTGATAGAGTGTAAAAACATATCCACAACTATTTATTTACCTGATTCTTCCACAAACTCAATAAAAATGGTCAACTAATAGTTAACAATTGTTAGAACTAAGTTCTAAGAATGATACTTACTCTGAAACCCATAGCTAGTGACTGAGATTTCAAAGTCCTAAACCAAAAGTGCACTACATCAAGTACAACACAGTCTGTTAGTCTGGTTTGAAAAACATAATTGACAAGACAAGTGTGAAAAAACTTAAGATCAGAAATATGCCAAGTGAAAACATCTTTGTTTCCACTGCTATTTTTGAAAATTACATCTCTATACTAACCACTAACACTTGAAATTTCCTCAAAATAAACTGCTTTCCCAGCTGCTCCTTAATACCAATGGTAGTGGTGCTCTTGAATTATTATGAAGATTAATCATCTATAGGAAGCAAAAATTTATGATTAAGCTCTAATTACAATCAACTGCTAAGTTATTCTATTTTTCTTCTACCATTTCTAATTGTACTCAATGCTCTTTGTGTTTTCTTCCAGACTTTTGAGTCACTGCATGATAGGATTGTTAGTTTTGCTTCTTCACTTACTCCTCACTCTAAGTAATTTTAAACATGGTTACAGCAATAATTTTTCTTATAATATTTAATGTAAAGCTTTCAAATAAAATATATTTTAAAGTCACCTATAAGTCTTTATTAAAAATAAAAATAAACTTATTTGCAGAACATTCAAGACTCTTATAAATTACTTAGTTTTGAAATTCATCTCTGTTCCTTTTCCTATATTTTAATCAAGTTAACTTTTTTTCTGTCCTCTCAAGTACATGTTGATCACTAAACTCTATACTTAGGTCTTAGCTTACATTTCTTTCCATTAATTAATATCCTTCACTAAGTTTAAGACCAGAAAATTAAATCTTGCTTTTTAATAGAATGTATCTGCTTGTCTCTACCACTATCTGTTAAATTCCCATTGATTGGGATTTCTCCTTTGGCCAATGCATTATTTAGAAGTTATTCAGAGAAATAGCAAGTGAAGAACAAAATGTATAATATGATTTTATTTTTAAAAACGTGTTTAGGTATGTAGGTTTGTATGTATTTAAACGAATTAGGAGAAAGCTTGTAGAAGGATTCAAATTATCCTTTTGTTATTAATAATATTAACCAAATTGATTATATCAGTAATTAAAAAGGAATAGAGGTTATTGGGACTGAGAAATATTATTACTTTTTTTAAATGTATTGTTTCAATGTTTAAATCAGTATCCACTGCATTATACAACTCTGAGATGATATTTGCAATGTTTACCATGGGAATGGTCTTCTAGATGCCAACTCTACAGAATAAAATGTGACTGGTGCATCCTGGAGTTGTAGAAATCAGTGGCTCCAGCTTTAAGTATGTATTACTTGTAGGCCAAATTTCAAGTTTCAAATAAAATAAAAAGCTTATACGTCAAAACTGCCCATCTTGCAGTGGGTCTTGGCAAAATTCGTTTTTGCAAAATGGCTTCTATAGGGCAGTGAGCCCTTAGAAAGTCAAGTTGCCTGCCCATTAGAAATAACTAAGGACTCAGTCCTGATCCCAGCTTATAAATCTTTCTTTTTATCTTAATTCCTTTTTCTCTCTTTAAATAATTTTTTTTATTTTTCTATTTCAGATGCCATTCAATATTATATTAGTGTTAGGTGTATAGAAATGTGGTCAGACATCCACCTAATTTATGAAGCGATTCCCCCCAATAACTCCAGCATCCACCTGCGACCATAGAAGGTAATTACATATTCCCTAAGCTATACTTTAAATCTTCTGGCTATTTTGTAGCTACCAATTTGTACTTCTTAATTCCTTCATATTTTTCACGCAGCCCCCTAACCCCATCCTTCTGGCAAACATCAATTTATTCTGTCTATGACTCTGTTTCTGTTTTGATTGCTTTGTTTTTCAGATTTCACATATATGTGAAATTATATGGTATTTGTCTTTCTGTGACTTATTTCACTTAGCATAATATCAATTATAATATTCCTACCATTATGATCAGAAGACTCATTAAGCATTGGGAAGCTCTCTGAAATTCTAATCTTCACTCAGAAAACTGAATCATTTCACACTGGTAACAAAAAAAATATTTTTGTTTAGTGAAAAGAATGATTCATTAATGGGGATGCATACTGAAAATGTTTCCTGTTGAACACATACATGATACTTTCTGGATATTACTAATCATCAACATCGCAGCAATAATTTAGGGAATTTCCTGTTTAACAATTGCTTATGCTGTTTTGAATCGTCTATACAATGGTTATTTCAGCACTGAAATTGTGTCTCAAACTAAACTGGGCACTATGCCACACAAGAACTATTAAATATGGTTCTAATGCACAAGGAGCTCAGTGCTGAGCCAATATGACACACAGAAAGCAATTAGAGAATATAGCATTATACAAAAAACAAAAACAAAAAACAAATAAAGGACCTGGTTAATAAGGCATAGATAATATAATAGTACTTCTATTACTCAAAAAGAATTGAAAGGGAAGATCAATATGAGATAAAATTCTCGCAGAAGTTCTATGTACATAGTAAAACCTGATTCTTGCAGAATGAGTGAGGTCTGGCTAGTTGAGTAAGGTATTAATAGTCAAATGAATAAGGTTCATCACCTTGGTGGAATAAGCATAATGGGCAAAGTGATAGAAGTGGGACATAGACAGTGTGTGAAAGCACTGGAAAGAAAACAGGTCTAATTAGGGCAGTGTGCAGACATTGGAGAGTAGTCAGCAATAAAGTTGAAAATTTAGGAAAGGGTCATGTTATAATGGAAACTAAAATCCAGGAAGAGAAAGTTTAAACATGTTTATGGGCATACTTGAAAGTTATTTCAAGCTCTGAACTGTAAAATTACAGGTGCTCTCACCCAGAGGCTCTTGCTCAGGAGGCAAAGATAGGTAGTTCTTTGCACTGTGCTGACAACTGGATCAGAGTGGGTACCCACCATAGGTACCCAATGATAAACCAAGGATCTGCCCAAAATGAATGATGATAACTATTACTTAAACCAATCAGACCGAGTGCACAAAGAACTGTTCAGGGAGGAGAGTAAGGGTTAAAAGGAAAAAATTTGTATGTAGAAGCATATCAAAAAACCACACAGGCCGTAAGACAGTGTGTGTGTCGTGTGTGTCGGCAGCCGTCCGTCTCGAGAGACGATGGTGTAGCTTCTTAAGAGTCTATCTGCACCGCCGAGAATGGCTGTGCAGTCCGACTCGGGAGTGACACGGTATCTGTCTCCTCCCGTGTTGAATCGACATCTTGCGATGAAGCTACAGAGCCTGGGCAGGGTGATATGGAGGGTCTGCTGTTGCCCATGCAGCAGACCCCCCCTCTCTTCGCAGCTGAAGGGTCCAAGGGAAAGACGGAGTCAATAAAGCTTGGCTTCAGGTGCGCCGCAGGAGTTGCCGGTGTTGACTACAACGTCAAACCGCCTTAGGGACTCCGGCTCCGGATTTTCTGTCGGGGTTTACTCCCTTAGCCTTTCCCCTGAAGAGGTATGCCGCAAGGCAGCGGAGGTTTTTTGGAGTCAGAGTTTTCCTTCTCTGATGTGCCCTGACTGGAAGATCGAACCAGCGACACTTAGCTCGCAGGCCGACGCTCAATCCACTGAGCCAAACCAGCCAGGGTTCAGGCCGTAAGACAGATGAAGACCATAGACAATAACTTCCAATAACCCCTTGCATGTAAGTTGGTCAGAGCAATATTGTTCTTTGGTTCAGAAAGCCTAACACATAGATATTATGATAGAGATACTTTAGGAATTTTTATCATAATCTTAGGGACAGGTTTAAAAAAATGAAAGAAAACGTCTAGAAATATATTGATTGGGGAACATGTGAGCTACAGGCTATGGTAATAGTATGAGTGTAAAAATAAAGACATGAATGTGTGACCCTAAGAAACGAGACTCAAAGGGTCTGGATTACTGAGCTGATCATCATCAGAGTGGATCCCCTGACTAACTTTCATAGATAAATAGATAAATTTTTTGTAGGGGAATAAGTAATGCCTATTTCCAAAACTTTATAAAGTGAGATAGATTTTCTTCCTTTCTACTTTTCTCTCTTTAAAAAAAAAATGAATAAGGACATATTAGTCGAACCACCCACTCCAGTTAGGCAATAGGGTGAGCTTGAATAACTATGTCTATATGACCCTGAGAAAAACTACAGTTGGCTTAACAATGATTAAAAAATGACTTTCACAAAAGTCTCATGTTATAAAAAATAATTAAATCATAATGGACAATTAAAAATAACAAAGTATATTATCCACAGTAATATTTAGATTCTAAGCACAGGCAACCAAAGAATTGGCTTAAAATTGGAAGTGTAATAACACACTGTGTCTCCCTCCACAACTAAGAAGGAATGCAACTACCTCAAAACTAGAGACAACCAAAAGTTCCAGAAAATCGAGCTGCATGGAAGTCCAACAAACAAAGATATAAAGAAGAAATACTCATCCAGACAGGTAGGAGGGGCGGAGTTGGGGTGGAGAGGACATGCTGTGGTGGCGGCAGTGGCTGTGGCAGGCCAGCGGAAATCACAGTCACATGTTTTAAAAGGCAAGAGGGACACCTGGGACACTCCCAGCACCAGATCAGACCATGCAGCTCACAGTCCCAGCGCCAGGGAAAATAAACCCTCATTACTTCTGACTGTGCAAACCAGTGGGCATTGGGGCGGAGGAAGAAATAGGCAGTCTCTCAGCAGAGTTCACTTGTTTAAAGGGCCCCCATTGTCCTAGAATGTCTGCAGACACACCCACTCTGGGAACCACAGCCAGGGCAACACCTATGGAGGGCTCAGTCCCATATGAAAGTGGGAGAAGTGCCTAGAAAAGGGCCAAGTGCTGAGCAAGTGGCATTGTTCCCTCTCAGACCCCCTCCCCCATACAAAGTGCCACAAAATGGTGAAACAGGTCACCCTGTACTGATAAATACCCAAGGCTCCACCCCTTACAACATAACAGGAGTGACAGCTCTGCGTAAGACACAAAGGCAAACAAATACAGGAACCTGTCAAGATGAGGAGACAGAGAAGTATGACCCAAAGGGGGAATGGATCAAGGTTCCAGTGGGAGAACTAAGTGATGAGGAAATAGCCAACCTAACAAAAGAGGAGATAGCCAACCTAGCAGACATGGAGTTCAAAACATTGGTGATAAAGATGCTCACAGGCTTGACAGATATGATTACATATGGCAAACACATAAGTGAATAAGTGAAGGATATGCTAAATGAAATGAAGGAAAATCCACACAAAACCAATATTGAAGGGAAGAAAACTGGGGTTCAAATCAATGATTTGGAACATAAGGAAGAAAGAAACAGTCAACCAGTGCAGAATGAGGAAACAAGAATTGAAAAAAATGAGGAGAGGCTTTGGAACATCTGGGACAACTTTAAACGTGCCCACATCTGAACCAAAGGGGTGCCAGAAGGAGAAGAGGAAGAGCAAGTTGAAAAATTATGTGAGAAAATAATGAAGGAAAACTCCCAAATTTGGCAAAGGAAACAGACATACAGGTTCAGGAAGCACAGAGAGTTCCAAACAAGCTAGACCCAAGGAAGACCACACCAAGACATATCATAATTAAAATGCCAAAGGTGAAAGATAAAGAAAGAATCTTAATAGCAATAAGAGAAAAGCAGAGAGTTACCTACAAAAGGGTGCCTATAAGACTATCAGCTGATTTCTCAAAAGAAACTTTGCAAGCAGGAAGGGACTGGCAAGAAGTATTCAAGGTGATGAAAAGCAAGGACTTACAACCAAGATTACTTTATCCAGCAAAACTATCATTTAGAATGGAAGGGCAGATAAAGTGCTTCCCAGACAAGGTAAAGCTAAAGGAGTTCATCATCACCAGGCCATTATTATATGAAATGTCAAAGGGACTGATTTAAGAAAAGGAAGATCAAAATTATGAACATTAAAATGACAACAAAGTCACAATTATCAACAACTGAACCTAAAAAATAAAAACAATCCAACTAAGCAAATTAGAATAGGAACAGAATCATAGGTATGGGAATCATTTGGACGGTTATCAGCTGGGAGGGGAAAGGCAGAGAAATGGGGAAATGGTGCAGGGATTAAGAAGCATAATTGGTTGGCACAAAATAGATGAGGGGAATATAAGAATAATATATGGAAAGGTGAAGCCAAAGAGCTTATATGTACGACCCATGGACATGAACTAAGGGGGGTGGGATTACTGGAGAGAAGGAGGGTACTGGTCAAAGGGGGGCAAAGGGAAAAAATTGGGACTACTGTAACAACATAATCAATAAATATACTTTTAAAAAGTTGAAAGTGTAGTTTGGGGTCCTGCGCTATTCTATTTTCAGTTCCACGTTTTTAGATCTGTGCTCCTTCTGGCAGAGTCACAACCATATACATTCCCCAGTGACTGCTGAGCCATAAACCAGCTCATTGCAGCTGGTTTTGTGCTCAGCACCATTGCCAAGCAGCATGGGAAGAACAAAGAATATAAGCCAGTCTTTCTCAAATTTTGGTGTGGGTAGGAGTCGTTGGCAGCCTTGTTATAAAAGCAGATTCCTAAGCCCTATCCTTATCCCTAGAGATTCTGACTCAGTGGGTCTAGGATGGGGCCCAGAAATCTACATTTTAACAAGCATTCCCAGATAATGCTGATATAATCAGTCCACAGACAATGCTTTGTGCAAACCTGATTTGTAACAATGAGCTAAGTTCTCCATCCAGCGTGTCCCCAAAGCAGATAGTGCATCTTCCATTATTCCAAGGGGCACATCATATTAATGCGATTTGTTTATATTATGTCGCACCAGATAGTGCCTGGAACAGTGAGTTTAATGGAAGATAATCTAAAGTTGATGTCACAAATGCAAACAGAATGTTTCTCAATGCCCCCACACAGATAAAAGAGCATTATAATTTAATTAGAATTTACTGTTTGCCAAGTTATTCCCCTGCTAAAATTTACTCATTTTGAGCCATATCTGGGATCCCACTCTGACTTTTGGGACACTGTTCCTTCTCTTCCATCATAACTAAATATTACAAAACTGAATCACCACCTCCTCATGTAAGCTCACCTTTCTACTCACAGTGATTTTTTTTTTTTTTTTTTTTTTTTGAGAAGCAGACAACTGTATGAATTTGAGCTAACTTTGTTACCTGGGTTCCTGGTCATGGTCATAGGACTTGTTCAAAAATAGGCACAAACCCAAAGCAGAGTCTCTCGGTCATTTCAAGAATTTTTTTTCAAGTAGAGCTAGTAGTTACCCCCTTTTTAATAATTATTTATCCAGTAAAATCATGTCACTTCTTTATTCAAATACCAAATACTGACAGTGAGCCTCAAGTCTCTTAGTGGACTGGCCCCTTCCCTTCTCTTCAGCCTCTGGTCTCCTTCACCTGAACTCCTCCCCAAACTTCCTTTTCACTCCACTCAGCCACACCTGAACAACTCTCCAGGCAAGCTCCAGCCTTAGTGCCTCTGCACGGGTTGTAATCTCTGTCCAAAATGCTTTCTCCAACCCACTCCCTTAGCTAGATGGTTCACGCCCCGCCTTCAAGTTTTCAATTGGAACTAGCAACTGCATAACTCAAGAACACTACTGATCTTTTTGCGGGCTCTACTTCCTTCTCATTTTATAGAATTTATCACCTTCAAATGTACTGAAGAAAGTACTTTCGTATTATGATTATTGCTTGTTTTCTCCCACCTCGTCTATTGTGAACTGCATGAAAACAAGAATCTTTCCAAGTATCTAGAATATTTGTGGCACATAGCACACAATAATTCATTCTATTTGTCAAACCAATATTTGAATGTTTCTATGTGCCAGATACTAAGCAAACAGTTAAGGCTCTGCTCTCACAGAACTCACGTAATAGTGGAGAATACAAATAACTACTGATTTGTATACATATACTATCATGCCAAGTACTGATAAAATGTTTAGAAAAAAATAGAGCATGGAAAAGAGATATAGAGTACCAAGGTGTTACTTTAGAAAGGATGGTCAGGTCTTCATGGTGGTAGTGTTTGAGCAGAGTCCTGAAGTGAGAGAATGAAAATATAAAGACAGATTCTGAGCCAAGTTATTAGGGCTTGAAAATGGCTATGCTATTCATTAAATGTGCAACATTGTGTAGGATATCTTTCCATAAATTAGTGTCCCTCATCTGTAGAATGAAGATAAAAATAGTATCATTCTCAGAGATTTGATGTTGAGTATTAAATGAATTAATTTATACATAAAGTCTATAGAACATCACCTGAACATAATAAATACTTACATTTAGGTGAAGATCTGAGAGGCATTGTTGTTAAGAAAGCCTGGCTTCCCACTTTATGTATTGTTGTTGGCTATTTCTTCTTACCCTGCAGTCTCTTGAAGATAATTTAGAATTGCCCTAGATTCAGTATTTAGCCCTCCTCATTTAACTTTACATTCCCTCTCAGGACAATCTCCCCGGCTCTCCAGCATCAGTTATTGTCACTTTAGATTAAGTCTAAAGTCTACTATCTTACGGTTATTTAATACCACAATTCTTGGGTCAGAAGTCCCAAATCTGCAAATAGAGCTGCATTCCTTCAGTAGAGTCTGAGGAAGGATTTGTTTTCTTACCTTCTTCAGCTTCTATAGTCTGCCTGCTTTCCTTGGCTCATGGTCCCTCCTTCTACCTTGAAGTCTGGCAGGCTAGAATTTCCCAGTTTTAACATGGCTCTAAGCTCTCCTCTCCCTTTCACCGTACACCCCCTTCTTCTTTCTCTTAGAAAGACATTTGTGATTACTTAGGGCACACTCAGGAAATCTAGGAAAGTCTGTCACACTTGCAAAATATTTTGTTATATAAGATGACATATTCAGAGATTCTGGGGATCAAGATATGGACATCTTTGGGGGTGGGGCATTATTCAGTCTACTACATTAGCTTTGACTCTTCTCGCAAGTGTTATATTTAAATAAAATTGCTAATGTTCTGCTTCCAAACTCTACCTATAGAAATTTTTACATGTAGTCATTTTTCAGCACATAGTCAAGGAACCTACTTCCTCTCCTTCAGCTAATGTATAACCATTATGCTAGTCATCAAAACAAGAAAACATGATAAAAAGGATATTTTGGTGTACAAAAATGTAGTAACTAGGAGGAAATTACCTAGATTCAAATCCTGGCTTGAGTATTTGGCTAAGATATTTTTAGCCAAGCTTTCTTAACAACAGTACATCTCAGATCCTCACCTAAATATATAGGAATAATAATGTTATCTACTTAATAGATTCACTTTGATATCTAATTCTTAAATAGCGCACATCACAAAGTAAGTGCTCAATAAATTTTAGCTAGTTTCCTCCTCCCCTGTATTAATCAAGACAGGCTAGCTTTTTGCAGTTATAAATAAACCTAAATATCAGTGGTTTACAGTAACTAAGGGTTCTTTGTCATTCATAGATTATGCCTCTCATGGGTCAACAGGATTTCTGCTCCTCAGCCACTCAAGAGCCATGTTGAAAGAGAAGTCATCTGGTCAGATGTTGCAAGTCATAATTGTAGCATCAAAGAGGACTCTGGAGGTCCTAAATTGGTGATTAAGCACTCAGGCAAGAAATTAATACACTTTACTTTTTTGTATAATTCATTGTCCGGAATTAAGCACATGACTCCACCCAACTACAGATGGACAGAAAGTGCTTCCAATGCATATAGAAAAAGAAAGAATTGAAATTATTTCAGTAATAGCACTAATGACAACTACCTTCCCAAATTCAAATTATTTGAGTTCTTGTTAGATTACCTTTGTCATCACTTTTCTATCCAGTCTCTATTTTCATTTCTATATCTATGCTTTAAATGATATTTTTCTTGGACCGTTGCAATAATCCTAGTGGTTTTATTACTCCCACTGTCTCGTAGTTTTAATGCATTCTTCAAACTGATGTATGGTACTAATCGTGTCACCTCCCAGAAGCATTTGATAAAAGGGCAGTTTTGTATCATAGTTAATAGCCCTGGCTTCAGAGTCAGACTGATCTAGATTCAGACAGATAGGCAATTAGCTGGCTATATAATTTTGGGAACATTACTTAAACTCTCTAAGCCTCAGTATAGTTTTGAGGATTAGGTATGATAATGTTTACAAATTGCATATTTATTCACTACATAAATTGATATTAGCATAGTTTAATAACTATTAGCTCTCACTGTGTCCACTGTCTAAAGAATGAAGTTCAAAATTTTTACCACGACAATCAAGACTTTTGTAGCTTGAGAACAACTTTATTTCTAGTGTTGCTTTCTGTTTCATTTTCCCCCAGAAGATTTATATTGTATCTCTACCATCCTGCATTCCATCAATTCAGCATAAACTCTCCTACCATTGTGTCTTTACATAGACTGACTTTGTATCCAGAAATGCCCTCTCTTGATCTTATTAAAAGTTCCTCATAGTCCAAAGCCTATCTCTAATTCTAGATTTCTCCGTGAAGCCTTCAATAATAACCTAGTCAGATTAAATCACTTTCTTCTCTCTTCTTTTATACATGCATTATATCACTTATCTCTTGTTCCTTACACTGTGGACCTTCTTTTATTGCATCCCTACTACACTCTGAGGTCCTTGATTCAATTCACCACGTATAGACTGAGGTGCTGCTATGTACCGAGAACTGTGCAGAGGACTGCAGACGTGGTAATTAATAAAATACCTGTGGGCCCAGCCCTCCGGAGCTGACCCTTTCCCACTGGGGTATCTTGCACACATGTTTCTTTCTTACCAGAGGCAAACTGAGAAATCTTTCTATCATTCCTGACTCTCTTTTCTGAATTCTCTCCAAGTTCCACATTATCTATTTTAATTGCTTTGGTCAATTTAAACATGAGGCACTTATAAAGACTTCAAAATGCCAGTGAGTGTGAGAGGATGATTCCCTGTTTCTTAGAGTTACTTACACTCCTGTTTACATGTCCCAGAATCAAGCTTTGCTCCATGAACAGCAGGGCTATACTGTGGCTGTGTTTTAGCTATGCAGTAAAATATGTGTTGGGGAAGAACCAGATTCTCAGCCTGTATAACTATAAACATTTTCTCCAAATTGCCTACAATGTGATCCACCCCACAAAGAATACATACAAAAACAAAGCTTTGAAGCAAGGTATTTCTCAACTTGAAATGGAATAAAATATAAACTACCTAGCAACACTCCAATACTTCTTTTTTTAATTAGCTAATAAAATATGCCAAGAAAATGTATTCCTCAGCCCCAAGAGATGCTTTCTCTGTGAAGTCTTACCTGTTCACCTCACTGTTGCTGGCAGAAAATCTCACTTGATCATTTGCATTCCCGTGGTGTGGAGAAAGGCCTCAGTCTCAGGAGCCTGACAATCCTGGGTTCAAATGATATCTTTTTCACTTAATAAGGTACACTTTAGCCATGTAACATAATCTCTCTGAGCATTAATTGTCTCACTGGTAAATGGAGATAATATATATTTCATAAGACGGTTGTGAAGATTAGCAAGATGGTGTATATTAGGTGCTTAGCAGGTATGTGACATTTAGAATCACTCAGGTTATGACAGTTATTAGCTCCTGTAGTTTCCTCCTATCAACCTGCCTTGCCAGACCATGAGTCTCTTGGGAACAGTGACGACTTTTGAGAATGATTATTTCGGGCACTGCCTTCATTGCCTTGCACTGTGTTTCGAAAATATTTGTTTAATAGATAATTTATAAATGCATGCTGTTTATGAATCATGCAGGCTTTCTTTGACATATGTTCCCTGCTTGTCAATAAGCCTTTCTGATTTCACTGCCTGTCACTTTTCATTGAATAGTGACCCAAAGTTGGAAGCTAGTAAGTGGACTGTTATTTGAACTGGTGTTAGACAATTAAGGATTTAAATATGGTAAATGAGATATGGATTGAGCCTCCTGTGCTAAAGAAATATTGTTATATTCAACTTGGAGGAAAAGACTTCAAATAAAAATAATTTAGCAATAACCTTAGAATGCCCCTTAAAATCAGAGTACATTTATCTTTGCTTTGAATTTTTCTCTGCACATAGGTATGTGTAAATATTCCAAAACAACATATCTGCTAAGGAGTAGTATTTCTTTTCCTGTGAATAAATGTGCATGCCTAGTTAGAGAGCATGAGCAGAGTGATAGTACAAGTCATTGTGAAAGAAGACTAAATTCAGATTTAAAGGTGCAAGGTTTCCCTTTTATAGTCAGTAAAATTTAAAGGGACAAAACCCAGTTTGGGTACTTTTGTCTTATAATCAATAAATGCCTCTTCCCCTTATTAGGCAATGTCATTTGCAGTCAACCATTGTCAACAACTGATTTGCTCTATCAGTGAAGCAAATCATTATTAAACACATGGTGCTATTGCTGCAGTTCTCCATTGTCTTGAGCATGAGATGAAAAAGGAAATAAAACCAAACATTTTCTTTTACTTTAGGAATTAAAAACCAACAAAATATAAAGAAGAGTGAATTTTCAGGCTAACATAAAAGGCTCTTTTTCATCTTTTCCTAAAACCAGAGGGAATTACCTGTCTATAGTACTATACCCTGTCTCCAATTAGGTCTTTTAAAACTTGCTCATTAAATACGGGAGGCCGATACACAAATGACAGCTATCACCATGGCAAATGCAGCAAGCAGAGACAGAAATGGTAGACATAGCCAACGCAGAAGGAAAGGAAATAAAAGGCGATTTTACTTCAAAAGCAGTTAGAATCAAGAGAGTTGAGAAAATTGAAAAAGAATGGAAATTTTTGCCCCATCCCTCGTATAATCAGCATAAAACAGCTCTGGCCACATCTTCGATGCTCCATGAATATTGGCTAATCAACTTCTCCAGTGACAGGAAATTGAAGTCTCTGGCTACTGGAAGTCTATTCTCCAGAACAGAAGGGCTTTTAACTGAGGTCGGAAAGCCTTTGGGACCGCGGGAGGCAGAGGATGCAGCTGGATAGAGACCACACAGATTCTTGAAGTGATCATATTTATTAGTCATCTAAGCCCAGAAAAGCAGAGCTGAGAAAAAGACTGGCTGGCTCCTTGCATTCCTGCATGGAATGATTTCTCTTTTGGCACAAACCTCTTTTAGGTTTGTAGGGCAGGAGATCTCTCAGTTGTCAAAACTCTCTCTTCACTTTCCTGGTTCAGTGCCAAACCAGAAGTGTCGGTCAGGAAGAGCCGGTGGCTGCTGACATTTCTCCTCACTGCCTGGGCCTGGAGTATTCTGGAAAGAACCTACTTGTACAGGGTCACTGGAACCGGCTTCAAATCCAGGTGGTGTTCTGAGCAGCCCAGGAGCAGCAGGTGTCAAGGACACTGAACAGTCCCTCTGGGTGAGACAGAAGAAGCTGCAGAGATAAGGTCGGGAAAGAGCAGAAAGCTGTGCTGTTTTTAATGTGCTTGAACTGACATTGAACAGAAGATATTTCTTCTTGGTAGCCAGGCCCAGGAGCAACCTCTGCTACTATGGGAACAGCTGTGGTCGCTCTTTGGGGATGGCTAAGTTCCAGAACTCAGGTTAGCAATCTGAGAAACCTCTCTATTTTTTGGCTCTGAATTGATCACCACACTGAAAATGAATGTTTAACTGGAATAAATAACACTACAAGGTCTGTTGTTTCAGGTGCAACATATCCCTACTAAGTTTAAAGATACAAGAACTACGGACTATACTTTTAGTTTCTTCATAACCGAAAGCAATACAAATACAGATTTTAAAATCCTTATGGAGATTTTTATCTCCGTACACTAGGACCTGGGGATTTACACATATAATTCCCATTAACACAAATAGGTGTTTGAGTACGCGCACCAATTCTCTTGTGTCTAAATGAGAACATAACCATATGGATACTAATAAATACATTTTTAATTATGATTTTATACAGACTTAACATAAGATTTTATACAACATTTAGCAAACTTTGGAGACAAAGATTGCCTCAATTAATTCTCTCCAACAGAGGCCAATGTATTTACACAAATGCCTATTATTTCTATAAGCTATTGATTTCTTTTGTAAAGAAGAGGTTTGACTAAATTATTGGTAGTAGTTTACATGTATGAGCGTTTTTCAAGTGCAAAGCACCCTTTGTTTGCAAACACGCCTTCTTTACATGTAATCACCTCATGACCAATCAAAGATTTTTTTCCAGGTGACATTTTAAAAGTGAGTTGTGACTTTATCTTTTTCTAGTGCTTTAGCGCCACCTTCTGGAAAAATTCATAAAAGTAAGAGATATGGAAATATTCCAAGAAAAGAACCAATTAGCTGAGTCTATTAATAGTCACAAAGGAAAATAAACATTTTTTTTTAATGAAGAAGAAATAAAAAGAAAATGAAAAGGAGAACTTTTCAAAGAGAAAGAAAGGTATTTTTGTTTGTCTATTTGTTTGTATAAAAGGTGAACATAATTGGATGGGATCAACCATGAAAAGAATAAATAGATGTGAAACTGAGGCAAACCTGGGTTGTTGTTGTCTTTTTACACTGAAAAATTTTTGATGGACATATAAAATTTCAAGATAATAAAAAAACTGTAGGCAACTGTGTATACATGAGAATAAAATATTCAGGATAAATTACATCAAAAATTATAAAAATATTAGTTGGACAAGGTCATTTATTTAGAATTGACTAAAAACAGCTCCAATATAAGGAAAAGGAAATTGAAAAATTTAAATAGATTTAAATAATAATAAGATTAACTTTTTAGAAACACAATTTCCTCACAGCAACATAACCAAAACAGTACATTTGGTGCTTGAGAAAGAAAATAAAATTTTAAAAATTGAATTACCTTGAACTGGGTGTAAAATAAAATGCACAATCCTCAGTAAAAGCAAGTATGAATTTATTCAAATTTAAAAATACAGCTTCTAACAAAATGCACGAATTCTCTAAAGACATGATATCTGTAAGGCTGAGCCTTCTCAAGTGAGTGCTATGAACCATCCAATAAGCACTTCAGCATCAGGACATTACAGCTTATAAGGTCTCCCAGCCTTGGCCCCTCCCCCCACTAACTCCTTAGAGAGAAAAAGAGGAAAAACAGTCCTTTTTACTTAGAGATCACATCTAAAGAAGCAGCCTATTACAAATACACGTTTACTTGAAACAATGAGTGCTTATTGAATTTATATATGAGGATCTGGGATGATACATTTAAAAAAATGTAAAGACGGCTACTAAGCCTCATCACACAAATCTTAATGATAATTGTGGAGAGATAAGTAGAAAAATTTAAATTTCCCTACGTAATCAGTCACCAGTTTATTGGGATGTTTTTAGAAATAAATTATTTTATCTTGCCCAAATCAGAAAGAGGAAATTTAAGAAGAGGGGTTGAAACATAGTGCTTTAATTTTTAAAAGCCAACAGCCCTGTAAAGGCTCTCTTTGAGCAAAACAACACTTAGAAAATGAAACATTGCTTTTGAATTAGATCACTGATTGTTTTAGTTCATATTGTAATGTGCTATAGAATCATTTCACACATACATGCACCAATATATGCACAGAGACACACAAAAAGAATCTTTTAATTCTGTCCTCACTTTAAAATTAGGTAGTGGCCACTAATTTTAGGTAGGCTCCTCTGACCTCTCTTCCAAATTGTAGCCAAATGGTTATTTGCACTTGAATGGTACTTGGAACAATTGCAGGTATATACGATACTGCATCATATTGAGATAATTTTTTCTCACAGTCAGGAAAACTGTCAGAGAAGAATAAAAGCTGTTTCTATAAATACCACGAAAGAAGAAAGCTAAAGTGAATACATTTTTTAAACCAGGATTTCAATCATTTTTATATCTATTCCACAAGAAAAGCCCTAATATTATATACATAGCTCTTTCCACGTTCTCAGGTGCTATAATATTATCTTCATGATGCACATGCCCAGCTTCTTTTAAATACAAATGGTGGCTCCACACATACATCCTGAGGACACGGTAGCCCTGAGCGGCTTTTACTCCACACACAGAAATGTGGAAATATGCTTTTCTTGATGTGCTTTAGCCATGCATCAAAATGGATTATATATCCATTAATGTACCTCATGAAAACAGATTGGCCTGTCTTCAAATTATATGGGTGGAGAATAAAAAAATGGGCTTCAAGTCATCACCAATTCAAATTGGTTTAAGAGAATCTAAGAGCAGTTGATTCATCCCCACTGGGTATGTCGACATTATACATCTCCACTATTATACATCACACATCTCTATTGTGCATAAGAGTGTGGTTACATAATTTTGCCTAGCTTTATGATCCAATGGGTATAAATGAAGGCACATTTAATACATAAAACTAAATAATAACATCTGAGTTTCATGTCTACTCCTCTTCCTTCCTATCTTCTAGCTGTAACATACATCTCTGGCCCTCCCATAGTCATTTCTGATTATGACTGGAAATGTGAGTATTCTAAGTATATCCTCATATTTGTCTCCATATCAGCTCATAAACAAATTCACAATAGGATATTATCATATTAAGTTAAAAGAATGATTGATTTCAATTCCATTTTGCTATATCTCAAGAACATTCTACCTCATGTTGTCTTGACATTTAAAACATTTCTTCAAAATATGTTGGATTTTATTTATATTTATATTTAAATAAATTATATTAGCACATGTTGGGGGTATATAAAAGTCAAATAAGAGATCACAACTACTAAAAGATGGAAGATTCATGAAGAAACAACCCATGTTTTCAGGGCTTTAAACACGAGCTGATTCTTGAAGCATATATATATATATGTATATATAATGTGAAAACAACTTTATATGTACTCATATAAAAAGACTTAATGGCTTTGAAGGGAAGTAGAGAAACAATATTTTAGATACTATCTGTAATGCAGAGTATGTTTTCATTCTATATTGGTCTTAAAACACTCAATCTTAAGAGCATATTGTGTCTATAAAGTCATAAGTTATGAGTTATACTCATGTTGAAAACTGACAAAATTTAAAGTAGCCTTTCCTTTAAGAGAAAAAAAAAATGATATTACAACTTTAAAAACAGTTATAAAAATAAAAATTTTCCTTTAAGTACCTTTTCTTATATTAGTATTTCTTAGTGGTACCATTTAAAACTTTAAACTATAAAAGTTATACAAAAGAGACTGTCTACTGATTAACAAATCAAACTCTGGAAATAACCTAAATGTCCTTCAACTGATGAATGGATAACCAGACTATGGTACATCCATACAATAAAATATTACTCATCCTTTAGTATGCATGAACTACTGTTATACACAACTCAGACGATCTCAAAGACAGAATGAGAGAAGCCAGTCTTAAATAATTACACTCTGAATATTTTCATTTATATGGCATTCTTAAAAAAACAAAATTATAGTAATGAAGAACAAATCAGTGGTTGTCAATGGAAGGGGAATAAAGGGAGGGTGTGGCTATCAAGTCATACCATGATGGAGTATTTTGGGCATGATGTATCTGTCTGTATCATGATAATGGTGAAAAACATATATGTCTTATAATTGATATAACTTTCAACCAAAATAAAAAGTCAATTTTCTTAAATGTTAATTCAAAAAAATAAAACATAAAGATACCTTCTAATTATTGACTATCATATAAATAAAACTGTAATTTAAAAGTATACAACTTAAGTTATTGATAAGAAACAACTGAATATATTTATGTAATTTTGTGTATAATGATCTCTCCTCATTTATTTTATCCATTTTATTCATCTCTTCAACAAATGTTTATTTTAAGACTACTATATCTTACAATTATGAACATAGGTTGGTGAGCAAAGTCAGACACATCATCTTCTGTGTAAATTCACAGTATGTTGACTGTGACTTTCCCCTCTCACTTTGTTTAACCCATTTAATCAAGACATCACCTCCACATTCCCCTGGAACTGCACTTACAGAGGTCCAGTGACCTTCATATTGTGAAAACCAGTTCTGATCTTACTTGAATAAATGTCTTTTGGCACAGTTACTCACTTTGTCTTCTCTTAGCTTGTGAGACACTATTACTCCTGTTCTTTCTGTTATCTCACTAACCGCTTTTTATTTTTCTCCTTAGCTGGGAAGTTCGCATAATTCAGACTTCTTATTGTCTTCCTGCTTGAGAGTTCAGTCTTTCAGCCTCTTCTCTCTTAATACTCACTTCAGAGATTATTTTATAAAAGGACTCCTAAATTAATATATCCAGTGCCATCTTCTTCATTAATTCCCATAATCCTCTATCACATTATTTACGTAACATTTCCATTTAGGTGTTTAATAGGTATTTCCAAAAAAACAATAACTCTTGATATTTCCACTACTACAAACAATAACAACAACCAAAAATATAAATAAATAAATAAATTATCAGGAAATGTCAAAGTTATCCTAAATTTAATTCAGGCCAAATCTTTGGGTTAACCTTGACTATGCAGTTTCTCTTTGAGAATATAGGTGCACAAGAAGGCTGAAAAAAAAAAAAAAAAGATACAGACAAACACAATATATTTATAGGCCAGTGGTTTACTTAGAGTAAGAAAAAACTATTGTTTTATATACTAAGTTACCTAACTGGGTTTATGTGGAAAATATGTTCTGTGGAATGATTGCTAGATAGAAGAAGGGACATGGTTATGATGCCATAATACTATTCCTGGAGAAAAACGATGGTGTTCTGGTACTTTAGACTGTATGGAAATTAATAGAATTTTTTATGGATAGGACTTGAAGGGCTATAATTCATATAACTGAGCAGGTGATGATTTCACTGCAAAAGAACCTGTGTTGTTTATTTTTGCTTCTTTTTATGGAGAGATGGGTAGCAATCACTTGTTTACTTTGGCCATCGTTGGTTTGAGATACCTTTATCAGATCTACAGAAAATATGCAGCTAGCAGTTGCATATTATTGTCAGCATCTAGGGAGATAAGTGAATCTAAAGACATATATTTCTGTCACTTGTATTGAGAAAAATTTAATCCATAGATATTAATGATACAGAATATAGTACATAGTCTAACATTAGGAGAGAAGATTACTTAAGACTTACCTTTGGGAACGTCAATGTTCATTGAGTAGGTAGAGAAGAATAAATGCCGAAAGAGAAACAGAAGATAAATGACCTTAGAGAATAAAGTAAAGCATATTATTACAGGGAAACCAACAAAGGAGAGTTATTTCAAGTCAAAAGCTCAGCATTCTGATGAAAGTTCAAGTAAATTACTGATAATTGTCTAAAGAATTTAAAAAGATAGAGATCATGTGCGGTCTTGATGTGTTTTGTTTTGGTGAAAGAATGAGGTCAAAATATTAGTACAACTAAATTAGTGAGTAAATTGAAGGGAAGGAAATGGGAAGTTTTAGACAATGATGTTGAGAAATTTGAATAATAATTCAAATTATTATCATAAAGCTAGAAGCAGCTAACAGCTAGTGTAGAGAAAGTAGAAAAATAGTTAAACAATCAAGCTGATTTGAAATTGGGACATTTTCAGGTGAATGTGTTGAAAAATAAAAATGAAAAGTTAAAGTATCAGCAAAGTGATGAATCTTAAAGTTTAACCTGGATGACAAGGCCTAAAATGTAGCTGTTGACAAATAAAGGAATGAATGCATAAGTGCTATAAATGCTATTGAACAGCTGAAAAAATATATAGTTAAATAAATAAGCTGAACATATAAGAGGACATGATAAAGAGTATGAAATTTGATTTACTTATTTTAGAGATAAAGAAATTAGAGGTGATGATATGTTGTTAAATGACCATTGGAGTGGATTATTAAAGTCAAGGGAAAATCATTGGCATGGAAGAGGTCAGAACACTGAGAAGACAGGACACTGAACAGTTCATTCTGTAAGCATTGAAGATACACATAATTATGACAGTAAACTGGGCAGCACAGTCTTTAATACACAGCCTTGAGGTAAAAGAATTATAGTTTTTTACAAGAGTGTTAGAGTAATGCACTGGAAATACAGGGGAACACTGAAGTATAATTCCTGGTCATGAGTTATGTTAGGGGAAAGAAAGCAAACAGAAAAGGGCAGAAGATGGTCCACAGGGAGGAAGCAATTATCAGTTAAGAAAAGAAGATGGAGGGAACACTGAGATATCCATCGGGGATATATTGGAGCTTGCCAAATATAAGGGAGCAACTCCAGAAGATATTGTGAATGCTTTAGAAGGTGCAGGAGGGCAGCCTGAAGACAGAGTGGTGCAGAATGTTATTGAGAACATGAAACATCTGATCATACATAGGCCAAAAAGCAGACAACTGGATCTTTAACTGATTCAAACAAGAATCAAAAGTGTGCAGAGTTAGATGCAACTATTTTGTCAAGAATGATGGGCATTTATTTTATCATTTGATCTGGTTGACAGAGATCCCAGATGCTTGAAACACTGCATCCTAGTGGCTTGCATATTAGAAAATTCTCAGACTGTCAACTATACACACTCTATGAGCTGGTTGGCAGCAAACACACAAACAGTAAACTAATTTGCTGAGCCTTCTGAATGACAGTTAATTCAAATAGTTGGCAGTTTATAATTTAAAAACAGAAACAAAAAACTTTAAAAACTGTTGACAGATGTACCCTGCCTAAGCTTCTAGATTAGAAAACAAAGATAATAGGGAAAAAAGAAAGATAATAAGAAAGTTTTTTTAAATGATAAAGCATAAAAATGTATCAATTTTTGACATGATTAATTACTTCTTAAATTAAATATAGAGTTGAATTATTTAGCATACAATCTTGGTCTTGACGGTTGAAACATTTGGCTTATCCCTGAAATGTAGCAAAATGCTGCTCTCAGGGACACATAAAAATATCTCGTTAGAAAAGGGGGTATTTATTATTCTGAACCTCTCTCGATCAGAAGGAAAAGCACATCCTAGAAGGCCCAATAGACCTCATCTCAGATCCCAATGATCATGACTGGTCACATGCTCATGGTCTAGCTGCCTTCAAAGTATGCTTCTGGGGACAATTCAGCCCCTATAGTGGGAACCTGACTACACTGGAAAAAGGAAATGAGGAGGAAGAGAAATGACTAATGAATGGATCACCAGCACCATCTGCCTTAGGAAGATTAGTCATCCTGCTAATGAATTGTAACTCATGAGTGTGTACATGTAAGTGTGTGTGTATGTGTATTTGTGAGCACTTGTGTAAATATTATCTAAGTACATTAAAGTTATTTTGTAAACATGTTTTCCTGCTTGTCAAATGTCTCAATTTTGTTTGCAGGACCTATTATTCCTCAAAGAAATGTTTAATGTCTTTGTAGGCAACCCTGTCAACTATTTCTTTTATATCATGCATAGAAAAGTTGTCCTCCATCAAAGATTCCAAAATATTCACTTCTATTTTCTTCAACTGTTGTAAAAATTTTACTTCTTAATATTACATACATTGCTCTACCTGAAATTGATTTGGGTGAGGTATGAATTTTCATTATATTTTCCACCCAAAGGCTAACTAGTTTTCTCAGCATCATTTGTTGAATAGCCAATCTTTAATCCATGAATTTGAAATACTACATGAAAAAAAAAAAAAAAGCTAAAAATGCTTAACTCCTGTATCTTAACATATGAACAGAAAGCAAAGAAAGGATGAAGATAAACCTGTCAAATTCCACCCAAACTATACAAGGAGGATTACAGGTTTACACCCACCTAATTAGATAAACCAAACAACCTCATGCATAGACAGGCACCTTCAACCTGGAAGTCAGAAGAGCTGAAAATGCCTGTCTTTAGTTTTGTTGGCCCCATTCAGCTACAGGCTCTATAGAGGTATTTCGCTTATAAATTCTAGCTCCGTTCTGCTCAGCAGCCAGAATATTTTTCATTCATAACAAATAGTTATTGATCTCCTACTGTATGCCATGCACTGTTCTAGGAACGGAAGAAAAATGTTTGAGACAAAATCCATGCTTTTACTACTCAAGTAAGCAAGGAAACAACATAATTTATACAGTAGTAAGTACAAAGAAGAAAAGTAAACAAGGTGGTGAGATTGAAACTGACTAGGGTCTGCTAGGGACTTGCAGTAAGTAGGGAAACCTGGCCTGAGCACTGAGCAGAAGCTAAACCCAGAGAGCCGAGATGCTGAGTATTTCAGGTAGAAGCAACTTCAAGTGCAAAAGACTGGGGCTGGAATGAGTTTAGAATTTGAGTTACTTGAGGAAAACAAAAGGCTGGAGTGCAGTGAGGGGTGGCAGTTGGAAGAGTGAGTAATGAGGTTGGAGAGCTGAGCAGGCAAGCTGATCAAATAAGATGACGTGGGTCATGGTAAGAAGACTCGGTTTCAGACCGACCAGCTGAGGGGCGTGGGATTCTTATCGAGTTAGCTGCCCTAAACTCAGACTACCATATACTCTGGAGATCCTTCATAAGCTTTCTGTTTTAACTTTCATTACTGCTGCCACCATTTGCCTTTTCCTGCATCTGGTCCCACTGGAGGCATTGCTAGTGACAGTCAGAGGGGAAGTGACTCTTCTAGCACAGCTTGTAAGAAAAATGCAGATCTGACTTTGTCCCTGTCTTGTTACTTCTGTTGAAATTTTTTCTGACACTGTTTCTTTTTATGTTGGTTTTTTTTTTTGCACTCTTATTACACTAATAATAGTGCTTAACGTTTATTAAGTTCACTTATTATGCACCAGGCAATGTTTGGGGAGTTTCACATGTATTAAGTCATTGAATCTTCACAACTTGTGAAGCAACAACTGTTACTAGTCCAATTTACAGATGATGGATCTGAAGAGTAGATTCAGCTCATGGTCACACAGCTATTAAGTGGAGGACCTAGGATTTGAATGCAAGGAGTATGTCTCCAGAGCACAAATGCTCAGCCATTATGCTTTGCTTCATCCCAAAAGCCCTTGTCAATGATGCTGTGTATTTATTTCATGGATGCTGAATTTTTGGAGAACTAGCAGAACATAATTACTTAAGAAATGCAACTTCCTGAGAACAGGAGCTTACAATGTGTCTATTATCAGGCTTTGTACACATGTTTAATACTCACATCAACCCAATCATACAAGCATTTCTTCTGTCTGGTACGATAAGCAATTTCTAATATCACTGCACTACTACTTCTCCATGTCGAACAATGCCCGAAGCACCCCCAAAGGAGAGTCTTCCTTAAGCCAAAGGGCTGCATGTTTTTACCTAGGTGGTAAATATTCAGGCTGGCTGCAGTCCAGGCTGAGGGTCAGTGGCAATTCTGAATAATGGAAGACAACAGCTACCTAGTGTCCCTCTCTGAGCAGCTCACTCATTATTGGAGCTTATTGGTTTAGAGTTGCAATTAAGCAATTTTTGATACACAAAAAATGTTCAGTCATGTTCACTGAATGAATAAATAGTGACCCAAAAAGATTAATAGATTTAGCCTCTAGCCATGTTATTTTTATTTTTCTAGAAACACAAATATAACTCCCTTTGTTCTCTTCCATTTCCTTGATTGACTTTTATCTAAATACATGCATAGCATGTACTATGGGCCAGCTACTGCTTTAAATATTTAACAAATAATTTGGGATTCCAAAACTCACAACAACCCAGTGAGGAAGGCACGATGGTGCACCCCTTATGCAGATAAAGAAAATAAGGTACAGAGAGATTCATCTACCTTCTAAATACACAAAGCTAATAAATAGTAGAGCCAGACTCCAAATGCTGGAAGCCTGTCTCCAGCTTCTCAGTTATGAACCACCTTGGCCCTGCCTTAATATGGGTTGTTTCGTCACTGAGAACCTCTTCATGCCTCACTAGTTCAATGGCAAAGTGAGAGGACATTTATGGTTATGCATAGATTATAGTAACTTGAAGCCACTAAACCTTTACTTGTGGTAATTTTTTTTTTCCAGAATTCACTCTCCATTTAAATATTCATACAAATTCCCAGAACTGCATATACTCTGCCCACAAGTCAGTCCTTCTCAGGGTTTTCTTATTCTAATGGCATCACTCCAGGGGAACCCCACAATTGATGGTATCCCACACTCCCTCAGGTAGCTCCCTTGCCTCCAGCCTTGCAGCCTGCTACCATTATCCCCGGTGGACTGTCACTGCGAACAGTGGAGCCAAATATTGAGAGTCTCTGAGAGCCCATCTAAAACACCAGCAATCCTTCAAGATGTAAAATGTCCTTTCTCCATGGATCCATAAATCGAAGAGAAGGATGTGCTCTCCTCACTGATATCCAGAGACTAACCCCAACAAGGCTGTCTGGACCGGAAATATGACACTTACCGGTGACACAGCTCTTTGAACTCACATGTCTTCCCACTTCCCAGAGAATGCACTGGATCGGAATAAGCTCCCAGACCAGCCACTTCCCGTGCCCCGGGCAGCACTCCCTTCGATGTCCTGGCCATGCTGCCGTCTGGCCACCAGGTCCGCTCTTTCTGCCCTCAGACTGGGTTCCTCTGAGAGTCTTTTTTTGTTCTTTCTAATATTCTGACATTGTCTCAATTTACTCTAGTAGATCAAACTTTTTATGTTTTTATGTTAAACTTTAGTGGGGCAAAAGAGGTCACGGTTCCAATTAATCCCTGTGCTCCACTTTCAGCAGACTTTGACCTTTCACAGCTTCAGGCAGTAGAAAGCGCTTCCCAGCTTTACCAAGAAAGCTGTTCAAACAAAACAATTGCCTGATGTAATCTACTAAAGGACCTACCCTTGCCCTTGCCCATCCAAAACAATTTACTATGCTTTTCTTTGAGGTTTTCTTGTTCTACCATTGTGACTTTTTTCTGTCTTTACCACATTCCAAAATTCAAGATATTAACCAGCACAGATATTTTGAAGTATTATGTTCAAATCTATAATTTAATGTCCATAAATTGCAGATCTTTCCCCCAGCCCCTAAACTTTCTTTATTTTTTAAAAATCTTTTTAAGTTCCTAATTGCTCCCGTTTCTTGTACTTTGTTATTATTATATCCAGAAATGAATAAAAAAATAAATGATGTACAAACTATCTTTCATAGCCATGTAAGTGTTTATGCCAGTCCAATAATGAAAAGTATTAACGGCAACACCTTCACAATGATTCCCCATAAACAACACCAATAGTTTTAAATATTCATCAGGAAGAGAAAAACTCATCAGAAAAACCAATATTACTGTTTCTTAAAGCTCAATTAGCTTTCGTGACTCTATAATTTCTTTTTTTTTAAGTAAATTTTATTGATTATGTAGTTACAGTAGTTCCAATTTTTCCCCTTTGCTCCCCTCTGCCCAGGATGCCCCTTCCCTCCAGCAATCCCACCCCGCTTAGTTCATGTCCATGGGTCATGCATATATGTTCTGTGGCTTCACTCTTTCCTATATTATTCTTAACACCCCCCTGTCTATTTTGTACCAACCGATTATACTTCTTAATCCCTGCACCATTTCCCCATTTCTCCCCCTCCACCCTCCCAGCTGATAACCCTCCAAATGATTCCCATACCTATGATTTATTCCTATTGTGGTTTGCGTAGTTGGATTTTGTTTTTATTTTTTAGATTCAGTTGTTGATAGTTGTGAGTTTGTTGTCATTTTAGTGTTCATAATTTTGATCTTATTCTTAAGTAAGTCCCTTTGACATTTCATATAATAATGGCTTGGTGATGATGAACTCCTTTAGCTTCACCTTGTCTGGGAAGCACTTCATCTGCCCTTCCATTCCAAATGATAGCTTTGCCAGATAGAGTAATCCTGGTTGCAGGTTGCCTTTCATCACATTGAATACTGCTTGCCAGTCCCTTCCTGCCTGCAAAGTGTCCTCTGAGAAATCAGCTGATAGTCCTATAGGCACCCCCATGTAGGCAACTCTCTGCCTCTCTCTTGCTGCCCCCAGGACTCTGTCTTTATCTTTCACCTTTGGCATCTCAGTCATGATGCATCCTGGTGTGGGTCGAGCTCGCCCAGGACACTCTGTGCTTCCCATACCTGTATGTCCATCTCCTTTGCAAAATTTGGGAAATTTTCCTCATTTTTTTCAATTCTTGCTTCCTCATTTTGCACTGGTTGACTGTTTTTTTCTTCTTTATGTTCCAAATCATTGATTTGAACCCTGGTTTCCTTCCCTTCGCCAATTGGTTTTGTGTCGATTTTCCTTCGTTTCACTTAGCATAGCCTTCACTTAATCTCTTATGCGTTTGCTGTACTCAAGCGTATCTGTCAAGCCTGTGAGCATCTTTATCATCAGTGTTTTGAATTCTGTGTGTGTTATGTTGGCTATCTCCTCATCAGTTAGTTCTCCCATTGGAACCTTGATTCATTTCCCCTTTTGAGCCATACTTCTCTGTCTCCTCATTCTGACAGGTTCCTGTGTTTGTTTGCCTCCACATCCCAGGTAGAGCTGTCACCCCTGTTACATTTAAGGAGTGGAGCCTTAGGTATTCATCAGTACAGGGTGACCTGTTTCACCATGTTGTGGTGCTGTATTTGGAGGAGGGGTCTGAGAGGAAACAAGGCCGGCTGCCCAGCACTCGCCCCTTTTCCTGGCACCTCTCCCACTTCTGCACCGGACTGGCATGACCCTAGCTTCTGCCCTAGGTGTAGTTCTCAGAGTGGGTGGGTCTACAGACATTCTAGGACCGTGGGGCCCTTTAAACAAGTGGACTCTGCTGAGACCGGCAGTTTCTACCTCCACCCCAACCCCCACTGGTCTGCACAGTCAGAAGCAATGAGGGTTGATTTTCACCGGTGCTGGGACTGAGAGCTGTGAGGTCTGGTGAGGAGTTGGGAACGCTCCCCAGGTGTCCCTCCTGACTTTTTAAAATGTGTGGCTGCTCTTTTTGCTGCCCTGCCGCTGCTGCCACCACCACACCATGCCCTCTCTGGCCTGGCTCCGCCCCTCCTACCTGTCTGGATGAGTATTTCTTCTTTATATCTTTGTTTGCTGGACTTCCATGCACTTTGATTTTCTGGAACTTCTGGTTGTTTCTAGTTTTGAGGTAGTTGTATTCCCTCTTAGTTGTGGAGGGAGACATAGTGTGTCTGTCTATGCCTCCATCTTGGCCAAAAGTCTATAACTTCTTAAAAGTTAGAGTAGTCTAAGTCTTGTATGAAGCAGAGTAATGCCAATTATAAATTAACTCCCAATTTAGTTTTCTTATTGCTATACATATAGCTCTAAATCCTACACCTTCTTCAAAACAAGAGATCTGAAAGAAGTTAATTTTTTGTTTGTTGTGGAAAAGAGGATAGAAGCCAGCCTCATTCTTGTGAGCAACAAAACCAGAAGAAGAAAGAAATGAGGATAGCCTCATTTACACTTGTCCTTTACCTGGTTTCCTAGAGGGAAGGCTTCAGTCATTTTTATTTCAATATCCAGGCTTCCCAGATATAGGGTGGCGGGTTGGCTAGCATCTCCCCAAACTCATGTCTAACCAGAACCTCAGAATGTGACCTTATTTAAAATAATTTTTGGCAGCTATAACTAAGTTAAGATGGGATCATACTGGATGAGAGTGGGTCCCAAATCCAATGACTGTTGTCTTTGTATTCATGTATATTTATGTTCAATACACTGTATACATATGAAACAAACACAATGCATAAGCAATTCACAAAAGAAGCCAATAAACATATGAAATAATGCTCTAACTTACTGATTATTAAGAAAATATATGTATTAGGATTAAAGTAAATTATCATTTCATAATAATTGAGTTGACAAAAAATTTTAAAATTGCTTAATATCAAATGTTGGCAAAGTAAAGGAATTTCAGTAATGTTTATACATTGCTGGTACTATTGGGAATTGGTGCAATCACTTTGAGAGAATGTATAAAATAGCATTGCTTGTGAAAAAATAAAAGAAAAACTATATGAATGTCTATAGCATGAGACTAGGTATATAAATGCTGGTGTATTTATACTGTAGGAAAAAGGAATGTAAATAAATCTCACAAACATAATGTGGATAAAAAGTGAAGATGCACATTAAAACCAATTATAAAAAGGCTTAAGTATTCAAAACAACACTATGTATAACTTAGGGATATATACATATATAGAAAATTATAAAGAAATCCATGACAATACTAAGTAACAGTGTTTGGATAATGGTTACTTATGAAGAGAGATGGGCTGTGTACAACAAAAATTTGCAAAGGAGATTTAACTGTATTTGCAAAGTATTTCCCTGAGCTGAGTAGTAAGTACATGGATATTTGATAGGTATTCCTTATATCTTTTTGGATGACTTAAATGTTACTAGTTTAACCTAAAAACCAATGACATACTAATAAGCAACTTCAGAGCTCCCAGTATAAAAGTCTCCTTTTTATTTTCTCTCAGCATTTTTTCTTATTCCTGTACCCCTTCACCCTTTCTTTCTTGCTGCCTCCTCTAACATATATTGACTCACTTCCCATTGAGTTCCAACTATAATGCTTCAAAATGTATATATTTCTTTGAATGTACAGTTCACATATAATTTACTAGTGTTCTAAATTTTTAAAAGGACCACGCTAAGGGACATGTATATACAGATCGGTAATTTACTTGATTCTAATCATTGAAAAAGATAAAAATATTAGAACAATTATTCTTTGAATTCATCTATTTCCATGAAATCTCATTAGTTGAATCCAATAGCCCTCTTAATCCCTGAGGCAAGCAAAAACTCTTACCTAAATCATTTTATGAAGTTTGACAGACAGACCAATTTTCCAAAAGTTTAAGGTTTTCTATTAAAGTCTCTCTTTAGGTGTTTTTTTGTTGTTATTGCTGTCATTCATTTGTTTGTTTCTAGATAAGAAAACATGCCACTCTAGCTCACACCTACCTGTCATGTGGACCTTAAACGTTCCCTTTCTAATCTCAATTTATATCCTACCAAATTATTAGCCAGTACCTGGGCACCATTTCAGTCACTTCTCTGCGGACCTAGGAGTAATTTTAGCAACCATAATGAACAGTAGCACCTAGTTTCTATAAATTCCATTTTCTCCTCTACTCTCCCTTTACTAAATCATCTGTAGAAATTTCTCTTCTGCTCAGATCAAGTTCATGATTGAATTTGCGGTTGTCATTTTGATTGACAGTAGAGACAGTGTTAGGTTATTAGAAATGGCCCAATATAAAATAGATCTCAGATTTGCAGAACTCAGTTTACTGCATGTATATGGAAATTTACAAAGCACATAGAGTACATTTTCTTAGTACTTTATATGCTTTTGTTGAAACTTAACTGAAGAAAAATCATACTGACCTACTAAGAAATATTCCTTTTTTGTTTATTTAATCAGAGTAAAATACGAATGTTGCCTGTGGTAATGTTTAGACATAGTTTAAATAAGTTAGCAAGTGAATACTCAGTGACAGAAAGTGTTGAAGTTAAAATTATATCTAATTTAAGCCATGAAAATAAATGTTTGAGGAAGAACATGGTTTCTTATGAAATAAAATAATGAGATTAGAGCATGAAATCTATGCACTGCACTCAACTAAAAGCAATTTTAAATTTGATGCCATTGTATTCATGGGCTTTATATCTCCAATGGGTTTCTTTTGAAAATAATGGTAGTATATGTTAATGGCAGAAACATAAAGTTTCAAAATATTTTTAAATTCTAAAACCCCTTAATAAAGTGGAATGAGCAAAAGGTTAGAAGCCTAGGTTATAATTTCATATTTTTTATTAATTTTCTTATTAATCATATCCACCATGTGCCATTGGGAGAAATAGAAACCTTCCCATGGTGTTAAAGTAGAAGCACAGCAATGCCTGTAACTACTGCAGGATTTTGCCCTAGGTAATATTATGGCACAAACAGAACCGTTGTCATGGAATGGCTTTATTTCATTTTATCATAGCACCTTGGTCATAATTGATTGTGTAGGAATTGACAAGTGAGGTCAAAATAGCCAACCACAGATTAATCTGTAGGCCTATATAAAGGACAGAAGAGAAAACTCTGTCTACTATTTTAGCAATAAATGAACTAATTCATTAAGATAACCATTTGGGGAGTTGGAATTTAATAACAGAAATAGCCAGCTGCTTGGTATTCGACACTTGTCAAATAAATGATTAAAATTACCAAAGAAATGAATGAAATGAGACACATACACAAAGAAAGACACAGATGGTTGACACACAGAAAGGGGTAAAAGCTACTAAGCAATAGAAGTCATGAGTAAGTTGAATCCGTAGAACAATAAAAGAGAGGGTGGTCAGCAGCAGAACAGTTAGAAGTAGATAGAAAACAAAGCTTGGATGGGGTAACCATACAGGAACTTCACACTTTGATTCTCTAGGCAATTTTCAGGTTTTCCCCAAGACCTGCAGAGAGTGTTTTCTATGTTTCCTTACCTACCTGGATACTCATCATTTAGAGAAATTATGAATTTTATAGCCCAAAAGAATCTAATTAATGTAACAAGTCAATACTATTATTAAAAAGAAAAAATAAATTTGCAAATATAAAAATTTTTCAAAAGCCCAGAAAAGGCAGGTAAACAAATGGGCAAAATCAGCATCTAGTGCATATAGAAAATAAAGAAATGACTGGCTGGAGAATGGAAAGATAGCCAAAGAACACTGGAAGTTCAGTAAAGAGTCCTCTGTCAAAAAAGGGGTTTGGGCTGGATCACAAAGAACAAGTAGAAAAAGGCCAAACAGTGAAGAAGCAGGGCATTCTGGGAAGCAGAAAAAGATGTGAAAATGTGGAGAAGTTAAAAAATAAACTACGTTTAATGAGAATGATGCCTGAGAAACATGTGTGGTGTGGGGAATGTATGCTTTAATGGCACAATGTTTATATGCCCCTGATACAGTTTGTCGTTTCAATTGTTTTTTAAAAAACCCATTGATTACTGTGGAGAGCCACTGCTCTAGTGGTTAACATCTAAAGTGAAATTTTTTAAAAAGTGGGACAACTATAATAGAAAAACAATAAATAAAATTTTTTTTAAATAAAGTGAACTTTTAAAATTAAAATCACGTATGGTCAAAGACCCCTTAGTAAACACCAGGTTAGCCATTGATGTGCCCTTCCTTGGTATATAAGTCCAGCACAGCTGTTTTTCCCTTAGCCTTGGAATAGATAACAGTTTTTCTGGTTGAGCTTCAGTTGAGGTTGCTAGCTTGCATTTAGGAATATGTGTACACAAAGTACACACCTTTGAAAAGTAAAATTATCCCATTCAGTGTGGCACCATCCTCACACTACGGAAAGCCACTGAGACAACTTATGGGCAGCAGATTTATATAGGTTGTCATGTCAATTACACAGTAGAGGCTCATTAATTGGAATGGTAAATAAAATCACTTGCACTATTTACATCTATTTTTCTCAATTTATTTTTCTCCAAATTCCATGTAGCTGATTTGTGTATGCTAAGTGAACATACATGGTCCTCGACAGCAAATGTTTACTGTGTGTCCTCTGCAGACCAGTCATTGGTCCAGATACCGGGAATACAAACAGTGATCAAAAACAGAAAATTTAATTATAATATTGTTAGAATAAATAATTACTAATAAGATGGAAAGGAAAGCCAAAGGGATGAAGGGGTGTAAATATGAAGAATTTCGATGTTAAGTAGGGATTTTGAGAAAGTGGCATTTGAGCAGAAACCTGAAGGAGAAGAGCAAGTGAATCATCTGGTTTTAAAAGAGTAATATAGACCCTCAGAGTCCAGAGGGGAAGCAAGGAAGCCAATTAAGAGATGACAAAAATGTGATGGTTGTTAAGAACAGAGCAGTAGTAGCACTGGAGGCCGGATAGTGTCATATCTGAATATATGTTGAAGATATTTGCAAGATGAATCCTGGCTAAGGATATAAATTTGGAAAAATCTTTATCAAAAGAAACAAAATGATATAATTAAATTTTTCAAGAATAAATAAATCAGGAAATAAAGATAAATTCATGGTCTGAATCCTACTCAACAAAATAAAATATCAACATAGTATCTTGAGAGAGCAGATAAATAGGTTAGCTATTTAATTAACATCACTGCACTGTCTTTCAGATTTGCAGCAGAAGCAAACCTCCTTCCATAATTAAACAAGAACTGTCAATGACAAATACAAAATGACTTGTTCTCATAAAAATACAGCATATTTGTATAAAGAGGGTAAATGGGAAGGATCATCACTTCCCAGAGATATAAAAAATTACTACAACAATTGTAAACAGGTTAGAACTATGAAATAAGTTTTAAGCTAAAAACTATAGTCCAGACACTATTGCTGTGTGTCTTTATTCTGTGAAAGTGTACCAAATACTATACTTAATATGTTTGCACTTTTCTAAATGCATGTTACACTTCAAGAAAAAAATGTTTTTAAAAAGGTACTCTCATATAACTAGGTGACTATTACTGCAAATGCTAACATAAGCCAAAAAAAAGAATGTCTCAGATGATCTTTATTAAGGAGAGCATGAATATGTATATGAGATTTCTATGCCCCCCAGCCAAATATGGTAAATATAGAGCCTCAACTTCTTGATGAGATAGTTCACCCAATTGAGGTCAGTTTTGTAGATCATAGACTATAAGCAAAGATTACAGAATGAATGGCACCCTGGCAAAACTAAAAAAATGACTGTCTTTTTTTGTATGTTTCCGTGTAACTATTCCCTTCAATACTACTAAATGTCTGGCAACAGCAATGCAGATTATAACATGTAACACATTTATTGCCATAGGAATTGGAAATTTGGTTTGTTCTCTTAATTTTTGCATGGACATATACTTATAGATGCTTTATTAACTCTAACACTTTAAAAAGGTTAACATGCATTCATGACTCAGGACTGAATTAATTTGACTCGAGATGGTGAAGAAATACCACTCTCACAAACTGAATATAATTTAGGCTACAAAGATATTGCAGGATTCCCATTTATCACCAAGCATCTGATCAAAATGCCTGTGGCTGAGACTAAACTAATTGAAAAATTAGGGAAAACAGAATGTAAAGCTTTAACTCTGAAATTTAATTTAGAAATTGTATTTTTGGAATCTAATTTATTCCTAGAAGTTGAGCACAAAAAAGTTATATTGCTGAAATGTAGCGCACTTTAATAGAATAATGTAGTATTTAGAATACTTTGATGCTATCACTTAGGTTCATTACCTATTCCCTGATGTGCTGTATAATACAATATGATTGTATCACTTTGAGTTGGGTGCGAAATGTTAAATTCTTAGCTTGGGGTACAGTATATCCTTGTCATTAATTAATATGCTACTCTAACCCTACCTTGCAGATTGCCTATGACAAAACTTAACTAGTAATTTTTGATTCTAAAAGGATGATAACTTGGACAAAACTTAAAAAGACTAGACATTTTCTTGGGTCTGTTTTCCTCCTGACAAGATATATATGTCATCAGGAGGACACATAGGACCAATTGAAGTTAATTTCTTGGCTTGATATTCTCAGTTGACATGGATTGTAAAAATTTGAAATCCAGAGGCACCCTGTGTTTGGAAATTTTCAGATAAGTCTATAATTTTGATGATTATCATTATTTTTATATCATATTTTTAATCTTTTGAGATGGAGACAGGTGTTCTTATAGGTTACTTTTGCCATTCAGAAAACTTTTGGTAACGTACACTTTCATTAATGTATAGCTTTTTTATACTCTCCCAGATTAACACAGCAGTGGCTCATTCATCTCTTTCTCGTTTGGTGGGCCTAACCATAACATCTAATTTCCTACATGCTGTATCATTTAAGATCTGGGTACCTGATATATGAATTTTCTCTTAGGAATATCTTCTTGCTTTTGCTTACTTAATGCTCACTGCCTTGTTTTTAGCAGATGATTTCTTTCTTTCTTCCTTCCTTTCTTTCTTTCTTTCTTTCTTTCTTTCTTTCTTTCTTTCTTTCTTTCTTTTTCTTTTTCTTTTTCTTTCTTTCTTTTTTGTACATGAATGTTCATAGAAGTTTTCTTTATAAAAGCCCCAAACTAGAATATGTTCATAAGACAAATGGATAAACAAACTGATACATCCATGTGGTGGAATATTAGGGTGCCCATTGTCCATTTAATCCCTCTGACTTACTAACCCATCCTTATTTGGTGGCAATTCAGTAAGCTTTCTTCTCTGCAGCAGATACATGTTAAGCTGTGATAGCAGAGGGCAGTGGCCGGACACTGAAATACATAATAGAAGGTCTTTTCTTGTTTCTCATCAAGTTTTCCCTGCTTTCTCCTAGCATGTGGAACTCCTATCAGAGCCTACTACTTCCCAGGAAGTTTCAGTGGTTCCTCTACAGGTGGAAGCCCAGTGAATTCCACTCACAGCCCAGTTGATGTCACAGTGAATCTTGCAAATGATCGAGCAGTAGTTTCTCGGGAGTTTCAGCAGCATTTCTAGTTTCTTACTGGTAGGAAATGACTTTAACAACTCAGTGAACCTTTCTGTCATTCAGTGGGCCATTGTCACATCATCTCCGTAGAGTTTGAAGATAAAGTATATTTTTATTTTTTGAATCCCTGGTAATTTTTCTTACTTTCTTACATGCTTACACATGTTAATATTTACCCTGAGTCAAGTTGTATTGGAGAAAGAAGTTTGTTTGTTTGTTTGTTTGTTTTTTAAATAACCAATCATAATGCTAAAAGCAGAGGTTTCTAATATATAATGAAGATCTTTCTCAAATTGATCAATGGTCAGAGAGGACAGTCTAAGGCCTGAAGCCAAGATTAGGGATGATCAGAATGTGAAACTACTTTCCCAATCTGACGTTGTTCATAACTTCAACATCTTTTATTCTACTTTTTGATCTTATATTCTCATTCAGAATTAAGGGGCATGTGACTTTCTAAGTTGTTACTTTAATATAACCTGATTTTAAAGGTCATTAGAACAAATTAAATTTGGTTTTTAAAACTTATTTCTTCTGAGATTCAGTAATTAGAAATTACTTCTTATCTTTAAATAAGCATTATTAGTTATTACATATGTATGTGTGCACACTTATATATGATTTCAAGATGACTTCAGACAATGAAAAATTAACTGCTTGTCTTGGTTCAAAAGATGTTAAATTAAAATTTCTGTCTACAAAATCAACAATGATAATGGAAAACAGGCTAATAGTCTCCATACTCACCTTCATTTTCTGGAAAGCATTTAAACTTACTCTTGAAATAAGCTCATTCAACTTAAAAACTCTTGAGTGTAACAAATTTGGCAATGACTGACTGGATTGCTATGTTAGGGGCTTACATGGAGTTATTTGCAGTTAACTCTTCCCCTCTTCTAAAACTGTACGTAAGTGGACATAATATCTCATAGCACCAAAGAAAACGCTGTCTGGACTTCAACTTAACATGAATAAAGGCAGAAGCAAATTGCTCTGCCATGTAGAGAGTTCAGGTCATTGAAATCATTGCTCCATTGAATGTTTGAAATAAAAGTGTGAACGAAATTGAACAAAAATAAAAGAAACTCTATGTTAGGTGAACTGAAGAATACTTTAAAGTGTATGAAGTAACCAGTGACTGGCATTTTTATAATTATCAGATAAAAGAATGCCTTCTCTTCTAAAGACATTTTACTTTTAGATAATTAGGCAATTCTGCATTTTCTAAGGTAAAATGAAGCTTTCTCTTTGAGTTGGTACAAAAAGTCCTTTGGGTATTAAATTGCTTATTTTATATTTCCTCTGACCTAGTGTCACTCTGACTATGTATCACAGTGACCTGGAGATTTAAAAAAAAAAAAATTACATTCTACACTTGTCAAACCTGATAACATACTCAACTGCTGGATTCTGTACTGTTCTTACTCCAAGATGTTATGATGTTCTACTAAATGTTAATTCTATATAGAAAAATAAAACAGACACTATCCAAAAAGGTAAATATTTGTGACATAGCAAGTCCTTAAGGAAAAACCAAATTTGATATTTCTCTTTAAAATATATATCCATAGAAAAAAGAATGTATTTATTATTGTTTAATGAAAATCTAGCATATGAGATAATTGTAATTAAATTTTAAGAAAGTAGCCTTGCTTGATCACATCAACAAATTTTTCATAAGATCACACATTAAAATCACATGATAAGTAATAATAAGTTTTGTGGCATAATCTTTTTAAAATTTTCTACATAAGCAGGTCCTTTGTTATAAGATCACATTTAAAAACTAAGTAAATCTTATTGATGACATTATCCAAACTTTTCATATTATAAATGGGAAAACTAAGGTCTGAAAGCATTAATATTATTCGACCAAGGTAACTTACAAAGCAACAAAGTCAGAACTATCATCTAATCTCTTGTTTCCCATGTCAAAATTTTAATGCAAAATTACTAAAAGAGAAATAAAGGCCCACATATTCCCATATTTCCATAATGGCAAAATTGCATGATATTATAATATTGTAAGAAAAGTTCTATAGAATGTGAGTATGGTTCAATTTATTCTAAGCTACATTTGGGCCTTTTGAAATTAAAACCTGGCCACCAGGTAAAATTACCTTTACCATGAAACTGAAATGCAATTATTTAGCAGGGACATCTAAGAAAAGCAACCAAGAAAATTACCTGAGTTGACAAACTTCATAGCAGATTGGAGTCAGCAACATTCACTATAGGTGAGGCATTTATATTTAATATGAATACCAAGCCAGTTGGCTGCTGTTAAAGTTTGGGTTTCTACATGATAATTAGCAAAATACTTAAAAAAATATTTTCTCAAAAATTAAATCGGTAAAATATATACATGGAATTAGTGCTAACATTTTATACTAAATTGAACTGGGCTTACTTGTGGTCCTATAATTATTGCTTTACAGTATCAGCTGTCACTTAAAATTGAACTTTAATTTATGTTGATGAGTGGTTTGGGGGATTTAAGAAATGTATGGAATCTGTAGAAAATATGAAAAATTAAGTACAGTAGTCCCTCTCTATATCACAGTTCACTTATTGCGGCTTCACTGTATCGCGGGATTTTTAAAAATATTATATTTAATTATGGATTTTTTGCTATATCGTGGGATTTTTTCTTTACTGTAAATGTATGTTGTTAAAGTTACATAGGCTTAAGAGTGTAGAATAAATGTAATGTTCCTACTTCGCGGGGGAGTCTGGAACGTAATACCCGTGATAAATGAGGGAATACAGATAGAAATTAAAAATTCTGTTATCATTATCCCCACACGATGACAACTTTAATACTAGCTAATTTATGAATAAGTCATTGTATGCCCATCACCAAATGCCTAAATTAAAAATTGAGAATGTTTAAACTACAAATTTTTTAGCTCTCATGTACTAACATAGAATATGCTAAGTTTAGTAAATATCTCAGCAACAACAAAAACACTGTAACAGAACATATACTTGGGGATATGACATGAAGCCATTTCCATTCTAATGATGTATTCAGAAGTCAAAGTTAAACCCAACGTTATTTACCACAGCTGCCTATTTGACTGTACTGGTGAAAATTTACTATGGTGGCTGGAAGCAATTTTTCTTAATCCTGTTTTTGTCCCTAAACTACAAATGAAAATAGTATCACTAAACCATAATTTAGTGTCCTGAATACAGTGAAATGTGTACCCAAGAATATCCACCGAATTTCAATAGTCATTAATGTGACTCTTTACCTGAAAAAAGTATGTTTGCAACAAATAACACTAGCATAGAAGCAAGGTTTCCAAAGTGATAACTAAAATAAATTTCCACTTCATATCTAGGGAATTCTGCAATTCAAAGCATCCTGCATTCATTCTTTTACATTTATTTTTACTGTTCACCCTTATTTTTTACTATTAACAATACTGACAAGGACCAGACGCATATTAAATGCATGAAATGTCAACCTTCCTTACTACCAAGGAAAAGATCATAGTTTCCCTCACAGGTGTTGATGACATCTTAACCTCTAAACATGTCTCCTGAAGATTTTTTATCCTTTCGTGGAACATTATTCTTAGTTTCCTAGTGACTGTCTCATTGAGAAACAGTCTATCAAGGGGAAATTAATTGATAGCCCCATTTTTTGGTATCATGTTTAGAAAACAAATTTAGAAAATAAAAAATACTGAAAAAAAATGAAAGAAGATAGAGAGGGAAGATGTAAAGTATCCAAAATGAAAAAGACACCTTTTTTTTTTTTTTTTTTGTAGTCTAGAGTTTTATGCTGACATATCAACCTGAGTCATTTACTGGTTTTTCAAATACTGCAACAAATGGTTAGATCAAATAAGTCTTAATTAATCCTAGGACCATTTACGTAATGTTGCAATAACTAGTCAATCAAAAATGTTTCAAAATCAGCTCTCTGTAGTTACTCCTGAGGTTTTATAAAAATTGAAGAAGTCAACAAGTCATTGTTTTCCTGGAAATATAAGAAAAAGGCATTAAAAAGTGGCTCTGGACTTAAAGTCTCCTGTAGCCCATTAATATATGGTAAGTGTGGTATTTGTTGCTTGCCAATCATGAATTGCTAAATAAATTTTAGAGGTAGACATTCACTTCATTAAGTCAGAGGACTAAGGCAAGGCTGCAGTATTACAAATGAATTCTATATTCTCGGTTTTTCTATTCAATTGCATGTTTTGATGCCATATTTTGTGCACAGGAGTGGTAAGGACAATTTTCAATGCCTAAAATTTTACATGTGTATCTTGTCTCAAATACTGAAGATACACTCTAAGAGGGAGAGTGGCAAGTCATTGTAAGCTACAGTGTTAGAAATTGAATGTGCCCCCCCCCAAAAAAAACAATATATGTGTTGTGATCCCAATGCCCAATTTGATGGTTTTAGGAATTAAAATCTTTGGAAGACAATTAACTCATGAAGCTAGAGTCCTCATGAGTAAGACTGAAGCCTTTATAAGAGAGACCCCAGAGAACTCTCACTATTGTTATCTGAGGACACAACAAGAAGGCAATGAGCTAGGTAGTGGACTTTCGCCAGACAGAGACTGGATCTGCCAGCATCTTAATTTTAAACTTCCCAGCCTCCAAAACTGTATAACATAAATTTCTATTACTTATAATCTACCCAGTCTATGGTATTGCATTACAGCAGACTGAATTGGCTAACACATAGAGTAAAATATTGCACTTTATAGGTTGAATCTTTGAAGTGGGGGAACAATAACAGATCTGCATTTAGAAAAACTACTCTAGTTTCAATGTCAGACAGAGATTTGCAAAAAGCAAGATTATTGGCAGGGAGCTCAGTTAAGCAAATGTAATTATAGGTATGAGAGCTGGTGTTGGGGTAGAAGGTTAATGAATATTGTCAAGTGGTCAAGCAGTTTCTGAGCAGCAGAGTGGTGACAGCTGCTAGGTTAGCTTGCCACGTTTCCATAGGTTCAATCAGGAAAAGACAATGAACCTAAATGGACTTGGACAGGTTTTTACTTGCACAAAGTAAAGCAAAAGCAAAATTAGCATGGTTTCAGCTCCCAGGGACCCTAATTCATAGAATGACACAGCTTGAGGGGCCAAATGACAGCACAATTAGTAGATGGCTCTCCTGTGAAGGAGCCATATCTAGACAGCTAAGTGGTGGTTTTATAGCTTACACCGATACCCTAAGTTGGTGGAATGGTGTCGTGGGAAGTCCCATGCGTCACCACACTCAGACCGGCGAAGTGAGAAACTGGCTGATGGTGGCCACCCACTAGACAGGGAGCCTCCTGCAAGGCAGGGAGGTGGAGGAGAAACAGTCTTGTGACAGTGTCTCACAAGACTGCCTATCTTACTGCATTACAATGGGAGGATTACAGGAATTTGCTAAGAATTGGGTTGGACTGGGAAAAAAAATTAGAAAATGTGCAAAAGGCATGACAGACTTTTCATCAAAGCAGACATAGAGATGGCAAATAAATGCATGAGAAGATAGCCAACTCATTAGTCATTAGAAAAATAAAAATTAAAGCCACAATGTGATATGACTAGATACCTATCAGAATTTCTAAAATCTAAACAAAAATCTCTTCGTAGGAAAGCCATAATAATTATAATGTATGTGTACCTAATAAGGGTTTTTAAATAGATAAAGCAGAATCTTACAGAATTTAAAAAGTGAAAAATAGTCATAATGTTTAATACCCCTATCTCTCAGTAACTGATATTATGTGTGGAGATTATATATATATTCACATCAAATCCTGCCAAAAACATAGAAGAATGAAGAAGTGGGAATATTTTGAACTTAGCCAAGAGATACACATTACAAAACCCCATAATACTCAGATGAATGCTAAGAGCACCAGTTAATCATTTTTGGTATGTATTTTCCTGGAATGTTCATCTCAGGTCAAAACATCTTTGGGGACAAAAGAAGAGTTTATTCACTGTTTGTCACCAAGCATTGGTTGAATGCTTGCCCCTCAGATAACCTTGTAACCTCCATTATAACTGGCTCCAAAATACATAAAGGGGCCTCCAATTTTGTGAGAATATGATAGTCTTGATTCTTCCCAGGAAGAGGGGATATAAGTTTAATAAGCCAGTTTCTTTTGAAGTAGAAACCAACTGTAAACTGAAATATCTCAAGTCCAGAGGGTTAGTGAAATGTGCTACAACCCCCACTGAGGCCTTAACTGACTCACCATCTCTCTCCTCACCTCTGATTCTTTCAGCCACGCTAGTCTTGGATACCTGTTTCATACAATGATATAAACTTTGCATCCAGAGAGATAACTAAAGGCCCTTAGTTGTGTTTTCCTTGCTGGACTATTGTTTCTGCAGTTGCCCATTTGCCGCTATTATTGGGAATGAAAGCAACATAAATAGTGTAGGTTGCAGATACACTCGCCCCACCCCCATTGTATAGCAGTATCCCAACTTTTTCATGGTGATCGGAGTTGATCCTTTACACAAGTATTTCTTTTTCTGCCCATTGCACTGTTAATATGAAGAACTCAAAGTGGCCAAGTGATAGCTGCTACTTCTAATTCAGTAGAACCCTCATTGTGTCCCTGGAAGAAATGTCCCTTTCCTCCCTGGAAACCAGGATCTCTAATGTGGCAGAAGAGTAAACACACATTCTATAAGTGGAACACCTGAAGTGATGATGAGGGGTGCAATCCTACTTCTAGTTCTTGATTTCCAAACTGCATATTTTAACTATTGTAACACATTGAGATCATTGATACATGCTTGTATCACATCCTAAAGGACAGCACCATAACCTCAAAGTATATTAATTTCAAGATGAAATATTAGCTGAAGTTTTAATGGCCATTCAACTGTTCTAGTAAAACAATTGCTCCTTGTTTTGTTTTACTTCTGTTGTTGTTGTATAATACAATAGGATTTCTTGCACTTCTTGCTCATCAGTTGCATAGAACGTGATATTAACAGAAAATATTCAAAGAAGCTTTCCAGAAGAATAAAGGCAATTGAAGTCCCTTAAGACTATACTTGTTGGAAAATAAGACTGTTCTCATGATTCGGGGGGTGGGGGGCAAGAAAGCAAGTATATATTGTTTTCTTTGTAATATGAAATCATGGTAATTGACAAGAATGTATTCATCAGGTCAATATTTACAACTAAGTGCCAAAAGTTGTGAGAACATATTCTAGTTAACACACTGCACTTGAAATAGCAGCTACAATTGAAGTTACTACATGGTTAACTTTACAGTAATCCACTGTAATTAGCATAATGAATTTGGTTTTGTGGGGACCATGCAAGTGGAAAAAATTGGAATAAGAAGAAGACCCATGCACTTGCATCTTTTTAGTGTTTGCTGATAGAACTAATCTCTGAAGTCCCTCCCAGTATGTGATATTTCTTTTGATTTAAGTATCTTGGTTGGGCATGGAAGAAAGAGAACTGGCTAAACTCTGTTCTCCATAATCGTTTCTTACACCATAGATCAGGAACTAATGTGAGAATTCTTCCAGTTGTTAAGTACACCCTCATCAGTGGTCTTCTATCTTACTTCTAGAACCAGGAACCATTAGTCACTGCTGCATAGTCAAGGCATCTGGATTCACATTGTAGCCTTACTGCCCATTTTGGTGATTATAATGACCTTAATTTTGTAGGTTAAGTGCTACCATCTGGCCTTTATCATTCCAGAATTATCATATCTATATTGGTACTAGCAAGTTCTGTTCCATGACAGCAGATCCAACAGATTACTGTCAAGTTTTTCATGAATGCTGCATTTCCATATCACCAATACACTCCTTACTGCCTTGATAAACAGGCAGACTGTGGTTCTCATGTCTCATTAGTTAAATCCATTCTAACATTTCCATCTCCTTGAATCTGTAGAGCCCTTCCTCAATAATATGCCAAGGAAGTCCTGGCACCTTCTCCCAATTCACTGTAGGCTATTATCATGCCTAAACTTCAAGGATCCATGGTAACAGACTGTTAGAACCATTTCCACATGTCCTTGACAGAACATTAAAACCTAATTTGTGAGTGAGGGCTCCCATGACTATAAATCCTCCCTTATCCAGCCTTATTGTCTTTCCCATTTGATCTCACATCCTCAGGATCCACCTCAACACACTCTCTTTTGTCCTTCTGATACATATTAGTAAAGTCCTAAAATTCTCTTGGATAAACTGTCTCATCCTGGGATAGGCACTGTCCTTCCCCACTCAGGTTCTGTGGACACCTGGTCTTGGTTATCAATCAGGTGGAAATGAGAAGTGATGGGGTAGATGTCCAGAAGCATAGGTGTCACCTTGCAAGTCATTTGCCTCAGGTTAGATCTGAAGCATGGAATTCAAGCCTTTCATCTTTGGTAGAGGGGAGAGAGCTGCTTTTGCTAGTTTAGAGTCATCAGGACAATTTGGGGTTTGAAGATCTTCAGGCTCATCCACTGAAATGTCACCATTCCTGGGTTTCATTCTTTTTCTATCAGTTCCCTGACTTTGACATAAAATTCTTCTAAAGCTGTGTATATTCAAACCTTTTTGAAGCTCTGCCATACTTACAATTACATTCTGAGCCTGATAATTAGGACAATTTTCCCTGAAGTTACAGGCGTTAAGAATCTCTTTAAAGCTGTCCTAGAGAACCTTTGATTTTTACAGCATAACTTCCATTGGCAGTTGGCTGCCCTAAGCCTATCATTTGTTTTCCAAGTCTTCTGATGAAGTTGTCAGAAGCCAACCCTCTCCATATTATAATTGGAACATCAGATAACTGTGACTGGAAATTTGTTTAAAATGCAAATATAAATATTAAGGAAAATGTGAAAATAATTTGACTAAAGCAAAAAGACACCTACTTTCCTTGCAATTTTAGATCTATATTTACTCTTAAAATGTGTATTGTAACAGTTAAATTCAAAAGTGATCATTTGACTAAATATTTCTTTTCCAAGTGAGTCTAGTATAGCCACAATAAACTTCATATTAAAATACGGTGGTCTGTTTTATTTAATTTCTTTTTCTTCACTTGGATTTGTGAGTAAATTTAAATTTATTATCATCAGTTTCCTGAGAAGTACATAATGTATAACACATTAGACAGGTTATGGTTTTAGGAACACTTACAGACATGAAAGCTTCAGCATCTTATATAAAATACTAATAGATCTTTAGAAATTCTTCATAGTATTAATGAAAATAAATAAGAAAATATTTTGATGTGCTCCTTAAAATGGAGAATATCAATTAAAGAAAGACAGAATTGACAAATGGATGCATTACAAAAAACAAATGCTATTACTGTACAGTGGCAAAGTGATTCCTTTTAATCCAACTTCATTGCATAGGTTTCTACTCTTCAGAGTTCATGGTACCAAAAATTTTATTAGAGTAAATACTATTATTGTATGTCAATTAATTATTGAATCTTACTATATTAAAATCTATGAAATATAGCATTTACATAATTGAATCTAAAATATAAAGTATGTAAGCATTTTGATAGAAGTATGGTTTTTACGTAAGCATGTGTTCTTCAGGAAAACAAAAGCACGTCCATTATTTAAACCTGTTCCTCATACTTCATTACATAGAATTGAACATGCCTGTAATTCTGGAGTTACGTTTTATTTTTCAGAATTTAAGTTCCAGAAAGGGATGATTTATAGTTCTAAATATGAAAGGTGATTTCTAGCAGGCTTCCACAGCAAGCAGTACTTGGAAAAGCTAGGGTGTAAGTGAAAAGAAAAGTAAAAATTACTGACGTAGGTCTCAAATCCAGTCTTATTAAGGGAAGAAAATATATCCAATTTGAAAGCTAAAATTACCTTCCTCTACAACTCTGCAAGCTTTAGAGAAATAATTAAGTTTTATCATATATTTTGCTTATTCATGCAGAATGTATCTAAGACTTTTTTTAAATGCAAGAGCCTAAATTTCATTTCACAGTTTTGCCAGGTAATTCTCAGCTCAAGTCAACCTTGAGCATGAGGAATTTCTTCTTCTTTGTGCTCAGGGAGACAATAGAGTATAATTTTGAATGCACAACAGTTCATTCCAAGATCAATTCAATTGAACCAAAATCATATAAACTCAGATTATTTAATCAACTCATTTTGTTAGCAGAAACAGACAAATATAACAGCAAATAGTTCAGTGCTACTTGATAGTTAACATAATTGATATAGTTTCCTGGTTTTGTCTTTTAAAGATTCGTATTATATATATATATGTATATATATATTTTTAAAGAACAATTACATTCTTTTTGCATGCTGATAGTGATGTTTCCCATCTTGTATTAGAATATGCCTTCACTCTAAATTCTATACTGTGGTTAAAGTACTTGAAAATAGCCCCCTCAATCTCCTCATTATAAAAGCAATTACTTGGCATAGGGGAACATAGAAAATAACAGAGTAACACTGCTTTATGAAAAAAAATACACTTCATATCTCTATCTGCACCTACATTTATATATGGATATATACCTACAAGAACAGATTCTCCTGTAAATCTTTGAGGAAGAGAGTCCAGAGTTTAACAGTGCAGTATTTCTATATCAACCATGAATCCCCTACATGAAATAGGTCAGGGTTCAGACCAAGATTCACCTTAAAGATTACCTCTAGAGTTAATATTCTCCTTAATTTAGATTTTTAAAAAGCCTTTTTCTTCTCTTACATTATTACAATAAAGTGAGATGAAATTGTTCAATGACCTCATAAACCACTTAATTAAAACTTCAAAAATCACTTTGAGTCTCATTCCCACTTACTACGGGCCAAAAATTGTCTAGATTTAAAATAGTTTGGTGAATACTCACTTTAGTTTCTCAACAAAAACGGTGTCAATACAATGGTACCACAATGCAAACTTTCAATTTTTTTAAACTTACATTCAAAAGTATCCTCTTTTCCCTGACAATATTCCCCTTTAACATAGTAGCTGAGTACTAAATCTGCTATTTCCAGGGAAGAGCAGGCTGCATGGTTGACTGCTGTAATAGACTGTACTCCAGAAGTGTATGTTAGTTGTAGCCACAATAAGTGTTGCATATATTTCTTGTTTTCCTTCAAAAATTAAATGTAAATTAAATATTTTCCCAATATATCTGCTGACGTTCCAACCATAAGTAACTAAGAGTTTCCATCAGTTTTTTTACATAGGTATATGAATAATGATTTTCTCACTTGCTTATAGTTCCAGCAATTAGTCCAGAAATTTCTGTCACATTAAGCTTTTTGTTTAAATATATATTTATATCTTTGTATTAACATTCCAAAATCCTCTCTGAAACTATGTAAAGTCATACAATATTACTCACATAATTAGAGTTTAAAAAATTTAAGATCATATAGAATGCATTTTTCACTTATATTTGAGGATATTATTGTAGTTTAAGACTTTTAGAAAGTAAAATATTCATATTAAGTCCTAAAAAGGATGTAAAATAAAAACTAAGATTTTTTACCTCTTACACCAATCCCAAATACTCTTTTCAAAGGACAACCACAGTTAATAGTTACTATATACCACTCCAGAAAAATAAAATGTAAATGCTAAAGATTTGCATACATGCACACACATACATCTATCTACAGGGTGTCACAAAAATATATATATATCCACACTTTAATAGCTGGTAACTTGCTGAATATTTTTGTTTGTTTTAGATTTAACCATTGAGAAATAATGGCTGAAGCCAGATTAAGTTTTGAACAGAAGAAGTTTATTTTGATTTCCAACAAGATGGAGTGCCTCGAGATTACCAAGCAGATGGATCGGGGGAAGAGATCCTGTAGATTACCCTGCACGTTCACCAGAGCTCACACCACTAGACTTTTTCCTTCAGGGATTTCTCAAGAATAATGTTTATGCTAAAACACCTGAAACCACTGATGAATTACGAGTAGCCATTGAAAGAGAATGTGCCTAATTACCAAATGAAATGATTCTTGATGTTTGTGATTCCGTTGTTTTGCGTTGCCAGCAATGTCTAGATCAGAATGGTCATCAGTTTGAAAATAGACCCTAAGTATAAAAAAGTACATTTATGTGGTTTATTGTGAATGCTGAAAGGAAACTGTATGCTAATAAATACAGATTTTGTAATCATTAAAATTGTGGATACTTCTTTTTTTGTTTTTTGTGACACCCTATATATATCCATGCATATACATTATGTTATTAGAGTCTAACAAACTTAATGAAATGGCTCACTCATGTATATTGTTATATTCTTTACTTCTTCATGCAGTAACATTTCTTAGAGAGATTTAATATTAGCATATATAGATCTACTATATTCCATTCTTTTAAGTGTTATTGCTATTAGGAAACACCTCTTGAATGCAACCTTTTCTAATCACTGCCCAAACCAAGACATAGAAATTACCAGATCATGTTACTTAAAGCTCCTTCTTGCTACTGCATAAAACTATGGATTGAGAGGGGCACAAGTGTATATGAAAAACCTCACTTATGTCTTCTAATACCATGTAAATTACCCACCAAAATATAAGCAATATCCTGACTCCCACCACTATGGTTTAGTTTCAGTGTTCTTGAAATCTGTATGAATGGTATCACATAGTATGAAACTTTTTTGTCTGGCTTCCTTCGTCATGACTGTGAGAATCAATCTGATTACATAATATAGCATTGATTTTCTCATCAGTGCAGTCTAGTATTCAATTACATGAATAAACCAATACATTTACTCATTCTTCTCATGATGAGCATTGTGGTATGGAAAATAACTTGTCTCTTTTTAATTACCATGTTGAAAAAGATAAAGAAGCTTCTACATTTGTGGATCCATGAGATAATGACTGTTTTTTTTTTGTTTGTTTGTTTGTTTTTTAAGGTGTGGTAGATAGCATTTTTGTGTGACTTGTAAACCAAAGAAATGCATGGTTACCCAGAGCCAGAAAAATATTTAGCCCTTCTCAGCTAGTATTTTGGTATACATAAGTACCAGATAAATTACTTAATTTTAAGAAATATATGTTAAATAATGTCTTCAAATAGAAATTCACGTAAAACAAAGTTATGTATGGGTCAGTTGACAAAAATATTGTGACCAGAGACTATGAGGAACATAACCTTGTAATTTTGCTAGGAACAGTGGCTAATCCATGTTCATAGCAACTTTATAGAACATAACTACTGTGAATAATGAGAATCAACTGTACTCACTATAAATCAGTACTTTTCTGATTTTGAGGATTCAGCAATGAATGTCCTTTTTCAAGAGGCTTACATTTCAGTGGGTGGGTGGGGGAGAGATAAAAATGAATAAGTACATAATATATTGGGAAGTAAATATACTGTAAAAATATTTCTGTAGGACAGTAGTGAGTATAAGTAAGTTGTATTTTTATATAGTCTAGTCGGGGAAATTTTTTCTAATGAAATAACCTTAAAGCAAGAAATTTAAGAAAAAGGATGGCAGGCAGAGGAGGGAGTAGTAACAAAACATCACTAGTGGAAATCTATTTTTAAATGTGAAAAAATAAGCCAAGTCAGTGTTCTTAAGAAAAAGATTGTTAGGTAGAATAGAAAACAAGGTAGAAAGGAGTAGGGCAAATCCTATATAGCTTTGTAAGACCTTGTAAACTGGACACCATCCATTTGCCCCTCCAGGTATATTCCCCACTCTTCTCTACCATTATCTGTGCCCTTTAATGGACCATATAAATGGGCTGCTTTACTCTGACTTTTGGCTAGACTTGACCAATGGAAAACATGACAATGAAATTAGAGAACGGGAAGACAGTGAAGGTGAGGTATTTTATCACCCAGCTCTCTTCATGCATGGTGGGCTCAAGCTGACTTTGCCTCTACCCTCAAAGTCACAGCTCCTGAAAGGTGGCCCTCTGTCTTTAGGTTCCAGTAATATTTTCCTCTCCTTCAAGCCTATATTGGTAACAGCTTCTGCTGTCACTCATCCCATGGTCCTTCACTATTCTCTCTTTACCTAGAAGTTTCTCTTTTTCCCTGCCCACTTCCTTGTAAACAGATCATTGATTATTTCCAAAAAGTTGCTAATTTGAATATGTCATCTGTTTCTTGTTGTAACTGAATTATTCAAAGTAAGGACTTAGTTTTTTACAGGTGTCCCATAGAGCCTCTGGTGTGTTTTGAGTATTTAAATAGGATCACCTCTGGCAGTTGTATGAAGAACAGATGATACAGAGACAAAGTTGGTAGCACAAAGATCATCTAGGAAAATATTATAACAATCTAGAAAAGAGATAATGTTGGTTTGCATAAAGTGATAAAAGTAATTGTATCCAGAAGTTATTAAATACTAAATACATTTTGAGCAAATCTATTAGGGTGTTCTAATAACTTAAATTTAAGATGTGAGAAAAAGAGAAACAAAAAAAGAACCTTTAGAGCTTTTGATCTGAGTAACTAGAAGAGTTGAGATGCATTTCACCAGTATAAAGTACAGTAGATTTAGGAACATATCAAGAATTTTTATTTGGAAATACTTAATTTGCAATGTTAACTAGACAGCCTGATAGAAAAATATAAATCTGGGGTTCAAAGAAACGAATATGGGAATCATCAATATAGATACAGCATTTACTACTGTAAGAAACTAGAAAATATCAAGAGCATTGTGTGTGGGTAAAAGGGGAGGTGAAATAACTAAGTCTTGGGGCAAAAATGTCTAAAAGATTAGACAAAAAGTAAAATCTGGAAAAGGACAAAGAAAATGAGAAGCCAATGGCGTAAGAGTGTAATCAACATATTTTGAGAAGCTAAGCAAAGAAATTGCTTCAAGAAAGAGGGAATGATGTATTTTGTCCAAAGCTTCTGAAAAAGCAAGCTAGAATTGACCAGTGAGTTCAGTGACAGGGAAGTCATTACTGACCTTGACAAGAATATTTTATTGAAATACTTTATTACAAAATGGAAATAGTATAAATATAGAGAGCAAACATAGATAACTCTTCCAAGGAATTCTTATTCATCAAAAGGGAACAGAAAAGGAGAGACAAGATAGTAGCTGATGGGAGATATATACATGATGTTGGAAGCTTTTTATGTATTTACTCTCTATCTACTCTCTTTCTGAAGGAAAAACCAAGGTTTTCAGCTGAGAGTTAATAAGTGGAGAACAAGAGGTGAAGTTGTGCAGACAGAAGAGAAAGTATATAATAGCCATCTAGGACAGAGGTCAGCAAACTTTTGTTGTGAAGAGCCAGTTGTTAAATATGTTAGGCTTTGCAAATGGTCACAGCTACTCAACATCTGTGTTGTAATGTAATGTAAAAGCATTCATAAACAATACATAAACAAATAAGCATGCTTGTATTTCAATAAAGTTTTATTCTCAAAAACAAGCAGAGCTGAATTTGGTTCATAGAAGATAGTTTGCTGATCCTGATCTGGGAGAGTAAAACATTAATGAACTAGAGAAATGCAGTAGAGTTTTCAGGAAGCCCTAAAGGTTGATTTGAGGTTATAATCATAAATATAAAATAGGACTAGTCAAATTAGAGTGGTTTTCCTCTAGCCATGTTCTAGGTGCTTGAAGGCAAATGTAACTGTGCTAAAGAAAATGTTTCATCCTTAGTTTCTGCCAAGATGTGAGCTGCTTAAGTTACTTACCCTCCCCTCTCCTTTTAATCCTATAGTCTTGTGCTTTCTGTTGCATGGTTGGGCATCATTATTCATGTAGCAGCCTGAGTGATTTTCTTAATTCCTCTATCAGGTAGTCAGTTTCCTGCTTTCTATCAATCAGTATCCCCCACGGTATTAGTATGTCACATTCTAAGCATGACTCCCTAGAGTTTGCATGATCTAGGTCTTCCTTCCTCTCCAGAATCATCTCACAGATTTTAATTCTCTTATTACCCTCCCCACATACTGGTCCCATTTCTATTTCCCAAATTATATTTTGTTATTATGTCCTCAGGATTTTTCCTCTGCTTTAAATGCCTTTTCTCTGAACCTTCACTGAATTCCCACTCATTTTTAAAATTCTATTTTTTAATTTTATTTTTCTATTACAGTTTGCATTCAACACATTTTTGTACTAATTTCAGGTGTACAGCACAGCAGATAGACATTCATATAGATTACAAAGTGTAACCTCCAATAATTCAAGTGACTGGCTGGCACTATACATAGTTGTTACAATATTGTTAACTATATTTCCTATGCTTTACCTTACATCCCATGCCTATTTTGTAACTACCAGTTAGTACTTCTTAGTGCCAACACCTTTTTCACACTGTCCCTCAACACCCCTCCCCTCCATCAGTTTGTTCTTTGGATCTATATCAATTTATGTTCTGTTTGTTTATTTATTTTGTCCTTCAGATTCAATATACAGGTGGAGAAAAAAGTAGGTTTACAGTTATTTTTGTGGAAAATGATATAATAATAAATCATGATAATACAAGAATAAACTGTGTTTTATATACTCACAACTGTAAACTTATTTTTGCCCCACCCCGTATAAGTGATATCATAAGGTATTTGTCTTTCTCTCTCTGGCTTATTTCACTTAGCATAATACCCTCTAGGTAAGATTTCATTTTTTATGGCTGAGTAAAATTTTGTAGCAGTGGTTCTCAACCTTCCTAATGCTGTGACCCTTTAATACAGTTCCTCGTGTTGTGGTGACCCCCAACCATAACTAAAACATAATGATTAATCACAAAAACAATATGTAATTATATATGCGTTTTCCAATGGTCTTAGGTGACCCCTGTGAAAGGGTCATTCAACCCCCAAAGGGGTCGCAACCCACAGGTTGAGAACTGCTGTTCTATAGTATATAAGTACCACACTTATTATTCATTTGTCTAGTGATGAACACTAAAGTTGGTTCCATATCTTGGCCTTTGTAAATAATGTTGCAATGAACATGGCATGCATACATTCTTTTGAATTAGTGGGTTTTTTTTTTTTTTTTCAAACTCTATTTAAAATATGCCTTCCTCTTGGAAGCTTTCCCTCAACCTTATGAGTGTTCTCCATTTCTCATTCCATTAATACATCAACCCATTAATTTTTCTCCTAAGACTCTGCCTTTCCCCTTCAGTTGATTCAGCATAATATATAACAATGAATTTATAGCTGATGTCATTTGTTAATGTCTATATGGCTCACTAGATTATACATACACCTATAAGGGCAAGGATCTATGTATGATTTATTTCACCAACACACAAGTAGTAAGTCTACTACTTGTAGACTTACAAGTAGTGTTTATTGATTAAAGAATTAAGGAATTTTCTCATATCTCATGCACTTTAGGGTTGAGGGGTAGGATAAGACCGTCATTGCTGCTTTCAGACTATTACTCTTTGCATTAGTCTACAAAAAATACTACATATTTAGTGGCTCTAACAAATTCATTTTCTCACAGTTTTAGAAGGTGGAAGTCCAAGATCAAGTTGCCAACAGGGTTGATTTCTGATGATGAATCTCCCTTCAGCATGTAGACAGTACCTTGTCACTGTCTCACCTGGTCTTTTCTCTACACAGACTCACCTGAAGAGAGAGCTCTAGTGTCTCTCCCTCCACTGGTAAGAACAGCAGTCCTGTAGACTACAGCCCTGAACTTAAGACCTCATTCAATTTTAACTCCTTAAAGGCTCTATCTCCAAATACAGTCACATTGTGGGTTAGGGCTTCAACATATGAGTTGGGAGGATGGACACAATTCAGCCCATAGCACTTCTCTGGGAAACTTTCTCTCTTAGTTTCACATAGCTCCCTGCACTTCTGTTACACGCTGCATATCAAATGTCTAATTCCATGTCTCTTACCTGCTAGACACTTAAATTCTGAAGGGCAATAATTGTATCTGTTTTTTCTTAGCATTCTATCCCAGTTATAGTGCACACCACCTAGCACATGGCAAGCAAAACTACTTTTTGAATGAATGGATAAGTTTTATTTGTATTCAGAGTTTTATCTTACACAGAATTTTGTGTGCTCTAACTAATTATAAAGCTTAGCAAAAGTTTTACTTGCTTTCTACAGAAAGGAACAACTTGAAGACAGGAAAACAAATACAAAACTATAAATAAAAATGAAAAAAGAGGGAATATCATTTATAAGGATTGAGAAAGACACCAAATACAATGGTTTGAACAAAACCATAAAACAAACAATTTGGGGACAATTGGAGAAATATGAACACTGACTGGATAATACATAATATAAATAATTTTTAATTTTGTTAGGTTTTGATAATGGAATCATGATTTTGTAAGTCTTCATTTATTAGAAATAAGGTACTAAAGTATTTATGGGCAAAATAATATGAGATAGAATATCTGAAATTTGTATAAAATATTGTAGAAAAAATAGAGGAGATAAATAAAATGAGATTAGTAAAATGTTGATATTTGTTGAAGCTAGGTAATGGTACATGGGGATTCATTATACTTCTCTAATTCTTATGTCTAAAATTTTCATAATAAATTTTTTTAAAAAAACATGATATAGAAAGAATTGATATGTACAAAGTTATTGCCTTTTTAAAAATTCTTCCATGCAAATCAAAATTATAATTCTTTTGGGGAATTAATTTAATTATAGTGATGGAGTATAATAGTAACTGGCCAAAAAAATAACTTTGTTCTTTCACTTAAACTCACCACGTTTCTGGCAACACAACTTGTCATACCTGTCAATTTTCAGTATCCTGGAGGCCAAATGGAAGTATTTATGTCCCATATTAAAAATAAAATCATGTTCCAAATATATAGAAAGACAACTTGGAAACTTTTAAAAATAGCATCAAGGGCAAATATATAGTTTGAAAAATTATAGTGCTTAATATCAGTTGTTGAAATTCCATGGAAGATAGTAAAATTACCTCATTCATTTTGAAGAGCAATCTGTCTTGTAATCTGTCATGAAATAAGGCCCTGTTGAATTTAGCAATTCATTTTCAGATAGCTGAGGTAATGGCAGGAGTAATATTGAAATAGCAAGACACCCCTATGACATCACATTAAGCCATTTTATATTATCATTATTCATATTTTGTAGTTATGATGTAGACATTCTCAGAAATGCACTGCCCACAGGGCTCTCTTTCATAAGCATAATTATTCAAAAATAAACTAGTGACCTGAAAGATGGAGTAAAGGAAAAATAACCCTTCCAAAGTACATGTTTTTTTTTATATTAACTATGCTAAGGTGATAGTCATTCTTTCATGTAAGCTACAAATAACTTATTTGCATTATTATCTCTCAAGTAGAAATTATCTAATAGATGAGTTGAGAACCAGAGTGTTTTTGACAATGTTCCCCAGGTTGCATAGTTAATAAAAAAATAAAGATCTCTGATGAAAGCCTGGATGTACATAACCCCAGACTTGTTTTCTGAACCATTAGTATGTATTATATTAGTACATTTATGAAATATCAGTTGAGCACTGGAGAAGTTATAATTGCCCTGGTAAAGGATGAAGTTTGAAGTCTTATAAATAGAAATTTAATCTAGAAATACTGGCTGCTTAAAACTGGTGTCTTAAACAATAAATATTTATTTCTCACAGTTCTGGAGGCTGGGAAGTCCAGGGTCATGCTGCCAGAAGATTCTGTGTCTGGTGGGAGCTGCTTTCTGGTTTGCATATGGCAGGCAAGTTTCTCACTCTGTCCCCACATAGCAGAGGGGTCTAGAGACTCTCTGAGGTTTATTTTACACAGGCATTTATCCCTTCATGAGGAGTCCACATTCCTGGCCTAATCACCTCCCAAATGCCCTATCTCCTAATATATCATCACACTAGGTGTTAGAATTTCAACATAAATTTCTTTTAGAGAACATGAACATTCAGTCCATAAGTTACAGTCAGACCTTGGGGTCTGGCCCTTCATTGGAAAGTTCAGGAAATCACTTTTGTCAAGTTCATCAGAGTTAATTAGACTCAGGGATCCAACTGCCTGCTACATGATCATAAACTCAGTACCAATTGATCCTAGGATAGGAATTAACTAAAAGATTTCTGACACACAATTTTCCCCAAATCCAGTTTGCATAATAATATAAGCAGAAAATTAGAACACAGTCAAAAAGCACTTGCTTCAGCAAGAGGTCAAAGAGGGTGAGGACCACTTCAGTATGCAAAAGATAACCTCTCTGGTCCCTAACTAAAATTTGTACTATCTTAGTCACAATATCCCTTTAAGAGTATACAGTAAATAAATACCTTTAATTAAAGAAAATCTAATTACTTAGAAAAAAGTTATTGTTACAATTTCCAAATGGTTACCAAGGTTTTGTTATCTTTCCAGACTGATCAAAACACTATGTAGTCTCTGTTACATTTTTATAATAAATGTGTACATTTTTTAAATTTTGAATATCAAATGAAAAAGATGTCTATGAATGTGCATATGTTATATATATATGTAGTTATAGATATATATTATATCTATTTTTTTAAAGTTTTGCCATGTTGTAATGTAAACTATAGACCTTCATTGACAATAATGTGTCAACATAAACTTATCAATTGCAACAAAAGTATCACTATGGGGCAGGGTGTCTATAGCAGAAAAAATTATGGGTATGTGGAAAATAAAAGTAGTATATGGAACTCTCTCTACTTTCCACTCAATTTTGCTGTAAATCTGAAACTTTTTTAAAAATAAAGTTTATTAATTTTTTAAAAAATTAATCAATGGGTTTTATCCCTAAAACATAAATAATCAGTTGTTTATTTTATTAACCTTTTTCTCCCTGAATTTAATGAACTATTTATGTATAGATCTGGTCATAAAAATAAATTAAAATGAAATTTAACACATTTTATAAAATATTTCTCTTTTGAAAACTTAGTTAAAATTCATTTTTGTTAAATTAACATGTATATAAATTATACATCTTTATTACAAGAGCATATTATTTCATAATCTTATGTTGGTGATTTTTTCTTTCAGAGAGAAATACAAATTTATTGTTCTTTCCAAAATAAAGAAACCATTAGAGGAAATATTATCATAATATTTTCAACTTTCCTGTTATTTTATAGATTCTATCCCTATGAACTTGTGTAAGTCAGAGCAAACCAATAATTTCAGTCTTTTCATATTTAGCATCAGATTAGTGAAATGAACTGGTTAATGGATAAGTCCAAAAAGAGATCCAAGTTTCTAGCCCTGACCAGTTTGGCTAAGTTGGTTGGACATCATCCGCGAAGCAAAAGGTTGCCGCTTTGATTCCTGGATCCAGGTTTAGTCCCTAGTCAAGGCACATACTGATTGATATTTCTCTCCCTCTCTTCCTTTCTAAATAAATAAATAAATAAATAAATGATTTAAAAGACAAAAGGTTTTAATAGTTTTTTTTCAGTGAAAAAAATTTCTAGTAGAATAAACCAAAGGGCTAGATTGAATGTATTTCTATTGAAAAAAAGCCAATACAACTACAGTCAATTTAAGTGATAATACACCTATTAAACTGTAATATATAGAATAAAGTTCTGTTTCAAGCTCTTTTTGAATATAGACAACATTATGATGATTGCCAGAAGATACAGGATATGGGGGGAGGTAGAGGAGAGTAAAGGGGGGATATGTGGTGATTGAAGGAGACTTGACTTCAGATGGTGAACACAATACAATATAAAAATAATATATTGTACAATTGTACACTTGAAACCAATATAATTTTATTAAAATTTTATTAAACAATGTCACCCCAATAGATTCAGTTTTAAAAAATAAAAAAGTAAACAAATAAATAAATGAAATGAAGTATCACTTAAACCATTCCATTGTTTTAAGGAATATGAGCGTTATTTAGACTTTTAAAACATGGAAATGGAAATGGTAAACCAAATAGTTGCCCCTCCCCAATTCCAAAATTTGCTGTTTTTGTAACGATAAGTTTATTTGTTTTTCTAACCTAATAAATTGAAGGTCTCTTTGCCATAACCCTTAATCCCTAACAGGAATTAAAACCTGTAGAAACAGGGGCAGAGGTGGTGGCAGGGAAGGGGACAGAAATAAAGTATTTGATTAATCTCTTCTTAGGCCATTCTTTCTCCTGATTTCATGATAGATGAAGGCAAGAATTGTGACTTTGTGTCTAAGCAGAACTAAACTTCAAATAGGTCACATCTCATGATCTTCAGAACAATATTGGAAACTATAAAAAATATGACTAAATGCCAACATTCCTGTTTCAGTGGTCAAACTTCAAAATCTTTGACTATTAGTAAGACCTAAAAAAAATCCTGGATGAGATAATGTATACAATTTTTGAGTTATTTGTTAAATTGAAAAATATATATATTATGTATCCTTATATTTCTTCTGGGTCAAGTAACCACTTGATTTCCATTTTTTCTCTCCCCATAGAAAGCCAGCATCAGAATCAGTGTTGTCTTTGAAATGAATAATTTTTATGAATTGTCAATAATTATTCTACAGAAAAAATACCTTTCACAGATCTTTTATGATATTGATGTGTACATCATACAATTGAATGTTATGACTATCATTCTTTATTCATTTAAGGTGCTAGAGTTGGGATTGAGTACAGGGACTTCGTAAATTGTTTTTCTTGTCAACACAACCAGCTCCAACTTGTTTTCTAATATCACAGTCATTTAACAGCTGAGCTGGCAGCAAGACATGGGCCAGAGCTACAAGGAAATTGAGACCCAAAGTCTTTTCACAAAAGGCTAAAATGCTTCTTTTGCATCTCACAGTGGTTTTGCAGCTGCCATTCATCTAATCCCAGCAGGATGTCTGTGACCAATTCAGCTATTTTCTATTTTTATACACAATCTGGGATCTTTTAACAGACTAAATGGGACTTTCTAATAAGGAGTCAGCAATTTAATATTTTGCTAATGGCTCTCCCTACACCTGTGTGTGTTCATCAGAAATAAGTAAAGTTCTTCTGGAGCTCAAATCATAATCATTGTCTTAATAAATCTGAAATAAGTATAATAATGGGGGATGAAAACCAAACAAGGATCTTAGGTTGTCAAGATACTACTTTTTTCATATATCCAGTGTAACCTTGTTTTGTTGATATTAAAAATTGATTTATATTACATTAAATCCACAAAAGAGATATTTTGTAATACTGGTATATTCTTCACAATGCATGGCTAAAAAAAAAAAAAAAAGATTCCAGAAGCAAAGTTAAGCAAGAAGGTATTAAATGTGGCCAACTCTTGGTACATTAAGTTGCTTCAGATACAAAAGTATCCAGAATATCTTCAAACACAATAATTACAAATAAACAATCTACAGAGCTATACCAATTCCAGAAATAAATAAATAAAAGTATATTATCTAGTTGCAAATGTACACATTTATTCTGTCCCCAAATATTTTTGGCCAGTCATTAAACATGCTCTTGGAAGGGTGTTTTAGTTATCAGATCATGTTGGCATAATAAAAAGGCTGTGTCATTGGACTTCATATATCATATTAGTTATCTACTGCTACGTAACCAATTACCCCAAACCTTAGTCATGTCAAAAAGAAAGTATTTACAGTTAATTCTCATTATTTACAGTAGTTATGGTCTATAAAGTCATTGCAAGCACAGAAATAGAGGACACTGAACCACTGCCCCTTGGTAGAAACACAGGTTTAGTTCAGGCCTCAAGTCTCCAGTCACAACCTTCATCAACCAACCAATACATAACTTTGGTTTAGGTGTGTAACTGGTTAAAGACACCTTATTTAACATATATTGTTGATTCATTCACATTAAACTCATTGCCAACAACACTAAATGCATGCCTGAAAAAAGCTTATCTAACATATATTTTTCTCTAAGGCACATCACAGACTTTTTGTGCTTATGGGCCCTAGGCAGCACCTCAGCATTATGCTTGGAGCCATTTTAAACAGCAAAATCACCACCAAAAAGAAAAAAAAAAATACAAGATATGTGACACCAAATAGACCATGAGAAGAACTCTTGCTTACAATGTGACAGCTGATTTCAAGATGACAGAGCATCGCCTTATTTGACCTCAGCTGGGAACGTGTACATTGGGCCAGTCAAATTTTTTACTGGTCTGCATGTATGAATGACTGAAAACACTATGAGTATTGATTTGGGAGTTACACATATATTTTAGCAAGTAAGAGGATTTGCAAATACAGAATCAGCGAATAATGAGGATGGATTATGTTTTTGCAGTCCCTGAGGCTCAGGAATATGGGAGCAGCTTAGCTAATTCTTGCTCACTCCTCAGAATTGAGTTTATATGACACTTTCTCCTAGAAGCTTTTTCAAATTAAGACTGTTAAGTTGTCTCTTTTTATCTTTCTTGTGTCTGTTTTATCATATAACTTATCAAACTACAACATAAAGTCATAGTAACTTATCTTTCTCAATATTCAATTGTAAGCTCCTCCAGGGCAGGAACTGTGTCTTATTCATCATTATATTTTCAGCATCTTGCACAGGAGTTGGCTTAATGAGGCTCTCAAGAATTCTTGAATGGCTCAATAAATTAATTAATCTAGTTTTAAATACTAGTGCTGATAATGTCACATGGAAATACCAAAGTACCTTTCAACTGCAAAGAAATATTGTATATTTAATTTTTAGTTAGACAAATGAACATTATGCTTTTTCAAATACTAGCTCTAAAGACTAATTTGCACCAAGGAATTTTAAAATAATGTACAAGTATTAATGGGTTGAGACAGCTGGAAAAGAAAAAAAGCTGGTAAAATGGCAAATGAATCATGAGTAACTTTAAATTAGTCAAATTTTGGCTGCTGTAAAATTTGCCCAAATTACTATCAAGTGCTGTCAGGGCTTTTATGCTTCTTGAAAGCTAACAAGTTAGCCTGCCATAGTTTCCTGAAGAGAGAACACAAATTAACAATAGCAGGAAAGAAAGGGCAGAAATCATTTAAAATACTATTATCATTAAAATTATGATAAGAGAATATTTTGAACAACTTTATGGTAATAAATTTGACAATTTAAATGATATGAACATACACACAAATACAGAAAGACACATGACTGTTAGGGAAATTAGTATCAATTTTTCCCAAAGAGAACTATAGGCTTAGCTCACTGCTGAATTCTACCATCTATTTAAAGAACAAATGATACCTATCATAACAAACTTTCAGAAATCATGGAAGAAAGAACAGCTCCCAATAAATTTTATAAAACCAGATTAACTTTGTGGTGAAAATATTATAAGAAAAAATACAAGCCAATATTTTTCATAAACACAGATGCAAAATCTATAACCAAATATTAACGACTCCAATGCATCCATTTATAAAAGTTAATATGCTATGACCAATTGCTACTGATCCCAGAAACTTAGTTTTGTATATTGTTAGAAACAGCCTAAGTGCCCATCTGTAGATGAGTGGATCAAAAAACTGTGGTACATTTACACAATGGAGTACTATGCAGCAGAGAGAAAGAAGGAACTCCTACCATTTGCAACAACATGGATGGAACTAGAGAGAATTATGCTTAGTGAAATAAGCCAGGCAAAGAAAGAAAAATACCATATAATATCACCTAATACAGGAAACTAAAGAACAACACAAACAAAAGAATGAAATAGGACAAAGAGTAGAATAGTAGTCAATAGGGGGAAGGGGGGAGGAAGAGAAGGGGGATAAGTAAGGGAAGGGTTTAGTCAAGGAACGTGTATAAATGACTCATGGACATGGACAACGGGGAGGGATATGATTGCGGGAGGAGGGGTGGGCTGGGTGGGGGGGAGCAATGGGGAAAAAATGGGACAACTGTAATTGAAGAACCAAAATATAAAAAAATAAAAATAAAAATAAATCAATGTAATGTAATACATTAACAGAATAAAAAAGTAAGCCATGACTTTCTCAAAAAAAAAAAAAAAGCATTCGGCAAAATTCTATACTCAGTCATGATTAAAAAAAAAAAAAAACTCATCAAACTAAGAATAGATGGAAACTTTCTTAATCCAATAAAGGGCATAAGGGGCATTTATGAAAATTCTAATGCTAAAATAAAACTTAATAATAAAATGTTAAGCTTTTTCCCCTTAGATAGGAAGACAGCCAAGATGTACACTCACACCACTTCAATTCAGCATTGTGTCAGATGTCCTACCCAGTGAAAATAAAAGTGTTTAAAGAGAAATAAAAGACATAAGTACTGATATAAATATATATATATAGATGTATGCGTATATGTACATGTATATCATAGTGGGGTAAAAGTAAGTTTACAGTTGTTCATATGGAATATAAAATAATTAATAAATAATAATATAAGAATAGACTGTATTGTGTACAACTCTAAACATGTAGATCATTTATATTCTATCTAGTAGCAATAAGCAATACCATTAAAAATAATGTTAAAAAACATTGCCACTAAATTTAACAAAAGATATGCACAAACTATATACTGAAAATAGAAAAGATTGCCTAAAAAGTTAACAAAGACTGAAAGTGATACATTTGCCATTTTATAAATTGAAGATTTGATATTTTCAACATGATTTGTTCTCTCTAAATTGTCCTGAGGATTCAATACAATCCCTAACAAAATCCTAACATGATTTTAAATAGAAACTGCTAAGAAGATTCTAAAATTCACATGAAATGCAAAGAACCTAGAAAATTATCTTGAAAAATAATAAACATAATTGAAGGAATTACATAAACTGATTTCAAAACATAGAATAGCTGAAGACAGTGTGAGACTGCTGTGAGACTGAATAGAATCTAGAAATAAAATCACACACTTGGCCAACTGCTAATAAATTGGGAAAGGAAAGGAAATTTTTTTGACAAATATTGATTAAGCAATTAAATATCTATATGAAAAGTAAAACTACAGGCCTATTTCATACCGTATACAGATTAACTTGAGATAAATCATAGGCCTACAATAGAAAATACAGGAACATAAAAATTCTAAAATAATTCATAGTATATTACTCTCATAACCTTGTAATAAGCAAAGATTTCTTGGTAAGGACACAAAAAAAGTCTTAAAAGAAGTGAAATTTATTAATTGGGAAATTTATGCTCATGAAAAAATTTCATTTTAAAAATAAATAGATAAATAGATAAACCACAAGTAAAAAATATTCACAAGACATATACAATAAAAATACTATATATTGTACAAACTTCTATAATAAACAATAAAATTATGAATAATCTAATTTTTAAACAATGAATAAGTTATTTCAACAGACAATTCCCCAAATTATATAGTAACATGGGAAATAAGTACATGAAAAAGAGCTCAAATTCATTGGTGATTAGGAAAATTAAAAATTATAATAAAAGCTATGGAGATATTTTTCATATCTAGAATACCAAATAAACAAATTATACTAAACATAGGTCAAATGTGGAACAATTGAAACTCTCATACATTGTTGAGAGTGTAGAATTAAAACTACTTTGGAGAATTGTTTGTCATTTTCTTACTAAAATTAAACATATATCCACTCTACAACCAACAATTCCATTCCCTAGTATAAACATAAAAGAAATGAAATGAGAATACATAACTACAGGAAAACTACAGCAGTTTTATTTAGAATAGCCAGAACCATGAAATAATCCAATAGTTTATTGTCAGGAGAATGGACAAATTGGAACAATTTCATACAATAGAGTACTACTAGGCAATGTAAAAGAATGAACTACCAATACACACAGCAGTCTCAAAAGTACTTTGGTAGAATGAAAAGTCTAGACACAGAAGAATACATTCAGTATGAATACATTTAAATGCAGTCTGAGAATTCACAAAACTGATCTATGGTAATAGAAGTCAGAAAATTATTGCCTAGGGAAGAGAAATCGAATTTGACTATAAAGGCACATGAGGAAAGTTTCTAGGGTAATATGATAAAAATGTGCTAGATGTTGTTTTGTGTTGTCATTGCAACTGTGCATAAAACGATCAAGATGTATCAAATTAAATGCTTAAGATTGGTGCATTTTATTGTATATCAATTATGTAGCCATTTAAAAATCACTGAATTCACTTTATCCCTGAACCTGATTTTACTCTACTGTTTTCTTCCTTAGTAAATGATAGTGCAAACATTTGCTTCAGCCAAAAATCTGAGAATTATCTTTGAATCTACCCTGTATAACCCTATTTTCTATCATCAAATTTTCCTGAATCTATCTTATACATACTTCCCAAATACATCCACATCTTTCCATTAGACTGCCAGCACCTTTTCCCAAATTATCATCACAATGCTTTTGGCCTAGAACCTTCTAACTGTTCCCCCATTATTTCACTTGTACTTTACAATCTACTCATCACAATTTATATAGAATAGTATTTTATAAATAATATGTATTGAAACTTTTAAGAGTCTCACATTGATATTATAAAAATAATAAAATATTTAATATTGTTAATATTTTCTACAAAGTCATACATAAGTAAAGACTAAATTTATGTCAAAATACTTATTTCTATGAAGGTCAGTTAATAGTCTGGCCTCACAGACACATAACAAAAATATTAATAATATTAGCAATGTACTGATACTCAGAAATTTTTCAGGAACTGTACTAGGTGAAAATCTCTAAATTCATCAAACTCCAATAAGAAACAGAAGTTTAGACAGATTAGTAGCTTCCAGAAGGTTAAGTTCATGTGTAGTGAAGCTGGAATTTTAATTTGCGTCTGTCTGGCTCTTAAGTCTGTATGCTGAGTTGCAATGATGTTACTAGGAAATGTGTTCATGGATCTTTGGCTGCACATAGCTGTGATTTATATGGCTGAATAAGATAATTAGAGGAACTATACTAGCTGGGTCAATACCAATTATTTTTCTTATGGTTCTTGGTGATCAGTTTCCACTAAATAACATTTTCATAGAAACTTCAGATTACTAGGGTCTCCATGTGTGTCAATTTATGTGTTTCCTTTTGTAAATCAAGGTAGTAATGAAAGAAATAATATAGGCAGGTTGCCAAAAGGTTACAGAGCCCATGTAATTTATTAGAAGACCACAAAAAAAAAGTATTTTCAGAAGTCAAGAAAGTGACTGAAAATAAGACTAATGGTCAATTTCTGAGAAAAGAATGGGAGGAAAAGCCCCTGGAATACTTTCAAAACCCTTAAAGAGAATGCAGCATTTTGAGATTATTGGCAGTCATGCTTGTGTGATACTTCTCTTTGATTCTTCATACTATTCTACAACAGCATTTTATCCCTACTTCGATAAAAAGAAATAGAAAACAGACCACAGAAACAACAGCAACATATGATGCTCATATGAGAAACTTAAGATACATTTGGAAGGACATGCTGTAAGAAATACAATCACCATTGTGCAGTAAAAATACAAATAACATTTGTTTTTCTAGAAAGTACTAAAGGTAAGAAGCAATTTTTTAGTAATAACCAAATACATCCCAGTCACATGTAGTCTGGAGAGACTTACTTTTTTTTCTCACTTATGCTTTAACATAAATCTTTGTTCAGAGTGAGAGTATAGGAAAGAAGAAGATTGGTGTGACATATCTTGAGCTGAGTAGTTGCATTTCACGTTGAGGCGAAAAGAAGGTAGAGTTAAACCGGGAGACACTGTAGTATACAGGATACTGTTAGCAATGTGGTGACTTAGTGGATTCATGTACAAACCTTGGAGAGATGTTGAAAATGTAATGTAGGTAAAAATATCAGTTGATACAATCTCACTTTGGCGGACTTATATAGTCTATCATATATCCTATAATAACCACACATTTCTGCAGGTCCTGAATAGTAGATAGTAATTTGAAGGATAGAATCGCAATGAATCAATATGTCTATTAGCGTTTAGTTCCTGACTAGCTTCTTCCTTGTGATAATATATTCAGCTGTGTCATAAGAGTCTCATTCTGATTATCACTAGAAGTATTTTTCAAAGGGTTTTGTGACAGAAATGGGAAAATATAAACATATATATTTTATTCCAAAAACCGTAATGTAAATGAATACTATACTTTTGCTCAAATGCAAGGTCCTAGTTCAAAGAGAAGGAAGAACAGGTCAGAATTTTCCAATTGCACTGAACTGTGGAAGAATATTTCATTAACAGGATGTAAATATGTCTTATATTTGCACTGAAGACAGTTTCATAAAGTTAGAGACAGTTTCTCTATAAGGTATAAGCATGATAGCATAAGCAAATATTTAGATTGAATAATTCATTCTCTAGTTTGTAACAAAATGCTTATACACACAGAGTCAAAAATTTTCAATAGAGTTGAACTATATGGTCTGTTATGAACTGAATTGTTTGTATTTCCCTTAAATTCATATGTTGAAGCCCTAACACCCAATCACCCAATATGACTGTATTCGAAGATGGGGCCTCTAAAGAAATAAGATTAAATGAGGTCATAAGGTCTTAATCTGATAGTATTACTGTCCTTAAAGAAAACCAGAGATGTTTCTCTCTCTCTCTCTCTCTCTCTCTCTCTCTCTCTCTCTCTCTCTCTCTCTCATGCGTGCGTGCTCTCACTCTCACTCTCTTGCTCTCCCGGCCCCTTTCTTTTTTCTCCCCATCCTCCTTACACACCAAAAAAAGAACATGTGAGGACATATTGAAAAGAAAGTTGTGTACAAGCCAGGAAGAGAGCCAGCACCTGATATTTGACTTTCCAGGCTCCAGAATGGTGAGAAAAGAAACACTGTTGCTTAAAGCAACCACTCTGTAATATTTTGTTATAGCAACCCTAATGTACTAATACATGTTCTCTTCCACTTTAAGGTGCTATAATATTTAATGTGCAAAAGAGGATGCTTCCACAAGAAAAGTCATAAGAAATTGTTTAGTGATATAGTTCTTTAAAATATTTTATTGTTTACATTTAGTCAAGGTAATTGTGAATATAAGCACATCCTAAAAAAACTCAAACAATTGCAACTGAACATGAAAATATTACCTCAAATTAGATGCCAACATATGTAGTCTTAACTTTCTAAATTTAATAGCTGGAATGCATAATTTCACTATGTCAACATGTTTTTCTTGGTAAATATTTTCTCTTCATTGTGCATAACCACTTGGTGCTAATGAAGGCAAAGGATGAACATGAGAAACTAAAAAATTTCTATTTCTGAGTAAGTTTATGGGTAACAACCAATTTATTTTGTAATAAGGAGGAAATGCTTTCTGGCAATACCCAGGATAAATATTGATAATTGATATTGCTTCTATACATAGCTGACAAATACCTTATAATTTCTAAGTTGTTTTTACAAGAATGTCAGAGAACTACACAAAATATATCTAACTTGAATAACAAAAAATATTTTATTTTAAATCACTTCTGGAACACTTACAGTCAAAGCACACTAATTTGAATTGAACTGAGTTGATTTGAATTAAATTAAATATTTTATTTCTTCCTATAAAAATATAAAACATGGTGAAGATAAGTTATTTACCAAGTATGGTAATAATATAGTGCTTTTCATTCAATAAATATGCCGTGAAAACCAACTACTTAGTTTTTATCCCCAAAACAAAGGAATACTCACCATAGGAAGTACAACAGAGATTATAAGGACAGAGATCTATTACAAGTAATCTAATTTGCCATCATTTCCCTCCATTTTAGTGGCTCTTACAATGTAACCCAGGCAATATAGGAAAACAGCTTTTATAACATAAGAAGAGTCTCTGGGTGTTTTTGTGACGTTAAATGTTAAATAATTTTTTTTTAATTTTTCAATTACAGTTGTCCCATTTCCCCCCCATTGCTCCCCCCACCCAACCCACCCCTTCTCCCACAGTCATATCCCTCCCCGTTGTCCATGTTCATGAGTCATTTATACACGTTCCTTGACTAAACCCTTCCCTTACTTATTCCATTCTCTACCTCCCCCTCCCCCCTATTGACTGTTATTCTGCTCCTTGTCCTATTTAGTTCATTTGTTTATGTTGTTCTTTAGTTTCCTGTATTAGGTGATATCATATGGTATTTTTCTTTCTTTGCCTGGATTATTTCACTAAACATAATTCTCTCTAGTTCCATCCATGTTGTCACAAATGGCAGGAGTTCCTTCTTTCTCTCTGCTGTATAATACTCCATTGTGTAAATGTACCACAGTTTTTTGATCCACTCATCTACAGATGGGCACTTAGGCTGTTTCCAGCACTTAGCTATTGTAAACAGTGCTGCTATGAACATAGGAGTGCATAAGTTCTTTTGAATTAGGGTTTTAGGATTTTTCGGGTATAATCCTAGCAGTGGAATTGCTGGTTCAAAAGGCAGTTCCATTTTTAGTTTTTTGAGGTAATTCCATACTGTTTTCCATACTGGCTGCAGCAGTCTGCATTCCCACCAACAGTGCAGTAGGGTTCCCGTTTCTCCTCATCCTCGCCAGTACTTGTTGTTTGATGATTTGTTGATGATGGCCATTCTGACTGGAGTAAAGTGGTATCTCATTGTGGTTTTTATTTGTATCTCTCTGATGGCTAGTGATGTTGAGCATTTTTTCATGTGTTTATGGACCTTCTGTATGTCTTCTTCGGAGAAGTGTTTGTTCAGTTCCTTTGCCCATTTTTTAATTGGGTTGTTTGTTTTCTTGATGTTGAGTTATATAAGCTTTTTATATATTTTGGAGATCAGTCCCCTGTCTGAGATATCATTGACAAATATGTTTTCCCATATGGTTGGTTTCCTTTTCATCTTGCTGAAGTTTTCTTTTGCTGAACAGAAACTCTTTAGTTTGATGTAGTCCCATTTGTTTATGTTTTTCTTTATTTCTCTTGCCTTAGGAGATGTATCCATGAAAATATTGTTACATGGGATATCTGAAATTTTCCTGCCTATGTTTTCCTCTAGGATTTTCATGGTGTCATGGCTTACATTTAAGTCTTTGATCCATCTTGAGTTTACTCTCGTGTGTGGTGTAAGCTGGTGGTCTAGTTTCATTTTTTTGCAGGTCCCTATCCAGTTCTCCCAGCACCATTTGTTGAAGAGGCTCTTCTCACTCCATTTTATGTTCCTTCCTCCTTTTTCAAATATTAGTTGACCATAGAGACCTGGGTTTATTTCTGGGCTCACTATTCTGTTCCACTGATTTATATGTCTGTTCTTATGCCAGTACCATACTGTTTTAATCACAGTGGCTTTGTAATATTATTTGATGTCTGATATTGTGATTCCTCCTACTGTCTTCTTCTGTCTCAAGATTGCCTTTGCTATTCGGGTTCTTTTTTGGTCTTGTATGAATTTTTGGAGTATTTGTTCTAGGTCTGTGAAAAATGTCATTGGTATTTTAATAGGGATTGCACTGAATCTGTAAATTGCTTTGGGTAGTATGGCCATTTTGATGATGTTGATTCTTCCCATCCAAGAACATGGTATTTGCTTTCATCTATTTGTATCTTCCTTAATTTCTTTCTTTAATGTTACATAATTTTCAGAGTACAGGTCTTTTATCTCTTTGGTTAAGTTTATTCCTACATACTTTATTTTTCTTGTTGCTATAGTAAATGCTATTTTCTTTTTTGTTTCTGTCTCTGATATTTTATTGTTGGTGTACAGAAATGCCTTAGATTTCTGTATATTTATTTTGTATCCTGCTATTTTGCCAAATTCACTTATTATATCGAGTAGTCTTTTAGTGGAGTTTATAGGGTTTTCTAGGTATACTATCATGTCGTCTGCAAGTAGTGATAGTTTTACTTCTTCTTTCCCAGTTTGGATGCCTTTTATTTCTTTTTCTTGTCTGATTGCTATGGCTAGGACTTCCAAGACTATGTTGAATAGGAGTGGAGAGAGTGGACAGCCTTGTCTTGTTCCTGACCTCAGGGGGAATGCTTTCAGTTTTTGTCCACTGAGTATGATGTTGGCTTCAGACTTCTCATATATAGCCTTAATTATGTTAAGGTATGCTCCCTCTATTCCCATTTTGCTGAGTGTTTTCATCATAAATGGGTGTTGTACTTTATCAAATGTTTTTTCTGCATCTATTGACATGATCTTGTGATTTTTATCTTTCATTCTGTTTAGGCGATGTATTATATTTATTGATTTGCGAATATTAAACCATCCTTGCATCCCTGGGATGAATCCCACTTGATCGTGGTGTATGATCTTTTTAATGTGTTGCTGGATCCTGTTTGCCAATATTTTGTTGAGGATTTTAGCATCTATGTTCATCAGTGATATTGGCCTGTAGTTTTCTTTCTTTGTTGTGTCTTGACATTGTTTTGGAATTAGGGTAATACTGGCTTCATAGAAAGAGTTTGGGATTTTTCCCTCTTCTTGTATTTTTTGGAATAGTTTGAGGAGGGTAGGAGTTAGTTCTTCCCTAAATGTTTTGTAAAATTCTCCTGTGAAGCCATTCAGTCCAGGGCTTTGGTGTGCTGGGGTATTTTTTATTACTGTTTCAATTTCCTTCTTTGTTATTAGTCTGTTGAGACTTTCTACTTCTTAATTCAGTTTTGGAAGATTGTATATTTCTAGAAATTTGTCCATTTCATCTAGGCTGTCAAATTTCTTGCCAGACAGTTGTTTGTAGTAATTTCTTAAAATGCTTTGTATTTCTGCAGTATCATTAGTGATTTCTCCTTTTTCATTTCTGATTTTGTTTATTTGGGTCTTCTCTCTTTTTTTCTTGATGAGCCTGGCTAGAGGCTTATCAATTTTATTTATTTTTGTTGAAGAATCAGCTCCTAGTTTTGTTGATCTTTCAAATTGTTTGTTTGGTCTCTATGTCATTTAATTCTGCTCTAATCTTGATGATTTCCTTCCTTCTTCTTGCCCTAGGCTTTGTTTGTTGTTGCTGTTCTAGTTCTTGTAGCTTTATGGTTAGGTTTTTTACTTGAGATTCTTCTAGTCTTTTCAGATATGCCTGTATTGCTATGAACTTCCCTCTTAGGACTGCTTTTGCTGTGTCCCATAGGTTTTGGTCTGTTGTGTGTTCATTGTCATTAGTTTCTAGAAATTTCTTGATTTCCTCTTTGATGTCATTGTTAACCCATTCGTTATTTAATAGCGTGTTATTCATTCTCCATGAGTTTGCGTGTCTTTGATTTTTTTCTCTAAGGTTGATTTTTAGTTTCAAGGCATTGTGGTCTGAAAAATGCTTGATATGATTTCAATTTCCTTAAATTTGTTGAGGCTTGTTTTGTGTCCTATCATGTGGTCTATCTTTGAAAATGTTCCATGTGTGTTTGAAAAGAATGTATATTTTGCTTTTGGGTGGTGAAAAGTTCTATATATATTAGTTAAGTCCAAGTGGTTTAGTGTGTTGTTCAATGCCTGTATATCCTTGATGTTTCTTTGCTTTGAAGATCTTTCTATTGTTGATAATGGAGTGTTAGAGTCCCCTACTATGAGTGTGTTAATGTTAATATCCTTCTTGTGATCTTCTAGTATTTTCTTCATGTATTTGGGTGCTCCTATGTTGGGTGCATATATGTTTATCAGTGTTATATCTTCTTGGTGGACTGTTCCCTTAAGCATTATAAAATACCCTTCTTTGTCTCTTTTTATTGCCCTTGTTTTGAAATCCATTTTGTCTGATATTAGTACTGATACCCCAGCTCTTTTTGCATGTCCGTTTGCCTGGAATACTTTTTTGTATCCCTTTACTTTCAGTCTGTGTAAATCTTTTATTTTGAGGTGTGTTTCTTGTATACAGAAAATATGTTGGTCCTGTTTTCTTATCCATTCCATTACCTTATGTCTTTTAATTGGAGCATTTAATCCATTTACATTTAAGGTTATTATTGACATGCATTTATTCATTTCCCTTTGTATCTGTGTTTTTCTCCTCTTTTTTTCTTCTTCTTCTTAAAACGTTCCCTTTAGCATCTGTTGCAATGCTGGTTGGTGGAGATGTATTCTTTTAGTCTTCCTTTGTCTGTAAAACTCCTTATTTCACCTTCCATTTTGAATGAGAGCCTTGCTGGGTAGAGTATTCTTGGTTGTAGGCCTTTGTTTTTCATTGCTTGAAATATTTTTGACCATTCCCTTCTGGCTTGTAACGTTTCTGTTGAGAAATCAGTTGATAGCCTTATCAGAGCTCCCTTGTATGTTATTTGCTGTTTTTCTCTTGCTGCTTCTAGGATTCTCTCTTTGTCTTTGAATGTTGCCATTTTAATTATGATGTGCCTTGGAGTGGGCTTTTTTTGGTTCCTCTTCATTGGGACTCTGTGCTTCCTGCACTTGCATAACTTTTTTTCTCATCAGGTTGGGAAAATTTTCTGTCATTATTTCTCCTATCAGCTTTTCTATTCCTTGTTCTTTTTCTTCTCCCTCTTTTATTCTGATGACTCAGATGTTATTTTTCCTCATGCTATCCTGTAATTCCCTTACATCTTGTGCATATTTTTTCAATCTTTTTTCATTTTATTGTATTGTCTGGGAATTATTTTCCTACATTGTCCACTAACTCACTGATCCTATCCTCTGCTTCATTTAACCTGCTTTTGATTGATTCTACTTTGTTTTTCAGTTCAGAGATTGTGTTCTTCATTTCTTCCTCGTTCTTGTTAATAGTTTCTATGTCCTTTTTTATGCTGGTGTAGTTTTAAAATATATATAGATATATACAAAAGAAAAGTTTTTACTCAGTTCAGCCTTTGTGTGTCGTCTTCTTTTTCTGGATTCACAGTTGATCTAATGACGCGGGCCAGATGTTCATGATCTTTGCAGGTTTGGCGCCTGTTTGGAGCCCACCGGTGTGCTTGTGCACATGCGCATGTGCCCGCGCAAGGCGGCCTGCGCGCTAGCTTCAGGCCTGCCAAGCCTTGCCCTGGGAGTTAGTCTCTCTCTCACCTCTTAGGGCGGGGCCCTGGACACTTGTGCATGGTGGAAGTGAGCATCTGTGAGTCGCCGCCGCCCACTGTTCCCGCGCCGCAGCTGCCCGCCATTCCTGCACCTGCCTGGGTAGGCACAAGCAGAGCCCACGCAAGTGGTCTGCGCTCCGCCCTGACACCCACTGGGGCTGGCCAGGGTTGTCTGCGCATGGTCTTCTGCGTGCCCAGGGGGCCCTCCCTGCACCCATTGGGGAACTGATCTTATGTATGTTGGGGTGTGTCTGAGGGGCACCCAGACATGCAGCCAGCAAACTGGTTGCATTTGCATGCCTGGCTCAGTGGATGAGGCCACTTCCCTGTGCACATCTGTGCTACCCAAGGTGAGGGTTGGGGAGTGGGCAAGTGCTCTTCTGTCCCTGTGCTCCTCTAGAATGTCCTATCATCCCCAATCTTTCTTCCCGTCTCCGCAGTTCACAAGAGAAAAAAAAATAAAGAAAATCCCGTTCTCACATGCACAGCAGTAAGCTGTTTCTTGTCTTTCAGTGCCAGATGCCACCTGGTCCTCTTCTGGCTCTGCCAGTGGGCAGAGATCTGCTCTCCTCCCAATTCCTCTCTGGGGAAGCCTGTGGTCACTAAAAAGCCTTTGTGTACTTCCAGCCGCAGCTCAGGGAGCCACCCCAGTCAGAAATCCCATCTCGTCCCTTTTTCCTCTGCTATCCTCACCAAACAGGTCGTTCCCAGATCGTTTTCTCTAATCCAGCAGTGCCAAGTCTCGACTCATGCCAGTGTCCAGCTGCTCACCAAGATGTTCTGTCTGCAATTAGCCCAAACTACAGATGGGTCTCGGGAGCCAGAAAGCGCAGCCTCCCCTCACTCCTCCGCCATCTTCTCTCCACCGACTAAATGTTAAATCTTAAAAAGACCTGCATGTGTATCATACAAATATCAAATGAACGTATACAAAGGAATTTATTTAACTCATTCATGAAATTAGGTAACTTGAGGGCTGGAGAGTGAGAGAATCTCCACCTGACACAATTTATTTATATGTTTATTGATAAGAATTATTTCTCATTGTTAATAGTTCCTGTAACTTGAAGAGTTTTAAAAGATTTCAAAGGCAAATAAAAGCTAAAATCAGTAACCCAGAAAGGTATGCTAATCTAAATAATGCATAGTTTTTTTATCACAGACATCTAGTTATTTTTTGTTGTTCTTTATTCCAAATTTCTTAACCTTGGTCTTCCCTCACTATTTAACAGGTAAGGCTATTTAGGAAATAGCAAGTCCAGACTACCCCAGTGTGCCAGCAATTGCATAAGTGAGTAAAGCAGCTTTGCAGACCAGTCAGTGTTTGAGCTGTCAGGAAGGTGAATTCAACTCCAGAATTTTTCTTCAGAGTTTCAGCTAAGGTCCATTTTCTCATATTACCCAAACCATCAGAGACATGACTGCAGTCTAGGAGAACAGATTGCTCAAGCTCATAACATCTACACAATGTAAGGGGAAAAAACTACACATTTTCTACAGCATGTTCTTCTGGTTTACCTGATTCTAATTATTTGAAAGATACTGTTAAAAATAATTGTTATCTATCAGCATGGAAATAAATTTTGTGGCAAGACAATCTTCCTCTTCTGTGAGAAAACCAATTTTGCTCCATTTGTACATACATTTTAACATGCCATCATTCTATATAAATTTATGCTTCTTTGACTTTTCCTTTGAGGAGGTTATAGCATCTTGTATTTCTTATTGATGTGTCAAATAAAATTTTAATATGTACTCATTTTTATATCTGTACTCAAATCATGATTTTACCTTGCTTTGAAATGTATTCTTTAAAAACAGCAATGGCAAATATGTGTATCATGCTAGCCAACTGAAAAGCAATACCTTAATTATAGCTAAAATATATGGTACTATGTTGTACCATATCTATTAAGTCTAATAACTTATCATTCTCTTTAAGGACAAAAATAGTTGAACTGAACACTGTCCAGGAAGAATAAGCCTTTTGCTTTGAAATCACATAATTTCATAACACATAACACATGTATAGTTCTCAATAAATGAGAAGTATGTACCCCAGCCAATATAAAGAAGAAATTGACTCTGTAGATAGGGGAGACATAAGTTGCATTTGGATTATAGAGAAAGAAGAACATATACCTGTGAGAACATGGCAGCAGCTGGACTGCCCACCTGGACTTTTGATGTATGCAAATGAACCTATGCAAATTAACCTGGTCCCAGCCTCTCCCACAGGAAATAAAAATGGACTTTGCTTGTTCCCAGAAGAAATATTGATGAACCTAGCATGATATATTAACTGACCTAGTAGGGGAAAAGCAAGGAGATGTAAATAACCTGCTGAATGTGTTAATGCGTAAACTCACCCTAACCAAAATGTGTGTTTGGCAAAGTGTGGAGACGGCACCTGTAGATGCTCAGACAGGTGACTCCTATCCTATGGGCCCTTGAGGTGGACATGGAGTCTTCGTTCCTCTGTCTCTTGCTCTTAACAAGCCTTTGAGTTCATCCAGGAGCTTCTTTGTCCCTCCAAACCTCCCCACCTTTCCCCTCAATAAACTTATTGTTTAATCCTAGAATGGTCTCCAGGTGATTTCTCAGAGGAAGGCTACCTGACGATACCAAAAGAAAAATTTAATTATTCTAGAACTACTAGTCTGTAAAGTGAAAATTCAAAATAATAATTCAACAACACACTTAATTAACTCCCAACTCTAGTTTGTGACATTATGAAAATACCAATAATTATATATAATAATTGAGATTTTAAAAATAAGATTCAGGTATCAGTGTAAGTTTTATGCACAGGAAGTAGAATATTGACTGCATTATAAAATTAAATGACTGTTTTTTGTATCCCCAGGTCCAGAGAATTCCCCAACTGAAACCTGAACTACTGCAATTCTGTAATTTTTTTCTTCTTTTAATTAACTTTCTCCTTAGGATTTTAAAATCTATTATTTAACTATAATTCTGAGAAGAATAACACATCAAGTCTTTTCCATGTCACTATATTTTTTATAAGATCAATTTCCTCCAATATCAATAGATACTGGAATAACATTAGACCCCAGTGCTGGAGGTCATAGAGGAGATAATGTTTATGGGGCATTCTAAGAGAGATTAAGGTGTCTGAATCAGAAACAAATGTAAATTTTAAAAGTGTTGACATGAATCAATACCAGCCAAATTTTCTTCAATTTGAAAGTCTGTGTATTTAATTTTTACTTGTTCTGTTGAAGTGAGTTTATTTTTAATATTATGCATATAGTATTCACAATTTTCAAGAAAATCTGAGTTTGACAATAAAGTGGTAATAACAGATTTCATTCAGGAACTGCTGCAATAAGGGGAAAAAAACCTCAGTATAAAACTGGGCTCAATGCCAGTAGAGCATGGACAAGTGGGAATTCATAGCCAAGGAATAGGGTAGAGGTCAGAGGATGGAAGATTACTAAGAGGAAACATCAAGGATCTGAGGGCATTGTAGCTAAATCAACTTGATAGCATTTCTGTTGAGGTCAGGCCAAAATGATCAAATACTAATAATGGAGGAAAAGAAATTTGACTAGATATTGAGGGTGACAGGTAGCAAAGTGAAAAATTCTTGCCACAAGTGGATGATGTAGGCCTGACAAGGACAGGCACTGATGGTTAAAGGAGCCTGGCTAGAGTCAGGTCAAAAAGCAAGTCTCTGTCAACAATGACGCACCCAATAATCTTCTTTAAATGGAATCCAGTGAAATATAACTGAGTAAAGAAAAAAAGTTTGGGTGGGTAGAATTTACTCAAAATAGAACTTCTATCTGCTTATTAAATGAATAAATTTCTAATGAACAATTCATATATGGAGAAGAAAAGGGCCTAAAATGCACAACAGACAGCAAAAAAGTTCTTTCTATAAAACTTCAGCAGAGAATTCAGTCACTCTAAGATGTGTATCTCTGCATCTGCAAAATAATCTCTCCAGGGAGTAGTTTGGGATTTTTTTGTTTTTGTTTTTTTTAATTACAGGATATAATTCTGGCAAGTTCTGTTTCTATTGTCAATCTTGATAAACTAGCTATGAATTAGACTCAAAGTACAATGATCATGTGTAAAGCCCCATCTCATTCCCCAATTCTACCAGAGCAGAAAGGGATAAGTTCAAAGAATATCCAACGCTAAACAAGCAAATGTTTCTGAGGTTAGATGTGATTTTATTGCTATTGTACTTTTAATGTTTTAGCATTAAATAATGTTCATATCACACTACCTCCTTATAATTTATTCTGTGATAAAACACTTCACTATCTGGTCTAGTATTTTCCAACAACTTCATCGGTTTTCCCAAACTGATAGCAGAAGAGAGTCGTTTGCTTTACTTCTTGATCTTTTTTTACATCACACTGAGTGATTTGCATTTAATACATCTCATGAGTTGATACTGCAGAATGTGAAGGAATGCAAATAATCTAGCTGGTACAACTGGGAAAAATTATAATTTCCATTAAATTTGTAAGGGGCCTCTCGTCGTCGTCGGCGGCGGCAGCCGTCCGTCTCGAGAGACGATGGTGTAGTTTCTTAAGAGTCTATCTACACCGCCGAGAATGTCCCTGGCTGGTTTAGCTCAGTGGATTGAGCGTCGGCCTGCGAGCTAAGTGTCGCTGGTTCGATCTTCCAGTCAGGGTACATCAGAGAAGGAAAACTCTGACTCCAAAAAACCTCCGCTGCCTTGCGGCATACCTCTTCAGGGGAAAGGCTAAGGGAGTAAACCCCGACAGAAAATCCGGAGCCGGAGTCCCTAAGGCGGTTTGACGTTGTAGTCAAAACCGGCAACTCCTGCGGCGCACCTGAAGCCAAGCTGTATCGACTCCGTCTTTCCCTTGGACCCTTCAGCTGCGAAGAGAGGGGGGGTCTGCTGCATGGGCAACAGCAGACCCTCCATATCAACCTGCCCAGGCTCTGTAGCTTCAGCTCCACTGGAGAGGACACTCCAGCGTCATCGCAAGATGTCGATTCAACACGGGAGGAGACAGATACCGTGTCACTCCCGAGTCGGACTGCACAGCCATTCTCGGCGGTGCAGATAGACACTTGGGAAGCTACACCATCGTCTCTCGAGATGGACGGCTGCCGACGACGACACCGCCGAGAATGGTTGTGCAGTCCGACTCGGGAGTGACACGGTATCTGTCTCCTCCCGTGTTGAATCGACATCTTGCGATGACGCTGGAGTGTCCTCTCCAGTGAAGCTGAAGCTACAGAGCCTGGGCAGGGTGATATGGAGGGTCTGCTGTTGCCCATGCAGCAGACCCCCCCCTCTCTTCGCAGCTGAAGGGTCCAAGGGAAAGACGGAGTCAATACAGCTTGGTTTCAGGTGCGCCGCAGGAGTTGCCGGTGTTGACTACAATGTCAAACCACCTTAGGGACTCCGGCTCCAGATTTTCTGTTGGGGTTTACTCCCTTAGCCTTTCCCCTGAAGAGGTATGCCGCAAGGCAACGGAGGTTTTTTGGAGTCAGAGTTTTCCTTCTCTGTAAGGGGCCTCTAATTATATGCATTAATGGGTCAAGGGTGCATAGTGTTCTGCTTATGATGATTCAATGACATCAGTTTTATGTTTGGGTTTTCCAGCATTTCTCATATCACATTGTATGTCATATTAGGTAATTAACAAATCGGTTCAAACCTGCACTGGGTAGTTTTAAAATCTAACCATGCTTGTGCTGACATATCTTTTCTTTTCTCTTTACATTCTCTGGTGACAAGAAATGCCCTGAATACTAACTGGAAAGTAAAACAGGTGTCAATTTTCCATTAAAACATTGCTAATATCTTAGTATTGAAGTATTTTTCTTTGGATAGAGATGGCTCTGGATTTTGAATGTGGATTAAATCTTTTTGTTGTAATCTATCCTCTAACATAAATAGAGCCGCAAACTTTGAAAAGGCTAAAATTGCTCATGGAAATGATTCCAATCAGATGTGATACCTACAGTGAACATAAAGGCATAATAACCAAAAAAGTAGCACAAGGAAAAATAAAGCAGGAAAATTAGTTTCAAGCTATTCATACTTAAGGTGAGAGCAATGTTATTCTATTGTTATACTGAAACAAAATATCCATGATATCACTGAAAAGCAATACCCAACAAGTAATAATTTCGCTACTATATAGTCAAAGTTATTTGGACAAAAACTTTTCTTATTGTACTTGATAAATAGTTATTTTAAATGGAATAAAAAATTAAGGGAAAAAAAGGTACAGGGTATTTTTCTTTCTCTTCTTAGAGACTGATTCATGGCATAAGACCTCTTTATGATTTTTTTCAAGGAATATTGTTTCATCTGAATAACCTAGTGATTTTATGACCTCTACAAGTATATCTCCAGGTGCAGTTTACAATGTGATCTTAGTATTGCAGAATTTTCTATTTTATAATTTTGGCATTTGGAGAACCTGAGGGAAATCTTTTAACAGTCAAGAAGGTTATTAGGTGTTGGCAGTATGATTTTATAGTTTACTGGTGTAAACGTTACTCTTTTCAAATGTTCAAAAGATCACGCCAGCCTCCACTGGACTGCTTTGGAAAGAAGCTGCTGCTACATGTCTGTAAACTGAATATCGTAAGTGTAGTTTTTGTGATTATATCTAGTAAGTGCACCATTTAAAGCATCAAATCATGACTTTATTAATTTTATTATAGTTGAAGACCAGATTCTACCAATATCATGTAAGGTACAAATAAGGTATAAGCTATGTACTGTGATGGATACAATGCCTTAGGAGCATACACTTAATTTTGAAGATTATGTATGAAAATATAATTAACAATGTATGGAGAGGGTAGAAAAAGACTTGCAATGGGTTGGTGCTCTACATTAGCATTGTGAGTGACACTGACCAAACCCTCAACATTGTTGATACTAAATATAGCAAGTTAGGTGACTTATCAGGGACACACACAGGGCTATTAAAAGATAAACTGATACCACATGAGGCAGGATGCATGTGGAGATACATTTTTTATTTCTTTTTTTTTATACTGATAGAAAGGGGATAAGCTCATGAAGACAAGTTACTGAAGAGAAGTGTAGGGAAAGACATAGAATAAATACAAAGCCATGAGATTCAAGATATTTAGGGGTGATTTACATGTTGAAATTACATATAAAAGGTAAAGTAGTGAAAATGTCTATGAGATGAGTTATTGTCCTCAATAAATGCTTGAAATGTAAATAAAAATTAACATTAAATTTTTTTAACTTAAATATAAATTAGAAGTAAATGATGAAAATTAGAATACAGACAGGGTAACAGATGGTTCCATTTTCACGTTGAGAAGTTTTTGTATGAGTTGTAAAGTCTTAGGAAAATGACAATACTCCCAGTCTCAAAAAAAGTAAGAAGCCCGGGGAATGAGCCATCCCACTGAACAAATCTACAAGAGAAATTAATTTTGTTCTTTGGGGATAATGAGTTTTCTGATTATTCCCAGAAATAATCATCATATAATAAAATATAGATAATATAGATAACCTTCTATAATACAGTATAATCAGGTGTATTATCTGAAAAACGTTCATTCTGGTCATACACAATAAAAACTTATAGATCTTGATATGTTTGTAGCATATTTCATTTCATTGCATTTCACTTTATTGCACTTTGCAAATATTGTGCCTTATATTGAAGATATGTGGTAAACCTGCATTGAACAAGTCTGTCAGTGCCATTTTTCCTACAGACTCTGATGATAGTTAGCATTTTTTAGCAATAAAGTATCTTAAATTAAAAGATGTACAGTGTTTATTAGCTATAATTCTATAGCACACTTAACAGAATACAGTGTAGTGTAAACATAAATTTATACGCACTTGGAAACCAAAATTTTGTGACTTGCTTTATTGCATTATTTGCCTTTTTGCAGTGGTTTAGCACCAAACCTACAATATCTCTGATATATAACTGTACTCATTGACTGAAGAGTTCAATAAGTATAGAATCGTGCTCACACAGTAACTCAACATTAATTACATTAATTTAATAATATTAACATTTGCCTGTTTTTATTCCTCTCTGTATAATTGAGACATATGTTGCATGAGAAATTGTCTTGACATAATGTTTTTTTGCATTATGACCTCTGTCAAACAGTTTCGCCTCTTTTGTCCATGATGTTTTTACATTTGAATTTGAATTATACATTAGCATGGAAAAATAGTTTCCCTGTCGTTTTCCCATGAGCTGCTTCTCATTTAGTTAAATACCTCTTTAGGGTCTAAGACTCCATTGATTTCAAGGTGAGATCAGCATGCAGATGAGATTTTTAGACCAACTGAATAATAAAAAATGGACTCCTCATCACTTTTCCCCAAGAAAAGAAGGCTGCATTCAGCAGAGCCAAAGGAAAAAAAAACTAATGAAAAAATATAGAAACCAAGGGAACAGCAGGTAGAAGAATTAGTCATGGTTGCTCTGAAATTTAAAATTGTACCTCCAATACACTGCCAAAAAATACTGAATGACTTAATACAACATGTTATTCTAGCTCTTAGAAAATAAGGGATTTCTGAGATTTTCCTTCTTATGCCTGTGTGTTTTCTTGACTTTTTTACCCGGTTCCAGTTTCCTTACATATTTGCAGGGAATAGCATTTTAAGAGCACTTTGCCAAAACTTACCCGCAGGAGTCCTGTTGACCTCAGTCAAGGCCATAAGACAAAATCCCCAATCCTTAACTTTGAAAATTAACTTGTTATTTCCAGTCATATTTTCATCTGCTTTTGCTATTCCACATATGAGAATTATTTCTCTGAGAAGTTTGATTTACATCTATTAATTATTACTTAAAAATATACCTTGTAAAACAATTGCAACCAAATGCCAAATGAATGAAAACAGATGGTAGTGCAATCTAGAGAAAAAAATTGCCAGGAGAGATATAATATAGACAAAATTTTCTTCAATTTCCCTCAAAAAATTAACATTAAAAGTGACTGAAATAAATTGTGCTCATATCTCGCTCAATTTTAAACGTTTATATTTCTGAGGTAAAGCATCTTTAAAAGTAATCTAGACTGTAAATAACTAAAATAAATTACTTTGTTTTATTGTTTCTAGGTTATAACATTTAAGTTCATGTGAGACCAAAGAAAAAGATTTACCAAATAAATTTAGAGAATAAAAAAGAAAATATGACACTTGAATGATAAAAATAAGTTTGAGAATTCAACAATAATTTGAATAACTCATCAGAAATTTCCCTAAATCATTCATAAGTTTATGACATTTGTTGTTGTTCTAAAATTATCTTTCTAGACTTTACCCACTCAAGATCAAAACAGTTGGTCAAGTTCATCAACTCTTTTAAACAATGTCTAGAAAGTGAAAAGGACTCTGAATATCTGAAGATGTGCCTTCATCAAGTTAGAATGGCATCCTTTGGTCTTATTAACATTCACTAAAAAACTGCTAAACTGAGTGCCCACTTTGGAAAAGCATACCTCCAAGGCACAAGATGAAGATATAAGGTCAAGTTCACCAGATATTAACCAGTCAAAATCAACTCTGCCTGAAAAGCTTAGTCCAAAATCCCCATGAGGCAATGCACTTAGCACCCCTAAATTCCACTTCAGCACCAGATGAAATATTTAAAAAGTGTTTTAATGTAATGAGACATAAATGTTAAAACGTTTTTACAAACAATGTTAACGATGACTGCTTTTCCAAACCACTCTTGGCATATTTATTTGGTGTGCTCCATTCTTTTTGCCAGCAGCCATTGATTTAAAAGGTTATATGGATGTATGTGTGGTTTTGTTTTGTTTTTTCAGTGTAACATTTACAGAGATAGCACTTATGTAAATAAACCTTTAAAAATTGAGGTGGTTATGATTGAAATATAAATGTGGGCATATGCCATGGAAAATACTGTTTTTTTTTTCTTTAATACTATGTTAAGGAAATGCTATTTAAATAATTTTCAAGTAAACATTTTATACATACATTCACTATCATAGGCAATCAATTTTCCACAATATTATAAAAAATTATGAGTGCTTTTAAACTAAAAATATCTATCATACTTGTCCTACTACAGAAATCATAGGGAGCACACATCCCCTCATAGCTTTACATTTTTTATGTTCAAACACTGGAGCCAACTCTGGCTGCCTATTTTTACAATGCTGTATAATTCCGCAGGTATTGACATATGCCACCTGTGATGCAGACACATTTGGCCAACTCCCTGCACTCACCAGGGAAGAATTGCTCTTCAGCTTTTATCATGTGGTAGAAAGAGACTATCAACATAAGAAATTATTTTTTTAAATAAATAAGAATTTTCTCCCTGGGCCTATACCACTACTGTTCTCCAGTAATTTCAATTATTGAATGGGCTAAATAAAAGTCACTTTTTTCTTCTCTTTTTGCCCAGATAAGCCACCTGAAATACAAGTTGATTTCTTTTTAATTTTTTTACCTCTCAGCTTGGTAGAATTTATCTTTGAATGTTCTGGTCTGTGCGCTCTGCATGGAATGCTGTCAACCGTTTATATAGAAATTTCTTACAAAATGTAAAGTTTTAAAGAAAATAAAGACTACAAAGTCCAAAATATTTGCCTATTAACTGTTATGTGCAATTGTGAGGTTGCTTGACACAGAACTCCACAGAAAGCTGAAACTTTTCATCACTATAAAGCCTTTTATGACAATGGCTTCAAAGTTGTTCCCTCTTTACCTGCATGGGAGAAGAACTTATGAATGACAAAAGGAAAACGCATATGGCCATTTTAATTCAATTAAATTCTACCAATGCTTGCTAAATATCTATGTGCAATAACATGGTTTGGTGGTACTGTGGACTATAATATTCATTTTTTCACTAGTCATTTTAGCACTAAAACCTCAGCTCAGCATCAACAACTCTTAATTTTTTTTCTCATCTTCCACCTCCCCAAAATGCCAGCTATGTTGAGTTCACCTTCTGGTTTTACCTTGCTACATCCATCATTGCACTGACCCCACTGAATTGTAATTGTTTACTGTAATTACCTTCCATTCTGGAAGGTTTTTCTTAAGGTCAAGAACTCTGTTGTATTTCATCATTCTCAGAGACTTGCGCAGTGGCAGAGAGTTAATAAATAAATGAGTGAATTAAGAGTCAATAAGCAAATAATTCATAATGCAGATAACTGCAAAGATTATAAAAATATAAAGTAGAATTTATAATTCGCTGAAGATAGTTCAATGAACTGCTGTAGTGTAGTTTAGAGCAGCACAAAGAGTACATTAGCAAGGTCATAAGAAAAGGTGACTTGGGAGATAAACTCTAAAAAATGAGTAGTAGATCAATAAAAAGAAATGTTTTAATGATCTAAGGAAGCATCATAGGAGAGAACAACAAGAACAGAAGGTCAGAAGCAGAAGAGCACATAGCAGAAGACATAACAAGAAGGAGACATAACATAGTGATTAAACCTAGAAGCTCTGGTACCAGACAGCTGAGGTTCAAATCTATCCTGACAATGCCAGCCTCTAGTTCTATGATCTTGGTCAAGTTGCCCAACATCTTCATGCCTGGCTTTTTTTTTTTTTTTTTTTTTTTTTTTGGCTTTGCTTTATCTCTGGTTATAAAATGAGAATAACAGTGGCAACTAACTCAAAGACTTGTTCTAAAAATTAAATGATTTTATATATGCAAAAGGCTTGACACATCACACGCATTCAAAAAGCTAACTAATGTGACTTCTAACTAATCACAAAGAGCCCCATCTCACCTTTGTTAAATCTATGTGCGGGGAAACAATGAGCCATAGACCTGTAAAGAAGGTGTGATCACATTATGGAGAGTACAAAATTGCAGAATTAAGAAGTTTGTGCTTAATTTGTAACACAACAGAGAGAGAGATTGTGTTATACTGTCTTAATTTAATGCAGATAAATGTACACCTAGCTTGTTGGCCACAAATCAGTGTCTTGTTTCTCAAAAAACATAGACTATGTTGTTCACTACTCAGCATAGCCCTTAGAATTGATTAAATGTCAAATAAATCATTAGTAATAGAGTCATGTACCAAAGAGGTATCTTTAGACCTTCACTCTGGAGAGTCAATAATGATGAAAAAAATCCATTCCTTATTCAGAAGAATTAACAAAAAAAGAAAAGAAAAAGAAAGAAAAACCTCTTAGACTCAGACTTCTTTTGCACTGGGAATTGACCAGGGCACTGCTAGAATCAAAAAATGAAGTGTACTCTCTGCTTCATAACACTCTTTACATACAAGTTTAATCCCAGTAAAAGTGATTAAAAATAGATAACAAGCACTTATATTAATACATAAGTTATTTACTTTACTATAAGTTGTTTTCTACAATTCATGATACTTATAAACCCTTTCTTAACAGGTAATTTGCCCTGAAATATTTTATATACGAGGTCTATCCAGAAGGTATCCAGCCATGTAATATGAAAAATAGAGACATTTATTGAAGAAGATACAAGACACAAGAAACATTGTACATAGGTCAATGAGACTTCAGTCCCCTTCAAAGTAGGCACCTTGGGACCTCACACAGTTCTCCCAGTCACTATCAGCTGCCCTGTTGTATTTTCCTGAATCTCATTGACAGTCTGAAATCTCTTCCTTTTAAAGGTGATTTTAGTTTTGGAAAAAAACAGAAGTTGCAGGGCACCAAATCTGGGCTTTAGTGGGACTGAGCCACCCAGACGATTTGATATTTTGCCAAAAAACTCTGCACAAGACATGTTGCATGAATGAGTGCATTGTGATGATAAAGCTGCCAGTCACCAGTTGCCCAGAGCTGTGGCCTTCTAAATCACCTGAATAGTTTCTGAGAAGTAATGTTCAAACTTAACCCAAAATTTGATACAGATTAGTGCTCACTCGCTCAGTCACTTTAAAATGTGACGGCCACACCATACACATGCTCACTCAACAGCGTCTACTGCCCCCACTGACTAGTACAATGAAGTCGTCATTGTTCACACATGTGCATTCCAGTTCATTTTCCTTGGCTGCCAGGTTACATCCATATTGCACAAACTGTTCTTGTTATATTAACAATGGCTGGACTTTTCCTAGACAGACCTTGTATTTACATATTACACCACTGAAGGCAGAGAAAAATCATTATAAAATAATAAAAATTTATCAAAAGTAATCAAATAAACAAATATATATATATGTGTGTGTGTGTGTGTGTGTGTGTTTGAAATAAATGACAGACCCAATTAATTTCCAAAATACATGAATGAGTTTGGAAAATGAAACATTTGCAAGAGTACTTTATAGTTAATATTAGCATTAATACTGTAGAGCTTAAGAATATTGTGCTACTCAAAATACTGAGGCTCAACATCTACCAGCATGAATAATTACTGAAACTGGACTGGAATTCAACTTCCTGGATTCAGTTTTCTATATCTAAATAAAAGCCCATTAGTAAGAAAAAATATTAAAATAAATGTAATAGCATTGTATCTTAAATATTTTTTGAAAATTAACATAAATACATTAAATTGGGATAAATAGCGTTGATTTTCTGCGTTTTGTTTTTTGTTGTTGTTTAGAAATGAGAGTTAAGCTCAAGGTGAGGGGGTCATATTAGGAGGCAGATGGCTTTTTACCAAATCAGAGTAAAAAAGCTACTTAATCACTGAAGTTTAATGAAAGCTTTCTTCCTCTCTGCTCAAATTATGTTATTACCTGAAATAATTAGCTATATGAGATCATTTGCATATTCAGCCCACAGCCATTTAAAAAGCCACTTTAGTCATTATGCGACTTTTCTATTTGGTTTAACACAAATTCCCAAGACAACTTTAGCAATTTGGAGTTGATCTTTCAACATAATTGTAAGTTTATTCATAAAAATGGGAATTATTTTTTATTCTACATGTAAAATAAATCTCAGAAATTGAGAATTTGTCTACAAAAAGAAAATGTATTAGTATTTCTTCTTTGAAATATTCCAGGGATTTGTATCATATCAGAGAATGGGCAATTAAGAGTGTTGGGTCTTGACTGGTTGGTAACTATAGGGACTATTGCTTATGTAATGGCTGTGTTGCAGAGTTCTATCCTCCTTACATAGCTATCTCTACTACATCTATTAATGTATTAATGTTTCAATCACCTTGAGTTACCTGATCAGACTTTTGAAAGAAGTCTTCACTTTCTAGTCATTGTAAGAAGAGGATCCAGGAACATTTTTCCCTCTCACTTGTTTTTATTTTATAATAGAAGATATATTGTATGCCACAAAGTATCTACTTAGGTTCTATTTAACGTATATAAAATTGTGCACAGCTTTTCTTATGTTGCTTTGTAATTTGTGACAAGCACAGATGTTGACCACTTGATGTTAACCACATAGTAGGCCTAGTCAAATGAGCTAGGTACTATTTTATAAGTATATACTGCATTTATAAAAACTTGTTTTTGTTTTTAATCCTCCTAGGGGATCATAATACAGGACACGCAAGTAAATTTAAAAAAATTGAGAACTTGAAAAAATAAAATTTGAATAGACAACACATTTTCTATGTGTCCCAAATATTATATCTCTTATATTTTTTATCTAGCAATCCTACACATGGAGTTCATTGATTTTTCAAAAAATCACAATGGCTTTTGAGTTTTCAAACCAAGTGCCGTTGTATAAAGCAAATGTTGAAGGTCTTAATGCTATTAAAAAATTAATATATTTAACAACTTAATATTAAAAAGTTGATAGCTTACATTTTCCTCTAAGTTTTTATTTTAAAGTTTTCAGGCCCAGTGATTTACATTTATTTGACAACTCCTATGGTCTATTAAAAGATTGGTATCATAATAATTTAAAGAACCTTATAGCTTAAAAGGATCTCTGATGTTAGGGTGATGTAATCATGTCACTATTAATAAGACTCTGTTAACTCAAAAGCACTCATTAGATAATCTAAAAGCAGACAAGACATGACAACAGATGGTGAGGGCAGAGATCTGGGAACTGGTACATACCTAAACTTATGTAAAAAAGAAAAAGAAAATCAAACAAAATAGTATGAATTTCATATAGTAATTCTGATTTAACATTCATGTGTTCAAAATATTATATCCCTTTTAAAAAATCTTAGTTTGCAATACTGCAGCCCTATAGAACAATTATTTTTGCACTATTCAGCTATAAACAGAAATTAATACGCCTTTATGGATTATAAAAGCACAATGGATATAATACATGTTGAATGAATGTTGATTTTATTAACTGTGTTTTTAATCAATCAAGTATCTGCTACCTGCAAATATCCAAATCCAAACACAAAATTTTCAAATTGTGTTAATATGTAGAAAATTCAGTGGATTAAGTTATTAAAATATTGTTCGTGAGTTTAAGGTGAACAAATCCTGTAGAGTGGATTTGACATCTGAGAACTAGAAGTAAGGGTATTATTTAAAAACTAGAAAAAGAGCTTCAGCAAGGAAAATTACAGCTTCATCTCATTTATGAATATAGATGCAAAAATTCAAATAATAGATATACAAACTGAATCTAAAATAACATTAAAAAGTACACCATGACAAAGTTAGACTTAACTCAGCAATACAAATATGCTTTAACATTGAAAATCTATTAAGCCACATGAACATATTAAAGGGGAATATCATAAGATCTTCCATGAAATGCAGTAATTTTATAAACTTTTTGTCTCTCTTCAGGTAAAGAACCAATAGAAAACTAAAACTAGAAGGGACATCTCTTTTTTTTTTAATTTTTATTGGAGAATGGATTTTTTTTTTCATTGTTTTTAGAAAGAGAGAAAGGGAGAGAGGAAGCAAGAAAAAGAAACATCAATGTGAGAGAGAAACATGGATTGGTAGCCTACAGTTTGTATCTGGACTGGATCAGAAATCAGACCTACAACCCAAGTATGTGCCTTGACAGGAATCAAACCCACAACTCTTTGTTTATGGAATGACACTCCAACCAACTGAGCCACACAAGCCAGGGCTAGGAAGGAGCTTGATAAGGATATGTACCAAAATATCTACCACAAATACCCTGTTAGAGTTAAAACATTAAATATATTTTCTTCAAAATCAGGAATAAGTTAAAGGATGCTCTTTTTACTACTTTTAATCCTACTTTATTGGGGATTTTTTTCCAGTAAGGTAAGAAAGATAAAATAAATTAAAGGCATATGTATTTGAAGAATACTTATAGAAGAAAATGTTATTCATAAATGATATAACTGACCACATAAAATACACAAAATTATACACAAATTGCTAGAATTAATTGGAATTTAAAAGGTGTTTTATTATATAAAGTCACTAAACAAAAATAGATATTATCTCAATACACAACAAACTGAATATTTAAAGCAGAGAGAGTAGCATTCAAGAGAGGGGGAAGGGAGGGGGGAAGGGAGAGAGGGAGAGGGCAAGGGAGAGAGAAAGTGAAACTATAGTAATAGAAATGAAAGAGATATATGTGTAGAAAATTCTAGCATTACTGAGAAACATTAAAGAAAATGTAGAGAGAAATCCTGTGTTCAAGAACAGAATGAGCCAATACTTTGTTTTTTTATTTGTTCTTTATTTTTTTCAGATTTTATTTATTTATGTTTAAAGAGAGCGGAAGAGAAGGGGGAAGAGAGAAAGAGAAACATCAATGTGTGTGTGGTTGCCTCTATCGCGCCTCCAACTGGGGACCCAGCCCACAATGTAGGCATGTGCCCTGACTGGGAATCAAACCAGTGACCCTTTGTTTCACAGGCCAGCACTCAATCCACGAGGCCACCCCACCCAGGAGAGCCAATACTTCAAATGTGTATACTCTCCTCAATTTCCACCACCTTAACTCTAATCACCCTAGTCTAACCCACCATCAACTTTCACAATCCTTTAATCTCTTAACTTGGTTACGTGTCACTTTCCTTTCCCCAATGGCACTTGTCACTATTTTATACTATGTAATTCATTTGCTTATAATGTACATTTTCAATCTCTACCCAATTAACACAATCTTCTTCAGGGCAGGGACTTTTTTTTTTCTATTATAAATTTTATTGCCAGATCCATAGCACAGTCAACAGTACCTAGCCCATCACTGGCACTCAATATAACATTTGTTATATGCTACAATGAATGAAATGTAATTTAGTCGATGATGAGATAGAGAATATTACTTAATAAAATCATTTGTAATTATTATACATACAAGAATGACAAAAATTAAGAAAGGAGGATGCAGATCAGCAAGAATTCATACATTGCTGGTGGAATTGCAAATTTGTACTATTTTCATAAAACCTGATGACATTATATTGTAAAGTTAAGCAAACATTCACATCCCCTGAAAACCAAGTTTTTTTCTTATGTACAAAGCTTAGAAAAGTAATTACATATGTGTATAAGACAGACATATGCCAAAGTATTCATTCAGCTGTATTAATAAAAATTAAAAGCTGACAGGTATACAAATTTCCTTTGATAATAAATTAATTAATTAAATTTATTGAATTATATATTACAAAGAAGTACTATAAATAAACACAGCTATTTACAAAAATATGAATGCATCTAAAAATGTTGAATAAAAATGTCCTATAAGACAACATAAAATATAAAACAATTTTTATAAATTTTAATACAATCAAAATCAGACCTTATATTGCTTTTGGCTTATCTACATATGTTCACAGTTGCGAGTATGTGAAACCCAAGAGTTTATACTTATACTATTATTTATTGTTTATTGTACTGTTTTTCATATGAACAACTGTAAACCCACTTTTGCCCCACCCTGGATACATAGCTCGTTTTCTATACTATTGAAGAACTATTAAACCGCTCTGCCATTATTTTCTCTGATGGAAGGCATTGGATAGCAAGGTGTACAAAGGCAGAGGCAAGTCACATTCACCTTTCAGTCCTGAGGTTGTATAATGGGTTCACCAACGTTTATTACATTATTTTGCTAACATGTGTGTTACATATATTTTAAATATTTATACATACATTTTGAATATATTAAGTATAATTATGCACGTTTTAAATATTTGAATATAAAGAATAAATGGAAGAGAAACTGTAAAATGCCCAATCATATGACATTCTTATAAATAATTCAACTGTGTCTATTTTCAACTGAAAACTTTGTATTCCAATGAGAGTTAGTCTGTTTCTTAAAGTTATGTCATATTTTTTGATCCATGCCAATTGCTTAGATGGAGCTACAAATGTGGCCACAGTGATAAGTGGCTATGAAGTTTTTGTGAGAGACATTCAATTCTGCAGGGCAGAAAAAAATGGTAGGAATGAAGATTTTTTAAAAGTAAAACATTTCCATTGCATTATATATTTTGATATATTCCTGATGTATTCCTTTTTAAAATATCTTATAGCTGAACTAGAGGCAAAGACAGAATGAGCAACAGTTGCTGTTCTATTCACATCAAGTACCCATTTTTAAAACTCTTAAAAATATAGCCGAGCAATTTAAAGGAGCAAGTGGCATAGTTACTTTTTGAAAACTATGTATTCTCTGTAACTATGTTCACCAGACTCAAACATGCAAATTACATAATACATTAATTTGGATATAGTTAGTTTCTTTCAGGACTGGTTGCTACAAAGATATTAATAGATCAATTTATGCACTAATGTAAATTTCTTAATATAGAGCCAACATTTCTCTTGAAACTATTCAACAACAGCGCATTTAACATCAAGACATATTTAAGATGTTGAAAAGATTTAATTCTAAAATATGTCTTGAATCATCAACAGTTTTATTAATTATTAGTCAGACATACTTTATCTTCACTTTAAGTTTTCCTCTTGACTTTATGTAAGTACCTTAGTAACCTCCAAGTAAGCATGCTTTCACCTTGCCTGGTGAAGTCAAGTTATTTTGTGAGTTTAAATTACAAGTTGAGCTTTGTTAACTCAATTTCTGTACACAAATGCAAAAGTTACTCTAAGCTTATTGTCTGTGATTGCTTCTCCTGAGTCCCACTCACTGCTTTCAAAGTCATTATTATCTTGAGATGGAGAAAATATATATGTCCTATTAACCAAATATATATTTCTATTCAAGAAAAAAGATCTAAAATAAAAAGAACTATCCTCACATAAAAATAAATAATCTCCAGCAATTTATTCTCTAAAGGACTTTGGCTTTTTTGCTTGTGCAAGACTGACTTCTTGCTAAGCCTTCACTCCAAGGCATTTTATAATAGAAGTCTCCAAGCGTTTGTTTTTGTCATTTTGAAGGATTAATTTGATCCACTATCATCCAGTACAATGGCCTTATGTCTTTTGTTAGTATGCAGTCAATAACTAAGCCCTACTTTTTGTTCTTTAGACTTTATGAAATGGCTCTTCTGTTCACTTTCAGGATACACCCTTCATTATACATTCAAATGCGGGTGAAAATGTACTGTCTCTTTAAAGTATTTTTAGTGCTCCGAAATTGTTTTTTCAAGGAGGGGTTTTGAATGAAGTATTGTCTTTCTAACTTAAAGTTGATGGTTTCATAACATTTGACATAAAAGAGCACATTCCTAAAGAAATTTTTTAAAGGTAAAGAATAGAATATTTAGTCTGAAAGTTTTAAAGGTGAAGGAGTCTGAAATGTTCAGTCTGAAAGCTAAGAGGGAAGATGAGGAGTGTCATAAAAAAAGAAGCAGAATGGGAAAGCCAAAGCAGTGAGGGAGAAACGCTCAAATATCAAGTGTAGCAGAGAGAAGGGTTTATCATTATTCTCAGAATATAGATATTTCTCCTTTTTTTACCCAAATATTAAGCCATTTAAAGTATTCCAGAAAGATCAGACTCTAACATTGATTCTCACTCTTGAATTCAATGATTAGCATTTCATGAGCTTCTGCCCTCTCTTGGTGAATCTTTTCTTACTAACATTAGTTATCAAGACACTTGGCATTTTTACACAGCACGCATGAGTCACAACAGACACCTCTCTCCTTAAATAAGTGGATGGTGAACTTTGAATAAAACATGTCTTTCATCTCAATCTCAAATTTGTAAATTTGCACCTCCTCCTTTTTAGTGTGCTGTTAGATTGCCTTTAAATAACAGTTCTCTTATGCAATCAAGTTTGAAAAAGATGGAGCAAGGATTTACCTTCAGAAGCATCTGTTCATGAATAGGAAAGGTTTGGGGAGGGGGTACCATTTGATGCACTTGAGCTTTTTCCAGGGCCCCAAGTCTCTTCCATTAGGCCACATTTCTAAAAGATGCTAGGTTCTAAGATTTCACACAGTATACTTGGTTGGTGGTTATATCATTAAATTTTCTAGGATAAAATAATTTTTTTCACCCTAAAACAGGTAGCAATCAGAAAGTTTATTTCTAAAAGAGAATATGGAAATATCATAGTCAAATAAGAATTTACCCCATTTTAACTTTATAAGTGATTGTAACATTCACAGTCTTACATATCTGTTATCTTGCACCTACACAAGAAAATGTCTACACAGTAAGATAGATAGAATGGGTATTTTTATCTCATTCTATAGATTAGGAAACTAAAATAAGGAGTCATTTTTTATGTCACAATGAAAGTCATTCACAGAATCACAGTTAGAACTGAAGTATCCTGATTTTTCACCGGGGATTGTTTTGTTTATTCATTCATCCAACATCACTGATTAAATACCTGATATTGATTATGTACAACATACTACACTGAGGTCTAGAAATACCACTATGATGCCTTGTTAGCTAATTGTTAGCTACAAATCTATCAATGTGTAAAATAGACATATTACATATATAAATTAAATTACATTACTGTAAGTCAAAATAATTTAAATGAAATGAAAACTACCAATATTATCAACCCATTTTCACTATTATTTATCATTATTATTGAATAAAATTACCAATATAATTAATTTAACTTTAATTATACTACTAAATTTTCAGCTCTAGCTTTTCACAAAATGTTCAGTAAATAGTAAGTACTTAAATATTACATTTCGAGAGAATGAAGTAGTAGCTTTCCTTTAATCACTGCAAACTTGTTCATTGTACACCAAATGAACAGCCCCACTAGAAGCCGACAGCACAATTAGAAAATAGATTAAAACACCTGGCCAGCATGGCTCAGCTGGTCAGACGTTGTCCTACAGAGTGAACGTTCACAGGTTTGATTCAGGGCCAGGGCACGTGCCTGGGTTGCGGGCCTGGTCCCTCGCTGGGGCATGTGCAAGAGGCAACTGATAGATGTCTCTCTCACATTGATATTTCTCTTCCTCTCTTTCTCCTTATCTTCCGCTCTCTGTTAAATAAATAAATAAAATCTTTTTTAAAAATAGGTAAAAGTTGTCACTGGCATCATCCTTGTCCAACCTGCTACTCAGTCTCCTTACGTTCTACAATGAGCCCCATGCTTACAAGATCCATTTCCTGAGCTAAATCTTAAATGATACATATGAGTGTTTATAGTACAGGATTATTTACATTGTGTTTTATTGTTTGGCTCTTAAAAAGCTCCATGATTGATGGAGTAAATCCTTACATTAAGTATTTCAAATAGAAGTTGAGAATAAATGTCTGAGAAAAGAACACCCCTCCTCCCTATAAAATTCAAATCATAATTTACAAGACACTGTCTCTTCATGAACCTGACTTTGGTCCTCAGCTGAACCATTTGGAAATCAACATTGCACTTACTCAAAAACTAAATACTCCCTTCAAAAAATAAGAAAAGTTCTTTTAAATCCTTTAGAAAATAGATTATAACTTAGAAGTTCTCATCAGATTGTTTTATATTTTTAAGAATTCCTAAATGTAAGAACTTAACAAATTTGCTTGAAGTAAAAATCCATCACTTCAGCATCTGTTTCAAACAGAGAAGTTTAAAGAATAAACAGAGATTTAAGTTTTCCTTCCACTGTGTAGAGCTGTTACTGGGAAATGGCGGCCCTGCAATGGGCCTTGCCCAACCCCCTGTGTATATCGCTGAAACCATGTGACTGGTTCCTGCCCATGGTGTCCGTAGAATTAATGTGTAACGCTTAACAGCCAAAGTAATAAAAAAGTGAGAGGGCTTTCTCCACCTTCTCCTTACCTATCCATGAATAAAATTCAAGGGAATTCCATGACTCTAAAGGAGGACAGAACCCAAAACGAAAGAAACTTGAGTCTTTAATGTGGGAAGCTGCTTGCCAATCAGGAACACCCAATTTGGACTTTATGTGAGAGAAAAATAAACTGTTTCATTAATCCACTGGGACTTTGAGCTGATCCACTACAGCAGGTAGCATTAAGTAATAAAATACTCTACTATAAAACAAAATTGAGAAAGACATTCACTTGTTCATTGTGTGTTTTGGTCTCTTTAGGCTACTATAATATAACATCATAGATGGGGTGGCAGAAATGTATTTTTCCCAGTTTTGGTGACTGGACAAGGGCCTCCTTCCTGATTCACAGATGGTCATCTTTTTGCTGTGTCTTCACATGGCTGAAGAGGGGAGGGACTCTCTGGGATCGATTTCATTTCAGCACTAATCCCACACAAATCAGCTACCAAATGCCCCTTCCTCCTAATACCTTCACATTGCAGTAAGAATTTCAACATGAATTTGCGGGGGAGGTAGCACAAAGATTCAGTCTATGGTACTACTATTCTGAACAGGGAGGTTCACCCACTTGATGAACAGCAGAGCCAAACACTGAACACTGAGTTATGCAGTGAAAAATATAAAAGCAATTCACTGGCAGGATGCCTAGCCAGAAGAAGGGCGACCTAGCCTTCACCTTCTGAACTCACCAATGGCTTTCATCAAGGGTTTTTAAATACAGGAATTGAAGATTACAGATGAGGGGTCAAGTATAAAAGTATAAAGCTGATTGGTTAGGTCTTGTGTAAGCTTCAGTGGTTTTCCTTAGTCTGAGTCATTCAGCTCCCGACATTATCTTGTCTGGTTCTTCTTCACTGGTCAAATGATCTAATCCGGGTGAAGAGCCAAGATTCTGCAAAATATCTCATAACTGTGTGTCTATAATATTATCTTTAAAGTCAAAGACATTAGGCATCTGATGAACATTGTTATGTTTAAGCTATCATTGTTTTGTGCTTAACTAGACAAATTTTTATTATCTCAAGCAAAGTGTACTTTTAAACATTTTGAGGGGAACTTGCTTTACAGGCAGGCCTTCAGGACATGACTAACATACTTCATAGTCTTTGACTGTAAGTGACTAATATATTTTCTTAATCTTTGACTATAAATGTGAAAACCAAGGCAAATGAAATATTTAGTTAACCCTATGCCTTTATCTTTTGACCATATGAACTAATAACAAAACATATTTGCTATTAACTGCTGGTTTTCACTAGGGAAGCAGGTAGGGCTACAGTGTATGACATACATTTTTCATGTGTTGTCCTTTGTAACATTAATAATGCTCAGTCTTGTCTTTGAACATTAATATAACAAGAAATGTTACAGAGAAAATTCATGAATGGCATTCTCTTAGGAATCAAAGATGTGGCAGTCTGAAAGTAGCTCCAGGGTGTCAAATCTGGCACCAAAAGTTTGTAGTCTCCTAGTTTCTTTCAGTCCCGTGGAATTAAATCCCAAGACATAAATGGTGCTTTGCGGGGATCTTGAAGTTTCAAATATATTGACCATCCTCAAGAATGAAGATAAGCCACATTTAAACTAGACCTTTCCCTTTGCACCTCCAAAGGCAGCTATGATTTTAAGCTGTCATCTGTATAGAACATTGTATGAGGTAGTATCAGCTTTAGTTGTTAAGAATGTACTGGCCACAATTGCACAATTAAAACAAGGCTAGTGTGCACAATGTAGGCCAAAAGATATTCAGAATTAAAATCTTTCAAATGAATTCAAGGTGAGTAGGGGAAATTTACATTACCTTGTCATTCAATTGGTTTTAGATACTGTTAAATAATTAAAATGTGTTTGCTGAATCTCTGAGAGTGAATCTGTTTCTTAATTAATGGAAAAATGCTTTTGTACCAAACAATGATGCAAATCTCTTGAGAAATTCTATAATTTTATAAACTATGATAAGAAAAGCAATGGTGGTTTGCCACTTCCCATGCTGTGTGCATTCTTATTCGATTATGTCAGTTTATAAACAAAGAATTAAAGAACAGAGAGATATGTCAGCCTTTCCAACCCTTGTAAACAATTCTTTGATAAATGAAGGGCAAATTCAGTGGTAAGAAAATCACACTGTCTAATGTAACAACAGGGTTTCTTTTATAATTTTCAAATGCTGTCTTTCCTATTCTTAAAGCTACCTTATCAAAGGATCCTGAAAAGGGGAGATGTTTCTTTAGACAATTTGCTTACAGCATTTATAATGGTTAGTACACCCATAGAGGGAAAAAAAAAGTGCCATTAAGACATTATCTTTAAAAATAAGCAAGTTGAATGCTTTTTGCCTACTGTGAACATTAGAAATGGGATTTGAAATTCAATTTATTACAATGGCTTAAAGGAATTCTTTACTTTGGTATTTAAAAACAACATGAAGCTTCATTAAGAATGGCTTGTTTGAAAGTCAGAGTTAAAAAGAATATACAGTTCTTTTAAGATTTAGCTTCAGTATTTTTATGTATTCAATAAGTTCCAAATAATGTTTTTCTGAAATTCCCAATCATGAAATATGATTAAACAGTCAAGTTTAAATCTTTAATTTTGGAGAGATGAGGAGTGAGGGTTGATTATGCATTTGACCTTTTTCTAGCATTCACCCCATCTGCTTGGAAAAGTGTGCTGCCATCTATAATTATTCTTTTTAGAAGTTAAATAGTATTCTTTCTAGTTGTCCATGATAGTTCAAGCTTAAATATTAGGTATTACAGTTTTCTGATGCACTACATTATCTGAATGTTCATCAACATGATTAGACATCAATCCTTGCAATGTAAAATCCCCTTAATGGTTTCTTCTCTTCTTGACCTCTGATGTAAGCATGCTTCAGAATGGTTGCTAGACTTCTTGTCCTCTATACCTTTTCTGTCTCTGTTTACTTCGCTTGATAATCACATCCAGTCACACAGTTAATAAGCATTTGACTCCTAAGTGCATATTGTCGGCTCCCACATTCCTCCAGAATTCCAAACGCAAACAGCCAATATCAATTTGAAATCTCCACTTGAACGCTGAATACACTTCTCAAATTTAGCATGATGAAAAGAAAACTTTTGATGACCCCTTCAGAAAAAATAGAAAAAGAGCTTCACCCGTACTCCTTCTCATCTCAATTAATAGAACTACCATTTCTTTCTCTCTATTCACACTCTTAGATTTTTTTGACTATGCTCTAAAAGATTTCCTAAATCTGAACCATTTCTTACTGCATCAATAGCCACCATAGCCCAAGCCACATATTTTTTTCTAGAATATTAGAAGATTCTCCTCTTCACACTCCCCTTGCTAGCACTCTGTGACCAGCACACTCCAGTCTTCACACATTAACCACTGCACTCCAGCTCTACTTGCTTTTAGTTGGTCCACAAACACAAAATAAATATGCATATTCTCATATAATATAAGATTTAATTTTTGCATAATTTACAGATATAATCCTGTTTACCGTGGCTTTATAGAATTTGGGGGCAGTGCCAACAACAGTGGCAGCAGCATCAATCACTGGAGTAATTTTTTTACCCACAAGGTTATTACCTTTTTTTAAATAATTTAATACAACAGGAATTATCTTGGATAAATATATTTTCTGGAGTAAATACTAGAAACGAGTTATTAACCTAACACAGCAGGAAATGTATTGACCACAGTAAGAAATTTACTCTCTCAAAATGCAATACACAGAGTTTACTTACTGGTGCTAGTATATCTTTGGAAAACTAAAGAGAGAAGGAAAAAAGAAAAAACAGACGCATTTTGATTGTCCATGTATATTCTGAAAAAACAGCTGACCGAAAGTGCACAGAAGTGTTCAACTGGGATTATAGAGCATGTAATATGACTCCTAAACATCCTTGTCGTTTTTAGCTGTCTCAAGGAGTAACATACTCAATTACTTTTTAATGTCTGAAAATCACTTTCAACAAAATGAAACCAGTCCCATTGCCTGGAGCTCTTCTTATAGGATCAGCTATACTATTTCAAGATGTGTCTACCTCCTTCAGATAGCTTTAGTTTGAACATTGTTTACTAAGAAATGGATAATTTTAATGATGGTCAGGAGAGATATGTCAAGTAGGCAAAAGATGGTGAATAGATTTTTAGAAGATTATAAATCCTACCTTAATGTACAGGTAAGGTGTTACAGACCTATAGAATAATCAGTGCTAATATATTCTAGTAGTCTAATACATCCATCTGGAAGCAATAGAATAGAACAGAACTGTTCTTAACTTTTCATAAAATTCTCTGTGAACTGATTTCAAAATAGATAAATTATGACCAAAATACTGTTCATGTTTAGGTCTGACCCATGGAAGCACTGGATAATTGGCTTATAAAAAATTTACACTCTTAACATTTTTCTAGATTTAACTAGTGTGACCAATGCTACCTCACATCTGGGTATCATAGGCATTTTCACAATGTTTGTCAGAGAAATTTAGTCTCTGGCTCACTAAGTGTCCTTGGAAGTCCTTAAGAGGTGTAGACCATTCAGAATACTCCAACTATACTGCCCTGTAGATCTGAATTAATTCTTGGGTTATATATTCATTGGCAAAGTATAAGAAAGAAGTTATTTATATTGCACAATGTAAAGGCCAGTTGCACCTTAGTAGGACTTGGGGAGAAATTGAAATAAGTACATTTCCTAAACTGGTGCAGCTACTTTGGAAAACAATATGGAGATACCTCAAAAAATTAAGAATAGAGACACCAGATGACTCAGCGGTACCTCTCTGAGTATCTACCCAAAAATCTAACATTTATTCATAAAGATATATGTATCCTTATGTTAAATGTAGCATTATACATGATAGCCAAGACATGCATGGAAACAACCTGAAGATTTTTTGATGAGTGATTGGATAAAGAAAATGTGGAACACATGTAAAATAGAATACTACTCAGTCACAAGAAAAGATGAAATACCACCATTTGCAACAGCATTAATTGATTTTGAGAGTATCATGCTTAGCAAAATAAGTCAGATGGAAAAGGAAAAGAACCTTATGATTTCACTCATGTGAGCATAAAACATAAAAAATATAAGCAGCAAACCAAAACAGAAACAGACAACAGTAAGGTGGTTATCAGAAGGAAAGGAATTGAAGGGAAAGATAAAAAGGGTCAAATACATGGTGACAGAAGGAGAATACGCTTTGGGGCAGTGGGCACACAATGCAATATACAGATGATGTATTATAGAATTGTACACTTGAAACTCACATAATCTTATTAATAAATGTCACCCCAATAAATTTAATTTAAAAAGAAACAAGGGAAATAGAAACACATTCCTTATTTATTAGTAGTACCCAAGACCTTTTCAATGAAGTTGTATTAACAGCTAAGATGATCTTTGTGTGATAGAGGAAACTCCTTTGTATGTATATTTTATGAGGACTCTTTTGTAAAACCATCTTACTGCTAAATAAAGCATATTCACATAAAGGCAAACAATAACTTTCTCACAATTATCTTATTTGTGAACTTACTTGAATAAAAGGAAAATAATACTGCTGTATGGTATTAAACCAAAAGGTTTCTGGCACTGTTTGCAGATTTTGACTTAAAGGTTCAATTCAAGGTGAAAATTGCTGTGGAACACATTCTGGGAGAAGTAGTTCCCGTCTTGATCATTTTTCCCCCTAAATAGGAAATCGCTTCTCTGAGTCTACACTGTTCTATTGGCAACATAAATGTGGCTCAGTACTTTGAATTCAAATGTAATACCTATAATGAAATGGAGGGAGGGGGTTAAGGGAGAAAGCAGGTCATGTGCTGGATTGCGCGGAGGAAAACAGACAAACAATAATACCCAAGCCAATACCTGAATAATTATTTACTACATAAATATGTCCTGAAGTTTTTTTAAAAAGTTAATTTTAGAGGGCAAGCAATTGCTTTACACATGCCTTTACAGGGGCATGTTTAACATGTTAACATGTTAGAAACACCTACAACTATTAGTTGTAAACAGGAAAATTAAAACATTTTAATGGCTTCAAAGACATTCATATAATATTTTCCTGAAGAAGATATTTAAAATATTATCAACACCTTGTTGAATCTTAAAGGTGACAAAAATTACAATTATATCTAGAGACAGGTATTTGATAACTTTGCATCTTTCTAATATAGCTGCTTTGGCATGATTAACTTCTGCCTTAAACTACACATGTCTGACAGGGAAAATTTTTTAAATTGAGACTAATCTGATCCCTAACAGAGGAATATAGGGATTAATGATGTTAATCCTTCTTCCCAAAATAGAAAATTAATTTTCTACATCAATATTAACTTAACAGCAGCTTTTCTTCTAGTTGTTGGCATGATGAAGTTGAAAGAGAATGAGTTAATGGCTTCTTGGCCTTTTGGCTAAGAGCAAGTGAAAGACAATGATTTAAGGGTCAAATACACATAGGGTCAAATCTAGACTCCACTATTTTCAGACTAAATATTTTGAGATAATTTATTTAACTTATTTGAATCTCCCTTTCATCAACTATAAAACAGATGTATTGATATATGTTTTTAGGAGCATTGAGAGGATTCAATGAGATTAACATACATAAGAAGTTGGTTAGTATAGTTTGTCATACATAATAGGTGCTCAATGAATGTAGTTGTCCTATAAGCACATATGTCGTCGTCGGCAGCCGTCCGTCTCGAGAGACGATGGTGTAGCTTCTTAAGAGTCTATCTGCACAGCCCAGAATGGCTGTGCAGTCCGACTCGGGAGTGACACGGTATCTGTCTCCTCCCGTGTTGAATCGACATCTTGCGATGACGCTGGAGTGTCCTCTCCAGTGGAGCTGAAGCTACAGAGCCTGGGCAGGGTGATATGGAGGGTCTGCTGTTGCCCATGCAGCAGACCCCCCCTCTCTTCGCAGCTGAAGGGTCCAAGGGAAAGACGGAGTCAATACAGCTTGGCTTCAGGTGCGCCGCAGGAGTTGCCGGTGTTGACTACAACGTCGAACCGCCTTAGGGACTCCGGCTCCGGGTTTTCTGTCGGGGTTTACTCCCTTAGCCTTTCCCCTGAAGAGGTATGCCGCAAGGCAGCGGAGGTTTTTTGGAATCAGAGTTTTCCTTCTCTGATGTGCCCTGACTGGAAGATCGAACCAGCGACACTTAGCTCGCAGGCCGACGCTCAATCCACTGAGCCAAACCAGCCAGGGACTAAACTGAATATAACCAAAGAAATTCCCTGTTATCCTATTTTTTTCAGATTCAGAACTACTATCATTCAATACACAAAAGTCAGCGTTAAAAACTGGAGGGCGGAATTAGCACAAGGCTAACTTTAACATAAATCAGCAGTTTTCTTGCTGAGGTGAAAACATACCTAAGTAATTTCAAACTTTAAGGTTTGGGCTGAATTTTGAATGCTATCAGCAGGTGGTAACAGGTGTTAAAAGATAAACCCTAATTTGTAACTGCTGTATAGAAGGCAGGCAGTCTGATCATTAGAACCAAACACAATGCCTGGCCTATACTAAGTAGCTGTTGATTAAAATAAATGTTTACTAAACTAAACATTTCACAGGAATCATAAGATTCCTTAAGTTATTTAATCCATATGTAGGTTCTACAGATTTGTCATACAAAGAAAAATGGAAGCTGATGAAGTGACTAATGCAAAATCATTGAGCTATTTACAGGCAGAGCTGGATCTAAAATCTGGTCTCTTGGCATATTAGTTAATACATAGAAAGGGTACCAGGAAGGCTGGATATTACAGGCATAAAAACTTTGAACTCAGACCTAAACTCTAACACAATGCATGGGCCTAGCAAGCAATTTAATTTCTCTGAGCCTCAGTGTCTTCATCTAGAAAATGGAGTAAATAGCTACTTCACGGAGTTACTATAAGAATTAATAGCAGTACTAGATGAGAATAAAGTAGCAATATCTAGCAGGTACTTGAAGTTCAACAAATGGTAGTGATTATTTTCAAATGTTTATTGCATGTTGGGCACCATGGGAAGTACTGTGAAATACACCAAAATGATGAATTTCATGCCCTTGAGGAATTATTTGGGAAAATAACACAAGGAAAATAATTATTGAAGCTAAACAGTGTTTAAATGATGCATCAGTTGTATACAGAAGAGGTTAATGAATTAAAATGTTGGAAAAATAGTTCATTTTATGTTAAAGTAGCCAAAAAAGTCTCACAAAGGGAGCAGAAAAGAAGTTGAGCTCAGGAGCAGTAGACTCATCCTAACAAAACTTCAGTTATCTTTTCTCTTTTTCCTATAGGAAAATTGAAAAGGAACTTTGAATGTCAGAATTATGAAAAAGAAGCCAAATTCTCTATGAGGCATTGTTAAGGAATACAGCTGTCTGGTGGAAGGCTGATGGACAACTATTCTGTTGTAAATCTCAAAAAGATAACCACAGCATAAGTTTCCTGTGTGTGCATGCCTGTGTGTACACACAAGTGTATTCACAAGTTTTCATGAGTAGGCTCACTTAACTGCCAAAAACATGAACTGTTTTCTAAGCCAATGGAATGTACATTTTGATAGTTCCCTTTCCAAAACACGGCAGAAAAAGAATCTCATCAAGTTATCTCTCAACACATCTCTGTGAACAATTGATACACACTCATTAAAAATGCTAGCAGTGTATCTGATTTGGTAACTGTTTTTGATGTGCTTTCTAATGGGGCAGCTTGCCTTTGGCAATAATTGTAATTCAATTTATGCCTCTGCAGAATCAACTTATCCTGTTGCCTATGCAATATAACAAAATCATTTTAGTCTTTAATCAACCTTATAGTACATGTTTCTATCATCTAGATTTTACCCATTGCACAATAACTTTCAAGCTGAACAAGCTGCATTCAAGAAAGTAAACACAGAACTTCCAGCCAAGATGGAGGCATAGACAGACATGCTGCATCTCCCTCCACAACTAAGAAGGAATACAACTGCCTCAAAACTAGAAACAACCAGAAGTTCCAAAAAATCAAACTGCATGGAAGTCCAGCGAACAAAGATATAAATAAGAAATACCCATCCAGACAGGTAGGAGGGGCAGAGACAGGGTGGAGAGGACCCCATGTGGTGGCAGTGGCAGTGGCAGCAGCAGGCTGGCAGAAAATACAGTCACACATTTAAAAAAGTTGGGAGGGACACCTAGGGAGCATTCCCAGCTCCTCACCGGACCTCGAAGCTCACAATCCCAGCACCAGGGAAAATCAAGCCTCATTGCTTCTGACTGTGCAGACCAGTGGAGGTTGGAGTGGAGGCAGAAACTGCTGGTCTCTCAGCAGAGTCTGCTTGTTTAAAGGGCCCCCATGGTCCTAGAACATCCATAGACCCACCCACTCTGGGAACAACAGCCAGGGCTGCAGCTAGAGAGGCACTAGTCTGGTGCAGAAGTGGGAGAGGTACCTGGAAGAGGGACAAGTGCTGGGCAGGCGGCATTGTTCCCTTTCAGAACCCTCCCCTACACACAGCCCTGTACCGATGAATCCCTAAGGCTCCATCCCTTACAACATAACAGGAGCAATGGCTCTACCTGGGATGCAGAGGCAAACAAACACAGGAGCCTGTCAGAATGAGGAGACTGAGAAGTATGGCCCAAAAAGGGAAACGGATCAAGGTTCCAGTGGGAGAACTAAGCGACGAGGAGATAGGCAACCTAACAGATGAGGCGATAGCCAACCTAACAGATGCAGAATTCCAAATACTGGTGTTAAAGATGCTCACAGGCTTGACAGATATGCTTGAGTACAGCAAAGGCATAAGAGAATAAGTGAAGGCTATGCTAAGTGAAACAAAGGGAAATCCACATAAAACCAATGGTGACTGGGAGGAAACCAGGGTTCAAATCAATGGTTTGAAACATAAGGAAGAAAAAAAGTCAACCAGTGCAGAATGAGGAACCAAGAATTGAAAAACATGAGGAAAAATTCCCAAATTTTGTGAAGGAGATGGACATACAGGTCCAGGAAGCACAGATGGTCCCGGGAAAGCTGGACCCAGAGAGGACCACACCAGGACGCATCATGATTGAGATGCCAAAGGTGAAAGATAAAGACAGAGTCCTGGGGGCAGCAAGAGAGAGGTTGCCTACAAAGGGGTGCATATAGGACTATCAGCTGATTTCTCAGAGGACACTTTGCAGGCAGGAAGGGACTGGCAAGCAGTATTCAATGTGATGAAAGGCAACCTGCAACCAGGATTACTCTATCCAGCAAGGCTATCATTTGGAATGGAAGGGCAGGTGAAATGCTTCCCAGACAATGTGAAGCTAAAGGAGCTCATCGTCACCAAGTAATTATTATATGAAATATCAAAGGGACTTAATAAGAAAAAGAAGATCAAAACTATGAACACTAAAATGACAACAAACTCACAACTACCAACAACCGAATCTAAAAATTAAAAACAAAATCCAACTAAGCAAACCAAAATAGGAACAGAATCATATGTTTGGACGGTTATCAGCTGGGAAGGGGAAAGGGGAGAAAGGGGGAAATGGTGCAGGAATTAAGAAGCATAATCAGTTGGTACAAAATAGACAGGGGAAAGTTAAGAATAGTACAGGAAAGGGTGAAGCCAAAGAATTTATATGCACGACCCATGGACAAGAATTAAGGAGGTTGAGATGGCTGAAGGGAAGAGGGTACTGGGCAGAGGGGAACAAAGGGGAAATAAATTGGAACTACTGTAACAATATAATCAATAAAATATACTTAAAAGAAGAAAAAAGAAAGTAAACACATTAGGAATAAAGTGACCAACTTTGAACAGATGGGGAAGATGCAACTCATAAAAATAATAACTGGGCTCTTTTATAAAAATTGGTTTGTGCATTTTGCTCTGGATACAGAGGATATTTTATATCTTTGCATAAATACAGTTTAATGGTAACATTTAAAAATAAGTTTATTCATGATTTCATTTGATTTTCATACAAACTTTGAAATGTGGTTGAAATTTTTCTTGAGACGAGTATTGTATATATATAACCACTTTGGCTCAGTGGATTGAGCGTCGGCCTGCGAGCTAAGTGTCGCTGGTTCGATCTTCCAGTCAGGGCACATCAGAGAAGGAAAACTCTGACTCCAAAAAACCTCCGCTGCCTTGCGGCATACCTCTTCAGGGGAAAGGCTAAGGGAGTAAACCCCAACAGAAAATCCGGAGCCGGAGTCCCTAAGGCGGTTTGACGTTGTAGTCAACACCGGCAACTCCTGCGGCGCACCTGAAGCCAAGCTGTATTGACTCCGTCTTTCCCTTGGACCCTTCAGCTGCGAAGAGAGGGGGGGGTCTGCTGCATGGGCAACAGCAGACCCTCCATATCACTCTGCCCAGGCTCTGTAGCTTCAGCGTCATCGCAAGATGTCGATTCAACACGGGAGGAGACAGATACCATGTCACTCCCGAGTTGGACTGCACAGCCATTCTCGGCGGTGCAGATAGACTCTTAAGAAGCTATACCATCGTCTCTCAAGACGGACGGCTGCCGACGACGACGACGACGACGATATGCATAAATATGTATTTTTTAATAAGCTCTTACATACTGCTTAATATGCACTGAATTTATGGTCTATGCATCTTTACAAATATTAATTCATTTAAGTCCTATTTTTTAGATGAGGAAACTGAGTCAGAGAGATCACACAGAATTAATAAGTAGTAGAGTTGGAATTTAAATCCAAAAAATCTGGTTTCAGAAACTGTGCTGACCTAAATTTCATATGGCTTTTGAGCAGAGAAAAGTCAGCTTTGTTGGCAAGTTTCTAGACCTTTAGGCTTGCACTATGAACGACTTTCTTGAGTCATTGTTTTTCTTTAGTATGGCCTAAGTATGCCATCAGTGTACTAAGAGGGATGGAAGAGAAAAGACAATACACAGAAGCCAAATTTTGGAGTCAAATTATTATGAACTCAGTGTACAAAAGGTAGTGTTTACCAAGTCCATTAGTACTGCTGCAAAGGGTAAAATTTTCTTTTTTACTGCCAGGTAGTATTCCATTGTGTAAATGTACCATAGCCATTTTATCTACTCACCTACTGATGGACACTTGGGCTGCTTCTAAATCTTGGCTACTGCAAATAATGCTGCAGTGATTGTAGCAGTGCATTCATTTTTTCAAATTAGAAATAAGTCAGTCAGAGAAAAGCATTATAAGATTTTACTCATATTTGGAATCTAATGAACAAACTGAACTAACAAGCAAAACAAAGACAAACTCATCATTGAAAAGCAGGCTGACAGCTCCAGAGAGGGTGGTCTTGGCAGGGAGGGATTGAGCAAAAACAAAAGAGGACTCATGGGCATAGACAACAGCATGGTGTTTGGGATGGGGGTAGTTGATGGGTGAAGGTGGAAGAAGGTATAAGGGGGATAAGTGGTAATGGAAAAATACAATAAAAATAAACTATTAAAAAAATAGTACTTATAATGGATTACTTGGAAACCATGCAGATATCCATTACAGTAGGTGAGTAATATGTAAAGTTTGTCCTGAGGTCCATTGTTTGGCTAGAGTGTCCTCCTGTGTAGCCACAGGTTGATCCAAACATGCAAGTCCTTTCTTTAATTGTTAACAATGAAAGACATAAAATTCTGAAGACTATTTTTCATATGATTAAAGGAACATAGTAATAACAGTATAGTTTCTAAAGTTGGTATTTATAAACCAAATTAAGTATATTTTTAATTTTATTAAGCATTCTTATTTTATTATTTTAGTAAGAAATCTAAGTAAACTCTTACTGTGCCTACACACATGCATGTATTTAGAATCATGTGTGCCATTAAAACTGGGCAAGATATGTGGGCTCCAGAGTCTTTTGCCCCATTTAACCATGTTATTTCATTTCAACTAAAGTTCTAGCACCTTAGCTATGCTTGAGAATCTCTTACAGATTAGAATCTTTTAGCTTTTCTTCTGGCCTGCTCATCAACAAACAATTCTTTCATTTATTCACCCAGCCATTTATTCAGTTACTCGTCTGAAATTGAAGTTCACAAAAGGTTAAATGATTTGCCTGGGTTGCGGAGTTCGTGATTTGATGGGGTCTTAAACCTAACTTTCTGCCATAATACGAACATCCTTGACTTTTGTTATAATTTGTTACTTAAAATTCAATTTGGAGAACTTTTTATACTTTGTATTACAAATGTGAAAATTAAAATTGATTAAAAATGAATCTTCTAAAATTATAAAAGCTTACAGAAAATATATAGACAGCCTTTTAAAATTCCTGTTTTTCTTTTATTGCTATTGAACTTGTATTATAACCACTGTTAGATCTTCTGTGAGTAGCACACAAATTTAACAAATGTTTGTTTACAACATGATCTGACAGATGCTATTCTAAACTCTCTGTAATTGTAATGAAGAAGTTGTTTTTCTTACCAGAGACAATAGAGCAGGATTTGACCTGTATGAACCTCAAGGGTAAACTAATAATGCATACTAGCTATGACATATTTTCAAGGATTGGGTTGAAACTCCATTATAATATGGTTCTGAAGTTTGCCATCAAATGGTCTTCAGATAATATTGTACTTCATGTTCTTCAGAAAGTAAGAGAGTAGATTGTGAATGCTGTTATTCCCTTTTCTCTACTCTTATAAATACTGGAATTTACCAAAATTTAAAAATTTTCAGCATTAATACAATATAAATAATTTTGCTTCTTTCTAGAAACCTAAAATGAGGATCGATGTCCTGAATTACCTTGTGAATATGATATCATAATTCATTTTATCTTGCTCATTTTTAAAAAGAGGGAATTGTAAATTGTAAATTGTATTAAGAATCTTTTTATACTCTTCAAGTAAAATAATAACACAAGGTTAAGCATTGCAACAGATGGCATTTTTTTAAATTGCTGCATCCATATGTAGTCCATTCCATGTGATAATCTTACAATATGGTGTTCATTACCCCTCCATCAAGAGGTGAGATATATGTATCTTCCCCTTACCTGGGTGGACCTTTGTAACTGCCTCCACCAATAGAGTACAGTAGATATAATGCTATGTAACTTCCCAAGCCAAGCTACAAAAGACTATTCAACTTCTATATCTTTTTGAGAGGCATTTAGTTGAAACTCCAAGCCATTCCATAAGAGTCTAACTATAATGAAACTTTGACTCAGCAGAGACTGCATTGAGAGAGGGAGAGAAATGCCCAATCAAGGAGCTCCAGCTCTTCTGGCCCTGAGCAATCTGAGTCTTTTCAGCACAGCCTCAGACATGCGAGTCGAAAGTCTTTAAATGAATTCAGCCAACACTAGATTGCCTCAGCCATATTGAGCAGAAAGGAAATGAGTTGTCCTCACAGGGTCCTGCTCAGACTGCTGGTTCTTGTTATGTAAGTCACTAAGCTTTGGGTTTGTTACATAGTCATAGTAACTGAAGCAGAGATCTTCACTCTATGCAATTACTCTTAGTGGAACAAATATGACAAAGAATAGCTGCATAATTTATTCACTTATTCATGCATTCCATAAATATGCATTAAGTACTTCACATGTCCCCTGGCTGGTTTGGCTCAGTGGATTGAGCGTCGGCCTGCGAGCTAAGTGTCGCTGGTTCGATCTTCCAGTCAGGGCACATCAGAGAAGGAAAACTCTGACTCCAAAAAACCTCCGCTGCCTTGCGGCATACCTCTTCAGGGGAAAGGCTAAGGGAGTAAACCCCGACAGAAAATCCGGAGCCGGAGTCCCTAAGGCGGTTTGACGTTGTAGTCAACACCGGCAACTCCTGCGGCGCACCTGAAGCCAAGCTGTATTGACTCCGTCTTTCCCTTGGACCCTTCAGCTGCGAAGCGAGGGAGGGTCTGCTGCATGGGCAACAGCAGACCCTCCATATCACCCTGCCCAGGCTCTGTAGCTTCAGCTTCACTGGAGAGGACACTCCAGCGACATCGCAAGATGTTGATTCAACATGGGAGGAGACAGATACCGTGTCACCCCCGAGTCGGACTGCACAACCATTCTCGGCGGTGCAGATAGACTCTTAAGAAGCTACACCATCGTCTCTCGAGACGGACGGCTGCCGACGACGACTTCACATGTACACCAGTCACTAGACCAGCTGATGGCTATATTGTGGTAAGCAAAATAGGTAGTGTTGGCCCCCATGGAATTTAAAGCACCAGAGGTATGCTGACAACATGCGGGCCTATGAACTCTCTGATGTGTTATCACAGTGGGCATTATCAGAAGGATCTAGAAAGAAATCATTGTTACAGAAACAGTGATGGAAATTGTTGACATCTTTCCTTTCTCAATGGTGCCGTGTACTCCCCTGCCCATCAAATCTCCCTGTGCAGAGGAAGGATTTACACCAAAGGAGAACAGGGAGGAAGAACAGGTGAATGAGGTAACTTGGAATCTTGCAATCAGATCTAGTGTTTTCTAGACATCACTTTCTTCATATTAATTGTGTATAACAGACACCATAATGGGATAATAAGACATCTTATGGTATTTTGAAATCTTTGGGTCAGATTGCTCAGAAAAGTATAATTCTAAGTTCTTACTATTGGTTGATTCAGCAAATAGATAATACTGAGAGTCCCAACTCAAGTCTACAGTATAATCTGGATTGTTTTAAACTTTCTTCACATGCAATATACTTCTCATAAGTAACAAAGCCAGGAAAACTTGGGGAAACTTTGCACAGTCTAGTTATGCAAACTTAATCCAAATGAAAGCTCTAATACTTATCTCTATACCATGATACACCTCCAAACAGCTGAGAATTTTTATTGGGAGAATGAATCATATTATTCCACTTAGATTATTTCAGCATTAAAGGATATGGCTTATTCACACTGCAGATGATAAAGTCATGTGATCAGGTTAATGCTAAAACTGACAAATGCTGTGCCATATTTGCAAATATATGAGAAAATTTTAATTAGAATTTTATAAAACTCAGAAAAATCTCTAAAGGGTTTATCCTCATGAATGAACTTAAAACAAATTTGGAGCTAATATATTAGCTAATATGCAGATAGTGATTAAGGGAAAACAGATGGCTGGTGCATAATTTTCACGATGGTCTCCTTTTTAAGACTGGCTGTGCAAGCCAACTCTGTCTGCCTGCAGGGGGTTGTTTGTTTTCAATAAAGAGCAATCAGGAGTTTGCTTCACTTTGTCAGAGAATAAAACACACTCTCAATCTTTGTGCTACTTTTCTCAGACTGAAACTTTTGACTCTCCCTCTGCAAACTATTTCTAGATATGTTTATTTTTCCTACTATTAATTTATAAGTGTTCTTTCTTCACAGATATGCCAGTGAACTTGACTGACTAGAAGACTGAAGGAGGAAAAATAGCATTGGTCAAAAAAAAAAAAAAAAAAGAGAAGAAGAAGAAGAAGAAGGAAAGGTGAACAGTGGAGAGGCGTTGATGGTTGATGTGCATGCCTGTGTGACCTTTCTTCCCTTGAACAGCACCTTACAAGTTGCCCTAAGGTGCTGAACCACTATTACCATGGAGTAACACCCCATTTATAAAGGGGTTATAGTAGATGTGGTAAAATATTTTTTAAATATGCTCTAAAAGAAAGATAAATCCAATGAAATTCACATACAGCCTAGTGCAATATGTAACTTTGTGCTTAATAAATGCATTACTCATAAAATATACATTCACATGTCCTCCTTTTTTATCAATAGAACAATCAAGCTGAGCATAAGATTACTCAGAAATTCTACTTCCTCCTATACAAACTATAACCACATTCTCTCCTTTTTAAATCATGTTCAGATTAAAAGAAACAAGAAGTGGCTACCTTTAATATTTTATTCTCCAAACTATTTCATATTTAGCCTACAAAAAACACTGCATGCATTTTTTTTTTTTTTTGTCTTTCATGTTTCAGAGCATAGAAGAGGAAAATGCAGCTTTCTAACCTAGGAGTGAAACTTAAAGTACAATACAGATCAATAATTAAGACTGGTTAGTTATCCTGAAGCATTTATATACTTTCTGTGTTACAAAGACCATATATTGATTATCAGTAAATGGACATCATGCTAGTTCCTGATTTCTAAAAGAGATTTGTTTCTTTTAATATTTTTCTCCAGTTGTAAGATTGAACAACCTATATTGACTGTTTGCAATGTTCAGCATCCAAATCACATTTCTCCAAGAGTTTTCCCAAAGCATTTCTTAAACTAAGATCAAAACTCCATATTCAGAATGAGTACTAAATTTGGTGCTGAAAACGTGGTCCCTTCTGGTCTACTATTTTTCATCTGGACAAATGACCCCTTAATTGCGGGTTGTCTTCATACCCCTGTATTTTCAAAGCCCCTTTCTATTGATAAGCAATTAATTTTCAGGTTAAGTTGACTGTGGTTGATACCAGTATACAAATAGGCAGATTCTCTAGAATGCCTGAAAGGTTGGTAGTGTTCTTGCAGTCAAAATTATGGTTAATTATCATGGGAATAAGGGAGTCTTTGGAAAGACAAAATAATGCACACCAGCTTTTACTTCTTCCTGCTCCCACTTTATCTCACCCCAAATTCAGGCTTTCTATGATTACTTGCAACACACCAGAAGACCTTACAGCTCTCTCTACTGCCTGCTAATGCATCTTCATATATTTTACTAGCAAACACGTCACTTGGAAAGGCAAGTACCAATTTACATGAAGCAGAACTTTGTGTATGTTTCACATTCCTTTTTCTCTCTGACAGACAAGAAATCATAGGTCTTGTTTTCCAGTCCTTATTAAAAAAATGTGATTCTGGTTGTTTGGAAGGCTCATTAGAACCATTGCTCTGTGGTGGACTGCACATCTTTCTAAGAAAGACAGATTGCATGGATGCATCAGTGCACTGGCTATAATGAAACCCAAGTGCATCACCCAAAAGCCTCAGAATTTAGATCTTCATTTGCTTTTGTGAAAAATGAAAGCCAAGACCATGAGCATTTGAAAACACAGCTAGATTCTTGTCTTCTCAGTAATAGCAGTGCCCCACTATTGCATATATGACCTTCAGGAAAAGCAAAAGAAGAAGCAGTTAACCATGTAATGCTTTGCAACTAGAGTGCTGAGAACAGACAAGAGGCATGCTCAACAGAAGGTCAGTAGTGATGGTTTAAGAATGTACACAGGTGAAAGCCCAAAGACTTACTGTCTCATTCATGGTGAAGCACTGGTCTATTGTGTGATAGTGTCAAAGGCTTTTAATTTTCTCTTGTCTTCGACATCCCCTTCCAAAAAGAGTCATCATATGATGGCTTTATCTAGGTCACAAATTGCCAAAAGTAACGTAAAGTGAAAGAGTATTTTTTCAAAATAATGAAAATAAAAGCTGGAGATATCACACTCTTGGATTTCAAGTTACACTACAAAGTGACAGTAATCAAAATAATGGAAATAACCTTATCAACAATAAAACAATTATCATAGTTCTGATCTTGAGAAAAATGAAGCAAGCTAGGTACTGCTATAAAGTGAGTAAGCAGAGCTCCTTTTGATTTTTAAATTAATGTGTGTTTCCCATTTCTAGAGTCCCTCCCCACAGAGGACTCCATGGGGTAAAAGCCAATGGTCTTGTAGTCGTAAAACCTTATTTGGCCTTGGAGTCTGCTACTTATTCACTGGATGAATCATTTAACCCCACTGGGATGCAGGCCTTACCTGCCCTGTCCTATGGAGGTGTCATTTAAAATATGTATATACCAAAATAAAATATAAGTAGGGAATTTCTGGAATTAATTGGACCTGTGAGACCATCTAAATCAATCCCTTTATTTCTGTGACAAATTTAAGCAAGAAAAAATTTAAGTAACTTTCACAAGGTCACAAAGTATTTAAGTACCAAAAATTAAATTAATGCCAAGTTATAATCTTATAAAATCATTTGTATACTATTTTGATTATTAATGAACTTATATAAATTAAAAATAAGAGTAACCTTTGTTCCAATTAAAGTCCAAACACTGAAATAGCAGTATGTAATTTATATCATATCTCATCAGAAAGTTACCTTAAATGATCTTAGCTTAGAACTAGTCAAAGGAGCAGGGCCAAGTAATAGACACACTACTTTGTAATTAATCCTTTCCTCTGTTGCTTCATGCTATTCTATTTTTCTGTCTCTGCTATTCCTACCTCTGGGTTTTAAGAAATTTCTTTCTCAGAGCTGCCTGCTCTACCACCTATCAACTTATGCAAAACAGAGCCAAGCAGGCATGGGCCAACATGTCAGCTAACCAGTAAGCCCAAATCTAGGTTTAGGCTCATCTGGGACATGCACCCCACTCTATAAGCTAATACTATGGTGGGCAAGCATAAAGTAAAACAGACAGGTTGGTATTCTTGGGAACTTAAATAGCTGTGCCTTTAATGCTGAATCTTTGAAGTTTTCTGAGAGGCTAAATACCTATGAATAGAAGCATTATTTTGTACATCTGGCAAAGCCTCAATAAATATCTACCTCTATTTAGCAATGTCAAATTTATAAATAAAAAAGCAATTATGTTTGAAAAGGTGCAGCATTTTTTTCCCAAGGTAGTTCCAGCTGCATGGATACCTGTATTTTCTAACCCTGCTAAAAAGCAACAATCTTAGGAGACACAACTCATTAAGTGATAAAGTATAGCCACACTTCCACAGCTGCAAATGAGGTCAACCCCACAGGGCCACTGTGAGAATTAAATGAGATGATGCTGTGGAAATACTTGAAAACACTGAGGAGGCTTACCATTGCAAACTATTATTGTTCTTAAAGTATGGTTTTTCTCATCTCCTAAAACTGCTGAGATAGGACGATATAAGGAGTTATTAACTGGCATATTTTTCTTTTCCTTCCTTTTTGCTCTGTGGTCATTTTACCTTAGGGTTGATCATCACCACCTTAAAGAAGAGAGTTGATAATTCTTAGCTTTGTATATCAAAACCCCAAGTCCTTTGGTAAGTCCACGGGGAAGAGTATAAGTACTTTAAAATAATATGAGGAAACACTTTTGCATCTGTCTTTATGCTCCACTTAATAAAGATCATTCAGACTTTGAAGAATTGGAGAAGAAAGGGCCTCAGTCACTGTTACATCTGGCTTATGCCATGCCTATAGCCTGAGAGTCCCTGGGAAAGAAAATTGGGAGGATGAATGGACAGAGAGGTATGTTCCTCATTACCCTTCTGGAGTCATGGGGGAGTAGAGAGAGCAACTATAGGGAAATGCCCAAGAAAAACACCCTAGGCATTCTTAGAGACTTCCAGTGTGCCCCAAGATGCTGAGAACTGCCAAAATTTTTTTGATTACTTTTCTTTTTCCCTGTATGACATGCTGTTTGTGGATATGAGCTGCACCACTCTGAGAATCCTCAGAGGTGAGATTACCAGTATCGTACACTTAAATTCCAAACTCAGATCCTATCAAGGGATGACATCATCTGAAGATTGTTGAAACACCTCAGCATATGCCAGCCTAGGGCAGGTGCCACTGCCCACTGACACCACAGCAGCGGGTCACTGCTCCAGGACTGAGAATCACAATCAAAGAGAAGAAAGAGGAGGGGGAAAATCTTGATTTCCATTTAGTTTAAACTTGACATGTCCCTCAAAAAATCTCTGAAATTGACTGAATCTACCTGAAATTATGAGAAAACATAAACACCCTTCCTCCCTTCAACTGAGAATATTGGCTTGAAAGAAAAATTAAGATCAGTTATAGGGAAAGAAAGTTACTTTTCACACAAATGATTATATATTCTGTGAAAATTATTAACTGCCATGCTGCTATTTCTGATAAAACAATATTATCTAAAATAAGATAGTAATATTTTGCTTAGAGATTCTACTCCGAAATTCTTGCATGTATTTACCTTCTCCATATCCTGACAGCACTGTTTCTGATATTTTACCTAGCCCATAACTATTATTAGTAAAGTGATGATATTTTTAAAAAGAAAAAAACAATTAAAATCACTGTAGAAATTTTTCCATAGTCTTTACTTAACTAATACTTTGAAAGCTTTGTTTTCCATTTATCCACAGCACCCTATCTCCACAAATTTTTTAGAAATTTCTCAAAAGTGTATTTTATTAAAGCCCTCCTTTATGGAGATACCAACATATAAGATGGAAACAAATATCTTAAAAAAATAAATTCTGATTTTAATCTTCATTGTTCACAAATAATTACTCTTCTTCCCTGATCCACCTCAATGGAAGAATGGAAGAGATATACTTCCCTACTACACCATGACTTCTGGATAAGTCACACTATTGTTTTGACCAACAGAATGCTAGCAGATGTGATGCAAAATGAAGCTTGGCAGGTGTGTGGGAAGTTGTTTCACCCTCTTGTGCCTAGAGCTGGAATAACACTCCTGGAACAGGATCTGAGCTCAACTCTCAAAGAGGAGCCAATTCCAGCTAGCTCACCATCCAGCAGAGCCACCCAGATGCACTCACACTAGATCTATTTAACCTAAGGCTACCCGTGGGCACACAAGCAGAAGTAAATTATTGTTTGATATCTAAATTTGTATTATTTTTTTTAAACAGTAACAACTGATGATACAGGTCGTTGGTGTCACTTGATTCTTAACTCTCAGCTTGTAATAGTAACTTTGCCAGGAGTGGTTGGGTAACTAACTTGCCCACGTGTACCTGGTGAGAGTGGCAGAGCTGAATTTCCTATGCACACACAGATAGATGCATGCTCATGAAACCACATTTATCTTGAACTGCTTGGTCATGTTTTTCTTTAGAAAGCCATCAGCAAGGAAGAAGCATGTTTCATTTTCCCTCAACACAGAGTAAGGGCCTGGAGCCAGCTCCACTCCTAAAGGGAGAATCCACAGCCAACCATAATCCCCAGAACTTTCTTACACAATGCTCAGTACAGTAAGTACTTGGGATGAGGTGCTCCCTTCCACAATAAAGATTATCCATGCTTTTTTCTTAACAAGATGGGAATGTCCACTTCTCTCAATAGTGAGCATCAATCCTTTATCAGGGTGGGAGGAAGAGAGAGAGAGAAAGAGGGAGAGGAGGAGGTGGAGCAGAGGAAGGGAGGGGAGGGAGGGACAGAGGGAGAAAATAAGGAATCCTGACAAGAGATCAAGTTACCATTCTCCAGCTCTGCTCTTTTGATGGCAAGTAAAATAAGAGCAAAAGCATGATGGTCATTATGGTATTTTTGGTACCATGCTTTCTTGAAAATAAGTGTGGTTGTGCCTGTGTAATAGAAGGCATCTAGGTGTAAAAGTCTGTGTTTGTAAGGGGAGTAGGGAGGTGCAGTGTAGAAGGATAGGTGATATGTGGCTAGATTGGTGAATGGATGGTTAGAAGGAAAATAGAATTTACCTCTTTTCTAGCATGTGTCATATCTCATGTGAACATATTCCAGAGAGTACATGGACTTTAGACATTATCAAAACACACACACATAAATAAACAGAACAACAATAAGCCTGTGCAAATGTGGCATGAAATGTGACAAACGGAATTCTGTAATTCCATAAAGCTTGTGTAACAGAACCTCTGGGCTGCTCCGAATGAAACAGAACCCACAGGCCATTTAGTTAGGGGCCCGATTGCCCACTGCCGGAATTACAACTCTCAGTACTAGAGTTTAGTGAAAAGAAAAAGAACTGTTTATTTAACAGTTAAATAGATTTTGATTATCTGCAGATTTCTGCTGTTGAGTCTTATGTTCTTTAAAATATCCACAAACACATAGTTCTGCCTCCCCCTACCAAACCAGGCCAGCCTTAGAAAAGTCAGAAACACCATTTCCCTACTTCCTAGGCACAGTTCAGCTATACCAGTAGCTTCCAATCACTCAAATCTGATTGAGGAGGTCCTTTCTGTGCTGTGGTGCCCTCCAGCTCTCAGTGCAGAACCACCTGGATTCTTAGCTTCTTTAATCCACATGGAGAAGGCCACTTCACCAAGCCACATGGAGTGGGTGCGTGTGCGCGAAAGAGAGAGAGAGAGCAAGAGTGAGAATGAGTGAGAGAGAGAAGAGCGCGAGACCCTGTTCGAGTGAGAGAGAGTCTGAGTGAGCAAGAGAGAGAGCCAGAGCTAAAATGTCTGCAGCTGCTTATATATCCCTGACTGCATCCTCTGATGCAGTGGGTGTTGCAACCAGTTCTGACCATTCACAGAACCCCAGGCAGGCTCTGTAAGCTCCTTCTGCACCATCCCACAGTCCAAGACTCCTTTCATCTTCTTGGGCCTTGGAAGTATCAAAGCCATTTTGCATAACAAAGACACTAGCAACTAGCCCAAAGCATGCAAAGGCACCTTAAAAGCTGCTTCCTTTTCCCCATCCCCCAGCTGCAAACTCTGGGGTTTGTTTTTGGACACCCCTGTTTCTGTAACACTTGTTCTTTTGAAATTAAATCTATCTTCAAACAGACACAATCTGTGTTGTAGTTCTCTTGGAAATCAGATTCTATAACAACTTTTTACAAAGATAATAAACATTCTAAGCAGAATTACAGTAACTTTATGCATGTTTTCTAACAGAAAATAAAACTTAAGGAATAGAATAAAATTTGGGTGATATAGTACCCAAGCATGCTATAAAGAACACGTTTAAATGTTTCTGAAACACTCAAGAAAATATCAAAGGCTATATTTTCCTTGCTAAAAATAAGGAATTTTCTCTGAAGTCAATGGGGTTTTACATAAAAATCAATGGCAAATTATGGTCCTTAATGAAAGAGGAAATATAATTATAGCACGGCTGGTAGCATGACTATAGTTAAGGCTGAGCAGTCTTTTCCATTATCACTTATCAGGATTTAATAGCTCAGCTGTTTTGAGTCCTACTTGGCTGGTATGTGATATACAACCCTTCAGGCTGGATTGTAATTAGTTATTATTATTATTATTATTACTATTACATAAAAAATATTTTAATCAGTAAAGCATTTTTAATTATGAATCTTGAAAGAGACTATTTTTACGTAGTGACAGATGTGGGGATGGGTAAGAAGAGAGAAATAAGAAGACGTGCTTCAAAGAAGGAAATTGCATGTGGCAGCTCTTGCGATTGGAATAATTCCCGGTTCTTGGACTGCGGGTACCAGTGTGGCTGGCTGTGACACAGAATCTGCTGGGGAAAACAGCACTGTAAAAGATGCAGGGAAGGCCAGTCACTGGCTTCTCACAGCCCATTTTCCTATTATGGAGATAAGTGCATGCGCAAAGCAATTAGGAACACAACAGCGGGCTTCCAGAACTTCTCAGTACCCACTTGACAATACCAATCATGCCTTTCTGAGTGGAAGTGCATCCTTTCTGGATTACAGTATTCCCTCACTTATCGCAGGTATTACATTCTAGACGGCCCCTCGAGACAGGTGAAAATCCGTGAAGTAGGAACCTTACATTTATTTTAATATTTACATATTTTAAGGCTTTATAAACCCTTCCCACACACTTATAAACCATTCCCAATCCCTTATTAACCTTTCCCACTCCCTTATTAACCTTTTCCACACATTTATAAACAATACTTATGTTCTTAAACATATTCTATACTCTTAATCCTACATAACTTTAACAACTTATGTATACGGTACCGCAAAGTCCTGTGATATAGCAAAAAATCTGCGATAAATGAACCATGATATAGAGAGGGACTACTGTATAGATGTTTTGCTGTCACTCACAGTCTATAGGGATGTATGCCATAGAGGTGGATGGACCTGAGATATACTGCAAATATCCTTTCCTTGCCCATGGGGTGGCCTCCAGAGACAAAGATATAGGCTTTTATATGTATTGCACATGGTTCAAGCCCTGGCTGGTTTGGCTCAGTGGATTGAGCGTCGGCCTGCGAGCTAAGTGTCGCTGGTTTGATCTTCCAGTCAGGGCACATCAGAGAAGGAAAAAACTCTGATTCCAAAAAAAAAAAACCTCCGCTGCCTTGCGGCATACCTCTTCAGGGGAAAGGCTAAGGGAGTAAACCCCGACAGAAAATCCGGAGCCGGAGTCCCTAAGGCGGTTTGACGTTGTAGTCAACACCGGCAACTCCTGCGGCGCACCTGAAGCCAAGCTGTATTGACTCCGTCTTTCCCTTGGACCCTTCAGCTGCGAAGAGAGGGGGGGTCTGCTGCATGGGCAACAGCAGACCCTCCATATCACCCCGCCCAGGCTCTGTAGCTTCAGTTTCACTGGAGAGGACACTCCAGCGTCATCGCAAGATGTCGATTCAACATGGGAGGAGACAGATACCGTGTCACTCCCGAGTCGGACTGCACAGCCATTCTCGGCGGTGCAGATAGACTCTTAAGAAGCTACACCATCGTCTCTCGAGACAGACGGCTGCCGACCGACATGGTTCATAGCTGAAGAAACTGGAACAACAAAGTATTCTTTAGTAGGTTTTATACTCGCAACACCTGTGTTTCCTGGCCCTTGGACCAGCTACCTGTGGCTCTTTACATTGAAAGGGAGGCACTGAGTGAACACAATGTGAGGGAAAAATAAATACTTGCAAAGTGTCCATTATGTTCATTGTGCACTTTCATACATTATTTAATTTACTTCTCATAACAGCCCTTGTGTGTAGTATGTTATATTCTCAATTTACAGAAAAGCAAAATGAGATTCAAAAATTAAGTGATTTTTCCAGATGGTTCAATTAGTAAGTGGCAGAGATCAACTTCAGCCGCAAGTATTATGATGTAAGTTCAGTGTTCATCCTATTTTCCTCCTTAACCTCCAAATTCACACCTTCATTCTCTTCTCAACACTGTCCATTAGAGTTTCCATCCCCTTCTATTAAAGAAACTTCTCTTGTCAGGCGCACTGACAACCTCAATTGCCAAATCCAATAGTTGTGGCTCCATTTTCATCATTCACAACCTCTCAGCAATGTCCAAAATAATTGGCCTCATTTTTTTCTCTGGAAATGTTTTCTGATCCTCATTGTCATAACTACTACTATCCTGAGGTAAGTGTTCTTCCTACCTCCCTGGAATCTTCTTGGTGCCCTTTGATGACTCTCCCTCCTCCCCCTCCTCTTCTTCCTTCTCTTCCTCCTCTCCCTCCTCCTCTGCTCAGCCTCTCACTGTCCCAAGGCTCAATCGTGGGCCCTCTCTTTTCTTTGTTTTTCTGTGTTCACTCCTGCCCTGGGAAATTCATTCAGTCCCATGGCTTTTTTCCACCTCTATGCTGAAGACCAGACACCAACTCACATTCTCTACTGGGATGTGGACTTGTAGATACAACTACCTACTTAGTAATTCCATAGATTTCTAATAAGCAGCTTATATGCAACATTCCCCAAATAAACACTTGCCTCTCTATCCTTAGAAAAAGATTCTATTCTTTCCCTTTTTCATATCTTAGTGAATTTTAGCATCCCTCTTATAGTGGCTGAAACCAAAAAAAATGATGTGTTATCACTGTCTTTATCTTGCTTTCCATTTACAATTCATCAATAAATCCTGACGGTTGTGAATCTAAATAATACCTGAAATCTACCCACTCTTTCCAGTATCAGTGTTCCAGGTTTACAATTGCCTCCCCTCTGGGCTCCCAGCTTCTACTCCATTTGGTAACCAAAGTAACTTCAACAACAACAACAACAAATAGATAAATAAATAAATAAATAAATAAATAAATAAATAAATAAATAAATCAGATCAAGTTACTTTCAGGCTTTAAAGTGCTCCAAAAAATAAAACTTAAACACACACACGTACAATCCAAAATCTTCCCACGACCTTTAGGATAAAAAGATTTCTTTTACATTCTCACCATGACCTCACCTTCCCCAGTCTACTTCCTTATTTCTTGAGTCTCACGCTCTAAATGAGACACATCAGGCCTATTGTTGTCCTGAGCCTCTCCCCTTCCCTCCCGCCCCCACAGGCTGGATGCCACCTTCACCCCCTTGAGGCCTTCGCACTTTCTGTTTACTCTGCCAGGAACATCTTGAGTTTTGCATAATTGGATCCCACTGATGATTGATTTCTCAGCCAACTGTCACTTTCTTATAAAGACTTTCTAAAACAAGCCTATTAATGGTGATCCTAAACTATTTACTATCTGGACTTTTGCATTAATTGGTCCAGGCTGCCATAGCAAAATATTGTGGACTGGGTGGCTTAAACAACAGAAAGTTATTTTCTCACTGTTCAGGGGGCTGCCAGTCTGATGTCAGGGTGCTGGCACAGTCAGTTGCTGGTGAGAGCTCTTTTCAGCTTGCAGCTCTCTCCTCACACAGAACAAGAGAGCTCTGGTGTCTCTTCCTCTTCTTCCTATTGCACTAGTTCTATGGAATCAGAGCTCCACCTGTATAACCTCATTTAACTTTACTCATCTTTTTAAATGTCCTGTTACCAAATACAGTCACATGGGGAGTTAGGTTTCAACATGAATTTTGAAAACATGCATTTTGGTCTATAGCAACCCTTATAGAAAAAGTTCACCATTCCTGATCTATACCAAAGAATACAGTATTTCTACTTTACCATATTGCTCATCTATCTGGCACATATACTTACTAGTGTTTAATATTCATTCTCATAAAAATTATTATATATGTGGAGAAGAGTGAGATTAAAAATAGCCATGATTTTGGTTATAAAACATCACTCAGTTATTTTAATTTTGTAATGTTCATACTTTTGTTCTCTTTTCAAAATACATTGTTAGAACAGAGAAAATAAATCTAAGAGTAGAATGAACATGAACATCGCCTTGATTTTTTTTCTTATGTATGGTAAAATATAAAGATTAGTAATAATGAGAATCAAAAAGCCCTTCCAGAAGCCTTAAAAGAACACAGCAACTCTGCCTTAGAGGACTAAGAATGCTTTTTCCAATACACACAGACCTTGTTTTCTCAGTCTTATTCACTGTTTATCACATTTTAGAAGTCATTTTACAAAATGTATTTTTCTAAAGTTTAAACTTTCTCTAAGGAAAGGGAAAAAAAGTAGATAATTAGCCCCAAATAACCCTAAATCTACTTTTATCCATCACTAAAGGAATAGCCAATTGAAAATGTAATAGGTTCATACTATGGAATAATAATAGCAGTTAGAAGGAACAGCAACTTGACCATTTCTTAGAAATCTAGAGTTAAGAGAAAAACATAAATAATCAACAATATAATACTACATGAAAACTTAAAATATGCACATGCACAAAACACTACATATTTTACAAATGTCAAGGTGAGGTATCAAATACATGTGCATGAATGCCTATGGGGAAGATTAATTTGGAAGTCCAGGAAAAGAGGGAAAACAATTTTAAATAAAAGAAGTGTTTGCAACCAGTGATGATGGAAAGCAGAGTATAAGTGGTTTAGATATTTGCACCTGAGGTATTGAGAAGGGGAAGGAGAGAATGAGGGAAATAAGCATGAAGATGGAAGTAGAAATGTAATAATAGTGAATATAACTGTCTTCTAGCTCCTTCATTTTATTGAGATTGGTCCTAATTCCCTCAGGATGTGCTCATAGGACCCTTCTTGAGTGTGGGCTAACATTGCAGTAGTAGCTCAGAGTGTCAGGATCAAAGAGGCAAATAATACCAGCTTGGACAGAAGGGTTAAACATAAAACTAAGGAGGGCCAACTTGTCCTTCTTCTTTCCTTAAGCCTCTGAGTCTATCCTAACATTTATTCCATCTACTGGTCCGCTCAGTTATTCACCTTTGCAAAACTCACTTGTTCCTTGACTTGAACAACTTGACAGTTATTTGGGAGCCATTATGACAACCTTTTCACTTAAATACTCCATTTCTTCTTAACGATATTATCTCTGAAGCAACCTCTTTCCCTCATACTGGTATGTTCATTCTTAAGCTTTTTCTTTGTTGCTAAAACTCTGCAGAATTAATTCCTTTGTTTAGAAAGACTTTTTCAGGGAAAAACTAGGTGCAGTTTCTGACATAAGTAAGAAAGCCATTTCCCAAATTTGCTGTACACATCGGTTTTCATTTTCTTTTTCCAAAGCTGAAAACTAGCTTTGGAATGAGGTGTCCTTATATTCACCAAAAATGCATTTAAAATACTTTCTCATTTGAATTTTTTAAATTTGCATAAACTGATTATAATCTTGGAGATAGACTTCTAGGTTTTTTTTTTTTTACTTTTATGTAAATTTCTGGACTATAGCAATCTTACTCATAGTTAGATGTGTATTATCATATGTCTTATTATCTTATTGCTATATCCCATGTCTTTCATTTTTAATTGCCTTACTTATCAGACTATATTCTCTGGCTCAACTCATCAAGAGAGGATAAATGTCAGTATTTTTAATGCTGTTTCTGCCAGACAGCCAGTCACTTACTTTATTATTGATGGTCCCCCAGGACATATGCAGGATTCTAGTCAAGTCTTATACCTGTTCATAAATAGAAGTCATTCATTAACAAATGTAAAAATTTCAGCAACAAAAAATTCTGTCTCATTTTACATTTTCTTATTGACAGAACAGTGTGTCATATTGAATCATTTTTTATTCATGTTCAGTGTCTGCTACTCTGAAAGCCAAAAAATCAAGCAAGTTATGTCTAGAGCAAACATGGAAAATAACCACTAAACTGACAAGCCTTCTTCTCTTCCTTGATGATATGACTATTAAGCAGCTGAGTTGATTCCAGAAACAGATTGTCCTCAGAATATTTCCCTCAGATCCCATATGACCATAATTCTGTTATTACATGAAAAGAGAATTAAATCTCTGGAAGATCCCGAATATCAGGGAGGACTTGAGGTTCTAAAACAAGGATCAGAAAACTACAGCCATGGGACAAATTCACCCACCCCCTTTTTTATAGTCTGTGAGCAAAGAATACTTTTTATGTTTTTAATAATAGATGAGAAAAAATCAAAAGAATAATATTTTATAATGCATGGAAATTATAGAAAATTTAAAATTTAGTGTCCATAAATAAAATTTTATTGCAACACAGCCATTCCCATTTATGTATTTTTTGTCTCTGTCATATTACAGCATCATAGTTGAGTAGTCACAACAGAGACTACATGGCCAAAAAGTTGAGAATATTTACTAACTGGTCTCTACAGAAAATGCTTGCTGACTCCTGCCCTAAGGTCAAAACTGGTGAAAGAAGGGTGAGGTGCTACAAAGTCACTGATAGAGTCTATAGCCTGAGACATGAATGAATGGATTTCTAGGGAAAACATGAGAACCAGTGCAGCCAGCTATTTGCCTCTCAAAATCCATTGTTCTTTCTTCTTCACATATTTAATCCTTTGATCATCAAATACTGGTCTCAAGAATCTTGAGGTTCTCTTTCTGCAACAAAATCAAAAATAAATAAGTGGGACTACATCAAACGAAAAAGTTTCTGCACCACAGAGGAAACCATCAACAAAATGAGAAGGGAACCTGAATGGGAGAAAAATACCTTCAAACCATTTATGTAATTAGGCGCTAATGTGCAAAATGTATAAAGAACTCATACAATTCAATAACAAAAAAATCAAACCATCTAATTTATTTATTTTATTTTAAATTTTATTTGTTTATTTTTATAGAGAGCAGAAGGGTGGGAGAAAGAGGAGGAGAAAAACATCAATGTGTTGTTACCTCTCACATGGCCTCAACAGGGGACTTGGCTCAAAACCCAGGCATGTGCCCTGACTGGAAATTGAACCAATAACAATTTGGTTTACAGGCTGGTGCTCAATCCACTGAGCCACACCAGCCAGGGCTAACTTTTTTTTAATGGACAGAATATATGAATAGACATTGCAAAGAAAACATGAAAATGGCCAATAAGTACATGGAAAGGTACTGTATATAACTAGTTATCAGGGAAATGCAGATCAAAACCACTCACACCTGTTTAAATGGCAATTATCAAAAAGATTAAAAATAACAAGTACTGGAAATGACTTAGAGAAAAGAAAAAGTTTATGTACTATCAGTGGAAATGTGAATTGGTACAACCACTAAGGAAAGCAATATAGAGGTTCCTCAAAAATTGAAAATAGAACTACAGGCATGCCTCATTTTATTGCACTTTTCTTTATTGTACTTTTTACAAATTGAAGGTTTGTGGCAACCCTACATCAAGCAAGTCTATCAATGCCATTTTTTCAAAGGTTAGCTTTAAAAAATGTTTTAATTAATATATGTACATTTTTAAACAATACTATTGCACACTTAATAGATTATAGTACAAGTATCACTTTTATATTCATTGGGAAACCAAAAGAATTGTGTGACTTCCTTTAGTAAAATATTTGCTTCATTGAGGTGGTCTGGAATCAAATCTGCAATATTTCTGAGGTATGCCTGTACCACATGATTCAGCAATTTGACTTTTGGGTATTTTTCTGAAGAAAATGAAAAACCTAATTCAAAAAGATATGTACACCCCCATGTTTATGTTCACTGTAGCATTATTTAAAATATTCAAGGCATGGAAGCATCCTAAGTGTCCATTGATGGATGAATGAATAAAGACACTGTGATATATATATATATATATATATATATATATATATATATATATATATATATACACACATATACACATATATATACACATATATGTGTATATATGTGTATATATATATATATATATATAATTTTATTCAGCCATAAAAGACAATAAAATCTTGCCATTTGCAACAACATAGACAGACCTCAAGGGTATTTACTAAGTGAAATAAGCCAGGCAGAGAAAGACAAATACCATATGATCTCACTTATATGTGGAACCTTTAAGTGCAAGTACTTTATGTAATCTGGATAATATCTTTGCTTATTTTTCTGAATATCACTCCTTTATTGATATAGGTGTGTCAAAAAGAAAATGATTTTAGTTTTGATCTAGTCTATTCTAAAATTTTATGTGGATTTTGTGTCCTATTTAAGAAAACTTAGAGCCTTATAGTTCAGGATTTACATGATACCACATCACCACAACGAGACTGGTAGAAAGTGTGGAGGCACAAGAGAGCTGTCTGGGCTCCCAAGAGCAGCAGCTGAAGTTCTAGAATGATATCTTAGTGGTCATGGGGTGGTCCTCCTAAAAAGTGTGGGAGCTAAATTCCAAGCTGAGCTCCCCAACTTATAGCACAAGAGCCAAGAAAGGAACCCAAATAATATCCATCTGTGAAAAGCAGTAGAATTTCTGTCCACCAGGGAGAGACAGATAGAGATGCAGAGAGTCTTTCAAAGGGTCAATGCACAAAATTTCATTCACAGCCACTTACCCTGGGCCATGGAAGAAAGAGGGCAAAGTGAACTAAAGCCACATAAAGAGATTCTGGGTTTGGTGGCTCTGAGGAGAGAACTGAGGAGGCAGCCACAAAGATCAGAGTGCTGAGTCATACTACAGAAGCTATCTTTCTCAAGTAGAGCACTTCCTTCCAGGCAGCAACAGCCCAAGGATAAGCAATATAACCACCCACTGGAATTTCCCTCACCCTACCTTATAGAACTTAAGCCCAGCTGCTGAGGAGTACAGCTAAAGGCTATTTCAAAGATCAAGACTAACAAAAAGCCAATAAGTGGGAAAAGATCTATGGGAGCTCTGAGACTTTAGCTGACCCTCCCTAGGGCCTGATGCTGGTAAAAGCTAGCTTTGGTGCACAGTTTGGTTCTTTCTGCACATACCCAGGCCCAGAAGAGGGAGCCACTACCTGATTGGATAGCACCAATCAGGTTGTTCAGGGCCAGTCACAGGCAGCTTCTGACACAGGCATGTACCAGAGTCTTTGCAGATCTACCTAATACACTAAGAGGCAGCCAAAATGGGAGGGCAAAAAAACACTCCTTGAATGAAAGAACAAGAGAATTCTCAAGAAGAACTAACTGAAATGGAGATGAGCAATTTATTAGATATAGAGTTTAGAGTAATGATTATAAGGATACACAACAGCATAAAAAAGACATAGAAAATATAAAAAGAACCAGTCAGAAATAAAGAATGTAATATCTGAAATAAATAATACAGTGGATGGAATACACAGTAGGTTAGATGAAGCAGAGGATAAAATCAGCAATTTGGAACACAAAGTAGAAAAACCACTCAAGCAGAGTAGCAAAAAGAAAAAGTAATTTTTTAAAATAAGAAGAGTTTAAGAAACCATTGGAACAATATAAAGCATAACAACAACCACATCATGGGACTACCAGAAGAAAAAGAGAGCAAAAAAGGGATCGAGAACTAATTTGAAAAAATAATGACTGAAAAATTTTCTAATCTGGTGAAGGATAAAGACACACAGGTCCAGGAAGCATGGACAGTTCCAAAAAGGTGGACCCAAAGAGGCCCACACTAAGACACATCATAATTAAAATGCCAAAGTCTAAAGACAAAGAAAGAATCTTACAAGCTTGAAGAGAAAATCAGTCAGTTACCTACAAGGGAGCTCCCATTAGACTCTCATCTGATTTCTCAGTAAAAACATTTCAGGCCAGAAGGAATCCACATGCAATGTTCAAGTTGATGAAAAGCAAGGACAAAAACCAAGGCTACTTTACCCAATAGGGCTATCATTTAAAATTGAAGGAAAAATAAAGACAGTCCCATACAAGAAAAGTGTAAAAAAGTTTGTGAACACCAAACCAGTGCTGCAGAAAATGTTAAAGGACTTACTTGAAGGAGAAGGAGGAGAAGAAGAAAGAGGAGGAGGAGGAGGAGAAGAGGAAGAAAGAAGAAAATATTTATAAAATAATACTTATTTTATTTATCTATCAATAATCACTTTAAATATAAATGGCTTAAATGCTCCAATCAAAAGACATATGGTAGCTGAATGTATAAGAAAACAAGACCCATATATATGATGTCTCCAAGAGACTCACCTTAGAAAGAAATACACACACAAACTAGAAATAAAAAGATAGAAAAGATGTTTCATGCAAATAGAAAAAAATTAAAAAGCTGGATAGCATTACTTATATCTGACAAAATAGACTTTAAAGCCAAGACTATAGTAAGAGACAGAAAGACACTAGATAATGATACAGGGAATAACCCAAAAAAAGGATATAACTTTAGTAAATGTTTACACACCCAACATAGGGGCATTAAATATGTAAAGCAAATCTTGATGGACATAAAAGGAGAGATCACCAGAAACACAATCATAGTCAGAAATTTTAACACCCCATTGGCTTAAATAGATAGGTCTTCCAGACGGAAAAGCAACAAGGAGACAATGGCTTTAAATGACACACTAGATCAAAGCTCTGGCTTCTGTGGCTCAGTGGATTGAGCGTCGGCCTGTGAGCCAAGTGTCGCTGGTTCAATTCCCAGTGAGGGCACATGACTAGGTTGCATGTCAGGTCCCCAGTTGGGAGTGCAAGTGAGGGGCAACCACACAGTGATATATCTCTCCCTCTCTTTCTCCTTTCCCCTCTCTCTAAAAATAAATAAATAAACAAACAAATTAATTAATTTTTTAAAAAATGACACACTAGATCAAATGGATTTGATTGATATCTAAAGAACATTTCATCCCAAAGTATCAGAATATATACTCTTTACAAGTGCTCATGGAACATTTTCTTGGATAGACCACATGTTAGGATATAAAACAAGTCTCAATAAATTTAAGAAGATTTAAATCATATCTGGTATCTTCTCTGACCACAATTATATGAAACTAGAAATCAATCACAAGAAGAAAACTGAAAAAAATACACAAAGAAATAGAAGCTAAATAACATGTTATTAAACAATGAATAGGTCAACAACAAAATCAAGGGCAAAATCAAAAGATACCTTGAAATAAATGAATATAAGAACAAAACAATCCCAAATAAGTGGGACACAGGAAAAACAACCCTAACAAGAAAATTCATAGCATTATAGATTTATCTCAAAAAAAAAAAAGAAAGAAAAAGCTTAAATAAACAATCTAACTTTACACTTAAAGGAACTTGAAAAAAACAACAAATAAAGCCCAAAGTGAATAGGAGGAAGGAAGTAAAAAAGACCAAAGAAGAAATGAACAAAATAGAGTCTAAAGAAATTATATAAAAGGTTAATTAATCCAACAGATGATTCTTTGAAAAGATAAACAAGACTGACAAACCTTTAACCAAACTCATAAAGAAAAAAAGAGAGAAGACCTAAATAAATAAAATCAAAAGTGAAAGAGGAGAAATAACAACTGACACCAAAGAAATACTAAGGATTGTAAGAAAAATTATGAACAACTATATTCCAACAAACTGGACAACCTGGACAAAATGGAAAAATTCTTAGAAACATACAATCTTCCAAAACCAAATCAGGGAAAATCAGAGAATCTGGATAGACAGAATATACCTAGTGAAACTGAAGAAATAATCAAGAATTCCCAACAAACAAAAGCCTTGGACTGGATGGCTTCACATGTGAATTATACCAAACATTTCAGGAAGAATTAACACCTCTCCTTCTCAAACTATTTCAAATGTTCAAGGGGAGGGAAGACACCCAAGCTCATTTTACAAGGTCAGCATTATCCTAATTCCAAAACCAGATAAAGGTACTATAAGCCAATATCCCTGATGATCATGTTTCCTAAAATAGTCAACAAAATGTTAGCAAACTGAATATTGCTAATTATCAAAAAGATCATACATCATGATCAACTAGGATTTTTCTCCAGAAATGCAAGATTTGTACAACACTTCACAAATCAGTAAATGTGATACATCACATAAACAAAATGAAGGCCAAAAACTACATGATCATATCAATAGATGTTGAAAAAACATTTGATAAAATCCAGCACCCATTTATGACAAAAAAACTCTCAACTAAGTATGCATAGAGGGAACATACCTAAACATAATAAAGGCCATATATGACAAAACCACTGTCAGCATCACATTCAATGGGCAAAAGCCTCAAACATTCCCTTTAAAATCGGGAACAAGACAGGGCTATCTGCTTTCACCTCTCTTATTCAACATAGTACTGGAAGTCCTAGCCATAGCAATCAGACAAGAAGAAATAAAAGGCATCCAAATTGGAAAGGAAGAAGTAAAACTGTCTTTGTTTGTAGATGGCATGATACTGTACATAAATAACCCTAAATATTCCACCACAATACTACTACTGTACTAATAAATGAATTCAGTAACATAGCAGGATACAAAATTAATATCTAGAAATCAGTTGCATTTTTATATTCCAATAATGAACTATCAGAAAAATAAATTAAGAAGACAATCCCATTCACAATTGCTTCAAAAAAAAAAAAAAAAAAACCTAAGAATAAATCTAACCAAGGATGTAAAAGACCTGTACTCAGAAAATTATAAGACACTGAAGAAATGGAGAAAAATACAAATAAGTGCAAGCACATACCATGTTTGTGGATAGGAAAAATTAACATCATTAAAACGTCCATACTACCCAAAGGAATCTATAGATTCAATGCAATTCTTATCAAGATACCAATGACTTATTTCCCAGAACTAGAACACATATTTCAAAAATTTATGTGGAACTACAAAAGGCCCTGCATAGTAATAGCAATCCTGAAAAATAAGAACAAAGTTGGAAGAATCACACTACCTAATATCAAACTATACTACAAAGCCATGGTAATCAAATAGCATGGTACTAGCATAAAAACCAACATAGACCAATGGAGCAGGATAGAGAGTCTAGAAATAAACCCACTCCTTTATAGTTACTATTTGATGGAGGAAGCAAGCACATAAATTGAGCTAAAGATAGTTTATTCAATAAATGGTGTTGGGAAAATTGGACCAATATGTGCAGAAAAATGAAACTAAACCACCTTCTCACACCACACATAAGAATACATTCTAAGTGGATTAAGACTTAAATGTTAGATCTGAAACTATAAAAATCCTAGAAGAAAACATAGGCAGTAATATCTCGAACATTGCTTGCAGTAATATTTTATCTGATATATCTCCTCAGGCAATGGAAACAAAAGAAAATTTTAACAAGTGAGACTACATCAAGCTAAAGTTTCTGTACACGAACAAAACCATCAGCAAAATAAAAAGACAACCCAGTGAATAAGAGAATATATTCATCAATACAACTGATAAGGAATTAATATCCAAAATTTATAAAGAACTTATAAAACTGAACACCAAAAACTAAACAATCCAATTAAAAAATGACCAAAGGACTTGAATAAACACTTCTCCAAAGGAGACATACAGATGGCCAATAGACATATGAAAAGATGCTCAACGTCACTAGTCATCAGAGAGATGCAAATTAAAACCACAATGAAATACCACATCACATCAGTCAGAATGGCCATCACCAACAAATCAACAAACAATAAGTGCAGACAAGGATGTGGAGAAAGGGGAACCCTTTTGCACTATTGGTGGGAATGCAGATTGGTGCAGCCACTGTGGAAAGTTGTATGGAGATATCTCAAAAAATTAAAACCCGAACTGCCTTATGATGCAGCAATTCCACTTCTGGGAATATATCCGAAGAAATCCAAAATACTAATTCGAAAGAACATAAGCACCCCTATGTTCATTGCAGCATTATTTGCAATTGCCAAGATATGGAAGCAGTCCAAGTTCCATTAGTAGATGAGTGGCTAAAACAACTATGGGATATTTACACAATGGAATACTACTCCGCTGTAAAAAAGAAGAAAATTTTACCCTTTGCAACAGCATGGATGGACCTAGAGAATATTATGCTAAGTGAAATAAGCCAGGCAGAGAAAGATAAATGCCACATGATGTCACTCGCATGTGGAATCCAGTGAACAAACTGCTCTAACAAGCAAAACAGGGACAGACCCATAGAGAGCAGCTGAGAGCTCTGCAGGAGGTGCTTAGGTGGCGGAAGGATCAGATCGATCAAAAAAATAAAGGGCTCACGGACAGTGACAACAATGTGGTAATTGTGGGACGAGGACAAATGGTAATGGAAAAATACAACAAAAAATATGAGCTGAAAAAAAAAGAAATGTTTGTCTATTCCAATATCATATAAGATTTTGCCTTAAGTGTTCTTATGGATACTTAATAATTTCAGTGTTTACGTTTAACTTTATGATCCATTTTGGGTTAATTTTGTGTATGGTGTAAGGTAAGGGTTGGACTCCCCCACCCCCGGGCATGTATTTGTCTATTTGTTGCAGCTGTATTTTCAAAAGATGTGTTTTCCTGTTGAATGACTTTGGATCTTTGAAAATCCTTTGAACATTAATTGCCTTTTCTGATGCATTTTTATAGCTCCAGTGAGGAAACACCACATAGAACAGTGAGGCATCCATTTGAGTCTAAACTGCCCTGGATGAGTTTTTTTAGGAAGGTCTCTCAGAGATGGAAGCAGTTTTCCTTGGTGCCTTGCACAGCCAAGTGATTCTCCACCTATTTGTATAACCGGGTACATTTTGGCAAGCACCTGGGAAAAATAAAGTAAACATCATATTTTTTAAAGCTATTTTAAACTTAGTTTTTGCATGAGTGACTTTCTTTATCTTTGATTTTGGTGAGGAGATTTGATTACCCAGAAGTGTCATAGAAATTCATAAGTGATAATTTAAAAGTGTGTGGTTTACAATTAGCCCTGGTTTACAATTAGCCCTTGGAGTCATTGTCTTATAATCCTGTATATTATTCTAAATTTCTGCAATGTATTTATAATAACTGGCATTAAGGGAAAACAACAATAATAAATGTTGTGCAGGGAAAATAGCATAATTAATGTATTGTGGTTTTATGACTTATACTTAATGCAACCAAATCATTTTGTGACTATTAGCAAAAAAGAGAAACCATGAAATTAGCAGCTGAACAGAGCCACCTAGCCATCATTCTGATTAACGATCGCTATTGAAGTTTGCAGGGCTGTGTTAAGATGACTTTCTCAGTGCAGTTTTGTTCCCAGCTATCCAGTCCTCTCTCCCACTGCCCCTCTTTGTCTTACTGTCTGTTTGGTCTGTCATTCTCCTCTCCCCTGCCCAAATGTCAATGACGATTATGATCTTATCTCTTCTAGGTCACACAGACTCAACCTGGTTGAAGTAATGAAATGATAGTCTCACTTCTCTGGACATACAGTTTTGTCAATTGATCCCACAAGTGACAAACTAGGACCAATTACAGGTATTCGGTATATCATTTGATGATTTTAAATGATGTATGAAGACCAAATAAACATGGGCTGATTTTATAAGCTACTTTGATTCTACCTGACTGAAAATTGTGACAAAACTTGTTTTGAATAGCAGACCAGGGAAAAGTGAGATAAAAGTCACAGAAGGACAGTTTGTAACTTACAGGTGCCAATGTCTTTATGTAAGTACTTCTTCCACCACTTGCTCACAAAAGATACTTTTAAAATCAATTAGGTCACTTATAACCCCATGTGTATGAGGTATATATTTTTTAATGTCTTGTTTTATTGTGGTTCTATTACAGTTGTCGCAATTATTCCCTTGTTGCTCTCCACTCTCCCACCCCCACTCCCAAAGTTAATCCCCACCCTGTTGTCTTTGTCCACGGGTCATTTATACTAGTTCCTCGAGGTATATATTTTATAGAGTTTTAATTTCCTGCCCCATATATACAAAGGTTTACATTAGAATTTTTATAGTTATAATATCATAGAATCTTAGACCTAGAAAAGTGCTTAAAATTAATCTCGTGAAGTTCAAGCTCCTAATTTTACTAATAAAAACCATCTAAATGTTATAGAAGTAAAGAAATTAATTTCAAATTACAAAGCTACTTAACAATCCTATAAACTGTTGAATCTATGCTTCCAGAGTTCCATTTTAATGCTACCCCTTCAGATTCTAGAATTTGGCATAAAAGCCTGCACAGTGGAGATGCGCAAGGATAATAATCATGAAAGATAAAAGAAATTAATTATCTTGAATACAAGTAGGAATTCATCCTTATAACTTAAAATTCACGTGGTTTTCAGAATAAACATATTTTCCATGCATATTGATGTATAAAAAATGTAGCCCAGGTGAGTGCTAAATGTTTTAAACACAAAATATGCCTGGAAGAGGAACACAATTAAAACAGTGAAGGAGTGAATCTCAAAAACCCACAGTCTGAGACTCTTGAAGAAGACCCCAACTTTGTGGAGATTACAGAAAAGTTGCAAGTTTCTAGATATTGAGATCTTGTAATGACTAATGACGCTTGTATGTTGAAATGCCTGTTCTTGACATGGTTATGATGTGGTTAGATTGTGTTACTTTAATCCAAGCTGGGCCCTCAATAATCCCAATTTGCATCTCTAATAGAAACTGCCTCACCATTCCAGCAATCACTGTGACCATACTTTGTGCAGAACTGACCTTCCTGAAACACTTGAGAAGTTCATGGCACCTGACTGCTCTATACAGAATGTTGTTGAACAACTGAATTATCTTTTCCCAGGATACTGGCAAATTTATAATTTGGTACACTGGGAAATATGTAGTTTGAAGCTACAGGTCCTGCAGATAATGCCCAACTCTAATATTTGTGTTAATGAATCAGCTTCCATACCTGTTGTTAAGCACACTGGTCATGACTTTCTCACCATTGGTAGCCTTATCCTGAAAAAGAGATGGAAACTTTCTCTGTTGTGGAAGAAGAAAACTATCTTTAAAAAAAAATCAATGTACTTATTTTTTCAAATAAATTACACTCATGCCAGCGATGCTGAATTCTCCAAAAAAGAGTAAAGTCTTGACATCCATTGTAGCTCCAAGCTCCCCATGCCTCAGGAGAAAGTTATTTTCAGACATTATCTCTGTGTTGTCTGGTGTCCAGACAGAGAGAATGTATGTCTTAGGGCCTGGGCTGTGAATGCAGGCAGACCACTTTTGTAATGCCCTATGGAAGCAACTCACAGTCCACACATCTTGACACTAAAGAAAAGCACTGATTCTTTGGGCATTTTTAGTAAAGCAATATCCAAAAATGTTTTAATATTAGGAGAGAAGGACGTATACATAAATGATTATGTGATAAAGCAAAAATTACTGTTACAAGAGATGTATAAAGTATTGATGGAATTCTTTAACTTATAGTGTGAGGAGAGTTATATAATGATGTGGCATTTTAATGGAGCTTTGAAAAATTTTTTGAATTCTCATCGGCAGCTGTCCGTCTCGAGAGACGATGGTGTAGCTTCTTAAGAGTCTATCTGCACCGCCGAGAATGGCTGTGCAGTCCAACTCGGGAGTGACACGGTATCTGTCTCCTCCCGTGTTGAATCGACATCTTGCGATGACGCTGGAGTGTCCTCTCCAGTGAAGCTGAAGCTACAGAGCCTGGGCAGGGTGATATGGAGGGTCTGCTGTTGCCCATGCAGCAGACCCCCCCTCTCTTCGCAGCTGAAGGGTCCAAGGGAAAGACGGAGTCAGTACAGCTTGGCTTCAGGTGCGCCGCAGGAGTTGCCGGTGTTGACTACAACGTCAAACTGCCTTAGGGACTCCGGCTCCGGATTTTCTGTCGGGGTTTACTCCCTTAGCCTTTCCCCTGAAGAGGTATGCCGCAAGGCAGCGGAGGTTTTTTTTTGGAGTCAGTGTTTTCCTTCTCTGATGTGCCCTGACTGGAAGATCGAACCAGTGACACTTAGCTCGCAAGGCCGACGCTCAATCCACTGAGCCAAACCAGCCAGGGCATGTGGTATATTACACTTATTGATTTGTGAATATTAAACCATCCTTGAATCCCTGGGATAAGTCCCACTTGTTCGTGATATAAGACTTTGTAATGTGTTCAGGATTTTAGCATCTATGTTCATTAGCAATATTGGCCTGTAGTTTTCTTTCTTGTTGTCCCTTTACCTGGTTTCGGAATTAGGGCAATACTGGCTTCATAGAAAGAGTTTGGGAATCTTCCTTCTTCCTGGATTTTTTGGAATGTTTAAGGATAGGCATTAGTTCTTCTGTAAATTTTTTGTAAAATTTGCCTGTAAAGCCATCCGGTCCAGGGCTTTTGTGTGCCAGGGGTTTTTTGATTACTGCTTCAATTTCATTAGTTGTTATTGGTCTATTCAGGCTTTCTGCTTCTTTCTGATTCAGCTTTGGAAGATTGTATGTTTCCAGAAATTGATCCATTTCATCAAGGTTGTCAAATTTCTTGCCATACAGTTGTTTCTAGTAATTTCTTACAATGCTTTGCAGTTCTATGGTTGTGATTTCTCCTCTTTCATTTCTGGTTTTGTTTATTTGGGTCCTCTTTTTTTCTGGATGAGCCTGGCTAAACGCTTGTCAATTTTATTTTTTCAAAGAACCAACTCCTGGTTTTATTGGTCTTTTGAATTGTTTGTTTGGTCTCTATGTCATTTAATTCTGCTCTGATCTTGATTTCCTTCCTTCTACTCACTCTGAGCTTTGTTTGTTGTTTTATTCTAGTTCTTGTAGCTGTAGGGTTAGGTTTTTTATTTGAGATTCTTCTATCCTTTTTAGGTAGGTCTGTATTGCTATGAACTTTCCTCTCAGGACTGCTTTTGCTGTGTCCCATAGGTTCTGGGCTGTTGGTATTCATTATCATTTGTTTCCAGAAACTTTTTGACTCATTCCTTAAAGGCATTGTTAACCCATTTATTATTCAATAGCATGTTATTCATTCTCTATGAGTTTGAATGTGTTTGAGTTTTCTCCTTGATGTTGATTTCCATTTTCAAGTCATTGTGATCTGAGAAGATGCTTAATATAATTTCAATTTTCTTGGATTTGTTGAGGCTTTTTTTGTGTCCTGCCATGTGGTCTATCTTAAAAAATGTTCTATGTGCACTTGAACAGAATGTATATTTTGCTTCTTGGGGGAGAAAAGTTCTATATCTACCAATTAAGTCCATTTGATCTAGAGTGTTGTTCATTGCCTCAATATCCTTTGTGTCTTTGCTTTGAAGATCTGTCCATTGTTGGCAATGGTATGTTAAAGTCCCCTAATATAAGTGTGTTGCTGTTGATAGCCTTCTTGTAGCCTTTCAATATTTTCCTTATATATTTGGATGCACCTATGTTGCGTGCATATACGTTTACAAGAGTTGTATCTTCTTGATGGATTGTTCCCTTAAGTATTATGAAATGTCCTTGTTTGTCTCTTTTTATAGCTTTTGCTGTGAAATCTGTTTTGGCTGTTGTAAATATTGCTACATCACCTTTTTGTCATATACATTTGCTTGGAATAGTTTTTTCCATCCCTTCCCTTTAAGTCTGTGTAGATTTTTTGTTTTGAGGTGGGTCTCTTGTAGACAGCATATACATGGATTATGTTTTCGTATCCATTCCACTACCCTATGGTCTTTTGATTGGAGCTTTTAATCCATTTATATTTAAGGTTATTACTGACAGATATTTATTCATTTCCCTTTGTAGCTGTGTTCCTCTCCCTTTCTCTTCTTCTTCTTTTTCTTAAAGCATTCTTTTTAGCTTCTCTTGCAGTGTTGGTTTGGTGATGATATATCCTTTTAGCCTTCCTTTGTCTTGGAAACTCCCTTTTCACCTTCCATTCTGAAAAAATAGTCTTGCTGGGTAGAGTAGTCTTGGTTGTAGGACTTGGTTTATCATCGCTCAAATATTTTTTGCCATTCCTTTCTGGCTTGTAGTGTTTCTGTTGAGAAATCAGCTGATAGGCTTATCGGAGCTCCCTTGTACATCATTTGCTGTTTTTCTCTTACCGCCTTTAGGATTCTCTCTTTGTCTTTCAATGTTTCCATTTTAATTATGATGTGCCTTAAAATGGGCCTCCTTGGCTTCATCTTCACTGGGACCCTCTGTGATTCCTGTACTTGTGAGACTTTTTCTCTCCTCATGTTCGGGAAGTTTTCTGTCATTACTTTTTCAATCAGGCTTTCTATCCCTTGCTCCTCTTCTTCTCCTTCTGGTATCCCTATGATATGGATATTGTTATGTTTCATGTTGCTCTGCAGCTCTCTTAAACCCTCTTCATTCTTTTTCTGTCTTTTTTTATTTTGTTACACTATCTGGGAATTTTTTTCTACATTGTCCTCTAACTCACTGATCCCATGCTCTGCTTCATTTAGCCTGCTTTTGATTCCTTCTACTGTGTTCTTCAATTCAGAAATTATATTCTGCATTTCTTTCTGGCTCTTATGGAGAGTTTCTATGTCCTTCTTCATGCTGGTGTAGTTCTCAGTAAGTTACTTGAATCTTCCCAAGAGTTCTTTGTAGTTCTCCTGGAATTATTTACAGCTTTTCTGGAGTTCTTTGTAGCTCCCCAGGAGTTCTTTGTAAGTTTTCTCTGAGTTTGTTGAGTTCATTGAGGTTCCTTATTATCATTGTTTTGAATTCCATGTCTAATGATTTGCTTGTCTCTATTTCATCTATCCCTCCTTCTGCGAATTCCTCCTTTCCTTTGGATGGGGTGTTGTTTCTCCATTGGCCCATTTTAAGTGGCTCTTCTGTTTGTTTCTGCTTCTTAGATTGACCTGCTTTTATTTCCTGCCTTTGTGGTGTGACCTTCTTGTATACAGTTGTTGAGCTGCTGCTTCCAGCTGACACCACTTGCAGGGGAATAGTCTGCTTAAGAGATTTCTCCCATAGCACTGGGGATGATTCTGCACTGGGATATCGTCCGCTGCTCCCCCAGCTCTTTCTCCAGAGCCTGCGCACAAAACTTTTTCGAAGCACCTCTAGTTCACTTCACCCTCATTTGGCCACAGCCAGGGGCGAGTGTGCTCCATCGCACAGGCTGGGGCAGGCGGGCATGCCATGGGTGGGCCGGTTGCTTGCCAGGGAAGGCAGACCTAGGTGCTCCCAAGTGTCACCCGGGTCTGGATGAGAGTTAGGGTGGGAAGTGGGCGAGTGCTCTCCTGTGCGTGCATTTCTCAAGAATCTTGCCTCGCTCCTAGCCTTTCCTCCCCGTCTGCAAAAAGCAATCAAAAGGGAAACAAAAGCACACACACTCACCCCCACAAAAAGTAATAATAATACACTGTTCCTTGCCTCTGAGAGCCAGACACCACCTGGCCCATACTGGGTCTGCCAGTGGGCAGAGCCTTGCTGTCCAGCCCTGACTCCTCTCAAGGAAAACCTAGAGGCACTAAAAAATCTTTGCGAACTGCCAGCCACAGCACGAAGAATGAAGCCAGCCAGAACTTGTCTCACCCCTTTCTCCTCCATGATCCTCACCAGACAGGTCTCTCCGAGATGGTCTCCTCTGCTGCAAGCAGTGCCAAGGTTCAACTCCTGCCAGTATCGAGATGTTAACTGAGATGCTCTGTCCACAATTAGCCTAAACTACAAACAGGTCTTGGGAGCAAGCAAACACAGCTTCCCCTCACTCCTCCGCCATCATTTTTTCTCTAGATTCATGCTTTTAAAAAATATCTATATATTTTCTGCCATTTATTTTCAAAGATACAGCCTTTGGACAGACAGAGGATTAAATGTTTGTTTTCTGGGGCAAGACTTTGGATGAAACTCCAGCTTCACTGCTAACTGTCTATGTGATCTTGAAAAGTACAGTACTCCTCTAGTTTTCTCCATCTGTACTAAATATATAAGGACATAACATATAGCCTTGGGTGTGTGTGTGTGTTTGGTGAGGATTCAGTAAAGCTATGCAGAAGTGCTAGTTCTAAGCACATAGCAAGGAATATTAACCATTATTATTTTGTCATTATAACTGCTGTGCTACTGCTAATACTTTTTTCAAATTTTCAGAAGATTGGATATTTTCCCTATCATCTAAACTAATATTGAGGTATACTCGGCGCGGCCAGCTTTCTAGGAGCGGGGCGTGGCAGGCCAGAGCTTAGTTCCCCGGACACCTTGGGCGCCCACCGGTGCTCGAGCCAAAAAAACACCTGCAGGGCTTTCCCGGAGCTTGGCGCGGCCTGCTTTCCTGGAGCGCGGCGTGGCAGACCTGAGGTAGGCTCTTGGCTGCCTTGTATTGTGCCCTGCCGGCCACCTTGCACACACCACTGCTGCAAGGAATAGGAATCTCTGACCCATCACATTAGACCAGCTGTGGACGCAGAAAAAGAAGACGACACAAGAAGGCCGAACTGAGTAAAAACATTCCTTTTTTTTTTTTTTCTTTTTCCCTTTTTCCTTTTCCTTTTCTTCTTGAAAGAGGAGGGGAGGAGGGAGGAGGGGAAGGAAAGAGGAAAAAACAAACTATATCTCTAATCTGTTCTATATAATCTTTCCTTCTTACCCCTGTTTTTCAATTGCTGTCTATTTGTTTGTGGGCCTAGTTTAGCCTCCCTTTCACTCTAAATAAATAGACTATCACTACTATATAAATCCAATACTATATAATTCCACTTTCCTACTATATTCTGCACTCTTCCCCCTTTTTTTCTATAGTTTTTAACATACAACGTAAATATTACTTACTGTCTTGCACAGTCTCAACTATTATTAACCTATTATCCCCTCTCTCAAAAACCATATTTTTCCTTCACTAAAACAACTCCTATCTATTCTTCCTATAGTGCAAAAGCTCTAATCTCTCTACATCTATATTAATACTGGCTCGTTGGCTGATGATAGCAGGATAGAGGGTGGGGGATATTTTTGAGGGTGCGGGTCTTCTGCCGGGGCTGTGTGTTTATGTTTTTAACAGCATCTCCACAAAAGAATTCGAGATAAAGTGGATAGAGGGACTCTCAATCAACAAGCCAGAAGGAATATCCTAACAAAAAATAAAATCTGAACTATAACCAGACAGCATAAACAAACAAAATAAAAGGTACCTCAAGAACATCAGGCTCAGAAGATCAAAGAGACTGCACCACTGAATCCCCCCAGATCTACCATAAAAAATCTCATACCACAAAGGTGGGAAGGCAAAGCAGACAAATCCAAATAACAAAAACAAACAAGAAGAATCCAACATGGTAAGACGCAGAAATAACCTCTCAATGAAAAGAAAAGAGGAATCCCCAGAAAGAGAGGTAGATGGACTAGACATAGCCCAAATGTCAGACATGGAATTCAAAACTATGGTGGTGAAGAAGCTCAATATGCTCGAAAACTTCAAAAACAACTATGACAACCTCCAAGGAAGTTACCAACAGCTCCAAGAAAATTACAGGAAACTTGCAGAGAACTACACCAGCATAAAAAAAGACATAGAAACGATCAATAAGAACCAGGAAGAAATGAAGAATGCAATCTCTGAACTGAAAAACACAGTAGAATCAGTCAAAAGCAGACTAAACTAAGTAGAGGATCGGATTAGTGAGTTAGAGGATAATGTAGGTAATAATTCTCAAATGATACAGCAAGAAGAAAAAAGATTGAAAAAATATGAACAAGATTTAAGGGAATTACAGGATAGCATTAGAAAAAATAATTTAAGGATCATCGGAATAAGAGAGGGAGAAGAAAAGGAGCATGGAATTGAAAATCTGATAAGAGAAATAGTGACAGAAAATTTTCCGAACCTGATGAGAGAAAAAGTTATGCAAGTCCAAGAAGCACTGAGAGTTCCAATAAAGAGGAACCCCCCAAAACCCACTCCAAGGCACATCATAGTTCAAATGGCAACATTCCAAGACAAAGAGAGAATCCTAAAAGCAGCAAGAGAAAAACAGCAAATAACTTAACAAGGGAGCTCCAATAAGGCTATCGACCGATTTCTCAACAGAAACATTACAAGCCAGAAGGGAATGGTCAAAAATATTTCAAGCAATGAAAAACAAAGGCCTACAACCAAGAATACTCTACCCAGCAAGGCTCTCATTCAAAATAGAAGGTGAAATAAGGAGTTTCTCAGACAAAGGAAGACTAAAAGAATACATCTCCACAAAACCAGCATTGCAAGAGATGTTAAAGGGAATATTCTAAGAAAAAGGAAGAGAAAAAACAAAAAAATAGAGGAACAGAGATACAAAAGGGAAATGAATAAATACATGTCAATAATAACGTTAAATGTAAATGGATTAAATGCTCCCATTAAAAGACATAGGGTAATGGAATGGATAAGAAAACAGGACCCACATATTTGCTGTCTACAAGAAACACACCTCAAAACAAAAGATTTACATAGACTGAAAGTAAAGGGATATAAAAAAATATTCCTAGCAAATGGACCTGAAAAAAAAGCTGGGGTAGCAGTCCTCATATCAGACAAAACGGATTTCAAAGCAAGGGCAATAAAAAGAGACAAAGAAGGACATTTCATAATACTTAAAGGAACAATTCATCAAGAAGATATAACACTGATAAACATATATGCACCCAACATAGGAGCACCCAAATACCTAAAGCAAATACTAGAAGACCACAAGAAGGATATCAACAACAACACACTCATAGTAGGGGACTTCAACACTCCATTATCAACAATAGACAGATCATCCAAGCAAAGAAACACCAAGGATATACAGGCATTGAACAACACACTAAACCACATGGACTTAACTGATATATATAGAACTTTTCACCTCAAAGAAGCAAAATATACATTCTTTTCAAAGGCACAAGGGACATTTTCAAAGATAGACCACATAATAGGACACAAAAAAAGCCTCAATAAATTCAAGAAAATTGAAATCATATCAAGCATCTTTTCAGACCACAATGCCTTGAAACTAAAAATCAACCTCAGAGAAAAAAATCAAAGACACACAAACTCATGGAGAATGAATAACACGCTCTTAAATAACAAATGGGTTAACAATGACATCAAAGAGGAAATCAAGGAATTTCTAGAAACTAATGGCAATGAACACACAACAGCCCAAAACCTATGGGACACAGCAAAAGCAGTCCTAAGAGGGAAGTTCATAGCAATACAGGCATATCTGAAAAGGGTAGAAGAATCTCAAATAAAAAACTTAACCATAAAGCTACAAGAACTAGAACAGCAACAACAAACAAAGCCTAGGGCAAAAACAAGAAAGGAAATCATCAAGATCAAAGCAGAATTAAACGACATAGAAACCAAACAAACAATCCAAAAAAATCAACAAAACTAGGAGCTGGTTCTTCAAAAAAATAAACAAAATTGACAAGCCTCTAGCCAGGCTCATTAAGAAAAAAAGAGAGAAGACCCAAACAAACAAAATCAGAAATGAAAGAGGAGAAATCACAACTGATACCTCAGAAATACAAACAATTATAAGAAATTACTACAAACAACTATATGGCAAGAAATTTGACAACCTAGTAGAAATGGACAGATTTCTAGAAACATATAACCTTCCCAAACTGAATCAAGAAGAAGTAGAAAGTCTCAACAGACCAATAACAAAGAAGGAAATTGAAACAGTAATCCAAAATCTCCCTGCACACAAAAGCCCTGGCCCGGATGGCTTCACAGGTGAATTTTACAAAACATTTAGGGAAGAACTAACTCCTACCCTCCTCAAACTATTCCAGAAAATCCCAGAAGAGGGAAAAATCCCAAACTCTTTCTATGAAGCCAGTATCACCCTCATCCCAAAACCAGGTCAAGACACAGCAAAGAAAGAAAACTACAGGCCAATATCACTGATGAACATAGACGCTAAAATCCTCAATAAAATTTTGGCAAACAGGATCCAACAATACATCAAAAAGATCATACACCGTGATCAAGTGGGATTCATCCCAGGGATGCAAGGATGGTTTAATATTCGCAAATCAATAAATATAATACATCACCTAAACAAAATGAAAGACAAAAATCACATGATCATATTTATAGATGCAGAAAAAGCATTTGATAAAGTACAACACCCATTTATGTTGAAAACACTCAGCAAAATGGGAATAGAGGGAGCATACCTTAACATCATTAAGGCTATATACGAGAAACTTGAGCCCAACATCATACTCAATGGACAAAAACTGAAAGCATTCCCCCTGAAATCAGGAACTAGACAAGGCTGTCCACTCTCCCCACTTCTATTCTACATAGTGTTGGAAGTCCTAGCCACAGCAATCAGACAAGACAAAGAAATAAAAGGCATCCAAATTGGGAAAGAAGAAGTAAAATTATCTGCAGATGACATGATAGTATACCTAGAAAACCCTATAAAATCCACTAAAAGACTACTCAATATAATAAGTGAATTTGGCAAAATAGCAGGGTACAAAATAAATATACAGAAATCTAAGGCATTTCTGTACACCAACAATAAAATCTCAGAGACAGAAGCAAAAAAGAAAATACCATTTACTATAGCAACAAAAAAAATAAAGTACCTAGGAATAAACTTAACCAAAGAGATAAAAGACCTGTACATTGAAAATTAGGCAACATTTAAGAAAGAAATTAAGGAAGATACAAATAAATGGAGGCAAATACCATGTTCTTGGATGGGAAGAATCAACATCATCAAAATGGCCATACTACCCAAAGCATTTTACAGATTCAATGCAATCCGTATTCAAATATCAATGACATATTTCACTGACCTAGAACAAATCCTCCAAAAATTCATATGGAACCAAAAAAGACCCCGAATAGCAAAAGCAATCTTGAAACAGAAGAACACAGCAGGGGGAATCATGATACCAGACATCAAACAATACTACAAAGCCACTGTGATCAAAACAGTCTGGTACTGGCATAAGAACAGACATACAGATCAGTGGAACAGAATTGAAAGCCCAGAAATAAAGCCAGTCCTCTATGGTCAACTAATCTTTGATAAAGGAGGAAGTAACATAAAATGGAGTGAGAGGAGCCTCTTTAACAAATGGTGCTGGGAGAACTGGACAGGGACGTGCAAAAAAATGAAACTAGACCACCAACTTACACCACACACGAGAATAAACTCAAGATGGATTAAAGACTTAAATGTAAGCCGTGATACCATAAAAGTCCTAGAGCAAAACATAGGCAAGAAAATTTCAGATATCACACGTAACAATATCTTCACAGATACATCTCCTAAGGCAAGAGAAATAAAGGAAAAAATAAACAAATGGGACTACATCAAACTAAAAAGTTTCTGCTCAGCAAAAGAAAACATCAGCAAGATGAAAAGGAAACCAACCATATGGGAAAACATATTTGCCAATGATATCAGAGACAGGGGACTGATCTCCAAAATATATAAAGAGCTTATACAACTCAACATCAAGAAAACAAACAACCCAATTAAAAAATGGGCAAAGGACCTGAACAAACACTTCTCGGAAGAGGACATACAGAAGGTCCGTAGGCACATGAAAAAAATGCTCAACATCATTGGCCATCAGAGAGATGCAAGTAAAAACCACAATGAGATACCAACTTACGCCTGTCAGAATGGCCATCATCAACAAATCAACAAACAACAAGTGCTGGCGAGGATGTGGAGAAACGGGAACCCTACTACACTGTTGGTGGGAATGCAGACTGGTGCCGCCACTATGGAAAACAGTATAGAATTACCTCAAAAAACTAAAAATGGAACTGCCTTTTGAACCAGTGATTCCACTGCTAGGATTATACCCGAAAAATCCCAAAACCCTAATTCAAAAGAATTTATGCACCCCTATGTTCATAGCAGCCCTGTTTACAATAGCTAAGTGCTGGAAACAGCCTAAGTGCCCATCTGTAGATGAGTGGATCAGAAAACTGTGGTACATCTACACAATGGAATACTATGTAGCAGAAAGAAAGAAGGAACTCCTGCCATTTGCGACAACATGGATGGAACTAGAGAGAATTATGCTTAGTGAAATAAGCCAGGCAAAGAAAGAAAAATACCATATGATATCACCCAATACAGGAAACTAAAGAGCAACACAAACAAATGAACTAAATAGGCAAAGACTAGAATAGTTGTCAGTAGGGGGGAGGGGGGGAGGGAGAGAAGGGGGATAAGTAAGGGAAGGGACTAGTCAAGGAACGTATATGAATGACTCATGGACATGGACAACGGGGAGGGATATAATTGTGGGAGAAGGGATGGGCTGGGAGGGGGGAGCAATGGGGGAAAAATGGGACAACTGTAATTGAATAACCAAAAAAAAAAAAAAATTAAAAACAAAAAAAAAGGAGGAATACAACTACTTCAGAACTAGAAACAACCAGAAGTTCCAAAAAATCAAACTACAGGAAAGTCCAGCAAACAAAGATATAAAGAAGAATTAAACACTCACCCAGACACGCAGGAGAAGCAGAGCCCGGGTGGAGAGGACTCGCTGTGGTGGTAGCAATGGTGGCAGCAGAGGCGGGTCGGCGGAAAGGGCACACTCACGTTTTAAAATGCAAGGAGGGACACCTGCAGAGTGTTCCCAGCTCCTCACCAGACCTCACAGATCAAGGTCCCAGCACCATGGAAAATCAAGCCTCATTGTTTCTGACTGTGTAGAGCAGCGGGATTGGGGTGGAGGCAGAAACTGCCAGTCTCTCAGCAGAGTCTGCTTGTTTCAAGGGCCCGCGCGGTCCTAGAATGTCCTCAGATGCACCCGCTCTGGGAATGATGGCCAGGGCAGCAGCTAGAGGGGCGCCAGTCTGGTGCGGGTGTGGGAGAGGTGCCTGGAAAAGGGGCAAGTGCTGGGCTGGCAGCATTGTTCCCCCTCGGACCCCTCCCCCACATACAGCGCCACAACGTGGTGAAACAGGTTGACCTGGACTGAAGAACCCCTAAGGCTCCATCCATTACAACATAACAGGAGCAACAGCTCTAGCCGGGATGTAGAGGCAAACAAACACAGGAGCCTGTCAGAATGAGGAGACAGAGAAGTATGGCCCAAAAAAGGAAACGGATCAAGGTTCCAGTGGGAGAACTAATTGACGAGGACATAGCCAACCTAACAGATGAGGAGATAGACAACCTAACAGATGTAGAGTTCAAAACACTGGTGATAAAGATGCTCACAGGCTTGACAGATATGCTTGGGTACAACAAACACATAACAAGTGAAGGCTATGCTCAGTGAAACGAAGGAAAATCCACACAGAACCAATGGTGAAGGGAAGGAAACCCGGGTTCTAATCAATGATTTGGAATATAAGGCAGAAAAAAGCAGTCAACCGGTGCAGAATGAGGAAGCAAGAATTGAAAAAAATGAGGAAAACTCATTTTGCGAAGGAGATGCACATCTGGGTCCGGGAAGCACAGAGGGTCCTGGGCGAGCTGGACCCCGACGGGACCCCACCAGGACGCATCATGATTGAGATGCCAAAGGTGGAAGATAAAGACAGAGTCCTGGGGGTAGCAAGAGAGAGACAGAGAGTTGCCTACAGGGGACTGCCTGTAAGACTATCAGCTGATTTCTCACAGGACACTTTGCAGGCAGGAAGGGACTGGCATACGGTAATCGATGTGATGACAGGCAACCTGCAACCAGGATTACTCTATCGAGTAAAGCTATCATTTGAAATGCAAGGGAAGATGGAGTGAAGATGAAGTGCTTCCCAGACAAGGTGAAGCTAAAGGAGCTCGTCATCACCAAGCCATTATTATATGAAATCTCAAAGGGATTTCTTAAGGAAAAGAAGATCAAAACTATGAACACTAAAATGACAACAAACTCACAACTATCAACTGAATCTAAAAAATAAAAACAAAATCCAAATGAGCAAACCAGAATAGGAACAGAATCATAGGTATGGGGATCATTTGGAGGGATATCAGCTGGGAGCGGCTAGCTGGAGAAATGGAGAAATGATTCAGGGACTAAGAAGCATAATCAAAATCGGTCAGTACAAAATAAGACAGGGGGGATGTTGAGAATAATATAGGAAAGGGTGAAGCCAAAGAACTTCTATGCACGACCCGTGGACATGAACTAAGAGGGCTGGGACTGCTGGGGGAAGCAGGGGACTGGGCAGAGGGGAGCAAAGGGGGAAAAATTGGAACTATTGTAACAACAAAATCAATAAAATGTACTTTAAAATAATAATTAATAAATAAATTCACACACACCAGAACTATTGGGAAACAGATACTTCTCCAAGGAGGACATACAGAGGGACCATAGGCATATGAAAGGATGTTCAACATCACTAGCCATCAGATAAATGCAAATTAAAATCACAATGAGAAAGTGCCTCACACATGTCAGAATGGCCACCATTAATAAATCAACAAACAAGTGCTGGCGAGAATGTGGACAAAAGGGAACCCTAGTGCACGGTTGGCAGGAATGCAGACTGGTGCAACCACTGTCAAAAATAGCGTGGAATTTCCTCGAAAAACAAAAAATGGAACTACCTTTTGACCCAGACATTCCACTACTGGGATTATACCCGAAGAATCCTGAAACACCAATTCAAAAGAACTTATGCACCCCTATGTCCAGAGCAGCATTATTGACAATAGCCAAATGCTGGAAACAGCCTGAGGGGCCATCAGTAAATGAGTGGATCAAAAAACTGTGGTACATTTACACAGTGGAACACTATGCAGCAGAAAGAAAGAACTCCTAACTTTTGCAACAGCATGTATGTGACTGGAGAGTATACGCTACGTGAAATAAGTGATTCAATGAAAGACAAATACCATCTCACCCATCAGAGGAACCTAATTAGCAAAAACAAACGAATGAGCACAGCAGAACCAGAGACATGAAAACGTGGAACAGTCAGAGGGGAGAGGGGAGGGGGATAATGGTGGAAAGAAGGGGAGGGGACTTGTCAAAGAACACATGTGAATGACGCACGGACAGGGACAACAGGGTGGGGATTGACTGTGGAGCAGAGGTGGGCTCCGCACAGGAGGGCAAAGGGGGGAAAATTGGGACAACTGTAATAGGATAACAGAACATTTTTTGAAAGGGAAAAAAAACCCACTAAGAGGAATTCAGATAACATGTTAAAGGAGTAACAAAATAGAGAAAACGCAAAGAAAAGTACATCTTTGTTTACTCATAAACATTAAGCCAGCTCCTAAAGTTTAACTTCTAGGTAAACAACACTCCCCCGGTTTTATGATGCACTACTACTAAACAAAATCTTCATTGGAATAACAAGTTCTTCTCTATGAAATTTCCCATGTAAGTGAAACTAAATTTCTCCCTAGAGACAGTTCCTTTCCCAGAATGGCCTAAGCTCCATAACCTACTGCCTAGAACACAAAGAGACTAATCAAACCTTATCAGCTTACAATACTCAAAATTTGACTTTCATGAGAAAAGTTCATAAATTTATATTTGCAAATGTAATTAATATCACTAAAATCAGAGGTTATGGCTTATGTTCACTAAAACTTAGATTACTTAACCGTCTTATTGAAACTATTTTCTTATAGGACATTTGCCATAAAACTATATATTCCAAGAAAGATATCATCCAAAGAAGCAACACATTTTGTGGGGATATTTCCTGAATTCTGTTCAATGACGCATTAATCTCCTGGAAGTATGCTAGTAGTCATTTCTTAGAAGGGTCTATGATCAAACGAGTTTGGGAAACTTGAAATTAAATGAAAGTAAACATTTATTTCACAGCTGGTTTCGCAGAACCATTTCATGTAGTAATGTGCCTTGTGTCTCTCCAAGGTGTGATACAATGTGAAATGTTTCCTGATCTTTCACCCAAAATTGCCATTAACATGTGGCATAATACAGTCTTGGAAAACATATAATGGAAGGTTTCTGCTATTTCTTTGAAGGACATAATACTCTGCAACTGCTGTATTTTGCTCATTTTGTTTTGCATTGTTTTGGTTCACCTTTTGAAATTTATATCCTCCAACATAAAATTAGCTTCCATTGTTTTCTTTTTGTTTTCGAGGGATCGAAACAATATATCCCTTTTACAAGCAATATGTTATCTTTATTCTTTCCCAATAAGAGATGTACAGAGCATTTGTTTATTTGTTAGTTTATTTTTTTATTATAAAATTTCCAGGCATGTAAGAAGGTCTAAAGATGATATTCTGAATCCTTGTGGAAGTACTAGCTTTAAGAAATTAAATAGCACAATAAATCTGAGTGTTCCTGGTCTTCTTTTATTCCTCATGCACTGAATGTAAGAGTTAGCATCTCTTGAATTTCAAAATTTCTAATGCCAATCTTTGACTTTGTGAGTCTTTTGTGTGAATGGTATGGTACTGCATATGTCCCTCTGAACTCTTTTTTCTCCCACCTTCATCTTGTGTTTGCGAGTTATGTTAATGCTTTCAAGGAAACCATGATTGAAAAACAAACTTGGGGTGACTGGCAAACTCATACTTGCTGATTTGGGAGTCTTTCCATTATTAAGGCTTAATTATGGCCTAATATGTGGTCAGTTATCATAAATGTCCCCTTTGTTCCTGAAACGTGTCTATTCTCCAATTTTTCAATGCTGTTCTCCAATTTTCAATGCTTTTATCTATTATAAGCTCACATACTTGTTTTGCCTACTTATTTCTCAGTTCCTAAAAAAGTTGTTTTAATATATTCTGCATCCAAGTACATTCAATTGCCTTGACTCACTTTGTCAATTTCTTTTGTAATTATTTCCCTTTTTGCTTTATGTCCATTTTGGCTTGTTTTTAGGCAAAAATAATATTAGAGTGACTTATTTGGGAATGATTGAAATATTTTTACTTTGTGTTTTCTCTACTGACTTGGAAGTTATAGCTAATTCTATTGTTTTCTTTCTTTAAAGATTTTATTTATTTCCTTTTAGAGAGAGGGAAAAGGAGGGAGAAAAAGATGGAGAGAAACATCAGTGTGTAAGAGATACCTTGACCGATTTTACCTCTCGCATGCCCCCAAACGGGGACCTGTCCTGTAACGCAGGCATGTGTCCGGACTGGGAATTGAACCGGTGACCTTTTGCTTCACAGGGTGGCGCCCATTCCACTGAAACACACCAGCCAGGCTTCTGTTTTCATCTTAATAGTCGTTTTTAAACATTTCACATGTTTAACAAATTCTAAAGTTAATATGTATGTATGTTCCTTCTGAGCAATTCGGTATGCTTTGATTTCCATTAGTTCCTTCCCTTTTTATTCATTAGTAATTCAGCACATTGGGTTTACACCCCTGCTAGCTGCCAGCTCTTTTCTGGGATGTCTCCAGGTGCAGCAGCCTGTTGGTTAGGGCTTTGTGTCCACTCCACCTCACAGTGTTTCACAGCTGACTGGTGAGGCTGGTGGCCAGGGCAGACATGGAGAAAGTGCACCTGCCTCGGGCTTCCAAGAGAAGCTGAAAAGGTCCCCTGAGGAGGTGGGCCATGTCCAGGAAGGAGCCGGGTGGCTCCCGTACTGACTTTGAGCAGGACCTGGCCCCTGGGACAACAGTGGGGCAGGCGCCAAAGCTCCCACAGAGCCAGTGGCCAGACACGGTGATGTCAGGCAGGTGGGGCCTCAGTGGTATGGGACAAAGGCCTCATGGAGGGCAAGGCAGGTGCCAAACACTTGCTACACAGAGATGCAGGTCCCAGGTGCTAGAAGGTCATGATGGGATTGGCCATTCAGGGAGGCCCCGCCCCTTCCTCTGTGACCTCTCAAGGTCCATTGATGTTTCCATGGAGACATCAGAAGGTCCTGGCTGAAGTCAGTTCAGTGCGTGCTAGAACCCCAGAGGAGGAGGAAGCAAAGGAGAGACTCTCCCTGTTTCCACTCTTGAGTTCGTTTGGCGCACAACTGCCCCTACATGGGCAATTTCCTTTCTCGGATTTGCTTGTTCTTCTGCCGCCTCCGCCGCGGCCACCATCCCTTGCCTGGTGGCCATCACTCTTTCACCCGTGATTATGGCCCACCTGGCTGGGACCACCCTGCTGTCAGCCATTTCCACCCACTATTTCATTTCTGTCATGCTGCTGGTCCATCGGCCTTTGGCCTTGTCCCGAGAGGGCGGTGTCCTCTCGCACAGACTGTGCGCTTCCCTCTGGAAGTCCACCAGTTGGTGAAATGGAAGGACCCCCCGCAGAAGCCTGTGCTTCCTGCTTGTACATCCGGGAGGTCTGGAAGCTTGAGACCGGGCCCTATTCGTCATTCAGGTCGCAGATCTTCTGGCCTGCGCTCACCACCTGAGCAGGCAGTCAAGGCTGAGGAGCCGGGACCCTCTATAATCGTCCCACTTCCTTTCCCAAAGGAGGTGGTGGGGAAGGTCCGGGAAGAGTCCCCAAAAGGCACGGCACACAAGACCAGCCAGGTAGAGGAAAAAGGGCAGGATCATGGGGACAGCTCCCACAGCAGTGGGCATCTGCCCAGCACTCCAGATTCAGTATGTGTAGGGAAGGAGAAGCAATCCAGCAGCAATTCTCCCCCGGCCTCTGCCAGCAGGAGGCCCCGCAAAAGAAAGCAGTCTGGGCCGCTCTTGCTTCCACTGCCACCACTGCGGTGGGATCGAGGTGAGCTGCCCCCGCCTGCTAAACTTCCTTGCCTTGCCATGGACCCAAAGCTGCACACCATGGAAAGATCTGAGGGTCCAAGGAAAAAGACTGCGGGGGACAAGACCCAGGTCACTCAGCCTGCTGCTTCTCTGCCTCCACCTGCCTCGGTGCCTGCAGGAACCCTTCCCCTGACCACTCAAATGGGGCAGGCCCCTGTTACCATCACTGCCAGAGCATCTACACGTTTGACCTCTCGGCCCGCTTTACAGGATGATGACACCGAAATGGACACGACTCCTCCGTACTATGCCACCACAGTCGTATCATCTCCAGGTGGCAGTGTAAGATCCATGGCAGTTCACCAAATCCCTGCCATGGACCCCGAGGAGCCTATGGACACCACTCCTGCTCCATAGGAAAACCACTGCCCCCTGTCCTTGCCCTTCCTAATTCTGACCACATACCACCCAGTGGCAACATTCCCTTGGCTAAAGTCACCACCTCTTTTCTTAACTGGGGATCCATCTGGCCACAGCATGGCTGCTGCAGGAGGAGGAACATCCACAACCTCATTGCAGAGTATAACACCTTCCCCATGATCACAGGCACTAGTGTTCACGCTTGCCACCAGTGCACCTGCAGTCCACCTGGCGTACAAGATCTCCGACACTTGCAACAGCCACCACCATGGAGAATACAGGTATGTCATGAGACATGTCTCTTTCCACCTTCTGTCAGACCACTGGGGGCATTTCTGGCTGCGTCACAGCCATTATTGTTGCAAGTCTTAGCATCATCCCTGTGTTTAGACACACTTGTAGCTGCACTGTATTTCAAACCTGGAACCTACCTGTGCTGAATCTAGGTGATGCTATGGCAGGTTACAACTTCCCTCCCGTGATGGGAGGGCGTGTTCTTCCCACTTTGCATTAGTACAACGGGGGCCCACCTGGCCATGGTGGCTGATTTTTTTTAATGACAAAGTCAATAGAGTAATAATTTGTGGTATAATCAGTAGCTTCTAATTCTTTTGATTTGTCCAAAGTTTGTTTAGAGGAAGGTCGTGATGCTTTGGTCATGAGTTCAATCTCTGGGTCCTGCTTTCGGTTTAGAAATTATTGATGAGATAGTTTGATCTTTTATTTATTCAATTACTGAGAAGTTCTGTCACACAGAATCATCTTTGTATACCTATTTGTCTGTTCATTTTTTTAGACAAAAGCATTTCAAGTTGCTACCAACATTTTTTGAATTCTAATAGGAAAAAAAACATAGAGATTGTGTCCTATGCTACAGGAGTAGTGAAAGCATGAACATTTATCCTGTGTTTAGAAATCAAGAGGAGGCCAGAGATGGGGATGCACACTGTGGGGAACAAAAGGAGTTACAAGATGGTCAGCTGAACCTTTGCCTCCAGATCTGTTCTTCAGGCAGTCCACATCACAGAATAGCCCTTCTCTGCAGACTGCTGTGTCCAGGCTCCCAACTCAGCGGCTTTATGGCCCAGTTTGGCCAGTAGAAGATGCCATCTAGAGCCTGGAGGGCAGGAGTGTGGAGATCCTGGAATATGTCTGCTCCTCTCTCTCTCTTGAGCATGACCTCTAGCACCAACTGTGCCTTCTTCAGAGCTGCAGCTTCCATGGGACAGCCCCACCCCATGTAGTTTGGCTTCTCATTAGGAAGTCCCCACTGTGGTGAGAGTGGCATTTGGTACTGGCAACACCCTCTTGTCACATTCAATCTGCCCTGCAGGTAGTAACAGTTTCCTGTTTTAGTTAAAGGAAATCAGAATATGTCACCCAAATATGCCTCTTAGACATAAAAATTATTTTGAGCCGAAAGCAATTAAGAAGCAGAAAAAGATTTCTCTACTGTCTTCTTTTCTGCCTGAAGGCAGAATATAAATTCTCCCTTTGTGGAAGATGGATTATCAGCCCAGATACAGCCCCAGAGCAATCTGCAAACAAACCTTACTCCATTAGCTTCCTTCCATATATTTACCTTCCCACAATTTGCCATCCTTGGAAGCCTGAAGCAGCTTTCCTCTGCGCTAACATTCCTCTACAAATTTATTGTTCTTTGTTGAAGATGCTATATAAGCTGCGGTTCTAAGCCACAGCTCTCTGTTGCTTTTCACTGGAGTTTTGCCTGCATGATGTGCACTATACATTCAATAAACTGCTTTTCCCTTCTTAATCTGTCTTTTTATTCAAGAGCCCCGGGTGAAAATTTAGGGTTAGTAGAGATAAAATTTTGCCTCCCCTACATTGCTAACCTATTACTTGCTTCTCTATCTGCATTTGACTTTACAGCTTTCCCATCACTTGTGTAGCCAAATTACTATATTAAATTATTTGCTTGAAAGCCCTGGATTTGCTTCTGTTTCCTGCCTGGAGTCTGATGGAAGCAGGTGGCCATTGAAATTGACTAATAAGAAGAGTAGGAGCTTCAGCTTCACCTTTCTTTGTCTTTTCCTATTTTTTTCTCTACCTGTAAAAATGGTTGGTTTTGTTGTTGTGCTCAGGTGGGTTTTAATGAACCATGTTCACATCTTATCAGCCTTCATACGTTTTCTAAACACTTCACTTAATTTTCCAAAACATTATTGAACATTTATGAGAGATTATGTGCAAAAACTGTGCTAAGTGAATTTATGCCCACAAAAGCAATGTGCCATATACACCACCATATAGCTAAATAATTGACACACAGTATGATAATGTTGGACTGGTATCTACAGAGAGTCGGCAGAATGCAATGGACAGAGAAACCAGTTCTTGATTAGCAGGTAGTAAAAGGATGTAAGAGGAGGAATATTACAGAAAGAAGATTGGGGAAGGATGAATAATGATAATAGGCATTTATTTACTGTGGACAGTGTTTCTGACACTTTTAAAAGTGCTTTACATATACTCTCTCATTTAATCCTCAAAACAACTCTCCAAGGTAGGTACTATAATTATTAACTCCATTAACCGGACGAAAAAACAAGGTAAATAGAAATTAAGTAACTGTCCTGAAGTGTAAACAAAATCATGAAGACAGGAGGATACAGAAAATAGTCAGGAAGTAGAAATCACTGAGTGGAGTTCTTGTTTTATTGTTTGAGATTAATTATATTGCAGATTAGAAGAACCATCCTAAGAAGTTTAGACTTAACACTATGTAGCTGAAAAGAACACTTTTTTTAATTGTTTTTCAACTATAGTTGTCCCATTTTCCCCCCATTGCTCCCCTTCACCCAGCCCACCCCATCTCCCACAGTCATATCCCCCCCCGTTGTCCATGTCCATGAGTCATTTATACACGTTCTTTGACTAAACCCTTCCCTTACTTATCCCTCTTCTCTCCCTCCCCCCTCCCCCTAATAACTGTTATTCTGTTCCTTGTTCTGTTTAGTTCATTTGTTTGTGTTGTTCCTTAGTCTCCTGTATTAGGTGATATCATATGGTATTTTTCTTTTTTTGCCTGGCTTATTTCACTTAGCATAATTCTCTCTAGTTCCATCCATGTTGTCGCAAATGGCAGGATTTCCTTCTTTCTTTCTGCTGCATAGTATTCCATTGTCTAAACGCACCAAACTTTTTAAATCCATTCATCTACAGATGGACACTTAAATTTTTACAGCACTTGGCTATTGTAAACAGTGCTGCTATGAACATAGGGGTGCATAAGTTCTTTTGCATTGGGGTTTCAGGATTATTCAGGTGTAATCCTAGCAGTGGAATCACTGGTTCAAAAGGCAGTTCCATTTTTAGTGTTTTGAGGTAATTCCATACTGTTTTTCATAGTGGCTGCACCAGTCTGCATTCCCACCAAAAGTTCACTAGGGTTCCTGTTTCTCCACATTTTTGGCAGCACTTGTTGTTTGTTGATTTGTTGATAATGGTCATTCTGACAGGCGTAAAGTGGTATCTCATTGTGGTTTTTTATTTGCATCTCTCTGATGGCTAGTGATGTTGAGCATTCTTTCATGTGTCTATGGACCCTCTGTGTATCTTCCTTAGAGAAGTGTTTGTTCAGGTCTTTTGCGCATTTTTTAATTGGGCTGTCTGTATTCTTGGCGTTGCGATGTGTAAGTTCTTTACATATTTTGTAGATCAATCCCTTGTCTGAGGAATCATCGGCAAATATTTTTTCCCATGTGGTTGGTTTCCTTTTCATTTTGCTAATGTTTTCTTTTACTGAGCAGAAACTCTTTAGTTTGATGTAGTCCTGTTTGCTTATTCTTTCCTTTATTTCCCTTGCCTTAGGAGATGTATTGGTGAATATATTGCTCCATAGAATATCTGAAATTTTCCTACCTATGTTTTCCTCTAGGACTTTTATGGTGTCACAGCTTACATTTAATTCTTCGATCAATATTGAACTCATTCTGGTGTGTGATGTAAGTTGGTGATCTAGTTTCATTTTTCTGCATGTCCCTGTCCAGTTCTCCCAGCACCATTTGTTGAAGAGGATCTTCTCACTCCATTTTATACTCCATCCCCCTTTGTCAAATATTAGTTGACCAGATAGTCCTGGGTTTATTTCTGGGCTCTCTATTCTGTTCCATTGATCTATATGTCTGTTCTTATGGCAGTACCAGACTGTCTTGATCACAGTGGCTTTGTAGTATAGTTTGATGTCTGGTATTGTGATTCCTCCTGCTGTGTCCTTCTGTCTCAAGATTGCTTTGGCTATTTGGGGTTCTTTTGGTTCCATATAAATTTTTGAAGTATTTGTTCTAGGTCTGTGAAATATGTCACTGGTATTTTAATAGGGATTGTGTTGAATCTGTAAATTGGATTTGGGTAGTATGGACATTTTAATGATGTTCATTCTTCCCATCCAAGAACATGGTATTTGCTTCCATTTATTTGTATCTTCCTTAATTTCTTTCCTCAGTGTTATGTAGTTTTCCGAGTACAGGTCTTTTATCTTTTTGGTTAAATTTATTCCTAGGTACTTTATTTTTCTTGTTGCTATAGTAAATGGGAATTATTTTTTATTTTCTATCTCTGATATTTTATTGTTGGCATACAGAAATGCCTTAGATTTCTGTATATTTACTTTGTACCCTGCTATTTTGCCAAATTTGCCTATTATGTCAAGTGTTTTTTTAGTGGAGTCAATAGGGTTTTCTATGTATACTACCATGTCATCTTCAAATAATGACAGTTTTACTTCCTCTTTCCCAGTTTGGACGCTTTTTATTTCTTTTTCTTGTCTGATTGCTGTGGCTAGAACTTCCAAGACTATGTTGAATAGGAGTGGAGAGATTGGACAGCCTTGTCTTGTTCCTGACCTCAGGGGGAATGCTTTCAGTTTTTGTCCATTGAGTATGATGTTGGCTTCAGGTTTCTGATATACAGCCTTAATTATGTTGAGGTATGCTCCCTCTATTCCCATTTTGCTGAGTGTTTTCATCATAAATGGGTGTTGTATTTTATCAAATGCTTTTTCCGCATCTATTGAAATGATCATGTGATTTTTATCTTTCATTTTGTTTAGGTGGTGTATTATATTTATTGATTTGTGAATATTAAACCATCCTTGCATCCCTGGGATGAATCCTACTTGATTGTAGTGTATGATCTTTTTAATGTGTTGTCGGATCCTGTTTGCCAATATTTTGTTGAGGATTTTAGCATCTATGTTCATCAGTGATATTGGCCTGTAGTTTTCTTTCTTTGTTGTGTCTTGACATGGTTTTGAAATTTGGGTAATACTGGCTTTATAGAAAGAGTTTGGGATTTTTCCCTCTTCTGGGATTTTTTGGAATAGTTTGAGGAGGGTAGGAGTTAGTTCTTCCCTAAATGTTTTGTAAAATTCTTTTGAGAAGCCATCCAGTCCAGGCCTTTGGTGTGCCAGAAGATTTTTTATTACTGTTTCAATTTCCTTCTTTGTTATTGGTCTATCGAGACTTTCTACTTCTTCTTGATTCAGTTTTGGAAGATTATATGTTTCTAGAAATTTGTCCATTTCATCTAGGTTGTCAAATTTCTTGCCATACAGTTGTTTGTAGTAATTTCTTACAATGCTTTGTATTTCTGTGATATCAGTCGTGACTTCTCTTCTTTCATTTCTGATTTTATTTATTTGGGTCCTCTCCCTTTTTTTCTTGATGAGCCTGGCTAAAGGCTTGTCAATTTTGTTTATTTTTTCAAAGAACCAGCTCCTACTTTTGTTAATCTTTTGAATTGTTTGTTTAGTCTCTATGTCATTTAATTCTGCTCTGATCTTAATGATTTCCTTCCTTCTACTCGTCCTGGGCTTTGTTTGTTGTTGTTTTTCTAGCTCTTGTAGCTGCAGGGTTAGATTTTTTATTTGAGATTCTTCTATCCTTTTCGGATATGCCTGCATTGCTATAAACTTTCCTCTCAGGACTACTTTTGTTGTGTCCCATAGGTTTGGGGCTGTTGTGTGTTATCATTAGTTTCTAGAAACTTCTTGACTTCTTCCTTGATGTCGTTGTTAACCCATTCATTATTTAATATCATGTTTTTCATTCTCCATGAGTTTGGAGGTCTCTTATTTTTTTCCCTGAGGTTGATTTCTAGTTTCAAGGCATTGTGGTCTGAAAAGATGCTTGATAAGATTTCAATTTTCTTGAATTTGTTGAGTCTTGTTTTGTGTCATATCATGTGGTCTATCTTTGAAAATATCCCATGTGCATTTGAAAAGAATGTATATTTGGCTTCTTTGGGGTGAAAAGTTCTATATATATCAAGTAAGTCCATTTGATCTAGAGTGTTGTTCAATGCCTCAATATCCTGGTGTTTCTTTGCTTCGAAGATCTCTCTATTGTTGATAATGGAGTGTTAAAACCCTTACTATGAGTGTGTTGCTGCTGATATCCTTCTTGTGGTCTTCTAGTATTTTCCTTATATTATTTGGGCACTCCTATGTTGGGTGTATATATGTTTACCAGGGATGCATCTTCTTGATGGATTGTTCCCTTAAGTATTATGAAATGCCTTTCTTTCTCTCTTTTTATGGTCCTTGCTGTGAAATCCATTTTGTTTGATATAAGTATTGCTACCACAGCTTTTTTCTCATGTCCATTTGCTCAGAATACTTTTTTCTATCCCTTCACTTTCAGTCTGTGTAAATCTTTTGTTTTGAGGTGTGTCTCTTGTAGATAGCATATATGTGGATCACGTTTTTGTATCCATTTCACTACTCTATGTCTTTTAATTGGAGCATTTAATTCATTTACATTTAAGGCTATTATTGACAGGTATTTATTCATTTCCCTTTGTACCTGTGTTTCACTCCCTCTCTCTCTCTCTCTCTCTCTCTCTCTCTCTCTCTCTCTCTCTCTCTCTCTCACTTTTTTTTTTTTCTTAAAACATTCCCTTTAGCATCTCTTGCAATGCTGGTTTGGCAGAGCTGTATTCTTTTATTCTTCCTTTGTCTGGGAAACTCCTTATTTCACCTTCTATTTTGAATGAGAGCCTTGCTGGGTAGAGTAGTCTTGGTTGTAGGCCTTTGTTTTTCATTGCTTGAAATACTATTTGCCATTCCTTTCTGGCTTGTAATGTTTCTGTTGAGAAATCCATTGATAGCCTTATCTGAGCTCCCTTGTATGTTATTTGTTGTTTTTCTCTTGCTGCTTTTAGGATTCTCACTTTGTCTTTGAATGTTGCCATTTTAATTATGATGTGCCTTGGAGTGGGACTTTTTGGGTTCATCTTCATTGGGACCTTCTGTGCTTCGTGGACTTGCATGACTTTTTCTCTCATCAGGTTAGGAAAATTTTCTGTCATTACTTTTTCTATTAGGTTTTCTAGCCCTTGTTCCTCCTCTTCTCCTTCTTGTACCCCTATGATTCTAATGTTGTTTAGGCTTATGTTGTCCTCAGTTCTCTTAAACCCTCTTCATTTTTTTCTATATTTTTTTCATTTTGTTGTATTGTCTGGGAATTTTTTTCTACATTGTCCTCTACTTCACTGATCCAATCCTCTGTTTCATTTAGCCTGCTTTTGATTAATACTACTATGTTCTTCAGTTCCAAAATTGTATTCTTCACCTCTTCCTGGTTCTTATTAATAGTTTTTATGTCCTTTTTATGCTGTTGTAGTTCTCTGTAAGTTCCTTGTATTTTCCCTACAATTCTTTGTAATTCCCCTGAGTTTGTCATAGTTTTCTTTGCAATTGTCAAGTACATTGAGCTTCTTTATTATCATTCTTTTGAATTCCATGGCTTATGTCTATTCCATCTATCTCTCTTTCTGGGGATTCCTCTTTTCCTTTCATTGTGAGGTTGTTTCTGTGTCTTCCCATGTTGTTCTTCTGGTTTGCTTTTGTTTATTGGATTTATCTGCTTTGATTTTCTGCCTTTGGGGTATGAGATTCTTTATAGGAGACTTGGGGTATTCAGTGGTGCAGTCTCTTTGATCTCCTGAGCCTGATGCTCTTGGGATGCCCTTTATACTGTTTGTTTATGCTGTCTGGTTGTATTTCAGTTACTCTTTGGTGGATCCTTCCCTCTGGCTCGTTAACTGAGGGTCACTCTGCCCATCTTGTCTTGAGTTCTTTTGTGGAGATGCTATTAACACATAAACATACAACCCAGGCAAGAAACTCACCCCCTCAAAAATATCCCCCACCCACAATCCCACTATCGGCAGCAAATGAGCCAGTATTAATATAAATGTAGAGAAGCTGAGACTATTATACTATAGGAGAAACATATAAGAGTTGTTTTAAATAAAAGAAAGATAATTTTTGAGAGGGAAGATGATAGAATAATAATAGTAGTAAGTAAGGTCAAGGCTATGCAAGACAGTAAGTAGTATTTACATTGTATATTTTAAAAGAGAGGGAAGAATGCAGAATAAAGTGAGAAAGTGGAAGTGTATAGTATTAGGTTTATATAGCACTTTCATGCTATATTATATGAAAGAGAGGCTAAACAAAACAGACAAACAAACAAAAATTAAAGAAGGATAAGATGGAGAGAAGGTAGGAAACAGATTAAAGAAAAAGTTTTATAAAAAGAAAAAAGGGAAGAAGAAAGAAAAAGAAAGAGTTTTTACTCAGTTCAATCTTTGGGTGCAGTCTTCTTTTTCTTGATCCACCCCTGGTCAAAATTCCATGGGTTTCAAATCTTTTCTAGCTGGCTGGCTGTGAGGAGATCTGGCAGGCTTCTGTGGCTGCTTTTCTCTCACTTGTGGGCCTGCTGCAGCTTTCTGCTGTGAGCCACACTGAGTTGGGTCTCCCCACTTGCCCTGTAGCACCCTCCAGCAATCCTCAGGCGTCTCTAGCAACATTGTTCTGCTAGCAAGCCAGTGCGCATGTCCCTAGACCCTGCCCAGCCTTGGGTCCTGTCTTTGGTCCTCCTCCCAAGAAGTTTCTGTGCTCCCAGCCACAGCACCAGGCTGCACCTGTCCCTGGCTGGCAGAATCTCACTGCTTGCCTGTGCGCACTGCTTGCCTGCCTGGGGTCCCCACTGAGTCTGTGTTTCTGCCACAGCTCTCCTGTATGTCTCCTGTATGGGTCCCTCTCCCCGGCTCAGTTCTGCTTTTTTTTTTTTTTTTTTTTTTTTAGTGGTGCTGTGAAGTGCGTGCCCAGGGTGCAGGGTTGCCAGCCCAGATCTGCCAGCCCAGGGGGTCCCCATCTAGACTCAGGTCATACAGCTTTCCACAGTCCAGGCCATTCACTGTCTTCCCACACCTCCAGCTATTTCTTAAAAACCTTCCCATTGTCTCCCTCCGGGATTCCACTGGTCCCAGCACCTACGGCAAGCGGCAGTTTCCAAGCAGATCCCAGCTAATGAGCCGGTCTGCAGCTGTTCCTTTGGGGTATGGTGCAGCAGCGGCGCAGGGCTGGGCGGCCCAGTGCCTGGGTTAGGGGGGCCAAGCGACTGCTTTTGAGAGTGTGGGCCAGCTTTCTGCCCTCTTCCACTCTGCTCCTATACTCCCTTCCCTGTTCGCGCTATCTGAAATCTGCACTCACTCCTCTCCGTGTTTGTACCCCAAGCCTTTCCACAATGGGAGCAAACAGACAACACTGCTACTTAATCCACAGCCATCTTCAGAATCAGGAATCCATTTTAAATCTCTGTAAAGGAAGCACCGGCAAGGAAGCAGGGCATGTTGTCACGATTTTATACAAATTTCTATAGTAACTAATTTGCAAACTCTTGGTTCATGGAAAATAATCCTAAATCAATTATAAGTTGAAATTGAGAAAAACATGGCACTTGAAGCAAACTGTTTCTCCTGTTCCACAGGATGTAATTGGCCTGTACAAATTAACTTATGTATAAGGAGGTTCAAATTTTCATTACTCAGAAATAACGTAATTGGGGATATTGTAATTGGGGATCACATTTATAAAAGGCAAAAGTACCCATTTTATGTGTTCATTGATCACCACTAATCTTGGTTATAATACATTCAAATTCCTACTCTGCGTGGTGACAAACATGCTATGATAGCATACACTCCTGTTAGCTTGAAATGGAAATATGTATGAATAAGTCTGTTCATATAATGTCGGGAATTTTTAAAGCATACTACTATCACAAACTCAACACAAGGAATAAAATATTTTTTCATTTAAATATTGCATAATTTTTACAAAGTTATGCATTTTAACAATTTTTTGTTGTGATTGCTTTTTTAAGAGTAAAAAGCCTCAGCAGCTTTTATTCCAGCTGAGTATTAATCCCAGCATCCTCTTCATTTAGTAAAGCATTGGCCACTAGAGGGAAGACTTGGACAAGCCATTTAATATGCTTCAATTTGCTTTTACATTTTGAATTTGAGAAATATCATGCTGTTGAAGCCAACAGTGTATTTTCTTTAAAAGTAAATATCAAACAAGCAAAAACTTTCTTTGACTTCAAATTTCAACATCTCTTGTTTTTTTATGAGCTACCAAGTACCAATCTTATTTTTGTTTTCAACCACAATAAAATTAAATTTACAATAGCTATAGTAAGTTTTCAGTTTGTTGTTATATAGGATTAGCAATGTTTATCAGCACTGAGCTTATGTTTCTCATTATGTACACTAAAAATCTAATTATGTAACTAATCTCATCTAATTCTTACAACATACCTATGAATAAAGTGTTATCATCCCCATCCGTAAGATGAAGAAGTTAGATATTTCAAAAAAAATCATAAGTTATGAGGCAAATAGGAATTCAGACCCAGTTTTGTATAATTCAAAAAGTTGTGTATGATATGACTTCTCATTTTTCTGTTTTAATTATGAAATGTAAAATACATGCAGAGAAGCCGATATTATACAAATGTACAACTTAAACATAATTGGATAGCAAATATGTATTTCACCACTGCCTTGTTCAAAAAAGTAGACATTTTTAGCTCCTGCAGAAGCACCAGATGACCTGCTCACTCTTCACAATCCCTTCCCCTTGAAAGGTAATTATCATCTTCATTTTTGTAGTCATTTCTTTTATTTAGAACTTTTGTAAGATTTACATAAACCTATTTATAACATATAGACTTATATAGGGCTTTCTCCTTTTAGTCAATATTATACTAGTAATGTTTATTTATAATGTATATAGTTCTTTAATTTTTATTGCTACATGAAATGAAATGCTCTATGTAATATACCATAATTTTATTATCTATTCTAATATTTGTGGGCATGTGGATTGTTTCCAGTTTTGGATTATTATGAACAATGCCATTACAAAAAAGTTTATACATCTATTTTTATGCCATATAAAAAATGCCTTTAAGATGTATAACTGAGAGTCAAATTGCTAGGTCATAGAGTCTATATGAATATCTTCAACTTTACTGGAAGTAATTCAAATGTCTATTGCAGGGAATGAAAATAGAAATATGGTATAGCATGGGTGAATCTCAAAATTTTATGCTGAATAAAAGAAACCTAACATAAAGAGGGTACACTGTGTAACTCCATCTCTATAAATGCTAAAATTGAAAACTAACTTAGAGTAATAGAATGCAGACCAGTTGTTGTCTGAGGCCCAGAACAGGAGCTGAAATTAAGATAATGAGTTACAAGGGCACTATGAAGCTTAGCGTGGGAGGGGTGATAAAAATGTCTGTTACTTTGATTGTCAAGATGGTTTTACAGATGTATTCATATGTCAAAACTCATTCAGTATTATACCTTAAATATGTGCAGTGTGTGATGATATGTCAGTTAAATCTCAAAAAGAGATTTAAAAGAATCTATTTTAATTGGGATATTTTTTACTACTAATGATTAGAACATTTTGTCTCTGTTACTGGAATTTGAATTGACTCTGCCATTTAAATTTCCTTTTTTTATAGAGTGCCTTCTTGAATCTTTTGTCCATTTTCTTCTTCTTTGTTTTATTTTTTTATTTTAGTTCTCAGGGTTTTTTTTTGCTTGTTTGTCTTTATTGAGTTTATTGGGGTGATACTAGTTAACAAAATCATACAAGTTTCAGGTGCACAATTCCACAACACACCGTCTGTGCAGTGTATTATGTGCTTACCACCTCAATTCAAGTCCTGTCCATCACCATTTATACTCTCTTTATCCTCCTTCACCTCCCCCTTCTTGCCTTTCCCCGGCAATAACCATAATATTATCCATGTCCCTGAGTTTTTTCTCTCTCTCTTTTTCTTTCTATTTTGCTCAAACCCTACACCCACCTCTGACCTAATCCTTCCCTGCCCCTTGCCAACAGCTGTCATAACTTATTTTTTCTCTAGACCTGTAAGTGATGGGCCCACCGTACTTCTCAGCAACAGGTAAGTACTTAAAGTCAGTCCTTGTTTAGATACATGAGATGAGTTACTATCAACTCCATTGTTTTTTTACCAGTTAGTAAATCAAATTCAGAAGGGGTATGCTACTGTAGTACCAAGTTGGACACAATTGAATCTGAAAAAATAAGAGAAAATTTCTTTTGGAAGGTGAGTTGTGTGATTGCATCATCATTCTTCTCCTTATCCATACAACCACACACCAAGAAACTCCCCAGTGGTTCTCCTACTTTATATTTACCTAAGCAAGCCAGCCAGTCCTTCCTATCCTTATTGTCACCAGTTTCCATTAACAGATATCTTAATTGTCATGTTCTCAATCAAACTGTTACTAATATGAATAATATGGAATTTGTTAAGTCTATATGATGTAATGTCTCTTAGCACATTTTTGTACATAGGCAACAGTAGAATGTATACTTTGATTTGATAAAATATAAACTATGATTGCAGAGGCAAATTTAATGGTAGGCACACTGGGGTTGCACCCTGGCGGTGCACACTGGGCCATGACTTCTGAAGGGCCCCACAATACCATGTATTTTTATTTTCCCTGTCTCTTTTTTTCAAGAGGCCCAATATTTTCTTCTGTGCCCAGGGCCTCAACTGACCTTAATCTATCTCTGACTATGAGACAGTTATTCACATTGTGTTGTTCCAGATCTCTATATTGTCCTCAGCCATTGCTACATCCATAAGACAAGCAAAATCAAAGTATAATACGTGTTTATCCTGGTCAGAACCCATCTGAAGCCACTTGGGGCTTGCATTAAGGGTCCTACATAGTCTAGCTGCCATTCCTTGACCTCAGGGAATATTACTCAAAATCATCTTTTGGAAATTATTTTCCTATTAGCAACCTGGAAAGTGTATGACCACATCGGCAATTTCCATAGAGAAGTATGTCATGGTTATGGCTTCAGTAACAATATCTCTGTTTATTTCATGTACTTAAGTAGATACATCAAAGGAATGCACCAGTATCAGCCTTTGCATTCTAATCCCTTATGAGCCAGATGCCTGATTTCATCTGGTGGTCATTGACTTAGCCAATTTTAATTCTTCCACAGAATTCCCACACATTTCCATGATTTAATTCTCTTCACAGTGGTATTCTTAATTGTCCAATCATGTAGCTCCCATCTGCAATAAATGCAAGGTCATTGACCACAGCCATAAGTCTATAAACATATGAGCATTACTCTAGATAAGAATTCAAATTTTCCTGCCTTATCAGACATACTGCCTTTAAATCAGTCTCTTGTGTAAACTGAACCTTTCCTTCTTCAACCAAGATTTTACCATCATCATGATGAAAGACATCCACATGACTCTCAATTAGGGGACTATCATCAATAAAACAGGAAACTCATGTTACTTTAGTAGGATGAGAATCATAGGTGCAGGTTTTCAACACTAGAAACTAACAATTCTTCTATCGGTTCTTCCATCGGTCTCAAAGACAGGGCTGCAAACTGTTCACACATACAACGTACTGTCCCAGAGCCACCTTTAGTTACTCTTTCATTTCCAGGTTGTCCATCATTGGAATTGATCCCCAATGATTGAAATAACTCTCTGATGTTGTGCATAACATAATAGGTATTTTAGGTCTCAGATTTACTTGCTCTCCTTCAATGATGGGAGCTTACTCCACCAAAGCACAATTTCAAGACAAAATGGTCAATTGGAGTGATCACAGCTAGCTATTGCTGTCAAGAAACTTGCAAGTACAAATGCCCAGTAGTCACCATGTGGGAGCAGTTATACACTTCTTCCAGAGAATTCAGTCTGCATAGTAGATATTTCCAAAATTATTTGTTCTTCTGCATTATATGGCCTTGATTTGGCTATGTGAGCTATAGCTCTTTCTTTGTAAATCTCTCAAAGACTCTTTTGTTCCAGATCCCTCTCAAATCCAGAGTTCTTTTTGGTCATTTGGTATATAAAGGCTAATAATACCTTGGGTGCAATATATATTTATACCCACCAAAATCCAAATAGCCCTACAAACCATTGAGCCTCTTTCTAATTAGTAAAGCCTGGCAATAATACTGTATATATGTGTAAAGACATTCCATGTATTCTGTAATTCTCAGGAAGATATAATTCCAGCCCAAGTTTTTTCCTGAAAATTGAACTAAATGAGTTATCACTGTTCTCATTTCTTACTTGGCTTTATTTTTTGATACATAAGTTATCATGATAGCATCACTGCAAAAAATCAACTTACTTTTGATAATGATCAAGTAAAAATCTTGCCTTATTAGGTTACGATAGTATACTAGGACCTATAAGCACGTTTAAGGGAGAATGGGGAATGTATACTGTTGTTGTTCCCATGAGAAAGTAAACTAAGTCTGACTTTCTTTTGACATGGAAAGGAAAACAAATCAGAAGGAAGCAATTGTATAACTTGTAATGTGGTACCATATATATAATAGATAGATGTATACATACATTCTTGGTTCCAATTCTCTACTCCTTTCTGCATTTACACACTTGCCATGACCTCATTGCAGGGGGGGGGGTGGAGTTTTTAAGCCTCTTTGTTTTGGTTTTCTCATATGACTAGCTTTGGCCAGTGGTAAGTGGACAGAAGTGATGATGTGTTAGTCATAGGCTTAGGCTTTAAGGGACCTTGCATTGTTCCCCTTATCTTCCTGCAGTTCTGCCATGCAACAAGAGCTCCCCCACAACCACATTACTGTTTCTTCAGTCTGGGACTCAGAATGCACATACATATGATGGAACAGCCTCTGCCAAACAAGTCTAACAACCATAGCCTGAAGCAGAGCCACTCAGCTAAGCCCATCCTTGGATAGCCAACCAGCTGCCAACCCTTAGACACAGATGATAAATAACACAGTGGAACAATTTTTAAAATGCTTCCTGTTGAGTTTGATTTTTCAGCTGTTTTAACTTAAATAGGCATGCTGATTTCAAAACTACAGTTAGTTTTCTTCTATCATATCAAGTTGTTTTCTGTACAACTTATCTTAATGTGACCACTCTAGGCTGGATTGAGCCTGGATCGAGAGAAGCACTAGTGCTCTCCTATTGGCTGAGAGCAAACCTCCCTCAAGTGGGGAGGGGTGGGAAATGATCTTAGAGACCAGCGACAGGTTCATACCTGTCTAGGCTATTCAGTTACACATGAGACAGTGTGGTGAGAGGCTGTGTGCTGCTCTATATAGTGAATCGTATTCCAAAGTGTAGTCCAAGTTCTTGTCTGTATAGAAGAAGTTAGCAGAATTTATTTTTTTGTTTACATATGTACTTATTTCCTTTCCTTCAGATCATGTCTGCCTCTGCTATTTCTTGTTGTAAGTGCCTAAACAACCCTGATTTGTTTTGTTATATCAGTGGCAGTTTCACCATTCCCAGTCAAAGGACAAACATCAGTACATTTGTCAGGCAAGCATATTTTGCATATTTTAAAGTAAAACTTGGTGATCAAGATAAGTCTTGGGCCCCTCACAAGCTGTGCAAGCAGTATGTCAAGAGTTTATGGATGTGGACAAAGGGAAAATGTGACAAATTGCCATTTGTTATACCTATGGTTTGGCAAGAGCCCAGAGATCATTCAAGTGACTATTACTTTTGTATAGTAAAAACATCTGGATATAACAAGAAAAATAAATGTATTTTTGTATAGTAAAAACATCTGGATATAACAAGAAAAATAAATGTAAAATAGAGTATCCTAGTCTACCATCAATTATACACCCAGGGCTTCATTCAGCTGAAATCCCATTGCTAGTTTTCATAGAACTACCTTCTTTTGAAAAACAGGAGTATGGTGAAGAACTAAGTGACAGAAATGATGAAGATTTTGAAATTGAAGATGACTCTGTTCATAAGGGATTTGATCAGCATGAATTGAATGATTTGGCACAAGATTTGGGACTACCCAAAAAGGCTTCAGAACTCCTAGCATCAAGACTGCCCAAGAAAAACTTGCTTGAAAAAGGAGCAAAGGTATCCTTTTGACCAAGAGGAAGTGCATTTCTGCAGTACTTTCAAAGTGATGATGTCTTTGTGTATTGTCATAACACACATGGTTTAATGGAGGAATTGGAAATTCCAATCTGTAATGCAACTGAATGGTGACTGTTCATCAATAGCTCAAAGCAGAGCTCGAAGTGTGTTTTCCTCCACAATGGCCATTTATTTGGTGCAGTCCCAGTTGGTCATTCAGTTTGTTTTCATGAAGAATATGAAGACATAAAGAGAGTCATTGATCTGTTGCAATATCAGAAGCACAATTGGATCATTTGTGTTGACCTTAAAATGATCTGCTTCCTTCTTGGTCAGCAACACAGATATACCAAGTATCCCTGTTTTCTGTGTATGTGGGACAGCAGAGCTCGTGAGAAGCATTGGGTGGAATCAAATTGGCCTCCAAGATCTGACCTCAAACCTGGCGATCCAAACATTCTATGTGAGGCACTTGTTGACAGAAAGAGCATTATATTCCCACTTCTGGGTCTCATGAAGCAATTTGTTAAAGCTTTGCCAACTGAAGGAGACTGTTTCAAGTATCTCATTTTGTCATTTCCTAGCTGTCATTTGAAAAGATAAAATATCTTAATATGTATGTTTGGTGGCAGAACTTTACTACTTGTACACAATTTAACTAACAGTAACAATATTTAGCCTTTATATGAATAAAATAACTCTAAATAAACAGTATATTCAGATAATTTTTTTTATTTTCCTTTGTATGTACATTTTGTATGATTTCAGGGACAAAGGATGGGTATCCTGTACCTTAAAAAGTTGACATGATAGAGAAAAACTGGGGTCATTTTTGGATTCAGATGCCAAAAGTTAGTCAAAAACAAGTGTCAGATCTAACTCAATGAAAATTGTGTTCCCCACTGTGATTCTTGTTTAAGCCATGGTATTTTGGAGTAGTTGCCTAGGCAGCAAGAGTTAACCAAATATCAGGTCCTAATGGATCAAATTTCTTATATCATTTAAAATGTCGAATTGAGTAACTAATTTGAACTTGAGGGTTTAAGTTAAAATTTTACTAAAATTATGTCATATATTTTGAAACAGAATAACTTTAGGTTTACTATGATTTTGAAGTCAATATATTAAATCTGTAAGAGTCACTTAGTACTCATGAAGATTTAATAAAGCAATTAAACCAATAAAATAAAAAATTAAATTGTTTAATTTCTGGTTAGTTTTTAAAATTTGAAAAAGTTTAATTCATTACATTTTTGAATAGTATGAAATATGTTTCAAAGGCTTTTAAAATATTTTTCAACACATATTAAAGCTAAACATATATGTACTCTGTGACACAACAATTTGTCTTAGATATATACCCAACAGAAATATTTCTCTGCATTCTCCAAAGGGCGTGTACTGGAATGTTTATAGTGGCACTATTTGTAATAGCTCCAATCTGGAAACTACCTAAATGTTCATCAATGCTAGTTTAGATGAGAATAAATTATCTTTATCAATGTGCAGAAATATGAATCAAATACAGTATCACATGAAAATCAGACCCCAAAGAATAAATAGTGAATAGAAGGGGTAAAAAACAATCAAGAGTAATCTATGAAATTACAAGTCAGAATAGGGAATATTCTAGGTAGTAGCTAGACTGTGACATAAAAGGTACTTTCAGGGTGCTGATAATGTTCTGTTTCTCACTCATGTTCTAGTTTCACTCCTTTGAGAGAATGGTGAACTATGTCCACTCCAGACTTAGTCAATCTAGCAAACCAGTTTATCTGTACCAAGATAATTCAAATGAAAGAAAAAGCACTACGGTTCCTAATATTCAACTTCAACAGACAGGAGCCTAAAACAAAACCCACCAGCACCTGAAGCTTGTTCAATCAAGAGGAAGGAGGATCTTTCCCAATCCGCCATCTGTGGTGGACTCGCTGCCAAGATGCAGATTTTCATGAAAACCCTTACGGAAAAGACTATCACTCTCGAGGCTGAACTCTTGGATATAGTAGAAAATGTCAAGGCCAAGATCCAGGATAAGGAAGGAATTCCTCCTGATCAGCAAAGACTGATTTTTGCTGGCAAGCAACTGGAAGATGGGTGTACTTTGTCTGACTACAACATTCAAAAGGAGTCCACTCTTCATCTTGTATTGAGACTTCGTGGTGGTGCTAAGAAAAGGAGAAAGAAGTCTTACACCACTCCCAAGAAGAATAAGCATAAGAGAAAGAAGGTTAAGTTGGCTGTACTGAAATACTGCAAAGTGGATGAGAATGGTAAAATCAGTCACCTTGGTCGGGAGTGCCCTTCGGATGAATGTGGTGCTGGAGTTTTTATGGCCAGCCACTTTGACAGGCATTATTGTGGCAAATGTTGTCTGACCTATTGCTTCAACAAACCAGAAGACAAGTAATTGTATATGGGTTAATAAAAGACATGAACTAACAAAAAAAAAAAAAGAGGAAGAAGGAAGGTCCCCTCCCAGTTTCCCTCCATAATGACCAGCTGCCCATCCTCTTTCCCCAGCAACAGAAATCAGCCACTACTGGCCAGCAATAAGAGACCACCACAACCTCTACCCAATTCTCTCCTGAAACCCAATAAAAGCTGACCTCTCTTTTGTCTCCTCAGACTTGTCTGTGGTTTGTTATAGTTTGCATATTTTCAGCTAGTCTCAAATAAACTCAGTTGCTTGCATAATCTCTGTTGTTTAATTTTTAATTTAGAGGGGAACTAGCTTTTGAATCCATGGATTTAACCATCTCTGATGCCAGTTCAATTCAATCCCAGCCTTGTCTGTGGTTTAAGTACTGGATTCAATATTATACTTCTCTTTTTTAACTTTTTATTTATGTAGTTCAGGTTGAGTTTTGTTACTTATAACTAAAATAGTTATAATTGACAAAGTAATCAAACTATAGTTTCTTTCAGTTTTAGTCTTATGGAACTCATTAATATTAATAGCCACAACCTGCAAGAGGGGTATGGATATTAAACAAAAAATGGCTTTAGGTTAAAGAATAAAACATTAATTAAGGACCCAAAGAGAACCAAACCAGGTACTTTAGAAATAAAATAAGAAGGCAAAATTAGGGAGACAAGGATAAAGATTAAAAAATTCTGACAAGTCATATTAAACTTTTTCCAAAATTGCACACACACACACACACACACACAAAAGTGAGCCAGGTTTTATATGAAGAAACTTTAATTTTTCAGATGTATGGAACATACATCCAAAACATTATGACTGTTTTTTACAATCTTTAAATCCTGATGTTCCAAACTATTTACAATTATTATAATATTTTGTGCATCTTCATCCTAGCCATAAGTAAAATACATCCCTTCAGTTTCAGCTACTTCTCTTTTTCCCGTGTGTTCTCATTTCTCAATGTTTACTCTTCTCTGACGAGATATAAATTATTAATGGTGAGGGGTTCACATATTTACTTTTCCTTTTGCACATTTGGTAAGTGCTTTCCTCTGATATCTGAGAAAAGAAACAAATCATTCTTAATGGATAATTTAAGGAAAAACAATAACCAGAAAGAAGAGGAACATTGGGCTACTGGAGGTCTATGCCATCCTTGAATTTGCGAATGCATGCACCACGAGGAAAGAAGAAATGGAGGAACGAAAATAGCAGTCAGGACAGCAAACTTAGCAGTTGGAGAGTTTCCCAGTAGTTTGTAAATGAGAGAACTAGAGAGGCTATGACATTCTAATTTGATTTTCCAGGAACTAAAACAAGATTTGAGTATAAACTGAAACTCCTATCTGATCTTTGATCGGAACAGTACAGTGTGTATTGTGCACAGGTTGGTAACAGAGAATACACATAATGCTAAAATCTGAGGCATGTATATGAAAGGCACATACCTCTACATAGCAACAGCCTCACTGCATTGAGAGGGACTCAAAGAAGGAAGAATTTTCAAGACAATCAAGTCAGAAAGACAGAAGCATAAGGTCTCAAGGAAGGGCCAAAGAATTGAAGATCATATCTTATCAGGAACAATACTGATCCAATCAACTTCTAGGTCTCAAGCAAAGAAACACATTTTGATAGATGAGGGCAAGGTTACAGAATGGGATGTTCAAACGATGGGAGCGATAGGGGCCAGGAAATGTGATGGGGATTGGGCCGGAACACATCCCGCCAAGGGGTTATAGTGCAGGATTACTCACAGGGTAGCAACACGCGGACACAGAGAACTGTCATGTACCCAGTAGATCCAGGCAATAAGTAGCCACAAAACTGACATCAAGTTTCTATGCCACCAATGCCTCTACTTGTTTCCTCAAGAGGCACATCCTCTAAGAAGTCCTGTGAAGCCAGCAGTATCTATCTCAGCGCAGAGAGGATCAGAACGTCCTTTATGTCAGAAAGAGCAAATCCAAGTTTTCTGTGGACTCCCTCTAGCTGAAATAAAGAAATTAAAACCCAGAAATCTCAAAAGAGTGAAAAGTACTATTTAATGTCAATATAAATTAAGAAAGCAATGACAAAGGTAGGTGTTCGACAATATTTTTCCTGCTGTGGAAAATGGATACAGAGATCTGGCCCCAAAAGTACTTTTTAAAAGAACTTCACAAGACAAGCTCTAACATCACTGCTAATTTTCATTTAGAGTGCACATAACAGATCCAATATGAATTAAAAAGGAAGGTAACTATAATAGTTCCATATAAACTACTTTGATATTGGAGCATTTTTAATATCCTTATATTAAAGTCCATAATTTCCTTCAGCTTCTTTTTGAAAGTTATTCTCAGGATGAGTCAGTGTTACTAGTTTAATGCTGATGTTCAATTCTTTTTTTAAATGTTTCAGTTACAAGTGACATTCAATATTATTTTATATTAGTTGCAGGTGTAGAGTGCTGATTTTAATTTTTGTTTAGACTAGTTTATCTGTGCAACCAAACTGCCTGGGATCAATACAGGGCTCTGTCACTTCTTAGCACTGTCAATAAATATTGGCAAATGTTTTACTCTGTGTGCTTTTGTTTTCTCAACTATAAAATATAGTAATAACAATTCCCATCTCATAAGGTTGTTATAAGTTTTGAAGAAAATCGATCACATATTCAGAGCTCAACAAATATTAGCTCCCATTACATTCTCCCAGCTTGCTTCTACCTCCATGTTCTTTTTGACTCTAATCTATTCTGCACATTCATGCCAGATTAATTTTTGTGAAGCTGAATTTGATCACACCACTACTCTTTCAACAAGTTACTATGATTCCCCACAATGCACCCAAGTAAAATCACCTCATGCAAATGTTACTTTCTCCCTTAATCTTTCCCTACAAGGATCCAGCCCTCCACTAAACTAAAGAGCTCCATGCTCCTGAAATGCTGCTTTTTCTGCATTGATATATTCACTTATGCTGTCTCCATGGAGTGAGTTTTTCCCCTTTTGTGTCTCTTCACTTCCCAAAATACTCCTCTGCCTTAAAAGCCATTTCCCATGCCACCCTAGTAATGAAATCTTCCCCCATGCCCTTTAGCATGATATTTTTTTCCTGTAGACTTTCAAAGCATTTTATTTTTAATCATTTCATGATATTTACTATATTCAATTATACCATATTCTTTTCTCAATGTGTTCTCATCTAATTCCCCTATCCCCTCATCTTCACCAATAAAATTGTAAGCTTTTTAGTACAGGGAAATTATTTTAATTATCTGTGTATCTGATTACAGACTATCACACTGGCTCAATCATTAAAAGTAATCAACAAATATTTTTTAATAGAGCCTAATTGAATCAAATTGTAATAAATGGAATTATCTTTGTCAGTGTGATGATAAATAAATGTTTAATATTTAAAACTTGGGAAATAAGTATGAATCATGCAAGTGATTGTTTCAAATATTCTTAAACTCTGTAAGTTATTATCTTTATTTTTATACACAATAATATCATATGATTATAGTGACATGCTAGAAATGTGTTTATAAGGACATCATTCATTACTTTGAGCTTCACAGGCACACATATGTATATGTCTGTAAGGTCTCCTTTCATAATCAGATCCATGCTATCCACACAAGTGAGCAAAACCAGAAGTACCACACCTATGCCAAACAGATTTGTATTGTTTTTATTATTATGGGTAGCATCAGTATCTTTTTCAGTTAATCAGCTATCAGTTAGTCATTAGACTGTCTATGAAACAATTTCAGGAATTTGGGAGAGTCCCTTACCCCCACACAAAAAAAATCCCCCCTGAACTACTCATTAGTAGCTGAAATTTTTCTGCCATAGGAAGACCCCTTCTTTGCCTCCCATGGTTAAAAATCAGTCTTTGAATGAAACCATTTGTTGTAAGAGATAACTTAATATTTATGCTTCAATATTGCTGATTTTTCTTTTTTTCCCTTTTTATTGAATATATTGGGGTAACACTGGTTAACAAAATTATACAGATTTCTGGTGCAAAATCCCATTACATTGTGGTGCAAGAAAGTAAAGAGATGCTCAAAAAGTAAGGACATGTCCAAAAGACAGTTTGACCAAAAGGGAATAACTGGAGAGACAAAATAATGACAGTATTTTATTACAACCCATGAAACAAAGTAAATAACCATGAGTTAAGTCAACCAATGGTCACTGGTGCCTATTCAACGACAGGAAGAATCCTCAGTTTGCAGTATGGTGTGGTGAAGAAGGAAACTTTATTCAGTGTAAAAGAGCTCCATTGCGATAAAGCATGGCTGTGAAAATAGCATGACTATAGAACCGCTCAGGGGCCAGGCCTCTTCTCTGGCTACACGACTCTGCTCTGCTCTGAACCTGTCTACTTTACTCTGCTCTGATGATACAGCTTCTGTGCTTCAGCTCAGCCAAGGAGATGCAGTCTTCACTCTTCAGTGGAAAGGGAAAGTGCACTCTCCAGCCATAGGGGAGCTGGCTTATATGAACAGAAGTCCCTGCCCCTAATCTCTGACTGGTCAGAAAAGAGCCATTCCGGTTGGAGCTACAGAGCTCCAATTGGATGGAGAGAGCCTCAGTCCTACTGGTTGAAGTAGAATTTGAGGAACTCCTTTATAAGGGCTGGCTCAGATGGTAGAAAAAGAGCAGACAGGCAGTTCAATATAGATGTAGAAAGTTCAGTGCAGGCCTCTCTGTGAAGTGCAGTTTGTGTGACAGGTCTCTGTATAGAAATGGCTGCTAAACTGTTCCTTAAAATTTGAGCCCAGTTACCTACCAGGAAGCCTTCTTAGTAGCCCCTCCCCAGCAAGTTTCATAGTCCACAGTGATATAACCAAATAATTTAATAAATAAATAATAAAGTACAACTCTGAATTCCAATTAATAAGTGTAGAAAAAGTGAGAGAAATAAAAACTCAACATCAGGTAAAATAATCATTTTTGTAGGAAGATCCATCAATGTATGCTAAAATTAATGACTGTAAGTTTGAGGAAAAATGGGATATTTACAGAGTCTCAAAGTCATTCGTGGATATTGGGTGCTGTCCAAAACAAACGCAAAGATATCTGATACACACAAAAAGGTTCTTGATACTTGGTTCTATCCAAAACATTCACACTTCACTAAGAAAATGTCCCTGGGCTCAAAGAACCCATAATGTTTATTTTTATTTTTGCTTTACAGGATTCACACATAAAAAATGTTATCATGTTTTATTGGTCCAGAAAGTGTGTTTTGGCTGTAGGGCCAATAATAATCCTTGTCACCTGCAAAGCCTAGCTGGGAATAGCATATGGGATTAGTATGGACCAAATGTTGCCATCAATGCTATGAAAAGGACCAAGTGTCCTGCAAGGCTGGAAGCTTTTTCCCTGCAATATTTATTAAGTTTGAAAGAAAAAATAGTAATTTAAAGTAGAGGAATATTGTGGACACCACCTTAAATACATGAATGAGGTTAACTCTACCAGGATAGACATATTGATATCATGTATTCCTAGTTGTCATGCACTGAGAAAGGCACACCACTTCTGTCTTGCCAAAAATGCATAACCTTTATCTAATCATGAGGAGACATCAGAAAAATTTAAACTGAAGGGTATTTTATAAAATAACTAACCAGAATTCTTCAAAAGTGTCACGGTCATGAAAGACAAGGAAAGAATGAGAAAGGGTCACAGACTGAAGGGGATTAAGAAAACAACTAAATACAATGTGGAATCTTCAATGGATCCTGGGACATACAAAGAAATTAGCAGAAAAACTGATAAAATTTGAATAGTGTCTGTTCTTTAGTTAATGATAAAACATCAATATTAATTTCTAGTTTTGATAATTATACTATGGTTATGGAAAATGTTAATATTAAAGGAAGGTGGGTCAAGGGTATATGAAAACTCTCTGCAGTATGTTTGCAACTTTTCTGTAAGTTTAAAATTATTGCAAAATAAAAACTTAAAAGGAAACCTTTTAACAAAGAAAATCCAAAACACAACAGCTTTGCTAGTGAATTATTTTTAAATATTAAGGAAATATATAATTTTGACTCATACTCAAAAATCAATGCCAAATGGATTACAAATCTGTATATGAAAGGTAAAACAACCACACTTTTAGAAGTAAGTTATATGAGAATATTTTCAGGCCTTTGAGTAAGCAAAACATTTTTAAGTAGGATGTAGAAGTGTTAACCATAAAATCTTTAAAAAAGTAAAAAGTATTAAAATTAAGGATTTCTTATCTAAGACACATCACTGAAAATAAAAAAAAATCCCAAAAATTTTAAAAGATTTCCAATTTGTATATTCAAGAGAGAAATCATTTACAAATCATGATAAAAAAATAGAAAAATGAGCACTTTACAAACGTCCAATAGACATATGCAAAGGTACTCAGCTTTATAACTCATCAAGAAAATGAAAATCAAAACCACAGTGAGATACCACTAACTCACCTATAAAACTGATTAAATGATAAAGACCAAGTAAATGTTGGCTAGAATGTGGCACAATGCTGAGTCTGGTTGTGGAAATAGAAATTAGTATAACCATTTTAAAAACTCATGGGCAATTTCAGCAAAAGCTGAGAATATGTGTATATTATGACCCAGAAATTCTACTCCCTATGCATTCTAACATGCATATTCATTATAGGACATGCAAAAGAATGTTCATAGCAGCCCTGGCCAGGCAGTTGGTTGGAGTCTTGTCCCATACACTAAAAGGTTGTGGGCTCAATCTCTGGTTGAAGCACATATGGGAGGCAACAGATTTCTCTCCTTTCTCTCTCTCTCTCTCCCCTCTCTCTTTCTCTGTTTCCCTCGCCCTTCTCCCTTCATCTCTCTCTAAAATCCATAAATGTCCTAGGGTGAAGGATACAAAAATAAAATGTTCATAATAGTACTGTTTGTGTTAGTTCCAAACTGAAAACTACTCAACTGTTCATTAAAAATAGAATAAATAAATATAATATGGTTTATTCACCAATGAACTACTGTACAGCAGCAAGAACAAATGAGTTGCAATATACAAATGAATCCCATAAACATAAAGTGAAAGAAACCAGATGCAAAAAGAATATATATTATATGTATACTATATGATTTATCAAAGTTCAGGCATAGTCAAAACCTACCTTTGATGTTAAAAATAAGAATAGAAACAGCCCTTGTAGGGGTACTGACTAGGAGTGAGGACAAGGGGAATATTCTGGGGACAAGTAATATTCCTGTCCTTGTCTGAATGCTGGTTACATAGGGTAGGTTCAATTTCGTAGAATTCATTGAACTATACACTTGTTAATTATATACTTTTCTGTATGTTACACTTCAATAAACTGTTTTTAAACGGGAAAAAAGAAAAGCAAACAAAAACACAAACACGATAGCATCAAATTAGTGAATATGGTATAATTAACTTAGAATTCACATGCACTGGGTCTGTTATAGAGCAGGTTCCCAAAAATTCCTCAGAGCCTGCGGTTGGGGGATGGGGGAAGGGGACAACTTTCAAGATGCCCTTGCATATCTATGGCTGGTAGCTAGTGTCTTAGTTATGCAAATGGTTTGGTTCTTCCAAGGCCCCAAGGAGATGGGAGGGGTTTTGACCACAGAGCGGTGAGGAAAGAGCATACAGGGCCTGCTCATGATTCTGTGAATGGTCCAAACCGGTTACCGCGCCCACTGCATCACAGGCCACTGGTCAGGGATTTAAAAATAAGGTGGCAGCCATTTTGGAGGGAAAACCATGTTGTTTACATAGAGTGGAAGGAACTCCATGCAGTTTGCAGAGAAAAGGGAGCCATGTGGTTTACAAGGGGGCTGGGAACTCCATGCGGTTCTGCATTAAGAGTTGGAGAGCGCCGCAACAGAGGCAAAGCCTCCCCAATCAGACTTGGATGATTGGGAGCTACTGTTAAAACTGAACTGTGTCTGGGAAGTAGGAAAATGGTATCTCTGACTTTTCTAAAACTAGCCTGGTTTGTCAGGGGGAGGCAGAACTATGTGTTTGTGGGTGTTTTAAAGGAAATAAGACTTAATGGCAGAAATCCGCCAATAATCTAAATCTGTATAACCTTTAAATAAACAACTCTTTTTCTTTTCACCAAACTCTGGTATTGAGAGTTATGCTTCTGGCAGCAGGCAATTGGGCCCCTCATAACTGAACAGCCCTTGGGTTCTATTTCAATTGAGGCAGCCCATGAGTTCTGTTACAGGTCTATGATAAGGAAAATCTAACTAGTTCTAGTTACAATTCTCATTTGGAATAAATGTTCTCCTGCCACAAAGGGGTCCTCTTGTTACACCCTTTCATTTACAACTCTACATACTTTCTAGATTCTCTTGGTGTTCTGATGCACTTTACCTATTTGTCTTTGAAGGGTTCAACAAGGTACATTTTTCTGAAATCTGTAAATCTATAGAACATAATATAAAGCATGAAGCTTCTCCACAATTACTCTAAAAATGGTCATCCAAAAAGTACTAGAATATGTTTCTGCAAAAAAACTGTGCTAGAAAATATGTCCTAATCTACCCCTTGTCATTTCTAGCCTTTGTACTTGCTCTACCTCTCAGGACTGACTTTCTCTGTTTTGAAAAGTATAAACTTTTATTAAGGAACTGAGGTTTTTTGTTTTTTTTTAATCAATTACACCCTATGTCTAACTATTCTTAAGCTCATAGTTATTTAACACCCACAGATGGTTTTATTCTGGGTGTTTTCATGTCTAAACCACTTATATAATCCACATTGTAAGACTCCTTTAATCCTTATGCTAATCCCTTATTAACTTTCTTTTAAAGTTAGAAAATCATTTCAACTATCTTGATATTTTAAACCCAATTCTGTTATCAACCCAGATTTCACAAGTCTTGTGTTATTGTAAACATACTGAATACATTATGCCTCATAACATGCCCTGCATATAGTAATAACTCAATAATATTCATTTAGTTCAATTTGGTAAAATACTATATTCAAGAACAGAGCAATGGACTCCAAATAATTTTAGAGTTAACGTACATTTTGTTATGTTGCTCACATCTATTTTATAATATTTTTCTTTCTCTCTTTTTCCCCTTTTTTCCAACTGAAATATATATATCCTATAACTATAGAATTAAGTTAGTTTTTAGATTTAACAAACCTACTTCACAAAAAGAATTAGATTATTCTGAAAGGACTTAGTTTTGACTAATTTATGATGGTACCTAATAATCATTACTTTCCTTTATAAGTTTGTTCACTCATTTATTTAATCATTCATTTACTAAACATTTATGGCATGCCTACAAGGGGCTAGACACTTTCTAGAAGATGAGGGTGGGGACTTTAAGTGTGACAAAGTTTCTACCTTTAAAAAACTTTATTTTCAGTGAAAGAAAAATGGAAAATAAGTAAACAAATAAATTATCAAGCTAATGTCACATAGCAGTATGTCCTGATAAGCTACTTAAGTAGTAGAGAGTTACAGAGAGAAAAGATACTTTAGATAAAGTGGTCAGGGAAGACCTTTGGAAAGGATCATATGAGATGAAATCTGAATTATGAGAAATTGACCATGAAAAATGGAAAAACAAAAAAATAAGAGTTTTAAAAACAAAAACACAGTGACAAAGAAAGGATCTAGGGCAGCAACAAGGATGATGAGAAGTAGAAAAACCAACGTAATGTGAAGAAAGCAGAAGCAGCAAGAAAAATGTAAGATAAGGTAGGCAAAGTTGGCAAGGACCACATCAGATGTGGACTAATCTGCCATGTCATGGAATTTGTGTTTAATTCCAAGTCCCTTGAAAGTTTTCAGTGGAAGAAAAATATGATCTGGTTGATAGATTAAAATCATTACTTTGCATGGTGGGAAGAAGATGTATTGCTGGCGAAGGTGGCAAAAATGGGTGATTATCCAAGTGAGTTATGGATTGGCTTAGTGTGGTGGTGATCAGGATAAAAATTAAAGATAGAAAGAGTATTCTGGAGGTAAAGTCAGGAGAACCTGCTAATGGATTGTATATGAGACTGAAAGAAATAGACAAACAAAGAGTAACTCCTAAATTTTTGGCTTAATCAATTGTCTATATTGAGGTATCATTTTCTGAACCAAAGAGGAAGTAAGGGAAGATCAGATTTGGCACATAGACCCAAAAGTCCCTTTTTGGATGTTCAAACTTAGATGTTAAACAACTGTGAGGCATTTTTTTCAGTTGGCTGTTAGATGTAGGAGACTTGTAGAGCTCCTTAAGGTGCCTGTCACTTCATGGTTTGTTCATTCTTTGACCTTCCCCTCCTCTCTCTCTCTCTCTCTCTCTCTCTCTCTCTCTCTCTCTCTCTCTCTCTCTCTCAGCTGATTTCTGGAAACCCATATCCCAAGTTGTATTTAGATAATGTTCAGTAATTCATTCCTATATCCCCACAGGTTAACATGCCCCCAGAGAGCCATTACTTAAAACAAAGAGTGTAATTTAAATTGTGCCTTAGGTGTTGTATATTTATTATCTCATTCCTTTCCCCAGAGAGTATAAAGTTGTTTGGAATCAGGAACTGTTTCTTGTATATTTTTGTAATACCTGACCAATGCAAATATTTATATAAAACAGATTACTTAAATAGAGATTATGTAAGCAAAATGTCATCATTCAAAAAACACCTTTTAAGCCAGCTCAAAGACCAAATCTCTGACAATTTTTAAAAATAAAACATATAACCATTGTTTGCCTGACTTAAATTGTTTTCTCTGCCATCCTGATAGGTTAAGTCAATCCTAGCAGCCAAACCAGTTTTGCAAAACAGATGGAGATTTACCTATACTGGAAGTGAACACCACTTAAATATCATTCTCACCAGATGACTTCACTTTCTGATTTAAAGAAATTTTCTAGAAATCCATGTTTTAATTTTAGTTAGAATGTGAAATAATGAGAGGTCTAGGAGATAAAAGGAAGGAGAGAAACAGATGGAAAGAGAGGAAAGAAAAGAAACAGATTACAGAGAAATACATTAGTTTGTTTACAATCTAGGTCTGCTGGGCATTAAAGTTTTTATAACGTCTCTAAGATCTGAATAAAATATTTGATTTTATAGTTTCTTCAATAGAATATAAAAGCAATATTTAGTCAATAATAAAAGCATGCTTTAATAATGACATTACCACAAACAACAAATATATCTTCTTAGCACAGAAGTGATCTGCAAAATAAATGTTGAAAGAACTATAGATAAAATTCTCTTTTCTTTCTACAAAATGGTAATGAACTCATTAATGTCTGAAATGAAAGAAAAACATTTAATATTCTACTGATCAGCTAACCATTGTTCCCTACAAGTTTTAAAAAGTGGAGATAAACAATGACAATATAAAATATATGGGGGAAGGGGGTGAAATGGGAACATCTCAATAGTATCAACAATAAAATAAAGGAAAAAAGTAAAAAATATATATGTTTAGTTTCTCCCTTACTGTAATTATTATAGTCTGATTTTCAATTCAGTGATAAATAGTATGTTGTAGAAAACAACATGGTGCATTGAAAAGAATTCTTTGCAGCTAATAGGACTTCCATTGAAATCTTCAGTTTCATTTAGTTCCAATCAGATTAATCAAATATTAATCCTCTCTTATGTCTACTGCAGCAAATCATCAAAGTTCTAGCTTTTTAAATCTCCTGAAAGTTTCCAAGAAACTTTAATAAAATATTCAGAAAATTATATTGATCAAGCTTTACTTTTTACTCTTCTAGAAAGCCAAATTTTAAAACACTTCATTTGTATTATTTATATAGTCTCTATTATCTTGTGTTAGACTCCAGTAAATCTAAACTATACCATTAAGAATCAAGAAACAGAGAACCAACAGCTGATAAAGAATAGCAGGTTTGGAGAATTGAGCAGAGAAATTGTGAAACTATTTTTCATTATTATTAATTAATCAAATCTTTATTGACCATCTCTTATGTGCCTTGTTATTGAGCTAAGCACTATGGAGAGTGGTGTACAGAACAAATAAGGGCCCTGTCCTCGCAGAGCTTTCCATGTAGTGTAATACACAGATCTTGAAAATACATTCACACAAATGTATATATATTACAGTTGATAATTATAACTACTTAAATCTCCAACTTTTTTCCATCACCCAACAGAACTTCTTTCTTTACTGTTGGCAACAAGATATTCCCAGAAGTGTAAGGTTGAATTCAGTTAGATAAAAAATTTACAAAGTTGAATAGAATGAAATTAGACTATATAAAACAATGAATAGGGAGAGAGGAGAAATGATATTGTCATAATCATTGAATTGCAGTGACGTCAGACCACATACTAGCCAGGGGCTTTGAGGCACAACATAAAAATCTGTTTCCTGGTGTCCTCTCAGATCTTTGGCACTCTAAAGATACATGCAGTGAGAATACTGCATGTGAGTATCTTCTGCTTTCAGTCTCTAAATTTATCAAATCCTAGTCACTAAGATTATTTCTGACTCACCATGCAATCTTATATCTATAATTAATGAACTACAGTCTTTGAGAACTTATTCAGGAAAACTTAGTTTTGTGTACAAGTTATATGTTCAATACTGTGTGAACATTGTTTATTCTTTTTCCAACACAATAATTTATAAAAGCATAAGATCATTTATAATTCCATTGCATAGGTATATATACTCTCCAGCTTCTTAAATCTTTGCTAATATAATATAAAATGTATTTAATTGTATTGGACACTTTATTTAAAATTTTAAAGTATCTAAAAGTTAACTTTTGTATACTCTACATTTCTTACTATTTTTTAAAATATTAACATTGTCTTTTTTCCCCTTCTGTATAAAGTAATTAACCTTGGCAAGAATCAGTCAATTCACTACCTTTCAGAATAGGTTTATTTTACTACTTGTCTTAAATCTGGAAATATTGTTCTCATGATTTCATAAATGTTTTATTTAGATTTTTTGGCTATTTTTAAAAATCACTGGTTAGATATAGAAAGAATGTACAATTAGTGAATAAATTGAGTGTGCGTGTGTGTGTGTGTGTGTATGTTAGGTTCTTTTTGTTACTCAGGCTACTTTAATTAGTGAGGACCTAATTGGTAGGATGCATAGCAAAATGAGGAAAGTAGGAATCTTAGGCACATGGTTAGTTGTCAAGGGAATTCAAGAAAAGCCAATTACTCAGACCTTAAGGATGAAGAGAGACCATAGTACTATGGGCCCTTGCAGGACCAGAAAATCTCTCAGGTGCCAGGTAGCTCTAAAAATATGGTCAACTGCTCCACCCCTTTTACAGTGGGAGTCCCTGCCTCCCATTGTAGTCTTCTACCACCAAAATGGTTGTTTCTGTGTCCATTTCACTTCTTGCTACCAATTCACCCATTTTCTCCATATTTTCCTATTCAAATCTCTGATAACAAGTGAATCTAGTTGGACCTGCTCATTGCCACCAAACTATCAACCCTTTCCTGGCCACCTTAGAGGTGTTCATCCCAATAAAATCACACGTAGCTGATAATGTTACTTGGCATGAAACATGGGCACTTTGTCATACTTGGCCAAGCCTTGGGGAGAGAAGTTTCCTTTAGAAAACAGGTAAATAACCAGTAACAGGAAACCATCTTTTACTCATGAAGCAAAACCAAGAAGAAAAAATACATTCTAATAATGGCAGAGCAAAAAGCTAGAATCTTAATAGCACGGTGGAGCTGCTAAGCTTAGAATGCTTTCCTTCCACCTTCTCATTACCGAAATGGAAAAAATTTACACCTTTTGAAATCACTGTTAACTGGACTTTCTCTATGAGGCAGAATATAAGTCCTGATACTGCCAGAATGAAACATTCTCATGAAACTGTAAAGTACAACATTTCATCTGGTACCTAACTTCAATTTACTATCTCTGATAAATTATGTTCCTTCATTATTTCATTTAAAATGAATCACTTCAGTTTCTATTTTATGCTCTGCCTATCGGTAACAATGTCCCCCAGAACACATCCCTCAGCCTTTCATTTTAAGAAATATCATCATCTGTTCCCATGGCTTCACATATATATTGAAGTCTGCCATCATTTACCAGTACAGAACTTCCAACTAAACTCCAGATTTGCATTTAGCTTAGCTGAAAACTGGAAATATAAACTTTATCTATGGTACTATAAGGCATTTAAAACTCATCATTTTCTTCCTAAATCTATTCTTCCTCTGTTCTGTAATTTGGAAAATAACATAGGCTTCCACCTAGTTTATATAAATCAATGTCATTAGTATCAAACTTTATTCCTCCTCCTTCCTTGCCTTCTAAATACCATTGCCACCAAGCTGTGGTAATATGCCCCCTAAATATTAGCTCTCTAGTCTGTCATTCACTTTCTATCTTTACTGCCTCTGTCCCTGTTAGAATCATTTGTGGGTTCCTCAAGGGCTTATTAGTAAAGGACACTTTCTGCCCACAACTAAACAAGGGTGACATCCCTTCAATACATTCTGCTTACTGCTCTGGGAGGGAGCTTTCTAAAAATGCAATCCTATGTGGTTTTCTTTGTAAAATAATTTGGTGACTCTTCATGGCTTTCAGGATGATGCAAGATTCAAGATCCAGGTGTTACCAGACTCTCGAGATTCATCTTTGACTACATTGCACCCTAAGCACCAATGATATAGTATTCCTAGCACACTATACTTTTACACATTTGTGCCTCTTTGAATGTACTCTTCCCTGTGCCTGGACTAAGCTTTCCTTCTTGTTCATTCTGATCTCCTAGACTAACTGCCAAATAACTGCAAAAATCTATTTATATGTCACCAAAGGAAATGGTGGACATATTAATGATGTTAATTTATTATCTATCTTCATTACTTATTAAAATAGTAAATAATCCCAGGAGATAAGTAATGTTATTTCCACTTTCTATGTGAGGGAAAAAGTGGTTCCAAGGAGTTAAATGATGTGTCTGCTCCGAGGTAAATAAAAAAAAAAAAAAAAAAGATTTATTCATCTTATGTTAATCAATTAGCTTCAGATTTTATAAGAAACCAAGGACAAATACATTTTTGCTTAAAACTTCCAGGTGTTATTATATTATTGTAATAATACCCAATATAGGCTTCAAATTCGCATTGTGTTTTTCACCCTTATGCAGGTACCATTGACTACTCAGTTGCCAAGAGCTTAATAATGAATATGTAGTTTTAACATATGGCTTTTAAAATTAGGAGATATTGAAAGGAGTTTAACAAATATTTGTTAAAAGGGAAGGAAGGATCAGTATTTCTCATGAAGATGATATTATGTTACAATTTACACACTGTTAGTAACACAGGAAAATTAAGCACCTGTTTTGAAGAACACAAAGTACAGAGATCAGGATCCAACAGATGTTGTTTCTATTAATGTACAAAGAGCCTGCTCATTTTCTAATGCTCTGTTCCACTGTAATGCTTTTATTTTTGATTAATTCATTGGAAATACTCCGAAATTACAATTGACCTTACATTATTTATGGCCTTAGGGAAGCTGAGATCAAATGATGCATGATGGACTTCTGAGGTCCTTTATTTTAACCCAGATATCTGATTGAGACCGCAGAGAAATTATGCATTTCGGGGAGACTGTAAGACCAAATGAATTTGTATTGGTAATTTGGTGCCTTACCAGAATAAGTGTATATTTTGGAGTTTACAAAGAGATTCCAATTTATCTTTACCTTAGAAGTTAGTAAGCTGGTTCCAGCAAACTTAACAGTTTTTCAAATATTGGAGTGCTTATATGTATAACATCCTATGAAAGAAGAAATTAAAGGTAGATTATAAGTTTTTAGATAGGTAGAAAAATAGAGATATATTATCAATAGAGGAAGAGGTTAGAGACAAAACAACTGAATGACATTAAAAACAATGTTTTGATAAAAGTAAAACAGTAATAGGTGCTGGAGTCTATTTCAGCCTGTGTCATTATAAAAGACCAATTAAACTGTTCATTTTTTTAGCTTTATTGAAGTATAATTTAACACAAAAACATTGCACACATTTAATATACGTAAACTCTTGATAAATTTGAGCATATATGAAGTTTCCTTTACATAAGATGAATAAGTTTAGAGAACTGCTACATAGCATGGTTAACTTACAGTTAACAACATGGCATTGTGCCCAGTAAAATACTGTTCATTTTTTATTACAATGTATACTGGGGTAGGAGAAACTGAGATGGATAGAAGTAACCAGCTTTACTCAGTTCTTTAAAAATGTTGGCATGGAATTCTGCATAACATTTTTTTTAATTTTAAAAAGTAATTTAGATGTGCTACTATTCCCAGTTTCTCATTTTCAATTTTATTAGTTTCTGCTTATGTTTGCTAGACTTTCAAAGAACATTGGATGGTCGATTTCCCTCAGACAAGTAATCAGTTTTGATATTTATCAGTTTTCTTCTTTCATCTATTTTTTGAGTTATCAATTTCTTTTTTGCTCTATACTTATTTAAGAGTTTTATTTTCAGTATTGTGTTCCTTTTCTGAGCATCTGGAATATTATTTTTACCTTTCCTGTAGAATTTTTCCTTTAGTCAATAGTGCTTTCAATAATTTTCTTTGTTGTTTATTTTCAAATTTCATTGGTTAAATGTGTAATTCAATTATTTTTAAATGTCATGTTTGAACAACTAAATATTTAAGTTTTTGAATTTGCTCTTGAATAGCACTTAGGATGCATTTCATGTTTTGACATAAAACAGTTTTATTTTTATTTTCTCTAAATAATATAAAGTTGCATTTGGATTTTATGTCCAATAGTAATTTAAGTGATTATATTTAATAGTTTATTTTTTAAATGTATAGAAATTTTAAAATGATTGACTTTGTTTTTGAAATATCTGGCCTTTGGGTATAATTTGAGTGTTTCATAATACTTCACAATTGTTGTTTCTATCAAGTTATCTGTATCCTTTGAACATGAAATAATTCAAGTTTATATATTCTGCTAAAATGACTCATGACTATTATTGTTATTGTGAACCATGCTTATTGATATAAAATTATCATGTTTCATAATTTGTCTTGAATTACCCTTTCTTTGGAATTTAATATTTCTTCCTTTACTTTTTATTTTTACTTGCCCTATAACTTTTCATCATCCCTTCATTTTTTTAACCACCTATGTCACTACTTTAGATGTACCTTTTATAAGCAGGATATTGTTGAAATCTACTTTTTAAATAAATATGAAAATGTTGCTATGCAACAGGGGGGATTAACCTATTTGTGTTGATCTTCATAACTGATACAACTGTTCTGTTATTTCATACTTTCCCTCTTTAAAAAAATATACTCTTAAATTTTTTTGCATTCTATTATCTAAGCTAAATTGTAGCTTTTACCTACTCCAGTCATTTAAAAGATATATAGACTGCTGCAAAATATGTTGCCAATCACATTAAAATTAAAACATAAGCCCTGGCTGGTGTGGCTCAGTGGACTGAGTGCTGGCCTGCGAACCAAAGGGTCATCAGTTTGATTCCCGGTGAGGACACATGCCTGGGTTGAGGGCCAAGTTCCCCGTTAGGGGCACACAAAAGGTAACTACACACTGATTTTTCTCTTCCTCTCTTTCTCCCTCCCTTCCCCTCTATCTCTAAAAAAACTAAAATAAAGTAAATTTTTATTAAAAATTAAAAGAAAAACACTATAGTTTTCAGATTATCAAAATCAGTAATTAATTTGTCTTACCCCACTCCATGTAAAATGGGAATTTACTTAGTTTTTCTTCTACCTATCCTACATTTGTAAATACAATCTGGGAAGTACAATATATATTATTCACGTCAAATTATTATTTTCAATGTTACACATGTTTTTATTATAAATTACTTTTAATATATACAATGTTTTAAAGAAATATTTAAAATATTTGCCTACAATTTATTTTGTATTGAAATGTTTTCTATGCTCAATCCATTCTTTTAATACAACATTCTTGGGTTATATACCTTTATTTTTCTGTTGACTTATGCATATTTTAAAGTATTTTTCAAGAAGCATATTTTTGAGTTATAGTCTCTGTACTATTGTGTATCTGAATATATCACATATGAACAAAAACTTGGATATAATTTTCCTTCACCAGACTTTCCTCTTCAAGATTTTGTAAATATTGCTCCACTTTGTGTTGACAAACATTTGGGTTGTTTTCACATTTTAGTAGTACATTTGTGTACAAGTTTTCATTTGAATACCTGTTTCAATTCTCCTGACTGTATTGCTAGGCTTGGAATTGTTGGGTCATATGCTAATTCTCTGTTTAACTTTTTGAGAAAACTTCAAACTGTTTATCATAGCAGATTCATTATTTTATTTTCTCAACAGCAATGTACAAGGACTCCAATATTTTTATATTCTCACCAACACTTGTTACTTTTTGTTTTTTTACTTATATTATTATAGCCATTTTACTGGCTATGAAATAATATCTCATTGTAATTCCATAGGGTTTTAATTACTATAATTCTGTAATAAACTTAATATCTGATTTAGCAAGTATCTTTTCTTATTTTTCACTGGAAAAAATAGGTTATTTTTTATGTTTCCAAAAAAATTTTATATAAATATTTCTCCTTCCAAATGAAGTTTATATAAAATTTAAGGTTCAAAAAAATACGGTTATTAGAGGGGAGGGGGAAGGAGAGAAGGGGGATAAGTAAGGGAAGGGTTTAGTCAAAGAACGTGTATAAATGACTCATGGACGTGGACAACGGGGGTGGATATGATTGTGGGAGAAGGGGTGGGCTGGGAGGGGGGAGCAATGGGGGAAAAATGGGACAATTGTAATCGAAAAACCAAAAAATTAAATTAAAAAATATATACTTATGTAATTTTTATTAGTATTATGTTAATTTTAACAGTTAATTTAGGAAAATTGACATCGTAACAATTTTTAAATATTATCTTATGTCCTTCAATAAAACACTGTATTTTTCATTTAGACCCTGGTCAATTTTGTTACATTCATTTCTAGATGCTTGACACAAATTGTCTTGACTATCATCTAGGAAAGACAGCCACTGACATTGTAATTTTATTTTGTAGTGGTAATAAAAAAGCTAAATGTAGACTAAAGCAAGATATTGTGCTCTGAATATTTTTAATTTTAAAAACTTTAACAACATTTCATGCTTCTCTTGCAAAATTTCAGAGATCTGGCCTGTCCCCACAAAATACCTATTGGCAGGAGTTCACATGTTCTTTCTTCTTTGCCTAGGAAATACCATCTCCTATTTAATTTCATCTTCACTACTCCTTGTTTTTTCCCAAAATTCAGCCTGAGTAAGAAGCAAACATCAATGTTCATGTGCTGTTGGTTATTTAGTTTTTCTAATAACAAAGTTAGAAAAGGACAACATAACATTCCTTATTGTTTATGATGTGTCTATGTCTGGGTTCTCAGAAAGCACAGCTTGAGACAAGGACTTGAAGTTCATTTAGGAAGGGGTCACCAGAATGCACAATGGAGGAGTAGGAAGACTGACAAAGGAAAGGAAAAAAGGAGAGCAAGAATATCCTTTACTGAAGGATTACTGCAGTCAATAATGGAGGCACAATCCCCCCAGGACAGGGTGGGATTCTTTGAGAATTGTGTAGACACCCCCTCAGAACAGTTCCTTCAAATAATGGGAGGCTGGTGGATTGACTTATCGCTTTGCACCCTCTACATTAGTGGAAGGGGTTACCAAGGGCCATTTCTATCCTACCCTCCCAGTTCCCATGGCTTTGGAAGAAGCCTTGAGGCAGAAAAACTGAGAGATACAGCTGGTGCTCCAAGTGGGAAGCAGGGAAGCACCCACCACTGCCTCGGCCGTCATCAAAGGCAGGCGGAGAGAATGTGGCTGGGGACACTCACAGTGTCTACAAGGCCATTTCTCTGCCAAAGGAGAAAAAGTAAAAATAAAACCAAGTAGAGTGCATGTCTGAACAAATAAAGTTATCTCTGTCAAAAAAAGATACAACTTAAAGAATCCATATAAAATAAATCAGCAACAACTACAACTGTAGCACGAAAAAATTCATGTTATAAAAGTTAATGTACCAGAAAAAAGGGCTGAAATTTCCACTGGGCTTCTTCTTAATGCAAATAAAATATGTGATATGGCTATAAAATGAAGTGATAAATTAAGTGAAAAGTTGCCCAAGCATTAGAATCTTTTCACAGGCAGTAAATTTATAAAAGAATGATCATGAACCGCAGCAATAATTGGGTTGTCCTGAACAAAAACAAGCATTCATAGTTTTAGTCTTACTGAAAACACTGCAGATAAGATTATTGAAGGTCTGATGGCTAAATCACACAAAAAAATCTTTCATTTCACCTTTAAAAATAGTAAATCATTTGTGACTTCTAATATAGTTAATGAGTATTGAGTATAAATCAAAACACCTAGTGATTACAGCTATTGGTGGTTCAATGTATACTTTGATGTGACTAAAAACATGTATGGCATACTGCTCAAGACAGATACAGTATATGAAATAGGCTTATGTTTGTGTGTTGAGAAAATGTAGTCTACTCAAAAATAGTGCACATGATTACAAATCATGTTACTATAATGGTTGTGGTTATCAATGGACTTGTGAGAAAATAAAATTGACAACAGTTATATATAGCTAGGTACTAGGCACTATATCAAGCAATATGTGTGTACTTATATTTATATTTATTTAATTATATGTATTCAATGTATACAACTCTATAGAGTAGTTAACATTACTCCAATTTTACAGACAAGGAAAATGAGAAACAGGGACATTGGATAGCTTTCTCAAAGTTACACAGTGTATCATTTAGGGTTTCCCAGAGAAACACAACTAATAGGATTTATTTCAAGGAACAGGATCGAGCAGTTGTGGGTCAAACAAATATGAAATTCACAGGCCAGGCCTGCAGGCTGGAACCTTGGGCAAGAGTTGATGTGGCAAATCTTCAGTTTGAAATCTACAGGGCTGATCATCAGGATGGAAACTCAGACAGGATTACTATATCAAGCAACATCAGTTTTTTGTTCTTAAAATCTTCAAATGATTGGATGAGGCTCATCCATACTATCAAGAGTGATCTAATTAATGATACTTGTTAATCATATTTACAAAATATGTTTATCTGCTACTTTAATGATAAAAACCTCTTATCATCAGAGATGGCTAACAATGAGAATCAGAGAATGACAGCCTTGGTTCCCACACCATCCTCCCCTCCTGCCACACACCTGCAGCTACCTGGGAGTTTCCCATGATAGTGGGGTACATCAACCAGAGTTCCATTTGGCCTTGATGAGCCCTAGACTTACAGCTGTGAGATAATGATTGAACTCAATAGTTTATTTTTTCTTCCCCCTATAAAACAGCCCTGTCCTTCCCTAGGACCCTGGAGTTGGGCCATTCACTGCACGGCTTCCTCCCCACTTGCTAATTTCCTCAAATAAATTTCTTTTCTCTACTTGCTGCCTCCTCATGGTTATCTGAGCAACATCGTTCTTACAGAGAAAAGACAGGAAAAAACTTTTAGTTTTTATATCTACAAACAACTTCCTCAATCTGTCTGTAATCCTCTCTGTAACTCAACTGAGAAACTATTGGAATAGTAAATGGGACACAGTAGACAAAACATCTGAAGGAATATCTTTATCACAGTGTCCATTTCATTCAGCTTTTAGTGAGAGACATGCCTGCACTTTAGACCTTTAAGAGTATTGACTTCCAAATGCTATACACTTTTAAATATCACTATATTAAAGCATTTAAAATAAATCTACTTATTAAGATCTATGACTAGTTTGTTTTCTCAACCTTCTGCTATTGAAACTCAGTGTTCAAAAGAATTTAAAATTTGTCATTAGTTGTATTCTAGAGGGTCTAAGTACAAGAAAGTAATGTGCTAACAGATTCATTAAAAGAATGAATTGGTTTCTTGGTCATTTCAAAATCATGGGGCAGTACTTACAAAAATTAATTTATAGCAATTATTTTAATAATAAATTTGACTGTTAATAGGCACACAGTGGGCATTTTGTGGACATAGCTTTGAGTACTGTTCTTGGAAGAAGGCTACTTTGTCACACAATTCCTGCAAGATTATTTCCATATAAATTCAAGAGCTGTGAGTACTGTATATGTGCATTTGAATACATGTTGAGACCAAAGCAAACTTCAAAATTAAGTGGAGCTGTCAATCATTGCAGTAGTTTCCTTAATGAATCTTCCCACCTAATGAACATGCCTTATCCCTTACTCAGGTACTTCCAAGTCCTCTAACAGTCCTTGACCAGTACCAGAAACTGGCAAATCCTCCTCATAAAGCAATTATCCTTCTTTCTTAGCTATAAATACATGCACAAAAAAATGAAACTAGACTACCTTCTTACACCATAAACTCAAAATGGATTAAAGATTTAAATGTTAGACTTAAAAACATAAGAAATCCTAGAAGAAAACACAGGCAGTAAAATTTCAGACATCTTCACGGCAATTTTTTTTTTTTTTTTTGATGTATCTCCTCAGGCAAGGGAAACAAAAAACAAAATAAACAAATGGGACTACACCAAACTAAAACATTTTTGCCCAGCAAAGGAGACCATCACCAAAATGAAAAACACAACCCAGAGAATGGGAGAACATATTTGCCAATGATATATCTGATAAGGGGTTTATATCCAAAATGTATAAAGAACTCATATAAATCACAACCAAGAAAACAAACAATTCACTTTAAAAATGGGCAAAGGACTTCTCCAAAGAGAACATACAGATCACCAATAGACATAAAAAGATGCTCAACATCACTACTCATCAAAGAAATGCAAATTAAAACCATAATGAAACATCACCTCACACCTGTCAGAATGGCTATTATCAACAAATCAACAAACAAATGTTGGCGAGGATTTTGAGAAAAGGGAGCCCTCATGCACTGTTGGTAGGAATGCACATCAGTGCAGCCACTGGGGGAAACCGTATGGAGTCATCTCAAAAGATTAAAAATGGAACTGCCTCATGACCCAGCGATTCCAGTTCTGGGAATTTATCCAAAGTAATCCAAAACACTATTTAAAAGAATATATGCACCCCTATATTCACTGCAGTGTTATTTACAATAGCCAAGATTTGAAAGCAAAGTGCCCATCAATAAATGAGTGAATAAAAAGTGGCGGTATATTTACACATGGAATACTATTTGGCCGTAAAAAAGAAAAAGGAACTCTTACCTTTTGTGACAGCATGGATGGACCTGGAGAGTATTGTACTAAGTGAATGAATATGTCAGAGAAAGACAAATACCACATGATTTCATTTATATGTGGAATCTGATGAACAAAACGAACAAAAGAGAAAGCTGTCAGAGGGGAAGGGATTAAGGAAAGAAAGAAAGAAAGAAAGAAAGAAAGAAAGAAAGAAAGAAAGAAAGAAAGAAAGAAAGAAAGAAAGAAAGAAAGAAAGAAAGAAAGAAAGAAAGAAAGAAAGAAAGAAAGAAAAGAAAGAAAGAAAAAGAAAGAAAGAAAGAAAGAAAGAAAAGAAAGAAAGAAAAAGAAAGAAAGAAGAAAGAAAGAAAAAAAAGAAAGAAAGAAAAAGAAAGAAAGAAAGAAAGAAAGAAAGAGAAAGAAAGAAAGAAAGAAAGAAAGAAAGGAAGGAAGGAAGGAAGGAAGGAAGGAAGGAAGGAAGGAAGAGAAACTCATAGGCACAAAGTATGGTTATTATCAAAAGGAATGGGCAGTGGGGGGAGGAAGAAGAAGGTAAAGGGGGGGATAACTGATGATGGAAGGAGGTATATACAGAGGATATATTATAGAAATTACACTTCAAACCTATATAGGGTGGGGCAAATGTAGGTTTACAGTTGTGAGCATGCAGAACAGAGTATTCTTGCATTATTATTTATTAATTATTCTATTTTTTCATACAAGTAACTATGAACCTATTTTTGCCCAACCCTGAATAATTTTATTAACCAATGTCACTCCAATAAATTTAATAAAAGTTAAAATAAATAGTAGTGTTGGTTACTAAATTAAAGATTTTCAACCAAGAAGTATTAATAATTAACAGAAGGAGGGGATGGTGCTACACCCGAAAAACTTCAAGTGACCAACCATACCTAACTGATCCCCTTGGATTAAGCTCTTGCCTTTGAGATAGAGGAAGAGAGTCTTTGGTTCTGCACCAAATCTTTGGATGGTAATTTCCGCTGTGGTTAGCAGGAGAGCAGCATGCACCTAGTCAAGGTTTCTAACTGGACTTTGTCCTTCCATCTCTTCTCCCCAACCCCTCTATGGCCTTGGCCAGCTTGCTCAGCAGGAGATGAGGCATAGCAAGGAGCCCCAGGCCAAGTTTTTACCTAGCTTGGCTGGAGGTTTAGGTACATATAGTTGGGGACTAAGTAAGTAAATAAATAGATTATGGTTAGTGGGAGCCAAGTTTCTCACTGTCAGACAATGGATTTATAAATACGGAAAGAGGAGAGAGAAGAATAAACCCTATGGTAATAGATGAATTGAAGGTATTTGTGTGAACTCATATTTATTAAAAATTGTATATTTATCCTTACATGTTTAAACTTCAGTTACCTTCAAAGTACTCTCCATTTGATGTAATACACCTATAGAGACATTTATTCCACTGCTCAAAACAGTTTAGAACTCATTGATTTTGATGCCTTTTAGCACTTCTGGCACTTTTTGATTCACCTCATCCACATCAGCAAAATGTTTTCTTTTGAGGAATTTTTTCATCTGAGGAAAACAAAAAAAGTTGTTCACGGTGATATTGGGTGAGTAGGGAAGGTGGGACATTGGAGTCATGCTGTTTTTGGTCAAAAACTGCTGAATGCTCAGTGTAGTGTGGGCAGATGTGCTCATAAATCACCCATCATGAAATGAGCAAGTGCATTGAGTCTCCAAAAAAAATTCACTGAAGCCAATTGAGCCCCTCACGTCACCAGCTGGTACACGGATACAAATGGGTTCCTGGAACACTCACCTAGGGGGAAGGCCTGTATTGCAATACAAGGGGCCTGCCCTCCAGAAGTTAATTCCACTTTTGGGGGTAGATAGATGATAGATAAACAGATGTAGGGAAGTGTGTGTACATGTGTATGCATGTATGTCTCCCCGATTTTTTTCTTGTAAAAGCCCCTGCTCTTTTTTTTCAAGATTTTATTTATTTATTTATTTTTAGAGAGAGAAAAAGGTAAAGGGAGGGAGTAAGAGGAGAGAAATAGCAATGTAAGAGAGAAACAGTAATTGCTGTCTCTCCTACATGTTCTGACTAGGGACAGAACCCACAACCCAGGCATGTGCCTTGACCAGGAATCAAACCCGTGACCTTTTGCTTTGAGGAACAGCACCCAACAAACTGAGCCACACCAGTCAGAGCCAAGCCCCTGCTCTTTCAAGGCTTATAACAGCCACCATATCACATTCATACAACTCTTGGGATCATAACTAGATCTTCTGGTTATTTCTCATCATCTAATGGAAATATTAGCACCTCATTCATAATATTGTCCTAATGTCTATGTGCATGATCTGTTCAACACCAAGGTCTCAGACATTGTTCGCCATTTATTTAGTGGTCTTTTTCATCATTCCGCCTCACTGTCCAATATCAGAGTCACTTTTGAGATATAAATAATGAGTAAATTATATCATGTCTCAAATTTAAGAATCCTGATCATAATCTCTCTAGTCATAATCCTTTATCACTTGTTCAAATTCTTTCAATCCCTTCCTCTTTCTCCTATCGCAACTGATTGGCAAAAGCCCAAATTGAAGAAGCCAAATCATACACTGTCTTTAAGCAGTTGAAAATTGCTGGGTGAACATCATGATTGCACAACCTACGGTCACCACAAACTGCATCACCAAGCTCAAAGAAGCACTTACACTGTAAGCTCACTGTTTCTCTGAGGTGAGTCCTAATCCATCCTCTCCAATGGCTATCTCACAACTTCTTCTCTTTCTCCTAAATGTTTTACTCATTCTTCCATTTTCCCCAAATACTCATAGCTCCATTAGGTTAAAACATTTTTAATCAAAGGAACATAATAAGTAGTAGGTATTTAAAATATACACAAAAATTAAAGTTAACATACACTGAGTGCTTATTACATGTCAGGAACAGTTTTGGTCATGTTATTTGTATTTATTTATTTATTTATTTATTATTTCAGACAATGTGATGAGGGCAGTGTTGTTATCTCCAATTTACTGATAAATTAGTGTAAAAATTAAGAAAGTTGCTCTGGATTACCTAAATTGTAGAACATGGGTCTAAACTAGTCACTCCCTTTCTCTGAAATTCATGACCTTAAGTACTAATACATTTGTCTTCATGAGCTCTACAAGTACTTATTGAGCACCTTCCATGTGCCCAGAATATAACATTAGACTGTATTAGACAATGATGTTTACAGTGATGAATACATGTTGTTATTCATGTTGTTTAAAGTCTAATAGAAGCAACAGTTATTCCAAAAGACTATGTTGACCACAGGCTCACAGTTTATAAGGAGCTACCTTGAAATATTTTGAGTAAAGCAATCTTTAGGTTCTCTCTATACTTTTAACCTTATTTTATAATATAATGCCAGTTGCTTATAAATTCTCTTTACCATTTTTTCAATCACAGGAAGATTATTTTGATTTGATGTAATGACTCTCACTTTGCCTCAGAGACTATTTTTTATTTACCTTGCCCCTTTTCTGGTACTCACCTTCACCCTTCCATCCCTTCATTTTGTCAGTCTTGTGTAATCTGTTCACCATTGTCTATATTGATTGCATGCTAGCCTAGACTTTTCTCGTTTTCTGTCATTCTGAGTTAATTAATCCTAATGTTGTCATGGGAAGGCTGGAAGTATAAATTCAGGTTCTGACCTTTCCATTTATAATCTATGTGGTTTGGCAGCCTCCTCAACTTCTGTGAGTTCAGTATCTTCATATTTATAGCATAGTTCTTACCCCTTGAGATGACCGATCCTTTTCCATCTTTTTCTGCTCTAATCTGTGCCCTGTAGCCTGTCATCAATGGACTGCATTCATAGACTCCCTTGCTAGTGTAGCCTATAACAAGGCCATAACAGAAGAAGGAGAGTAAGAAAAGAGAGAAAATGTGTAATTTCTTCCCTCTTTTCCCCTCCTCCTGCTTTAGTACTATGAAGTTTAGGCAGTGGATGAATCTCTTGGCACTACAGCTCCTGCACCCTCCTAATGCCTTCAGCTTCCCTTGGACTCCAGTGACACTCCCCTTGACCCTTCTAACCTCCTCAAGTCATAATCGTTTGCCACTGTTTCAGAGATGCAGATGTCTTGGCATCATTTGTTGGTTCCCTGAACACTGTCTCTACCTTCATTAAAATCCATTCAGTAGAATCATCTGAGTGGAGTTCTATTTTCCACCAACATTCTCACTGATACAGGAGGATTAAGCATAACGAGAGAAAACTTCTTATTAAAGTTCCTTAACACGTAGTACATAGTATTACTAATAGCTATTATAACTAAAAGCTATTATATCACCTCTCTCAAATTTGCAAGAGCACCAAATATGTATCCATAGGAAGACTCTGAAACACATTTCTGTTTCACACATTTGAAATACACTCGGTTTCTCAAAAGTATTTAGACACCAACACTCATATTTCATGGTAGTCAGCAGTTTTTAACTCACACTTTTTAAATGACATCTAAACCAGTTTTTAATGGAATTATTTATATATATCACTTTAGTATTGAGCTAAATGTTATTTATTTATTTTTTTTTTTTAAATTTTTTTTTCAGATTTAATGTGTTTTATTGATTAAATTATTACATTTGTGCCAATTTCCCTTCCCTCTGCTCCCCTCCACCCGGTGGCCCCCCTCCCTCCAGTTGTCCCCCCCTTTTAGATTATGTCCATTAGTTGTGCATACAGTTCCTCCCAACCTTTCTCCGTCTATTCCATTCCCTCCTACCTTGATCCCCAATTCCTATATCATCTCCCTCCCTTTCCCCATTACCCCTCCCTGTTGACCTCCCCCCAATATGCTTCCCGTACCCACAGTTCCTCTTCCACTCTCGTTGCCTATTTAGTTTGCCTTTGTTTCATCTCCCTAGCTTCTGTTTTTTTTTAAACCAGTCCCTTTAACATCTCATATAACAGTGGTTTGGATCTAATGAACTCTTTCAGTTTTATTTTGTCCTGGAAACACTTTCTCTGTCCTTCTATTCTGAATGACAATTTCGCTGGATAGAGTATTCGTGGTTGTAGGTTTTGGATTTTCATTACTTTGAATATTTCTTGCCAGTCTCTTCTTGCCTATAGGGTTTCCCTTGAGAAGTCAGCTGATAGTCTAATTGGGACCCCTTTGTACATAATTCTTTTCTTCTCTCTTGCTGCTTTTAAGATTCTCTCTTTATCTTTAATTTTTGACATTTTGATTATAATGTGTCTTGGAGTGGTTCTCCCTGGGTCCAGTCTCTTGGGAACTCTCCTTGCTTCCTGGACCTGCAAGTCTATTCCCTTCCCCAAGTCTGGGAAGTTCTCCTTTATTATATTTTCACTCAATTTTTCAAGTTCTAGTTCATCTTCCTCATTCTCTGGCAAACCAATGATTCTTATGTTGGGCCTTTTATAGCTGTCCCAGAGGTTTCTGATCCTCTCATTGTTGCTTGCCATTTCCTCTCGCTGCATTGGTTGACTGCTTGTTCCTTCTCCATATTCCAGTTTGTTGAAATGAACTCTGGATTTTATTTCCTTTCCTTCTGTCTCGTATGCGGTTTTGTTCCTTTCGTTATGAAAGTTTTTCGCTTCTTTCATATCTTTTTCCTGCTCTTTTGTGAATTCTGTAAGCCACCTGATAACAATGGCCCAGAACTGAGCCTCTGACAGGTTTCTTATCTGTTCATCTGTCAGGTTCTCTATCTGCTGCCTGGTGAGTTGTGTTACCGGTATTTCTATAGTTGTCTGCCTCATTTTGACAGATGCGTTTTGTTTTCTTGGGCCGGCTGTCGGGGGCAGTGCCTGTGTACGCGTCACAAATTAGCGACCGGCGCCTGCCTGTCCGCGACCTATTTCGCAGCCCTGTGGTGCTTTCTTTGGGGGCGGGGGTCCAAGATGGATTCACACAGTTATTCAGCTAGGAGACCGGGATCCGTCCTCCCGCCCCCCTGGGCCTCACCGTTCAAGGCGATGCGGCGGCCGCTCTCCCCAGCGCCGGAGTCGCGCACGGCCAGGGGCTTGCGCAGCCGGGATTCCTCGCCGCCCGCTGCTCCGGGCGCGACCGCAAACAGCACTGCCCTCTTTAACTCTTACCTGCCCAAATGGCACCGCTGGTTTATAACTTCATATGTTGGACTCCCGTGTAGTTTTATTTTCTGGAATTTCTAGTTATCCTTTGTTTTGAAGTAGTTGTATTCCTCTCTAGTTGTAGAGGGAGACCTAGCGTGTCCGTCTAAGCCTCCATCTTGGCCAGAAGTCTGAGCTAAATGTTATTTATAAATGCTTTTAGGATATGAATAAAGATGAGGTAGTCTTTCCTTTACTGGAACATAAAAAGTTTGAATTAGTTATGAAGCATGCAAAAGTTAAATAAGCACATCCCTCAAGATATTTACTGCCATTTTCCAATGGTCAAGCGCCTTAGATCACACAGTTTTACAACTGTCAAGAATGTGAGTAGGTATAACAAGCTGCTGCATGACCTTTAGCCAATAATCCCACATACTAACCCAGTGCATCTAATACACAAAACTGAAAGCCAGTTTCCACATATTACAACTTATAATGGCCCCTTTTATTTCTTTCTCTCAGTACCCCCTTACTATGCTGCTCACTCATCCCCAGCACATGTGTATGCATGAGCATACATGCACACTCACACACAGACACACAGTGACTGGGAGAGGCTACCCATCATAGAGTAAAAAAATGACAGTCAGTAAGGCCATTGAGTTTAGAATTATACCAAACACTATCTTTTGAATTAATAAATAAATATTTATAAACTACCTACTGTGTTTTGTGCATATTCACTGTCATAGATGTTTTGTTTTAGTTTCACAAAAGTCCCATGTGGAAGAATTAGTCTATCCACTTTGCAGATAAAGAGGTTGTCTCAGGGCAATGCAATAAATGTTTGCTGCCCATTCAACTGTTCAGCTTCTGCATTGCCTTGGTACAGATGTTTAGGACTTTAAAGAAGAGTGTCTTTGAAAACTGTACTGGCCTAGGAATGAGGTCATGTAGTTAAGTCTAAATCTCTCCTCTTGCTTTCATTTCTCTATGCGATACAAGTGCTACTTATTCTTCAATAATCACTTTTGGAAAAAATCAATTCAAGGCCATGACTTATTAACCACAGGCTATCTCTACTGCTGATTCATTCACCACAGATACCTCTATTGCTGACTTTTTCTAGCTTAATTCACTGTCGCATATGCGTGTCCATATTCCTCTAACTAAATATATTAGTATATGTGGGTATACATATAAAGAAATTATATTTTAGGTTCAATTCTAGCCAAAATATTAAAATATTTTTAGCAATATTAATTGGATTGTGGCAACTGGACACTCTTTTCTGTTTAAACACCAAATCTATAATTAAATCACTTTGAAATCATGCAAACCAGTTTTTCAGTGGCCTTCCAAACTGTTTTTCTCAAATGTAACTTGGACTCATTCATTCAACAAATACTCATGAACTCCTTCTAAAACCAATTTTGGATGCCAGGGCTACAACAGAACAGACAAGATTTCTGTTCTAATGAGACCTAACTTTTACAGTGGGGAACCAATGAGGAAGAGGAAAACAAACTAATGAACAAGATGACGAGGGTATACATTCCATGGGAATTATAAAACAGGATATCTGATTACAGTGGAGGTAGACGGGTGGGTAGAGAACAGTATTTTAGTCAAGAGTGATCAAAGGAGGCCTCTGTGAAAGGAGAGAATTAATCAGAGAAATCTGATGAAGAAAATGAGCCACCCTTCACTTACAAATCTGGGAAAGCGTACTCCCAGGAGAGAAGACACCCCTTGGAGGTAACAAGCCTGGCTTCTCTGAGGAAAAGAAAGAAGGCCATTGCATCTCAATATGATGACCTGAGGTTGGAGAGTATAGGGACCACTGTAGGGGAGTCTTGTTAGTGGTTGTTATTATCCTTTTAAAAAGAATTAAAACTTAATACCACCTTTTTCATAAATCCTTATCTGTTAGTAATGACTTTGGATTCACACAAGGTAGGGTTCAAACACACCTAAGTTACTTCTTAAAATGAGATTATGGAAGGAAATTCTCCTCTAATTAATGAAAAGCATATTTTCACTTATTTTTGGCTCTATGGCCATGTTCTGAAAGGACTGGGTTATGGGAAGTCTAACTATTAAGCAAATAAAAAGTTACTGATCTAGTTACTTGTAATACATGATCGATGATATGCACACATTGTTTTCTATATAGACATACATATGTATATAAACAGAAAGATATATAGATGAGTGGTTGGATAGATGAATAGATTAATCAATAGATAGCTCCTGGCTCAGGGTTTAAAATAAATGAAGGCAAAAATAAAAGAAGCAATGGCACTCAGGAATCACCAATTACATAAAAATTTATATAATTAAAATTGTCTAGTGCAGCACCCATCACATAGAAATGATTCAACAAATGCTAATTTTTTTCCCTGCTCTTTAAATATTAATTGGTTTTTAATGCCACAAAATTTTGGAATTTCTAGATGTCCTGTTTGTTTTAATTTTTTTTTCCAAAATAAATTTAAAACATTACAATTCCCTCTTATAAATCAGTGAGTAGTTCGGGAATAGCTTATTTAATTATTCTATCTAGAAAAAATACAAATTTATTTCTTCTCACATTAAAGATTGCTTCTGTTACAGTCTAGACCTTTGAAACCAAAGATCTATTTATAGATTTGGAGGGGATGAAAAAACACATCCTGATGAGATTTCATTTTTACCAACACATAAAGGTTGATTCACCCATTCCCTCTATTGCTTCAACTTTCTGAAGAGTAGATCTTGATTATTTCCAAGGAAGACACAAAGCTTTGATACTTTGATACTTCTCCTGGTGGGGTAGGGGTGGGGGTATCTTTTGTGCCTCAGAAGTGATTTATGCTCTCAAAGGCAACAAGATGGTTACCAGGCATGTCCCTGGTCGGAGCCAAAATGGAGCACATTAGTTTAAGGCTCACTAGCACATTTTTACCTGCATATACCACATGCTTAATGGGCTTGCCATTCTTGCTAAAATAGGAAAAGCCAATATGCTCAAACTTCTACTGGTGGCGTTATAATGGATTGTTCACTAAGGAAACAGTCTCAGTTTGTTTCACAAAGGCTAGAATCTTTGCTTTTTCAGCAGTATATCTCAAGTACCAAAAATAGTACCTACCACAGACGGGACACAATAAATATTTGATGAACAAAGAAGAGATGGCAGGATACTCTGCTATGAAGGTTTATTTGTATTCAAATTAGATTAAATTGGTTATTTGTATTCCAATTAGTCAGAAATCCTCATTCAAGATTTTAATATAAACTTAAAAAATGTTTATGATGGACATATTTCTTGGCTAGGTCTATGCACTGCATTTGAATTGCTAAGTTTTGCTCATCAGTTTTGGTATGACAATTCTAAAATGTTTATTGGTTTTGAATGTGCACTAAGGATAGAGAGTCATGCTGAGCTGGCAGCACTAAAGCAATTTGCAGGAAAAGAAAACTCAGTTTCTCCATATGAATCTACAGAAAGTTGTTGTAAGTGCTACAACTCAAACTTTATACTATAGTTCTTCATGCATAATTAATCACTGAAAAGCAATTTGAAGCTATAATGGTTCACACAAAATTATTTATCACAGGATTTGCGTTATTATCATTTGCTCTTCCTGGGTGTTTTAACAGCCACAGGAACACAGTTGTTGAATTGTCAATGGCTCTATGATTTCCCCAACTGCTGAACAGTGCCTTTTAGCAATAAGAACCAGTACAACATGGAGGTTATAGGCACGACCTCTGCTTATACACTACATTCTTACCAGCGGTATAAACTTGAATGAGGCCCTCCATGCCTCAGATTTCTCATCTCTAAAATGTAAAAAATAATGCTACATACTGCACTTACCTCTTAGGAGTCTACACTGCAATGTCATCTTCTTAGAACCCAATTAAAAGAAACCTTTGTATCTTAAATTTTGGATTAAAATGATTCATAAAATCATCTAAATGTTTTTTATACTTGAAGTAATTTCTTTTTTACTAATAAATTAAAATTGCTTCATTTATTGGGAACTTGTTCATAGAAAGCTTCAGTTAGCCCTGACTGGTGTTGCTCAGTGGACTAGGCATTGTCCCGCAAATAAAAGGTCGCTGGTTCCATTCCTGATTCTGATCAGGGCACATGCTGGGTTGAAGGCCAGGTCCCCGGTTGGTGATGTGGAGAGGCAATGACTGATTAATCAAGAGGAAAACAATCCATGTTTCTCTGCCTTTCTTTCTCCCTTTTTTCACCTTTCTCTGAGAAAATATTTTAAAAGAAGTATTTAGTTAATCTAAATAATAATTGTGGTAAGTAACTGCTATAAAAACCTCCCCTCAAATCTCAATAGTTAAACCAATAGAGGTTTATCTTTCACTTACAAAACAGTCCAATAAAAGGTAGCAGGGAACTGGAGGGAGGGAGTCCCTCTGCTGCACAGCCAGCAGGGACCCACGCTGACCAAAGCTCTACCATCCTAAACACATGGCTCCTAAGGCTTCTTAAGGTTGCCCAAAACAACGAAATCCCCCCAAGACTTGAGAAAAAAGATATGAGTGCCCATCGGTAGATGAGTGGATAAAAGAACCGTGGTACACAGCCATAAAAACAAAAAACTCTGACCTTTTGGGACAGCATGATGGACCTGGAGATTATTACACTAAACAGAACAAGCCACTCAAAGAAAGACAAATACCATAGGCTCTCACTTGTATGTGGAATCTAATGAATAAAATAAACTAATGAACAAAATAGAACCAGAGGCATGGATATATGGAAGAGACTGTCAGATGTTAGAGGGGAGGGGAAGGGGGACTAGATGAAAGAAGGAGAAGGGATTAGCCAGAGAACATACATGCATAATTCACAGAACCAGATAACAGTGTGGTGGTGACCAGAGGGAATCAGGGACGGGGCAGAGGGGAGTGGGGTAGTGATTGCGTGGATGTTGGCAAAGGGGGGACAATGGGGTACCTCTGTAATAGTGTCAACAATAAAAAAAAGTTTTAAAAAAATGAGGGCAGATGTATATTGAAAGATGCTTGGGTTCAAAAGTTCCTTCAGTTCCTGACATCAAGATGGCATTTTCTCTTATAAAATGTTGACATACAGCTTAACAACAGCTAACATTCACTCAACCAGGTTTATTGTTACCATGTATTGTCCACTGTGTTAGACCTATAAATTTTTTTTAAATCTGCCATGAAAAAACTCAGTTTAGTGAGAAGAAACACACAAATGTAAATATTTAAATAAAACAATAGAGGAATGCACAGGTTACTATGAGAGCAGAGACCAAAAAAAAAAAAAAAAAAAAATCCAACCTAGCCTAAGGAAAGGGAGTAGAAAAATTCATATACACAGACTATGTTGTGCAACCTGAAGTCCAGCGTCAAGTTAAGATTTCCTGCTACAGAAGTGAAAAGTCATTAAGGTTCCTTTGCTTTGTACAAGGAAAAGGACAACCACAAATAATCAAGATATTAGGAGTTGAAACAAATCTATAGTTAAACTGGGCATTTTAAGGGAGTTAGAGAGCTGGCATGGTAGGAGCCATAGGAAAGAGGAAAGGAATTTAATATTCCATGATACAATCACAGAAAGGTAATTGTGACTGGAACCACAAAGAGCATTCTAGAAAATTAAGTACACAGTGTTGTTACCAAAGTCCGACCACTTTCTTTGAGATCCACAATGTGCATGTGGTTCCAGCCTTGGTGTCCTTCTTACTGAAATTCTTCCCCCTTCTCTCTCTCTAATAACCTATTTCCTGTAGGAGATATTATAATTTATAATAAGAAATACACAAGGTATGTCCAGAAAGTATCCAGCCACGTGCTATGAAAAATAGGAACACTTATTGAAGAAGATACAAGATACAAGAAACATTGTACATAGGACAATGACATCTCAGTTCCCTTCAAAGTAAGCACCTTGGGACTTCACACAGTTCTCCCAGTTGCCATCAGCTGTCCCACTGTATTTTCATAAATCTCATCAACAGTCTGAAATTTCTTCCCTTTCAAAAGTTTTGGGAAAAGCCAGAAGTTGCAGGACACCAAATCTGGGCCATAGGGGGACTGAGTCACCTGGGTGATTTGATGTTTTTCAAAAAATCTCTGCATGAGATGTGACGCATGACTGGAAGTGTTGTCATGATGAAGCTGCCGATCACTAGTTGCCCAGAGCTATGGCCTTCTGAATCATCCAAATAGTTTCACAGAGAAATGTTCAAGCTTACCACAAAATCTGATGCAGATTCATTGCTCTACTTGCTCAGTCATTTTGAATGCAACAGCCACATAGTATGCATGCTAACTTAAGAGCATCTACTGCCCCCACTGACTAGTACAGCGAAGTAGTCATTGTTCATGCATGTGCATTTCAGTCCACTCTCTTTGGCTGCCAAGTTACATTGAAGTCACCACACCATCTCAATATATTAACAATGGCTGAACTTTTCACATATACTTGATTTTTGTCCCTTCTTTGTTTCTGGCACATCACTCCTAAATTCCTAGAAATTTACTAAGTAGTAAGAGCTATACAATGTGTCTTTTATTATTTTTATGAGGTGACTTTTGTTTAGCTCCTAAGGATAGGGACTGGTTGCCACTGGAGTCAACCATGTGATTAGAGGATTGGAATTTCCATCCTTCCCCCTTGACCTGCAGGGAAGGAGTGGCTTCAGGTTGAGTTCAGTCACCAATGGTCAATGATTTAATCAATTATGCCTATATAATAAAGTCTCCCTAAAAACCTAAAAGGAAGGTTTTGAAGAGTTTTGGGGCTAGTGAACACTTCGCAGTTCTGCACCCTTTCCCAAATACATTCCCTTAAGCATCCCTTATATCTAGCTATTCTTAGTAAAAAAAAAAAAAAAAAAAAAAAAAAAAAAATACATAGGATCATACAAGAGGTTTCAGGAGCCAGTACTGGAAGGGTATACATAGTTTCAGTCTACATTCCATTGACCAGAAATCAGTTTCTACTCCTAACTGTAAGTGGCTAAAAAACCTAGTCTTCCTCAATGGCCAGGACAAAATGAAATGAATTTAATGAACATGTAGCACTGATTCTACCATAAACTCCTTCCAGGGCCTCTGCTATCCTGCTATGATGTCATGATGTATATCTTGATAAGATTTTGAAGAAGCCTGGATGGGGAAAATTGCTACCATCACTTTCTAAGTGGCATGTCAAAATATGAAAAGTTTGTGTACTCTTGCAACAAAAAGAAACAAGTAATGTTTAAAATATGTTAAAGGTGAAAACAATCATAGCAAAAATCTTGAAGTGAAAACTAAAGTTTGTAAACTGCTAAATATCCAATGATCTGGGACTGCAACATTTGCCTGGTAGGATTTTTTCAAAATGAAAAGTCTTAAGACCTAAATATGAAGGTAAAAACGGACTCTAGGTGTATATAACAGCCTTTTGATTCCTTTGTTTCTCCTCCTGCGTTAAATATAATATGTAGAAAAGCAGTGAAAGTACAATTTTAAATTACGTGAGGCTTTTCTTCTGGAACACCAATAAAAAGCAGCTAAGTAATTTAAATTAGATTGTATGTTATTTTTCCAGTAAGCCTACATGTTCAAAAATTATTAAGTATTTTGAAACTGTGACAACAGAGCATAATCTAAACACAGGATGCTTTTGAGGACAGGGTCCTGTTTGCACAGATCACATACTCATGAAGCCAGCCCTGTCAACATGTCTGTTTTCTCACCCAAACCACTATGTCCTCACTACTGTAGCTTTACAGTAATTACATTAACAAGTCTTGAAATTAGATCCTATGAGTTCTTTAATTTTAATCTTGCTCTTCAAAATCATTTTGGTTATTCTAATTCTTTTGACTTTAGAATCACTTTATCGATATCTATAAAATAGCTGGCTGAGATTTTAATTAGGATTACATTGAATCTACAAATCAAATTAGGAAGAATTAATATCTTAACAATATCAAGTCTTTCAATCCATTGACACAGGATATCAATCCATTAATTTACTTTTTTAAAAAAAATTTGTTAATGTTTGTAGCTTTTAGCATACACATCCTGTTCATACTTTGTTAGCTTTCTACTTAAAGTTTTTATTTTTGTTGGTGCTATTATAAATAGTATATTTTTTTATTTTAAATTTCAGTTATTCATTGCTGGTATATAGAAATATGACTGACTTTGTGTATACACCTCATACCATGTGACCCTGATAAATTCACTTATTGCTTCTAGACATTTTTTTTATGGAGTCTTAGGGATTTGAAGATTTTGTGTGCAGACATTTATGTCATCTGAAAGTAGGGATAGCCTTATTTCTTCCTTTCCAATTTTCTATTTGTAAGTATACCCTAACTATACTTTATAGGCCTCTAAATCTGCAGAATTTTTCTGGCATTGTGTCCAATGTTTTATAATTCAGAAATTTAATCCATATAATTTTGTTCTTCTTAAGGAAATAAGTGATGATATTAAAGCAGATTCAATTTAATAAACATCTATCTACATCTTGGCAATCCAGTTCTTACCCCTAATTCAATATACCACCATTCATCTTTATTTTGTTTATATTTATACATTAAACAGCAATTTTCAATCTTTGTGCCTTCCCTCAAACCCAAATTTTAATTTAATTAAAATTTTAAAGTCAGTGAGTGATTCATTGCCAATTGGAGATTTAAGTTGTCCACATAAATCTTTATTTTGCTTGATTAAACCAGATAGCTTCCTAATAATCCACCATAATTTGCTATAAGAACTCACAGTTGTATTTTATAACTGAAAGGTCTGGCACTTTTCTGCCTTCGTTTTTGTTAATATAAGTTGACATAAACCTGGTTACTTGTATCTCCAGTTGAATTATCATTTTAATGGCTGAATGATAAGAAAGATGATTAATGTCTTTCAGGTTAACTTAAGGTACCTGGTTATCAATTTCTTTTAGACCTGATGAAAGCACTGTACTTATGCTATAGGAATAAATTAAATTATGTTTTAAGAATAAATTATAGAGATTTTGAGAGGAAACTACCTAAATGATATTCCTTTCTTCTCAGCAAGTCATTTTCAGCTGAACTGTTCATATAATTGAAAGAGAAGTGGTTATATTGGCCTGAATAAGCCCAAAACTATGTTTTCCATTTCACTCACTTCCTCAGAAAAGCACCGGTATTTCTTTTAGTGTCTTAGATCTCATACTCAGTTATGATTATCATGAGTGCAATAGATACCAATTGGTTATAATAAAAAATTCTAATTGGATTTTTTTCACAGCTTCTCTAGAAATACATTAAATGATTTCTAGCTAGATAGGAAGAATTCAGAATTATTTTGAGATAAATGTTGAAATATCAGGGGCTTAGACTATTATTGAGTAAAAAGGTGAGTCACTGCCATAGCTGAGTAAACTAAACTAAAATGAAGGAAAATCAGATTGTTTCACAGTGTTCATTGCACGTCATTGCATCAGTACATGAAGGAGGTTTAAAATATAAAGAACTCACCCTTCTGATTATCATACAGTATTCCCTCACTTATCGCAGGTATTACATTCTAGAATCCCTGCTATAGGTGAAAATCCATGAAGTAGGAACCTTACATTTATTTTAGTATTTATATATATATAAAGGCTTCCCACACACTTATAAACTGTTCCCAGTCCCTTATTAACCTTTCCCACTCCCACTTTTATAAACACTACTTATGTTCTTAAATGTATTCTACACTCTTAAACCTACATAACTTTAACAACATACATATACAGTACCACAAAATCCCGCGATATAGCGAAAAATCCGTGATAAATAATTAAATATAATATTTTTAAAATCCCGTGATACAGTGAGGCCGCGATAAGTGAACTGCGATATAGCGAGGGACTACTGTAACTGTAAATATAGTGAAGATCTTCAATGCACTGGAAAGTCCTTTGTGCTGATGAGGGGTTGAGAGGATGAGTTCAAGTCTCACCTGTGTCCAAGTCAATTTCCTGGTTCAGTGATTAGCTACTCAATAGTTTCTGGTCAAGCCATCTTGATTGGTCTCTGTGGTTATTGTTTTGTTCAATAGTTGGCATAATTTGTAATAGATCTTCTGAATTGGTGTTATTTTGCTGTCAAAAGTATACACAAAGACTATAATAAACAGAAACAAACAAGCAATATGTGCCCTGAGAAGGAGTAATTGAATTGAATGCTTTTTAACCTGGTAATTAATTGTGAAACTTATTTGTAGTATTTAGAAAAAATGTTTTCAATTTTTCATTAAATTATGGTCACTTTCTCACCACTTCTGCTTTCCATTTGCAATTTAATGTTCATCCATACTTCTCACATAGAAAAACAAAACAAAAAATTATCTTTAAAACAATGATTGCCATTTTTTTCTACCCAAATTCAACTCTTATTCATATCTATCCTTCAGATATCTTTACTATTTTTAACTGTATCACCTCCTGCTCCAACATTCTAAAGGGTCATTTACTCTACATGTCTTTTTTACAATATTAATGGAAGTAGAAATTTTGTTATTTATAAGATAAGGTTTATCACCATGTATTTGTTCACTAATCAAAATGATTCAATAGAGAATGATAAAAGCAGGAGAGGCAAATTTATACACTCCTCTTTTTCTTTTGTGGTCTCTGTCACCAAATTGTAAAAATCCATTAGGGAAGTTTTGTCTATTTATTGATTGCATTACCTCTGGCGCCTAGAATAGTGCCTGCAAAAAAACTAGGTGCTCAATAAATATTAATTCAACAAATAAAACATATGTCTAAAAAACTGTTTAACTTCTAAGAAACTATTGGAAGTCAATTTGTCCCTTCTCCTTAAAAAAATTAGATAACAAGCAAATAGGATTTGGAGAAAATGAACTTGAGACCCTGGATAAAGCTCAGAGTTCTAAAGGATAAAGGAAGTCTGCGTGTGTGTGTGTGTGTGTTGGGGAGGGGTGGGGGGACAGAGCTGAGGTACCTGCATGGCAAAAGCAGTCAAAATAAATGCTGCATGACTCCACTCTAGCTCAGGTGGAAAAAAATAAATATTAATAATAACAACAGCACCCTCCAAAGACCATCTGAAAAGTATCTCAGGAATAGCAAGTGCAGAAGTGCTTGGTGTATTCAGGGACCAACAAGGAAGCCAGCTGTACTGAAATGTGGGAAGGGGATAAGGTTAGCCCTTGTAGGCCCTCATGATCCATGGTCAAGATTTATAGCAGGGAGAGGAGATGAGAAGCCACTGTAAAATCTTGAGAAGAGGAAAACTCCAGGCTGTACTATGGGGAGTATATTTTAAAGGTGGAAACATGGAGAACATTTGGGAGTCTAGTATAATAATCCAGGGAAGACTGATGATAACATAGTGACTTAGACTAGATTGTTGACAGAGTCTGAGTTGGTGAGAAATAGTTAAAATATGATTTAATATATTGGTAATAAGTATTTTTGAATAATTTTAGATTTTAAAAAATTTCAGAATAATGCAGAGTTCCCGTATATCCTTCATCCAGTTCCCCCTAATGATAATAATATCTATATGACTTTGGTACATTTGTCAAAAACAATATTGGTATGTTACTATTATTAAACTTCAGGCTTTATTTAAATTTCACTAGTTCTTCCACCAATGTCTTTTATCCATTCAAGGATCCAATCCAAGATACCCACATTGCATTTACTTTCTTCTGGCCTATGACAATATCACAGTCTTTTCTTACTTTTCAAAACCTTGATAGTTTTGAGGAGCAGTGACCAGGTATTTTATAGAAGGCCTTGCAATTTGAGTTTGTCTGAAGTTTTGCTCATAATTAGACTGGGACTATGGGTATCAGGAAAAATACCACAGGGTGAAGTTGAAATGCCCTTATGACATCTTATCATTGAGTACAAGCTATCAATATGACTTAAAACAAGTGATGTTTATCAAGATCATTTGATTAAGGAAGTGTCTTCCAAGTTATTATTTTCCCACACCCTGTCATTGGAAGCAAGTCATTAAGTTCAGATCACACTTAGAAAAGAAGGGTGGCCTGGATTAAATTCCACCTTGTGGGAGGGAGAATATCTTTATATATTATTTGGAATTATATGAGAAGGATTTGTCTCTTCTCATCAATTTATTTATTTATTCAACCATTTATTTATATCAATATACATTCATAAAGTTTTATTTTATACTTTGGGTTATAATGCATTATGAAATTATTTGTTTTATGTTCAAATTATTTTAGTTTTGACAATTGTGAGCTCTTTCAGATTGGCTCTTATGTCCTTTTGTCATGCCCCGAGCTTTTGTTTTTGGACATTTTCTTAATTTTTGTCATTATAAGATACTGCAAGTTCATCTTATATTTTCTCTCCCCCAACCCTAGAATAAACCATTTCTCTAAGAAACCCTGGTTACTTTCATTCAAGAATGACACAGAGGAACCAATATCTGGGCCCCAGGTGAGTGAGAATCTGATTGAAGAGCCAGTAGGATTTGCTGATGGACTTAATGGAAAGTGTGAGGTCAAGCAAGATTTAACCTGAACAACTGAAAAACTGGAGCTGCCAGGTACTGAGATAAGCAGATGGGGTTAGCTGGTTTCTGGGAGCTGGCAGAATCAGAAGTTACAATTTGGACATCATTAATATGCTAGATACTCAAGTGGAGATGTTGAGTAAGCAGTTGGATACTTCAGTAAAGATTTCCTGGAGATGTTCTCTACCCTTAGATCAAAGATTAGCATAGAGACTGGTAACAGTTGAATACACACACAAAAAATATCCATTACACATAAGAAATTCTTAACAATAAAGGTATTTGAATAATATGCTTTCAAAAGTTATGAAATAAATTCTAGGAGACATTTTAAATATATATATTTTAGAATTCTTCAAGAATTTTTTTGAACATGAAAAAATCTACATAGCAATGAATGAAAAGAAGTTTGATAACTTTCTGACTAATTTTTACAATACAAACATATGACATTTTTTAAAATCTAAAAGTAGAGTTTTGCCTCACTTATTGAGGTTGTTTATTTAGAAAGGCAAAAATAAAGTGAAGGGTTTTAAGACTTTTATATTCATTTATTTTCAGGACTCCTAGAACAAAAGATTATCCAAATTTACCTGACAGGTGGGTATTTTAAGGTAAAATAAGCATAATGGAAAATTCATTGAAGAAGTTTTTATTCACTGGTATTCTTGCCTTAATGTAAACATTAAATTATATGGAAATCTACTTGTACTATTGTCTGAAAAACACTTTGAACCAGATGAATCTTACCTTTGCCTGTTCATTGGTAATTTGTACACGTGCTCTTTCAGTAACATTCAATATTTACAATCCAAATGAAACAACGTTTTACATAGGATTAGTCAAGATCTCTTATCTGGGACAGTATGTCTAATAAACCAGATAATATCAATAAACATTTATGAACGTACATTTTAAAAAAAATATTTGAAGGCTGGGGGAGGTAGAAGGGAGTATAGGAGGAATGAGTGATGATGGAAGAAAACTTGAATTGTGGTGGTGCTCACACAATGTAAAGATGATGTATTACAGAATTGTGCACTTGAAACCTATATAGTCTTATTAACCAACGTCACCCCAATAAACTCAACAAACATTTAAAAGGGCACACAAAAATGCTTAGCAGAGCCTGGGTCAATAATAAGCATTCATTGAAGGTTAAATTATATTGCTAATTATTATTATTAGTCTTGAAGACATTCGCATTTCCATCAGCAACAGAACTTTTAGATAAAAATAAAACTTCTTAATAAGAATAGTAGCAAGCAAATTGATGAGGATTTGTGTGTGTGTGTTGGGTGGGTGGGTGGGGTTCAATAAATAAATAAATAAATCTTTCACATTGGTCTCCAAAAGATCTTCCCTTCTAAAGTGATGAAAAATTATTTTAAAGTTTAAATCTTAGTTTAAATGTATTTATATTTATTGCTTAGTCTTTTCATTTAAGAGCTTAAAATATTTGACAACATATACACTTTAAAAAGCTATTTTCACAACATGTGAAATTCTCTTTTAAGTATAATTTAATAAAATATCCCATATATGTATGTTTCTACATGTTCTTTTTGGTTTCAAACTCTCAAGAACTGGCAGATTGTATTTTTTGTTTTGTTTTGTTTTGAAAATTTTCTTCTTTCTCAAGTGGCCAACAAAGGGGATGTACAAATGTGTCCAATAAAGGGAGTGTAGGATTCTTTCTATTCTTTGTTGTATACATGATATATATTATATGTCTGTTATTCTGGCATAACAACAACCATGTTAAGATCTTTTTTTAAATTTTCAATAATAGAATGATGTATTTTAATTAACTAATAGATATGGCAAGGCTGAGGATAAAAATATAATGTTGAAATCTGTCAACCCTTCCTCTTCCATAGACATGGAATACTTTATTAAGATTCTTCAAAGAAAATGAATTACATAATTAAAATATGATGTACAGCTGGCCTTTCCAAGGCTTATAAAGGTCTACAAAGCAGTATGCAATCTATTATCATTTAGAAGCTGCTGGATGCTATCAAAATCAAAACCAAGGGAGTCAGGACAGTAATTGGTCATGTCATCAACCAATAAGCAAATTAGTGTTTTGTTGGTTTATCCTCTCCTTTGGAGCTTCCCTAGATTTGGAAGTCAAAGGAAATAAAATTTCTCTAATAAATAAACAGCATGATAAAGAAAACTACTACTTATGTCATCAAAATGCTAAATGAAAGGTCTTCCCAAGACAGAGATGCTACTTCTTTGTTTTGAAGCAGGCTTTCATCAATAGCATGCCTAATAAAAAGATACCGAGATTTTTTAAAGATCCCCATAAAAGTGAATTTCATCACTGCTCTTAGGAAGGTATTTTCTATTTTTAAGAAAACAACCCAGTACAGCAACATTGTTTCTTCCAGCTACTGTCATTTTTTGGTGTCATTTTTCTGTCTTGTGTTTCTGAAGTTACTGCCTTAGTTTTAGCCTGGAAAGCTGGCAACAGAAAAAACAAACAACAGCAACAACAAAACAGCACAAGAATATGTAAGAGGTAAAAAATAAAATTGAAACTTACTTCAAGTCATGAAAATCTAATAAATTGCAAATACGTTTATTTAGAGAAATTCAATTGATAAAATATGTACAGATATAGTAAGTACGAAGTGCTCTGTTTCCCAACTTTGCTTCCACTTCTCCTACCTTCCTTAATCCGTGCTAATGCAAGTGTCCTGATCACTCTTGCCCAGGGGAACAGATACAATGAAGTGTTTAATCTGTTTTATTTGTGGAATCCTCCACATACTTGATTAGATAAATTTCCATGTTGATTTCATTCACATCAGAAATAGTTTCAGTTCTCTTTGTAGATGCAGGATTCTGATAATTTAAGATTTAATAAACATTTATGCTCTTTCAAAGAAACTTGAGTTTATCCCAAATGCAACAGCATCTCTGGTCTAATCTGTTTAATAATCATTATTATTTATTTTAACAAGGCACAAGACTCATGTCTTGTAAATAAAAAGCACATTGCAAATGGATTTTTCCAATTTACTTCTCACTGCCTTCATTTCCACTTTTAAAATTTTCCACATTGATTTTTAAAACATTTAGTAGAATATTCTTCACCTAGTGAGTTCCATAATGCACTGTGATGATCAATGAATATTGAAGGGTATGCACCAAAAAAGATTGGGTTCATTTTATTAGTTATTAATATACTTGACTACTGTGTAAAGGATAGGTCTTCTGGGGCCCTAGTATTTTTAAAACTTCTTTAAAACACGAAAAGTATAGTCTGTCTCTAAAATATCAACCACATTAATTCCAGAATTATATTACAGAAGCATTCAAAAGACAAGTGGTTAATGATTTAAAATCATTAGCAAAAGATCTTCCATAGTGAGATTTAGCCAGTTCCAGGACACAGGGTGAAAAAATCCTGTTTGTTAAAAGTATTTAACAAAATTAATTGCTTTACAAACTAATAATAAAAATTGTAAGAACAGAGCAGATCTCTTGGAATATTACTTAGAAAATAAATAAATAAGCTGTAGAATAGAAGAAATAACATAGGCATACAACTCATCTTCTTTTTCCTCCTACAACATGCATCATCTGAAAACTGAACCAAGATCAAAGACAGGCATTTTAGAAAGAATGAAAAAGGAATCAAACAAGGAAAGAGACACAGAAAGGACAATGAAGCATTTCTGTTTTTCTACTAAATTAAGAGGGGTCAAGGAAAACTGAGAGGGTGGGGATATGTAATGAGCAAGCCATGGTTATGGGGGAAGGCCCCTTACCTGACTGGTCACACAGTTCAGGTTGATAGGTGAGGCCAACAGGTGCAGTCAGGTTCACTGCAGCCGAGCTTCAATTCGGAAGTCTCCCAAACAAGGAATTTTTCACATCTTTACTTTTTCCTGCACTTGATATTTCATCAGCCCTCTTACTTCACTGATTTTTGCAGTGTTTTCTGAAAAGAATTTGATTTTTTCCCCCTAAAACTATATACATCTTTTAAATGGTATATTTGATTTCTGTGACTTTATTTTTTGATAAATGAGTTTGTCCATATTACTTTTTTCCTAAAAAAAGAAAAGGGATACTAGTTTATTGATATTATTTAAATATCAACAATACCAATGTAAATATCTTCTAAATCTATGTAAATATCTTTGCCTAGATACCTAGTGCCCTGCCATCTCTACAAACATTAGCTTGTTTGCTAATTATGAAATGCATGGTAATAGTAAAGTTGTAGGCACAATATGCTGCATAAGCACATTTTCAGAAGTATCCTGAAAACTTAACTCAGAAACTTTTATTCCATGGAGAACTGTCTTGTGTTTTAGCCAAGGCACTTTGCCCCTGCAAGTTCTCCCTTGCAAATTTACAAGACCAAGAGCACTCATGCAAAATTACTGCTATAAAAATTATTGCACTCTACTAACCAGGTATAACTGTAGTTTAAATCTTTGTTTAAAACATGGGTTAAGGGCCTTGGCCTGGTATCTCAGCTAGTTAGAGTATCTCCCAATATGCCAAGGGTGTGGGTTTGATCCGAAGTCAGGACACATACAAGAATCAACCAATGAATGCATAAGTGGAAAAACAAATCAATGTCTCTCTCTTCCTCCCTTCCTTTCTCTCTCTCTCCCATCAATAAATAAAAATTTAAAAATAAATAAAACATGGGTTAAGGCTGTGTTTTTAAATGTTCTGTGGTGAGGCAACAAATTCCCTATTCCCTCAAAACTTCTCTGTGACTTCTGCGCTGAGACACAGCAGTGTGCGGTAAGCTGTCAAGTCGTGGGTGGGGGCACCACAGCTGCAGGAAGAAAAACCATTGTAGTTGTCTCAAGGAAACCTACTCAGATAGTTTGCTGAGATTTCCTGTTGGGTAGGGAAGCTTTTCTTCATCTTCAGCAGTCACTAGAAAAGTGGCCCACTTTTGATTGGAAACTCTCAGTCCTATGGGTTCATCCATCAGTGTGATCATGGCATTGTATTCATTCTTCCTCTCTCTTTCTGCTTCAACCTCACAGAGATTTTTTTTTTTTTTTAAGTCAGAACAAGCAACAATTCTCCATCAAGTAATTGACAATAAGAACAGGCACCATAACTATGCCATTACAATCAAGATGGAGATTTTAGTTCAGCTGTCCTAGATTATTTTCACATGTGTCTGGCATTCTGTAAAAATTAATCTGAAATTTTTCCAGGGATTTATGTTTTTTAAAAATCAAACAGGCATATAGGGAAAACCAACCAGTTAGCCTGAAACATATTGTACCAAAATTACTTCCTCCATTTTCTTTGCTCTATTTTCTATTTTATTGGTAAAAGACACATTTAGTATATTGTGACTTTCTACTGGGTTACCTTTGGTTATTACTACTCCTAGGAACCTGCATATTTTCCTTTTATTTCCTATTACTACATATTTTTTAATTTTATTTATTAATTTTTAGAGAGAAGGGAAGGGAGGAAGAAAGAGAGGGAAAGAAACATTGATTGGCATGCCCTCAACTGGGCACCTGGCCTGCAACCCACACATGTGCCCTAACCAGGAATCAAACCAGCTACCTTTCGGTTTGCAGGCCAGCACTCAGTCTACTGAGCCACACCAGCCAGGGTTATTCCTACATATTTTCACTATTAACCAATGCTTGGGTTTACTTAATTTGTGGTAGAAAGAGAAATTAGGAATGAAAAAGAGATAGTTACAGACAGTACAAATTTGGTATTTGATAAAAATTTTCTGCAGGTCAAAATAAATTTCTTAAGTCCATGTGAAAGAATGATAAAGTTTTCCTCCTCAGTTAGTTTCTCACCTAGTCTCAGACATTCAAGGGTGAAACTACATCAAGCACTTCTTTGGAATGTGAGCCCAAGAAATATATTTTGCTTGAAGAACAAGCAAGTTGACACTGGGAAATAGAGTAACAATTTCAGCCCTACCTAATCTAGTCCCCTAAGGGACTTATTTGATCCTTTCTGGTTATCCTACTTTTCCATGAATATGATGTTCAGGAGGCAGTACACCATCATGATTTATTCTTTAAAGATCAAGGATACATAGTAGTATTAATGACTCTTGGGATTTTTATTTTATGGCATTCAGCTCTAGAACTTTTCTTACATAATTGGTGCCTAAGATAATAATACACCAAAAAGCCACAAGTTATAGCCTAGATCAGGAAAAAAAGAAACCAAAACATTATGCTCTATTTATCGAGAACTGTACTTCCCAATATGATGTTAAGAAATTTTAGTAAATATACCATGCAAAAAAATTTTTGCTCCAGATAAACCATCTTTTAAATTATTAAACAAATTAAACAGTTTTTTATCCCATTATAAACTTTGACAAAAGAAAACTTTGTTTAAACAACAGAGATAAACAGCCTTTTATACATTTTCATTTTGAAGACACTAGTATATGAATATAGAAATCCTGAAGGCACAAAAACCAAAGTCAGAGGGAAAACATGAATATGGCACAAGAGCCCTGCCTGGTGTATAAGGAAGTTTCCATGCCTAGAGCTGAGTAATATCTGTAACTACATCTTTTGCAGACTACCCACAGGGGCTGAACTAATCAATTCCTTGTGACTTTTCTTTAGATGGCTTTCTTTGTCTATACCAGTAAAAGAATATGGCTCAGATCATTTTTAATTCTTGGATTCTGTAAACCTCTAGTACCGCATTTGTATACCACACTTCGGTAATTAAAAGAGTAGGGTCACTTAACATTCCCATGATAAAAAATTAAGCTTAAATCTCACTGGAGAGATTGACTGCCTTAGATTTTTGTCTTGTCCTGTCAATCAACTTTTTAGCAGTGTCATTCTTCTGACAGTTTTTCCGGGGACTTTGCCTGGAGTTAGAAAGAGTAACTAAAATAATCCTCTTCAATATTGACACTTAATACTACAGTTACTAAGTAATAAATGCACAAAGCCTTTTTCTTTATTTCAGTTTCATTGTAAAATTGTGGTAATACATGTCCCATGTGGTTTCTTGAGGATTAAAATCTGTGTATCACCAGAAATAAACTGACACATTTATGTTTAATTAACCTGTAACAAAGGAGGAAAGAATACACAATGGGAAAAGGACAGCTTCTTGAATAAAAGAATTTGAGAAAATGAACAGCCACGTGCAAATTAATGAAACTAGACCATTGTCTTACACAATACACACAGACACACACACACACACACACACACACACACAAACCCTCAAAATAGATTAAAGTCTTGAATGGAAAACTTGAAACCATAAAACTCCAAGAAAAATAGGCAGTAGACTCCCTGACATCAATCTTGTCAGTAATTTTTTAGATCTGATTCCAAAAGCAGACACAACATAAGCTAAAATAAACAAGTGGGACTACATCAAATTTAAGAAACTTCTGCACAGCAAAGAAAATCATCAACAGAATGAAGACAACCTACTGAATGGTATAAAATATTTAGAAATCATATATTCAAGAAGGGGTTAACATCCAAAATATATAATGAACTCATACAACTATCTGATTAGAAAATGAGCAGAGGACCTGATTAGTCATTTTCTAAAGACCTACAGCTGGCCAGTAGGCACATGAAAAGGTGATCAGCATAATTCATCATAAGAGAAATGTAGATTCAGTCAAGATGGTGGCATAGGCAAGCATGGCTCAACTCTTTGCACAACCACATTAAAATTACAGCTAAAATATAGAACAACCTTCAGCCAGAACTGTTAGAAATTGAGCTGAATGGAAGTCTGACAACTATGGAATTAAAGAAACCACATCCACTCAGATGGGTAGGAGGGGTGCAGACATGGAATGGGCTAATCTCTCACCCATGTGTGATGGATAAAAATTCAGGAGGGCTATCTCAGTGGGGAGGAGTCCCAGTCCTACACCAGGTTCCCTAGCCCAGGGTCCCAGTGCCAGGAAGATAAGTCCCCACAACTTCTGGCTGCAAAAACCAGCAAGGATTAAGTCAGTGGAAGAAACTGCTGGAAACCCAAGCAGTTCCTCTTAAAGAACCCACACATGGACCAACCTTCTCAAACTCACTCCCTCTGAGCTCCAGCACCAGGGCAGCAGCTTGAAAGGCACCAGTGGCATATGGGAAGAAACTGAAGTGTCTGGCATCAAGGCGAGGAGAGGCCATTGTCTCTTTTCTAAAACCTCTCCCCATAGAGCTGTCAAGCTGGTGCCATATGTGAGACTCTATCAATGTGGCTAATAGTTTGACCCATCTTGGAGATCCCCAGATACTCTGCCCCACCCAACTTACGGGCTCATCCAAGCTGCTTTTCCATATGAATGGTTGGCTCATGCTTCAGAACTTCCTCAATCCTCTCAAACAAGCAACAGTTGGCCTCAGTGAGCCCCAGGCCCATCACTAGCAGCAGCCAGCCTCGATTCACAGCTTGGCTTCACTTGGGAACCTCCAAGCCCAGCACAAATAGCAGCCATCTCAGATTGCTTTATACCTCAGGCAGGGTGGCCCTGGGCAAAACATAGGTAGGGGCTGACCTTGGTCTGCACCACCTGGAAAACCCAGAGCTGGCACACCCAGTGGACAGCTACAGACCGTGTCGGAGCACCACCACCCTACCGCTGTACAGCTGGTCTTTCATGGAGGGTGAAGTTTGGTGACCAGTGGTCACAGCCAGACCTTGCAGCTAACTGGCCTGGATAAATCTCCCCCATTGGTCTGCCAACAGCAATCAAGGCTCACTACAAGAGGAGGGTAGGGGAGACTGGATGAAAGATGATGAAGGGATTAACCAAAGAACATGTATACATAACCCATGGACACAAACAATGATATGGGGGTGAACTGAAGGAGGGGAGGGTGTGGGGCTGGATGGAGGTGGATAGAGGGGGAAGCAAGTTGGGACAACTGTAATAGCATAGATAATTTTTAAGAAGTGAATTGAAGGCTAAAAAATAAATAAACAAAATAAACACGTCACCACAGCACCAGCAACCTCATTTTCATAGGCAGGGAGGATGGACTAACATGTTTAGGGGAACATCTTGAGAGGCTAATATCATTAGAGACAAAAGTCAGTTGTTATATCGCTTTTATTATAGAGCAATACCATACCATCACATCTATCCAAGCTCCTTTCACTCAGGCCTTGGCACATGGGTTCTTCTTGGAAAACTCGCCTCGATCATCACAAGTCTCTGATTATTGCAATTAATAATGGCCGGGAAGTTTGTACCAAAAATCAGGAAGAGGATAAGATCCACAGAAGCAATAGATAGATCTGGAGAAGTCTGTCTCATGGGAAATGCCATTATTTCTTAAGGCATCACTAAAAGCATCACTAATGGACAATTTTAATATCTGCCTAATCACAATTTGGAAATCAGATCCCTCTGTAGTACTTCTAATTTTAGATCCTTTAATTCTTGGTATATTTTTGAGCTGTTTGCTTTGCATTTTTCCTTTGACGCTTGTTCTAAGGACATCTTTAGTTTTATAAAACCAAAATCATAAAGTGTTGACAAATTGTCATAATCTTCAAAAAACTATATCCTGTTGCTGTTTTCAGCTATTCTAATAATCCAAAATTTTCAAATTAGTATATTTGACACTGAGATTTCAGAATGATATATTTAAAGTGACTACTTAAAACATTTTTATCTGTGTTTCTGTTTACCTTTGTTAGTCTCCCAGTAACCAAAGATATATTACTCTTAAAAGGAAAAGGAACTTTCCTGGAGAGAATTGTATTTTTAAAAAAGCACAGCCTGGCCTTTTGCTTCTGTAGTTTTTTCCCCTTATCTTAGAAATACCGTTTATTTGGACTCGTATAAAAGATCTTGTGCAATATTTTTTAATGCCTGTAGAATGAGATTATATGTGCAAGTATTATTATTTAGTTTTGGCCCACTTATTCTCTACATTCATTCTAATTATTTTTAATTAGCCACACTGGTAATTTACTTGTCTTAAAAGTATTAGTATTATATGTTATTTGAAAACTGAAAAAGTTCCAGTACCCCTCTGGAAAGCAAACAACTGGCTAAAGATTTATTTTATTGGAGTAGAAGATTGTTTTACCACCAAACAGACTCAAACAAAAGTGGAAAATGCAAACACCAAAGAAAATTATAAACACTAGAAGTGTAGGAAGTAAAATGTAAAGTTTATCCAAATAGCCTTGTACTTTATTTTTTTTTAAGGAGGGGTTGGGGCTTTTGATTAGAATTATAAAAAGTAAGCAATATTTTCAGACTACTATGGGAATTTTGCCTGCCTACATAGAAACAAAAATCCTTTTGACACCAGTAAAAAATTTGCAACCAGCTAAACTGTGGCCTCATTTATGTATGCTTTGTCTTTTTCACTGTCAATATATATCATCCCATGTTTGTCTGTCCCCTTTCTGCATAGCTTTTACATTTTTCAAGATCAGTTTGTTTGGGGTTGGAGGAAAAAAAAAACATATTTTGAAAAGAAATTAAGTTGCCAGTACTAAAATAGTGGTACAATTTTGAATTGCCAAAAAGCTTGATGGTTCTTTGTATATTTCATATCTTGTCATACATGGCTGGTTAGCCTAGTTAAATAGACCAGTGGTTCTCAAAGTTTGTTCCCCAGACCAGCATTACCTGAGACCTTCCCATGGGACCTCATTAGAAATGTAAATTCTCTGGGCCTACACAAGAGCTACTGAATGAGTCACTGGGTTGGGGCCCTGCAATCTGATTTAGCAAGCCCTCCATGTAAAAGTGATGCATGCTAATATTTGAGAACCACTGGATAACAAACCTGAATAGGCTCAATTCTTGAGCAGGCCAGCTACTGTAACTTTACCTTAATGGCACTACCTATCCTCTTAGGGGCTAAATTGTGTCCATGCAAAATGCCCACATTTAAGTTCATGTGTAAGAGGTAACTGAGGTTAAATAAGGTCATTGGAGTGGCTCTACTCCAATATGACTAGTGTCCTTATTAAAAGAAGAAATTAGACCCAGACAAAAAACCATAAAGGGAAATAATAGTCATCTATAAGGCAAGGAGATAGGACTCAGAAAAAGAAAAATCAACCCTCCTGGCACCTTGATCTCAGACTTCTAACTTTCAGAATTGTGAAGAAATAAATTTCTGTTGTTTAAGCCACCCAGTCTGTAATACTTTGTTATAGCAGCCCTAGCAAGTTAATATTCCTTCTTATTAACCCAGTTAACAATCTAGAAATTATTGTTGGTCACAGAATACACATAACAACTCAAAGGCCATGTCTTAATGGTGATAAGTCTTAGTGTTAATGTTGAATACTAAGAATGATGTTGTTACCGAACAATAGTGGGGTTTGGCTGCCTGTCACCACCCATAGGCAAATTCCGGAGACAGGGGTTGGTGAGGAAGCAAAGAGACCTTTATTAAAATGCTGCACAATTCAGGATGACAAGGGACTCCCCATCTCCAGGCTTACATCATCCATAGAACACAAACAAAATCCAGCTGTTTCCAAAAGGACCACATCCCAAAACCACTCCTTCCTTATCGGTCCTTTGGAGCCCAAGGCTGCTAATCAGGTTGCTTTCCAGCTTCAGGCTCCCTTCTGAAGTCTGTGTGTGTAGTCTGAGCCACCATCCAGCACATGGCTTCCGGGACCAACCAATTCAATCTGCAAATGCTCTGGCCCACACGTCTGCCAGGTGGATCCAAGAGGAAAAGAGCACGTTTCTCCCATCCCTCTATTTAAATCTGCTACCTGTGTGGACTGGGCTGAGCCCTCAAACTTCCAGGAGTGTTCTGGGAAGATCCACCCCCCTCAGCCAATCCCAACTTTCTCCCAGGCTAGACTGACAGAACAGCACCTCCCTCTGCCACCATGTTGACCTCTATGGTCACAGGAGGCTATGTCTTCTGGTCCTACCCCCACCCAGGGGCCTAAAGGAAATGGGAAGGCTTTTAGCCTTTGGCACACTAGCACAATGACTTCCTCCTGCCATACCTTCACCTGGAGGTGGTGAATCTGTTGTCAAGCACAGTGCTAGCCACCTGTGACCCCTCCCCTCTGCTCCCACTGGCACTCTTGGCATGAGCTAAGCTACCAGTATTGATATTACTTTTATTATTGTGTGGCCTAGACTAGTATTTCCCAAACTGAGTTAATAATAGAAGCCAAGTGAGCTAAGTTCAGTATCCAAAAATCTTAATGGAAATTTACCCAAAATATAATTTTAAGAATGTAACTAAAAATTTGTTTTCTAAAATTGTAATCATGTTGAAGGGTCTATTGGTTATACAACTGGGTTAAAAAGAAAAAAAGTTAGATCCTCATCTCACAGGAAACAAAAACATAAACTTCATGAAAGTACAAAATCTAAAGTTAAAAAACAAAAAAAATATTTAATTGTAGAAAATAACATAGAAGGATTATTTATTATCCTTGACGGCAAGACATCTTTCTAAACAAGAAACAAAACAAAGAATTCATAAAAGATTAATTCTGTGCCTAAGTACAAATGTAAAATTTTTGTGTGGTGAAAGACAAATTCAATGCAGAAGAAAATGGTAGTCTTGGAGAAAAGTCTTCAAGAAAAGCCTTGACAAGTTCATCCCCTGTACTTGTCACATTTTGATGAGAATAACATGTTTCAGCAGTTGTATGGGCCATGAGGCTTCCCCACAAGAGAAAATACTTCATCATTTGGTACTCGTCAGTTTTGGCATTTGTCACGAGTTCTGGAATAAATTAACAATGAGTACTGAGGTACCACTGTATTTGTAACGTATATTAAAAATAGAGTGTTAATCTTCCTTTAGACTAAATTGTGTATCCCACCTCCCAAATTTGTATGTTTAAGGTATAAGGTTGCTCCTACTGCACAGTGTGATGGTATTTGGAGATGGGGTATTTAGGAAATAATCAAGTTTAGATAAGATCATGAGGACAGGGTCCTCATGATGGGATCAGTGCCCATATATGAAGAGACCACTCTCTCTCATTCCCTGCCATATAAAAATACAGTAAGAAAATGGCTAGGAAGAAAGCCCTCACCAATTACCTAATCTTAGACTTAGTCTCCAGAAATGTAAGAAATAAAGTTCTTTAATTTCAGCCACCTAGTCGATGGTGCTCTGTTATAGTAGCCCAGGCTAAGTGTAATATTGTGATTTAAAAGATATTCACATTGGGTCATTCTTATAAACAAAATATAGTTTTCATATGTATCTGGTCTTCCTTCACAATTCCTGACTCAGAGTTTTCAAATTTCTTGGAATTTCTTAAGCATTGAGATTGATAAAGCTGTCTTTTGCTAATGGAGGCAAACATAACATGTAATTAGACTTTCAGTCCCACGCCCACATCTCCAGGGTGGGGAGAATGGCTAGAGACGGTGTTCAGTTACCAGCGATCGATGATTTAATCAGTCATGCCCAGGTAATGAAGCATCCATAAACACCTAAAAAGAAGGGGTTCAGACTCCAGGTCAGTTGGTGATCTCTGGACAACGGCATGCTTGGTTTAACAGGCTGGGATCCTTGTTGTGTTCTGGGGGCAACAGATTTGGCAAAAAGGGTTAAAAGACATCATTCAATCCATAACTATTAGATGACAAAAGACAGGGATTAATTTTTCAATGTTCCACATTAGGAGAAAAAAAAAAAAAAAGAAAAAAGGGCTTCTTTGGAGGAAGGTGTGCTAGGCACATCTCCCCTGTCCAAAACCCTTTTGCACATTATACTTAGTTTGAGCTGAGGGAAATAGTTTAGGTTTCCCCCTCTCAGACCTCTGGGTCCTTTCTGTCCAAGCCATTAGGATAGAAAAGAGAAACCAGTTTTAAAGTGAAGCCCACAGAGGACCCCATTCTTCACCAACCCAGCCACTTAGTTCAGCCAAATCATTGAGTCTCAGGAGGCAGCGATGCAGACGGGATTAAGTGAGGCCTATACGTACAGACAATCACTCAGGTAATGAGATCGTAGGCTTATGCCCTTTGAAAACAGAAAACACATGTTAATTTATGTAATATGGGGAGGCCACCCTCCCCCTCCACACCCCTACTATTAATAGGGATTTCTGGACCCAAGGGTAGGTAGGATGACAACCATGTCCAGCTTGAAGCAGCTAGAGGAGCTTGAGACCTTCGCCCATTGTCCTTTACAAGATTACAAAGGGTCTTAATATCTGAGAGGGAGGGATAGTTATTTTTTATTGTTAAAATAATTAATTAATTACATATTTACTAAAAAAAGAGAGCGAGAAGAAGAAGAATATATGAAAGGGTGAAGCGGGAAAGCTTGTATGTATGAACCATGGGTATGGACTTGGGGGAGGATTGCTGGGGGAGGGAGATGCTGGGTGGAGGGGAGTAAAGGGGAGAAAGTTGGAACTATTGTAACAATATAATCAATAAAATACATTAAAAAATAAATAAATAAACAAATAAATAAAAAGATGGGGTTCAGAGTAGGTAAACATATAGAGATACTTGAAGAGGGTATGCCGAGGAAGGGAAGTTAAGGGAAGCTCCGCACCCCCTCCCAAATACCTTGCTTTTTGCACACCTTCCATCTGGCTTTTCCTGAGTTATATACTTTTAGAATAAACTGGTAATCTGGTCATATGCTTCTCTGATTTCTGGAAGTTGTTCTAGCAAATTAATTGAATACAAGGAAGAAATTGTGGGAACCTCTGATTTATAGCCAGTTGGTTAGAAGTACAGGTAAGAACCTGAGTTTGCAGCTGGCATCTGAAAAGGGGGGAGGGAGGGAGAAAGGACAGTCTTGGAAACTGAACCTCCAACCTGTGGAATCTGATGCTATCTCTTGGTAGATAGATTCAGAACTGAGTTGAATTTTTGGACACCAGCAGGATGTCCAAGGATTGTTTATTGGTATAAGGGAAACTCCAAAACACACACACACACACACACACACACACACACACACACACACACACACAAACAGGAGTTGGGTCCAGGAACTCAAAAGACTATGATAACATCCTTAATATACAATCTTCCCAAAAGTCAGTAAAAAAAATTATCTATTAAAAAATGGATAAAGGTCAGGAACAGGAAATATACAGAAGAAAGGCAAATGACTAACAAAAGTATGAAAAGATGCTCGACTTCATTAGCAAAGTCTGACATAAATATGGTTTATTTTTGGCAATCAGATTACTGACAATGGAAAGATTACTGAAATATGCAGTGGGTGATGTCAGAAATAAGGCGTTTTCTCTTAGAAGAGAATGACAGCACACATTGCACAACTTAGCCATACATATCAACAATGAAAATGAGCATGCCTTTACCCACCAATTCCACAAAATACACACAAAAAAGGTATAAGGATATTCATAGTAAGTAGCATTGTTTGAAAAAATACAAATAGCATTATTTAAAAGAGGGATGTAACTGGAATCAGAAACAGCTCTCTTTTAATAGCAAGTTGTTAAAAGTATGGTACATTTATATGATGTAATACTATTTGGCCTTTGAAAGGAATATACTATGTGAGTTGACATGAACTAAAACAAAAAAGTGCAGAATACAACAGTGTATCTAGTATGATCTCATTTTTTAAAACTAAAGTTATATCAGTGTACGAGGGGGGGAACCAAAAAAATGGAATTTATTTATAAAAATTTGTGTATTTATTCTTACATCTTCAAACTTCAGTCATCTGCAAAGTACTCTCCATTTGATGCAATACACCTACTGAAGAATTTTTTCCACTGCTCAAAACAGTTTTGAACTTGTCGATTTTGATGTCTTTTAGTGCTTCTGCTGTTTTTTTGTTTTTGTCACCTCTTCCATGCAGGCAAAATGTTTCCCTTTTGAGGACGTATTTTTAGCCAGGAAAACAAAAAAGTCTCTTGAGGTGAGGTCAGGTAAATAGGAAGAGTTGGTCACAGGGGTCATGTTGTTTGGGGTCAAAAACTGCTGAACACTCAGCACAGTGTGGGCAGGTGCACTTACAAATCACCCATCATGAAATGGGTAAACCTGTTAAAGTGTCTTTAAAAAAATTCACTGAAGCCTAACACAGCCTCCCACAACACCACCAGCTGGTACACTGATACAGATGGGTTCCTAGAACACTCACCTAGCCAGAGAGGCCTGTATTACAAGAGGACCCACAATTCAGAAGATAATTCTGGGGGGTTTTGGGTCCCCCTCTATAGTAGTGTGTAGGATTGCCTCATTTAATGTGGGAGAGTGTGGTAACAACAGAGTATATTTTATTTAATATTTATTGAATTTATTTGGGTAAAATTTAGGGTATTTTCTTAAGTTGGATTTTATCAAACACTGAAATTAATTCAAATGAAATTAAATATAAAAGTCTAAGACCAAATTTATATACTTTTATAAGCAGAAACATAAAATGCACTCCAAATCCAAAGTGTACTGCCTTTAGATTTCAAGAATTATGCCTTCATTTTAGTTAAGAATAAGATGTGTGTAAAGTGGTCTTTTCATTATTCTTTCATAAACTTCCTAGATTATTAACTAAAAACTATACTTTAGCAAGTATGAGATATTTTTATAATGTAAAAACCTTCAAACTACTTTTTCATAATTTCATGTCATACCTTTATCATGTTACTTGCAGTTTTTTGCAGGGCAGAAAGAAAGCTCTGTCAGAATTTCTTCGCAGTAACTCCCTATGGAAGCTTTAAGCAGAACACTTGACATATAAACTTACATCTCCAGATTACCAAAATTTAATTTTAAACACGATGTTGATTTACTTACTCTGCTATCATGATTGGGTTCAAAATGAAGGGACTGTTCTCACTTGGAGAAAAAGAGAGAGAAGTGTAGTTTAATCTTGTCACAGTGCTATTATATTACTTCAGGATTTCTGACAGTTTAATTGAATTCAATGGCACGGGGTATATCAAGGTACACATATTTTGTTACAAAGAAACTGAAAGTGCAAAGACAACAATATATTTCAAACATCTTTATTTATTAGAAAAGCAACAATTTCAGACAATACTACAACTAGGCAATGCATGGGCATTATACAGAAATGTTTCACTTCTTGCATTTTTAAGAATCAAGTTTTTTACTATTTTATAGTAGTTTTTATTATCTAAAATTTCTATTAGTTGCAAACAGCATATGTGGCATGTATGTAGCATTTATTCCACCTGTTCTTTATAGATTACAAGATACTTAGAGGAATGAGTCCTAAATGTTTTCATCCCATGATATTCCTAAATAATAAAATTTTTTAAAAAGGCAAATAAATGTATTTCCAGTCTGAATTATATTAGGAAGGCAAAGATGAAAGAAATTTTTATCTAATGTGGAAATCATTAGTGCCATCCACCAAATATTTTCAGCTCTTCTCCTGGGCATGTCATAGTAGTGCACTTACCTGCCCCCCTTGAAGTTGGTAGGGCCATGTCACTTGCTTTGGCTAGAGAGGTGTGAGCAAAAGTAGTATGTATTACCTCCAGGTCAAAGCTCTATGATCCATTGCATGATTCATCATGCTGGTTTTGCCCTGTAGCATGACACACAGCGACCTATAAGGTGGTGGTTGCTTTGTCACCTGTGGTCTCTGAGTGATTACAATGAGCGGAGTTCCCCACCTGGGTGGACAGAAGCCAGAGGCAAGATACAAATCTTTGTGGGTTTATGGCACTGAGATTTTGGGGTTGTTATAACAAATATACTTCAGCTATCCTAACACATCTAGGTCACTGTGTTATGGAAACGATCAGATTCCCATCATAAATATGACATACCCATGTAAGATGTGGCAGGAGAATGACAGAAGGCAGATATCACAGAAGAATGGGCATAGAATGGATAGCAAAAGGTGATAATGGAAAACAAGTTGAATTTCTTGCCATCTCATAGCACAGTGATTTTCAACCGGTGTGCCACAAGAATTTTTAAAACGTGCAATATCTGACTATTGAGTCAGGGTCACTGACCTCTTTTTCCTTAGATTGTCAAATTAAAAAATGACAGTCAACACAATAGTCATTCAGTGTGAATGAATCAAAATTATACCTACTTTTTGTCAGATCAGCAAAAAAATACATTTTGGTGGGTGTCACAGAATTTTAGTAATTAGTTCATGTTTGTCATGAGATGAAAAAGGTTGAAAATCACTTTCATAGCAGCTAAAAATGAGAGTTTAAGTTCAAGAGTTCCAACTTTTATATGATTTTCCTAAAAAATAACCACTCTTGATAAATACTAGTCCAAGTTTATTATAAACTCATCTGTTTGCAGTTTTAAACTAGTCAAAGCACAAAAATTATGAATTGCATACTAATGCAATTCAACAAAATATACATATTACTATTTACTCTTATATAATCCGACAGGTACGAAGAGCACAAAATACAGTTATTCACATAAGACATTCATCTACTGTTAGTAGATGTTTCAATTTCAACATTATGTACTAGGTGGTGAAATATTCTGACACCCAGATGAAGAAGAAAATGTATGTTTCCATTCTATATATGTTGACTTTAGTTTATTAGTTTGGAACAATAATGGCAATACAGGCTAAGCTAGCAACAAGTTTCACAAAAAGTTTACTTTATGCATTTCACAAGTGCTCTTACTTGGATTTGAGATTAGGCACACAACTAAAGCAAGTTTTTCAAGTCTGAAAATGAGCAAACAAGACCATTTGTTACATAAGACAGGTGCATTTTGTGTGTGTGTGTGTATGAAAACTTTTAGGTATCTTTCACTTCAACAATACAGATAAAGTAGAAGCAAGTTCCTGCCTTCAGAAAAAAATTTAAAAGAGCATGTTTCTATCACCTAATTAAATCCATCAGTAAAAAGTCTGATGTTTAGGGACACTCCCACAGCTAATTACGAGTCAGCGCTATCTGTCTTTGTATTCATAATAATAAAAATTCACTTGCTGTTGGATTTTTTTATTTTTGTCTTATTTTTTAAAAAATTTATTAACATCAGGAAAAGCCTGTCATTTCAAGTCATTTGCCCATAATAATGTAATTCCCCAGAAATAAGATGACAAATAATATTAGCAGTGGCTTACTACTTTACTCAATGACAAGAGAAATTCAGTTACTCTGCTCTAATTATGAATTTTAAAATAGAGCTAGAAACTGAATACTATTTGTACTATTTATTTCCAGTAATCTAAAAAAATATACCCCTACTTTAAAATTTTATATGGAAGTTATTGGTGAATGTTCTACTCTATTATTCATGATATAATAAATTGCTTAACAACACTGAAATATGTATCATAATAGGAACACAATTCTGAAATCAGATAGGCATATGGTTGTTCCCTTCATTTCATTTCCCTTGGGTGAAAGCCTAAAACAATGTAAATGCATATTCTTTTACTAAACATTTTTTCAATTTTTGGTGTCTACTTCTTGGATTTAACATCATCATAAAACAAGTACAGATGTCCTACACCTGTGCTCAGAAAACATAGATAGTTCTTCCAAGATATGTGCAGAGTGAGTCCCCTGTCACTCCCCAAACCTTTGAATGCTCGTGCATTCCCACATGTGGTCATGTCTCAATGTCTTCCCCATACAGACACTCATGGCCAGGGTGACATCACAGCAATAGAGCAACAATTCTGCCAACCAATTAGAAGAAACCTCAAGGAGGAGAGGACTGGAACTCTGAATGAGAGTTTCTCCCCCACACATCACCAGGGTCACAAGACATGAAAGTGTTTGCTGCAGCATCCTACGCAGAATAAGAAAAAAGGATAGAGGTTTGGTTCCCTGTGCCTCAGTTCACAGGACACCAACATTTTTAAACAGCTGTGAGAAATAGATATCACCTCTAAACCATCTAAAAGTGCTTCTGAGTTTTAAGTCCTCTAAAAACACAAGAGAATATTTCAGCAATATAATAGCAATCATAAATTGCAATGGCTTTTTTTAAGCACATACACTGGATATATATAGGTATATATACACACACATATATACATATACAAACATATATGCATATATACACATATACAAATATATGTGAAAATGTACATATATACAAATATATATGTATATATATGGCCATATATATATCTCACTATTACCATATGTAATTGTCAATTTAAATTTAAAATGTACCCCAGTTAATGAAGGCAATGAACTCTTTCAGAGAAATGCTTTTCACTGTTATGAAGCAGAACTACCTACCCTATGTTCTGAAGGACCCAGGGCATTTTGAATGATTACTAAACTCTGTGGGTTGACTTATACAAACAAGCAAAGAAAAAGTCTAAAGTACTAATGAGAAATTTGGGGAAAAATTCCTACCCCTTAAGGTCTTGGTTAACCACTATTAATGATCTCCAAACACCTAGCTACTTGCCAATTCCTCCCTTAACACTGGTAGCAGAGGCTTTAGAAGATGTTATCTTACAGGTTTAATAAGCTGCTTTCAACAGAAATTTCTGGTGTCCTGTTATGTTGTGGTGTGTGTGTGTGTGTGTGTGTGTGTGTGTGTGTAAAGAACCACACTACTTGCAGATAGAAACACACGACCTGCAGATAGTCTTTGTATATTAATATATAGCGTTTCTTTTTTTCTCTGACACAAAAATGATTACTCAAAGTAAAGCACCTTTGTCAGTGTCCTTTGCACCTTCCACTGTGTTTAAGTTCTGTTTGCATTATCCGTGGCAGAGCTTCTTAGGAACTACTATAATGCAAATCACCTCTACATGTGCTAAGATAGAGCCTTTGTTTCTCTAAAAATTATTTCTGTGCACTAGAATTGTTGAAGGAAAAGGGGATTATTTGAAAACAATGCAAATCTATGACTTACCAAGAAAACCTTCAAACAAAAATTGATCTTCATACCAATCAATACAAGCAGTTATATTTGTCCAAAATGACAAGTATAGGCTCATTCTAAACAAGCTCACAAGAGCCGGCAACCTGACAGCCACACATGGTGTACATGGAGGTCAAGTAAGCCACAGTGAATCCCAGGTGATAACACCATTTATATATTGACTGAGGTTACATAATGAGGGGTAAAACAAGTCAGATCAAAATTTGAGCGTGCACCATTTCATTGAGCCTAGTCTATAAGGAACAGCTACAGAGCCATGGCCCCCAAACAGCCATTTCACAAGCAGGTCATTTTAAAATGTTCTTTGGAAAACAGGCCAAATAAGCCAAATAAATACTTTAGGACTCAGCAGAGTCATTCATTCCAAAAGTAGAAACAACACAGATAAGTCCCAAATTGTTTTCAATTTGACTTTCATGGCATTATTTCATCATGTTTACCTGCAGCTGTCAAAACAAAGTGAAAGTGTGCAATTATACAGTTAATTTTACAAATTTCAAAAGCTTAAACTGATAAAGTGCGCCCCAAACCATTTGTTGACCACTGAATTTTCTGGTTAGGCTTTATATACTTATCCAATTAACTAAAACATTGCCAAACTTTTCTTAATTTTGTCCTAGACCTATACTGACTTGCTGTCCTATTAAACTAGGTGATTGCTGATTTATTTTCTCTGCAACTGGTGACTCAGAAATCGCAGCAACCTTTAAGGAATTTTTAATGGAGCTAAGCTCCCAAACATGTAAGCTAATGACATGCACTCCACAACAGCGTCTGGCAACCTTGTAGAGGTTCTTAAGGACAGCCTTCCGTAGAAGAATATACACCCAGGGATCTAAGATTTGATTCCATGTTGCCATTCGAAGAGCAAAGAGTGTTGTTTCACAGGTCTCCATAGAATGATTTCCATTTATTCCAAGGTTGGCCATTGTCAGCTGCAAAATAAACAACAAGAAAAATCAGTTAATATACATTTTCTTAGTCCTACAGTTTTTTTTCTTTTCAACTAAACTAGCTATACCACATGGTATTCATTTCACTTTCCACATTGCGGTGTTATTTTGCAAAATGCTGACAAAAAGAAATGAACAACAGCAGAAACATTGATGCATATATATGAATCCTTTGAATTGAAATTGACATCAAAACTACAAAAATGATAACTTATATGGTAAGTCAAATGTGCACAAATAGAAAGACCTGAGAGGACAAATACTGATACTAATAACTGACTTTTATTTTTTTTACTTCTGAAAATAGTAAGTTTGAAGCCAACACACATTTGTATATTTCAATGAAAAAATAACATAAAATGTATTTGTGTAAATAAAATAGAGTTAAGCTTAATTATGAGTAACTTATAGATAGGGGTTTTAAAAATAAATTTAGAGCATCTGATATTTCCACATGGTATATGATATATTTCTAAAATGTTACTTTTAGAATTTTCTTCTTTGTAACTACAATGATACCAAAGGCTTCTATTTCATTTTCCCTTTTCTGCATTTCTCATTCTAAAAATGCAGTGGAATTTTCTAAGGGCTTTGAGGAAATGAGTTCCCCTATGTACTACCATTGATATTTAATGTAGATTTTGCTCTCGTGTCCATTTTCTAACGACCCATGACGTAAAAGACTACTTTGTGGAATGAGTTCCATAAATAGTCACAGCTACATGTTAGAACTGATCTGATCACTGAGCCCCACTTTGGACCCAAATAAACAGCTGCAGAACAAACAACTGTTAAAAAGAATTTGGCTATAACAAAAAAATAAGAAATAAATGGTCCTGACTGGTGCAGTTCTGTTGGTTGGGCATTGCCCCACAAAGCAAAAGGTCATCACCAGTTCAATTCGCAGTCAGGGCACATGCCTGGGCTGTGGGTTTGGTCCCCAATAGGGGCGCATGGGGAGGCACCAGTCAAAGTTTTTTTCTCATATCAATGTTTCTTTCCCTTCCTCTCTCCATCCCTTCCCCTCTCTCTATAAATAAATACATACATACATAGATACATACATACATGCATAAAATGAACAAAAGGTGAAAAAAAATTAAGAAAGGCTTGGACCATTATGCCTCCAGTACTAAGAGAGGATATAACAAAGCCAAACACCCAAATGAGAAGAAAATCAAGTCTTCTTGGTCTTCTTAATGGACCATTATCAGAAGGAAATGTCTCATTTTGGCCTGATGATACTAATGATTGAAGGCTAAATGTGCCTTATCACACCTTCATTATTTACACAACAAAGAACAAAGCCCTCAGGGGTGCCTTGACTATGCATTTGCAGTGCACTTCTACAATCCAATATCCCTGCAAATACCCTATGCTCCAGCCACTGTGAAGGCTTCACAAGTTCCAGATGCACTACACATTTCTGAGCTTTGGCTTGTGTGACTCTTTGTTGTGAACTATCTATCCCCTCTTTCTCTGCCTGACATACTCTTATTCATATTTCAAACTCCACTGAAAAATTAACTACCTCCATGAAAACTTCCCCTACTTCACTGAGATAAATTAATAAGTAGCTTCCTCCTTTCTGCTTTCATAGCATCCTGTACATACCCAGTTATACCACTCATCACACTGCAAGATAATCATGTATTTATCTGTATATCTATGAGCATCTCTTCCTCTATAGTCACTTCTAATATCCAGAATGAAGCTGACACCTAGGATTTATACAGTAAGTGTTAGAACAAATAAAACTGTATTATTTTTATTCATTGAGGCTATTTCTAGGAGTCATCAGAGAAATATCTGGTTAGCCATCACAATAGTCTAACATTTTAAGCTTAAAATGTTTCTAAAATTTTAATACAACAGCATCCACTAGTGAAGGATTTCAAGGTGCTTTGTTGTCACTAAAAGGAACAAGATCTTATAGACCATGCAGATCTCTTGGGAAATGATTCATTCCCTCGGGGTTCATTTCTTAAGAGAATAATGTATCAAACAGCAGCCCTAAAGATTCAGTCTATAAATAAGGTGGAGGTTTCAACACAGAAACAATTACAGTCCCCACACAATAGTACCTGGGTCAGGAAGGATGGCTGCTCCCCACGTTGGCCACCAGGATTGAGAAATAAACCTTAATGAGCCCAGTTTTTGTAGAAGAAAGCAGAGCCAAAATGCAAGTGGCAGTTGGATTGAGGTAATATTACTAATATTTTTTTTTTACTCATCAAATATTTATCATCTGCTGTGCCAGGCAATGTGCTAGGCACTGAGGATACAATGGCAGGACAAGTAGACATATGCCTGCTTCATGGAATTTACAATCTATTTGCTAGGTTTGATGGTGGGGTGCAGGGGGGTGGTTCAAGATGAATGAATAAATACTTCTCTTGCATCACAGTACTAGTGAATACATTTCCTATTAATGACTAGGTGTGTTTGTGAGGATCTCAGAGCCCAGTCAACACACTGCTCTGCACAGCTAGAATAAAGATGGTCAGTATAAATCACATGAAAGAGCTGCCTGGTTTAGAGATGAGCAAATTTAAAATGCCTGAGCTACCTGGCATGCACTTTTCTGACTCTCCTTTCTCATGTGCAAACAGCAGTGTCACCAACTGTGAAAAGACACTGAGTCCTCTGCTGAGAGAAGTCAGTGCCCAAGCTTATCTCCAGAACACCAGACAGTGCCCTGGCATTTACTCTCACTCTCTCCTTCCTTCTACCCCTGCCCCGCCTAGAAGAGTGGTTGCTCTAGGGCCTGGCTGGGAGAAGCACCAATCACTTAGCCACCAACAAAGATGTGGGTGGAGTATTTATGTAAAAGAATGATCATTAGTACATTATTGATAATAGTGTATCGTTGAAAATTTGGGATAACTTATGTATCCAACAAAAAATAAAATTATGGTAATTTCATGTAATGGAAAAAATATGCAAGCATTAATGTTTGTGATTCAGTATTAACATTTTAAAAAGCAACTTACTAGATTGTATTGACTGAGTGATCCCAATTTTGCAATATATATATATATACATATATATATATGTATGTATGTATGTATATATATGTGCAACTTTGTGCATGGGGTATATGTCAGTGTTTTCACTGGCAAAATCTAGATAGTAGAATGACAAAGGATTTTTATTTTCTCCTTTGGTCTGTCTTTAGTTTACTAATATTTTTTAGATAGATCATTCATTGCTTTTATACTCTGTGCTTTATTTCCCCATGTAAATTATTGAAATATACTGTTTTACTAAAGAATCAGAACTAATGTACATTATTTATGCATGTCTATGTGTGTGTAAGTGAGGTGCACAGAATTGCCTTAAAAATTCCATCCGTGACAAGACTGGCAGAGGTGAAGAAGCTGGGGTAAGGATGAGGAAAGTCTGCCGTTCTTCATGCGCTCTGTCAATAGTCAGCACACAAGCCTGGAAAGCATTCTTCTCTGGACAGTACACATGCCCTTGTATTCCAGAAGGTCATGTACACAGTCTCATCACACACATAGCCTTTCATCTAGTTACCGAGAGCTACCTGGCACATTGAATTATTATGTGTTATTTTCTAAAATATCTTTCTTTGAACTTTGACATGTTACAATCGTTTATCATGGTTAATTATGAGAATTCTAACTGAGAAATGGACAGGGCCAGGTATTCAGATATCCTATGGAAAAATCAATTAATTAATCTGAGACATTCAAAACTAAAATAAGAAAGAAATACCGAGGTCAATGAAATGTAAGGGAAGAAAAGTTTATGTTCACTACCAGTTGCGAAGAATGGAATGGTTAACACTTGCAACAAAGTCTCCATCATTTAGGCCACATAATACAATTATGTTGATTGTTGAGATCATCAACATTAATGAATCTGCCAGGCTACTTTACTCATAAATAACAGAGCTCAAGTTCACTGAAGTTTTATTCTGGAAGTTATTCCATCATCCCCTACCCTATGTCTGTCTGTATGTCTGTTGGTCAGCGCCAGGACTCCAGTGCCTGTTCACATTAAAAGCAATGGTAAGTTGAAGAATTATGCATTTTTCTGAATAGTCATAAAAGTAAACCAATATAGCAGTGAGTGGTTTCTGAGTGTCTGCTGTGTCCATGTATCGTGCTAGATGTTAGTGATACAGAGATGAATATATAGCAGAATCCTATCTAACATATGATATATTTCACTTATTTATCAAGGTTTTATTTCTGTCTCTCACACTAAAATCTGCTCTTGAAAACATATTTTTTGTCTGATTATTTCTCTGCAGTATCCCTAGCAATTGGTAAACAGTAAGGAAGTTGATATTTGTTGAACGCATGAAGTCCCTGTGAGGAAAGACTGACAAAAGCCGAAGTATGATGTTGTAAGTGACATAATAAAGACATGTAAAACATGCCACAGGCAGGGCTGTTTACTGGTACATGATCCCAGATACAGTCATTAAAAAGTGTACTTTTTTTTTTTGCAATTTTTCTAGTACATCAAAACTTTAGTTATTCAGACTGACTAAAGACTGCCTAGTTTTGAATTTACGGTGATTTCACTGTAGTATGTCTGAATTTCTCCTTGACACTATTTTTTTATGGAAATTTAAATGAAAATATAATCAAGATCATCTCTGGTCAAATGTCCAACTTCTTTATGTACAAAACCATTTTTAGCATTTTATAAATATCTATTTTCACATAATGTCTATATCAATTATACATGGTCTCATCTAGTTGCTGAAGAGGTATTTTCTTATCCCAAGAAGCAGACATTTTCTGTCCTCCTTTCTGTCATCAAAGAAGACTAATTCAGGGACAGTTCTTTGGGGAATGAAAGAGTACACAAAGTGTAATTCATTGTGTTATTGTCCTTTATAATATTATCATCCAAAGGATGATCTTTAGGTTTGGCACTTGAATAATCACAGAGATAGGGGGCTAATTGTGATAATGTGGTTACAATCCAGCCTTACTGGAGGATGAAAAAATCCATCTGGAAGCTTTGCCAAGGGACTGTTGGTTCTATGGCATCTCCAGGTGAGAAGTTTAATCTCTGTATTAATTTGGATACTACAAACTAAAACTATGTAAAATGTTTAATTTTTAAATGTCATAGCACCTGTATTAGCAAATTAGAAATTTCATTTTAATTTAACTTCAATGGCAGTTTTGGAAAAAGCACATTATACAAATCACCAAATCCATATCAATTCAACAGGCAACTTTTAGAGTTAAATATATTTGTGGGCATTTAACTTAATAGTGTTTATTCTTGAAATAGATCATTTCATCTCCGCAACAGTGATCACAAGAACCTCCAGAGAAAAAAAACCTAAGCTTTGTGCAACTCTGGAAAAATAGGCTTTTTAAAAAGTTAAATTGAAATGTAAAGGCTCTGACAGGATATCTTTTCCACTATGAACTTTATTCATACCTAAATTATGTAAATTTCTACATTGTTGAGTATAGAAAGAAAATATTTCAACCATTTTTCATTTATTGAATACTCACTAAAACTAAGACAGTTTTCTGCACATGATGAATGATTCAGAGATAAACAGACATATTACAATAGGAAGGAATAAAAGGACAAACGGGTATGGTATTTCTTATATACCAACTTTTGAACAGCTGTGAAATGTTGCTCATCCCAAAGTACACCTCGGTGCTCCAAAATATAGATAGTTGCACAGGCCTGGCTGGTGTGGTTCAATGGATTGAGTGCTGGTCTGTGAACTTAATGGTCACTGGTTTGATTCCCAGTCAGGGCACATGCCTGGGTTGTGGGCCAGGTCCCCAGTTGGGAGCATGCAAGAGACAACCACACATCGATGTTTCTCTCCCTCTCTTTCCCCCTCCCTTTCCCTCGCTCTAAAAATAAATTTTTTTTAATAAAATAAAATCTAAAAACAATAGAGGAGCAGATGAACTTTTTTTCTGCTTGATTTGTTGGTAGAGAATCAACCAATGGCCAAATGACATCACATTCCTATGTCTGCCTAAAGACTTTGACAGTTTCAAAGAAATGAGAAGACAGGACATGCTATATATAAACTGCTCCCTTCAAACTGGGACAATCCTAAATCATAATACTTTATATGAATCTTTACTCCTTCATGCCAATTGAGGAAATGGTGTGCAAATAAAAAAATTTAAAATAAACAGCACATAGGAGGGAAATGCATGATACCTGAAAAACCAAAAAGTTAATCTTTCTAGAGAAGGTTCATGCATAGAAAACATGTGTTTTCAGACCTGTACTTTTCTTTTCCTTACTCTGTTTAGTGGGAAGCTTTGTGCCAAAACTCTGAGGAATAATTGTCCACACTTCCCTGCTGCTAGCCCTTACAAAATAATGTTGTAATTCCATTTTATGATACTTTTTAAGAGAATAAAATATTGTCATTTAACCCAGAATGCCAAAATAATAAACATTAAAAATAAATATTTGTTACATTGCACGTGGTGACTTGAAGAAAAAAGTAGGAAATATAAAATGAATATAATCATAAAATACGTTTTGAAGACCAAACAGAGAGTGTACTGAGTTACAATGAAAGCAAATTAGTCACAACTGAATGAGAACTGCAGACTCTATCACAGAACTTGACCACTATCAAAATGCAGGTGAGCACCAACTCCAAAGAACTGGCCGTTCTAGCAGCTATGGCATCCTAAATCACGGGAAAGGCAGAAAGGCTCCTGTAAACCAGAGCACCATGCTATACCACCTAGGAGTGATGGATTCAGGTCATGAATAATAACAACAAAAGCTAGAACTAAGTAGTTCCCTGTGCTGGGAAGGTTCTTTTGCTATTAGGTCAACTAATCCCCATAACAAACCTATGATGTGTAAAAGAAAACTTGTGTGAATTCATGTTTGAAGGAATGCCTTGGATTTTTTGAGACTATTAATTTCTAGTCCACCCAAAAGTGCTTATTTACTTAAGGTTAAAGGAAAGTGAGACAAGTGAATGAGTTTTAAATTTTTAATTTTTTTAAGCTAGTATGTCAAACATACCCCCCAGAAGCCTTTACTGTCTCCTTAGGTAAGGGTCATAGTCTCTGGTCAAAATTGGAAATAACTGGGGCAGATGGGTGAAAAGGAGAAAGAGGTGCAAGGATTCCCACCTGGTCAGATCCTAAAGAGTTTGGGAGCTTGGGAACGGTGGGAGTGTGTATTCAAGGTGTTGCAACAGACTTCTCTGTCTTAGAAGTCTTTATCTTGGCTAAAGAACTTCTGCCATCCCTGAATCTTTTCCATAATAAGTTGTTAGATGCAACTACTGTTAAACTTGCTGACTAGTTTAGCTTTAGAGAAGCTTTGGTTCACATACTGCAGGCTGTGGAATATTCCTCTCAGTATTTGGCACCTCCCGCCATAGGGGTGGGTGCAGAAGACCAGGTCCCCTGGGGTGGCTTACGCACAGTAGGAATGATGGGGTCCTTTACCCCACTGTGTTTTCAAGAAGGTGGGGAAAGAGAAGGGAAAGGTCAGGTCGGCACTTTATATATGTGCATATCAACCCATTTCATCTTGACTGAACTCCCGATGTAGTTACTGTTTTTCCTATACTGCAGATAAAAAGAAAACTAAATTACAGAGATGTTGACTTGCTGAGTTCACAGTGCTGGTATGTGGCAGAGGTAGGATTTAAACCCAAGTCTACCTGACTTCAAAGCCTGTGATCTTTCACTACATCACTCACAGTAATGAAATCAGTAGTGCTATGCTACATTTATGAAGATGATGAAAAGAAAATAATAGCTAACATTTACTGAGTGAGTACTATGCTCCAGGCACTGTTTTCATACTTTATACTTATTAACTTATTCAATCCTGTTAACAACTTTTTGAAGAAAGCAGTGTTTTCCCTATTTTATGATGAAGGAGCTAAGACACAGAAAAGTTAAGTAACCCAAGGTCACTCAACTAAAATAAGGAGGCGTCAGAATTTAAAGAGCAGGTGATGGTAAGGACTCATGTATTGGCCTCCTGGGCATTAGCAGCCCTTAATTTTAACTCTCTGGGTTTCTATTCCTGTTTGCTGATGTCTAGTGCTCTTCTAGCTGGTTCTAGCACTCTCTCACCCAGTATCTTTATTAATATATTTCCACTATTATAAATTGGAAACATATGCTAAAAAATGTATTGCTGCCTATCTCTGTGTCTGTAACAAAAGATGTATCCTGACCGGTAAGTCGGATGAGTTGAGTAGCACACACCTGAGGTGTCCTTCAGAAAGAAGGCTGTGAAAGGGGTGCAAGGGCAGAGGACAGCTGTCTATCTCGAGATGGAGAGGTATTTTTTTAAGTATTAACTGACAGATGTAAAGTCATAGACGAAGACAAAGCTCAACATCCTTTTTTTCTTCTTCATATCTACCCCATAACAAATGGCATGATTTTCATTTTAAGAGTCTTGTTCTTCTCTTCCTTTTGACTTTTGACTGGTCTTCAGATGTCCTTTGGTTCTTGTTTTTTATTTTTTAATACAAATTTTTAATTTTTATCCTTACTGCATCATTTTTGCTCTTTGGCAATGATGAAAATAAGAAATCAGTAGGCAAAGTTTTTAGGTCTTAGAAGAAGAAACCATGTGTATGAAAATATGTATGCTTGCTTTTATGTCCTGCCTTGTTCTGTTATTTGACGCATTTTACTTTGAGCTGTGCTTTTAACAGCATTATAAAATCTGGCTCCTGATTACCTAATTCAAACCCATAGTTAGGCTAAAAAATATTGATTATGCTCTAAACATTGGCAATGATAAATGTATAAGACATTTTCATCTGAGTCAAGAAATGTTTAACTAAAATGTGATAGCTAAGGTAATTATCAATAACTCATCTATGAAACAAAGGGAAAGCAACTAGTTAGAAATCAGGCAAAGAGTTGGAGGCACACTGTTTTAGGAACAAATATCTATTTGACTGCTGGCAACACTGTTTCAATAGGAAAAATAGATTGTAGCAGTAAGGTGTTTCAGTAAAACATCCACCCTGAAACATATTAGGTTTGCCAAAGAGAAATTTCCAACTGGCAAAGCTGGTTTATTCTTACAGAAGTTTGTAACATTATTATCAGTGACATTAGGGGTAAGTTTTATTGTATCTTCTTTACAGATGAACAAACCAAGAGACAGAACACATAGCTAGAAGGGGTCTGGGCCAGCATTATAATGAATGCCTAATTAGCTCCAAAGTTTAACATGAATGTAGTTCAAAATGAAATCAACATACACTTCTGGTCAGGCAAAAAAATCAGATTACCCAGTCAATTTAATTAAAAATAATTTTCATGGTGACATTTGAGTCAATCCAGTAGTTTGTCACAAAGATAAAAGACAACTTCTTGATCATTAAGATTTTTTTCCTGAATTTATTTCTGAAAATGAAAGCTACATTTTTCATTTTCCTTTAGGGCATCTAAATAGCAAACTGAAATTTATATTCCTTAGTTACAACTAAATATATATTCTAGCACTAACTTGATAGCAGCCCACTGGCCTAACTCTGATAAAATTTACCTTCTACCATGTAATTTTCAGCACTTCAGATACATATCTTACCTTGATTTAGTTCCCTGAACAGAGAGCACAATTGAACCCACCCAGACTTGACCTACAGAACTGTGAGATAATGAAGTGCGCACTGTTTTATCCTACTTAGTGGGGATTTGTTACTTAGCAATAGAAAACTCATACAGTACTCATGAGGGACTTAAATTAGGAAATAGTAAAATTTACATATAAAATCATACATAATGGAGAAAATACAGTTGCATTTTAAGATCTGGAACAAGACAAGTATACCCATTATTACTATCGCTGCTTAACATAGTAGTATAATTCCTGATTAATGCTGTAAGAAAAAGTGAGACATAAAAGAATTTGAAGGAAAGAGATAAACTTTTGTTATGTGGAAGTGATTAGCACCGATACATGATTAAAACCAATAAAAGAGTTAAGCAAGTTGTTGAATACATGACCAACTTAGAAAATCAAAAACACTTCTACACTAACATTACAAACTATAAACTATAATAAAAATACCATGCAAAACAGCTTAGAAATTATAAAGTATTTAGAAATTTACTAAGAAAATAAACAAGACCTTTAAAGGACCTTATTTTTTAACTTCTGCTTCTCTGTATTTTTCAAACTTTATATAATGAAAATATATTATTTTGCTAATAAAAATATTCCATAAAAATATACAATAAAAAGTAATATACAATATATCAGAACATGGGCACAATCAGAACAGCATAGGCAATAAACAAGTAGTTCAGCCACCCAGGCATGTGTCCAGTGGCAAAAAACAAAAAGCCTTGTACCTTTTTAATTAATTATTTAATTTAATTAAGTGATTATTATATGTCTCTTCCAGAACTGGCTGGGAAAAACAAATTTTAGTCTTCCATTTTCTTTGAAGAAATTATCTCAATATTTTTCCTGTAGTCAGGAAAAAGAGAGTAGGATACATTTAGATCAGCAAAGGCAAGATGACTTCCCTAAATGATTGCAGGGAGCAAACTACAGAGCTGGCACAGAAGGGAGAAGAATGTGTCTATGGAGCTGGAGAATGGGAATGTAATAAAGGGGAACTATCACGTGGTCTGCACCTGACCAGCAGGCTACACAACCTATCCAGACTGAGGGGACAGAGTAAAAAAATGTAGCTCAGGTTGCCTCTCCCAGCATGAGCTCAGTTGTTCCAAGAATGTGAATGCTGCAGACTTGACATTACCTGTCTTCAAATTATGAAATGATAAGGTTAAAAATCCCTCGTGGAGCTTAATTTTCAGATCTGGAGAGTAATCAAAAGATACTAATAAAAGCTCATTGACAACTTAAGTATTTTTACAAACTCTACTGGAGTAAGAAGTAAATTTAATATAAAAAGCAGCTTAAGAGGTCAAATTGTTTTCACTTTACAAATACATTTAAGATGAGGCTACTGAGATACACTCTGTACACTTTAACTATGATTGATCCTAAACTGAAAGCAAACTGTCACCAATTTGCACTAATGATTCACTCATGTCATTAAGAAAGGTCTAAATAATCTAAAAAATAGGTCTGAAAATGACCACCAAAGGCATCAAGATGGTTCTCCTTCCCTTGAGGAATTGTCACCAAACCTCAGAAAATTTCTTCCTTTGTACTGTTGTGAAAATGTGGCTCCAATTCCAACTCCCTTCCTTCCATTATATAAATTCTCTGTAATTTCTTCCATCAAGCCACCAAGTTTAGTGGTATTATTTGCAAGACCAGAAACCCAAACCCTTCTTCTGTGGTTATATAGAAGACATCGTATTCTTAAGAAGTTTTGCAAATAATACCACAAAAATGGCCTCTCTTAAAAAAACATGACTTTTCCCAGAATAAACAAGAAGAGATAAATATATGTAATCCACAAGAAATTAGGCTTTGCATTCAGGTGAGTGATTTGCTAAAGAAGATGGTCTGAACTGCCTTCAGATTTCACTAGTGGGGTTAATAAGGAAAAAATACAAGATTCAAGACCCTTCTAATTTCCAACTGCAAAGGCTCCAAATCCCAAAAGGTAAAATGGTCTCTGGTTGGCATCTTAGAGAACAATTAACTTATTAAACACATTCAAACTAAGAAGCACATCATGAAAACAAAGAGGTATCAACCTAAAATGGCATTTGCTACAAGTTTATGGAAAAGAAATCAGTGTGAAGAAAAGATGAGGTAATTTAACCCAAGAAAGAAAAGGAAGTTTATAAATCAATGATCAAATCAGAAGATGAGAATTGCATTTCTAGAAGAGAACTCACTACTTCACTAAACCCAAAGACTGCGAGAGACCACAATGAACATGAATTCAAGAAAGCTTTGATCGAGAACTCTCTACCCTTAGTCATTAGGTGTAGGCTAGACACAGACACAGTTTTTCAGCAAAGCTCCTCCTTGGAAGGCCACTGGGCACTTGTTCACAAGGTTCTTTTGTAACAGAGCAGTTCTGCTCCTGCCTCTCCAAATAAACTATAAATTCCTTTGAAGTTAGGATCCGATTTAGTCATGTTTATATACCCATGTAGCACATGTGCAGATGTCCATGGTAGTCACTCAATGAATGTTTTTCAAATTACCACTGAGTTTAGTAAAACTCAATACCAAATGCAATAACGATTCTAACAGCAACAACAGCAGTCACACAGCACCTTTCACTGATACTTACCAGGCAGGTATCATGGGAAAACTCACATGTCACTTGATTAAATCAGTGATATGGTATTATCATCTATATCTTTTTTTTTTAAGTTAAAATTGAAGCTCGCAAAGATCCTTAATAATTTGCCAAAGGACATGTGGCAAGTATGTCTAAGCTCACAATCAGACATTTCTGCACCCTACAACAGGCTTTAGGAGCTCATCTAATTAGAAGAAGATTCAAGTACAAGCTTAGGTGGTTCAGTCTTGTCATATGTTGTAGAGTCAACAATGATAAAGATGCTCAATGGTATAGACAACATAAATTAAGATATGTTTCTATATAGTAGATGCCTGTTAAATAATTGGTAACTGAATACAGAACTGAAGTGGGAAACTCAATTACTTTTTTAAGTCAGGACGTATGAAAGGCCTAACTCTGGCATGAACACCACCAATCCTTTTATTCCAATAACACAAGTTGGAGGATAGTTAAACTCCTCAACTCAGAAAGCACAGCCTCTTCTTGAGTCAGGATTTGCTGAGACTCATTAGGTGGAGCCATTTCTCTTTCTCTACCCAGGAAGATTCACCTCTGTGGGGTATTCAAACTTTAAAATATTTTAAGGCCCTATAGAAAATTTCTGCAAAATAAAAGGATACGCTTTGTTCATGTTTTACACAGTTTAAACAGTGAGAACTGTGATATTAAAATTGTCAGTATTGTTTTTTTTAATTACAGAGTCAAATCTTAAGTAAACTCTAAACAAGGGAAGTGTATACTCCAGGCCCACTCTCCTGCAATGGTGTGCATGTGTATGTCCTTCATACTATAATCACAAATGCAGTAATGGCTGAAATACTTTCTTTTGTAGTAAATAATTATTAGGTCATTTCTCTAGGGTCAGGAAGCAGAGAACCATTTATAACTAAAACATGGAATTTTCTTATTTGTATGTGTGTGTATGTGCCTTTGATTAAAAGAGAGCCAAATAACCTCATCTTAAGAGCAAAAAGAAACTGGATAATTTCATATTCTTAACTAAATGAATGCTCATCAAGATGCCATTTGCTAAACCAGCAGAGAGGATATAGTGAGAGTATTAACCGAGTAAAATAAGGTATAACTAAATATGTTTCCTTTAAAATTTTTGCCACAATGTGTAATTTTATTTCATGCCTCATGGAGAATCATTTTGAAAGTATTTCCTTTGTTAGTCACAAGATAATCTTTAGTTAATAATTATTTATTTGCCTTAATCCTAATACACGTTCTAGCAAAGTAATTTATTCATTCATTACTCATGTGTCAAATGAAATTTCGAGCAAACAACTTTTCTGCTATATTGCTGCTCTGCTGTAACCCATTCTCTTGTCTAGCAGCCAAAGTGCCCTTTTTAAACAATGTATCAGATCATATTCCCTTGTTAAGAAACCCTTGAATGGTTTTCAACCAACTTTTAGCCCCAAATCACCATGGATTACTACAAAGTCCCTTTCCTCTCTACCCTCAAATTCCACCATCTTCACCCTACGCTCCCCTTGCTCTAGTTAATGGCTTTCCTTTTGTCCCTGACTATAAGCTCATTTCCACCCCTGCATTTCATGCTGGTCATTCCTTCTGCCCGACCACGCTGCCCAGATATCTTCCCGTAAGGGACTCCTTTTGTCGTCCAGAACTGTCCTCATGATGAGGTCTTGCTAGGCCATCCAATCTAAGAGAGCCTTATCTCCACCCTCAGTAACAGCAGTTACTGTTATTTAAAAACATCCTGTTAATTTGTTTACTTATTAGCTCTCTCTCTCTCTCTCTCTCTCTCTCTCTCTCTCTCTCTCCAAAGACCCCAACCCCTGGCAACCACCACCCGCAGAAGAAGGTAACCTCCTTGAAAGAGGGGATACTGCCTGTCTCCTCCAACACCATAGCTTTAGCACCTAGAACAGCATTTGACATGTGGAGGGCACCAAAAATAATATTTAATGAATAGATGAATTAGTATTTTTAAGCACATTATGTTATGGATAGGTTTTCATTGTTTTATTTTATTTATTTTTTTTTTTTTAGGGGAATCCTCACTAAGGTCATATATTTAGTTCTCTTTTTAAAAGCCAGGGACTGTGGCATCCTTCAGTGGCAAACATGCCTGGGTATGACTGCAAACAGTAGTGTCTTGATGGCAAAACTTTCAGATTTCGCAAGACATTTGAAATAAACAGGCTGCTCAGTGAAAAATGAACACATTTTCAAAATAAAAGTTGTTGTGTTGTAATCAAAATTCTGAAACTGGCTTCTCGTGTCGCTCTCTGGTTTTAATCAAAGCCTCACGGGTCCCGCAAAACATCCAACAAGGACTTTTCTCCCCTAGAAAAGGTTTAACCTTTCAATGACACATGAGAAGAGGAAAAACATGTCTCAGAGGGTAAAAATATTCTGCACAAAATCTTGGTTATTTTTAATACTCAAAAGCAACTAACAAAGCTGTGATATTTTTTAATTTAGAATGTTTGAATTTATCCAGATAAATTAAGACCCATTTAGGTTGGGGACAGAGGAAGGTAGGCAACTAAGGGCATTGTCAGTGCTCTGGAAGGGAAAAGAGAAGAAAATTTTCAAAAATTCATTGACTTCTTGGCAAATTTGTTCAAAAATGTACTTTTAATCAGGCCTAAGTTATAAATATTTTCCATGTTCAAGGAATTATACAAGTAAAAATGTAGTAAGGGTTCAATGGGTTAACATCTACAAAGTGCTGATGTTTGACATATACTAGGAGCTATAGATGAGGGTTTCTAATTGATTGATTCTTACACTAAAACAAAATTTTAAGCCAGCACTTTACATTTAAAATGATCATCACAATTACAGTTTTATAGTTATATTTCAAAAACCTTACTTTTTCTTTCAAATATAACATTTTAAAAATAAAATCCTTGTGTAATGTCATATGCATTTAATAACCATAGCTATATCAGTGTTGTTTAATTCACTAAATTTCATTTGTGATTAAGGGATTCTAACAAATGAATGATGTATTCTTTGAACCTTCCAGGTAGTGTACCAGGCACCACAGAAAAGAGAATAGAAAAATTTGACATTGACTCTCTCACTAAGGAGCTCCCTATCCATTTAAGAGATTAGACAGTCACAAACAAAGAGTACAAATTTTATTATTATATAGAATTCGATGTTCTATTTTATCCACATAAAAAGAGATAAGAATGTGCACTATAACACAAATAAATTAACAAAATTGAACAAGAAACAGAGTAATTATCAGGGGGGAATAGGGAGGGAGGGAAGGGGATAAGTAAGGGAAGGGTTTAGCAAAGGAATTAATATAAATGATCCATGAACATAGACAATGGGGTCGGGATGGACTGTGGGAAAAGAGGTGGGTTGGGTGGGGGGCAGCAATGAGGAAAAAAGTGGGACAATTGTAACAGAAAAACAATAAAAATAAAATATAAAATTAAATAAAATAAATGTAAAAAAAATTTTTTTAAAGAATGTGCACTAGAATAATCAGAGACAAGTTCCTGGAGAAAAATTATAACAAATTAGATAAAAACAAATCAAGACTTTCAGAACTAATAAAAAGAAAGTCAGGTCTGGATCGGTGTAATGTGCTCTACTAACATATTCTTCTTTGAGGCACATATTTTTAGCCACCAGCCACATATACACTTGACTACACTTCATGTTCAACCAGGTAATATTGGCATACTGTTTATGAAACATTGAACTTTCCTCTAGCAGGTCTGGGAGAAAAAAATACCTGGTACCTTAGCCAGCATTCACATATGGGTGTTCTGTTTTTACTAATTTTAATTATAAAAGCATTATTTAATGAACTATTTTTCCCTGTTCTTAAAGCCATGATAGCACATTCATCCTTCCCTCCCTCTTCAGGCTGGGCGGTAGGTCTGTCACTGAGTAGGGAGGGTCCAGGCCGAGTCTCTCTCCCTACCCACCACAAAGAAGATCCTTACCATTTGCCGCAGATCCTAGTGGCCTTCCAAAACATTGACATTTATCGTTAAGGTTGAAACATTTTTGAGTGTTTTGGCCTCATAGTGGGAGTATTGTGGAGACGGGGGTAACAGAGAAATACTTCAAGACTCGTTGGTTTCTATGCTTCACTCAGTGCCTGAATACACTGCATCATTCAGAAATTGCACTGTAGCATGATTTTTAACTGATAGCTTGCTTGTCTCTTTATACTGTTTACTAGATAAATAATCTCTAGGTGAGTTGAATTAATTTAAACTTGAGTGTTCGGCAACCATGTAAACGAAGCCAAGAAATCCAATAGAAAAGTGGCATCAATGCTGCGGTTACATATTAATGTCAATTCATATTTAAGGGAGGTATTGGAGACAAGGGCACTGATATAGGTAAAACAGGTTATTCATTCATCTTTATAACCAAATATAAAATGGCTTGCTAAATAGACCATGTGGAAATCCACATCAATTTAAAACTATCTAAATAAGCAGGCTGGCCTTTATATAACTACTGTTTGCCTTAGACAGACAAACCTTAAGTGGGCAATTAGGAAAAGGTAAATAGCACACACTGCTGTCTTTTCCACCATCCAGGAAAGCTTTTAGCAAGCTGGCTTCAGCATCTGTATTCATAGATCAGCCAGCTATGAGCTTACAGAGATGAAAGAAAAAGGCAGAAATCTCTAAATGCCATGCATTTAGAACTGCTTGGCATATTTTTGTTGACTGAAAACAGGAATTCTTTATATTCTCTTGAAATAAGATACAGTCTTCCTTAGCTCTGTTTAAACTTTCAGTAGAGAAAAGAATCACCATTCATTCTATTACAGCTTTAAAACCAACTTGTGCTATCAAAGTTTATAAAGACTATAGAATATTTTTAAATTCTTTGGTATATCAGGCAGGTTTTTTGTTTGGGGTTTTTTTGGTTCAGAAATAGTATGTGAGAGAAATATTGACATTGTCCATCACAAAATGTTACTAGAGAAGCATGTAAAGATTAAACTGTATCAGAAACTAATTCTTCATTCATTGCAATAAACACAGGAATATTGATGGAAATATCTGTTGCTATTTTTGTGTTGCAATTTGGGAAAAGCTTTTATATTAGGAAATGAGGAGTAAGAGGGCAATCACACAGTTTACACATCTTTCTATATGCTATTCTAGTCCAGTTTTCTCTCAAAAAGTGCATTTCTAATTTAAGCTGATCAAAGGAAATGCTAGGTTGGAGGAATGTTCTCAGAAGTTCCTTTCTAGTCCCAAACTAAAACTCTGAGCAAAATTGGGTAAAAGACAATCCAGTTACAGGCACTGAGGTCCACTGTTGTCTGCAGTAGAATTTTCCTGGATCGAACCAGAACTGACCTGCTCTTCAATTCATTGACTCCCTTCTGATTTAACTTCACACTTCCTAAATCAGCAGAACTAAAGCAGCTGCCAGAATACAGGCAGCAGAATATAAGAAGAAATTTACTCCCCAGGTTGCTTTTTTTTCACTATCAGAATTCTGGAGCCTGGTAAGAGGTATTGTGGGCATGATGGGACGGGGAGCTCTACTGGTTCTCTTTGAGTATTATGATGATGCTGTACTGCATTAATAAGAATGGTATTAGAAGTTTCTTAGATGATCCAATAATAGTAAATGCCCAAGAAAATAAAAAATACTCATAAAGTCTATTGCCATTGTTTCAATAATAATACTTACCTTCAGTATGCAATAAAGGACTCAAGGCAAAATATTTTAAAGTGGATAGGGGAGGTTGCTTTATATTTATAAATGGAGTAATTAACCACAAAGGTAGAACATACATGAATTTCTGACCCCTAACGACACTAAATTAAAGTCTAAATCATTGAAATCCTTTGAAAACCATTAAAATACATATATAAACTAACAAAACACAAATGTAATGAAATTCTAAGTTCTTATTACACATTATTTGGCAGAGCAGTTAAAAATGAGGAAATTGGATCCTATAAAACTATCTTGATTTAATAGCTATGTATTGAACTTTGTAACTTTAAAAAAAAGTGGTTTTTTTTTCAAAAGCCTATAAAATATTTACAAAATCTGATAAGAAGTCAACTAATTTGAAAGCAGTAAGATTTATAAGTTGGTAAAAGAAATTGTCAAACTGTGAAACTAGGCAACCCTATGTAAAGGCTAATTTAAAAAGAAAAAATACAAATTCTATACAAAATGTTAAAGGGAGTGAGAGATGGGGAATGAGTGATTAATAGGCATGGGATATTCTGGACAAAATAATGGTGATGGTCGCACAACATTATGAATGTACTAAATGCCACTGAATTATATTAAAATAGTTAAAATAATAAAATGTTTCTTAGGTGAATTTTGTCAAAATACAAAGAAATAAAAAATAAATGTGTCAAGATCAATGCTTTCTTATATACTGTTATGAAGAAACTACAAAATTATTATTCAAAACATGACTTTGATAATAGGACAGCATGATAATGATAATGAATGGGAACACTCTCGACTGTAATTGATAAATTGACGCAAGTCTCAGTAAAATGTGAAGTATATGGTAGTTGTACATAAAGTTAGAGATAACTCAATAGGATGTAATAAAGGGTCCAGAAAGACCCAAACACATTTAACAATTTCAGAGCTAATAAAGGCAGAAATTTAAAACAATTGCAGAAAGATCATTCAACAAATGAGTTTGGGACAACTAGTTAACCATTCAAAAGACGGTTCATATTATTAACTTGCAAACTAAACCAAAATAAACTATAAATATATTAAAAACATAACTACAAAAAATGAAAAAACAGAAGTACTTTAAGAGATCAATATTGATATCATCTTAGCCTGAGAAAAGTATTTCTTAGCATGAAACAGAAAGCAGTAACCACAAAAGAAAAATATTGATTAATTCACTACTTTTGTAAATTAAAATACCAAATTAAAAGGCTAACCATGAGCCTGGAAAACAATTGCTTTTATATTAATTTTTATATATTAGCATTATTCAAAGAGTTCTTGAAAATCATTTACAAATTCCCACACATTCAGAAAAGAAAGAATACCCAATAATTAAGAAAAAGGTTTAACTACTCTATTAATCAAATAAATTAAACTAATATATTTTCCCTTACTGTATGAGGGAAAGAATGCACCCAGAATGCTAACATTGGTTATCTATTGCAAATGTGATTTGAAAGATTTTTCTATTCTAATTTATAGTATACTGTATTTTATTTTTACAATAAAATTTTATAGTTGAAGAAAACATTGTACTTTTTAAAGTAGTTTGAGGAACTATAACCCACAGAATTTAATATTTCTCTATAAAGAGAATATGTCTGTGGAAATAAAGGAGGTCTTTTCTTTCTCATGGAGTTCCTAAAACATGCAAGTGCCTCTCTCCACCCTTCCATCTACACACGGCCAGCTTTCTGCTACCTTCATTGACTGCTTCCTGCTCCTCTCCCCTCTCCTGCATTCTATTTTTATATCATTCATGTGGTTTTTATTTTCCTTGTTTCCTGGTCTTCTGTCATGAATGTAAGTGTAAGAAGCAAAATAAGGACATATCTAATCAAAGTAATAATAAAAACTAGTGTGGCTGCTGGTGCTACAGCAATGTTATTATTTAATATTTATCAATGTACCTTTGGGCCCAGAGGCTCCTCCTCTATTACTACAGCAATAAATCCCCTGTCTTGCTCCCAGGCAAGGCCAGAAAAATACAAATAATTATATTTAATTCATATTAAAAATGGAAGGAAAGAAAAAGAGTTAGAGGTTGTAAAAAAGTGGTCAAAGATCATGAATAGAATAAAGGAGCTAGAAAGTATTATTCTCAGAAGTTGCCTCAGGATTATTTTCCCAAGTCAGGCTTCTGTCTCTATGATTTACTGTCCATGTGGAGAGACACCCAGCCTTTTGTCCAGCAAAAGCCTGCTGGGAGAATAAAACAATGAGCAGGTTAATGAGTAAATTAAAGCATAAGTAATTTTATAATTTATTATTCATTTATATTATTAATGTTCACAGTAATTTGTTTTTTCTTATTTTCTGTTTTCTAACACTTTCTTAACTTAAATTCTTTGAAAGAGTTGGTGATTTTTGTAATATTTTATTTCACTATTCATTTCTCTTCTAATATGAAGTCACTTTCCTTATGAAAAGGCTGTATAAAATACTAATTTGAATTATTAACTTTTATTTTGTGATTTAATGAAAATCATGATTCATTAATCATTTTATTGCATTAGAACATTTTTCTAGCTTTTAATATTAATTTATTATAATCTGTTGTTTTTTAATATTGTTCAAGCCTATCCCAAATACTAAAGAGATTTTTACTTGAATTTTTTTTTTTTTTTTTTTTACCTCTAGGAATTGTATACATTATCTCTTTTCTCCCTAGTTTTTACAATTGACATTATTTAACTTAGGGTCACATTTATTTCCAGTAATTTTTCCTTCTAAATTGTATACTATAAAAAATTTCCCTTTTATAAGTAATCAAAAATAATCTCATTCACATACATTTACAACAGAATACCTGCTATTGTAACAAAATATAATTGAATACCTTCATATTTCAATTTCATACATGTCCTCTCTTTTCACTTTCTGTAAGTACTATTGCTTAAATCCATAGATATTATGAACAGGTAAATCACAGATTTGTTATTCCGGTATCTGAAACACTGGCTGGCACATGGCAGGTGCTCAATAAAAATTTGTCAAATAAATCAGCATACTGTGGACCACCAAATTGGAAGTGACAGTTTCCTACTAGAGCACCCATTATTTGTTTAATAACTAATTTAAAAGTGCTTTTGATCATCTTGTTGACAAAATCACTGGCTGACAGCATTAACATTTAATAGCAACAGCAACAATAATGATAGTAGTATAATAACTGAAATATATGATACTTTCTATGCCAGGCATTATTCAACTTATACTAATTCATTTAGTCCTTGCAGCAAACCAGGACAGGTACTGTTGCTATACCTACTTTAAATATGAGAAAATTGAAGCACAGAGTGGTTACGGTCACATAGCCAGAAATGGAAGAAATAGGACTTGAACCCAGGCTCTTAAGTAGTACATTACACTGCCTCTCCAAGAGCTAATATCTTAACTCTTGTCTTAAAAGACAGGATATGTCTTTTACTCCAACTGTATTATAATCTCTCTCTCTAAAAAAAAAAAGAACTTTATCTTTTAATCCCTGAAATATGACTCCAAGAGTACTGCTTTATATATAACGGTCTCAATAATTTTTGCTCATTTTATCTTGATTCCAATAATTTATAAGCTAACACCTTATAAATTACTATAACTATAAATTATTAGAGTATTTCATTTTGAATAACATGTAAAAGATTAGCAGACAACATCTGGTGAGATAGTGAAGTAACTTCAAGTGGGAATGTCCCAGAAAGTTTTCTGAAGCTATGAGCTCCCTCTGTTCCTTTCCACTGCAAGCAAACCTTCCTCATAGAGGAGAAACTAGAAAACATCTAAACACAGATGCTGATTTCTAAGTGACATGGTGGGTGACAACAACAGCAATAGACTTTTTGAGGGTATTTTGGTTTTGTTGAGTATTTATTATGTGCCAAAGACTGTGTTATGAGATTGTAGAAAGGTCAAATCATTTTTTCGGTTAGTACTTTTAAGGATTGTTATTATAATAAGTTCACAGATGTGCAAAATTGGCTTAGAGTGACTCCAGATCACAACTAAGATGTGGCGGGCTGGGACCCTGGCCTTTCCATGTACTTGAATAACTACTGTATTCTAAAGGGAAGGCTTCACTGGAGACTGTACACAAAGAGTTAAAATAAATCCTTTTACATAATCTGACTGTCTCTGTCTTCTACACCATCACATCACAACCACACTCCACTTCGGCATTCCACAATCTGGATTTTATCTGGGGAGTCAATAATTTAGAAGGAGTGAGAAAAACCACCACCCTCTCTGTAAAAAGCCACAATTGTATCCATTCTTCTGTGGCACTATCCTTATACCCAGGACAGAACACAGACAGAATGATAAATTTACATAAGCTTGAAAGATAATATTTGCACATATAAAAGACAAATTTCTCCTATTAAAGTCCTTTCTAAATATAGATAAATAGTATTGATATACCAGGTAAAATTTGGTATGATTATTATAAAAGTCTTCCAAAGCTAATATAAATGAAATGCATTTTATCCTCCCGTAAAGATAAGACTAAGCAAATAAAGTTAAGACTGGTAATGTAGAGCGATTTTAGACATATCAATATCTTCAATTGTTCTTCAAATGTTTGGGAACTTAATAAAAATCCCCAAAACACAATTAGGAGATTTTTATATTCATGAAGATATAAATTTAATCCACATGTTTTTTATCTGTTTACACTTGAATCATTCAAGTAATGTTTTGAAAGTGCTGTCTCAATGTCTATAGCATTTTGGGCATTTTTATAAACCTTTTTTCATAAAAACAGGAAGTCATGCTTTGCCAAGAGTAAATGAACTTAAAATACTAAAGTATTCTAGACCACCATGAATATCTCAAGCAATAGACTTTTGTGGAAATTCTTAACCTAGGACTATCTTTTTTTTAACTGACTGGACTTCGCTGGGCCACTTTTACATCACACACTTCCATGAAGGGGGGTCATATACATAGCTCAATATATTTATCAAGTCATACTATAAACCTATGTGTAATAAAATCTATGCTTTATATTTAAATAATGTATGAACAAATGGACTTCTAGAAGATTGTCCTAAGCCAGACTCTGCAGGAAACAGGCTTTGAGACAGAGATCTCATGTAGAAAGTTTTCTGGGGAGTGTGAGGCAGTAAGGGGACAGGATTTGGCAGAGAGAAGCAAACTGCAACGCAGGTGCAAGAAAGGCCTCAGCAAGCTCTGAAGCATGGAGGACCCTTCTGAAATGCCCCAAATGAGGCAAGAGGGCAAGTTCTCTGTATCCCCATATCCACCCGTCACCGCACACAGAATGACCGAAGACAGGGGTGTACAACCGTGGGTAAGGCAGCTCCCCTCGGAAGGGGGTAATTTCTCCAAACACAAGACTCATTCAAAATGGTATCTGGATGGGGCACCACAATGTCCACTAAATAGATCTGTTGGAGTTGTCTGAGAATTAATCCTCTGTAAATATAAAACCTACCCAATCATGTAGTCTGATTAGCAATAAAAAATGAACCACATATTCACTCAATCAGCTGGTAGAGACTTAAGGTAAGTAAATCTATTTTTTAGAGAAATTTCAACACTTACTATAGGGATTTTATTTATGATGATGAATGACCAATATCTGTAGGTCTTTACTCAAATAAATGTTCTCCTTTTGTCTCCTGACAGAATTCTCTCAAAGATAAAGCATGAGTAAAAAATAAATACATTGGGGGAGGGGGGATGTGTGCATGTACAGAGAAAGGCAGGGCTAACAAAAATGCAACAAAAAATAACTTTGAATAAGTAACATCACTTAATTTAATATTTCCCAATACTTGGTTTCTAATTTATTCATTCAACAAACACTGGTTTATGGCCTACTGTTTGTAGAAATTAAAACACAAACCAGTAATATAGAACCTAGCCATCAAGAACCAACACTCACATAGGATATTCACATGTAAACAAATAATTGCAATATCATCATGATAGAATAATATGATCATAGTTTATCCATGAAATTCCTCTGGGTGCTGACAAAATTCCTAAATTCTAGCACTAAATTCATACTGTAGAATGTTCAGGATTCTCCAGGACTCCACTTTCAACTAATACTCCTGGAGAAACTCTGAACATATATGTCCCTCTCAGACTTCTCCACTGCAGATTCCAATTGGAAGGAAACGTATCCGTGAGGCTAGCTAGCTGAGTCCTGACTTCAGGGGTAGAGTGATTCTCAAATGGAAAAGCATACTATCACTGATTGAGACCTCCTTTACATAAAGTCCATTTAGCAAATTCTTATTGACCCAATGGTGTATCATGCATTGGTCTAAGAACTGAGGATATAGCAGTAAACAAGGTCCCTTTTTCCAAGGAGCTATAAACAAGGTCCCTTTTTCCAAGGAGCTAGAGGCAGAAGCCAAAAAACACTAGAGAAACAAAGAAATTCTGTGTTACCGTTTACTGCTAATATGTGCTATGAGAGAAATAAAGCAGAGGAAGGAAAGAGAGGAGAGAAAGGGCACTTATTAAAACAGCCCAGATAGAGGAGGTGATATTTAAGAGAGGAGGAAGGGAGACAACACCCAGGCTCAGGAACAGGAATATGCTCCCAAATACCCTAGAAATGGTCGTCTGCCAGCCTCTGTCATTGACCTCATGCCACTTACTCCATGCCCACCCAAACGCAAAAGCAGCCTAAACTCCCATAACGTAAACTACATTGACATAGTTCTAAAATATTCTTTTTTTCTTGATACTAGTTTTGAGTTATAAGTACCTGAGTTGTTGAAGAATTTTGTGTACTAGAACCCAAGCGTCATCACCAGCCCTTCATCCAGAGAACATTTGCTGCTTCCAAATCCCAAACATGGGAGCACATCCTACTTCACAAAGGAAACCAGCTAAAACAATTTATGACAATATTACCTCTAAAGTCAGCAGCAATCCAAGAATAAAACAAGGCCTATTTTCTAAGATCTGACATAAAACTTGAAAAGAGTCCATTTCATTTTTTAATAGTAGAATGAAACCCATTAGAAGCCCTTGCATTTGGTACAATTAGATCCAATGGTGAATTAGTCAATTAATTTTTTTTAACTCAGTAAACAATTTATACATGCACACATATATGTACATGTTTATGCATTTTCCACATTTCCTTTTTATTTAAATATGCACATCCATTCACCATCTTTTTTGGTGTTGTGTAAAATGCACAAGACACTACACAGGTTTCCATAACGCAGTTAATAAATATGAAAATGAGGGCTCGTCTTCAAAGAAAACAATCTTCACTCATAGTCAAGATCTGCTATGGTATTGCTTTGCTCCAACATTTGCCATTAGCCCTCTCAGACCTCGTCATTTTGAGGCCAATACCTTTTGTAATTCAGTCAGAGTTCAATTAACCCCCCAAGTCTTTGATTTATATCTGACAAACATAGTTGTGACCAAATGTTTAACTACATTGATGAGAAATACTAACCTAAGAGTAACAATCTTACCAAAATCAAATTCAAACTCTACATATGCAGGCAAACACATTTCTTAGGCAAATTCACCTACGTAAGAAACCATTTTATTCTTCATATACTTTATCCTTCTTTTCCCAATTCAAAATGATCTTCTATCCCTGAAGAGAAGGTAAAAAGTCACTAAAGTTTAATAATGTCAGAAGTTTACAGTTGCTAACTTAGGGAACAGATGAGAAATTAGCATTTGTCTTCAGTGTTTGCTTAATTAACTCTTAACCAATAAAACTCTGAATCCACATTCTGGTCAATCATTTGCAATCTTTTGACATTCGTACTACTTATGTTACAGTCAGCCAGTCAACAAGTATTTATTGCTCTTCCAAACTGGTGACATAAGCATAGCCAAAATAATAAGTTCCATTTAGGGTAGCATATTCTAGAAATAAAACTTTTAAAAGAATTACCTATATAAAGACGGAAACAAAGAATATTAAGAAAATGTCACTTGGTAGTGCTAGTAAATGTTTTTCCCTCTCACTTGCAGACCATTGAAAGGATGTATTCAAGACTCATTTATTAAGGAAAGTGGTTCACCTAGTATGCACAGAAGACAATTTTATAGTTGCCATTTGACTCTCAAAGATCTTTGCATTAACTTATTGCTAAATGGAATTATCAGCTAATAAATGCCTTTGTACTTTCTTGTATTTTCCATTGGGATTATAATTCAGTTAAATTATATGTTTTAACCACATTTAAATTTATAAAATCCAGATACTGTAAAATTTTTAAAGCCATTAAAAGTTATATTTTAAATTAATATTATGATTGTACTACATTTTAAAATCTCAATTCCTGACAACACACACACACACACACACACACATTTTCCTCTTAGGAAAAGTGACACATTAAATTACAAAGAAAAACACCACAGGGGATTTTTAGGGCAGTGAAATTATTCTTTATGGCACTGTAATGGTGGAAATATGTCAATATATATTTGTCAAAAAACATACAATGTAAACCACCAAGAGGAAACCCTAATATAAACTAGAGACTTTAATCAATAACAATGTATTCATATTGGCTCATCAGTTGTAACAAATGCATGACAGCAGTGCAAGATGTTAATAATAAAGATGACTTGAGGGAGACATGAGGGGTTACATGTAAACTTTGTGCTTTCCCCTCATTTTACTGTAATCTTAAAACTAATGAAGAAAAATAAAGCCTATTAAGAACAGAGAGAAAGATATAATTCAAACATCATGATCGTCTCGCCTTTGTATTGGTTAAACTCAACCATCAAAATTAATAAAGTATTGCCTTTGTCATCAGCAAAACATTCAAATCATTTTAGAAATTATGTTACTATTGATAAGTTTTGGTGCAATAAATCTGGTCAAGCACAGACTCCATCATCTGAATTTCCTCCTTTTAGTGTGTGCATCCATATCTTTCTTCCAGTTTCTGTCTTGAAAATGACAGTGAACACAGGTTGAAGAGCGTGTACAGATGTTCATTCAAATTATAAATGCAACAATTCCTACTTAACAATTAAGAGAGAAGGCACATAGAGTAAATTAGAACATTGACCTAGAAGCTGTCACTGGTATAGTACACCTGTGGGAATCTAGAAGCTTGGTTTCAGAGGTGTTTTTAAAACTACAAAGCTATTAAAATATAGGGCGGGGAATGATGGCTTAGTTGTTAACATCTGTGCAATTCTTCTTGGACATTTAAGGAAAAAGGAGAAACATTTCAACTGAGATACTCATGCTGGGCATAATTTTAGTACTGCCAAGCCTGCATTTTTACTAGGGTTCCATTGAGATTCTCAAACTAAATAGAACTATTGATACATTGGTGTCATAGGTGTATCAATAATTTATAGTTAAATACAATGTTTACCTCAGAAAATGTTTTGTGAAAATATAATTGTTTCCACTAGGAAATATGTTCAAAATATGAGTTAAATTGTGATATACATTTTAACAGTGAAGGAAACCAAAAAGTCAGGAAAAACATAAATTAACTACCTACAGTAAAACTGAAATTTGCTTTAAAAAATAAATAAGAATAAATAGGATCTAATATAAAAAAAAACAACCTTAAATTTGCTACCTTCCATGGTCTTGCAGTAGTTACCCTATCACTCTGATTTCTCAAAGTTAAAGCCAGAACTAAGCAGAATTTTAAGTGATTCAGAACAAATAAAAAACGAAACACCAATAACTACCTCAGTTGTCCAGATTATATTTCTCACTGAGTTCACTATTTAATGTGTTTCAGGTTCTTTCCAGAACTATGAGCTTTGTTCAAAGAATGTGTTTAAATATTTTCAACTACTTCCTTTCTCACCTTCTTAGTATTCTCTTTCCAACCCCCAAACTGATTCCAATTATACTCAGACTCTCTTTTTATTTTGAAAAGTCACTTTATTTCAAAGTCTGAGAAAAATAAAAGCATTTTTCTAAGGAAACTCCCTCTGTCAAGTGGAACAAATTAAACTCTTCAGAACAAACACTGGAGTGAATCCAAGTAATGACAGAACTAAGATTCAAATAACTATACAATGAGCACAGATGAGATCCCTGCTTGGGTCCACCTAAGGCCCCCTAAATTGACAAGCAGACCTCAAAATGTTAACTTGTCACTTACACACCCAGCTTAGCCCCCTTGTTTGGGTTCCTTGGACCAATTCAGAAACATCATGAAAAAATATTTAAATGACTTAACTATTCAAGAAGCTAAATTCAAATTATGAGGAAATAATATGAATAGAAATAAATATTCAAAAAGTCCAAATCCTTTTGTAAAATAAAATTGGCTATCATAGGCTCTTTCTATGGTCCCACAAACTTTTCTGGGCATCAGGGCCATCAGGATTGCTTATTAAACATCACTGGCAACAGTTCTTGGACAATGGACCTGTCAAGGGCTTAGGAAAACTACACAAGTAACAAATACCTTCATACTCCCATGCAAGGTATGACCGTGACCTTTGTTTTATGTTTACCTCTATCTCACCCCTTTACCTCACCTCTACCTGTGTATTGCCTGCATCACTATCTCTGGATACCAGCATGCTCCCCATTGACACAGAAAAATGAATGAAAACAATCTTTGCTGCCATCAGTAGCTATGTACAGAAGGATCTTTTTTCTCTTTCATGGCATGTTGTCACTCTTTCCATCCTGAAGGAAAATGTTAAAGGGAGTTAAAGTCATCCTTACTGATGATAAGTATTCTTTTCTTCCACCTGGGAAATTACTTAAATGACTTTTATTTGTTGCCCATTCCTTAACCTTAGCCTTCACTTCCAAATAAGAACATCAAACTGTCAAATATAGATTTTTGGCTAAGCTATTTTTTGAAAAAGAATGAATGATAAGGGAGGAATCCCTGTCTCTCCTGCCAATCATATCTCTCCCTGTACTACTGGCATTGTTCCTGGTTTTGTGAACTAGTGATTTCTTCACCTGATTTATGCATATAGTCCACTTGCACTATCCAGCTATCTCAACTCATCATCTCCCTTTGCAAGCTGAGACCTGGTCATTGTGTATTCTGAAAATCTGGTAGCTAATACGCCTTTTCTATAAAACTAAAGTCTATGTGACTTTCTACTAAGACTTACTAGAGTCCATTCCAATATTGTATAATAGTTGGTCATTTTTTCACATTTTAGAAACTAATTGTATCCAATATATTAAAACTGTGTTACTTCTATAAAATCACTTTATACTGCACTGAAAGCAGGTAATAATACACTTAGAATTGTTTGGCAAGACAACTCAAGATTTGTGGGGAAATAACCTTGTGTTTCATTAATAGCTTAATTCAAAGCCAGAGCTGAGTGCTGAAATAAGTTTCAAGTAGATGTAAACCTCAGCATTTAAAAGATTGAGCAGTGTTACCCACCAAGACCAATAATTTTTGAAAAAGACAACAAACCTTGTATTGAACATGGAAAAAGAGTAGAAAACAAAAATTGTCAAAATGTTAGGCTCTTACCAGAAACGGACTCCAGCAAATGCAGGAGACACACATTATAGCCAGGAGCTGGATGACCATTTCGAAATGATGAGACCTGCCTTGTCGATGGTGCTGACTTTTAAATTTAACTCTTAAGAGTGTAATTCCTGTGATGGCATTGCACAGGAATGAAACACCAAGGGCTAAAAGCCCCAGAAAAGAAAAAAGGAGAAGATAAAACCTGTCTTCCCAGTCTCGGATATGTTCTGTCTTGTAGAAACACCAGGTCCTTGATGCTTGAATTGTATAGTCTCGATGCCCAAGGATGGGCAGCAAAGCTATGAAAACAGCAAACAAGCACACACCGCCCAACATCACTTTCACGTGCTTGGATGTAATCTTTGTAGAATGAAATATTGGTTTGGTGACTCCAATACATCGCTCAATGGCCATCACACTGCCTAGGAAAAGTGGGCACAGACCAGAAAATACCATGGAGATACCAAAAATACTGCAGAGGATGTTTGATTGGTCAAAGCGGATCCAGTCTTTATCAGAAGCATATACAAATACTGCTATAGTTCCATTGACGAGATGCCCAAAGAAGTCTGTGATCACCAGGCCACTAGCCAAGAGAAGAAATGATGCCTTGGACTTCTGCCTAAATCTCTGATATGCCTTCATGAGGATAGCAATGGCAAGGCTGTTTGATAAGATTCCCACCGTCATGAAGATGACTGAAAAAAAGACTGAAAGCCGGTTTTCTGTCTGGCAGGTTGTATTTGAAAGGAGCCCAGTTGCAGGAGACACTGGCTGTTTGGAATTGTTCATGGACATTGTTGTGGGGAAGAAAAAAAAAGCCGGCCGTTCAAGTCATCTCCCTCTCAGAACAGTGCAGGCTTGCAGTCCAGGCATCTGTAGCATAAAGACAGAGGAATTATGAGCACTGCATAACTGCACATCCGACAGTTAAGTACCTTGGGGTAGGACTCCGATTTATGTGACCTATCATAGCAAAGATGAATCATCCTGAAAGCCGCACATATCTACCTGGGGTTCCACTTTTTGTCTTCCAAGTAAAGCAGCTGCCAAAATGGAGCCCCCTTGATTAGCGTCTTCACAGGTTTGCAAAATCACTAACAAGATTAGATTTAAGCCCAATAAAGTTTTTTAAACTATCAGAGTCTATTTAAATAACTAAATGACCTTTTAAAGTTTCTGCTTTTTTCTCAAGTGGGCTTTGTTGCAAAACTGCAGATTATTCCTTAGGTGAACAGCCTGTTTGTCAGGTAGACAGAACAATCTTCTCCAAAGGTCACTTTGGAGCTTTCCTGAATAAGCTCTAAACCTATTTGATTTAGATCAAATACCAGCACACCACACGCATCATTGCCCCGTGGAAGGCAGTGCTGAGTCTCTAGGAAGGTTTTCTGGTCCAGCTCCCACATGTACAGAAAGCCTGGGCCGCAACAGAAAGAGGTGAGTTGTGCTCACTATGAGCACATCTGCGCAGAGGGTGTTGATTAAGCTACAGCTCGAGGGTAGCAACATCCAAAACGAAGTATTTATTGTCACTGTTTCCCTAGTGAGTTGAAGCCTGAGTCACAGGCTCTAGATACCCAAGACCACAGCCACCCCGCCCCGAGGTAATCCGACTGGCGTTTCACAAGCAGTTTTCCCGGAGGCTGGGAATTCTGGAGCCAGCCTTTCCTGAGACTCGCCTGGTGGGTCTGCCCGAGCTGTCCAGAGGATGGCCGCCTCTTTCAAATCTTACCGCCAGACTTTCTCCCATTACTACCCCGCCGCCCCCATACGGCTGCTTGCAACATCTTCCCCCAAACCTCCTAACTTGCTGAAACTTTCTGCAATCGCTCAAATGCTAGGGGGTCAGTTTTCCTCCCACCCCTGGGGGCGCCAAAGGCCTGTGCTGGCCGGGATGCCAGACTCAAAGTGTCACAGGCAAGGAACCACGGGGCGCCAAGGGGATCTCTTCCTTGCTCATTTCCCTAATCTGAGACCTTGTCTACCTGGTCCCCAAGCCGCAGCTGAGAATCCGAGCGGATCAGTACGAGTACCCTTCTCCCTGAGGGTCTCCCCAGCTATGGGCATTTGGCCCAAACTTGTTACCACGCGCAAGCTAAGGTGCCCTGCAGGGCGGCCGGCTGCAGTTGGCGCCCAGCATCCGGGGCTGAGAGGCTAAAACTCCGTTGCGTTGAGCGTCAAGAGGCCAACGCTTGGAAATCCAGCGGTTGGTGAGGTGGTTACCTTGGCATCCCCGGACGCCGACCGGACTCACGGAGGAGCAGAAGAGCGCGCTGCTCCGTGCGCCATCGCGCGCGCCCCGTCTCTCCGCTCCGCCGCTTCCGCAGGCTCCCCGGGCGCAGCGCTGTGCTCCCTCTTCTGCTCTCGGCTCGGTCTCCCACTGAGCTATATTCCCGAGTCAAGCTGTGCGCTCCCCCAGAGTGGAGCCTGCCGGTCACCCTCGCCTCTTAGGATCCTTTAGCACCTAGAGGTGTTCGCAGTCTAGGCGGGGTGGAGGACAAGAGTGACCTCCGCCCCTTCCTCTTCTCTCTCCTCTCCGCCCCTTTTCCGTGATCCCAGAGCCCGACCACGAGAGACAAGGGCACCGCGCTTGGATGCTATGGCCCCCCTATCAGCATCAGGGCTGCCCTCTAAGCAGCCCGACCACTTGTGGAAAAGTTTTGTTTTAAACTCATTTTCGAGCTAAAGGCGCCATGTCCAAGGCTGGAAAATAGGAATCTGCAGAGCTGAGAAAAGTCTAGGGACAGCTGTCGTGACAGTGAGTTGGACCGTCCGATTGTAGTTTGCGGCCTAAACTCATCCCATACCCCGCTCCAAACGGCTAAAGAAACCAAATAGAAAGATGGAAGATGGTCTAATTGGGGAAAAGCTTTGTGGCCTCGGGGAGTTAAAAACAAGGATTCAAGCCACATGTTATGAATGGAAACAGTCACTGCTTTGACTCATTGTCACTTAGAGGACTGGACTATGTTTCATGCTTTCCAAGTAATGTAAGAAGAGAGAGGGATGTAAAGTATTCTTAAAGAACACCTGCAAATAAGGGATTAGTAACACTTTAATGATTTAGAAAAAATTTCTAGTGATGTGTTTACCCAAAGAGAAGTGAACCAGGCAAATTTTGTACAGATCATTTTATGATTTGAGCCATCTTAATTCTGTTACTGCTTTTTTGCTAATATCGTTTTGACCCATACCTATTAATTAGTTCTCGTTTTCCAGCTAAACAGTTATGGCAATCTGTTAATGATCTTTGTTCTTTTTATTTTAGTAAAATATTGCCACCATCTATGGGAAAAACCAGTGCCACATGGAAATAAACCTTCTTTTCTCCGTTCTAAAATCAGAAAGGGCCTCTAAATTCCTGGAAATTAACAAGGATCATAAAATGCTTAAGCAAGATAAAATAAATTAGCCATTAACTATAGAAAAGAACAGTTACACAGTTTTCCCCTGTGGTAGATATTGAGGTTTTTTTTTTTTTTTTAAACGATATGTTTATAACTTGCAAAATAAACTGTTACTCAGGTATGGTCAGGAAATTGGACAATTTGGTTAATCAAATATTACATCTGAATGGCTAGTCTCCAAAAAAAAAAAAGACAACTATCTAATAAACCACAGTAAAAATATGAATGACATAGAGCATCATTCTTTCTTTTAATGATTAATAGCATTTAATTACTTTACATTGCAATTATGTTTACTTATGTCTTTCCTACTGAACTGAATTTCTGCAGAGATTTTGTTCATCTCTGCAGGAATTCAGAGGGCTATGCTTGGTCACTTATCAAATGTTGTTTGAAACCATCAATGTTACAATCAGCATTCCAGTATTATAGTTCAATATTTCTCAATGGAGCACCTTACTGAAATCAGTGGCTCTATCTACTGGGTAAAAAAAAATTATATATATATATATATATATGTATATATATATATACACACACACATATATATACATATATATACACACATATACACACATATACATATACACACATATATAAATGCATTATCAAATCATAACATCCATTATGTAATATATTTTAAAATGTTGATATAGTTTTCAAAATTAAATACCATTAAAAATATATTTATTTTGCATGTATTTTTTGGAGCCCTTTTTTAGATTCCAGTCCTTAATCAAGATATATTTAACCTGAACCACAGTAAGAGATTCTAAGGCATCCACACCTCTTCTCAAGATAGAAATAATAATATATTACTGTTAGTAGTAATATAGGAAATCAAACAACTAAGTACTCTTAAAAGAAAAAATACACACATACACAAGTGCTCAGGTTAGAAAGAAGAGCTGGTGAATCAGCAGATGAAGGAAATAAACAGATAAAAAGTAAGCAGATGTTGTGAAGTAACTGATAAACTCTTCTGATAAGTGGTAGTATTTTTACTCCTGAGAAGTGGAAACTCACATAAAACTATTCATCATACCTTCATTGAACAAATTTCTTGAGCACCTACCTTGGCTCAGGCACCGTTTCTAGGAGGCAGAGGTAGAGCTGAGTGAGAAAAGCATACCAGCCCCTGCTCTGATGTGGCTTCTAGGCTGGGGAGAAGGCACTTCTTTTGTAGCACGCGTGCATGCTCAAAACCTTGATGTGGTTTTAGATGCGCAGGATTCCTTATGTTAAATGGCGGCCATTCTATAAGAGGATAACCTATTATGACAGGTGTGTGCTTGGCAGTCACCCTTCACTCAGGATCAGATACAGGACGTTTTCTGAAAAGATGTGTACACTATAAAGTCAGAGAAACAGGGACTCGGTGACACTGAGGTTGAAATAAAAACTCTATAAAAATCAAAGGGAGTTTTAGAAGTTGATTTTTATGGTTTTAATAAAAATGTCAAGAAAAGCTTTTCTAGAATTTGCCATAAAGATTAACAGTAGAAACATGCCCAAGTTTGGTAGTAATGGAAATAATAATAACTTCTTTTGTCTTTTATTTGTATTATGTAACTATTTGATACATAAAAAGTAACATGTAATACATTTATAAGTTGTGAACTATAATATAAAATAAACACCCATGCACCTGCTACTCAGTTTAAGGACCTCACTGGTTTCCTAGGGCTGCCGTAACAAAGTCCCTCCAACTGCGGGGATTAAACCACAGAGATTTGTTTGTTGGTTTGTTTTTTTGTTTACACTCCAGAGGCTAGAAGTTCAAAAACAAGATTCTGGTTTTGTTGGTTCCTTCCAAGGGCTGTGAGGAAGAATCTGTTCCATGTCCCTTGTTCTTGAGCATTTCTTAGCATGCAGTTGCATAATTACTACCCATTCTCCTTGAGTCTCTGTCCTCACATGACTACCTTCCTATAAAGATCCCAGTCATATTGGAGTGGGAGCCACCCTACTCCAGTATGACCTGATCTTAACCAATTACATCTACAACCTTATTTCTAAATAAAGTCAAATTCTGAAGTTCTGGAGGTTAGAACTTCAACATATCTTTTGAGGGTGGGAGAGCAATTCAATTCATAACAAGAACTATACTAGAACATTACTAATATTATTACATCTATCTGTATGTTTCTGCCTCCATTCCATTCCTCTTTATCTTTCCCCAGAGATGACAGAGATAACCACTCTCCTAAATTTTATTTGTCATCATTCTCTTGAATTTTATTGTTCAGTCACATAAATATACAGATGAACCAATATATTATTTAATTTTTCTTGTTTTCTAACTTAACCTTCTGGAACCTGTTTCTTCCATGCAAGATTTATAAGATTCATTCCTATTGTTGTATGCAGAAGTAGTTTATTTATTTACAAAGTTTTATAATACTTCACTGTTTGGATATCTAAATATTTTAAATATTATTCTGTCAATAACCATTGGGGTTTTTTCCAGTTTTTTTTTTTCTCAAGAAATATTCTACTATGAGTGTATGAGTGGTCTCATACTCATCACCCTGTGCTGGACTTTTTCTAGTATATATACCTAGACTGAAATTACTGCATCATAGGGTATGAGAATGTTCAACTTTACAAGGTAATGCTAAATCAATCCATACCACTTCAAATTGTTCCCTTTCAGCCACATTCATTATAATGCTTTGAACTGTCTAGCTTTTTAGTTATTATGAACTAGGTGGTTGTAAAATATCACAGTTTGAACCTAAATTATATTTCCTTTTACACTCATTTTTCCTCTTCTATGAAATATCTGTTCATCTCTTTTGCACAATTTTTTATTGGGTTGTTAGTCTTTCTCTTAATTCTTTATGTGTTCTAGACACAAATCCTCTATCAGTTATACATTTTGCAAACATCTCTTTCCTAATTACCTCTGCCTTATTTTATTTATGCTATCATTTTTTATTTAAAAAAGTTCTTAGTTGTGATGTAATCAAATTTAAATATATTAAATCTCATTTTTTTTGTGTTATATTTTAGAATTTTTGTGTCGAATTTTAAAAGTCCTTCCAGAATTATTTACTGGAGTATAAAGATACTCTACTATATATTTTCTAAACATTTTAACATTTTTGCCTTCCATATTTAAATCATTAACGTTTCAGGTAATAATTTTTTAGTATTATGTGAAGTAAGAATCTAAGGTTTTTCTCCATATGGATAACCAATTTTTATGGGGTCATTATTAATGAATTCCTTTATTATGGGGTGGATTGTATACCCCCCAAATGTATATGTTTCAGTTCTATCCCTTGGTACTTTAGAATATAATCTTATTTGGAGTTAAGACCTTTATAGAGATAATCAAATTTAAATGAGGTCATCAAGGTGGGCCCCAATCCAATAGCACTGCTGTCCTTATAAAAAGGGAATTTGGAGACAAACATACAAGGAGAACAGAATGTGAACATACAGGTGGCCAACTATAAGCCAGGTAGAGAGGCCTGGAACATAATCTTACCTCACAGTCTTCAGAAGGAACCAACCCTGCTGACATCTTGACTTTAGACTTCTAGACTCCAGAACTGTGAGATGATAAATTTCTGCTGGTTTAATCTACCCATATTGTGGTACTTTGTTATGGCAGCCCTAGCACACTTATACACTCTCCCTTTGCCACATATCTGGATTATATACATCTCTCATGTATCAAGTTTATATATATGCACAGAGCCTATTTTTTTAATTATTGTTTTTCAATTATGGTTGTCCCACTTTTCCCCCATTGCTCCCCCCCACCCAGCCCACCCTTTCTCCCACAGTCATACCCCACCCCATTGTCCATGTCCATGTGTCATTTATACATGTTCCTTGACTAGATAATTCCCCTACTTAGCCCCTTTCTCTCCCTTCCCCCTCCCCCCTGATAACTGTTATTCTGCTTCTTGTTCAATTTTGTTCATTTGTTTGTGTTGTTCATTAGTCTCCTATATTAGGTGATATCATATGGTATTTTTCTTTCATTGCCTGGCTTATTTCACTTAACATAATTCTCTCTAGTTCTATCCATGTTGTCACAAATGGCAGGAGTTCCTTCATTCTGCTGCATAGTATTCCATTGTCTAAACGTACCAAAGTTTTTTAATCCATTCATCTACAGATGGGCACTTACGTGGTTTCCAGCACTTAGCTATTGTAAACAGCACTGCTATGAACATAGGGGTACATACGTTCTTTTGAATTGGGGTTTCAGGATTCTTCAGGTATAATCCTAGCAGTGGAATCACTGGTTAAAAAGGCAGTTCCATTTTTAGTTTTTTGAGGTAATTATACACTGTTTTCCATAGTGGCGGCACCAGTCTGCATTCCCACCAACAGTGCAGTAGGGTTCCCCGTTTCTCCACATCCTCACCAGCACTTGTTCTTTGTTGATTTGTTGATGATGGCCATTCTAACAGGTGTAAAGTGGTATCTCATTGTGGTTGTTATTTGCATCTCTCTGATGGCTAGTGATGTTGAGCATTCTTTCATGTGTCTATGGACACTCTGTGTATCCTCCTTGGAGAAGTGTGTGTTCAGGTCCTTTGCCCATTTTTTAATTGGGCTGCCTGTCTTCTTGGTGTTGAGATGTTTAGTTCTTTATATATTTTGGAGATCAATCCCTTGCCTGAGGTACCATTGGCAAATATGTTTTCCCATGTGATTGGTTTCCTTTTCATCTTGCTAATGTTTTCTTTTGCTGAGCAGAAACTCTTTAGTTTGATGTAGTCCCATTTGCTTATTCTTTCCTTTATTTCCCTTGCCTTAGGAGATGTATTGGTGAAAATATTGCCACAGGGGATTTCTGAAATTTTCCTGTCTATGTTTTCCTCTAGGACTTTTATAGTGTCATGGCTTACATTTAAGTCTTTGATACATCTTGAGTGTATTCTGATGTGTGGTGTAAGTTGGTGGTCTAGTTTCATTTTTTTGCATGTCCCTGTCCTGCTTCCCCCCACCATTTGTTGAAGAGGCTCTTCTCACTCCATTTTATGCTCATTCTCCCTTTGTCAAATATTAGTTGACCATATAGTCCTGGGTTTATTTCTGGGCTCTCTATTCTGTTCCATTGATCTATATGTCTGTTCTTATGCCATTACCAGACTGTTTTGATCACAGTGGCTTTGTAGTATAGTTTGATGTCTGGTATTGTGATTCCTCCTGCTGTGCTCTTTGTCCCAAGATTTCTTTGGCTACTCTGGGTCTTTTTTGGTTCCATATAAATTTTTGAAGTATTTGTTCTAGGTCTGTGAAATATGTCACTGGTATTTCAATAGGGATTGCATTGAATCTGTAAATTGCTTTGGGTAGTATGGATATTTTAATGATGTTGATTCTTCTCATCCACGAACATGGTATTTGCTTCCATTTATTTGTATCTTACTTAATTTCTTTCTTCAGTGTTGTGTAGTTTTCCAAGTACAGGTCTTTTATCTCTTTAGTTAAGTTTATTCCTAGGTACTTCATTTTCCTTGTTGCTATAGTAAATGGGAATATTTTTTTAGTTTCTATCTCTGATATTTTATTGTTGGTGTACAGAAATGCCTTAGGTTTCTGTATATTTACTTTGTACCCTGCTATTTTGCCAAATTCACTTATTATGTCGAGTAGTTTTTCGTGGAGACTATACGGTTTTTACATACACTATCATGTCATCTGCAAACAATGACAGTTTTACTTAATCTATCCCAGTTTGGATGCCTTTTATTTCTTTTTCTTGTCTGATTGCTGTGGCGAGAACTTCCAAGACTATGTTGAATAGGAGTGGAGAGAGTGGACATCCTTGTCTTGTTCCTGATCTCAGGGGGAATGCTTTCAGTTTTTTCCATTGAGTATGATGTTGGCTTCAGGTTTCTCGTATATAGCCTTAACTATGTTGAGGTATGCTCCCTCTATTCACATTTTGCTGAGTGTTTTCACCATAAACGGGTATTGTACTTTATCAAATGCTTTTTCTGCACCTATTGATATGATCATGTGATTTTTATCTTTCATTTTGTTTAGGTGGTATATTATATTTATTGATTTGCGAATATTAAACCATCCTTGCATCCCTGGAATGAATAGAACCTATTATTTATTGACTGCTTACCATATCATAAAAACTATACTAGGTACTTGAATCACATTATAATATTTAATCCTCTAAACAAACATATGAAGTCCAAGTGGCCATTTTCTCTCACCTGAATTATGGCTACCAAATCCTCCTGTCTCCTGTCTTATTTGACTCCAACCCATTGTCCCATGCAGTCAGATTGATCTGTTGAGTATAGGCTTCCAGACCAGACTGGTCAAGTTCATGTTCAAGGTCTTCCACTGATAACCAGTTTCATAATCTTAGAAATTACCAAATTCTTTTATGCCTTGGTTCTCTCATGTCAACAATGCAAAAATAATAATAGTAACCACCTTGTGAACTTGTTCTAAATATTAAATTACTTACATGCTTTGAAGAGTATCTGGTGTTTTATATGTGGTAGATACAATGTCTTTATAAAACGTAAATATAGTTATGTAGGGCCCCAACCTAAACCATAAAACGGCTTCCCATTTCTCATAATTTCTCCCAAGCAGATTCTCAGAACCTCAGTTCAGAGCGGTTAATTTTTTAATATTATTTAGATTTAGGAAAACTTTAAATAAATTATGTACCAAATAATATTAATAGGCACCAATGTGCACTTTGAATCTTCTGGAAGGGAGAAAATGTTCATTGGGCCCCACTGGATTTGGCCCCCTGGGAAGTACTGTTTGGAAAGTGCTATTTTCATCATTAGGATAAACTCTGAATCAAGCCAGCTATTCCTGCCTTGGGGCTTACCTCTCACTCCTCACCCCTAGAACTCTTGCCTCAGCAACACTGACCTTGTCAGCTCTGGAAATCTGCCTCTGGGCCTTCATTCATTCTTTATTTTGAACCATCTCCCTTCAATTCCTCACACATTGCCTGGGCTGAGCACCCCATGGGTTGTGTGCTTTCTGTACACCATGCTAACCACATACCTGTCATCACCATTGTGTTTTCAACACCCTGCACACACTTTCGAGATGGTCAGGAATGAATGGATGAATAAATGAATGGATGAATGAAGGCATATCACAGATGTGGAAACCCAAGCACAAAGAAACTAAGTAGCTTGCCTGATGAGAATGGCAAGCTCATGTGACAAAACCAAGTCTGTTTCACCACAGAACCTGTACACTTCCCAACTTTTCGCATTGCCTCTGGGTTTAATAAATCACAAAGTGCTGTCCTTTACACACAGGGTTTGTTGCTGCTGATCCTGCCACCAGAAGAACAGATGCCTACATTGTTTTGCTTTCAGGGCAAAAAGTTTTGCAATAATCCATCCACGTTCTTTCACAACATTCAAGGCCAACCACGGCACTTTTTTTAGCACTAATGTTTTATTAACTCTTCATGACAGGAGCAGAATAGGAAACCTGTGAGGTGGAAAGAAGGGAAAGGTTGGAAGATGTCAGAATAGAATGGTAATATTCATTGATTTCCTGCCCTGTGCCCAGCACTGTGACAGGCTCTTTAAATGCACAAATTAATACCCTAGGAGGTTATTTTTATCTTCATTAAACAGTGGAGAGATGAATAAGCTAAGCCCAATGAGCATGAATTATTTGCCCAGGATCACAAAGCTCTGCTGAAAGTCCTCAGCTCTTTTCATTTCATTCAAAGGACAGGGAGCAGGGCAGGCCCTCTTAAACCTCTTATTTCCACACCTACCCTTCAGCCTGGACCCTACTTCTGGCCACTCTCTCCAGAACCTAGAGGCCTATCACTATTTGTTATTTATTCTACAAATGTGTTGGACTCTTATAGTGAGCAAGGCATTGTGCTAAGAACATTTAAATGCAGAGATCATGTAGCCCCAGTTTCTGCCCTCAAAGAACTTAAAATCTACAGTGGCATGCTAGTTGTTATTATAACAATTCTCTTTTTTTTTTTTTTTTTTTTTTTTTTTAACTTTTCTTTCCAGTTCACCTTCATCTTGTCCCAGACTCCCATTTGCTCTTTAGGAACTTTTCTTCCTGACTTATGTGATTTCAACATTTGATATAGATATCTAGGATTCAACTTAAAAACAAATTTAATCTTCCCAGTGAACTAAACGGCCTTGAACAGGTAGGACACAAGATATATAGTGTTTGACAAGAGTGAAAGTAACAAGCAAGAGTATGTTGCATGAAATGGAACGGAATGGACCAGATACAGCATCACAGCAATGCCTGAAGGCACCGAGGTCCCTCTGGCCCCCGACACAGAGGGACAAAAAAGAGGACAGTGTTATGCAGAGCACTTGCCTCCTTCACTTTTTTTGTTTATGCTTGCATATGAAAAGATACAGAATTTACATTGAGAACTATGTCTCAAGGACCATGTTAAACACTCCACATGTATATTTACTTAACTTTCACAAGAATGCTATAAAAAAAGGCAAAACCATGATTCTCATTTTGCATATGAGGCAACGGAGGCACAGAAAGATGAAGGGGTTAACTCACATAACTGTAGAGGAGGAATTCAGTCCCAGGTCTGATCAAATCCTGAACCCCTTGACCTTAACGCCTGGCCCACCTGCCTCACTGGAAATGATAAGCAACCAAGACTCCCCTGAGCACTGTGGCTGGACACACAGGGTTGTTCAAGAATTGGTGGCTGGCTAGGAATGTCTTTTTGTGGCTAAGTGGTTATCATCTCAATTCCTTGACTGCATTTAGTACTTGTCCACAGTTCTCACATGAACTTCACTTTAGTGAAGCTTGAAAACACCAGCATCCAAATTCAAAGCAAATCTGAAACCACCATGAAGAATAATGAGATCATCCCTAGAAAAATAAAGAAAATCATCTCTTAAAAAAAAAAAAAAAAAAAACATTGAAAATTAGTCTCAAATGACAATTCAAGTAGAGATTAAAGGGGGAAATATTGATAGGCTTACTGTTCCTCTACCCCAGTACAAAAAGAAAACTGCTTTCCTTAAAGATGGAGCCCTCACTGTGGAAACAATAACCAAAAGCTGAACTCCAAAGTAGGGCTGGCTACTTGGGCACGCAGTCAGTGCGATCTTGAAATACTGAATCATTTTATCTTTGAAATTCTGTTTTTAAGTGAAGTCCAATGGGACAGTAGAGCATGCACCAGAACTTAAAATCTCTGGTTCCTTCCCTGCACAATCCCACCTCACTCAGATGGGTCTACCTGGGATGGATTCTCAGCCATACATTCCTCTGTCCCAGACCCCAGCCAACCCCCCTCTCCCTACCTCCACCCCATAACTGCTGCCACTCTCAGCCTAGGAATGAGCCTGGTCATGAGTTTGGGTAGGGCTGGGTTCAGGCACATACCCTGTGACATCTCAGCACCAGACATAGCTGCTGCCATTCCTATTCCAGGTGAGACTGTCTAGTCCAGGGCAGGGGCAAGTGTCTCATTAATGTGTATTAAATAAATAAATATATATATATATATATATATATATATATATATATATTTGTGTTTTTCACTTGTCTCAATAACCATATCTCTCTAGACAATATGGAGTAGAAATAAAAACCATAGACTGAATATATTAAAACAAAAATACTCTCAATTTATCCAACACACAAGGGAGGGGAAAAAATTGAGAGTAAGAGTAAGTCTTAGCCTGAATTATGCAACTAATTACCCACATTCTCTACGACATGATGTCTAGGCACAGCTGAAGTATACATCCCATTTTCTAAAAGCCAGTTATACCTTACTTCAATGGGGTTGACGTTGTTTCTTCCTTTGTAAAATTTTTTAAAATAAAATTGAAAAGTAAAGGCACTATATTGTCATAATTTTTTTTGTAAGTTCAAAAACATCTTGGCTTTCAGAGTGTGATTTCTCCAACAGTAAAAGGATCTCATCTTGTGAAATTGTTAGAACCAGTTATCACTAAGCAGAGAGAACAGAACTGCTGTCAGAACATTGTATTCTTACCAAGTGGGAACTCTGACTTTTTCATGAATGTTGGAAGTTTGTTCTTTCACATAATCAAATCTTTATTCTTGATAGAATAGTCATCAGACAGAAATGTCTCCTTTTCCAGAACAACTCTCCTACACATTGAATACCTCCTGCACATCTCCGTCACAGTTGATGCTTTAAACACAATTGAATGAGAGTAGAACTTTGTCTCAAAATACATAGATTCTCCTGACATCTCAATTCCTTTAAACAATCCCAGGTATCTAGCTGGTCAATATATTAGTTATTATCAATGCCTCCTCTCTCCTCACCCCATCAATAGCTCAACATGCCAAGTCTGTCATGAATTAACTGATTATCTTGGACAAGCACTTGACCCTTCTGAGCTTCAGGTGTCTTATCTACACACTGGGGAGCAAAAGGCAAAGGAAGGACAAAGAGGAGAAATATCTAGGCTAGAATGGTCCTTAGGATTCTGTATTAGTCAAAGTTCTCCAGAAACACAGACCAATAAGCAATAAGGTGTGTGTATATGTGGTGTGTGTGTGTGTGTGTGTGTGTGTGTGTGTGTGCATGTGTGTATTACTACCTTAGGGTTCAGCCACAGGCAGAGATCCAGAAGAGCCATACTCCAATTTCAATCCCAAAGCAATCTTCTAGAGAATTCTCTCTTGCTTGGGAAAGCCCTTTGTTTGAGTCAGATGTTCAGCATGTATGTGTACACACACAAACACACATCCCATTAGTTCTGTTTCACTGTACAACCCTGGTACAGATTTCTAGTCTTACTCATTGGTCTGCTAAATGAAATTGGCCTTCCCATAAATCATGCAGGTGGGGAGGGCACCAGCCAGTTGGGAAAGCATTTCATACAGAGAACCGGTCACACAGCAACTAGAGCACAGACTAAGGAACCAAGAGAAAAGCCTGTCTGTAAAGGCTGGATGAATGTAGGGGAATTAGTGAAAGATTCATCTCACTGGGTGTGCAGGTACCTGGGCCGCATCATACATACCCCATATATAAGGCCTGCTCCAGTTTCCCTTGGCTAACGGTCTCAGTCCACTGAAACACTCCTATCTAATATTAGAACAGGCCCAGGAATCTGAAAAATCTTGAGTAGCTGGAGGATGCAAGGATAGGCACTCCTTACTAATATTGGCTTATTCATTTATTCAAAGAATATATACTTGTTAAGCTTAAACAAAATTCTAGATGCAATGATTCTAGACTGTTTCTGGAGTCAGTTTACCATGAAGTTATAAAGCCAAATTTTAAGTAGGCAAGAGACATTTAATGAAACTGGCATGGTAGACATAATCCAAGTATAACATGTGAAAAGGAAGGGAAGTTGAGCTCATAATCACACCATGTCCTCGGGTGATTTTAGATTTTAACCACATCAGGATGTGGAATGGAAAACACATAGGGTAAAGGTTGCTGCCATCGCAATGCTGAAAGTACTTAGAATATCAAATAAGCCACTAGGCTAGGACTATGCTGACAATCACTGTGTCGTTGCCATCAGTCCGGGCTCTTCTGCCACACAGGTCTGTCACTGACCCATTCAGCCAAAATTAGTTTCTATATTGGACATCCTTGCCTCACACATGAATCTACCACAGTTTCAAATACATAAAGTTCAGATAAAAACTACACCAAAAGTATGTGCCGTCATCCAAAACTATATGCCAAAAGAAGAAAAATATTTAAGAAGAAATTATTTCAGCAAAATTATGAGTTTGACCTTAAAACATGGAATTGAAATTTATAAAAGAAAAGGCAGTAATATCAGAGCTGAAATTCAGTTGGCTTCCAGTGGAGTCCTTATATATTTAGACTCAAAAGCAATGGATTATATAATGTCTAGTCACTGTGTTGTACACTCAAAGCTAATATAATATTGTATGTCAACTGTAATTAAAAAATAAAAAATTATTTAAGGTCAACAAAGAATAAATAAATAAGCTGCAAAAGAAAAAGCAATGAAAAACTTTTGTCTCACACACATAAGCAGTTGGCTGATATCATTTTTCTAAACTGTTTGATGTTCTAAAACTAATTTAGAAGTTGTCTCTGTGTCTATGGTTATCTCTAATCTACCCTCTCAATAATTTATTTCAATTGAAAACTATTTAACTGAATTGACCAGATATGTATTTTCTTGTAGAAAATAACTGTTAGTAAATCCGTATAACGGCTTCCTCTTCCTAATGGTAGGCTTTCCAACACCTATGCGATCAGCCTGTGGCAACCTACCTAATCTTCCTTCTGCTGTCCCTTCCCTTTAATCACCCTGGCTTTCGTCATTAAACACACCTGGCAGACTCCTGCCTTAGGACAATTGTACTGTGGTTCTCTCTGCCTGGAATAATTTTCCCACAGATATCCACTTAGCTAACTCTTTTACCAACTTCCTGTCTTCGCTCAAACCTCACCCTCTCAATGAGGTCTATTCTGCAGATACTGGTTATGCCATCAACTGCCCCCCACCCCTGCCCAAGCCTCAGTAGCTCCGCTGCGTGGAGTCCCTCTCACCCTGTGCTTCTTTTCTTCTTTCCCACTGCACTTATTTCCTTCTAACATACATATGATGTACTTATTTATTGTAACTGTTCTTTACTGTCTGTCTCCTTCTCTCCAATGAAATCTCCATGAGTGCTTTTGTTTTCCCAGGCTACTATAACAAATTAACACAGACTTGATGGCTTAAACCAACAGAAGTTTGTTCTCCTCCAGTTCCGGAGGTCAGAGTGTAAAATCAGTTTCTCTGGGCTCAAGTCGACACGTGGGAAGGGAGGCTCCAAGGGGAGAATTGTCTTTCTCTTTTTCATCTTCTCTCAGCTGCCCATATTTCTTGGCTCATGGGCCCTTCTTCTGTCTTCAAAGTTCATCACTCCAATCTTCATTACATCATCCCATTGCCTTTTCCTCTTCTGAAAGAAAATCTTCCTCTGCCTCTCTCTTGTAAAGACACTTGTAATTTCATTCAGGGTTCACCTGGATAATCCAGGATAAATTTCCACCTCAAGATCCTTAACTTAATCCTATCTGCAAAGTCACTTCTGCCACATAGAGTAACATATTCACAGATCCCAGAAATCAAGATGAATCTCATTGGTGGGCATTTTCAGCCTACCACAGTGAGGAGAGGAATTTTGTCTGTTTTGTTCCCTCAGGTATCTCACCCATACCAACAACACAGTAGGGGCACAATAAATACCTGTTGGATTAGTAAAGTTAAACTGATATAAAAGGTAAAATCATATGGATAGTTCAAAATATTTAGTTCAGAACTTGAGTGTATCATATGCGATCTTAAGAATCATTCACAGAGAATTTCACAATCTGCTAAAGGCATCCAAAGAAGCCATATTCTCTCCTGAATTGAATATTCCCTGAACTATGATATTGAAATATGTTTCCCCCTTCTGTTTTTTTTTTTTTTTTTTTTTTTTAATTATCATCCTACCTTTCTGTTTTGTCTAGTTACTGTAAAATATCTGTGAAGGACAAATTCTAAGGATACATATATTTTAGAGTTATTAATTCAGAATATTTAGCTAGCCAGTCAACAGTTATCGAATGACATATTAGACTTGTCATGATCTTAAAGATGCTTGATATCTCCCATGAAAGAATTACAACCCCCAGATAATAATTCACAATACTGACTCTCAAAAATGTATATTTTGTCACTTGATTGTTTGGGATTCATAAAGCTGGAAACAATCAGAAGCAAAGGTCACTCTCAGTTAACAACTATTAGATCTTTAATCCACTGTGTTGAATAATTAATTGATCAAGCTATGAACATGGGCTTTATTTATGTATTCATTCTTGTTCCACAAAAGATCCAGCACTTGTTGTTTGTTGATTTGTTGATGATGGCCATTCCGAATGGTGTGAAGTGGTATCTTATTGTGGTTTTTATTTGTATCTCTCTGGTGGCTACCAATGTTGAGCATTCTTTCATATGCCTATGGGCCCTCTGTATGTAAACTTGCATTCTTCTTTATCTATATGTTTATTCAAACAGCATCTTTTAAGCCACCAGCAGATCAATTCTTAAGGCTCTTTGAAAAACAAGGCAAGTACTTTTCAGACAAGTGAAAATGTGGACATAGTTATATTTTTCCCAATGAAAAACATTAGCTTTCCTAATATAATAAATGCTTTTCTAAAATGCCTTTTCTCTAGAGTCCAATAAGAAATTTATTAAATGATAAGAGCTCTTAAACAGCATTAGGAAATAAAAGCAAAGTTTCAAAATGATAGTTGAGAGAATTTTGTTTTTTATAATTAGATTGAATATTTGTTTCAGCAAAAAAGTTGAATTCTATAGATTGATCCTTAAAAGCATTTCATTTTAAAACCTCATGGAAACTATATTTTATAAGCTGACACCTTTTTCTTTCTCCTGGTGGTTCCCAGGGATCTAAGTTGAAAATAGACTGCATACATGTGTGTGCATGTGTGTGCAAGTGTGTGTACAGTGAGGGGAATGGTAGGCTGAAACTGCTGCAGGCTGAGTTAACCAGCTACATATTAGAAGTAACAATCAGTAGCTGAGATGAACTCACTGTAAAAAAGGAAAATCAAATAACAATTAAGAAAAAGATTTTTAATCACTGAAGCATTAATAATCTTAACTGAATGCGCTATTACTTTTCTCACTCGCGTTTTCTCTGTACAAGCATTGAAGATTGGTTTTATGATTCATAGCACTCCAAATTTATCTTTTATGAGGTTCAAGATAATTTTATAAAAACTAAAACCTAGATTCTGGATATATTCCAGAAAAAAAAAGTTGTACGGATAATAAGAAAAATGTTAGGCATCCACCAGCATTACTGTTAAACCCAGGAAAGTAGACTAAGTAGTTCAGAAGCACAGAATGAAGAGGTCCAAAAACTCTCTTTGGGAGGACCCCCTGATTCAGGCTGTTCTCAGCAGTTGCAGATAGCTGGCCGGGTAGGCAGAAGTTTGGCACTAACCAGTCTTGTTCTTCCCAAACATAGTGCTTTCTGGGAAGAAGTGAGTATTAAACTACTCTGAACTGTCTGGACAAAAGATTCCAAATAAACACTTGAAGCTTACTATTCCTCATTTAAAAAGGGAAGAGATAAAAAGTTTCTACTGAAAAATAGTTATTTTTCATTGTTTATCCAAGGAAAACCTCAAAGTATATATGATTCTAATTAAACTTCCTTTTTACAGTTTAAAAAAGTTTATTGACAGCTAATGAAAAGAGGAGTTTAAACTAATAACAATACATTTTTCTCATTATTTTAAGCAAAATTTCAAAAAATTGCCAAATAAGATCTACATTATGGTTAGGTTGAAAATATTTCCCAAGAAATGGCAATATAAATGTTCAGGAAGAAAAAAGTATGTTCATGGAGATAAATTTTTAATTTTCCTTATTGTGTAGTAACTGCTTGCTGTTACCCTCTAGGTGAAATTCCCAGAGGCAAAGGTTTGGTGATAAAGGAAAAAAGTCTTTATTCAAAAGCTTCACAATTTTGGAATAACAATCTTCCACAAGATTCAGTCAGCTAGGCCTGTCAATTAAGGCTAAACTCTTTAACTCTTCAGTGACAGCTCTAAGCACTTAAGCCTATCAGTTAAGGCTGAACTCTAACAGCTGGGTTCTCCTATCATTCCCCCTGTTTTTAGTTACCTTATTTCTGTAGGGTTAGTTAGGTGATATTTAGTGCCCTGGCTGGTTTAGCTCAGTGGATTGAGCGTCGGCCTGCGAGCTAAGTGTCGCTGGTTCGATCTTCCAGTCAGGGCACATCAGAGAAGGAAAACTCTGACTCCAAAAAACCTCCGCTGCCTTGCGGCATACCTCTTCAGGGGAAAGGCTAAGGGAGTAAACCCCGACAGAAAATCCGGAGCCGGAGTCCCTAAGGCGGTTTGACGTTGTAGTCAACACCGGCAACTCCTGCGGCGCACCTGAACCCAAGCTGTATCGACTCCGTCTTTCCCTTGGACCCTTCAGCTGCGAAGAGAGGGGGGGGTCTGCTGCATGGGCAACAGCAGACCCTCCATATTACCCTGCCCAGGCTCTGTAGCTTCAGTGTCATCGCAAGATGTCGATTCAACAACGGGAGGAGACAGATACCGTGTCACTCCCGAGTCGGACTGCACAACCATTCTCGGCGGTGCAGATAGACTCTTAAGAAGCTACACCATCGTCTCTCGAGACGGACGGCTGCCGACGAGTTAGGTGATATTTAAAACTATGAGACTGAATGAGATCACCAAAGGAGTAAGTATAGATAGAGGAAAGAAGAGAGGGAGCTCTTACATTAAGAGTTCAGGTTGATGAAGAAAGATCAGCAAATATGAATAAGAAGCAGCAGACTGGTAGAAGGTAAGTAAACAAGTATGATATTCTGGGGAAAAAAGGTAAAAAAGTATAAAGGAAAAAAAGTGATTAACTGTGACAAATGCTACCAATAAGTCAGCTAAGTCCTAAGAATTATGTTTAAGAAAGTGGAAATATATAGTAACTTTGACAATAATATTATTCTAAAATACAATATTAAATACTGCATACTAAATTCTATATACTATTTATGCTATATACAAAATACTAAATAAGTATATATTAAATACTAAAAAATTTTTCTTGTGCTGTCTGACAAGAAAAGTTGGAAACTGAGTTTTGGAGTCAGAGCTCAAACCTAGGTCTCCAATCCCTAACTTTTTGTCTCCTAACATCTCTTCAAAAATATATCTTACCTCTTGAATTGGGTAGTGATTACTTTGTGATAACTTATTAATATGTATACTTAGGATTTCTGTGTTCTTCAGTATATCTATTTCAATTTTAGAAGTTTATTAAAACACATTTTCTGGCTGTTGTGTAAAAAATGAATTGGCAGGAGCAAAACTGGAATCAGGGAAACTGGGTTAGAAGATATGTTCACTTGATTATAGATAATTTTCTAGTTCTAAAGATGGAGCAAAGAGCAGATTTATTTCTCTGGTTGCACCAGACTTTACACACAGCACAGATTCCCAAAAGAGCAGAAAACCAAGAACCAGCCTGCCTCCTTCTTCTCGTGTTCCTAGAACTAGTGAGGAAGGAAGGACAGGAGTTAGCACAGGGCTTGGGACAGCCCATGCAGTTGGAGGATGGGTGCCATTCTATGAGTCATGAGTTTCCCACAAAGACTGGTCTTGCTTCCTGTGGTCAGGGGAAGAATAACAATTGATCCAGAGAGCCTTAGTAGTTGCAGAACCAGCAGCACAGTCAAGGTAGGTGTCTTGTTGCCTCAGGCTGTCCTAAAGATAAAGTTTTTTGTTTTTTTTTAAATCTTGCTTTTATGAGGCCAGCTGGGTGTCATGCTGGATTCCAGGCATTCAGGGACTGGCCTGCCCAAGCACAAGTAATCCATAAATCCTTTCAAAATACTTCATTATATTCCACTAACATCTTTATATTGCAAACATAGCATTTGCACCTAAATTCAAAGAAATTTTACATTGTTAAATTTCTTTATAGAGCTTATTGGCTTCATTTAATCTAAATGATAAAATAGAAAAAGTGTCATTATAAACTGACATTTGGAAGAGATGCAGGCCCCAAAATACATCTACTGATATTTGAGCTCTGCCTAAATCCAGATGAGAGATGATAGACTAAAGTGATGGCACAATGGTAGAAAAGAATGGATAGATACAAAATATATTTTTAAAATTGTTGTGATAGTCATATATATATGACAAGATTAATTCCCAGATTTCTAGATTTCATAAATGGGCAGATAGTAAGGTGCCATTTATTGAGATAGGGAAGACACGTTGTAGACCTGGGTATAAAAATATCAAGAGTTTTGTTTTGAACTTTGAAGAGACACTCAAATGAAAATACCAGCTGGCTGTCAAGTAGTCTTTCAAAGAATTTTGTTTTAAATGTATTAATTTATTTTATTCCCTCACTGATTTTATGAAACAGATATTCTTATTATTCTCATTTTGCAGATGAAGAAACTCAGGCTTAGAGAGGGTAATTTGCCCAAGGTCACATAGCTATTAAGTGCCCAAGTTGGGATTTGAACCCAGGTCACTCTAATTCTTAAGCCCATTCTCTTAACTACTTTTCAATATTGCAAGCTACATGACACAAGATAAAATACAGATTTTGGTATCCCCTAATTCATTTGTTTAATGTACAAAAGTTAAATCAGACAATAAATCAGAGATGTTTATCTAAAGTAGAAGCAATTTTAAATACCAGAAAAAAACATATTTGGTGTTCAAAAACAAGTATTCATAATTGGGAATTGCACTGCTAGTTAATTCATTAAAAAATAGACTCATCATTTCCTATGTATTTAACACCAAGCATAAGACTTGCCTCTGTTCTCAATTAGCAGAGCCACTTGGCTATGACATTGATAAAATGATGAACAATCCATTGATGCTCGTGTGCAACATAGACAGTATTTGCTATTACCATGTGGTACAGTGGAAAGAGATATTTGCAAGACTATTATAAACTCATTTTTAAATATTCAAGTGTAGTTTATCTTCCAGACAATTTTTAAATTGTGAAAGGTTAATATTATAACATTATTTACCCATTCTTCTCTTTTATCATCTGATTATTTCAAAATCATGTATCTTAGGTTATATAGACACACCTTACAGGGAATGTGAATATAAAAGTATTATGTAGTATCCATAGATAAAAGTACAATGATTCTGTCCTGGCCAGGTAACTCAGTCAGTTAGAGCATCAGCCCGATATGTTAAGGTTGTGAGTTTGAGCTCTGATCAGGGCACATACAAGAATCAACCAATGTGTGCATAAATAAGTGGAAAAACAAATAGAAGACTCCCTCTCTCTCTCTCTCTCATTCCCTCTCTCACTCCCTCCCTCCTTTCCTCTAAAATCAATAAAAGAGTTTTTTAAAGTATAATGATACTGTGTCTTCCCATTTCAACTGGGATTTCAAGAGGTGTATAACTGACTGTTTTATTCCATTCATATGCTCTTGAGAAGAACTTCTTTCAGGAATAGGTGGTTCCAGCAATCATAATCATAAAGTTTCCTTATTAAATAAATCTGTAAATTTTTACATTCTTCCTTGCCTTGTTCTGATGTTTATCCATTCCATTAATTTTATCATAGGATTTTTCCATGAGTTACCTTAAGCCAAATTCCTAAGATTTATTTTTGGGTTTTATATTGCATTTCTTCCCAAATTCTCCACTAGTGATTTACTACTGAACTAATAAACCAGAAAATCCTTCAGAAATTTATATGTATATATAAATATTCTATGTAATATACAGGGTGTGTATTCAACTCCACTAACAAATGGTAATATGTTATTATTAATAATAGTACCATGCTCTCTTTTACTTATTTGGAGATAACAATTATTCCTGGAAAATAATCCAAATATAGACTTGCTAAGATTCTAAGATCTAAATCAAGGTAGAATAATATAACTGCTATATTCCACTAACAATATATATTTACATTATATATAATTATATATACTTAATATATTTACTAATTGTAATATATAATTATGTTATATATTATCATTAACTTATATATTACATATTTTGTTATATGCAATGTATATTATTATAATTATATGCATTGCATGACTTATAATGTATAATACACATATTACATAATATATAACAATATATTATTATATACATATATAATTTTATTTATTTACTTTAAAATTAAAATTATATTACATATTGCTTGTGGAATATAGCAATTGTATTGTTCTATCTTGATTTAGATTTTAGACTCTTATCCATTCTATATGTTGGATTATTTCCCAAGAATATTTGTTATCTCCAAATAAATGCCAGAGAACATAGTACCTCTATATAAACAGAATGCTGTTGAGTAGCCAGCCCTTGGCATTTTTCTTGACTGGGGAATATTTCCAGACTTTATCAGGCAGTCTAACAGCAACTAAGCGGCTGCTGATGCTATAGAATCCACCTATACCAAAGGCCTCTGGTTCCATTGTCATAGTCACATCATTTAATGAACACCATGCCCACCAGTTTAAGCTAATCAAATAAAGGATAATTCTGTGACTTTATTGGGCATTGTCAAGGGATCTCAGTAATCTTTGCACTCCCAGTTCTTGGCACACAAACTATCACACAATGTTTGTGGAATGAACGAGAATAATGAATAAGAAGACAGGGTTGACAGTGTCTCTCACACTCCATTATAATTAGTTCTCCTTCCCACCAACTGAATAATTTGAAAGTCTCTCAATTTCTTTAGTTCTTCTAACTCCCCAATACCCTTTATCCAATCCATTGATAAATTTAGTTAGTCCTACTTTCAATATAAATCTTGAGTCCATGCATTCTTCTCTGCCCCACAATAGTTGCCCAAGCTGCACATAAAATTCACCTGGAATACCACAATGGCCTCCTTACTTGTCTCCTTGCTTCCACTTTTGTCTACCTTCTATGCTCCATACAACTTCCAAAACAGTATTTTTAAATATAAATTTGATTAATGCCACTGACTTGCCTAATATTCAACAACTTTCCAACATGCTTCAAATGAAAGCCAACCTCCTTCCTCCAAAAGCTTTGTATAATCAAGTCTCTGTCTACCCCCATCCTTATCTTCCACCATCCTTCCTCAAGCCCACACATTTCCAAGCACACAAGCCCAACCTCAGTTTTCCAGATCCACAAAGATCTTCAAGACCTGCACACATACTGTCCTCTTCCTGTTCAAAACATAAGAAATTTTTTTTAATCTGACAAAGGCTTGATTCTTCAACATTGGGAGTGGGGGGAATAGCTAGACATATTTTGGTAAAATGTTCAGATTCCATAGTTACAAAGAAAATACTACATACATACAAAAATAATTTTAAAATATTACCCCCAAGTGAAAGACAAATACACAGATGTTAGATTTCTATCCTACATTATTAAACATAAAAATTTTTCAAGTATAAACCTTAGCCACTAGAAAAAAATAGAGTTCTAATAAATAGAACAGTGACCCTGGGAATATATTTCAGATAAAGTAGCAAAAAATTAAATAAAGTAACAGAAGATTAGAATAACTTGGTAAGCTTGATTTATTAATATGTAGAATTTTGCACCTAATAAATACCCATTCTTTTATATCACATGTAGTCATCTTAAAAATTAAAGAATAGGGAAAAATTAAAAATAACCATAAAAATCATAACAAATTCCAAAAAATAGAAACGTTACAATGTGGATCACTGACACTCCATAGAAGCAGGTATTATTAACAGGCAGATTTCACACCCCTACCATCCAGCTAACCACTTGTAACTTCCAATATCTTCCTCCAAATAATTTGGGTTAAATGGAAATCAATGCTGAAATTATAGAACTTTAAAATGAAACTCAATAATAACACATTTAAACTGTAAAATAAAGTAAAGGGGTATGTCATGAAAATATTATAAACCCAAATGCATTTATTAGAAAATAAAAAATATAAAATGCAAGTTAATCCACAATTCTTCTAAAAGAGCTAATAAAAGAACAAGTAAGCCAAAATGAAGTCAAAAGAGGAAATGCATAGAGATAGAAACAGAAACCAATAAACTAGAAATGTAATATTTCTAGAAATTGCAAAATGACATTAAAACCTTTTCTAGTAAATAAAACAAATATCTACCAAGTCTGAATAGAAACAAAAAAGACAACAAAAATGTAATATGCTAAATTAGGAATCTTGAAAGCCAATATAATTACAGATACAGATGCAATTTAAAATCTAAATAAAATAGGTGACAATGTAGAAAAAAATAAATTACATAATTGTCATTAGAAGAGACAAATGACCTGACAGGACTAACCCTAAAATATAAAATTAAAATGTTGCCAAATTTTACCATCCTAAAAGTCACCAGGCTTTTAACAGCTGTCATTATTAATATTTAACAATATTACCAGAGGTATTGTTAGCAGTTAGCATTTATTGGGTAACTGTTAGTTGCCAGTACTTTAAATTACTTTGTTAGGTAAGTACTACCTCATTGTATTTTATAAACAAAGAAACAGAGAAAGGCAAAGTAATTTAACAGCTTTCTCAGAGCTAAGTAGCAGGCCTGGTATTGGAATATAGACTACAGAGATCACAAAACCCAACTTCTTAACCTCTATCTTACATTCAAGAATGATTTCACATTAAAACAGGGCATTAATTTTAAGAGTTAAAGAAGAAAAATTGTATGATTATTTCAATAAGAGTAGAAAAGGATGAAAGGTAGTATCAATTCCTAAATTAAAAAAAAAAAAATACTCAACTTACTCTACAGAATGAAAAAGTATTTCTCAGAAGCCAATAACAAATACAATACTCAAAAGAGCAGAGATCCTCAAACCAGTATTAAGTAGGATACACCTGCAGGTATTTTTTTTTACATAGTCTTCCTCAGAAGGAATGTTTGTTTGTTTAGCCATTAAGCAAATTAAGCAAGTTTCTTTTATACTGAGGGATTTCTCAGGGGCTTTACTATTCTAATGTGTTTGTTCTGTGACCCCTGGAAGGGAATTAAATGTGTTGTTCCTAAGCTTCTTTGATTAGAAAACTTGGTTCTTCCCTCTGGAAGTATGTCCACACACAATTTTAAAAGGTTGCTCTATAGCACTGAAGGTATATGCATTAAAATTACTAACAAACACACAGGAGACTTTCAGCCAAGATGGAGGCCTAGACTGACATGCTCCATCTCCCTCCACAACTAAGAAGGAACACAACTGCCGCAAAACCAGAAATAACCAGAAGTTCCAGAAAATAAATGGAAGCCCAACGTATGAAGTTACAAAGAAGTGGTGCTCGTCTGGATGGGTGGGAGGGGCGAAGCAGGGGCAGAGTGGTCAAGCTGTGCTGGCAGCAGTAGCAGCAGTGGTGGCAGCAGGATAATGGTAAGCACAGAAACCTGTATTTAAGGGGAGGTGAGAAGCACCTGGGGAGTACCCCCAGCTGCAGACCAGACCCATCAGCCTGTGATTTCAAAGCTGGGCAAGGCAGACCCCCATTGCCTTGGACTGTGATGTCCAGAGGGGGTGGGGATGGAGGAAGAGGCTCCCAGTCTCTCAGCAGAGAGTGAACAGCAGAAATCCATCTTGGACCTCCACGCCCACAGAAAATGCCACAACATGGTGAGAAGGGCTGCCTGGTAGTGATGAGCCATGTTGCTCCGCCCCTATAGCATAGGAGGTGTGACAGCCCCACCCAGGAAACAAAGGTAAACACAAAACTGTCAGGATGGCACAGATCGTGATAGAGATCCCAGTGTCACAGCTGACCAGACAGCAAATATCTAATCTAACAGCTCAGCTGATAGGAAATCTTTCTGAGGCACAGTTCAGAGCTTTGGTTATAAAAATACTTACAGACCTAACAGCAGATCTTAAACAAGATAGGGAAGGAATGAAGGCTAGTGCTACTGAAATTAACAAAAACACATACAAAACTAGTGGTGAGGGAACGAAAACCAGGGATCAAATCAACAAATTGGAACATAGGGAAGGAACAAACAGTCAACCAGTGCAGAAAGAGGAAATGAAAAGTGAGGAAAATGAGGAGAGGCTCAGAAACCTATCAGACAGCTATAAGCGGGCCAACATCTGAATTATAGGGTTGCCAGAAGGTGAAGAAGAAGAACTAGAAATTGAAAAATTATGTGAAAAAATAGTGAAACAGAACTTTCCTAACTTAGGGAAGGAAATAGACTTACAGATCCAGGAAGCACAGAGAATTCCAAAAAAACTGGGCCCAGAGAAAACCACACCAAGATGAATTATAATCAAAATGTCAAAAATTAAGGATAAAGAGAATCTTAAAAGTAGCAAGAGAGAAGAAGAGAATTATGTACAAAGGGGTCCCAATCAGACTACCAGCTGATTTCTCGAAAGAAACTCTTCAGGCAAGAAGGGACTGGCAAGAAATATTCGAAGTAATGAAAAGCAAAAATCTACAACCATGATTACTCTATCAAGTGAAGCTGTCATTCAGAATGGAGGGGCAGAGAAAGTGCTTCCAGGACAAAGTAAAACTGAAGGACTTCATCAGATCCAAACCAGTTATATGAAATGTTAAAGGGACTTGTTTATGAGAAAGAGGATCAAAACTATGAACATTAACCAACAACAGAAGTTAGGGAACGAAAACAAAGGCAAACTAAGTAGGCAACAGGAGTGGGAAAAAAATTATAGTTATGGGGAACACTTTGGGGGGAGGTCAGTGGGGAAGGGGAAGGCGGGAAAGGGAGGGAGATGATACAGGAATTAAGAAGCATAGTAGGAGGGAGTGGAGTAGATAGGAAGATGTTGAGAAGAACTATATGCACAACCAATAGGCATGGACTAAGGTGGGGGACAACTGGAGGGAAGGGGGTCACTGGGTGGAGGGAAACAAAGGAAAAAGAAATTGGGACAACTGTAACAGCATAACCAATAAAGCATATTTAAAAAAATTGCTAACAAATAAGGATTCCCACTCTGACAGCTGCTATTCACTATTACTCTAGATGATGTAACCAATGCAATAAGAGGAAAAGAATAAGAAGTAAATATTGAAAAGGAATAAAAAATACTATTTGAAAATGATATGATTACACAAAAAAATTAAATACGAGATAATTAAAACATTAAAAAGACAATAGCTTTGATAAATTATTAGGTATAAAATATGTATTGTATAAACTGGTTTCTACTCTCAATGAGCTCGTAACATGTCCAGGCAGATTTATATGTAGTCAGAAATAATAGCTAGAGTAGTCAGAAGACACTGCTGACATAGCAATGTTTTTAAAATAAATTATTCAAATTATTGATCTATTTTTGAAAGATTCATGTCTGCCTATCAAATCTCTACTCTAGAGTTAGGGTAAGTCACAGCCTGAAAGCTCTTCAAGTAGAAAAGACTACATTCTCCATTACCATTTTTTTGTTGTTCTTGTTCAAGAAATCTCATACTAATTTCTTCTGCTGGATAAGTGGTCAGCAAACATAACTGTTCTATCCTTTTCTATAAGGGAGAAAGGAGAGTAAGAATGAGGCCCATTGTTAAAGAGAAATTCCATAGCCTCAAAGATTTATAAAGATTCCTAGTAACAGAATACTTCTACAGAAAAGTTCCAATCAAAGCAAACAAGGGTGTATAAATCATTCCTGCAGGCTTGTAAAACCTACTTAGTCATACAAGAAGACTTACAGTATTAAAATAAGTAAAAGAAAACAAAACTATGGAATTAAAGTACAGGATTGAGGAAAATGTGGTTACATTCAAGTATGATAAAGGCTGAAAAACACTAGGCCACACTCACATCTGTGAACAAAGACTTGCGTGACAGCCAATGGAAGAGAAAGGAGGGAAGCAGAGCAGTCTTTTCTCACCCTGAAGCCCTTGAATATCAATTACTGAGACACCTCTGCATACAGGAAGATGACTCCCAAAGCAATGCTCTGAGTTGCCTTCAGTTCCCTGTGATAACTCTATAACTGGGAGAGTCAGAATATAAGAACTGTCCCCAAACTTTGTTTCTGCATTCTCCCCCCTGTTCTGCCTTGTCACTCTCTCCCCCTTCATTTAGACATCCTGAAACATTCAGACATGCTCTAAGGTCTTCCTTCCTGGACCCACACCCTCTCCAGCTATTGTCCCACATCCCTGCTCCACTTCACAACAAAGCTCAGCAAAAAAAGTCTCACAATATCCAGCCACCAATTTCCCTTTTCTTCTCAACATTTTTACACATTTTTAATTAAATAAATAATACTTATCCATTGTATCTAGTGAAGAAACACTATGGTGTAAGAATGATTTATGTAGGGTAACCAATGTTACTAACATGGTTTGTATTCATCTACACCCTCTTCCATGTGCACAAATATATATGCATGAACAGAGGAGTTTTGTTGTTATTGTTGTTTGTTCTAAGAAATTGAAATTACTGGCCATAAAGTGTTTGTTATTTGCTTTATTAATTTGATAATTCATGATAGAATCCATATCATTCTGGCTTCTGTCCAACCAGATCCTTGAAACTAGTTATGAATGTTACTGTATTAACCTCTATGCTGTCAAGTACAATGATCACTTCTGTGGTTTGCACCTTACTTGGGTTCACAGCAGAGTGTGAGAGGTAACTACCCCCACCTTCTGAAAGCACAATGCCCGCCCGGTTTTGTGATGCCTCAATTCCTCTTATTTTTTCTATTTCAGTGGGTAGTCTAGCAGTCTCCTTTGTTGTCCCCTCCTCTATTGATCCCTAAACAATAAAAGTCTTGGGGCTCTATCCTAGGCTCTTTTCACATTTCTATCTCTGAAATCTTAATTTATAGCTAATAGAAATTTCATATTTCTCATGTTCAAAATAGAATTAATCTTCACCAACCACTCATTCGCTGCAACAACTACCTATTCACTGAAACAAATATACAAGTGATCCTCAGAAAGGTAGCTGGAAGATCAAGGAATAGTTATAATATATGAGACATCACTAATAAATGGCATTGAAAGTCATGGGTATGAATGAAATAACCGAGGGAGATGTTATAGTCAGAGGCTTTCCCAAGTCCTTGGAAGAAATCAGAGGGGTGTTTACTAAAGTTTGAATTTTTTAATAAAGAAAATACATTATGGAAACAGCAATGTATTATTTCATGACTGTATCAGCACACCTGCCCTCACACAGAAGAGGTTCTCCTTGCAGCTATTTGAATGACTTGGAGAGAAACACAATCAGGGGCTGTAAAGGTCTGTAGGACCCACACTGAGCCTTGCTGCCTTCAGCTTGGGCAGCAGATGCAATGCCATGGGCCCCTTTTCTTAATCAGCCCTTACTTATGTACACCCTTCATTCCAGCTGCTGTTCTTTATCAAAAGCCAGAGAGTAATTATCCGGCTATTATCTCTTCATTAGCTTTAGAAGGAAACTCATACCATGAGGTACATGTTGTTTTGAGAAAAACAAAAATAGAAAGTGAACTTCTCTGGGGGTTTTTATCTGAAAATCAACCCCACTGCCAAAGCTGTAGAAGCTGACTAAGCCAGATGAAATACTGAAATGAAATTACTAACCTACAGAACATGTGGACTAAACAACAGTCACATAAAATTAACAAAATAACCATGAACTCCTGACTGCTAGGTAAAATTGCCTTAAGTCTTTTTAAAAAATGTTATTATAAACATATTTCTCATGACAGTAGTCAGCTTTTTTGAATATAATAATGTGATTCGTATAGGTTAGGTCTCTCTCTGAGTTATGGAAAATTAAACCAAATTTATTGTGAGGGTAAGCCTATGAAATAATATTTGACAAATAATGTGTTCAAAAAAGCATTTAATGTCATATATCCCAAGCATTGAGAAAAAAGAACTATTGTTTTGAATGATGTTGGTTCCATATGAGGAAATTCAGAATATCACCTATGAGTGTTGACAGAATAAAACCATTTGCATTCTACCTTAGCAGTTCATTCCAATTAATTATCATACTGGATAGAAAGTAAGTTCTTGGATGGAAGATCTATGATTTAGATAGTGACCCAAAGAAGCCATACCTCCCAAAGTAACTGTTATTCCTTCCTTTGTTCAATAAGTAAACACTGATTGACATCGACTGTGTTAGACACTGAACACAGAGAGATACTGAATAACACACAGCCACGGCCTCAAGACACTCATAGCCTAGTGTTAACACACTTGTGAAGTCAGAATATTGTAAATACCATAACGAGGTGTGTATTTTTATGAAGATTCTTTTTTTTACCCTCAACTGATAGAAAGGAGTTTATAAAAGATTAGAGATAAAAAGTAACATCAGAACAATGATAAATTGATGATGGTGAACAAAGAAACAATACAAGTCACTGAAATACTGTAAGGGGAAAAATTCAAGAAGGCCAACTTCAAAACATGATAGCATAGAAGAAAGTTTATCCATGTCAGTGTTGAGAAAAGATAGCTTATCCTTAAGAAAATAATGCTAAGTGCACAAGAAGATATTCTCCCTCTGCAACCTAGAAAAAAGCAAATTCTGCAACCTAGAAAAATGCTGAACAGGGCGCTATAGAGGAGTATGCTCGGGAGCTCTGCTCATGGCAAATTGTGCATGATTGTGGCAGAGCCTTCACTATGAGTGTCATCGATGGCGGAGTCGCCCAGGCCATCGGGGCTTCTGCAATGCCCCTGGTGGGATTCAGCACCAACTGAGAGTTAGTGGTTATGCCATGAGGATCTGAGCTCCTCAGATTGGAGGTAGCTTTGCGGTGGGAGGGGTGGGGGTTGTTCTCCAGCAATGACTATGGCCAGGTTCAATAGCAGTGGCCCACCAGCCACGGTGGGCTCGGCAATGATGGAGGGCATCCTTTTGGCCCTCATCAAGGGTATTGGTATCCTCCTCACTGCTACACCGCCCAGCAGTTCTGCAACACACCCCCGTTCCTGGAGAACCCCAGCCAGCTGCCTCCTGAGGAAGGTACACTGGCCTCAGGCTCCCAGCTATCAGCAATACCACTGTGGAAGTGGCCCCCGGTCATCACCATCATGGGAGCTCCTCCTCAGTTCCCTCCTCGATGATCTACCTCAAATGGAGAGCTGGCTCCCAGTTGACCCTAGGACCCTCCAGAGGGGGCCTCTACTCTGTTCCCATGTCCTAGGGTGTCTACTCTGTTCCCATGTCTTAGGATGGGGTGGGGAACCCCAGCTGTTCTGATCGATGGGTCCCCTTCTCTCAGGGCACCCCAGCCCTACACTCACATGTAACAAGCTCTCACCCCAGCCCCTTCCCCTGGCACCCTGATGAGTATTTCAAGGCAGTCTTGAAGTGCCCCCCTAAAAATGCTGAAGAAAGAGTGTCTACCACCAGAAATACGAAGGACAACATAACTTATAAAATAGGGTTGGACAGCGTGGGAACTAAAAATTCCTAAGTTTGAATTCTAACTCCACTCTCTATTATGTCATGTAACTTTGGGCAACTTATTACAAAATACCTCTAGTACTTATTTCCCCTGTTTATATACAAAAACAAGATTAATAATAGCCCCTAGGTTACAGCTTTATTGTGAAGCTTAAAGTAATCTACTTAAAGTGTTTAGCTCAGCTCCTGGCACATAAGCAGAATTCAGACAATCATTTCTTATTATTCACACACTTATGGAGCACACTGAATAGATTATACTCAACCTAAGCTGTCACTGAGGAGACACTGGGAAAACAAAACTGACAAGATCCCACAAAGGACTTAAAGCTGGCAAGAGAAATAATAGGCAATCACATGTAATATGAATATAAGAAAGTAAAATGGGGGAGATCATTCCAAGAAGCACCAACAAACAATAGGAGTCAAAAAAATGGGGAGACAGAGAAACAACCTCCCATCAAAAGGAAAGGTAGAATCCCCAGAAAGAGTGCTAAATGAAATAGAGGGGAGCGAACTATCAGATATGGAATTCAAAACATGGATTATGGAGAAGCTGAATGAGCTCAGCGGAAACTTCAAAGAACTCCAGAAAAACTACAAGGAACTCACAGAAAATTACGTGAGCATGAAAAAGGACATAGAAGCTATCAATAAGAGCCAGGAGGAAATGAAAAATACGATCTCTGAATTGAAGAACACAGTAGAAGGAATTAAAAGCAGGCTAGAGGAAGCAGAAGATCGGATCAGCGAGCTGGAGGACAACCTACACAAAAACTCCCAGACAATGCAACAAAATGAAAAAAGACTGAACAAGACTGAAGAGGTTCTAAGACAGCTGCAGGACAACATGAAACGTAATAATATCCGTATCATAGGAATTCCAGAAGGAGAAGAAGAAGAGCAAGGGATAGAAAACCTCTTTGAAAAACTAATGACAGAAAACTTTCCTAACATGACGAGAGAAAGAGTCACGCAAGTCCAGGAAGCACAGAGGGTCCCAATGAAGATGAACCCCAACAGGCCCACTTCAAGACACATCATAATTAAAATGCCAACATTCAAAGACAAAGAGAGAATCCTAAAAGCAGCAAGAGAGAAACAACTAATAACATACAAGGGAGCTCCAATAAGGCTATCATCAGATTTCTCAGCAGAAACACTACAAGCCAGAAGGGAATGGCAAAAAATATTCCAAGCAATGAAAAACAAAGGCCTACAACCAAGAATACTCTACCCAGCAAGGCTTTCATTCAAAATGGAAGGTGAAATAAGGAGTTTCCAAGACAAAAGAAGGCTAAAAGAATACATCTCCACCAAACCAGCATTGCAAGAGATGCTAAAGGGTCTGCTTTAAGAAGATGAAGAAACAGAGAGACAGAGAGGAACACGAGTACAAAGGGGGAAAATGACAATGAATAAGTACTGAAAGAAAGAAGGAACTTCTACCATTTGCAACAACATGATTGGAACTAGAGAGAATTATGCTTAGCGAAATAAGCCAGGCAACAAAAGAAAATTACCTTATGCTGTCACCTGTTACGGGAAACTAATGAACAACACAAACAAATGAGCAAAATTGAACCAGAGGTATGTAAACAAGGAATAAACTAACAGTAACAAAGGGGGAGATGGGAGGGAGAGAAGGGGTAAGAAGGGGAAGGGTCTAGTCAAAGAACATGTATGAATGACCCATGGACATGGACAACTGGGTGGGGACTGACTGTGGGGGGGGGGCAGGGTGCAGGGAAGCAAGAGGGGGAAAAAAAGTGAGACAACTGTAGTGGAAAAACCAACAGAAAATTTTTTAGTGGGGGGGGAATAAAAATATAAAGAATAGAAATGCAAGTTCAGTGAATATTAGAAGGACAAGGATTTTCCTTCCGATAAGACAGTCCCACAGATTTAGAGACTTGTATGTGGGTTATGTTACATAAATTAACATGTGTTTTCTGTTTTCAAAGGGCATAAGCCTACAATCTCATTACCTGAGTGATTATCTGTATGCATAGGCCTCACTTAATCCTGTCTGCATTGCTGCCTCCTGAGACTCAATGGTTTGGCTGAACTAAGTGGCTGGGTTGGTGAAGAACGGGGTGGTCTGTGGGCTTCACTTTAAAACTGGTTTCTCTTTTCTATCCTAATGGCTTGGACAGAAAAAGCCCAGAGGCCTGAGATGGGGGAAACCTAAAATATTTCCCTCAGTCCAAAATAAGTATAATGGGCAAAAGGGTTTTGGACAGGTGAGATGTACCTGGCACACCTTCCTCCAAAGAAGCCCTTCTTTTCCCTAATGTGGGACATTGAAAAATTAATACCTGTCTTTTGTCATCTAGTGGTTACGGATTAAATGATGTCCTTTAACCCTGTTGCCCCCAGAATACAACAAGGATGCCAGCCTGTCAAACCAAGCATGCCGTTGTCCAGAGACAGCCAACCAACCTGGAGTCTGCACGATCCTTCCCCTTGTGGGAAGGCCACCCTCCCCTCCACATCCCCACTCTTATTAGGGATTTCTTGACCCACGGGTAGGTAGGACGACGACCATGTCCAGCTTGAAGCAGCTAGAGGAGCCCGAGACCTTCATCCATTGTCCTTTATAAGATTGTAAAGGGTCTTAAGTCTGAGAGGGAGGAATTGTTATTTTTTATTGTTAAAATATTTAACTAATTAATTAATTAATTTTAAAAAAAGAAGAAGAAGAATATATGAAAGGGTGAGGCGGGAGAGCTTGTATGTACGACCCATGGGCATGGACTTGGAGAGGGGATTGTTGGGGAAGGGGGGTGCTGGGCGGAGGGGAGCAAAGGGGAAAAAAAATTGGAACTATTGTAACAATATAATCAATAAAATATACTTAAAAAAAAAAAAAAAAAGAATGAAGCTCAGGACATGCCCATGGTGTTCTGCCATAATGTAGAAATCTACCCCTTTCCTCACATGAGGTTTGAAACTCTAAGGTTGACAAAGGCCATACTATCCAGGGCCAGGGGAAGCCGAAGGGATGACTGGAAGGAGAAGAAAGAGGAATGAAGTGTGAAGTATGTGCAGCAGCCCCCAGGGAACTCCAAAAATAAACAGAAAGTCAGCTGGAGGATGGGGGAAGAGACAAGTAACTGAGACACTGATGTTATTTGGATGCGAAGTGGGTCTACAAAATCTGGGTATTCATGAAAATGTGACCTCGGCTGTGCACAGAGGGCAGTTAGTGCTGGGAATGTTTGCGTTCCAGCTGTGAGCTTATGCTCAGACAATAGTCTGGAGAGCTGCATGATGTAATGTTAACTGTGCTTCTCTCTGAGGGGTTATAGGTGACGGATTTTTATTTTGACAATTCATATTTTTTAAAATGTCATGTTACTTGTATAATAATAGTGGAAGCAATAAAAGTTATAGCAGCTTAGAAAAATATTCAGAAACCATTTCCACACAGATAGAATAGTCCAAATTCTAGCCAAGTAATCCATCTCATTCACCAAGGTTGAGAGCAGCCAGACTCCAGAGCTGGAAATGCGATGGGTGTCAGCCTAAAGATGCCAAAAAGTGGCAGAAATGTACAGGTTGGCTGTCCTCAGGGATGTGCAGGAGCTGATTAATCCCAGGGAACTGCTTTTCCATACCTCTCCTGGATGGCGCACCCATGGGCTTTTAGACATGCACATGCAAGTAAACATAATAAACTTGGTTGAGCCTCAGTTTCCCCTTGTGCACAATGAGGGAAATGTTGGAGAAAGATGGAAGCTCTACGGTCTAAGGTTCTTTCCTCTCTGACTTTCCAAGTCTCTGTAACTTTCTGGAACCACCATCTGAAGGCAACCCCTGTGCAAGGGTCATTCGACCCCCAAAGGCACCACTGGTCCTGTTTCTTTGCTCTATCTATCACACTTGCCCTGGACCAAGTCCTGTGCTGGGAGGCAGAGATGAATCAGACACAGTCACAACCTCAGAGAGCTGAAGGTCAAGGTCCTGGGGACAAGCCAAGACAGAGCTGAAAAGATCAGAGGATTTCTGCATCGTGGGAATCTCAGTGGCTTTCTTGCTGTGAGTGTCCACTTGGTGCCTTTGCATTGGACTTTTGGATTAGACCTTCCTAGAGAACAATAGACAATATATGGCGGTATCTGAGGTTGTCAGGATGACTGGGGAGATGGGGTCAGCATTGCTCATGCAGAAACCAGGGATGATAAACATCCCACAGTGAGCAGGACGATCCCACATGAAGAAACATGTCCAAAACACCAGAAGTGGACCTGTTGAGAAACCCAGAAGTAGAAGAAGAATAACACACCTGTTTTTGTATATGTCTGTAGTCCTTTAATCTGTTTGATGGGCTCTTTCAATCTGTAGAGTAACATGTTACTTATAAATTCTCTTTTGCCAATATAGCTAGATGATGATAAATAAATAATAAATTATTTCCTTCCCTAAAAAAAAAAAAAAAAAGAAAGAAAGAAAGTAAAATGGGGGAGAAACAAGATGGCGGAGGAGTAAGTGGAAGCTACACTAACCTCCTCCCAGAACTAGTCTGGATTTACAACGTAATTTTGGAGAAATCATCTGGAATAACCAACCGAACACCAGCTGGAGAGAAGTCTTATAACCACGGAGACAGAAAAGGCCGCTACATCACAACGTGACCGGTAGGGAGTGCGGAGACGCGGAAGGGCTGGCTGGGCTCACACGGGTGGCAGCTGAAGGGACTGAGAAATAGCTCAGCAGCCGGGGGTTCCCCCTGAGAAGGGCAGGGTCTAAACCCCCAGCTGAACTTCCCAGCCTACAGCAACAGAGTGGAAAGTAAAATAGTATCAGCTGTGAAAAGTGAAAAGCCACAGGGTCTCTTGCTAGCCAGAAACAACTGGAGAAGAAGAGCTCTTAAGCAGATCACATACAAAAATATTTTGGCCCCCACTTACCCTGGGCTCAAGCGGAGAGAAGGCAGAGAGGACTGGAGATGCTTGGGGAGAGTTTGGTGTGGTGGCTGGAGGGGAGAACTGGGGAAGCGGCTGGCTGGGTCCCAGTGCTGACTCATCCCCAGTGCTGCAGGCAGACCACCCGTCCCCTTCCGCCTCCAAGTGGCATCAGCCTGAGGGGAAGCAAAAGCCCTGCCTACAGGAATTAAGCTGCCACACCCACGGTCCTTAAGCCTGACAACTAATCACGGGTTGAATAGATTAACAACTAAAGGAGACAGACAAAGGCAGTAGATCCCTGGAAGTCTCCAACAGGCTGCCTAGGCCCAGACTGGTACAGGATCTGACACCACCAGGGGCAGATCCAGGAAGTGCAGATCATTCTAAGAAGCACCAACAAACAATAGGAGACACAAAAATGGGGAGAAAGAGAAACAACCCCCCATTGAAAGGAAAGGTAGAATCCCCAGAAAGAGTGCTAAATGAAATAGAGGGGAGCCAACTATCAGATATGGAATTCAAAACATGGATTATGGAGAAGCTCAATGAGCTCAGCAGAAACTACAAAGAACTTCAGAAAAACTACAAGGAACTTACTGAGAATTACACCAGCATGAAAAAGGACATGGAAGCTATCAATAAGAGCCAGGAGGAAATGAAGAATATGAGCTCTGAATTGAAGAACCAGTAGAAGGAATTAAAAGCAGGCTAGAGGAAGCAGAAGATCAAATCAGCAAGCTGGAGGACAACTTAGACAAAAACTCCCAGACAGTGCAACAAAATGAAAAAAGACTGAACAAGACTGAAGAGGCTCTAAGGCAGCTGCAGGATAACATGAAACGCAATAATATCCATATCATAGGAATTCCAGAAGGAGAAGAAGAGCAAGGGATAGAAAACCTGTTTGAAAAACTAATGACAGAAAACTTCCCTAACATGAAGAGAGAAAGAATCATGCAAGTCCAGGAAGCACAGAGGGTCCCAATGAAGATGAACCCCAACAGGCCCACTTCAAGACACATCATAATTGAAATGACAACATTCAAAAACAAAGAGAGAATCCTAAAAGCAGCAAGAGAGAAATAATTAATAACATACAAGGGAGCTCCAATAAGGCTATCATCAGATTTCTCAGCAGAAACACTACAAGCCAGAAGAGAATGGCAAAATATATTCCAAGCAATGAAAAACAAAGGCCTACAACCAAGAATACTCTACCCAGCAATGCTCTCATTCAAAATGGAAGGTGAAATAAGGAGTTTCCAAGACAAAAGAAGGCTAAAAGAATACAGCTCCACCAAACCAGCATTGCAAGAGATGCTAAAGGGTTTGCTTTAAGAAGATGAAGAAACAGAGAGGAACACAAGTACAAAGGGGGGGAAATGACAATGAATAAGTACTGAAAGAAAGAAGGAACTTCTACCATTTGCAACAACATGGATGGAACTAGAGAGAATTATGCTTAGCGAAATAAGCCAGGCAACGAAAGAAAAATACCTTATGCTGTCACCTATTACAGGAAACTAATGAACACAAACAAATGAACAAAATTGAACCAGAGGTGTGTAAACTAGGAATAAACTAACAGTAACAAAGGGGGAGATGGGAGGGAGAGAAGGGGGTAAGAAGGGGAAGGGTCTAGTCAAAGAACATATATAAATGACCCATGGACATGGACAACTGAGTGGGGACTAAATGTGGGAGAAGTGGGGGCAGGGTGTAGGGAAGCAAGAGGGGGAAAAAAGTGGGACAACTGTAATGGAAAAACAAAAAAAATTTTAGTGGGGGAAAAAATGAAAATATAAAGAATGGAAATGCAAGTTCAGTGAATATTAGAAGGACAAGGATTTTTCTTCACACTGTATATTTTTCTCCCTATCTGATCCCTCCAGAGTTTGTCATTCTAGAGAAGTAATTAATGACATAGGTTTCTTTGCATAAAACTAATAAGACCAGTTGTTAATAGAGGTTTGTTTTTTTTTAACTAAGACTTTGACTGGAATGTCATGCCTGAAGGAGACATACTTGGGCTTTGGTTGTTACCAAAAAACCCTGAGGAACTGGGATTGACTTTCAAAGGTAATAAAAGTCCACGAGATAAAAGGCCTGGTACCTTGGATGGATGCGCAGTCCATGGCAATCTTTCCAGGGAAGGAATGAAGGTTGTTTTCCTGAAAGATAGCTAGATGGGACCATAATGCACAATGGAAAACCAGAAGGACTTGGAAAAGACAGGTGTTTACAGGCAAGGCTGAATGCCAGGTATGTGGTTCTGCTTCTCCGCCTTGAAGGGCAGACTGAAGGTCACCCTAAATGTTCCTTGCATAAGTTCCAGCAAAGCGGAACTAAAGATCATAAGTGATCATTTTATGCTCTTCTTGTGTTTATGCAAATGAACAGGATAAATTTAAAATGGACTTAATGCAGTCCCTTTAATGACAAGGAGGGTAATCCTAGGGAGAAAAATCGCGATTCAGGGAAAATCACAGTGCTCAGTGGTGGACTGTAAAGTAGTGCAGCTAACCATCTTTAAAGTTTCTTTTCATTTAAAATTTGTTTTCATTTGAAAGTTAAACTATGTCTGTGGCATTATCAAGGATGTTTAATTTACAGGCAAGAAGAATGTCAAGTGCCTTGCAACTGGATGTCTTTCCAATAAGACAGTCCTACAGATTTTAGAGACTTGTATGTGGGTTATGTTACATAAATTAACATGTGTTTTCTATTTTCAAAGGGCATAAGCCTATGACCGCATTACCTGAGTGATTGTCTGTACGTTTAGGCCTCACTTAATCCTGTCTGCATCACTGCCTCCTGAGACTCAATGGTTTGGCTGAACTAAGTGGATGGGTTGGTGAAGAATGGGGTGGTTTGTGGGCTTCACTTTAAAACTGGTTTCTCTTTTCTGTCCTAAAGTCTTGGACAGAAAGAGCCCAGAGGTGTTAGAGGGGGAAAACCTAAAATATTTCCCCCAGCCCAAACTAAGTATAATGGGCAAAAGGGTTTTGTACAGGTGAGATGTACCTGGCACACCTTCCTCCAAAGAAGCCCTTCTTTTCCCTAATGTGGGACATTGAAAAATTAACGCCTGTCTTTTGTCATCTAGTGGTTATGGATTGAATGATGTCCTTTAACCCTGTTGCCAAATCTGTTGCCTCCAGAATACAACAAGGATTCGAGCCTGTTAAATCAAGCATGCCATTGTCTGGGGACAGCCAGCTGACCTGGAGTCTGCACGATCCTTCCCCATGTGGGAAGGCCACCCTCCCCTCCACACCCCCACTCTTATTAGGGATTTCTGGACCCAAGGGTATGTAGGAGAATGACCATGTCCAGCTTGAAGCAGCTAGAGGAGCTCGAGACCTTCGCCCATTGTCCTTTATCAGATTATGAAGGGTCTTAAGTCTGAGAGGGAGGGATTGTTATTTTTTATTGTTAAAATAATTAATTATTTTTTTTTTAAAAAGAAGAAGAAGAATATATGAAAGGGTGAGGCAGGAGAGCTTGTATGTACGACCCATGGGCATGGACTGGGGAGGGGGTACTGTTGGGGGAGGGGGGGTGCTGGGCAGAGGGGAGCAAAGGGGAAAGAATTGGAACTATTGTAACAATATAATCAATAAAATATACTTTAAAAAAAGAAAGTAAAATGGGGATGTATATAATTTCCATAAAATAATAAAAACCAAAAATTTTAGCCAAATACTGGATTGACTGACCTCTATTTACTAAATGTACTGATTTACTAGGCAAATTGAACTGATCATCTGTTTTAGCATCATCAGAAAATATGCCAGTTTTCTAAGATCAGGTAAAACTAGTGAGAGAAAACAGAGTCACAAACTTCATGCAACATGAATAGGGTGTTAAATAGAGTCTGTGGAAAGCAGGATCCATCCTTCCTAAAAAGTAAAATAGCAAGTGTGAATTCTCTTCTCTAGACTTTCTCCTTCTCTGACATCACCTAGAGGAGAAGTTTGCAAATTGAAAAACTAGTAATTGGTTATGGGGAAACCAGTCTGAACAAATAAAAAAACCTACATTAAAGAATGTTTAATTACAGTTTTACTACTTTTAAGCAGATAAAATAATGAAGCTATTTCACAAGCATCAGGAAGGTTATATAACTTCAAAAGGAATATATATTTCAAAAACATGTATGATTATATATCCATACAATCATATGTTTATATTTAAATACATAACCATGTATATTTTATATATAGTTATACATATTAAATATAATCATGCATATTTATAAATTAAAATCATAATGTGATCATATATATTTATGTACATAAAATCATTAAATATATTTATTTATATATCAGTGGTCCCTACCTTCAAGATGCTCAAATTCTAGAGAAGAATAAAACATAGGCTACTGCAATTGTGTCTAACTTAATTCTGTGCCTTTATTCTTGCTGCCTTTTAATCCATCCAGAAGCCTGAGTGATCTTTCTAAAACCCATCTATGATCAAGACTCTTCTCTGCTTAAAAGCCAGCATTGCTATTAAAATAAAATGCATGCTGGTGAACATGCCACAAACCAACCAAATCTAGTTTCTGCTTCATCTGCAGTTTCAACCTTTGTCACCATCCTCCTCTTCTTCTCCTCTCCCTAGACCCTACATTTCCAGCCACACTGAGTGACATTCATTTCCTTGAAGGAGCCTGGCTTTGCTTATGCACCTCTCTCTGCCTAGAACACCGTTCTTTCTGTTCCACCTGATGAAGCTCCTCCTTGCAGAGCATTTCAAACATCAAGTGTTCTATGAAAGTTTTCACTGACATAGACAGAAACACACACACACACACACGCAGAGTGCCTTTTCATTATTCATGGTCTCTCAACACCACCCCACCACTGAGTTATATAATACTCTATACCACGGTGTAGTGTGTGCTGCTCAGATCCCCACTTCAAAACTGAGGCACTGAATTTCAGCTGAATGACTCTAAGGAAATTGTCCTTGGCCAAAATGAACATTTTTCCTATGGCAGCTCAAATCCCATGATTAACCAATAAAAAAGATAGAATACAAAAACCCCCTTGTTTCAAAGCGAGACAACTGTGAAGTGCAACCCTTACTCTGGAGCTCCTGGGAAGACTGTACGGTAATAGTTCAACTCCTTCCACTGCCTAGTTCCCTCCCTCCACTTTCCCCACAGGGATAGATCAGTGCCATCCCCAATAAACCCGATCTCAGAATTAATTTCCCCGGGATCTTAACCTAAGACACTCTGTTTTGCACTTGCTTTTTTTAGAGCTGTTTTCACACACTAACTGTAAAAATTTTAATGCATTAGCTGTCTGTTGTTTAAGCTACCCAGTTGATGGTAGTTTGTTATGATAACACTAGAAACTAGTACAAGTGTCAGGAGTTAATTTTTAATAAGAAAGAAGAAAGAAAGTGACCACAAACTAAGGGGTGGGGAGACTAACACAGAAAAGACCCACAGAAATCCAAACATTGTAATTAGAAAACATATTTTGAAACAGATGTTATTAATATGTTCAGAAAGTAAAATGAATAAAAAAGAAAGAATAGACATTCTAGAAATTTTTAAAAAACAAGAGATAAAATTAAGATAAGTTTAACAGCACATGTGACACAAGCTGAAGGGAAAATTGGTAGACTGGAATATCAATTAGAAGAAAATAGCCAGATTGATGAAAAGAGAAATATATGGGCATGGTGGGAAGATATAACATTCATGTAACTGGAGCTCCAGAAGAAGAGGAGAAAGAACCAAGTAGAACTAATATTGAAAGAGACTATGGCTGATAATTTTCCAAAACTGATGAAAGACATTAAGCCATAGATTCAAAAATCTCTACAGATGAGATGAGAATGATCTCAGGGGCAAGAAAGTGATCAACTATATCAAATGATCTTAATAAGTCAAGATGAGCATTAAGAAATTATTATTGCATTTAGCAACGCAAATGCAATTAGGTGAACAGATAAGGGTAAAAGCATGATTGGAGTGAGTTCAAAAAAGAAAAGGACAACAGACATCAGAGACTACAAGTATTGACATCTCAAGGAGTCTTATTCTTATTCTAAAGGGAAATGGTAGAATGAGACAATGGCAAAAAAAGGGGGGAATCAAGAGAGATACCTTCATATTTTGCTTTTCAAGGTAAGAGAGAAAAAGAAAGAGCTGATCTTTTTGCTACCTGTAATCATTCAGTAAAGAATGTAACATTTTTAATGTTAGTCTTCCTAATGAACTACGTGCTCCTTCAGGGCAAAAACTAACCTAAGCATCTCTATATTCTGTCTAGGTAGTCAATAACTGTTTATACATGGAACTGAATGGAAAATTTCCTACCTTTAATGAGAGTATCAGACATTCTTGAATCTATTTTCTAACAAGAAAAAATTAAAACCTGCACCAAATTTTAACAAATATTTTTACATGGATTGTGTAATTGTCTGCAAGTGTGATATGAAAAGGAACAATGCACATTTTCTCTTAATTATTCATCTGTCTCAGGCTCTTGCAATGCTTAACAAAATCTAAATTAGAAATTCATTCTTTCAAGTATTACACATAAAATATAAATAAGATATATCCTAATTTTATTTAAAAAAATATTAACACTTAAATGCAAGCAACTTTTTTAACATACAGTGATACCTTAGCTAATGAGTGACCCTGCTAACAAATCTTTCAGCTAACAGAGATTTTTTTTTTCGCTGTTTTTGGGCTCGGCTAACGAATGTTTTAGTGGATGCGCGTGCGCTAACATAAAGCAGCAATCATGAACGGTTGGGCCATTGGAGGAGCTTATCTTTTCCACCTGTATGTGTGTTACAAAGGTATGAGCTGACCACATCACAGAGGGGAGACCCACCAACCCAACGGGGCTGTTTACGTTGGAGACAGTGAGGAGTGAGACGCGTGATAACATAAGCTGCTTCGGGTTTGATGACTGTACTGTAATAGTGTAAAGATCGTCAGTTTTTCATTCTGCTTTCCATTCTGCTTTCCATTCTGCTTCATCCATTTGGGTAGCTGTTCATCTCAACCTTTGGTGAGATTTTGCCCTTTTAGAGTGTGCTTTTTACTATTTTATAAAACTTATCTTTAAATAGTGGGCAGCATTCAGAATGAATTAAATGATTTTCTATAGAAACCTATGGGAAATCACATTTCGGCTAATGAAGATTTTAGCTAACAAATGTGATTCCGAAAGAATTATCTTCATTAGCTGAGGTATTACTACGTATCTGTTGGGTTTTACTTCAGCCCCTCTTTCTGAGCAAATCCTTCCTCAGATTCACTCAGCCCCATTCACATGGTGGAAAGAATGGCTCCCAGTGATCATGGTTGTACATATGACTCCTATTTCTTGGCCACAATTAACTAGTGTGAAAGTGAGTGCCTTACCCAAGTTGGACCAGTAAGAATTCTGCCTCTAAAATTTAGAATTTGGAACAACAGAAAAATTTAGTCTCTCTCCTGGTGACTGAATTTGTTCCAAGCAAGCTCAAAACTATGTGAGCCATGTTCCTCCATGTAAACCAAAGTAGAACAAATCTGTCTAAAGGAGAGAAAAATGATACAAACTCATCGAGAGTAGTTAATAAGAGAATTAGAAAGAGCCTGATAGCACCTGGTTCTGGATATAACTATTACTCAATCCTTGGGTGCCATGAGTTACCTATGCTTCCTCTTTATACTTTAATCTAGCTCAGATGGAATTCTGTTGCTTGTACCAGAAGAACCTTAAGAGAAATTTATTTGAAACTCTCCAACTAACTCTTAATGCCATTCTTTAATAAAGTAATGTGAACAACTATAATTAAATGATACAACACATTTCCAGCTCTCCTCTCCCCAGGGTGGTGCTGGCTGTTCACAAAATAAACGTTGATGAGAGAATGGTTCTGGAATTCCACAGTGGTGGATTTAAATAGGTCTGTAGCTGAGACTATAAAGAGTAGGCACAGTCACAGAAATTATGAAGGAGGGATAGATTTGCTGGAATGGAATGGGAATAAGGTTGACATTTGCCTACTTTGCAATTACCGACATCAAACCAAGGATACTATTATTGAGATGTACTCAAGAAAAACAATGAAACACAAAAGGAGAAGGAGGAAGAGAAAGAGAAAGAAGAGGAAGGGAGAGAAGAGAAGGAGGAGGAAGGAGAAGAGGAGGATGATCAAGAGACAAATGAAATGAACTCCCAACTTCTTTTCAAACTTCAAGAGGAAACAGGACCTGTGAATGGAAAGAGGCCAGTTCTTGAATATGATAGCTAAACTGTAATGAGTGTTACCACACATTTTTAAAAACAACATGCCTGTTAAATTATTGGGTTTCGAAACTCTAACAGTGCACTGAAAAATTTTTTTCTTTCCATTGGATTTCCCATAATTGGATATTTATTAAAAGAAATAAATGATCAATCTTCAGAAATCATCACAATAAAAAGTTTCTAAGAAATGAGTTAACTTCGGAACACTTTGGGGTTTGGTGATTATTTCAAGATATTTTTCAAATGTCTGTGGCTTTACCAAACCCAAATCTTGTTTTGTGTTTTACCAAATCCCAAGTAAGTTTTGCCAAGTACTTTTTTACATTTAATTTTTTAAGTCATGTGTATTTTATGTGAAATTTAATCCATATGTTTTTCATTTATTTACACACAAATAATCAAAACTTTGGTCTGTAAGAACTATTTGATGACCACAAACATATATCATAAACTGAAAACTATCTTTAATCTTTTTAAGTTTTATTCCCCTAAAAATAAGCAATTTTTCCCCTTGAATTTAGGCAAAGCTTCTCTTTTTCCCCAAAACTTAGACCCCAAAAGTAATTAAATATAAAAGGTAGCATTTTTTGTTTTAATTTCAAATGAAAAATGTTATATATGATTTTTCTAGTAACATTAACATAGAAAACTAGGGTGATTTTCTTACTCTGTTTTTATTTGCTATCCTTTCATTTTCTTTTTTCTACATGTTAATAGTGAAAAAAATATTATGTGTGTTCAAAGAAAGAAATTAGTGCAAAAGATTTATTCTTCTAGAAAAAGTGGCAATTTTGGTAAAGTCGTGTAGCATAGGCAAAGAAAAAGAATAATTAAACAAAGAAGTAATCATATAGCACCATAGTATCACTGCTAATACTAAAACCAAAAAGGACAATAGGCAAAATTAATGAGAAGCCACTGCTGATGGTTAGTTCTCTAAAATAAGATATAATTTAAAAAGCTAATTAAAATATTTTTATGAATTTTTTCACCACTTCATTTTCTCTCTCACCTGTCTCTCATGCCCCAATGTGTGCATGCGCGCACACACACATACACACATACACACTTTTGAAATGTGACTTCAGAATGTAATATTTGACATCATGTATTTGTGGAAAATTGTAACAATGGGAAATTGTAACCCACCTCACCATTCTTTGACATTGTTTCTGTAAGTGCTGACTCTGGTTAATATGTAGCTTGTAGATAAACAGCATGTTTGTATAAGAATCTTAGGAATTAACATCAAAAGATACAGACTCCAACCTTCAGGTATCCCAGCTCCAGGAGATTTGCTGACCTTTGGCCATGAAGTCAGGATGACAAAAAGTCGGGATGACGTGAATCCGGGATGATGTAGATGGGACCATCACTTGCCTCATCAGAACGGACTGTGCTCATCTGCATGTAGAGAACTTAGCAACCCCCTTCCTTGATCTCTTTTTTTTTTGTTCCCATCTTCCTCTTTATAAAAATCCCTGCCTCCACTGAGATGTGAAGATGGGCCTTGAGATATGAGTCCCCCATCTTCCCAGGAGATGGGCTTTGTGACATGAATCTTCCATCTTCCAGATGGTTGGCATCTGAATAAAACACTTTCCTTTACATCAGTACCTACCTCTAGAGTATTGGCTTTCATAGCATCAGACTGCTGGATCTGCATTTGGTTACAACCATAAAATGATCCTTTCTATCATCTCTTCTGAAAAAACTAGAAGAATCATGCAAGCTCTCTTTGATAGGCTCTTTGTCTCTCTGTAATAAAAATATCAACAACGATAAAATTTGTATGTTTTATTTGAAGATTTAATTCTATTTAAATATTCATATTACTATATTAATAGTTTACCCTTTAATATTCTGGTTCTCTAATGAGAATTCTTTTTATTCCTACATTGATAGAGTTTAACTTCTTAACCTCCTGTTTGCCTAAATATTTCTTCCTTTTTTAAAAATAGTATTTAGTGGACACTTACTAGATGTGAGGCATTCAGCTAGTTTCTAGGGATACAGATGTGACCAAAATTGACAAAAATCTCTCTTTTTGAAGCTTATGTTCTAAAATGTTATTATCATATAATTAACTAGATAGAAAGGATAGGTAATAGTTAAATCACTTAAAGTTAAATGTTATATTTAAAGATATAATTAAGTGGATTAACTATGGCCTAATCATCAATTTTGTAATCAAATGTATTTCATTCTTAAGTTCTTTACATTTCACCTTACATGTGTGCATGTGTACTTTCTAATGTTTGTATCAAAAATACCATGAAGAAATATTAGGACTAAAAACCACAGCCCTGACATCTCTATGAATATTAAATTTCTGCCTGTATTACATACCATTCTATCAGATCAAGAAACTATTTAAAGGATTCCAACTAGGAAGGATTAAAGAAAATAAATTATCATCACATGAACACAAAATTCTCAAATAAGTATCACATTTATTTCGCTATACAAATTTTGGGATATGAAATTTCCTCAAACTTAATCTCCATATATGGACTTAGAAATACCCTGCCATGAGAAGCACAGTGTGCCTGCAGCATTCGGCTTACAAAGGTATTCAGACATTTGCAAAACATTGAGCTTCAAAGACTAAAAGAAGCATAAAAATATACTCCTCCCAGTAATTGCAAATTATTGCTTGAAATAGAGTTCATATTAAAAAAATTTTTTTTTGCTTGGAATTTCTGGCCTGAGATTCCTCCTATCACATGTGTTGTGAGCAATTATCTATTTTGTAGCAATTCAATGCAGAGCAGGAATAAGGGCCGTGGGGTCAGCTCAGAGCAGAACACTGTCTTGACCACTTTCTAGTTCTGTGACATTGGCTGGGTCACTTTAACCTTGTTGAGATTTACAGGGTTATTGTGAGAATTTAATGTACCAGATACTACCTATTTTATCTCATATAATCCTCACAACAATCCTGTAACAATTCAATAAATAACACCCTGTAATAATTTAATAGGTATTACAGAGTTGAAGAAATAATTTAAATAAAATATCTACCATAGCAGTTGGCACAAAATATACCTTCATAAATTAGGTCCCTTCCTCTCCTTTGTGTGAATGCATACAGTTCCTTGTCTGCATAAGGATAATAAATGGAATATACAGCTGTACAGTTACTTAATATTTGTTTTTGGCTTAAACAAAACACTGTTCACCCTTTTTACAATCAATTTGCATCACAAGAAGATGGTTGTGAAGTCCCTAACCTTCTACATCAAACTAGCTTTTTCTATCCTTTCAAAAGTCAAAAACAGCAAGTCTTATTAAAGATTGAAGGCACATGAGCTTAATCATATCACATTCCAGTAGATTCCTTTCTTTTCTTTTAGTGTGTCTTCAGGGGAAGAGAAGGGCCGTCTTTCATAAAGAAAAGTGGGTGGGCTTGTCTTCCCCCACATTCCACTTTTCTTTTCCCCTTTCAATAATTTTTATGGTTCACTCTGTGGAGCTTCAAGGAGGATGGGTCACTGTCTGCACTTTTTAATGTGGAGGGGAAATACACATAGCAGTTTGGTTGGTTAGGACTGAAGAAAAATACCCAGAGAGGAAATCAAAGAATCCTCCCATGGCCAACAGACCACAGCTTCTTAAAAGGAGCTGGAAGGACACTAAAGAAAATGCCTTGTGTTATTTAATTCTTGCTCTTCTTATTGCTTTCTTCTTCACACAACACTGAGTTCTTTGTCACTGACTCACAACATAAACACATATGCCCACTGAGGGTCCCTGAAGAATCAGAATGTTAGGACAAACAGTCAAGCAACAACTTTGTTCACCTGTCTTGCTGGTTGCTATAAAGTTTAAGTGCCTGGTACTGTTTTCAGTGTGAGCTGCCTGATGCTTGGGGACCACCTAAACGTTTTCTTTTCATGCAGGTTTTTTCTCCCATAATTACAATACTCATATGTTAAATTAGATGGTTTCTCTGGTTATACTATCTTACTTGTATAAGTTCAAACTCCTTCTGTTTGGAAAACTTTTTTGTAAAGAGTTGTCTTAATATTTCTAAAATATTTTTACTTCTTAGCATACAAATGAACTTCTAATTCATTAACATAATGAGTCGTCTACTTTTACACTTGCTTAACATTTGAGATTTTAAAATTGTCAATAATATGTTAAAAGTTAATTATTGACAGGGAGCAAGATTTTGGCATATATTTTCAAGTTTTAACCTTTGTTAAGTTGTCCAATAAGTTACTGAAATGCTGATATGCATTTATTGAAACTTAAGAAACATTAAAGTTCTATCTGTGCACAATACTATTTTAAGTTATAAAATATAATATATTTGACTTCTGGTCAAGGTGAAGGCATAAGTACACATGGCTTGCCTCCTCACACAACCACATCAAAAATTACAACTAAAATACAAAACAGCTATCACCCAGAATCATCAGAAAATCAAGCTGTATGGAAGTCCAACAACCAATGAATTAAAGAAATCATATTCATCCAGATGGGGAGGAGGGACAGACATGTGCAGAGATGCATGGAGATCTGGAGATGTGGAACAGGAAGTCCCACACCCATGTGTAATGGTAAAAATAAGGAGGGATACCACAAGAGTGAGGGATCCCAGCCCCACACCAGACCACGCAGCTCAGGGTTCCAGTGCCAGGAAGATAAGTCCCCATAACTTCTGACTGTAAAAACAAGTGGGGTTTGAGGAAGTGGAAGAAACTGTGGGATTCTCAGGAATCTCCTCTTAAAGGGTCCACAATGGACTTAGAACTTATGCAGACACTCCTTCTGGGTTCCAGCACTGAGGCAGCAGCTGAAAGGGCACCACTGGCATACAGGGAGAATCAGAAGTATCTGGAATCAAGATGAGTGCTGGGGGACAGCTTCCTCCTGGACAAAATGACAGAGGCCAGGCAGTGGCACTGTCCCCTTTCTGAGCCCTCCCCTACATAGAGCCACATAGTGGCAACACCTTATTGGAGTCTCCAGCAACCTGGTTCACATAGGCTGCCCTACCCTGATGATTACCTAAGGCTCTGCCCCATACAACCTACTGATATGCTTTTCTACAATAGGCCATGCTATTAAGGCAGGGGGTCAGAGCAGGTCTCCCTAATACAAAGAAACAAACACAGGGAGGCTGTCAAAATAAGGAGACAAAGAAATATGGCCCAAATGAAAGAACAAAACTCCGGAAAAATAACTAATAAAATGGAGGTAAGCAATCTATCAGATGCAGAGTTCAAAACACTGGTTATTAGGATGATCAAGGACTCATTGTATACTTCAACAGCATAAAAAAGACCCATGCAGAAATGAAGGTTACACTAAGTGAAATGAAGAAAAATTTATATGGAACCAACAGTGAAGTAGATAAAGCCAAGAATCAAATCAATTATTTAAAACATAAGGAAGGAAAAAAAGATTCAACCAGACAGCAAGAAGAAAAAAATAAAAATAAATAAAAACAAAAACAAAAAAGGCTAAGGAGCCTCTGGGACAATTTCAAACATACCAACATTCAAATCATAAGGGTGCCAGAAGGAGAAAAGAAAGAGAAAGAAATTAAAAACGTATTTTAAAAAACTAATGAAAGCAAAATTCCCTAATTTGATGAGGGTAATAGACATACAAGTCCAGAAAACACAGAATCCCAAACAAGATCAACCCAAAGAGGACCACACCAAGACACATCATGATTAAAATGCCAAAGGTTAAAGATAAAGAGAGAATTTTAAAAGCAGCAAGAGAAAAGCAGAGTTACCTACAAAGGAGTTCCCATAAGACTGCCAGCTGATTTCTCAAAAGAAACTTTGCAGGCAAGAAGGGACTGGTAAGAAGGATTTAATGTGGTGAAAAGCAAGTACATACAACCAAGATTACTCTATCCAGAAAAGCTATCATTTAGAATGGAAGGGCAAATAAAGTGCTTCCCAGACAAGGTAAAGCTAAAGAAGTTCATCATCACAAGCCATTATTACATGAAATGTTAGAAGACTTATTTAAGAAAAAGAAAGTTAAAACTATGAACATTAAAATGGTAATAAATTCACAACTATCAACAATTCAATCTAAAAAACAAACTATGCCCTTGCTGGTGTGGCTCAGTGGATTGAGTGCCAGCCTGCAAACCAAAAAGGTCACTGGTTCAATTCCCAGTCAGGGCACATGCCTGGGTTAAAAGTCAGGTCCTGGGTTAGGGGTGTGAGAGAGGCAACCAATTCATGTTTCTCTCACATATTGATGTTTCTCTCCCTCTCTGTCTCACTCCTTTGCAGTCCCCCTAAAAATAAATAAATAAGATCTTCAAAAAATAAAAATAAAAAAATGATCTAAGTAAACAAGCAGAACAGAAACAGAATCATAGATATGGAGATCATTGGGAGGGTTATCAGTGGGGAAGAGGGAAAGGAGAATGGGGGAAATGGTTCAGGGATTAACAAATTGGTACATACAGAATAGATGGGGGGATGCTAAGAACAGTAGGAAATGGAGAAGCCAAAGAACTTTTTGCATGACACATGGGCATGAACTAAGGAGGGTGGGATTGCTGGACAGAGTGGAAGATACTGTGTGAAGCAGGGCAAAGAGGAAAAAATTGGGACAACTGTAATAGCATAATCAATAAAAATATATTGAAAATAATAATACTAAAATGTTTGAGCTTTAAACCATAGTAACTGCAGCAATGACCATGTATTATTAACACCAGCAATAATAGTCTCTATAATCACTAAAAATATAATTTCATATAATGTAATGATTATTTCTCTCCTATGTTAATACTCCTAAACCCTTTAATATTCTAAAGTTTTTTCTGTCCTTGCAATATTTTAGTTTACCTCTTTAGTATTCTATCCCTGTGCCTAGGATACAAATTAATTTGTTAAACTAAACAGCAAAGTATAAACACATGGTGGCCCTATCTCCCACTTCTGTAGAATATATTGTAATTACCTAATAAGTACCTGTTTTGAACATTCAGTCCTACTATTTTCTTCAAGCTGCTGAGTAACTTGTTTTTATGTTTAATGCTAAATGGTCCAACAGTTTATTACCAATATGAAGTTAAGTCATAAAATTTAAATCATCTCCATAGCAGGGTACTGCTCTCTGGCAAAAGCAATAACCATATTAAAACTATATAATTTACAGAAAACTTAAAATAGTTCTCCACATAAATAGCCTTAGCTTGTTTTATGAGGTGAGTATTTTAACTAACTTGAAAACCAATTAATTGCTACATTCTCCACATCACCTTATATAGACAAGGACCAATTTCTTCATCTGTACAATATGTGCGGTGCTATTTTTTGCTCACCTACCCAGGCTAGAGTAAAAATTTGTGAATTGGTGTTAAAAGAAATGAATGGCTCATATAAAAAGATAATGTAAATACCAAGTAATATTGCATTATCAGAATAATGATTGCTTGAGTGAACACAGCAAATGGAAGCTTAAGAACCTGTTGCGAGATTTTACTCCCTCCCCCTAGTGCCAAATTCATGCAGGCCCTCCTCTACTATGCTCCTCGGTTCCAAACATTTTGTAAGACCCTACAAAGTTTCATAATTTTATGGGCAAGGATACCTGGTGGAATTTGTTTAATAACTCTGGGCCAGGTTCATATTTTCATTTACAAAGTCTTCATTATTAATGAATGAGGGAAAGACAGCTTCAAATTTCTTTTTGCATGAATCATGTTTTGTTTACTGTTGTTTATATGAGGGAAACTATAAAGCCAAAACTATTTTCTATTTATTACAGAATGATTAAAGCACACTTTTGAATAATTACAATAATAGGTGCCAACACCAGACTATAGAAGGATTGTGGAAACCAGAGTGTTTTGTTCACTGTAATGCTGGTGTCCAAACAACTGACAGGGGGTCTACAACATTATGTGATACGCAAGTCACTAGGATAATTTTATACTGCTCTGTGTCATTGTAGACATAGAGAGAACACTGACAAAATGAGAGATTTTCAATGCCACCAGAGCCATCAACTAACTTAAGACATAAATATTTGTTGAAACTCTCATGTTCTTGCTTAGCTCCTGCCCAACAGAAGTTAAAAGGGTGGGGGGGGAACCTTCAGAATCAAAACAAGGCAATAATACAAATACATTTATTAGTTGTTTCTTCTTACAGCTTGCATGTTGAGGATTAATATTTTCCACATACAGATTGATTGATTGCTTTAAACATAAAATTCATAAGTCTATACTGAGATAGATAGAAGTTGATAGGCAGATAAATGATAGATAGTAAGTTTGACAAGAAATGGGATATCTAGCTAGTGAGTATCAAAGTACGTTTTTTTCAAAACTTTTAATTACAAAGATAAGATGGCAGACAGCACCAGAATCAAATGATCCAAATGAACATCATCAATAATGAGACAAGTAGAAATCATGATGGGATACAATGAGAAGAACCCTGCACCACTTCCATGATATTCCACTAACTGACTCTAATCAATAGAAAGCAAGAAAATCATAGATTGAGAACACACCACAAAATAACTGCTCTATAATCTTCAGAGTCACGAAAAGTCAAAAAAAAAAAGTGAGGAAAGGTTGAAGTAGACTAGAGAGACACACATGACAATTGAAGGTAATGTGAGATTTTGACTTGAATTCTTTTGCTACAAAGGTCATTTCCAAGAAATTCATGAAACTTGTGAGGTGTTTGAGGATAAGATGGCAGTAAAGTACCAGTGTTAATTTCCTAATTGTATAGTTTTATTGTGGTTCATTGGGAGAACCATTGGCAGTGGTAGAAATGCACTAAAGTATCCAAGGGTGATGGCAACTTGCTTTCAAATAATGCAGGGGGGTGGGGGTTCATACTCTTCTTTCAATTTTTATATAAATTTGAGATTCCTTCCAGGCAAAATACCTTTGGATAAATAAACACACCTATACAAATGCACTGAGGTACAAGAATTTCTATTACAACATGAAAAGATAGAAACAGAACTCTCAGAGTAAGTCAATAGTTGCTGCAAGCTACCTGGAAAGTTTTATGCAGATTTGTAAAACAAAATATGCTTTTGTTCCTCGTAGCATGGCTGTTTCATTTCTGGTTGTTTGGTTGCCTCCACCAGTGTTGATCCTGCCACTGCTTTTCAAATGGAGCATTTGGCACTGGAGCAGAAAAGTGACGGTCTCTGATAAGAGTTCCCATCACAACTTTGAATCCCAAGATCCACCAGGGCAGCCCACATCTTTGTTTACCTGCTGGCATTGGAAACTTTTCTTGCTGTCATGATTTCATATTCAAGCTAATTTGTTAAAAGCAAAATTGGCACCCCAATAGATCTATTTGAGTACCAAACAAACAGCTTGTGACACTTGTGGTTGTAAGAATGTGTCATTAAAGAGGTGGCAGGTACCCTAAACTAAAGTGGCTTGCAGGTTAATGGCCAGCAGCAAATACAGAGCCTAAGAAGGTATGTAACAGACAGCACTGGAGATGTTATTCATAAGTACAGAAATCCACAATGAAAAAAAGAGAAATCTTGGTCTTAATGTCTCTGGTGTTTAATCATTTGAGAATCTTCATATACAAAGGTATTCTAAATTAATACATGATCTATTACAAAATATATTTCTCAAACCTCATCTAAGTTTTAGGCCACTGCAAATATGAATCTATAGCTAATAACCACACAGGTATATTCATATCTTTAAGCCAACTCAGAAAGTTCTGCTGTTCCAGCACAAGCTCTCAACTCCAGCAGAGAGTTTATAACACATCACAAGTTAGGACAATCTCAATAATTTTCAAAATTAATTTTTTTCCTATTGTACTTTGCACCTTATCACATTCCCCAGGTCAGGGGAAATTTTCTTTTTCTTTTTGTTAATTGGTGTATATATACTCTAATACTTATTTTGATCTACATTGTTCTTTCCTTAGCAACATATTAAAATATAATAGATATTTCTTATGTCACAAAGCATTTTTCAGAACCTGACTGCATATAGAATTCCCTTGAGTAGATACAGCTATTTTTCTTTAACTATTTCCTTTTGCATTGATTAACAGTAGACTTTTTATCTGAATCTCTGATTATTTCCTTTGGATAATTCCCTAAAAGTTAAATCACTGAGCCAAAATTTGTACACATATTATTGCTTTTGAAAGTATTAACAAATGGCTCTCCAGTAATGTTTTAATAATTTGTGCTCCCATGACACTTTCCCCTCTCCCTTGCCAGCACTGAGCATTGTCATATTTCAGTGAAACAAATTAAATTATTAAAAAATTAAATAATTGTACCATTGGGCAGGACACTCTTTTAAAAATATATATATTACTTAGACAGTCAACATCTTTTGAGCACCAAGCAGTTTTTGCTTGTTTATTTTTTGTTTTTCAGAGAACGCTGTTGCCTTAAAAGGCTGGTTATCTCCTTATCTCAAAAAAGAATAACCTTCTGGATACTACTATCATTCATAGATATGGCCAGCTAATGTTACTATCCACAAAACAAAGAAATACTTTCTTGGACTCCTTTCCGAGTTCTACACCAGTCACTTCAAGTACTGCAACTCGTTTATTTTTGCCAAAATCAGCTCATTCACCAACTGTTTCTAATTAGCTATGGTTGAGATGGTGTTTGCATTTGGCCCCCCTCCCCTTTCTAGAAACATAAATTTCCAAAACAATTACCTATTAGACTAGAAGTCTCAAGCTCTTTACTAAGCCTGAGGGTAAATTTTTTTTAGCTTGTTTTGGAAAGTTTGTAAATCCCTTTAGTTTTTTTCTGAGGATTGGGTAGTTAAATAAATATAGGTGCCATTCCTGACAGCACAGTTACTAAAATGCTGCACATTTTTCTGGTTATTCTACTTGGTTTTGGCTTTCTGAAGTACTACTAGAGGAAACATAAGATTCTTAACTTCATTCACATTATTATAAAAATAAAGTTGCAAAGACACAAGATAAAACAACTGGGTTTAGTTGATTAAATATATTTAGGGAAAAGTATACTTAAATGTATGTAGCAGACACCTAACTTATTTATTTGCATTTTTCAAAATTAATCATTTTCACACAGCTAAGAAGTAAAATTTCCTCTGTAATATCCTATTATAATTTTTGTTTTAGTTGAAATATGTTATAGTATGGAAGTTAATGTAGTATAAAGGTAGACACTGTAAATGCAGTGGGGGGGATCCCTATGTTACTATTATTGTGTAGTCCTTTTAATTTTAATATTTGCTTTAGTATAATGAAAATCTCAACCTAATGTTGCCTTAAAAAATTACTTTTGCACTTAAATTTATTTGCTCCTACACAAGATCCATTTGAAAAAGGCACATAGAACTGGAATTTTTCATTAACCTAGAAGAAGGGTGCCTTGTGAATGGTTTTCAGCTACTATTACACATTGCAAAATAGTTTGGTCTAGTGACACCAGGGGAAAATAACCAAACTATTGTATTTCTTCAGAACTCCTAACATGAGCAATAATATTAATTCAGAAAACAAACTTCACAGCTTATGAGGCTCCTCAACAGTCAACTTGATTCTGTAATAACTCAAAAAAATCCATTTCAGTTTCAAAATGGAACTTTTATTCCTGATCACTTGGAGTTCCCTCATCTGATTTTTTAGAAGGTATGTGGATATTTCTTTTGCCAGAGCAAATAACCTTGGATGTTTTAGGGACAACCAGTTATTGCTAGTTGGGCTCAATATACTGGCTGAGGAGCCCATCTTTGCACACTTTGGGAACCAGCTCCTCCAGGAGCTGGGCCCCCTTAGCTCAGGCTAAGCTCAGGATGCCACAGGCAAGCGGAACTGTAGGATGTGGAGTCAAAGAGACCTATGGTTTAAACTTGTTTCTGCCACTTGCTGGCTGAGTGACTTTGTAAAAGTCATTTGACCTTCATGCCTCAGTTTTTTCAACTATAAAATGAAAAGAACAGCAATACTTACTTGACAGACTTGTTGTAAGGACTGAGACATCTAATGCTCATGGACACAGACAACAGTGTTGTGACTTGGGGGTAGGGGTGGGTGGAGGTGGAAGAGGGTATAAGGAAGATAAATGGTAATGGAAAAAATACAATAAAATGTAAAAAATAAAATAAAATAATATATAATGCATATAACACAGAGTTTAGGACATTATGTGTACTGTAATATATTAACAATGTTTATTATCCTTTTGATTTTTCTGTGTCTGTAGTCCAGGAAGCTTTCACAGAAAACAAATAAACTGAATTTACACAGAATTTAAGCTCTCTGGAATATTTCAAATTTTATCATTTCTCTTCTTTGGCTATTCATGATATAAAGCTTTTTAAATTATAGTGTTTTATATATTTATTTATAAGAATTAAATATGAGATGTTCTTATGTATGAATTTCCCATATTTAAAAATATTTTCAAATTTTTAAAATGAGACTTCCAGTCAAGATTGAGGCGAAGATAGACACACTTCACCTCCTTGCACAACCTCACAGAGAATTACAGCTAAACCTCAAAACAAATACCACCAAGAACTGTCAGAAAATTGAACTGTATGGACCTCTGACAATGAAGGATTTCAAGAAGCCACATTCATCCAGATGGATAGGAGGGGTGGAGGCATGGAGACAGGCAGAGAGGTGAGGAAATGCAGTGTGGCATGGAGAGGCAGCGGCAGCGGCGGGAGAACAGGTGGTCCCACATTCACATGTGGTGGATAAGAATCTGGAGGGATACCTTAGGAGTCAGCAATCCCAGCCCAAGGCCAGATCACACAGCCCAGGGTTCTAGCTCCAGGAAGGTAAAGTCCCATAACTTCTGGCTGCAAAAAACAGTGGGGGTTGGGACAGAGGAAGAAACTGTTGGATTTTCAGGAGACTCTGTTTAAAAGGCCCATGTGGTCTTAGAACATATGCAAACCCACCCACTCTGCAATTCAACACCAGGCAATGGCTGGAAGGGCACCAGTCACATATGAGGATGGATGAAGTAACTGGAAATAGAGAAAGTGCTGAGAAAACCTCCAGAAGCTAGGCAGTGGCACTGTCCCCTCTTCGAAACCTCCCCTCACATAGAGCCATAAAGAAGTGAAGCGAGTTGCCCCACCCTGGCAGTTACTTAATGTTTCATCCACACAATTTATAGGTGCCTTTTCTACAGTAGGCCACAATACTAAGAAAAGGCATAAAAGCATCTCTACCTAATACAGTATTCCCTCATTTATTGTGGGTATTACGTCCTAGACCCTCCTCCCCTCCACCCTCCCCTGCGAAGTAGGAACCTTACATTTATTCTACACTCTTAAATGTACATAGCTTTAAGAACATACAAATACAGTACCACAAAATCCCACGATATAGTGAAAAATCCACGATAAATAATTAAATATAATATTTTTTAAAATCCCGCAATACAGTGAGGCAGCGAAAAGTGAACCGCGATATAGAGAGGGACTACTGTACACAGAAACAAACACAAAGAGACTGCCAAATGAGGAGACAAATAAATATGGCCCAAATAAAACAACAGAACAAAACTCCAAAAAATAACTAAATGAAATGGAGATAACCAATCGATCATATGAAGAGTTCAAAACACTGGTGATCAGGCAACAACATAAAGGGTGAAATGAAGGTTACACTAAGTGAAATAAAGAAAAAGTTGTGCTCACTTTGGCAGCACATGTACTAAAATTAAAATGATACAGAGAAGATTAGCATGGTCAATGCACAAGGATGACACACAAACTTGTGAAGCGTTCCATATTATTTTCATGGATGGGAAGAATCAACATCATTAAAATGACCATACTACCCAAATCAATTTATAGATTCAACGCAATCCCTATTATAATGCCAATGACATATTTCTAGAACAAATACTTCAAAAATGTATAACCAAAAAAGACCCTGAATAGCCTCAGCAATCTTGAGAAAGAGGAACAAAGTAGAAGAAATCACAGTACCTGATATCAAAATATATTACAATGTCACTGTAATCAAAACAGTCTCGTAGTGGCATAAGAACAGATACAGATCAAAGGAACAGAATAGAGAGCCCAGAAATAAACTCAGGTTTCTATGGTCAATTAATATTTGACAAAGGGAGAAGGAGCATAAAATGGAGTGAAAATACTCTCTTCAATAAATGCTGCTGAAAGAACTGAACAAGGGACGTGCAAAAAATGAAACTAGACCACCAACTCACACAGTACACCAGAATAAACTCAAGATGGATCAAAGATTTAAATGTAAGCCATGACACCATAAAAATCATAGAGGAAAGCATAAGCAGTAAAATCTTAGATATCCCACATAACAATATTTTCATTGACATATCTCCTAAGGCAAGGGAAATAAAGGAAAGAATAAACAAATGGGACTACATCAAACTAAAGAGTTTCTGCTCAGCAAAAGAAAACATCAGCAAGATGAAAAGGGAGCCAACCATATAGGAAAACATATTTTCCAATGATACTTCAGACAAGGGTTTGATCTCCATAATATATCAAGAACTTACATGACTCAACACCAAGAAGACAGACAATCCAATTAAAAAATGGGCAAAGGACCTGAACAGACACTTCTCCAAAGAGGACATACAGAGGGCCCATAGGCATATGAAAGAATGCTCAATATCACTATTCATCAGAGAGATTCAAATAAAAAACACAATGAGGTACCATCTCACATTGGTCAGAATGGCTATCATCAACAAATCAACAAACAACAAGTACCGTAAGGACACAAAGAAAAGGGAACCCTAGTGCACTGTTGGTAGGAATGCAAACTGGTGCAGCCACTATGGAAAACAGTATGGAATTTCCTTAAAAAACTAAAAATGGAACTGCCTTTTCATCCAGCAATTTCATTGCTAGGATTATACCAAAAGAATCCTGAAACGCAAATTAAAAAGAACCATGCACCCCTATGTTTATAGCAGTGCTACTTACAATAGCCAAAGGCTGGAAACAGCCTAAGTGCCCATCTGTAGATGAGTGGATCAAAAAGCTGTGGTACATTTACACACTCGAGTACTATGCAACAGAAAGAAAGAACAAACTCCTACCTTTTGTGACAACAGCAATAGAACTAGAGAGTATCATGCTTAGTGAAATAATCCAGGCAGCAAAAGACAAGTACTGTATGATCTCACCTAATACAGGAACCTAATGAACAAAAGAAACAAATGAGCAAAATAGAACCAGAGGCATGTAAACAAGGAACAGACTGACAGTGACCAGGATGTGGGGGAGGGTGGGGAGAGGGAAAAGGGGGAAAAGTAGGGGAAGGGTCTAATCAAGGAACAAGTATAAGGGACCCATGAACATGAACAACAGGGAAGGGATTGACTATGGTAGAGGAGAGGTGGGCTGGTAGAGGAGAGCAATGGGGGGGGTGGAACAACTGTAATAGAAAGACAATAAAAAAAGAAAAATTAATAAATTTTTTTCAAAAAGGAAAATATACAGAAAACCAACAGTGAGGGAGAAGAAGTTGGGATCCAAATCAACAATTTAGAACAAAAGGAAGAAATAAACATTCAACCAGAACAGCAAGAAGAAACAAGAATTCCTAAAAATGGAAATACTATAGAAAGCCTTGGGACATCTCCAAACATATCAACATTTGGATAATAGTGGTTCCAGAGGGAGAAGAGGCAAAGCAAGAAATGAAAACTTATTTTAAATAATACATAATGAAAGAAAACTTTTTTAATCTGGTGAAGGGAATAGACATAGCACAGAGTCTCAAACAAGTTGGACCCAAAGAGGACGACAACAAAACACATTATAATTAAAATTGCAAAGGTTAAAGATAAAGACAGAATCTTAAAAGCAGCAAGAGAAAAGAAGAGAGTTACCTACACACAAGTTCCCATAAGATTCTCAGCTGATTTCTCAAAAGAAACTTGGCAGGCAAGAAGGGACTGGCAAGAAGTATTCAAAGTGATGAAAAGCAAAGCTAGTACTCTATCCAGCAAAGCTATCATTTAGAATGGAAAGACAGATAAAGTGCTTCCCAGGCAAGGTAAAGCTAAAGGAATTCATCATCAACAATCCATTATTATGTGAAATATTAAAGAGACTAATTTAAGAAAAAGAAGATCAAAACCATAAGCATTAAAAAGGCAACAAATTCACAACTATCAACAACTGAATCTAAAAAATAAAAACAAAATCCAGATAAGCAAATCAGAATAGGAACAGAATCATAGGTATGGGGATCATTTGGAGGGTTATCAGCTGGGAAATGGAAGAGGGAGAAATGGGGATATGGTGCAGGGATTAAGAAGCATAATTGGTTGGTGCAAAATAGACAGGGGGATGTTAAGAATAGTATAGGAAAGGGTGAAGCCAAAGAAGTTATATGCATGACCCATGGGCATGAGCTAACGGTGGGAATTCCTGGAGGGAAGGGAGGTACCGGATAGAGGTGGCTAAGGGAGAAAATTGGGACAACGATTATAGCATAATTAATAAAATAATTTAATAAATAAACAATACAACTCAGAAGAAAAAAATTTAATGACAAAATTCCATGTTTAGAAAGACTCAGAATAGCTTTAAAATTAACTACTTAAAAGGGTTTTGAAAACTTTAAAATTATCGAAGGGAAAGGATTATCTTAAGGAGGTTCAAAGAGATACATTTTTTCTTATTAAAAGATAATTTATATTTAACAAAATCTCACTAAATAAGCATTATTAAGCACCTACTAAGTAGGTATTAAGTACCTACTTCAAGCAACTGTGCTTTGTAAAGAACAGGTGGAAGCAGCTTTTGCTTCTTCACAGACCTCACTGACAATTCAAATCATACCGTTTAGTCTTGGCACACTTGGTAAGAAGGTCCTAAGACTTATCTTTTCAAACACTGCTTAAAAATGAATAAATAAAACATTTAGATTATATTTACAACTTTATTTTTCCTGGAGCTTTTCCCACATGACTAAAACCCTGATTTCCAGGATCTGTGAGAGGAGTTCATTTAGCTTAGCTTAATTGTATAAAAACCCAATCCAATGTCTGTGTCTGTACAGTGACAAAGTAATTATTTTCAAATTTTTAATTTCAGCAAAGCTCATTGCTTGAAATCACTTACACTACCTTAACAGAGTAGTTTTGAAAACTTAATGACATAATGTTTATACAACATCTACTACAGTGTAAGAACACAATAAATGATAGCTATTAGTATTATTATTCACAGCCATGGCAACAAGGAGAAAGACTTATATCCACATTTTAGGCTGCAGAGCATTCATGTTTTTGTATGTGTGGTTAGTATGCTCCACAGTTCAACTATAACCCATGTAATAAAAACTTTTATAGTATAATTTTAAGTATTTTCTTGTTGAGAGGTCTTCTCTGGTCTAAATTTTCATACATTGATTTCTCAGAATAATTCTCATATATTCATTTCATCATTTTACAAGAAAGAAACTGAGGTTCTGCAAATAAAATATCCTTGCTAAGTTGACCTGGTTATTAAGTGGCAGAACAAGGACTCAAACCTAGACCTGTCTGACTCCAAAGTCTTTCCATCTGTCATGCTGCCTCTATCAGAAAAAAAATTTGTTAATAAAGTTGAATTTATAAAATTGTTTCCAAACTGTTCTTTCTTCTTGAGTCCAGAATTACTAACTCCAAAGAGATGTCTTGGATTTGTTAAACACTATTTCAACAAAACTATAACACAAAGAAATTTTGTCTACAGCTTGATTTTGTTACATAAAGTAATTTTCCAACATCAGAAGAACTGAAGGTGATTTTAGAGTGAGAAAAGCATCACCTGGACAGCTTAAGGTTTGGACCGGTAATATACAGTTCTTTTCCTTCTTCCATTTTGTCTCTTATATTACAGAAAACAAAAGAAAGGATGCGGGAATCTCAGGTAGAGTTTTTCTCACTGAAGTGACACACAACCACTCTACCTTGTAATACCTGCCATCTTCTCTCATGGTCGAAAAGACTATGACAAACTTAAAAACCAGACCAAGCCCTGGACAGGTGGCTTGGTTGGTTGGTTGGAGCAGACCAAAATTATTGGGTGACAAGCATGGAGAGTGTGAAATGACTTTTACTTCAAAATGGGAATGAGTCATGGTCAAAATTGCCACCAGCTTTACTGACCCATGTCAGCTTCTAGACTGACAAGGTAATTCTGCAGGGGAAACTCTTGTGGATCAAAAGTTGGTTCCCATTAGAAAGTCCAAGAGAGATGGAAAGGCAAGCTGAGTAGTTACCCATGAAATAAATAAAAGCATACCCTTAGGGCAGGCAGGAAATCTTCATGAAGTACAAAAATGAACAAGAACAGGAAGAAAATGAAGTTAAACAAAATATAATTTAGTAGTGAATTATGACTTTTTAAAATACATAGTGGTAATTTTAGAGGCAAGTATTTATTTAAATAGTCTGAATTCCCTCCAATCTGATTGCTCATTTCCTTTCTGAATTAAGCGATTTTTTAAAGAACTTAACATATTCACTGATGGTATATATTTTGTTCATTTTCTTACCTAAATGCAAAATTGATATCTCTAATCTACTCAATACGTAGGAATTATAGTGGAATAGGAAGGGATATCCCAACAGTTCCTTTGCCTGGTCATTCTAGTCAGCCTCACAACCTCAAGTACAACTGATTGAGCCAAACACATATCAATACAAAGAAAATTGCAAGAGACTTGGCATTTCTTTGTGTATTGTCTGAACATTTTCCACTAGGCAATGCCAGCTCCGCCACCACTTAGCTACTCCTATTCTACTTGCAATCAAAACTCCAACATCTGGAAAGAATAATCATAATTTTTAACATGTTAGTCCTTTGAGTGTTCTTGAGAGTAGAGAAAATAAGAATCCCTCCAGAATATCTAAGTCACTTAGACAGCTAAGTGGTAAAAAATAGTCTTTCTTTCCCCTACATTTGTAGTTAAAGAGAGAGAGCAAAAATTAAATATGTACAAGGACCTGCCTTTTATTGCCATTTACAATGTCTTACAAATCTTAGAGATTCTACTGGCACTTGCAGCTTTAGCAGTATTCTCCCATTAAATTCTTAAATGCTAACTTCAGGGCAATGCAATTCTTACTTGTTAAATTCTCTGAATCTTAAGTGACCATATAGATCATGATCATGTCCATATTAGGAAACAGCATGAGGCAATGGAAAGAACAAAGGCTTTAGGGTGAGACAGGCCTGTTTCAATCCTAGCTCTGCCGCTTACTGGGTTTGTTACCTTGGGCAAATTATTGAACTTTCAGATCCAAGGTTCCCCCATTTGTCACAAAGGGTTAATTTGGGATAGCGTTGCACTTTAGAGATGGAATATGCTACACTCTAGCATACTGCCTGACTTATAGTAAATGCTCAATAAGTATTGGTTGAAAGAAAATTGAATAATAAATCTACATGTATCGAACCCCTAAAGCCCCTTGGAAAAAAAGAATGAAGAAAACTATGGTATATGGTTAAAGTTAATACACTAAGCATAACAAAGAGTTGCCCCAATCAGAGTATGAAATGTCCACCCAAATACTGTAAGAAACTCACCCTAAAGTAGAATGTGAAAAAACTCAGGTGCAGCCCTAACTTGAACACTGCTAGATAGGGATGACTTCCAGTTCTCAGAGGTGAAGCCAATCTGATGTCCTTGGGTTCCCTTTTGTGGACACAAAATCTCCTTCCCTGTGGAAGAATATTCCCCAGTTCTAAGAAATGGGCCACCAACACTGCTCCAAGAATAGTGGCAAAAGTCTAGATGCTGACGGAAGGCAGCCCTGTGGTCAAGGCAAGAGAAACAAAGTGGTAGCAATAGTAAAAACCACAGCCCACAGCCAGGAGCACTCAGGGTAGGCTACAGCCAAACAGAGACTAGTCATACCACCTGATGAAATTAAAGCACAAACCATCACCATGACTACCCATGCTCTCGGTTAGCTTGGTAACAAGGAGACTACAGAGAGGAAACCTGTTCTATTCAGTCAATGTTTATTCAGTCCAGTGTCAAAGCCATGGCTTGGGTTCCATTTCTGATATGACTATGAGCTTTGTGAAAAGGAAAGTAATTACATGGAGTTTTGGTGTAGACAGACAGCAAAACGGATGTGAATGAATAGAGGCTGAATGTCGTCGTCGTCGGCGGCGGCGGCGGCAGCCGTCCGTCTCGAGAGACGATGGTGTAGCTTCTTAAGAGTCTATCTGCACCGCCGAGAATGGCTGTGCAGTCCGACTCGGGAGTGACACGGTATCTGTCTCCTCCCGTGTTGAATCGACATCTTGCGATGACGCTGAAGCTACAGAGCCTGGGCAGGGTGATATGGAGGGTCTGCTGTTGCCCATGCAGCAGACCCCCCCTCTCTTCGCAGCTGAAGGGTCCAAGGGAAAGACGGAGTCAATACAGCTTGGCTTCAGGTGCGCCGCAGGAGTTGCCGGTGTTGACTACAACGTCAAACCGCCTTAGGAACTCCGGCTCCGGATTTTCTGTCAGGGTTTACTCCCTTAGCCCTTCCCCTGAAGAGGTATGCCACAAGGCAGCGGAGGTTTTTTGGAGTCAGAGTTTTCCTTCTCTGATGTACCCTGACTGGAAGATCGAACCAGCGACACTTAGCTCGCAGGCCGACGCTCAATCCACTGAGCTAAACCAGCCAGGGCCAAGGCAAGACAATTGTAATCCCAACACTTCCTTGATTATTTTGAAACAAGCACTTCACAGATCCTTGACTGTGAATTAGATACAACTCTACTTTCTCCACAAGGTAGTTATAAGTTTGTAATGAGATTGTGTACTTGGAAGTCCTTGGAAAGGTGAGACCCAATTTTGATCTTGTTTTAGGAAACAAAGCAATCTCCTAAGAAATAGTATGGAGGAAGTTTCAACACTAGGGATGATTTAAGCTTAAAATGGATCCAGTTTAGAACTCTCAAAGACCTTGTCATCTAGTCCAAGAGACTGACATAAAAATAACTATAATAAGTTATGCAGTATATGAGTTAGAGAAGTGCTACAGAAACATAGTGAATTATGCTTGGGGATCACAGAAGAGGTGACATGTGAGTGTGTAGGAGTTTGCCAAAAGAATGAGTGTAAAGGATGCCTGTGTGCTGGTAGGACGGGTAGGACCTTTCAGGTAAAAGGGGCTGGGTGAGCAAAGGCATAGAGGCATGAAACACACAAGATGCCTGGGGATCAGCAAGTATTCTTGTTTGGCCACAGCCTAAGATGTATGAGAAGGAGTAGGTAGAAACTAGAAAATTAATCTAGGAGCAGAGTGTAAAACCATATTAAGGAATTTGACGTTTTTTCATTAGGCAACAAGAACATCGCTCAAGGCTGTTAAGCAAGGAAAGTGACATAATCAGATTCCTGTTTCAGAGAGCTCACCTCAGCAGCAGTGAGCAAAACCAGTTGAAGGCAATTGCAAAGGGCTTTATATTTATTGCCGAAAATGTGTCACTTAAGTGCTTTGGTCCAGAGGGACAGGAAGAGTGTGTGTTTTGTCTGCTGCTGTATCTCACAGTGCCTAATATGTGTCCCGTTTATGGCAGAGCTTCATAAATACTTGAATTAATTCCTTATTATTGGAATGACTATGGGGATTTTATTTTTTACAAATGTATCTTAACCTTATTTAACACTTAACACTGCAATACATGACACTATTTTCACATATTTATATCTTAGTCATCTTTATATTCCCAACACCCCAGGCACTCTCCAACATATAATAAGAGTTCAGTGAATCCATGTGAACTGGGCTGAACACAAAAGCAATCACAAGAGCTGCCCAATGGACACAGGGAATGTGAGAACTGTTATTGACCTTTAGCAAAATAAAGCTGTCCAAATTATCAGTGGCGCATTTCATCTTGACCAAATTTTCAAAACAGGTTGGTCCATTCCTGAAAAGTATGGGTTGGCCAAAAAGTCCATATGGTTTTTTCCATAAAATAAAAGAGACATTTTCCATTTTCATCAATAAGTTTATTGATTTGGGTATTTTGAGTACATCAGCTATCTCCTGCATAGGATCAATTGATTGTTCTCAGTTAATGTCTCAATTTGCTCGTTATCAACTTCAATTGGTCTACCCGACCATGCAGCATCATCCAGTGAGAAATCTCTGGCACAAAACTTCACAAACCACTTTTGACATGTTCCATCAATCACAGCACCTTCTCCATACACTGCACAAATCTTTATTTTGCATTTGAATAAGGCATAATATGCCAAAAATGTTGCATATTTTCTTCCACCCTCAATATTAAAATGGTTAAATAAAAATTTACCAATTTTGATAAAAAATTTTAAATGCATGTTGATATGACAGTTGTCACAATACAATCTAACAAAATTGCTTCAAATGAAGTTAATGACAACTAACAGCTACTAGAGTCATCTTACAGAAGAAAACTAATGGATCTTTGGGCTAACCTACAAAATAACCACTCTCCAAAACTTATACATGTATGTTTTCACTGGTGTGTGCACTATGACATATGAAAATATGACAAATCAGTATTGACCCAATGGACTTCTAGAAGTGAATGAGTACAGTGGTTTAATTTCCAAGTTGTGATAAAAATATTAAATTTAGAAGGGGAAAATCAGTGAGTTAATAAAAATAATTATTAGTAATATTAGTTGCCATTTTTTGCCTAATAGCAATTTTATATAAATCAAGCTAATGTTTGTTCAGTACAAGTCTGTCATGTTTTTTGAATAACTGTTCATGACAATGTGTCCAAATAAATTCAAAGACAAGAAAAAGAAATAGACACTAGTCTTTCTTGCTATATTTCTAAAATAAAATTGGCTATTTTAGGAAGCTTATTACAGATTAAATTCTAAAAGTTGTTAGCAATATTAAGTAAATTAAGGTACTGAGGCAAATTTTTTTACTTTAAGGTAAAGATTTTTAAAACTTTTCAAAACTTTCGATACAATTTTTATATAAGCTAACAATTCTTATAGGTCATATCTATACAAGACTAAATCCAACAGCCAAAAATTTGAAAACGCCATCAAACCAGTTATTCATCATTACATAGAATAATAAAACAATGTTTTTTACTAAACTCCATCAAATTTATTTGCATGTGTGGATATAACTACATTGTGGGAGAGATTTGCAAATGACTTTAAGACCTCTTACATCCTAAAATGGCTTGCCCCCGATTGCAACTGACTTGGCAAACAAACAAGATAATTTACAAACAAATAGAGCAAAGCAATCCAAGAGTTGCTGTTTGAACAAAGAAAGGTAGAAAAATACAAACACAATGCCAGGGAAAGAGGACTTTTCTTGGTTACAGAAAGTGTTTCTAATAATCAAGAAGAGACGTGGTAAATATGAGAAAATAACAGCAAACAGCACATAAGTCCCACAAAACAAAGGAAAGCAAAAAGTACCCTAGCCAACAGGTATCTTCCCCACTGTCTTCGTTTGCTCAGGCTGCTATAACAAATACCTGAGACTGGTGGTTTAAACAACAGACATTTATTTCCCACAGTTCTAGAGCCTGGGAAGTCCAAGATCTAGATGGCCCTTTCCTTGCCTTGCAGATGGCAGCCTTCTAATTACATCCTCACATGGCCTTTCCTCAGTAAGATCTCTCTCTCTTCTTTTTCTTCTGGGGCACAAATCCCATCATGAGAATCCCACACCCATGAATTAATCTAAACCCAATTGCTTCCCAAGGGTCCTTCCTTCAAATACTATCTTATTCGGGATTAGAGCTTCAACATTTGAATTTTGAGGAGGCAAAAATATTCAGTCCATAACACCCATAAGTCCCTAAATTTCATCATTAGCAGTTTCCTTCCATCATGTTAAAGCCCAGTGCCTTCTGCCTAGAGGTGCTCTAAGAAATATTCCTGAAAGAGGCTGAAGGCTGTGGGTGAGACAAAGAACTAACTTTCCATCATTTACACTGATAAATCATAAAGATAATATAAAAAAAAAATTGCAATCATTTTCTAAACATTGTATTATGCGATTTGGCAACAATCATTTTAAGAATCTGCAGTATAATTTATCTTCTTGCGAAGTGCTCACACGCCCCTTAAGAATTTTTTCTCTGTTTGCTATAGTCATGCAGGTCCCATAGATACAAGTCTTATTGGTTTCCAGTGCTAGGTGTTTGGGGAGCCCATCCCTCCAGAGGGAGTCTTAAAAGTTGGAATGCCAGATGTGGGGTTTAAAACCTTCACTCCTTAGGGAGAAGCTGAAAGTTGGGAATCCCCTCCCAATTTTCTGGCACTGTGCTAAAGCGAGGTTTCTTGTGAGAGTGTGCTTCAGTCTCTTACCTGTTTCTATGTGGGTGTTTTCTCAGGCATTAGATGTGTAGGAGTCACTCACCCAGTTTCTGGATCTCTTTCAGAGGGAATTGCTCCATGTGTAGCTATACATTGGGTGTGTTTGTGGGAAGAGTGGAACTCAAGAGCCCCCTGGGTTACCATTTTGGATGACTCTCTTCCCTAACTCCAGCTTAAGATATTTTAAATGAAATCAGGTACTTTACCAATAAGAAAACTAACAATTAGTTTCTAAAACAAACCACTTTTCATGTGCTTACATTTTTCTGGTTATATGGCATAATGTATTTTTTCCTTTTTTAATTGAATACGAAGTTGAAAAACTTAATTGTTTTAAAATATAGAAAAAAAAAAATCCATCCATAGTACCCTATCAAAGATAAGTAGAATAAACAGTTCAGTGTATTTCTTTTGTTTTTTCTCTATTTATGTTAAGTATTTTTTACTGAATATGCTATTATAGTTGTCCCAATTCTTCCCCCTTTTTTTTGCCTTTACCCCATACCCCACTTCTTTCCAGCAATCCCTCCCCTCTTAGTTCATGCCCATGGGTCATGCATATAAGTTCTTTGGCTTCTCCATTTCCTATATTATTCTTAACATCCCCCTGTCTATTTTGTTCCTACCAAATATGCTTCTTAATCCCTGCACCATTTCTCCCTTCTCCCCATTTCCCTTCCCAACTGATAATCCACCAAATGATCTACATACCTATGATTCTGTTCCTGTTCTGGTTGTTTATTTAGTTTATCTTTTTTTTTTTTTTTTTTAGGTTCAGCTGATGATAGTTGTGAATTTGTCGCCCTTTTAATATTCAGAGTTTTTATCTTCTTCCTTTTCTTTAATGTGCCCCTTTAACATTTCATGTAATAATGGGTTGTTGATGATGAATTCCTTTAGCTTTACCTTGTCTGGAAGGCACTTTATCTGCTCTTCCATTCTAAATTATAGATTTGCTGAATAGAATAATCTTGATTGTAGGTCCTTGCTTTTCATCATTTTGAATATTTCTGGCCAGTTCCTTCTTGCCTGAAAAGTTTCTTTTGAGAAATTAGCTGATAGTAGGTACATAGGTAACTCTCTGCTTTTTTCTTGCCCCTTATAAGGTTCTCTCTTTATCTTTAACCTTTGGCATTTTAATTATGGTGTGTCTTGGTGTGGACCTTTTTGAGTCCAACTTGTTTAAGACTCTCTGGGTTTCCTGGACTTGTATGTCTATTTTGTTCACCAAATTAGGAAATTTCTCTCATTTTTTCAAATAACTTTTCAATTTCTTGCTTTTCCTCATCTCATTCTGACACCCCTAGGATTCAGATGTTGGTACGTTTAAAGTTGTCCCAAAGGTTCCTAAGCCTATCCTTGTTTTTTTTTTTTTTTGTTTGTTTGTTTGTTTGTTTTTTGTTTTTGTTTTTTTTAGTTATTTTTTCTTCCTGCTGTTCTGATTGAATGCTTTTTCCTTCCTTGTGTTCCAAAACATTAATTGATTCTTGCTTCATCTTCTCCACTGTTGGTTCCCTGTAGATTTTTCTTTATTTCACTTAATGTAACCTTCATTTCTTCCTTTATGTTGTTGCCATACTCAATGAGTTTTTTGATCATCCTGATCACCAGTGTTTTGAATTCTACATCTCCGTTTCATTTAGTTCTTTTGGTGGGTTTTGCTCTGTTTTTTCATTTGAGCCATATTTCTTTATCTCCTTAATTTGGTAGCCTCCCTGTGTTTGTTTCTGTGTATTAGGGAGAGCTGCTTTGACCCCCTGTCTTGTGTACCTGTTAAGTTGTATGGGGTAGAGACCTAGGTAATCACTAGGACAGGGTGACCCCCTTCACCACTTCATAGCTTGGGGGGGGGCACTCAGAGAGGGGACAATGCTGCTGCCTGGCTCTGAAGGTTTGCCTGGCACTTGCTCCATTCACAGTCACTTTACCCACTTCCTGTATGTGACTGGTGCCCTTCCAGCTGCTGCCCTGGTAGTGAAACCCGGGGTGGTTAGGTTTGGGAACACTGTAAGTCTGTGCGGGCCCTTTAAGTGACAAAAATCCAGCAGTTTTTTCCACCGCCCCAAGTCCCACTGGATTTTATAGCCAGAGGTAATGGGGATTTATCTTCCTGTTACTGGAACCCTGGGCTGTGTGGTCTGGCCTGGGACTGGGATTGCTCACTTCCAAGCTATCCCTCCCAATATTTATCCACCACACGTGAACGTGGTACTCCCTGTCCCACCGCAGCCACTGCCTCTTCACACCATACCATGTTTCTGCCCCTCTCTGTGACTCCACCCCTCTTATCCATCTGGATGAATGTGGCTTCTTTAAATCACTGTTGTCAGACTTCCATACAGCTTGATTTTCTGATGGTTCTGGGTGTTATTTGTTTTGAGATCTGATTGTAATTCTTTCTATGGTTGTGGAAGGAGGTGAAGCATGTCTACCTACTTCTTGACCAGAAGTTCTGGTTTTTTTCTTCATTTATATTTTAAATATAAATGTTCAAATTTTTCTGAATCCAAAGTCAAATAATATTGCTGGGGCCATACATAGTACTTTTTAATTTTTCTCTATTTTTAATTCTTTAAATATTATTTCCATTGGATACATATCCAAGAGAGGGAAAACATGAAGCCAGGAGTGGGCCATGAATATGGGATGGGTCAAAAATACAGTATATGGTATATATTACCAATTCAATTTTCAAAAGTGCAGGCAATTGCCTCTTTTACTCTCTCCCCAATATTAGAATATTATAATTTTTAAATCTTTACTAATTTCATAGATGACAATGAAAAGTCATTCTTGTATTAATTTTAATGTATTTGATTATTAGTTGACTCAAAGATTATTGCACATGTCTATTGGACATTTATATTTCTTCTTTTAAGGAGCTTTTTCTATACATGTCCTTTAATTATCTGAGATCTACTATTGAAATCTCAGAACTTATATCATTAATTTCTATACCACCTGTATGTATTAAGAATAATGCTATTTTACATTTATTATATTTTCCATTTTTATTTATTTTTAAATTTTTATTATATTCTTTAAGTGCATAAAGATATTTTAAGTATTTGCATATTGAAATCTGTGGAACTTCCCATTTTCTATAGGAATATATATTTAAAAAAAGAAACATTATCCTGTCTCCCAATTCATTTGGAGTAAAAATAAATAAAGGCATGCTCTTGACATATGTAATACAAGATCTTGTTTTCTTTGTCTTGGAAAGAGTAATAAATCCTAAAATATGACCTAGTGCAAGATAAAGTTCAAGTAGAAGAGTCCAAAGCATGGGATAGAATAACAGCCATCTTCCCAGATCAGTCAGTTAGCTAAAAAGAATTGCTTGAAACCAGAGAAAAATGCATGCTTAGTGCTTGCCAAATCTAGGAATCTATCCACTCTTTTTTCTGGGAAATCTTGCCCTTTGAAAAGACCACAAACCACTTCTAGGACTTCATAATACTAGGGAAATAATGCCAACCAAGCTTTGAAATTCACAGTACATAAATACAAGATAGTAATCTCAGTAGGGCAACCATACACCATCAATATGCCTGCTCAACTGATATCAAGAAAAAGACAAAACTATTCTAGAGACAATGTTATTTCATTTTTCTATTTGCAATCATTCAAAATCCGCTGTGAAATATCAGCTCTGTCATGTAGGATGGGGAAGTTGGGGGGAAGATGCCACTTCAGCAGGAGCAGTATCAGAATCCTAACTGGTAAAAACCAATGGTCAAAAACCAATAGGAAGCCCAACAGAACTAGTGCCACCTACCATGTTGGGACCCAACACTCCTTGGGTACCTGTTGGCATGAAAATTCTTTATATAAAAAGATACAGGACAATGAATAAATCAAACAGACACCATTCGTCCTTTGAATATTCAGTCAAAGGCCTCCTCTAGCTGCACTCTATGATGGGCATCTTTGTGGAGTATGATGTATAGTGATAAAAAAAACATTTCTACTTCACATTAGAATTTTGGAGGTGCTCATACATGCATTATCTGACTGAATTCTTGAAACAAACCAGTGCAGAACATGGTCAGGAAACTGAGGCTCAGAGAGGGAGGGTGGCAGAGTTCAAGCTAAAGGTCACTTTTTTCTTCATTCATCCATTCATTAATTCATTCATAGAGTGGTTGGAATTTTTCAGGATTGTTTTTGGTATAAATATGTCATCTTACAGAAAATACTGGCTATTGAGGCTGGAGGACCCAGAGGCCTGTGAGAAGAACAACATCTGTTTTGTTGATGTGCTCTCCCCAGGAGAGCTGGCTGCTTTGTTAGACACAGAGGGAGCCATAGAATTTAAAGTTTGCCTCCTTCAAATTGTGCTTCTTGCTCTTATTCAGCTCCCAGTGTTTCAGGGACTGATCATAATGGCAAAACAGAGGCAGCCAGCAGCCATCAGTCAACCTGGCAGTGAGCTGCCACTTTATACTTATTTCATCTCCTCAATATCTCTGCAAGTGTGTTCTAAAATACCCACTTTACAAATAAGAAAAGCAGGAGAAAAATAAGAAGCCAAGGCCTGCTGCATCCCTTTCTCTCTCCTGCACTACTCCAATAGTTCCAATAGTTTCGTTAAAAATATAATATATGTATATATTCAGTAAGAACCAGCAGTGTTCCTGATTCTGTGACGGACAATGGAGATAGAATGGTAAGCATGACATAATTCCTGCCACTCTAGTGAAGGACACACAGGAGAACAGGCAACAATAACATTCGGGATGAATGCTGTAGCAGGGAGAAGTCCAGGTGCAGCATAAGTTCATGGCAAATACACCCAGTCCAGCAGGGGGAGGTGGGGAGAGGCAGTATTCATGGGTCAAAGGAATCTTGAAACTTCATGATGAGTCCAAGTCAACCAACTTCCTAGCAATTCCTTTTGAGAGTCCTTTAGAAAATGAAAACCCAAGCAAACTACTCCTCTTCTCAAAACCTACCAGTGACTCCCTGTCACTGACGGAATGAGGAACAGACTCTTTAGCAAGGCCTGCAAAGCTCTCTGTGTTCTGACCACATCACCACGATGCCCCAATATAGTCTGTCCTTTCCTCAATGCAAGCATCTTGAAAGCAGGCGTATGTCCAGTGTAGTTCTCCATATCCAGGGCCCAGAACAGGGCTGCTATGTAACAGGTGCTTGAAGTTTTTATTATAAGAAAGAATATATTCCTGAGGTCTGGGTCATTGTCCCAAAAGAGAAGGCCAATTCTGCTTTCCTTTGGTTCTTGGGGTAGAAATGTCCAAGCATTTTGGTTAGTGAGAGGAAAGAAGGGTTTAATAAAGAGTGGGGCACATGACTTTCCAAGATTCAGCTCCAATGCCCCTGTTTCCTATGGAAAACCCTATGAGTCCAAAGGAGAATTCTTCCCAAGACCTGACACAGGGGAGTCCCAATCAGTTTACTTGTCCTCTGAGCACAGAGTTCATGAAAATTCTGTGTGTGACCTGTTTATTTCCCCAGTCCTTCTGATTCCATCCCTAGGAGCTTTGGCCTCTGACACAGTGCTCTACGCACATCAAGCTTTTGGAAAGTTCTGTGTGAATATTGAACACTCTACACTCCCCACAGGAATGAGGTTTATAGGGTTTATAACAGAAAAATTCTCCCATAATAATTTTCAAGGAGAAAAAGAAGAAATGTCTGGGAAGGTTTTCAGCCAGGAGAATTTTAACTTTTGACCCCCTTCACCACACATAACCTTTGTTATTGCTATTTCTTTGTGAGATGGCAGACAGTAAAAGATGAGGAAAAAAATAAAGAACTGCTGAGCAAATGTATGATAGGCAAACACCCTTCTGGACTTGACCTGATTTAATCCCCATCAGAATCACTCTTCACCATCCCTTTTTTACCACTGAGGAAATTCAGGATAAGGAAACTTTAGGTAGATTAACTAGCCAAGGTCAAAGTTAGAAGTCCAATGTCATTAATTTGACTGCTTTCTTCATACTTAGTCATCTAGGAAATGATTAGAACAAGGACTTGAACTCAGGCTTTTCTGACTCAAAAGCTTAAATGCTATGCTCTTTGGATGAGTCACAGAGGATGGCTTTGGGAAACAATCACCTAAACAATTCTAGAAACTTCCATATTTTACCAGATATTTAACTTAAAGGCATTCCATCATTTCCCTACCTAGAATTAATCAAGTCCTCTAGGATTACCTCCATACCATTTCTCTGTCTAAAACCAAAATGTATCCAAAGAACCATTTTTTTTACCAAGAGTTTTGAAAATCTTACAATCATCAGAACAGAATTATTTTACTGAATATACCTTTTAGGGAGGATTGTTAAACTCTAGTGTTTTACCTGAAACCATAAAGCAGACAGATCTTTATAATGAACAGTCTTCTAGAACTACTTGTCACAGATGACAGCAGCTTCTATAACAAATGCTGGAAAGTACTTTTCCATTATACAGTACTACATACGTACTGACTGAAAACAATACAAAACTATGCCAAACTGCAACATCAAGGCCCTCATGAATTATGTAAACAAAAACAGGATCAAGCATGGTCAGACACACTTTTTTTATATACTTTACAAACTTCAAGTAGACTAACAAAAACTGTTAGACATTTTAAAGATAAATTTTTAAATACATACCCTTCTAGGAGCCTTTAAATAAGGCTCCTTAGTTTTTATAAGAGGTTAGACGAGAGGATGCTTTGGGCCTAGATTTTACTGGCTAGCAAGGTGAGGATTTCATGGTACTTAAGGCCCCTACAGTTTGAGAAAGGTGTTTAGAAAGCAAATTGAGGCACACCATTTGACCCAACTGTTTAAAGTTTTCCATAGGGGGAATAACTGGTAATGGAAAAAATACAATACAAAATGATCTATTTAAAAAATTAATTAATAAATGATTTTTTAATTAAAAATAATAAAATAAAATTTTCCAGAGCCTTTCACATCTGTTAAGCCACTTGAATTCTTTATAAGATCCTAAGAGACCAAGGACTTAGATTTTTTAAGTTCTTCCAAAAGACATCAGTGGAAAGAAAAACAAAGAATTCTTTGCCTTTTTTATGAGTCCTCACTATAGGCCAAAACAAAGCCAGACGAGCGATCAGAAGAACCACGCATTTCTCAACATGGCCACTTGTAGGGAAAAGAAGGTGCAGGGCTCATTGCACTTGGGGATAAAAAATAAAACCAACTACTCTCCTCATCACTATTCACTCACATATTTATCTGAGGACTATTTGTTATCTACTGTATACCAGACCTTGGGTAAATTGCTGAAGATACAGCAGAAAACAGTCTTCAATCTAGTGACTCGGCATTGTTACCATCCCCATTTTCTGAAGAGAAGACCAGAGTTCAGAGGAGTTAAATACCCAGCCCAAAGTTGCAGGGAGTGAGCCCCAGAGCTGGGACCCCAGCACTCACCTGCCTCCTCACCAGCTGAGCTCTCATTCACTGAAGCACTATGATGTCACATGGTTCACTTCTTCTCTGTGGCTGCTGCAGGTCACAGGGAGAATCACAGCTGTGTCTCACGTGAAGGAATTCTGAGTGGAAGGAGACAAAGTGAAGAGCCAAGTGTGCAGACCTCTCTCACAAAAGAATAAACTGCAAATTATATGTTCTCAGATCTAACTACTCAGATATTCCACAAATACAAGCAAGCAATGCTTCACACTTGAATTCTCCTTTATTTTTGTATTTCTGTGAGTATAGTGCTTTCTGCCCTGTTAGTCCATCCCTCCAGTTCTCTTCCACATTCGAAGTTCTGCAACCCCAAGCGTAACTCTTCCCAGACTCTAATAAAAAGTGCTCTCCTCTCCAATTACTCCCTTTAATAGCATTTAACACAATGAGTAATTGTATATGTATCTGTGAGTTTAACATTCATCTTCCACATTAAATGCAAGATCCATACAACCAAAGGCTACAGTCCATTTTTCTTAGCTTCTGACACAGTGACAAAATATACTAGGTGGTAAATAAATATTTGTTAAATTACTAAATAAATGAATATATATTACTATATCCTGAAATTATAACCAAATATTACCTGCACCCAACTAGTGATTTAGCATCACTTACCCCCAGAAGTAAAAACACCCATTTATATTTCCTTTTTTGTCTTTTTAAAATGATTATAAACTTCTGATGTATAAGATTATATTTGTTTACTTACTTATGTATTATATTTATTATTTATAGTTTGCTTCCCTTCACAAAAATGCAAGCTTCATGAGGGAAAGGATGGAAAAGGCCTAGAAATATACCTAGCTCACAGTAGATACTCAATAAATATTTGTGAAATGAATAAATGAAAACCTCTCTCAATCTCTTAACATTAAGCACACAAGGATGAACTTGGATTTCTTTTTATTGTGAAATACATATTTTCAGTATGTAATTATATCTACATATCACACATTAAAATATATATACATAAATTTGCTAAATTTAATTTCTGTAAACTTCAATTACCTCATGGGCTTTGGACTAACTGAATTCTAAGAAAAAATTTAATGATCATAAAATAGATTCAATTGTATGCATATTATTACAATTATTAAGTTGGAAAAATTAAGTAATATATATGTTATACTTTTTTCATTAATATCCTCACCCAAGGACATTTGTTTCATGCTTTTAGAGAGAGAGGAAGGGAAAGAGAATGAGAAGGAGAAACAACAATGTGAGAGAGAAATATCAATTGTCTGCCTCCCATACATGCCCAATCCAAGATTGAACCTACAACCTAGATGTGTGCCCTCACCAAAAATGAAACCTGGAATCTAGGTATGTGCCCTGACTGGAAATAAAACCCACAACCTTACACACACACAGGAGATTTCCAGCCAAGATGGAGGAAAAGACTGACACGCTCCATCTCCCTCCACAACTAAGAAGGAATACAACTACTGCAAAACCATAAATAAACAGAAGTTCTAGAAAATAAATGGAAGTCCAATGTATGAAGTTATAAAGAAGTGGTGCTCCTCCAGATGGGTAGGAGGGGCAAATCTGGGGCATAGAGGTCAAGCTGTGCTGGTGGCAGCAGCAGCTACGATGTCAGTGGGACAGCAGTAAGCACAGACACTTGTATTTAAGGGGAGGCAAGAAGTGCCTGGGGAGCACCGCTGGCTGCAGACCAGACCCATCAGCTTGTGATTCCAATGCCGGGGAAGGCAGACCCCCATTGCCTTGAACTGTGAGGCCCGGAGGGGGTGGGGATGGAGGAGGAGGTTCCCAGTCTCTCAGTGGAGAGTGAATGGCAGGAATCCATCTTGGACCCCCACACCCACAGAAAATGCCACAGCGTGGTGAGAAGTGTCACCCGGTTGTGAAGAGTGCAGGGAGATCCACCCACTATAGTGTAGGAGGTGTGACAGCCCCACTCAGGAAGCAAAGGTAAACACAAAAGTGGCAGGATGGCACAGATCATGATAGAGATCCTGGTGACACAGGTGGCCAGACAGCAAATACTGTATCTAATCTAACAAAGCAGTAGATAGGAAATCTTTCTGGGGCACAGTGCAGAGCTTTGGTTATAAAAATGCTTACAGACCTAACAGCAGATCTTAAACAATATGGGGAAAGACTGAAGGCTAGTGCTGCTGAAATTAACAAAAACACATACGAAACTAGGTGGTGAGGGCAAGAAAACCAGGGATCAAATCAACAAATTGGAACATAGGGAAGGAACAGTCAACAAGTGCAGAAAGAGGAAATGAAAAGTGAGAAAAATGAGGAGAGGCTCAGAAACCCATCAGACAGCTATAAACGGGCCAAAATCTGAATCATAGGGTTGTCAGAAGGTGAAGAAGAAACCTAGAAATTGAAAAATTATATGAAAAAATAATGAAGCAGAACTTCCCTAATTTGGGGAAGGAAATAAACTTACAGGTCCAGGAAGTACAGAGAGTTCCAAAAAAACTGGACCCAGGGAGAACCACACCAAGACACATTATAATCAAAATGTCAAAAATTAAGGATAAAGAGAGAATCTTAAAAGCAGCAGAAGAGAAGAAGAGACTTTCATACAAAGGGGTCCCAATCAGACTCTCATCTGATTCCTTGAAAGAAACTCTTTAGGCAAGAAGGGACTGGCAAGAAATATTCAAAGTAATGGAAAGCAAAAACCTACAATCACAATTACTCTATCCATTGAAGCTGTCATTCAGAATAGAAGGGCAGTGAAAGTGCTTCCAGGACAAAGTAAAACTGAAGGAGTTCACCAGATCCAAACCACTGTTATATGAAATGTTAAAGGGACTTGTTTAGGAGAAAGAAGATCAAAACTATGAACATTAAAATGAAAACTGTATCACAACAACTAACAACAGAAGCTAGGGAACTGAAACAAAGGCAAACTAAGTAGGCAACGAGAGGGGGAAAAGAATTATAGGTATGGGGAACATTTGGGGGGGAGGTTAGCAAGGAAGGGGAAGGGGGGAAAGGGAGGGAGATGGTACAGGAATTAAGAAGCATAGTAGGAGGGAGTGGAGTAGACAGGAAGATGTTGAGAAGAACTATATGCGCAACCAATGGGCATGGACTAAGGGGGGTGCTACTAGAGGGAGGGGGGTCACAGGGTGGAGGGGAACAAAGGGAAAAGAAATTGGGACAACTGTAACAGCATAATCAATAAAGCATATTTTTTTAAAAAAGAAAAAAAAAAATAACCCACAACCTTTTGGTATATGAGAGGACGTGTCAACCAACTGAACCACACTGGCCAGGGCTAATTAATGCATTTTTAAGAAATACTTAACAAAATGTTTCTTCAGTAGATTATCCAGGGTAATGGTTATCAAAATCTTCTATCTCTCAAAGACCCAAATTAATTGAGGTCTTACTGTTTCAATATATCTTCTCCCAGATTCCTTCAATGAAATTAAAGTTTTATGGTCATAAAACTCATGTGAGGCAATATGCTTGGTTATATGCCCAAATGGGGTATGTGTACTGCCTAAACTAATGGAATATACTAATAAAAGTTTTAATATTATGTAGACAGTCATCAACTTATCAAGGAATCTAAAAACCTCCTCTCTTTACTCTGTGGGCTTAACTGTCTTAAACTGTTTTGAACAATCTCAAGTAGCTGGGATTACTAGGGGTCCTTTAACTTCACTGAAAATTCCACATTTCTTTAAAAGCTTATGTAAGATACTCTTAAAAGACTATAAATAGATCAATGGCAATAAAATTTTATCCATCTGTCAAAAGAAATGTCTATTTAATGGGAATATCAAAATGCATCATTAACAAAGAAGCCAAAATATTTAAGAAAAATAAGCATGGAATATGTAATCAAACTGCCCCAGTGGTTGAGAAAGCAATTGGCTCAGCCCTTACCACTTGAAATGTATACACAAACATCTAGCACTTCAGACAGTTACACAAGAGAGACAGAGAGATCATTTCTGCCTCAGGGATATAAACAGACTAACATGATTGCATCATAAATTCACACAATAGCAGGTCTAAAGCCATGAACTGTTACAGCAGCTCAGAGAACTGATTGCACATTAGTCTTAGTCAGCACTACCATCCTCAGCAAACAAAATTAACGCATCATGAGTCTAATGAAAGTTGCAGATATAAGTAAGAGTAATTATGTTCAACTTCATTTATTTAAAGAATCTTTTATGTTGTAATTTCCCAATATAATTGTTTTGACACTAGGGTTGAGTTTTAATCTTAAAGTTGTCTTTCCCCTCTGTTGCTCTTTCATAACTTCTCAGTACTGCAGTGAGAAGGAAAGTATGGAAGACTCATGATGGGAAGTGAGATGATGAGTGTGATTCTCTCCTCAGCCTCTACCTCCTCCCATGCGGTCAGTCTGATGACAAACTCATCATGTGAACATCTCAGCACTGATATTTAGCAATTGTAACTTTTACACTGAAGTTTAAGGGAGCTCTGTAACAATTTCAGACAGTTCTTTAACATACAGCACTGGAAATGGTGGGCATGACAAGGGAGCCAGGGAAGTAGTGGCTTGAATGGAAATGATTTTCTGAAAAAAATATAAATCAGTTTGTTAACAAAAATATAATAAAATATATCATTTATATTGTATTTAATTTTGTGAATTGATAAAAAAAAACTAAGGAAAATCAGCCTGATTTGAAAATAGTATAAAGACTATTTTCTATAAATGTAAAATTATAAAAGGTTTTTTTTTACTATTTCCTCTTACTTTGTTTTATTGGAATTTACTTCAAAACTACAGTTAATTCTGCCTCACTTCTTTCAATTTCATGGTGGATTTCCTGAAATATTGATGTCTTCTGAACTTTAGCTCCTGAGTATTCCTTAAATCTCTTAAAAATTATTTCTGCTATTTTCTTTAGAAACCTCTCCACTCTGTAAAAAACACAAATTTTCTGAACTAACTCTACATCTCAAATTACCAAACCTTCCATTCTTTAAAACACATTCAAAGAATATACCTGAGTCTATTAATTACATTAATCTTATTTAAAGCTTTAGTTCTGTTTAATCTCTACTCCTTCACTGGACAAACTTGCCCGGTCCTTTTTCATTCACTTATTCAGTCCTTTGACAACTGGGAACATAAAGATGAGTTAGAAATGTGTTCTTACTTATAAACAAGTAAACAAATAACTAGAACAAAATAAGAGAAACAGGTATTACACTAGACATCTTTAAAGATTACAGGAAAAGGAAAGGAAACACCACAGAAGTGGTTATCCTTCATTCTGGACTGAGACTAGGGTGGGGGAAGAATCAGGAAAGGCCACCTAGAGATAATGTGGAGACTTATCCAAAGAAGAAAATTTATTTCAAGTATATTACTACTTACCAGGAGACTAAAAGGGAAGAGAGGAGATAACATGAGCAAAGACATGGTTTCAATTATCATTTGTGAGTTAAAATAGAACCACATATGAAATTGATTTTTACATACTTGCTGTCAATGCTGTTCTTTCCATCATTCATGGACTGATCTCCATAAAAATTCCTCTAAGACATCATAACTGGCATTACTATTAGTCTTTCATACATAATTAGTTCAAGTAAAGACTGGCAATGGTATTCTGGAAGTCTTATTGCATTTTAAAATATGCATATCTGGTGACTCAATCAATACTTTTCAAAGAATCCCTCTTTCAGAGATGGCTGAACATACATACATAAAATATGTAGTGTATTGCACATGTGTAAATATAAAACTCTCATGGTATGTGATTATAACTCAAAGATTTGGAGCATGGAGAACAGCAAGTAATATCACAAATGCCCTTGTTTCTCTCACGTATCTACACCAAGAACCCTCTGAGACAGCTACAGTTTTGTGGCACCACCACAAACAATCTGAAAAAGGAAAAATAGAATCTGAAGAGAGACTAATTTAGCCAGTGAAAGAAAACCAAAAACTGTATTATCCTGACTTCAAAACTTATTACAAAGCTATAGTAATCAAAATACCTAGCATACAGACAAAAGGATATATAAATATATGAAATAGAATAGAGTCCAAAAATAAACCTTCACATTTATAGGCAATTAATATTTTATTTTATTATGGTAAAAATAGTTAACATGAAGTTTACCTTTTAAACAATTTTTAAGTGTTTAAAAATACAGTAATAATGAACACATGCAGCTCTCTAGAATTTATTCATCTTGCATAATTGAAACATTATGCCCACTGAGTAGTATCTCCCCATTTGCCTCTTTGCCTCATCCCTATCAACCACATTCTACTATCTGATACTAGGAATTTCACTATCTTAGATACCTCATGTAAGTGGAATCAGGCAGTATTTGTTTGTAGTCCCACATGGATATGTTTGCTTTTGTTGCTTGTGCCATTAAATCATTCTCAAGGCCAGTGAAACTTTTCCCCTATTTTTTCTTCTGGGAATTTTATAGTTTCAGGTGTATGTATACATCTTTCATCCATTTCACATTGATTCTGTGTATGATGTAAGATAACGGTCCAATTTCATTGCTTTGCATGTGGATATCCAGTTTTCCTAACACCATTTGGTGAAGAGAATATCTTTACACCATTGTGTATTCCTGGCATCTTCATTGAAGATTAGTTGACTGTATAAGCATGAATTAATTTCTGGGTTCTCTATTCTGTTCCATTGGCCTATATATCTGTCTTAATGCCAGTATCATACTTTTTTAAAAAATAATTTATTTATTTGTTTGTTTGTTTGTTTGTTTTTAGAGAGAGGGGAAAGGAGAAAGAAAAGGAGAGAAACATCACTGTGTGGTTGCCTTTCACTCACGCCCCCAACTGGGGACCTGACATGCAACCTACTTATGTGCCCTGACTGGGAATTGAACCAGCGACACGTGGCTTACAGGCTGACACTCAATCCACTGAACCACAGCAGCCAGGCCTCATACTTTTAATTACAGTAGCTTTGTAATGTATTTTGAACTCAGGAAATGTGATGCCTTCATCCTTGCTCTTCTTTCTAAAGATTGTTTTGGCTATTTGAGGCTTTTTTGTGGTTTTGTTTGAATTTTAGTATTGTTTTTTCTATTTTTATAAAAAATGCCACTGGGATTTGTACAAGGACTGCACTGAATCTGTAGATCTTTGGGCGTAGTATGGACATTTTGACAATATTAATTCTTCCAATTCATAAACTTGAGATATCCTTCCATTTGTTCATCTTCTTTAATTTCTTTCATAAGTGGTTTGTAGTTTTTAGTGTCTGTTTTTCACCTCCTTAGTTAGGTTTATGCCTAAGTTTTTTAACCTTTTTGGTGCTATTGTAAGTGCAATTGTTTTCCTGATCTTCTTTTCAGATAATTCATTGTTACTGTACAGAAATTCAACTAATTTTTGTATGTTGATCTTGAGCCCTGAAACTTAGCTGAATAAATTTGTTAATTCCAACAAGGATGTATGTGTGTGTAATCATTAGGGTTTTCTATATATAAGATCATGTCATCTGCAGACAGACAATTTTACTTCTTCCTTTCTGATTTTGATACCTTTTATCTCTTTTTATTTTCTGATTATTCTGTCTAATAAACTGATTTTTGACAAAGTTACCAAGACCACCCAATGGGCAAAACAGTTTTTTTCAATAAGTGGTGCAGAGAAAACTACATTCAAATGAATGGAGTTTGACCTCTTCTCTACAACATAAACACAAACTAACTCAAAATAGGTCAAAGACATAAATGAAAGCTAAAACTATAAAAGTCTTAGAAAAAAAAAGATATATCTGCATTACCTTGAATTTGGCAGTGATTTCTTAGCTATGACACTAAACACATGCAAGAAAAAAATAGATAAATCAGGCTATATCAAAATTTTAAACTTTTGTTAATCAAAGGACATTATCAAGAAAGTATAAAACAACTCACATCTGAGAAATATGTGTAAATCATATATATATAAGGTTCTAGAGTCCAGAGTGTATAAAGAACTCCTACAATTCAAAAACAAACAAAAGCGACCCAATTTAAAAAATGGATAAAGGACTTGAATAGATATTTTCCCAAAGATACATAAATGTGAACAATAACATGAAAATGTGCTCAATGCCATAAGTCATTAAGAAAATGTAAATCAAAGCACACAAAATATCACTTCATATCCACTAGGATGCCTATAATCAAGTAAATAAATTTTTTAAAAAGCAAGTATTTGGAGAGGTAAAGAAATTGGAACCCTCACACATTGTTGATAGGAATGTAAAATGGTGTAGCTGCTGTGGAAAACAATCAGTGGCTCTGCAACAAATTAAATATAGAATTACTATATGACCCAGCATATCCAGTCCTGGGTCTATAACCAAAAGAACTGAAAACAGATGTTCAAACAAAAACTTGTACACAAATGCAATAGCAGTACTATTCTCAATACAAATTGTCTATCAATCAACAAATACATAAACAAAATGTGTTATATCCATACAATGGACTATAACTATTCAACCATAAAAAGGAATGAAGTACTAATACAGATGAACAACAACACAGATGAACTTCAAAAACATTTTGCTATGTGAAAACTAAGTGAAGCCAGACATAAAAAAAGAAAAACTACATACTGTATAATTTTACTTATATGAAGTATCCAGAATAAGCAAATCCATAAAGACAGAGAGAAAATCAGTGTTCTCCAGGGTCTAGAAGTGTGGAATAGAAATTGACTGCTTAACAGGATTTCGTTTGGGGAGAAAATCTGGTAGGACCCCATGATAGTGTATGGTTGCACAACAGTGTAAATGTATTAAATGCCACTGAATTGTACATTTTTAAAATGGTTAAAATGATTAATTTTATGTTACATATATTTTACCACAATAAAAATAAAGCCCCCAAAATATTATTATCACTCTATTGCAGATCACATAGAATAAGCAATTTATTAAATAAAAAATTATTTAGTGGGAGGCTGTGCATCTTACACTGAAAACTGTGGCGTCAGCCTTTTGTATGCATATAATACGATCTGTCCATAGAACAGAGAATAATGGCAAGAGCAAGCAAAAAGGGAATAAAGAAAAAAAGGTATTAAGGGCTGCCACCGTGTATTGTCCTTGATAAAACCAAGCATCTGCCAGAGCATTTATCTAAAACAAGTATCCTTTAAATCACACACAAGAACCTTTAGCTTCACTCTGCACAGACATTTTTCTAGTGTAAATTGATTTGCAGAATTGGAAGCTATCAAGAAGCTGTTGCTACTTCCCAGATGTCAGGAAAAAGGAAATACTTTTCTTCTGTCTGTCTATGGTATCAGGCTATAACGAAGGGAAAAAACGAGGTTAGTATTCTCACTGCACAGCCCACGAGCTATATAACCTCCTGAAGGAGTTCAAATGGCTTCCACCACACTGACTCTCATTCAAAGGAGAATGCAGATCTTGATTCCTCAAGGTTACACATGGGCCCACTGAATCAGGTGGTAGAGTTTTTACTGAGAGGAGTTTTTATGTTTTTTGCAACTTCCGCCTCCTCCACTTACTAACTGTATGACTGAGCAAATCACTTAACTTCCCTGAACCTTCATTTCCTTGTCTATAACACAAGGATAATAGAGTCTGCGCTATACTGTCACTGTCCTAAATAAATTACTTAATACATGTAAAGCACTTAGAACAGTCTGACAAAAAAACATAGTAGCTATAGGGGTGGGCTGGGTGGGGGGAGCAATGGGGGAAAATGGGACAACTGTAATTGAAAAATCAAAAAATAAAATTAAAAAAAAATAGTAGCTATCACTATTATTGTTATTTCATCTTGCCTCAGACTCGTGGGATCGAGCAGGTAATGCACAAGCAGTGTTTAGAAGGCCTGTATAAACCATGATGGGAATCTGAGAATGAGCCCTTGGAATGTGTAGCCCAGGTCAGCTCTGCTTTAGGCTGTAGATGAGAAAGGTGAAGTTATCCTTTAGTCTCCACACCATCCAACCTGCCGACAAGAGAGGAAGATGGTTGATGGATTTGGGACCAAAACCATGGTTATATGTAAAACCTGTGCATCTGCCTGGCCTACTTGCCCATACTGAGCAACCTAATGTAGCAGAAAACTGGAGAGCTAAGATCTGGGGTCTCAAATCTCCTCTTCTAGCTTACACCTAGAAACTCCCACCCACCTCCCAGATTTTTGTCAGAAGTGAATGTGTGGGTACAGACTCAAACTCACTGCCTGACACCTAGTAAACACTAGTTACATATTGACTATTATTGCTACCACTGTTAGCATTTCCATTCTCTAAGTGACTTCTTTGAAGGCTGTGACTTCACTCAAAGTCAATGAAGATTTTCAACTAAGTGCATCAAAGTAATTAACTGTTTTAGGGTGCTGTAGAAATTGGAATGTTGAATTTCTTTAATATTTCTACTTTGCTTGTTTTCAGAAATGTCACTCACCACTTCTCAGGTTCACTCTTATCACCTGCAATTATGTGTAACTACATGTCTACAAAGTATTTTTCTCCTCTGAAAGAAGTACTTTGAAAATAACAATTATCAGAGATGATTTCAATTCCTCCCATTTTGCACTGACAAAGGCAGCATGGAATAATGAAACAAGGAGAGATTAGAACATTGAATGAGAACTTCTAGTTCAAATGTCACTGCTCTTTAGTAGCTTTGCAAAGTTTGTATAAAAATTCTAGGAAATGTATGTAAAGCATATAGTGAATGCTTAATATACTTTAGCAGCTGTTGTTTATAATAAATGGTGCGCATGTTTTTCTTACTATTGATACTGAGTTAACTGTATGTGTAGGACCTTGCACTTCTTTCCTTATAAGAAGCCAAATATAGTTAACATGTTTAGGTACATTAAAAGAACTGTAGGGTTGTATAAATATAATTGTCAAACGTGTTTCTCTTATGCTTAGACAGTAATGAAAACGAGTTGTGTGGTGATAATTTCTTTTTACTTTGAATACATGACAAAAGAGCTAAAGCAAGTGGATAAATATATTATGTTGTGAAAATCTGATTCTTGCAAACTGAAATATGGAATCAGGCTACAAGACATTAAATTGTGAACAATGTACTTTTTATACAAAGTACTAGTGAGAGAAGAAGAGTAAATTTGCACTGGTTAGATAAAATAGCAAAGTTGGACAAGTTAAAAAAATTTCTCTGTTGCCAAGATTAAGCATGCATAAGACAAGCAAAGATATTGAACTGAAGATCTATTGTCAGATAATTTTGGTGGTTATTTTTTTAAAGAAGAAAACTTTTGGAAAACTCTACCATATATCATTCCTGTATTTATTGGCCTTGGTGTAAATTTATTGTGCTTTAAGTTGTATAATCACACCCAACCATGGCAAAGTCTGTAACTAAAAATTGAACAGAGTCCTCAAGCCAAATTGAGAAGCAGAATTTTTCCCTGACCCAGAACCCTGCATTTAACTACCAAATGCATGGTTCCTAATCTAAACAACCTTCACACAAGCCTTGTTCTTAGGTAATCAAAACAAGGAGGTAGTCATCATGATTAACTTTCATACATGGTGAATTAATATTGCTTCATTGAGTTTTATGGCTTCACCAGGGTAGGAATATGATAAGGTATTCCTTCTGGTAAGAGGAAAGATTCTAAGATGATGAAACTGGAACAATTTCATCAATATTTAAATCTCATAGCTACTACACAATGTTTCAGATATGCTAATGGCAGGTTTAAATCACAACTCCTTCCTTACCCAGGAGGCAACAAGAATGTAAAGTGAAGAAGAAAGACTATACCTTCCTGAGAGGTCAAATGAGTCCCATCATTCTCAGTGATCAATGAGATAAAAATGCAAAACATTTGAAAGCTCATGATAGACTTGAATATCTGGGGCACATTTGGGAGTCATTTGTTTGATTGGTTATTCAAAGAGTTCTACATTGAAAAGTAATCTACACACTGTGAACAGTGAAGAGTCAAAGGACTCTGAGCCATAAGCTTAACAGTATTTCAATATTTGAAGGGAAGTTTAGAAGTAGAAACTAGAAAAAGGACCAGGAGAAAATCTGTTTGCATTTTCCATGATTAAGTTTACTATGGGCTGAATTGTGTCTCCCCTAAATTCATATGTTGAAATCCTGATCTTCTGTGTAATAGTATTTGGAAATGAGTCTTTTTGAGAGGTAATCAGGTTTAGATGAAGTCACAAGGGTGGGTGCTCATGAAAGGATTAGTGCCCTTATAAGAGAGCATGCGCTCTTTCTCTCTGTCTCTCTTCATCATGTGAGAACACAGCAAGAAGACAGCCATCTACAAGCCAGGAAAAGAGCTCTCACCAACACCCAACCATGCTGGCACTCTGATCTCAAACTGACAGCCTCCAGAATTGTTAAGAAAATAAATTTCTGTTGTTTAAGCTACCCAGTTTATGGAATTTTGTGATGGTAACTTGTGCTAAGACAATACTTCTCTAAAAGGTGCCTCAGTTTTTGTTTCTTCCTTCCAGAAACACAGGCTTGCTTCACCTGCTGTGTTAGGCACCACTTCAAAGGTGGACCCTGTGTCCCCATCAACCAGAATGCCGAGGCTCATCCTCTAAGACCTTTTTTCTGTCTTTCCTTCCTGAAGATCTCCTTGCATTTTATTCTATCTTCCTTTAGGGTCCTACTTTGTACTTCTCAAAATGATATCAACCTACCTAATAAATGTACCCCCTCAAAGTAAATAACAGCTGGTAATAAGCCTCCTGTTTCCAAGAACATTTCTTTTTTTTTCTTAATGTGTTTTATTGATTATACTGTTACAGTTGTCCCAATTTCCCTTCCCTCTGCTCCCCTCCACCCGGTGGCCCCCCTCCCTCCAGTTGTCCCCCCCTTTTAGTCCATGTCCATTGGTTGTGCATATAGTTATTCTCAACCTCTTCCTGTCTATTCCATTCCCTCCTACTATGCTTCTTAATTCCTGTACCATCTCCCTCCCTTTTCCCCCTTACCCCTCCCTGCTGACCTCCCCCCAATATGTTCCCCATACCTATAGTTCTTTTTCCACTCTCGTTGCCTACTTAGTTTGCCTTTGTTTCAATTCCCTAGCTTCTGTTGTTGGTTCTTGTGTTGCAGTTTTCATTTTAATGTTCATAGTTTTGATCCTCCTTTTTCTAAACCAGTCCCTTTAACATCTCATATAACAGTGGTTTGGATCTAATGAACTCTTTCAGTTTTATTTTGTCCTGGAAACACTTTCTCTGCCCTTCTATTCTGAATGAAATTTCACTGGATAGAGTACTCGTGGTTGTAGGTTTTGGATTTTCATTACTTTGAATATTTCTTGCCAGTCCCTTCTTGCCTGCAGGGTCTCCCTTGAGAAGTCAGCTGATAGTCCAAGAACATTTCTTTTTAACCAGGACGCACAATGATTTTCTCTAAGAGGGAATTCTAATGGTGGGTATTTCAGGTATTATGACAGCTTATCTGGGAAGACATGACTGGGTAATGCATGTACATGTCCATCAAGTTATGCTTCATCTATACACAAAGCCAACCTTAGTTATACCGATGTTTCTAGATTAGAAATTTGTTACTGAATGTGTTCCTCCTTTGAACCTTTATCACCTGCAAGAAAGATTCTGTTAGGCTTACATCAAGTTAAGAAATAGACTTATTTATTAAATATACATTTTTGCACATGGCTACATATACATCATAATACAAAATACTGACATTATTTTAGCACTTAGTCAAAGAGAGCTTTCACAATCATTACTTATTTTAAACCTCACAATTATTAAAACTTTATAACATAAATAATGCTGTAATCAGTATGACCACATCATAAAGTCATCAGTAGGAAAAAAAGGAGTTAAATGGGAAATGGATAACTTAATTGAGGCTGAAAAGAATATAGTTCTGGCTCATAGTAAACACTCAAATACATGTTGAGATAATGAATTAATACTCTCAAAATCCTACTGGAGCCTAACAACAACACAGACTTTCATCTGAGAAAGGACAGAGTGATGGGTAAGTGCAAGCAACTAAAGCCACAGCATGAGAGTGGAGAAATCCATTTCAGGTGATAAAAAGAACAGAAGCATGGCTGGTCCTGGATATAAAAGATTGGCCACAAATTAGTAGCAGAAACTAGAAGTCAGGCTCAAGTCCCAGCAGGTGATAAGTAAAACCAGGTTTAGGCCAGAAGGTCATCTGAAATGTGACCACCCATGATAAAAATTAGGTAGAAAAAGCCAGTGGCTCTGGCTGCCTAGAGCACAGGTGTGTGAAGAGCAATGAAAATATGTACTTGAAAGAAAAAATAGGGACAGGATAGGGAAGTTACTGGATAACTAGAAATGGGACTTTATTGTATAGACACTGCCATACAATTAAAGGATTTTGAGCAGAGAACTGACAGGCTCAAAATTAACCTTTAATAAGGTTAGTTTATATCAGGTTTCAGAAATAGAGGTTGGAGACCAAGAAGGAAACTAGAACTCTAATGGTAGATGAAAGATAGTAAGAAACATAACGGTGGGGGGAGGGGTGCAGTGGAGAGCATTGAGAATTAAGAGAAGATGGAAGGGTTAAAAGACATAGTATGGTAACCTTCAAGCCGATGCAGCTAACAGGATGGAGCCCCCCAGACTATACTCCTCCTTTAATACACACTTATTAACATCACTGGTCTATATGTAAGCAGAAACTTACAGTACTTTCATCATTAAAACATAAACACTTAAAACCCAACAGAACCTCTGCAGTGTCTGGCCCATTGAAAAGTGCCCCCAAATTTAGGTTGAATATTGCTGAATATATGCTGACTATCAGGCAATAAGTCATATGTATCCTGAGAGCCAAGATCTGAAAAATAGGTTCTCAGCTTGGTGACTGCCACATAGAATTATCCTTTTTCATTGATTTCTTCAATCAAAATGGCATTTAACTCAAAAGACATAGAAATATATATTTACATTATAAATTGTCCAATTTAAATGATTGATTACTACAACAAAGTAGAAGTTCTTATGGACTGCCCTTAATAAAATGCTGAAGTTGATTTTTCTGCACTTAAAACACTGAGGATCAGCCTCAACTCATTATGACCTCACTAAGGCACAGACCCAAGTAGCTGGCATGCTCACTCCCTCTCATAGAAATATCATCATACCTACAATACTACTCCTTAAAATATCTATCTCCCCTTACCTCTCTCCAGTCTCTCTCTCTTCCCTCCTCCTTCCTGTAATATAAAAATTCATTAAGAACAAGAATCAAGATTACTTATTAGTTAGCTCTAGACCAGGGTTATTCCACAAAGCAATGGTAACACTGGAGTCAGATAAGTCTTTAGGGAGTGTGACATCAGGGGTGGAGATTACTGTTCTGTTCATTGTAGAATATTTAGCAACATCCCTGGCCTCTATGTACTAGGTGCCATTTTGATCTAGATGGTCCAACCAGTTGTGACAACCCAAAATATCTCCAAACATTGCAAATGTCCCCTGGGGAACAAAACTACCCATACTCAAGAATGACTGCTCTAGAGCACAGCAAACTACAAGTTGCGAATGCAAGAGAGACCTGGGGATTTCTTAAAACCTGAGAACCCTTATGTGCATTTGTTTGTATTCATTATTTGGAGCAGAGTAACCTAATCAGACCACAAACCTACTAAACTTACTCTCCAGCTGATCATTTCCACTCTAGTGAGATTTTCTGTGTCCCACAAAATCATCCAGGATTCCACAAGGACATAGAGTACCTACCTAACGAAGGCATCTTTATAAGAGGCTGCACATACATAATCCATTAAAATCTCAAACAATAACTCTAGAGGGGTGAATGAAAACAAGAATAGGAGACTACACCCAGCCCAGCAGGAATTAGTTACCACAGGGCTGAGGAACTTGAAGAGAAATCAGCTAAATACTGTAAATAGGCCTTTTCATTAGATTTGATCCACATAGACTCAAACCTCAGGAGTTTCATCCAAAGCTCTCAATGCAGTTTAGCAGGAGCCAAACCACACAACTGAAACATTGAACTTCTAAAGTAAAGTGAAACCCAGAGAAATTTTGCCAGCTCAGACCAGAGCCACACTTGCAAAGATGGCCAGATTAGTAAGAAAGCTAGCATGGAAATGAGGTTTTCAGCATTTCTCCTTTTACCCAGCACTGGTATTGGTCTTGCCAAGCGTTCAGTCACTATAGTCAAGTACTTGAAAAAACTCAGAATCCTTTGGAATTCTAGAGTGCTGTTCATATCATGTTTGTTACTGTGGGCCACTGAGTAAATACTGCAGCAAATCTTTCAGTTATCTTAATGGTGATAGACTTCAGAATTTGGAACAGCGACAGATCACTTTTCTCTAAAAAATTTAGTTGCACTTTTATAATCTGTTTCTCATTATATTTGGGATATTCAAATTATTCATAGCCCATAAAATCTCAGAAGGCAACACAAATAAAATAGCAAGAGTTGAAAAAGCATAATAGAGTTCTGTACTCTTCTACGGAGAAGGCAGCTACAAAAACATACAGTTTTTGTTTGTCTCACTCTGGATCAAGGTTTATATAATTATTCTGGTAGATGTTCTCTCTATCCTATAGGGAGGGTCACAAGTGACAGATACTCAGAAAATAGACAAACAACCATAGTACATGAATGAAAATTCGAGTGCATAGATTAGGCAGATAAAAAATTAACTGGAATAACCTCTTCTTGTGTGATCTTCATCATACACAGGGTGAGGCATGAAGATGTCACCACTTCAAAAAGTATGGGAAAGAAATACTAGTAACCATTTCAATAGATTGTCTCCATTGCTGGCTTACTGTTTCTTCACTTGAGAAACATTTCTCGAACATCTACTGTGTGTGAAACACACTTCTGGCTTCAATGAGCTTATGGTAAAGGAGAATTGACAATTACCCAGCAGAGAAAGAGTATAAAAATAAAAAGCACAATAAGAGATGTTAGATAGACTGGTGTGGAAATTTAGAAGAAAGAGAGATTGATTCCTGCTGTGGGAATCAAACCCGGTTCCACAGAAAAGATAACATTTGATCTGGAATTTCAAGGCCTACCTCAAATGCATTCCTAAAGGAAGCCTTCACAATTCCTATTGTCAAATACTTCCCAAAAGCATTTTTTCCAAATTCTGCTGTAGCTTAGTCATTAGTAAGCATCTCTCTGTCCTCCCACTAGAAGAAAGCTCCTTGAGGGCTGGAGTGTGTCATTTTGGTATTTCTATGACCCCTGTTATCACTCAGCACAATATCTTCCACAGCTACTTAGTAAACATTGTAGATTTTATCTAACCACAAAATGAGATTAAAAAAAAAAATATATATATATATATATATATAGTGTCTGTGTGATTCCCTGGAGTGGAAGCTTACTGCCCCTTCATTTTTTTCTCCTGGGCCTTGGAGTTCTCACAGTCTCTCATGAACTATTAAGAACACAACCCAACAACTAGATTTAGAAGGGAAAGTGGTAGCCCTATATCTCTAAGACTTGCTAAAACTCAGTTGACTTTTCTCTCCTGGACTCACACCACCACAGGGGGCATGGAATGGCCTATCAGATCAATGAACTGGGGAATAATTGGGCATTCTCTCCATTTTTCCCTACAGGGAGCTAGCGGCTGGCACAGACCTGCCCTGACAAGAGGACGCCTATCTCAGTCTAGCACTGCCTGAAAATGGTGATAGTGAAGTTTGACTAATCCCAGGATTAGATTTACAGACAATTTCAGGCTTATACTAAGCTATTTTGTCCGATTTTATTATTCATAAAGATCATTCTTTGTATTCAATCTGTTTATTCTTAATAGGATATAACCAGCTGCATGACCAGGAATTTGTCTGTCTTGTTCAATGATTATATCCTAGCTTCTAGAACAGGGTCTGGCACATAATAGATAGTCAAAAAATATTTTACCATTTGTTAAATTAATTTGTTCAAAACCTGGTAAAGAGAGGGAGTACTGTTTATTGGTCCCCATCAGAGGTCCCCAAACTATCTCAAATAGATATTTAATAAGTGAATGAATGAATGGTCCTCTCACCAATCACATCTTCAATTTATTGAAAAAATATCCTGCTCATTACATTTTAAAATATATGTGGTCCAAGACATAAGTTTTTACTACATTGGAACATAATAGTTTTATTTAGCCAAAGATAAAGTTGAACTTCGCCTGTTATATTAAGTTACATAGCAAGTGCTCAGGGCTAAGTCTACCTAGCACCCTGGCTCAGCTTCAATGCTTGACCTGTGGAATAGATTTAAACAGGGATATTTGTTCCCCTGGTCAACCAATCAAGTGTAGCCTCATGTGCTGCCAGAGTGTAAGCTGTTTAGAGAAAAATAAAATAGGAATCTCAACTCTATTATGAGATTCTAATCTAAGGGTGTCCACTTTATCTTAAGTAGAAAGAAGATAGGAACAGGTACTTCTAAAACCTGATTTCAGCAAGTAAAACTGTGAAAGAACTTTGTCATCTTGTTACCATTTTTGCTATTGTGCTATTTGCTATTTGAGAAAAAATTAAGAAAAATGGAGACAGAAAGAATATTACTTTTTTCTTCTTTGGAAATGAATCATGAAGTCTGTTTGGTAAATTAAGACCAAGGTAAGTATCCAAAAATTAATGTGTCATCAATGAAAAGCTTTAAAATAATTATTCAATGTTTTAGTGTTTTTCAATATTTAGATTAATTTAAGATCAGCCTAATTTTATGCTCAGACTAATTTATGATCTCCATGTGGACAACAGCACTGATGAAATTGACAAAAACCCCTTTATGGTCTTAATAAACTTAAAACTGATAAGGCTCTCCAAGAACAAATAAACAGCTGAAAGTATGTTTAATGTATCTAGGTATGCAATACTATCAGGTTGCCTAGTAAAATAAATGATTCTAACAAGAAATGCTTTTTTGGCTCAAGATGCTAAAATAGTTTCATTTGTTTGTTGTTGTTGTTTTCTTATGAAAAAGCATTTTAAATCCATCATTTGTTTTTCAATATGTTTTTTGAGAGTCAGATTAGGTAGCCAAATATTTTCACACCTGCAATTTTATTTAAATTACAGAAAAGTAGATATGAAGAAAGATAAAAGAAAGGGGGAAAGGATAGAGTTGGTTGTATGGACTAACTAAACAGGAGAAAAAATCAGTCTGAGAAATGAGCAGAGAGCAAGTAATAATTAGGAGAAAACAAAATTAGAATCTGGAATTAGCAAAGATGAAAGCATAGGAATACGGAAAAAAGGTAGCAACTTCTAGAATGACCAGTTCACTGACATTAACCTGAGAGAAATCTCTCCTACCCTTACCTCTGTTCCTATAGCCCGGCAACAGCAAAAGCAGTGGCATCCCTTGGGCAGGGTAGCGTTAATCAAATGCAGCCGAAGTCATTTATAGATGCAAAAGCCTATTGTGTCTGGATTTATCTTTCTCACTCATTTATTCCTTAGAATGACTTTCTCCTTCAACAGTGTTTGGCCCTAAGACTCTCTTCGTGCTTAACAATGACGGAAACAGAACTGGGCTTTATCATTGCAGCTAATTAAAGATGTCCACAAATACTTTGACCCTATTCCCATAGGAAAGTGGACTCCATGGCCCCTCTGACTGAATGTGAGTGGGCTCTTTATCGACTTCGACCAACTGCTTATGGAAGTAACTCTGTGACAGTTTCCGAGCCCAGGCCTTAATAAACTAACAGTTCTATTTCCTGTCTCTTGGAACACTTGCCCTTAGAACCAGAAACCACATTTTGAGAAAATCCAAGCATTCCCAAGGAAGAAGTCCAAATGGAAAGGAAACAAACCCCCCAAGCTGGTTTCCCAGCTGAGCTACCAGCTAACAGTCAGCACCAACTTGTTAGCCACGGAACAAGCCATCTTGGAAGTCGATCCACCAGCCACAAACTGCCCCAGCTGACACCATGTGGGAAAGAGAACAGACATCCCTATCAAGCCCTGTGCAAATTGCATATTTGTAAGCAAAATGCATAGCATTGTTTTAAACCACTAGGTTTTGGTGTGGTTTATTACACAATGATAAATAACTGGAATGGTCGTTCAGCAAAATAAGTTCATTTCATGTTAAAAAAGCATCTGTGAAAGTAGATAAAGATTGAAGGATGCGGGACATTTTAGTATCTAGATAAAAAGTGAAGAAATTCTCTCTCTGTCCCACTCTTTCTCTCTCCCATCATTAAGGTCCTGTCCTTCAATCTTTTGTTTTAATATTGTGAAATACAAAAAAAAAAAAAAAAAGCCTTCATCCAGAACCTTCTGGTTACATGCGGTTTATTGACTCACATGGCTCTTTGAGACCTCAAAACACTAGAAAGAATGACTAAGCTAAGTCAGTAAAGAGAGGCTCACATGTACTAGTCAACTTGTTTCCAGTGTGCCTGTTTGCCACTTGTAGCTCTAGGCTTCAGAAACTTAACTGACAGAGGCATTGCTTCAGAGGATGTGTGAACTGACCTTATTTTAATTCTAAGTAGCTAGTCAAAAAATTTCTTTGAGCACCTTCCAATACATTTGTGCACAGTCCACTTTCTTTTCTTTATTAATTATCAATTTGAAAATCAGCAGCAAAATGGTAGAAGTAAAGCTAATCTGGTAAATTCATTCAACAGCCTGTTGACTCTCGCACATACAAACACTTGCCGCTTTCCCACATCACACGGCACTGCGATCTTCCCAGTGGCATCTCCCACACTGCAGACAGTGTTTACTTATCTTTCTCCCACATTGGTCTGCCTATGCCTACAGAGAAAGAGCCAGACCTCATAGTCTTTGTATGTCCAATTCTTAAGAGAGGTTAGCATATAGTAAGTGCTCAATATAAGTTTGTAAGTGAACCACTCAGTAAACTAAATAATATGCATATTAAAAGGTAGTCTGAAGTTGCTTGCAGAAGAGCAACCTACTCCTAGAGAATAGTAAAGTAGTTTTCATCTAGAAAACTTTTCAATTGACTCTTTCTAAACACAGACATGAGTCTTATCCCTGATTCAGTGTCTTTAAGTTGTAGTTTCATTTTCATCTTTATAATGATGACCAAAGTACAGTATTTATTCTGGGTAATATTAATTGTTACAAATTGGGACCACTTCATTCCAACGAGAGCCAGAGGATGAATTAAACATGTGAGAAAGTTAGAGAAGGGACATGCATATGAAGGATTCTTGGCTTCTGTTTAGAATTCTTCACCTTTTATAGGTAATAGTGTTTATTAACCAAAGACATAGTATTAAAATTATAAAACATTTTTAAACTGAAGAAAAATTTATTTCCAAAAGGTAATTCCCCTTCTTTTTAGAACAGAATTCAATTTTCAGAAGTAGTTTCCTTCAAGGAAAAAAAAAAGAAAAGATAATAGTGAAAATGAATTGAACAAATTTTTCTCTGTCCCTATAAATAATTGCCTCAAGTTCACTTTTGTATAATATTAATATTGCTTCCTGAGCTTTCATTTTGTTAGTATTAGCCAGTACATCTTTTCCATGTCTTTAATTTTCAAACTTTATGTATTGTTTTGTTTCAGATATATGCCTTATAAGCATTATATAATGCTGGGTTTTTTAAATCCAATTACATAAACTTTTAATAGATGTTTTTAATATACTGTATTTACATTTATTGTGACTACTGACATATTTGGAGTGATTCCTACTGTCTTAGCTCGTATTTTCTTCTTCCACCCTCTTTCCTCAATATTTTTCCTTTTCTGCCTTCCATTGGATGGATAAAGATTTCTATAGTTCCTTTATTCCTTCTGCAGATTTAAAAGTTATAGATTATAACTTTATTCTGTGTGGTAGATTTAATTGTGAAAAGACATACTTGTGACAGAGACTGGCTAACTGGTCATAAAACCTATTCTCCTTCTTCCCTGGGAACACAGCTAAACTATATTTTCCAGCTTTCCTTCAAGTTAAGTGGGTATGGTTATTGAACTGAGCTATAGCCAAACCAATGGAATGTGGGTAGACCTGAGGAATGCCACTCCTAAACTTGATTCATTAAGACCTCAACCCTGCCCCGACCTCCCACCCTTGCCAGCAGTTAGTCACACCCTAGGGGACTTTGACAGCCTTATGTTGAAAATAGAGCATTTATCAGCCTGGTTTACTGAATGATTATGTAAAACAGAGACATCAGCACCACAGAGCCTGCCACTAATTGGATGATAGGCTATCAAGACACAAATTGCCTTGAACCACTCAGTTTCCACAGATAAAGTTCTTTAATTAATCTAATACTTCATTGTAAATTTTCATTTAAAAATTATTACCTCTCGCTGCACTTAAAAAAAAACTTAATATGATATTACTACTCACTTAACTCTTCCTTCATAATATGACTATTATTTACAGCTTTTCATATTCTTTTTCAGAGTCATTAATTGCATTTATTCACATATTTTTAGAAAATTCTGTTTTCACTTTCAATTCTGATATCCAATATCCTCTTCTCTGCGTTCACTTTTCTACTGTTAAAATATAAATAGTTAATTTCATGAGTGTCTGTAGGTAATAAGCTTCCTTGTATCATCTTCACTTTGAATGATAGCTAAACCAATATGAAATATAGGTTGACAGTTACTTTCTCTCAGTTTTTTAGGATAGTTTATTGTCATCTGGCTATCTGTTGTTACTGATGAGAAATCTGCTAGTGATCTAATTGTTGTTTCTTTGTAAGTAAACTGTTTTTTTCTCTTTGAGAATTCTTCAGGTTTTCTCTGTGTACTGATGTTCTATGGTTTCATCACAATGTCTCCAAGCATGGATTTATTCCTATTAATCCTACTTTGCATTCAGAATGCGCTTTCATCGTAAAGATTCGTGTATTTCTTCAAATCCCAATAATTCTCTGCCATCATTTCTTTCTCTAATTAATACTTCTCCGCTGTCTACCTTATTACCCTCCTCTGAAATTCCCATTAGATGTATATTGAAGCCAATCTTTCATTTCTCTTAAACTGCTTTTTCATATGTTTTTAACTTGTTTTTTTGTGATACATTCTAGTTGAAGTCTTCATACTAGTGAGCTGTGTTCCAACCCATTTATTCTCTTGTCAACTAAGACCAATGTAGACTTTATCTTCTTCATTGAATTTTCATTTTAATAATTATATATTTTTATTTCCAAGATTCCTAGTTGGTTCTCATATCCACCTATTATTCTTTTTCATTTCTGCTTGCTTTGTTACAAGGTATGTCTTAATATTTTAAATACATTTTTCTCTCTTTGTTATATATTGGAAGCATAGAGTGAACTTTCAGGAATGAACTTAAAACACTATTTTGACCAAAAATCACTTTTATCATTGTTTCTTCTTTGTTTTCTCATTCAAGTCCAGGTCTGACAAGTTCACAAAGATGAGGAAGGTGATAGGTCTTTTCTATCCAGTTGTTCAGAGACCTAGCTGTCAGAAGCACTGCCATCTTCAACGTAAGGCTTCCATAATCGCTCTGGATGTTGCCCTCCCCTGCGGTCCCATGGGAAAGCCCATGGATAAGCACACATGGAAGGTTTAAAGGCTACATTTGGAAGTATCATAGCTTACTTCTACTCATATTCCATTGGCGACAACATGGTCATACGACCAAACTAAACACAGGCTGAAAGGGAAGCTGAAACAGGGTAGCTGTGCAGCTCCATGTCCTGCTACTAGAAGTGAAACAACTTTTACTAGCCATCTTACAGTTTCTACTACAATATCCAAAGAGCCACTCCACTAAAAAGTGTGCTCAGTATTACTTACATGCTTTCTTCTAACACTCTCTGGGACTTTAAAATTAAAGCACTATCAAATATCTTTTTGAGTATAGTGTCTGTGTATTCATATGTACATTCAAATATACTTCTAAAATTTCTTCTTTTAAAGTAATAGAAGTGTCCCTTGAGATCATTTTATGTTCATTCTTCAGATCATGAAATGGTTTCAAACCAGTATGTTGTTGAAATTCCTGATTCTGAAGTTTTTTTCCTAACTCTCCTTCCATCAGTCATGAAATGTGACCCAGAAGAGTTGCTCCAAAGAAAGTCTCCCTAAAGTATATATTTGGCTTATTTGGTATATATAAGGTATAGATATATCAGTGTCAGACACTGAGTCATGGGCTTTCATGCTAAGAGTGGTGATGGAATCCTCTCTTTCCCTTACCCCCAACAAAAAAATCTATTAGCAAGTTCTATAGGCTCTACCTACAACATACATACAGAGTTCATTTCTCCCCATCTCCACTGCTGGCACTCAAGCCCCCACTACTGGATGACTGTGATAGCCCCCTAATCAGCCTCTCTGTTTCCACACTTGGTACCCTATAATCCATTCCCTACAGTCCGTTTTTATACCATAAACCATTGTTATGCCACATACCTCCTCCCAGCCCCCCATACACATACACAACCCAACCATGCCCACACAACACGCTGGCTTAAAACTTGCAAATGGCTAATGATAGCACTGAGAATAAAATTTAAATCTTCTCTGATTTAGAAGGCCTACTTAATCTGGCTCTCACCTACTTGTCCAACTTTGTCTCATGCCACATTCTTCTTTGCCAATTACCTAACCCCAATAAATATTGTCTTTCTTAAACATACTGAGTTCTTTCTACCTCCATCTTTTGCCCACCAGTTCTCTCCGCCTGAAATGCTTCCCTTGTTCACCTTTTGATAGCTGGCCCTTTCTCATCATCCAACTATCAGCTCAGACAGCACCTCCTCAATGAGGTCTTCCTTATAGACTTGCCAGACTTAGCAAAAGTATAGGTCTCCCAGGAAATTTGAATGTCAGGTAAACAATAAATAATTTTTAGTATTATTATATCCTGTGCAATATTTGGAAGATACTTATACTTTTTAAAAGTTTCCATCTATCTGAAATTCAACTTTAATTGGGAGTACTGTAGTACTGTATTTTATCTGATAATTCTACTTCCTTGACCATATAATCAAAAGTCGTCGTCGTCGGCAGCTGTCCGTCTCGAGAGACGATGGTGTAGCTTCTTAAGAGTCTATCTGCACCGCCGAGAATGGCTGTGCAGTCCGACTCGGGAGTGACACGGTATCTGTCTCCTCCCATGTTGAATCGACATCTTGCGATGATGCTGGAGTGTCCTCTCCAGTGAAGCTGAAGCTACAGAGCCTGGGCAGGGTGATATGGAGGGTCTGCTGTTGCCCATGCAGCAGACCGCCCCTCTCTTCGCAGCTGAAGGGTCCAAGAGAAAGACGGAGTCAATACAGCTTGGCTTCAGGTGCGCCGCAGGAGTTGCCGGTGTTGACTACAACGTCAAACTGCCTTAGGGACTCCGGCTCCGGATTTTCTGTCGGGGTTTACTCCCTTAGCCTTTCCCCTGAAGAGGTATGCCGCAAAGCAGCGGAGGTTTTTTGGAGTCAGAGTTTTCCTTCTCTGATGATCAAAAGTACACCTCATGTAACCCCAGTCACTCTCTATCTACCCTTGGTTTTATGTTCCCAAGTCAGCAGTGATATTACTTTGTTTATTGTTTGTTTCTCCCATAAGCTTTCTGGATTTATATCAAATTCAACCTCATTGTAATTAACCAATTTCTGACTGTCACACATATTTTTGTCCAGGGCTTGCTCAAGTCTGAGTGAGTTTTAATGCATAGGAAGATCTTGAGACTGTTTCAAGTATCTCATTTTGGCATTTCCTAGCCTGCCGTTTGAAAAGATAAAATACCTTAGTATATATGTTTGGTAGCAGAACTTTACTACTTGTACACAATTTGACTTACAGTAACAATATATAGCCTTTATATGAACAAAATAACTAAATAAACTATATTCAAGCAATTTTTCTTTTTTTGTATGTACATTTTGTATGATTTTGGGTAACAAAGAGAGGGTATCCTGTACCTTAAAAAGTTGACATGATAGAGAAAAACTGGGGTCATTTTTGGATTCAGATGCCAAAAGTTAGTGAAAAAACAAGTGTCAGATATAACTCAACAAGAATTGCATTCCCTAGTGTTATTCAAAATGTATCTCCTTTGAAAAGGTTGCCTACTCAGGACCTAGTGAACTGAAGTTTTTGCTTTCTGCTGTGAAGTGAAGGAGGGTTCTAAGTAACCACCACCAAATTTTGGTGCAAGGAATTCTGAACTGGATTAACTTCAGCTTTGTTATCATACTTCTGTTAAACAGCAATTAAATAAGTTATGTGGGCATCCATTTCCTATAATACTAAAGTCCTGCTCTGGAGCACATTAAACATTATTTTATTAGTATCTTTGGAACACTCTTCTAATGCAGGAGAATCCAAAATTCAAATGACAAGAGTCATATTAGGTATATTATTCTATCTGAAAATTAAAACTTCCATCACTCAAGAGCAGTAACTTTGACTTAATAATAATAATAATGATGATGATGTGATAATAATGCCTTCAGCCCCAATGTTCAATATTAATTTTTCTTACTTAGGAAATTCCATCTGCCCTTTTCTTCTCTGGACCTTATATTTCCTACCTGTATAGTTTCCAAGGGCTGTCGTAACAAATATTATAAACTAGGCAGCTTAAAACAAATTTATTCATAGTGTCAGGGCCACATTTTTTCTAAAGGCTCCACAGAAATAATCCTTCTTTACCTTTTCCAGCTTTCTAATAGTCTCAGACATTCCTTAATTTGCGGCAGCATAACTCCAATCTATCTATGAACTCCTCCTAAATGGTAGGGGCTGAAAGGATTGGAATGACAGGATGGATGGGGACTAGAGAGGCCAGAGTGGAGAATCGTTCTCATTTCTTAGAAAACTGATCTGGTTTGAGCTCTAATCCAGCCACATTGTACTCTTTCAATAAGGTCCCCTTACCTCCCAAACAACTAAATTATTCTAAGGGGCTGTGACCCTGCACCATCTGCATAATAGCCATCCATCATTTACTGAATGCTTACTGTGTATCAAGCATTTGCTAAATCTTGTGTTATATACATCATATACATTATTTCATTCAATCCTCACAAATAATCCTTAACTCTCAAATTATAATGCCTCCTATCCATTCCACCCTAGGAAAAAATGAAAATTAAAAAAAAAAAAAAATAACAAGAAAGGAAGGTACTGCTACCTTTGTTTATTCCTCCCATTCACAGTGATTTCACAGTGATGATGTCTTTTTTGTCCCCACTTTCACCCCCATACATAGTGGTGTGTAGTGTATAGGAAATAACCATCAGAAATGATCCATGTTCCCATCCAGCCTTCCCAACGCAGTGACCTTGGAAAGCTAATATGGACCTACAGTAATCTTTCTCAGTCATTGTGCATTCAGTTTTTAAATTCAAAGGCACCAAAGCAGATGTGTTTTTGTTCTAGAAACTAAGGTAATTGAAATGATTAAATAAATGCTAAAGCTGTGGTTACTAAAACTATAAACAGAAATTGAGATTGTTTCAGGCTGCAGTTAACCCAAGTATTTCAAAATATAAGCTTGTTATTTTGAGCTCTTTTCCAAACTTGCCATGCTTCATACATTTACCATACTTGGCAAAACTTAACTATTGGCCTCTTTTGGTCATATTTTCAAATGAATGTGGTTAGAGAATTAGCCACAAAAAGATAAAGTTTATATTGTGTCCCAGAAATCTAAGCTGCACGGGCTGGTTCCAAGTACCTGCTCTGTATTGTTTACTTCAAGTCCTCTGCCCAAGGTGGCCAGTCACATGTGCCATAAATGCAGCCTGCCTTCTTATTAGATGAAGCCAGAAGGCTTAAGGAATGCCTCGCAATGTGTGTTGGAAAAACTGAAAAGTTCATTAAGTTGGAAACTCTGATTTTATAGTTAGCTGGGCTATTTATCCTCTGTATCAGTTACTGCCCGAGTAATTGTCTAGCCCATTCTTAAATATTTGCTTCTCCAATTCAGAAGAACTGTTTAGAATTCTTCACTGTGTCCACCACTGGACTTAATGCTACATTCACCACATTATAGTTCTTCAAACATTTGAAGACAGCTCTCATGATCCCAACTCTCAAGGTTTCTATTTCCCCCATCCAAGTCACTTTCTCTCTTCTGTACATCAATCTCTTTTTATTTGTGTTTAATACTTGTCACCACTATACATCATGTGAAATTTAGCAAATATTAAGTAATAAATGACTACTACTTCCCTCAGTCTGGACGCTATAATCTTCCTAATGCAGCAACTAATAGAGTTGGTCTTCGTGGTAGCCATACGTTGATTCACACTGAAGTTACTGACATCTTCTAAATAATTTTTAGATGGGCTTCTTATTTCATATTTTCTCAATCTACAATTTATGCTATTTACTTAGTGAAAAAAAATTTACATTTTTTTTCATCAAACTTCATGATAGCAAATCTTGTTCATTTTTATATTAATTCTTTCACACAACAGATTTCTATTACTTATCTAAGGCAACTTTAATGTGTCAAATACCTATTCTGAGGTCCCTGATAAAATCTGAACAGTTTAAGCAAGTGGAAGAATTTTGCAGCTATTTCCCTTAAGCTTAAATTAATCCATTTACAGTAACTTTGGGTGTTGTCTGTCAAACAATTACATATTTATGTAATTTAACAAACATCCAACTCACATTTCTTCATCATGTCTATAAGAATGTTGTCAGAAACATGGCATTTCTCTATTCTAATTTTTAATAAAAGAAAGCATTAATGTAAGCCAGATATGAGCTATTTTCAGTGAACCCCTGCTGGTTCCTATTGATCACAAAAAGTGCTCTTTTAATAACACATCCTAGAAATTTTCCTGAACCAAGGCCATCAGGCTAACATCTGCAAAATCTCCCTCTGGCCCTTTTTGAACAGCAAAACCATGTTTATTTATTGTTGTTCTATTTGCTCTACTTCTTTGACAACTATTCGAGGAAAACTAGAAGTAGGGGGGATTTCCAGGGGTTTTTTGATGCTTGTCTCAGAGTACCAGAGCCTAATTCACGACAAAAATAAATTTAAAAAACTTGAAGATCATTTATCCAATTTCTTTACTCTTCCTAAAATTTGTTTGGTCTCTCTAGTATACACTTTACATTTCTAGTTCAAAGTTTGCTATCCTTGACAATTATGTTAAAAACAAAAAGATAGTCAAGAAATTCTGCTTTGTATGACACTCACAAGCATTACACTTCCATAGATGAATATTAACCCAAAAAGGGGGGGGGGGCATGACAGGCCTTCCCAAGCATGATATCAAAGGCAGAAATAAAGACAGTAACTTGCATACTTAAAAATCAAAACCACTATACACCAGAAAATGCCATAAAAACAAAATTTTCAAGAAAATGGAAAATTTTCAAAATGTTTGCATATAGTTTCATAAAGATTTGATCATCTTCTATAAAAGGTTTTACAACTCACCTGGAATATATAGACACAACAGCAAAAAATTATATAAAGTACAAGAAAATGAAATTGAAGAAAGAGCCAATTAGCATGTAAAAAGCTGTCTTTCTTTATTAGTAATCAAGTAAATTGAAATTCAAGCAAATTTAACAAATTCAGTAAGTATTTTGTTTTGCTAAATGCAAAACATTTTCACCTTTTAGAAGTCAAAAATCTAGAAGCACTGACATTCTCGTGTACATTGCTATGCATTGGAACTCTAAGAAGTAATTTACTATCTATTTAAAACCTATATTGTGTTTTACATGCATTATCTTATTCAATGTGTTTTCAAACATTCAGTTCTCCAAAGCTAATGTTTATTTTATGAACCCAGAGATCTTGGCACTAAGAAGACAAAGTCACTTTGTCATACAGTTCTTGTTATTACCATTTCATTAACCAGGTCAGTTCTCATACCTATTAAGAAATGAAATTATCAGCAACACAAGTCAAATATTGTTCATTAGATGTTCTTGGTTTAGCTGACTAAGACTTTCTGCATATATCTTGACAATGAAAGTGCTCCCAACCTGACACCCAACCTGTTGTCAATCTTATATTTTATATTATACGAATATTAATCACTTTTTTTCTGGCTGTTCATAAGTCCCTAATATAATCTCAAAATGGTAGTTCTTCAATGATCCTCTCATTTGTATCTTAATTATAATTTTCAACAGTATGTGTCAACTCTACAGTGGATTTCCACCTAGGTATTTTATATATAGACTATCTCTTCCCTCCTTCTTAGTAAATCTATATCTTTTCTAAACATAATATGACATCATGATTTATAATAAGAAATGTATATTTGGTCTTATCAGTTTCTAGCACAGAATCCTTAAATCCCTTGGAATTTACTGTGAGAAGAGTGATTGAATTGTCTTTTGCTATGTTAGTGAGGTTTTGATAAGCACCTAAAGATGGGAGCTGGTCAACAAAGGAACCAACCCTGTGATTAGAGAGTTAGAATTTTAATTTCATCCCCCAGCGCTCCAGAAAGAGGAGAGGAGCAATGATTTTTTAATCAATCATGCCTGTGTGATGAAGCCTCCATTGGAAAAAATAAAAAGGACCAGTTTGGACAGCTTTTGCATTGGTGAACACATGGAGGTGTGGAAAGAGTATACTCAGACAAAGCACGGAAGCCCTACACTCTCCCCACACCTTGCCCCATGCATCTCCTACATCTGGCTGTTTCTGGGTTGTATCTGTTTACAGCAAACCCATAATCTAGTACATAAAATATTTCTCTGAGATATGTGAGCTGCTCTAGCAAATTAACTGAATCCAGGAGGGCTGGGGGTGGCAATCATTGAATCTCCAATCTATAACCATTTGGTCAGTAGCATAGGTGACAACTTGGATTTGTGATTGACATCTGAGGACGGGCAGTCTTGTGGAGTCTAGTAGGACTGAGCTGAACCCTTAACCTATAGGATATAACACTTAGATGGACAGTGTCAGAATTGAGTTAAATTGTAGGACACCTAGCTTGGATCCAAGAATCGCTCAGTGGTGTGGGAAAAAATACTCACACCTCGGAATTGGGTGCAGGACCATTATATAGGTCCCTCATTTTAGGTTCATCTCAATGGGCATAATTTTTTCCTACTTATTGCCCTGTATTATAAGTCAAGTACCATTTGTAATTAACTATGCTTTTAGATATATCAAAGACAACTATTTTTATGACTTTTCTACCAATTATTTTCTTAGGTGAATTACTACAAACTATCCTACTGTTGTTTTCATTTCTATAATAAGCCATTTTATAGCTTTGCATTAATGGCTTTCTCCCTCCTTTCTACATCTTGAATTTGGTTCTTTCTTAGGATGGATGAAATAATTCAAGAAAGAAAGTCAAAAGCAAAAGATTAGAAGAAGGCAGATAAAATTCAAAAGTCAACATGAAGGTGCAAGTTAAGTAGAAATTTTCATGGCAAGTTAAGAGAAGTGAAGCAAGTCTGTAGCACTGGAATAATTGAATAAGAGTAAAATGTTACCCATGGGAGACTAATTCAGACCTTCTAAGTAAGAGGCAACAGCCAGTTCTACATGAAACATGAAGCAGATCACACACATAAGGAATAAGGGAAACGTCACCACCTCAAGTCTCACTAAAAGAGGTATCTTGCATTTAGCATTCTATAATATTTCATTTAAAGAAAAAACTTTAACATGAATATTTCACTTAGACTCTTAAAAAACAGGCAAGGAACATACTATCTTGCAGATAAGAGAACTTTCCTAAATTTGTTAGGTTGTAAGGCTAGTAAGTGCTAAAGCTAGAACTCTAAACCAAGCTAAACTAAATCCTATGCTCATATGGTTACATTACATTACCAGACTACCCCTCAAAAAAATTAATATTCATAAATTGATAAATGTTTAATAAAACCACCTAGCATCAAATTGCTCATCAGCTACCTTTCCCAGATGATTTATGAGAAGTAGTAGTTGACACAAAAAATGCAACCAGTCAGAATGAAAAGTAAACTTAAACCATCAAGTGGATATGTTTTGGATACATAATTTTTGTGTGTGTGAGGGGGCGTTATATTTTGCTAAATGAACCAGTCTTTTGGCAAAAATATTAATTCATCATTTTATTTCCTACTGAAGATTTTAACAGTCATCTTAATATTTACACCCTTGGATAACCAAAGCTAAGTATTTTCACTGTGAAAGAGTCTTTACTGTGGACAGAATTTATTGTCCAGATAAGACACACTTTTATTTGTATACTTGAAGTATCACTCCAAGCCATCACATTGAGTGTGACCGTGAAAACATAATTCAGTGTTTACTTTTATGCTTATTCATGCAATAATTATGTAATTAAATATCACTTATCCTAAAGTTAAGTGACATTGATTTTAAGACTAGTAACCTATTAGTTCTGCATGAATTTTGGACAAGGCCGACACTGTTTCATTGGACTGTTGATCTTTAAAGTACTGCTAAGAAGGAAAGTTTGTGTTTCAGGGCTAGGCTAAACTAAAATTGTTTTTATAGCATAATTTGGCAGGCAGTTTATCCTGTGTCTTTTATAACAGCACAGAGCACCTGCTAGAGAGAGCACTCTGACCCCAGAAATAAAAGGGAAGTTGAAAGCAAAGACATCTGGTCTCTCTGAGCTTATCTGGGTAGCAGAAGACAGCCGCGCTTTGCTTTGCTTTGCTAGTATTTGCCTTGTTCTGTCAATGTGTTCTGAGGCGTCCCTCAGTGCCCTGACTCTCAGGCCCTAAATTCAAAACTCTAAATCTTTGTGGAGAACCCTAGGCATCAAACAAAATTTCCACCACTGTGTGCTGAAGAGAAGCTGTTTCTAATCCAGTGCATCTCACAAACAACATTCTTTTTATGTGGTGCTGATAAAGTGCCAAATTTTGTACTTCTGAGTCCTATTGTTGCAATATACAAAACCAGAATCTACGGCAAGGGACAGATTTATTTTTTGCCATCATTTAGGACATTTTTACTTAAGTAAATTTCCTAAAATTGCTCAGTTCTGTAACAGCTTTCTGATCATTCTATGGTCTCCTGCCTTCATCGTGATACAGAGAGAGCACCAGACTAAGAATAAAATACGGAATTCTGATACCTCTTCTTCTGTTGAGGAGTTGTGCACCCTTGGGAGTCACTGACCCTCCTACACTTCCTTTTCTTCCAGTGCAAAATAAAAAGTCAGACTAGATCCATGGCTTTTAAGCTGTTATCCTTGCACTATAAAGACCAGGGTCTGGAAATAGCAAAAGGCTGTCTGCAAAAATGAAGAAAAGGAAGAGGAAGAGGAAGAGAAGAACAATGAGGGCAAGGAGGAGAAGGAAACTTATTCCACCCAAGAGACCTATCATCTTTATCCTTTTTTATAAATTGAGGCTATTCATGAGATGCTACCTAAAATTTTATGTGGGACTATATGAAGGTGGTCCTGCTGCAAGGTAAAAAACGCACTGGATACAATGATCTCTGAGGTTCATCCCAGCTCCAAAATTGTGTTAATGATCAAGATAGCTACCTTGAAGTACTGTTTATTTCGTGTCTCTTATGTGCTAGGCACTTGGCTAGGTCCTTTTTATCCATCTCTTTTTTTTTTTAATCCTTGCAACAGCTCTGCAAAGTATATATTTATTATTCCATTTTCCTTTTCCATGGCTTACAGTCTGTTAGGTAAGAAGCCAGAATTACACCATGATCTATAAGGTCCAAAGCCCATGCATTTTCTATTCTCACTATTGGAGTCCATAACTGAAGTTCAGTTGAAATATCTTTAAGGAAATTAGTTAGAATATCAGCAGGGTGTGATAGGTAGAATAATGACTCATCGAAGATGTCCATATACTAATCCCCAGAGCTCGTGAAAGGGACCTCACAGATGTAAGTTAAGAAACTTGAGATGGGAACGTTATCCTAGATTATCAAAATGGGACCCATTAATCAAAAGGGTCCTTACAAGGGAAGAGCGGGGCAGACAAGTCAGAGGAGTAATGTGATGATGAAAGCTGAGAACTAGAATAATACAACATGACAAAGAATCAACCAGCCATTGCTGACTTTGAAGATGGAGGAATGGAGCCATAAACCAAAAAAGGGTGGCCACTCCTGGAAGCTGGAAAAGGCAAGGAAACAGATTCTCCTCTAGCGCTTCCAGAAAGAACAAAGCCCTGCCAACACCTTGATTTTATCTTGGCAAGAACATTTTAGACTTCTGACTTCTGGAACTGTAAGATAATAAATTTGCATTGTCTAAGCCACTAAGTTTGTGGTAATTTGTTACAACAGCAATAGGAAACTAATACACAAGATACACTAAGTGGCTGTTTGTGATTTTCCTTGAAGGACATCAGAAGACATATTATTAGGTTGTGTTACAAGCCAGGTACTATTAGATGTTCTAATCAGGAATGTGTGCTTCAGAGAAGGTCAGCTTTCTTAATATACCTTAAGGCCATACTCCAGAGGTAGCTATTACAAGTGTTTCTCTTACCAGTTTCACAGATTATCAACAGATATTCTATGCATTGGCATATGTCACGTCAAAAAGAGGATCTTATTGGTAAAATTTGGGCTTGTTCATTAGCATACTAAATGTTAGACTAGCATGAAAGTCTAAAAGCTAAAAAACTTGGCAAGAAGATTGCAGGGGGCTAAGGAAAGAAGAAGCACCTAAGAGCTAAGACATAAGAAAATTTGGCACATGTGAAGTTCTGCCAAATTTAAAAAGAAAACTAAATAATAAATAAATAAACACTTGTTCTATCTGTGTCATGTACTCCTCGAAAAAAATACCAAAATGCAAACCCAACTAGAATAAGTTATATTTGACAGAGCAGTCACCATACTGGTCCTTAAGAAAGGATAAAAATAGAGTAGATGATAGAGGAAATAATAAATCAGATTTTTCACACACATGAAAACCACCCTAACAAATGTTTCATTGCAACATGCCATTTCAATTCTCATTCTCTGCAATATTTTGAAGGGAAGTTTCCAGGCAAAATGCCCTGTGAGGGCTACCAACAAGCCGTATGGAAATGATGAACAGACTGTTCGTGTTTGCTATCACACACATGAACCAGTCTAAATGATTTAATTCTACCAGACCTCTCAGTCCAAAAGAGAAACTGTGGAGTCTGTTGCTTGTTTGTTTTACTTCATTGCATGTTAGGCTGGAAAGAATCTTAAAATTCACCTACGCAGCCCTTTCATTTTACTAAGTAATTAACTTGCCCAAGGCCTCATAGCCAATTAGTGACAAAATGAAGTGCTCACTCTATACCACCATTTTTCTGTTGTATCTATTTGATGTATTTGCACTATTTGGATATCTTTCTTTTATTATTTACATAAAACTGATAGTTATTTCAATGTTTTTTCCCAATATTTTCATACTTTAACATCAGAATATGGTGACTATTTTTATATCAACTAACCAATTATATTCTTAAACAGAATATAAATTTGAGCAATAATATAGAGATATGTCTATTTATATTTGCATAATTTCTATTCCAAATTTACATTGAAAACTAATCTGGTAAATATAATAAGTACAATAATGGCTCCCAAAGATGTACATATCCTTATTCTCAGCAGCAATGAAAATTATACAATGAGAATTTAGCTAAATGAATGTAATCGCACATGTAAGTCCTTCCAAATATGAATAAAGGTAACCAGCACTTTTTGGATGACCACATTTCACAAATCACTAAGATACTTTCAGTCTTTAATTTTTTGACAACTATTTATCAACTTCAACTCATTTTTACTTATTCATAGCAGTGCCCCTGATTTCCCTAATAAGGGTTAGCTTAGAAAACTAGTAAAATGTCAATGGTATCAAGTATCACTAAGTAATGATCAGGCACTCCACTAATAAATCTTTGCAGAGATATGAAAAGGGAAAGAATTTTCAGGAATAATTATGAGGTATGAAGATTGAGTAGTAAAAGAAGCACTTTAGAAGATCATTTTTTATTGATGATATATATTTTATTCTATAACCAAAGAAACTACGTTTCAATGTGAGTTACTCTTGTATAATAATTTTCATAGATTTTTCCACATTTATACATATCAAATGCAAAAGAGAAAACCCAAACAACCTCAGTAATAACTATGATATATGATATATGATATATCATATATCTTTTTCCATGGCCAGTGTTGTAAAAATAACCTTCAAATTTTTTGAGAATATGTAGCTATCCTGTTAAAATGACATACTATTATTTCTTTTAATTGACATATGCATACATACACTGGTTTTTCTTCAATAGGAAGGTTTTGGCCTTGGCTCCCCAATCTATTTCACATCTCCTGGTCCACATCCAAGTACATAATTATTTGAGATTACAAAGGACAAGAATAATTGAGTCCTGACAGCAAACATCCATCCATCAATCTCTGGAATTAGATCAGTCACTAATGGTAATTGCTTTGATTTTCATGCTCTGGATTCTCAAGTTCAAATTATATTCATCAAAAAAATATTCATACTCAACCCTCATCATCCAAGGAGAAGCCACTAACATTTGGTATTTTAGTTATGTATACGTCTCAAGCTGTTTGGGCAGATAGAATAAAATACCACAGACTAGGTAGCTTATAAACAATAAAAATTAATTTATTTCTCACAGTTCTAGAGACCGGAAGTCTGAGATCAGATGCCAGCATAGTTGGGTAAGCACCCCCTTCTGGATTGCAGATTTTCTGTTGTATGCTTACATAGCAGAAGGGGTTAGAGAGGACTGTGGAATCTTTTTTATAAAATATTAAACCCATTCATAAGGATTCCACCCTCATGACCTAATCACATTCTAAGGACTTCACCTCCTAACCCCATCATCTTAAGCATTGGGGGCAGAGTGGGTGCATAAACATTCAGACAATAGCAACATGCTACCCAACAGCATTAGCAACTTCCTCAATGTCAACCTATCTATTCTATCTCCATCCAAATCCAATTAGTCACCCGCAGTTCTCTGTAACTGTAAGCATTGTTTCTCAACTCTAATTCCCAAGTTCATCCCATTATGAATGTTTTAGTTCAAGTTTTTCTCTTCTTTCACCTCTATCCTTCTGATTGAATCCATTGCCCACACCACCTCCAAAATCACCTTCCTTCTTTGATTTAAAACTTCTATTGGCTACCACTTTTCTATAAATTAATCATCAAATCCTTTATCAAAGCATACAAGACTTCTACAGTTTGATGTTAACCTATTTTTCCATTAGTGTCATCCATTTTTCCTTACCTCCTACTCTCCAGCCAAATAAAACTTTTCATTATATCCTTCTAATAAGTCATATCCTTCCACACATTGGTGCCTCTGCACATACTGCTTCATATTAATGCATTCCCTTCTTGGCAAACTCCTGGCATCCTTTTAGATTTGACTCAAATGAGAGAGATCTTTGACAAATCATCTTTAGTTTCCCTAAGTATCAAATCTCTTCTCAGTAATTCCACAGGTTCTTGCTAATACTGTTATGTGAGTTATCATATTGAATTATAATCATCCTTTTACACATTGTCTTAACGTAATGCAGGGAGGAAAACCCTGATTTCAACTCGGCTCCCTTTCAATGAGGTTAAATACAAAATAATTATTTATATCTTACTTCTAATTGTACAAAATATATGGACTAGGTAATGGAATGCCTTTGTGAAAGGATGGCAAGCCAAAGATTAAATTTGTATTTTTTTCTCTTCTTTAGCAAGGGGAGTGCCAGTTACAACTAGTGTGTGTGTGTGTGTGTGTGTGTGTAAGGGACCCCAAATAGCCAAAAAAAAAAAACTTTAAAAAGAATAACAAAGGTGAAATACTCTGACTTCCTAACTTCAAAACTTATTACAAAGCTACAGTAATTAAAGCAGTTATACACTGGCATAAGGAAAGACATATAGATCAATAAAATATAATTGAGAATCCAGAAGTAAGCCCATACATCTATAGTCAAATGACTTTCCACAAGGGTGCCATGGCCATTAAATAGGATAAGAATAGTCTCTTCAATAAATGGTGCTGAGACAATTGGATGGCCACATGCAAAAGAATGAAGTTAGGCTCTTACCTTACACCACACACAGAAATTCACTTGGAATGGATCGAAAAGCTAAATGTAAGAGTTAAAACTATAAAACCCTTAGAAAAGCATAAGGGTAAATCTTCTGTAGCTTGGATTTGGCAATGGTTCTCAGATATGACACAAAAAGCACACAGAACAAAAGAAAAAATAAATTGGACTTTATTAAAATTAAAAAGTTTTGTTCCTCAAAGGACCCTATCAAAAGAGTAAAAAGACAGTCCACAGAGTAGGAGCAAATATTTGCAAATAATACAGCTGATAGATTCTAGTAGCAAGATAATATAAAATATAAACTATATATTTCTGTATCTATATATATATAGATAGAGATATATACCTCAAAAAAAAAAAAAAAAGGCAAACAACCCAATTAAAAATTGAGCAAAGGACTTGAATAGACATTTCTCCAAAAAGTATAAACAAGTACTCAAAAAGTACATGAAAAGCTGCTCAACATCATTAGTCATTAGATAAATGAAAATTAAAACTTCATTGAGGTAAATCATTGGTTTTTAAAAAATAATTTTTGAGCAAGGATCTACTTACTTATAAATCATTTTCTTGAGAACATTTTAAAGGAATTATATACGAAAAATGTGAAAAGCCATAGCTCACTCTCTCTCATTTAAAAATATTGGACACTTGTGGTTTGATTTTCCTTATGTACAAAACTTGACTTGCTTTCAAACATTATCTTTTCACCATGTCTGTGTATTATATCCAAAAACCTACAATAGGGCATATTATATGAATCATGAATCCAAATACATTAAGTATGTAGATGGTGGCATAGGTAAACACAGCTCACCTCCTCACATAACCACATCAAAATTACAACTAAAATATAGAACAACCATCTCCCAGGACTGTCAGAAATCAAGTTGAATGGACGTCTAAAAACAGGATGATTAAAGGAATCACATCCCTCCAAACTGGTAGGAAGAGTGGAGACACAGTAGGACTGGTCCCACATCCACATGTGTTAGATAAAAATTCAGGAAGAATATTTTGGGAATAAAGAGTCCCAGCCTGACATCAGCCTCCATGCCCCAACAACCCAGAGTTCCAGTACCAGGAAGATAAGTCCCCATAAATAAGGTTGCAAAAACCAGCAGGGATTAAGTTGGTGGAAGAAACTTCTAGAGTCTCAAGCAGTTCTCCTTAATGAACCCACACATAGACTTACTCAGACTAACTCCCTCTTAGCTCTAGCACTGGGGTAGCAACTTGAAAGGCACTTATGGCATACAGCAAGGAAGTGAAGTGTCTGACACCAAGCAAGAGCTAGGGGACAGCTTTCTCCCAGACAGAAAGGTGGGCAGAGGCCATTGTCCTTCTTCTGAGCACTCCCCCAACAGAACCACAGAGCCGGCAGGCAGGTGCCATATCTGAGACTCCATCAACCTGGATAACACTATTTGTCCCTCCCTGGAGATGCTCTGAGACTCTTTCCCACACAACTTACAGGCTCACCCAAACTGCTAACTGTGACTTTTCCATATGAATAGCTGGTTTTGGCTTCTGCTTCACAACTTCCTAAATCTCAAACAAGCAAGAGCTGGCCTCAGTGAGCCCCAGGCCCCATATATCTTGCTAAGGGACCCCAGGCCTGGCACTAGCAGAAGCCACCTAGATTCACAGCCTGGCTTTGCCTGGAAATCTCCAAGCCTGGCACAAGTAGCAACCATCTCAGACTGCTCTACAGTTCATGCAGGATGACCCAGGCAGAATACAAGTGGGGACAGACCTTGGCCCGCACCACCCAGAAAAAACCAGGAACAGTATACCCAGTGGACAGCTTCCGACCATGTCAAAGCACCACCACCCTGACCCTGCACAGCTGACCCTCCACAAAGGGTGGAGGTTGGTGGTCAGTGGTAACAGCCAGTCCTTGCAGCTGACTGGCCTGGGTAAATCCTTCTCATTGACCTGTCAACGGCAATCAAGGTTCAACTAAAGATGAGGGTGTGATCATCCCACTTAGTGGGCACACCTCAAGTATCCAGCTTGGGTGACAGGGAAGGCTGTGCCAATGGACCCTACAGGACACCTACTACATTAGGCCATGCTTCCAAGACAGGGAATCACAGAAGCTCTACCTAATACATAGAAACAAACACAGGGAGGCTGCCAAAATGAGGAAACAAAGAAACATGGCCCAAATGAAAGAACAGATCAAACCTCCAAGAAAAGAACTAAACAAAATAGAGATAAGCAATCTTTCAGATTCAGAGTTCAAAACACTGGTTATACAGATGCTCTAGGAATTTACTGAGGACCTCAACAGCATAAAACAGATCTAGTGAGAAGCAAAGGATACACTAGTTGAAATAAAGAACAATTTACAGGGAAACAGCTGTAGAGTGGATGAAGCCAAGAATTAAATCAATGATTTAATTGATTTAACATACGGAAGCAAAAAGCAACTGATCAGAACAACAAAAGAAAAAAGAAACAAAAAAAATGAGGATAGTTTAAGCAATCTCTGGGTCAACTCCAAGCATTCCAACATTCTTATCATAGGGGTACCAGAAGGAGAAGAGTAAGAGTGAGAAATTGGAAATATACTTGAAAAAAAAATAATGAAAGAAAACTTCCCTAATTTGGGGAAGGAAATAGACATGCAAGTCCAGGAAGCACAGAGTCCCAAACAAGATGGATGTAAAGAGGCCCACACCAAGACACATCATAATTAAAAGGCCAAAGGTTAAAAATAAAGGGAGACTCTTAATTGCAGTGAGAGAAAAACAGTTACCTACAGGGGAGTTTCCATAACACTGTCAGCTGGTTTCTCAAAAGAAACTTTGCAGGCTAGAAGGGATTTGTAAGAAATATTCAAAGTCATGAAAAGCAGGGACCTACAGCCAAGATTGCCCTACTCAGCAAAGATATTATTTAGAATCAAAAGGCAGATAAAAAGCTTTCCAGACAAGAAAAAACTAAAGGAGTTCATCATCACCAAACCATTATTATATGAAATGTTAAAGAGACTTATTTAAGAAAAAAAGATCAAAACTGTGAACAATAAAATGGTAATAAATACATATATCGAAAACTGAATCTAAAAAACAAACTAAGCAAATAAGAAGAAAAGAGCTAGAATCACAGATACAGAGTGTTTTGATAGATGCAGGTGGGAGAGGCCTGTCGGGGAATAGATGAAGAAGTGAGGTAATTAAGAAATACAAATAGGTAGTTACAGAATAGCCATGGGGATGTAAAGTACAGTTTAGGAAATGGAGTAGGCAAAGACCCATGGACATGAACAATGGTGTGGGGATTGCCTGAGGGAGCGGGGAGTACTAGGTGTAGGAGGGGGCAAAAGGGGAAAAATTGGGACAACTGTAATAACATAGTCAATAAATATGCATATAATTTTAAAAACATATTAAGTATAAACAGTTTTATGTTTCTTAAACTCCTAAATAGTTATTAATCTTTTATGTAGATATGGCCATATATGGCCATGGAAGCTGCATATTTTACATGAGTGAATATGTTAGCAGAAAAAATTGTATTGTGCTATTATTTAAGAATGCTGCAGGAAAATAAAAAAATCAGACACTTGCAAAACAGTCGAATACTTGTAATATTCAATTATATCAATAAAAAACACCACTTTTATGAAAGATAGAAGAATTTAGAAGTGGAGAAATAAAAGTTTCTTAAATTTGCAATCCCCAAAATTACTGAAATAATAAAAGATAGAGAAGAAAAAATCAGAAAGGACCCAAGAGCCCTGTTGTGCAGCCTCAGCCTGCCAGTAGCCAGCTGGGTGACAGTGGGTAAGTCAATTCCCCATCTGCTTGTTCATGTGTGAAATTAGGAGTTGGGCTGCATAATTTCAATAATCACTTCAAGCTCTAAAGTCACAACCCTCTTTGCTACCTTTTTCCTCCTAAAAGACAAAACCCTAGTTGTACATGCTGTAATCATGTTTTAGACTCTGACACCCCACAAATTGAAACCCAACATCAGAGGGAGACCCCCTTTTTTCTTTTTGAAAGGATTTTAGTTATCCACTGTAATTTAGAATTTTTGAATCGCTGACAAAATTAAGTCACTCTTATTAAATTCAATTAAAGCATTATTAGTAATCAATATAATAAGCAGCTCATTTTGCCCAATTTTATGACATTTGATTAAAAGTCATAAAAGTGAGTAATTGCTTTCCAATGTGACCTCTATCTGTGAGGTTCACATTTTATATTATATTTAGTATTAAATATTAAAATTTTGTAACTTACTAAAAACTTCAGTGAGATACCACTTTAGACCTTGAGGATGGCTATCTTTTTTTTTTTCTAATGGGAATATAACAAGTAATAATGAGGATACAGAAATTTTGAAACTCTTATTTAGTGCTATGAGAATGCAAAATGGTACAGTCCCTGTAGAAACAGTTTAGAGTTCTCAAAAAAACTAAACATGGAATTACCATACGATCCAGCAACTCCACTGCTTGACATACATTCAAAGGAATTGAAAACAGGTATTTGGGCAAAAACATACACAAATATTCATAGCAGAACTATTTACAATCACCAAAAGGTACAAACAACTCAAATGTCCCTCAGCTGATAAATGAATAAACAAAAGGTAGTATATTCATACAAAAGCATATTATTCAATCATAAAATAGAATGAAGTATTGACTAGGCTACAGCATGGATGAACCTTGAAAACGCTATCCTAAGTGAAAGAAGCCAGACACAAAAGGTCACATATTATTTTACTCAATTTAGATGAAATATTCAGAAGATATAAATCTGTAGAGATAGAAAGTAGATTAGTGGTTTCTGGGCACTAGGGTAAGGTGGAAAAAATTGACTGACTACTTAACCAGTTTAGGATTTCCTCTTGAAGTGAGAAAAATGTACTAGAATTAGATAATGGTAATTGTTGCAAAACATTGTGAATGTATTCAGTGCCTCTATATTGCAGTTTTAAATTAATTAAGAGGGAGAGATTTATGTTCTGTAAACTTTACCTGAACAAAAATAAAAGTAAACAATTTAAAATATAGGAACTCCACCTCATCCCTTAGAAAGTCAATGTAAGAAGAGACAAGGAAGACGATTGATCTGGGTCCATGATACAGTGGCTTCTAAAATCAGTCCCATCCCCTCACTCCAGGGCTGGCTTGGCCCCTAGGAAGTGGCTGTGAATTTGAACTGAAAAGGTTATGGGAAAGACTCTAATACCCTGGGCTGATGCCTGATGGAGAATGAGGGTCTCACCAGAAAGTCATACTGAGGGAATATCTTCTTTCCTTCCTTTCCAATGCACACAGTGGAAACTGGAACAAAAATCCAATCTCTGCCATTGTGCCCTTCGCCCCAACTTTATAACTGACTTCAGGAGCACTCTTTTTTGATGCACATTTGCTGTAGAGACTCAACTGCCACCACCCTGAAAAAGCTTATGTATGCCACTCAGAGATTTATCCACCACCATATTTCTGAGCTGCACAGAAAGTTGTGCCCAGAAGCACTGTCCCCTCTAGCCAAAGCTCTCCTGTGTTTACCCAACATAACTTTGGAGATGTAAAAAGAATATTCTCCAAAAGATTTGCTACTGCAGGGCAAATGCTCTAGCACTTATGGCTGAATCCAAGGCCAGCTTCTTCTCAGTCACTACAATCCCTCTGCCAAAGTCTACATATCAAATTAAAAAGAGCAAGATTCAGTTTCTCCTCCAAGATATTCAAAAACACAAGGGGACCCTGAATAAACTAGATTTGGGGATTTTATCATTTTCTGACAAGTGAGGTGCTTTAGCTTTTACACTTTAGAAACTGATACTGGTATGCTTAGACTGTGTAAAATGACACCAAGTGATAGGAAAGGACTCAAAGTTATTTTTGCTCAGTTCTCCAAATAGTGGAGCCTACCACTTTGTGTAAGCATGTAGTTTTTCTTTTGCTGATACTGTTATTGAAAACATCACATCTGATATGAATTGCTTTGTGGCATCTACAGCCATCAAGGTTAAGTTACCCTAAAGTTAGCCACAGCTAGGGAAATAGAAAGCCTGAAATAGGTAAGATAAGCCCTCAGTGTCTTTTGTGTCCTCTGTCACCAGTTCTCTATAAATTAATATGACCAATAACTCCCCCCCAAAAAAGATGGAGAAAATAAGGAGTGCAGAAATGGCTGCGTATAAGGTTTGCCTGATGTCACCATGTTTATCCACCATGGGATCGTGCTGAGGAATCTAGGCACTGCTGTATTCCCCTGGACTCCAGAAGACACCCACACTGTCAGCCGAAGTGTGTCTGCTATTCCTTCCCTCTCTCCCTTCCCTGGGGCAATCTAACAATGCTTTGTTTTGCTTTTCTTTGTTGTTGTTGTTGTTGTTGTTAGCAATGGAAAGGAAATGCAAAGGTAATTTGACAGTAGTTTGATACTTTTCTCTGGAAGAACACAAAGACTAAGATATTACCTCTCAAAGCCTAGGACATGCATAAGAATTACCTGGGATACTAACTAATAATATAGATTTCAGGGCTTTGCTCCAGGTCTGTTGAAGAGATCTCTATATATATCAGACTCTAGAATCTGCATGTCTGCTGTACTTCATAGGTCATCCTGCTACATACTAAAGATTAAAGTAAAGGCAACAAGCATAAAAGAGTTCTCAAAGGAGACCTTTTTATCTTTCCTTAAAACCATTTATCTGACTCACTGGTGTATAAATTCCTGGTAGCTATAGACCAAGTATTTTTCACTTACCACTCATTCCTCCATCCGTCACCCAAACTACCTTTGTTAAACACTTAGTATATGCCAATTGTTGCGTGTTACTGAGTAAACAAAGTAGAATATAACAGACTCTCAATAAATATTTGTTGAATGAGTGAGTGAACAAATAAACTGAATCTTACGGATAACAATCTTAGAAACAAATTTCTTTCTCCTGTTGGGAAACCAACTCATGATTAATCTTCTGCTCAACCACTTATTTCATTAGACATCATTCCAAATCACTTTAGTGAATAAAAATAGCAACTGCTTGAGAACATATATTCCAAATGTTATCAATGGCTCACTCTAAATATCTATGTGGAAATGAGCACTGCTATCATTTATGAAATTGATTATCATTCTACACAATTTATAAGGGTAATTCTAACTAAAACTATTCTTTACATGGCATTAGGTAAATATCATCCACCCAGAGATCTTTAGTATGTTAGGGCCAAGAGCAGCTGACACATCTTCCTGGAAGCAGTACCCTCGTCCTCATTCTACCCACACTGGGTTACATTGAAGAAAAAATATAATTCATCATTATACATTGCTTGCTTATCTAACATAGAAATTACTAGAAAGTTCTCTGTAAGTTGATTCACTTAAATAGAACAAAGTATTTGAAGGAAATCTGTGGCAAATTCCTCTATAGTGAAAAATATTAATATTTATTGAGCATCTATTATACACCAGGTATTTTTTTAAGATTGATTTTATTTATTTATTTATTTATTTATTTATTTATTTATTTATTTATTTATTTTTAGAGGTGGGAAGAGAGGGAGAAAGGGAGAGAAGCATTGATGTGTGAGAGAAACACCTACTGGTTGCTTTATGCACTCCCCCAACTAGGGACCTAGCCCTCAACCCAGGCACATGCCCTGACCAGGAATCAAACCCACGACCTTCCAGTTCATAGGTTGAAGTTCAATCCATAATTCACACTAGCCAGAGCTATGCCAGGTATTAAGCTAAGTGTTTTTTACATGCGTTATCTCACTGAGTGTTCTAAACAGCTCAATTAAGTAAGAAATATTATTAAATTGAGTTTATTGATAGGGAAATTTAAATTTGAAAGCCCAAAAGTCTAGCTACAAAAGAGAGAAGCTAGAATTTAAACTCAAATTAGTCTACTCCTAAGCCCTAGCTTTTAACCATTAGCTCTTTTTAAAGCTGATTCTCTTTAATGAAATATACCTCCTAATTATTATCTATGTTTCACTTAACAGAAAGATAAAAAGAGTACTGCTAGAAATAGAGTACAGACTAAATAAATGTTACATCCTTTCTTCCCATTTAGGAAAGATTTGCTCAAGTATTGTTTTCTTAAGAAGCCAAGTCCCAAAAGATTGAAAAAACATTTGACTCATGAATGTAACAATAGGAGTAAAAATGAAATCGTGATGAAAAATGCCACCTTACAATATTCTCATTAAGCCATCTGGAAGTCATATTACTGAACTACTTAATCACTGCAACAGTTTTCTTATAAATGGCTCTGGTTTTATCATCGTAGCCACTTGAAATTATACTTATGGGGGAGGAGGTAAGGTATTCAATCAGCACAATTGTCCTTCTGGATAGCATGCATTATCTTGCTTCTAAAAAGGACTTCGAAAGTGTTGTATTGTCATCCAGCTAACTGTTTCTTAGGTGATTTACTGTTTTACCTGCCAGGAAAAGTGTGAATTATAAGCACAAGAAAGAATTGTATCTATTTCTGTGGAGGGAATGCAGAGTAAATAAAGTATTGTTATAGAAAAAATCTTTAATATGTTACATAATGACACTCCTTGAGAATTACCTTGGAAATATTTTAAGCCGTGACCACTTTTCCACAGTAATCTCAAAAAAACCTTCTCCAATGTCTCTCATCACCAGATGATGAATTCTAAAAGAAGTGTAGAACCACTTTCCTTCCTTCATTCATTTCAAAAGTAAACTTACTGAAAATCCAAAATATGTCAAGCACTGTGTGAGGTGCCAAGGATACAGTGGTGAATAAAATAAACCTACATGCTATCCACATTTTCAGAGAATTTGCCAATCTAAACAAGGTTACCTACACAAACGGTTTCTTCCAGAAAATAACTTCAGCCAAGCAATCCAAGTGACAGCTTTATGCTTTCCAAAGGGCCTCTCCCACAAGTCTTATAATAAAAATTTTGTAATACTGCTATTGTCAGAGCAAACAATCCACCCACAAGTTAACTAAAACAGAAAAGGCAAGCCTACATTGAGCTGACCATGAACTCCAAATTCAGGCAAAATGGTAGTCAGATTATTTGACAGGCTGTGTCTGTGAATCACTTGGTTTGACTCAACCTACAGAGTTACTTTTACTGTAACAAGTGATTCTACAATGTCATACTTCTCAGGTCTGTAATAATACAGCTATTCTTCCAATTTAAATTGTTTGAGGACACGGAATTGAGTCAAATTCTCCTAAATGAAATTACTCATTTACACAATTACTTCCATTTTTCCTGGTTATACATCAGTTGAAGGTATCTCTAATTCCTTTTCATACTCTTTCCAGTCCCCAAGTATAACACATAAACTCTCTTCCCAAGAAATTATCTAGTTTCCTCTCCTTATTCCCTCACTTTCAACCTCCTCCACACCTGTGATTTCAATACCCACCCTTCAGAGATGATTGTCGGTTTGGTATCACTCATCCTATCTTTTTCTCCTAAGAAGAGCTATGGTTGCGGCAGAAGCAGGTTGAGTCAGAAGGGAACTGACCCTGAACTGTCATTGGAGGTGAGATGAGGATGTGATACTAGAGGAGTTTAAGCCAGGCACATGTTTAGTGGGTGCAGATGGGCCAAGCAAATGACAAGCAGGATTAGTAAGAACTCATGAACTGGCAAGATGCATGATTCAATGAGCATGCAAAATTGGCTTAGATTAGTCAGCACTGAAGGCAGAAACTGGAATTAGGGACAAATTCCAAGGCAAACAATTGGTCCATTTTCCTTTGCCTTTCCTTCTTTTCCTAAATAATTCCATTCAAAGGCCATTAGTGGGGTTATAACAATATACTCATTTATGCTGAAAGTTGGAGGTAGCCTTGGGGACCCTGAGCAGGATGTTAAAGCCCAGCCAAGTTGAAGAGGCTGTCTACCCAGAGGGGCAGACTCCTGTGGGGTATTATTATCTGAATAGATTTAGAAGGGCAACCACGTAGAAGGGAGATAGGGTGAGGAAAGCATGTGCACTGGAGCGTGATCAGTGCGAGGCTTCAAAGCCCAAGTAGAGTGAGGAAGACATTCACAAAAAAAGCTAACTGGCATAACATGTTGGGGCCCACGCAGGGTAAGGAGGGTATCCATGCAGGGTGATGCCATGTGGAGAGGACATCCATATGAAGGAGGTGATAGGAAAGGACAGCCTGCATGAATTATTGAAGTCCATGGAAAGGTATAACGGGAGCCTGACATGTGGTATCAGTCTGAGTACCTATACAAAGGGTACCTATACAGGGGAAGGAGCACCAGCTGAAGTAGGAGCTTAGTTATATTCAGGGTAATCTATGAGATAAGTAAAAATATTAACATTAAAGGGAGCAAGGTTATCTCCCAAATATAGGAGACAACTAGAATGACCCATGTGGCATTAAGTTGGAATTAAAGATATATGTGTCATGACTTTCATTATATAGCTCTATATCAAAATATCAATATAAATGTGTGTACAAGGTCTGTTCAGAAGGTATCCAGCCATGTAATAGAAAAAATAGATACATTTACTGAAGAAGATACAAGACACAAGAAACATTGTACATAGGACAATGATGCCTCAGTCCCTTTCAAAGCAGGCACCTTGGGACCTCACATAGTTCTCCCAGTCACCATCCACTGCCCCATTGTATTTTCCTGAATCTCATTGACAGTCTGAAATCTCTTCCTTTTTGAAAGTGATTTTAGCTTTGGAAAGCCAGAAGTCACAGGGCACCAAATCTGAGCTATAGGGGGGCTGAGTCACATGGGTGATTTGATGTTTCACCAAAAAACTCCACACGAGATGTGATGTATGAGTGGGTGCATTGTCATGATGAAGCTGCCAATCACCAGTTGCCCATAGCTACAGCCTTCTGAATCATTTAAATAGTTTTTGTGGAGGAATGTTCAAGCTTAATACAAAATTTGAGGCAGATTCATTGCTCTCCTCACTCAGTCTTTTTGAATGTGACAGCCACAGAGTATATGTGCTCACTCAATGACATCTACCATCCCCACTGACTACTACAGTGAAGTTGTCATTGCTCATACATGCACATTCCAGTCCACTCTCCTTGGCTGTCAGGTTACATTGATGTTGTGCAAACCATTCTTGTTATACTAATGACAGGCATGTGTGTATGCATATATGCATTTTGTGTGCATAAATATACACACATATATGGAGATGTTCAGGTGTGTGTGTGTGTGTGTGTGTGTACACACACACTATATATATATCACCTAGCTCTGTCCACTTAATAGGGCCTGGGAACAACAATAGTGCAATAGTAATGAGTGTACCTAATGCCCACATCTTGGCTTTTAAATACTATACTCCACTAAAAGAAACATGAAATGTCTCTTTTGTTGTATTTTGTTTATTTATTTTTTGATCAGTAATCTGTACTTTTCAGTGTACAAGTCTTTTGGCTCCTTGGTTAGTTTATTCCTAGGTGCTTTATTCTTTTTGATGCTATTATAAATGGGATAGTTTTCCTGATTGCCTTTGTAGATAGTATATTGCTTGTATATTGCTTGTGTATACAAATGCAACTAATTTTTGTATGTTGATTTTGTATCCTACAACTTTACTGAATACTTGTTAGTTCTAACAAGTTTGGTTTTTTTGTTTTTTTAGTATGGTATCTTTGGGGTTTTACATTAAAGATAATATCATCTTGGAACAAAAATCATATTACTTGTTTCTTTCTGATTTAGATGTTTGTTTTTCTTATTGCATTGCTCTAGCTAGGCCTTCTAGTACTATGCTGAATAGAAGTGGAAAGAGTGGACAATTTTGCCTTATCCTGATCTTAGAGGAAAAGCTTTCACTTTTTCACTGCTGAATATGATGTTAGCTACAGGCCTGGAAACGGGGTGAGGTGGGCAGTAAATAATGTCTTAGGGGAATTGAAGATGATGGTGAGAATAGTTGAGATAATAGATTATTTGGTCCCAGGCAAATTGTAAGGGAAACAATGTTAATGAGTCAAATAGTAAGAATAAAAGGCAATTTCTTTCCAGTATGTAGGAACTTTTGAAATTATCTTAACTATTGTATTTTGAATCTTTAATTATATAAAGGAATTTTATCCATTGTTGAAATTACCTTTCATTTTATCTTTTAGTTGAAAAACACATAACCTGTTGATTACTAAATACACTAAGTCAATAATCAAGAGACTTGAAACAAGCTCAGTTTTGTTTTAGTGAATTATGTAATCAACTAAACCACTCAACTACTGTGTCTCAGTTTTCTTATGTGAAAAAAAGAAAAAGGAATTGATCTAACAGCCTATGCTTCTTTTCTTCCTTTCATTCCTTGATGAAAATAAATTATTGAAATTTTCAAACTAGTTCTCAAGCTTCAACATAATTGAAAAGTTACTTTCCTGAATATATGTTAAAATAAAGCATTTTTAAACCAAAAGGCTCCACATCCTTTAATATCAACTTCATAGTTTTAACAACTAGTGAAATTATCTACAAAATACGTTAGAAACCATCAGCTTATTAATACCTCTATCTTTCATGGTCTCCATAGTCTTAAAATAAAATGATTACTTACACAACAACATATAAGACAATCCTTAGAGTTGACTACACTAGGTTTCAATGTTAGCACCATGCCCAATGAGTCTATATTTATTTTTCAATTATTTAATTTCAATTCTCTTCTTTTTCTTTAATTTCTTCTTCACTGCTTTATGTCAAATAGTTCATATCATCCAGAACTATAAGCAATTATTGGTCAATACTTACTAAATGTTTTCTGAATTCAAAGCTATTTTAGCCCGAGACAGTGTGGCTCAGTTGGTTGGCTGTTGTCCTGCAAACCAAAAGATCACTGGTTTGATTCTGGTCAGGGTACAGGCCTGGGCTGCAGGTTTGGTTCCCAGTCCTGGTACATACAGAAGACAGCAAATCAATGTGTCTCTCTCACATCAATGTTTCTTTCCCTCTCCTTCTCCCTCCCTTCTCTTCATTAAAAAATTAAAAATAAAAATAAATTTTTAAAAAGCCATTTTAAACTTGGAGCTAACTGATCCATTAAATAGTGCTCACTTTGTCCAGAGGGGGAGAAGTACATTTAAGGGCCCTTCAGCATCTCTCACAGCTTATATGGACAGTACCTGATGTCTTTGATGGAGCATGAGCTCTGGACTGAGGCAGACATGACTCAAAATCTTATTTCAGCTGCTTACTGGTGTGATGAGACTTTGGACAATTTTCCTTACATGTCAAAGCTTCAGTTTTCTTATTCATTAAAATGGGGAAGATTCTGTCTCCTTAACAGTGTGGTCCTAATAACTAAAATAGGTAATGCATATTCTAAAATCTCTACCAAATACCATAAAATAAATGTTTGTTCTCTCCCCAGTCCTTTATAGGATATTATCTTTACAAGCATGAAGATTTACACACAGAGACTCAAATCTTCTTAAAGAGTAGGCTGAGAACACGACCAAGCAAAGCTTCCATATAAACAGTGCTGCCTCTAGCAGACTGCCTATGGAAGTACTACTGAATTATGCAATGGATTAAAATGGGAAGTGAAAAAGATTTTACAAGGAAAGCACCTCTATGAAGAAAATATTATAAATTGATTCATTTAATCAGAAAGTGTTCACATAGTTTTTAACTATGTTCCAGAGTATGTACTTAGCATTGAGAATATAAAACAGTTCTCTCAAAAAGATCTCAAGAAAATCACAATACATTCCCACTTATATAGCTATGTTTCTAATAGCTGTGTCAGGAGTCCCAACGTGGAAATTCAAGTTATATATGACTCAGTTGTATACAGAATATTAGATGGACCCAGAAGACATCTACTTAACTAGAAATCAAAGAGCATTCTGAAGAAAAAGTTATTCCTAGTTACTGTCAGACTTGATCCAGGGGTATTAATTCAGGTTTGAGAGGAGTGATTTTAAAGCTGACCTTATCCTCCAGTCCAGATCAGAAAGACTAAAATCCTGAATTTCATGGAAAAGGAGGCTGTAAGAAAAGAACAATTAATACATAAAAGAGCTATTTCACTGAATTCTCATCAGGATTCTTTAAAGGAAAATTGATACCACTGGAGTCAACAACTTTGAGGGGAAAAAACTCCTTTTTGCCTTCCTTATACAAATATACGCACAGCAGTTAGCCCAGTTCCTACCACATAGTAAGGTTCCACAGATACTTGTGAATGGGTAAATACTGAGTTCCTTGTTTCATATTTTGTCAACTCTGGGAATAAAACAATATGACACAGTCCCCATCTATGAGAGTCTAATTACAATTAACACTGCAAAAAATGTATGTGCAAACAGTAATAGAATTACAAAGCCAGAAGAAATTCATTTATTTTGTGAGGTTAGTGTGAGTTTCAAGAGATGAATTTAGACCTGAGCAATGAAGAGTAAAGGGAAGATCAGATGGAAAGAGGAGGAAGCTAAGGAAGAGAACACAAACAAGGGACCTGAAAAGTTTGATGAATTAGGAGCTCACTAATGGACACAGATAAATTGGGCTTTCTTCTTTGCTGATGGAAGACAGTGGTAAAAATGTGGAGAATAATAACTCATTTTTTATGTTCTTTTTCCACTGGTATATTTTATTTCATTTTATGTCTGACCATGTAAATATTCTTAATCTTCATTTTTTAAGTTTACTAAGAATCACACAGCCCTGTGTAAGTGAGTCATATACACTGGATTAAGTAAATTTGTATTTTCCTTGGGAAGAGATGTTTTTCCCAGGAGGTATCTTTAACCCTCAAGAAAGTAAATCCTTACTGGGATCACTTTGTAGGTTCTCTAGTTAAGCCTCTGCAAATGGGCACATCAGGATCACTTGGTTCCTTATGCAGTAGAGTCCTACCAATGTTATCAGCACATCTAACTCAAACATTGAAGAGAACTGGAGGGGGAAATAAGGGAAAGATAAGGAGGGAGAGAGAATGGAAAGAGAAAGAATGAGGGTAGTGAAAAAAGGAGAAAGGGAGAGAGGAAGATGGGAAGAGAGATAAAGAAAGAAGAGGAAGAGATAAAAGGTAAAAGGAAGAGAGTAAGGGAAGAAGACAAGAGAAAGGAAGGGAACAAATGAAAGGGAAAGGGAGACAGAAAGTGAGAGAGTAAAAGAGGGAGATGAAAAATTAAGAGGCAGGAAGAAAGAAAGAAAAGGAAAAAGAGAGAGAAGAGAGATATAGGGAGAGAGGAAGAGAGGAGTAAAAAATTAACCTTATGAGGACTAGCACATGGAATAAATACATGTTTCTGTACCAGGTGGAGCAAAAGTAGGTTTACATGTGTGAGTATGCAAAACACAGGGCTTATTCTTGTATTATTATTTACCAATCATTATAGAATTTCCCATATGACCAACTGTAACCCTATTTTTGCCCCATCTTGTATACATAAGATTTGTGTGAATGATTTTAATTTAATCAAATCTAGACAACTTGAGGTTCATTTACTAAGAAAATTAAATGCCTCTCTAAATTACACACATTCTTTGGGCATCGCTTTTTAGTAAACTTTAAATTTAAAAAAGCATTCTTAATGTTAGCGTATTTTAGTTTGGTAGCATATGTTAACCCTTACTTTGGCTTGTATTTTCCCTTTATGCCCTTCTTTTTAAAACGATAGTTCTAGATTTCTATTCCAAAGGATATCACAGGAAAGATTTTTATCATAGATTAACTTTGAAGTAGGTTTATTCTTCTTACATTTTGTTTCAACAATCTCTCATGATGTACATGGGAATTTATAAAACTTTAACCTGCTAGACAGCATTATTCAGAAAGTCTATATACTGATGTAGCTAATCTTTTTGGTATGTGTGACTATTTATTATTAACTAATTTCTATCAGTAGGCAATCTAAAGAGATAGTGAACTAGAATTTCATTGTAAAATATACTGTTTTATTAAATCAGTAAAGAGAAACATTCTCCAAAAATAATTAATGTAGAATCTAGGACATTCTGCTGCATTTCACTTAAAAAATCTACTTCCAAGCTAGAGCATAGCCTTCACATATAAGCATCTAGGAACTAAAACTAGAGAATCTGCTATACATTATGTATAACAAAAATGTTTTATATTCATGGTAACTCAGTCTAATAAGAAACTCAAATTTTAGTCCTACTATCATCATTAAAATTACTATTGAGAAAGTGATATCATCAAATGGCAAACTAGGTCATTCCTGACTTAGTTCCCTTTCTCAAGAATAACAAAAAACTGTTCATGAACAATACATCACTTAAAGAATCCCAAAACACGGGTGAGGCTGAATCACATGCCTGCACCACAGAGACCAAGATAGATTGTATTAGAATGAGAGTAGCACCTACACACACTGATGGCCTTGCCCCTCCCCCAGGCCAGAGAGAGAAATCTGGGGTACAACCGTCCTCACAGCTTTAGGGTTGCTTTGTGGGACCCCTTACTCTGATCTTGCTCCATGGGAATTGCAAGGGAATATTCAGGGTTCAACCACTGGAATCTGACTGTGATAGAGTAGGGGAGAGAGATTTGCAACAACCAGCACATGGATCTTAGCAGATTGAGTTTAAACCTGTGGTGGCCAGTAGTAATACTGACCAGCACTTTTGTTCATCTGCAGAAACAAGTCTGGGGAGTACTCTTGACAGGGAATTACGTAAGTAGGATGCATATCTGTCCAATCTGGATCTTCAAGGCAAAGAGCCAACTCTCAAAAATGTACATCTTCCAGACAAGCAATAAGGAGATAGCAGATTTGAAGAGCACATTAAACCACATGAATCTAACAAACAAGTACAGAACAACCTATCCAACAATAGCAGAATATACATACTTCTCAAGCACACACAGAACATTCTCTAAAATAGACCATATATTAGGCCACAAAATAAGTCAGTAAATTCAAGAAGATTTAAGTTACATTAAGTGTCTTCTCTGACCACGATGGCATAAAACTAGAAATCAACAACAAGAAAACTGAAAAATGTACAGGTACATGAAAATTAAACAATACTCTCTTGAAAAACTAATGAAGCAAAGAAGAATTTAAAAGAGAATTTGAAGTTTCTTAAGCAAATGAAAATGGAAACACAACATACCAGAATTTATGAGATACAGCCAAAGCAGTTCAAGAGGGAAGTTCATATCAGTAAACACCTACATTAAAAACCAAGAAAGATCCCAAATAAATAACCCAATTCTATGCCTTAAGAAACTAGAAAAAGAAAAAAACTAAACTTAAAGTTAGCTTAAGAAAGAAAATAATAAAGATTAGAATGAAATAAAGAACAGGAAAACAACCTATTATGGTAATCATTTTACAGCATATGTGAGACCATCATGCCTTAAATGTATACAGTAGTAATGTTGATTATTTCTCAATAAAACTGGGGAAAAAGAAATATTGAAACTTTTTAAAAGTGTTGAATCAGATAATGGTTTTCATTAATTCAAAAACAATTTACTTTTCTACTCCATTCCAAAAGAAAGTTGGTGGCTTGAAATTAAAACCCTGGTTTTTAAAATTGACATTCTAAATCTGATTATTTTGCATTAAATTAATATATTTTTCAAAAGAACAAAATAATTCTAACTATTTGACTCTAATTTTTTCAGCATGAAAAATAGTGATGTTATGAAATCCTATCTCCAACAATGAAAGAAGTTATGACAACCATACAAACAAATATCAGCAATGTCAAAGAAAACACTGGCAAGCCCATAAAGAACTCATGAAATTTACCTAAATTTACTTCTCTTTTCAAAAGTTTGTTTATTTTTCCCCCAGAAAAGATTGACTGGTTTCCATATTTACTCAGATTGACACCGCTTAGCTAATTTGCTATTGTGTAGTTTTGACTTCTACATTAGATTCAAGTGCCAGTGAATATCCAGATTATATTATCCCTTCTCTTCCAAGTGATAAGAACAATTATTTTTTCAAAAATGTCTTTATCTTTTTTGATTAATATTTTGTCATAATTTTACAAATCTCCAACTTTTTTAGTCTTCATATAGTTGAATTTAAACAAGGGGGAGAAAATTGGAACTGTTGTAACAATATAATCAATAAAAAACATAAAAAAATTTTTTTTAATTGAAAATTAAAAAATAAAATAAAATGAAGTTCAGGAATGAAACCAGCTTTTGTTGAACCCAATTAATCCCAAAGAGATTTTGGACAAAGACTTTAAGTAGATCACTCAAAAAGTTGTTGTGATCATTATTAAATAATTAGGAGTGAAATTTCTGGATCAGATGGTAACTCTGTGTTCACCATTTTGAGGAAATGTCAAACTGTTTTTTAAGGTAGCTGCACCATTTTAAGTTTCCACCAGCAATATAGCAGTGCGCTCATTTCTTCACAACCTCACCAACACTTATCTGACTACATCCATTATAGTGGGTTTAAAGTGGTATCTCTTCGTTTTAATTTCTATTTCCTTAATTACTACTATTAAGCATCTTTTAATGTGCCAATTAACCATCCATATACCTTGTTTGGAGAAATGTCTATTCAAATCATTTGCCCATTTTTAAATTGAATTATGTCTTTTTATTGTTGAATTGTAACAGTTGTTTTTCTATTCTGTATACAAGTGCTCATCAAATATCTGACTTTTAAATATTTTCTCCCATGTGTGCATTATATTTTCAATTTCTGATGATACCCTTTGAACATATCAAAAGTAGTTTGCAAAGTTTTGTACTGGAGATTTCTTACCGTGCAATGCTCCACAGTTGGGTAGGCCAGTTAAAGTTGATAGCAATCAAATTGAGACATTAATTAAGAACAATTAACATTATACCTTGAGGGAGATAGCTGACATAAATACTCAAAATATCCAGATCAATAAAGTTAATGGTGAAAATGAAAAATGTGTCTTTTATTTTATGGAAAAAACCATATGGACTCTTTGGCCAACCCAGTGCTTAGGAAATACCACTCTAGAAGGAGGTAGTACTCCTACATTGTAACCCCATCTTCCCTGGGTCTTAGGAAACAGATGGAGGACTGAGGGTCCAAGGACAGATGGTCTCTCAGTGGCTACCTTTAGTCATAGCTCACCCCAGCAGAGCTTTTGTGCTACCCTGTTATTACCCCTGGGCAGTTGCTGCCAATTCCTGTGGTGAAGGAGTGGGCATTGACTGTCCCAAGGAAATGGGAAGAGACAAGAGCATAACTTGAAAACTTCCCTCCATCCTCTCACTAGCTCTGGAAGCCTGCCACCTGGGACTGCAGCCACTCCACCCCCCAGTGCAGAAAGCCCCAGCCCCACTCCCTCATTTATAGTTCTTCAGGGTTGATATCTTCATCTTGATAGGAACTGAAAAACAGCTTTAATTTTTCTTGGAAGCCTGTGCCTCACACCATTGTTACTCTTGATCTTCATCCAAAATACAATTGCAATAGTAAGCTTTCCTCTCCCACAGCTTCCCATTTTGCTTTGGGCTTCTTTCCCCTAAACCAATCATAATTCTCATCTCCCCCTAAAATGATTTGTTGTGTCTCAGCGAAACCCCCTGTGAGGAAATATATCTTTGCAACATCCTCAATTTCTTCCAGCTCCTTGCCTAAACTTGGATGCGCCACAAGCACACAGCCTTCTCCACAGCCCAGTCAGGGACCACACTCATTCTCTGATCCACGCCAGGCACAGGTTCTGGGTCAGCCTTTTCTGTATTCTCCGGGGCTGCTCTCCAGGTCTTTTCTCCTGTTTCACGTAAAACTCTGCTCCTTCACGGTCATGCCCCTCATTCCACATCACTGCTCTTTACCAGCCTCCTTCCACACCTCCCTGATTACCCAAAGACTTTGGCAAACAACTCAGACTTTCTACCCCTCTCCTACCATTATCCTGAGACTTCTTCATCCACTTGGACAACCCATTCATTACACTGTCCTTTTAACACCTTCAATTCCTGTATTACAATGCCTTCAAATCTAAGCAACTGCAGCTATTATTTCAGTATTAATAATAACAAAGATCCTATTTATTTATTAAGTACGTATTAAGTATTTGCTAGGAAAGATCCTTAGTGTTTCATGTGATTGTCTTATTTAACCCTGACAGCACTATTATTGATTATATACTTTTCCCAAATGAGAGACAGAGGTTGTGAGAGTTTAGGTAAATTATCCAAGGCTGATCACATAGTTCACCATTAAAATAGCCAGGACTCAAAAAGAAAGTGAAAAAGAGGTTACTTGAAAATTCCAAAGTCCAAAATATATGAATTTTTATTCTCTTCTCCCATCCCTTTGGCACTCAAAAATAATCAAGAACTGATACACCAACAATTTGGAATCTGACGTATCAAAAGCAGCTGGATACGTTAAGTTGGCAAATGAGTTAAATCATTTTTAAAATGTAAAAACCACAGACCAATCATTTGCAATATTTGTTGGAAGATACAGCTTTTTTGCTAGAAATTCCTGGTGCTGACATCATTATTACCAGAATATTTATGAAAGTTGAGCACAGTTGCTCCCAAGACAGTTAAAACAACTAACGAATGTGCTGAAAAATAAAATAAATGTCTTACAAATCCTGATTCATGAGAGGGCTCTAAGATACCTTGCCCTTACTTCCTTTTTATCAAAAATAGTAATGTCTAATCTTATTCTATGAATTAACATTTTATTAGTTTTCAAGTATTATCTACTGACCCCATCTACATATGTATACACAGAGGTATGATGGAATAGAAAATAAAATCATTAATAGGTCCTGCTTTGAAGACATTCAGCTACAGTTCTGAATGTCTGCCAGCCTCATTGAGTATTATTGTAAAAGAAATAAATTAAATTAAATTGAAATTATCCTGAACTTGAATGATCGCTGTAGACAAATTATAAAATTGTTATAAATAAAAAATATCTTATTTTGAGATTGAGTAACGATATGATAATCCAAGAAAAAGGGAGATTTTTCCAGAATTTATTATTTACTCATAAGATTCAGGTTTGTTTGTTTGTTTTTAATTATCCTATCTCAGCCTTCTTCCTTGATTAAGGTGGTAACAGGAAAAAAAATTTTAATGAAGTTTAAAAGCACAGTGGTTTGATTTTTATTCAGGAAGAAAATAGAAAAAAAAACTTAATTGCTTTTAAAGATAAGTTGTTGTTGTTGTTTTATTAGATCCTCTTTTCATCTCCAAACCAGCAGAACATATCAAGTATCTGAAAAATATTTTGAAATTTGTTATACAGAGATCAAAACTGTCAGGCTTCCCCCAAACATCCTGGCTGCAGCCCACAGAGTATGCCAAGGCGGTATTCTTTTGATGCCCTATGTCCCATGATGAGAGGCATGCAGGATCAGGTGGCCTTCTAGATAGACTAAATTGCTCCCGTGCACTAAATGAAAATTCCATTGTGGCTTCATTTAAAACAAATATTACAGATCATACCCCACAGTTACCAACTACATTGGTTAATTCAAGGGAAGTGATTTGTGGGTTGACCATATTATATACAAATGTAACTCAACTGCCCAAGCCAGACCCTAACATTTCACCCTGAATACCACAAACAAAATCTGAGAGGGTTTGCGATCAATAACCCCTACCAAGGAAATTCTATAAAATGTGTTATAAAAAAAAAAAGATAATGATTCCAGTTTGAAGTTTGAGATATAAGAATGCATGGTGAATAGAAAAATTAGAAAATATGTGGAAAAGCTGAATAAGCACAGATTGTAAAAAAAGAAAAGAAAAAGAAAAAAACATTATACATGTCTAAAGTAGCAATAGTGTCTAATTTGTGATTTTTTAAAAAGATAGAACTAAAATACGGCACATAAAGCAAATAAAATGGGATAAACATAATTGCATAAATGTGTTTAAGGTTATACATTGGTTTATGATTGTGATACAAATAAATAATACAAGTAATAAATAATGTAATACAAGAATATGCTTTCGTGTACTCACAACTGTAAACCTATTTTTGCCCATGCCTGCATTATTCACAAAGATAGTGATCTTATTGCTCAACTTTAGACTTGTTAAGCACACATATTAAAATGTTTAGGATAAGCACTAAATGAATAAAAATAGTGCACAATTTCCAAGTTAGTGTGATAAAGAGGACATAAAATGAGAAAGAAAGGAAACTAAAGAAAGAGAAAGAAGGTTGTGTGCTTCAACAGTTAAGCCACACAGACTAGTACCAGTAAGATTAAGTATGTACGTAATTACATAGTCCATGATCCAGAAGCTTCATGCCAGTAACATACCTTGAATAAAACTTGCACATTTGCACAAGGAGATATTTTTAAATGTAAGGAAAGCAACACCCTCGAGACCTCTGTACATCCCCCCCTGCCTGGAACATTCTTTCCCAGGTCATTGTGTGCTTCCTTCTCTCATCTTTGAGTTGGTTTTTAGCTGTTCACATTTTCAGTGAGATTTTTTTCCTCAACACCCTGTTCATAATTGCAATTGCATCCCCAGTCCTAGCACTTCTTACCATTTTCTATGCCTTGTTTCTATACACGTATCACATTCCAATAAATCATATGATTACTTAATTGTGTATCTCTTCCAACTGAAATATAAATTCAATAAGAGTAGGGATTTTTGTCTCTCTTGTTCATTGATATGTCCCCAAAATCCAGAGCAGAGCCTGGCCTATGATGGGCATCCCACTAAAATAATAGTTTTGTTTATTTTAGCAGGAAATAATGGAAATAGCCATAATATCCGCCAACATAGAAATGAATAAGGTGTGGCATTTTGTACAAGGACATGTTACGCAATAGTGAAAATGAATGAACTATACACATGAACACGGATGAATTTTTTTTTTTTTTTGATTGAAGAAAGATTTTTTTTTTAAGTATATTTTATTGATTATATTGTTACAATAGTTCCAATTTTTTTTTTCCCCTTTGCTCCCCTCCGCCCAGCAACCCCCTTCCCCAACAATCCCCTCTCCAAGTCCATGCCCATGGGTCGTACATACAAGCTCTCCCGCCTCACCCTTTCATATATTCTTCTTCTTCTTTTTTAAAATTAATTAATTAATTAGTTAAATATTTTAACAATAAAAAATAACAATTCCTCCCTCTCAGACTTAAGACCCTTTACAATCTTATAAAGGACAATGGATGAAGGTCTCGAGCTCCTCTAGCTGCTTCAAGCTGGACATGGTCGTCGTCCTACCTACCCGTGGGTCAAGAAATCCCTAATAAGAGTGGGGATGTGGAGGGGAGGGTGGCCTTCCCACAGGGGGAAGGATCGTGCAGACTCCAGGTTGGTTGGCTGTCTCTGGACAACGGCATGCTTGGTTTGACAGGCTGGCATCCTTGTTGTATTCTGGGGGCAACAGGGTTAAAGGACATCATTTAATCCGTAACCACTAGATGACAAAAGACAGGTATTAATTTTTCAATGTCCCACATTAGGGAAAAGAAGGGCTTCTTTGGAGGAAGGTGTGCCAGGTACATCTCACCTGTCCAAAACCCTTTTGCCCATTATACTTATTTTGGACTGAGGGAAATATTTTAGGTTTCCCCCATCTCAGGCCTCTGGGCTTTTTCTGTCCAAGCCATTAGGATAGAAAAGAGAAACCAGTTTTAAAGTGAAGCCCACAGACCACCCCGTTCTTCACCAACCCAGCCACTTAGTTCAGCCAAACCATTGAGTCTCAGGAGGCAGCAATGCAGACAGGATTAAGTGAGGCCTATGCATACAGATAATCACTCAGGTAATGAGATTGTAGGCTTATGCCCTTTGAAAACAGAAAACACATGTTAATTTATGTAACATAACCCACATACAAGTCTCTAAATCTGTAGGACTGTCTTATCTGAAGGAAAATCCTTGTCCTTCTAATATTCACTGAACTTGCATTTCTATTCTTTATATTTTTATTCCCCCCCCACTAAAAAATTTTCTGTTTGTTTGTTTTTCCACTACAGTTGTCTCACTTTTTTTCCCCCTCTTGCTTCCCTGCACCCTGTCCCCCCCCACAGTCAGTCCCCACCCAGTTGTCCATGTCCATGGGTCATTCATACATGTTCTTTGACTAGACCCTTCCCCTTCTTACCCCTTCTCTCCCTCCCATCTCCCCCTTTGTTACTGTTAGTTTATTCCTTGTTTACATACCTCTGGTTCAATTTTGCTCATTTGTTTGTGTTGTTCATTAGTTTCCTGTAACAGGTGACAGCATAAGGTAATTTTCTTTTGTTGCCTGGCTTATTTCGCTAAGCATAATTCTCTCTAGTTCCAATCATGTTGTTGCAAATGGTAGAAGTTCCTTCTTTCTTTCAGTACTTATTCATTGTCATTTTCCCCCTTTGTACTCGTGTTCCTCTCTGTCTCTCTGTTTCTTCATCTTCTTAAAGCAGACCCTTTAGCATCTCTTGCAATGCTGGTTTGGTGGAGATGTATTCTTTTAGCCTTCTTTTGTCTTGGAAACTCCTTATTTCACCTTCCATTTTGAATGAAAGCCTTGCTGGGTAGAGTATTCTTGGTTGTAGGCCTTTGTTTTTCATTGCTTGGAATATTTTTTGCCATTCCCTTCTGGCTTGTAGTGTTTCTGCTGAGAAATCTGATGATAGCCTTATTGGAGCTCCCTTGTATGTTATTAGTTGTTTCTCTCTTGCTGCTTTTAGGATTCTCTCTTTGTCTTTGAATGTTGGCATTTTAATTATGATGTGTCTTGAAGTGGGCCTGTTGGGGTTCATCTTCATTGGGACCCTCTGTGCTTCCTGGACTTGCGTGACTCTTTCTCTCGTCATGTTAGGAAAGTTTTCTGTCATTAGTTTTTCAAAGAGGTTTTCTATCCCTTGCTCTTCTTCTTCTCCTTCTGGAATTCCTATGATACGGATATTATTACGTTTCATGTTGTCCTGCAGCTGTCTTAGAACCTCTTCAGTCTTGTTCAGTCTTTTTTCATTTTGTTGCATTGTCTGGGAGTTTTTGTGTAGGTTGTCCTCCAGCTCGCTGATCCGATCTTCTGCTTCCTCTAGCCTGCTTTTAATTCCTTCTACTGTGTTCTTCAATTCAGAGATCGTATTTTTCATTTCCTCCTGGCTCTTATTGATAGCTTCTATGTCCTTTTTCATGCTCACGTAATTTTCTGTGAGTTCCTTGTAGTTTTTCTGGAGTTCTTTGAAGTTTCCGCTGAGCTCATTCAGCTTCTCCATAATCCATGTTTTGAATTCCATATCTGATAGTTCGCTCCCCTCTATTTCATTTAGCACTCTTTCTGGGGATTCTACCTTTCCTTTTGATGGGAGGTTGTTTCTCTGTCTCCCCATTTTTTTGACTCCTATTGTTTGTTGGTGCTTCTTGGAATGATCTGAACTTCCTGGATCTGCCTCTGGTGGCATCAGATCATGTACCAGTCTGGCCCTAGGCAGCCTGTTGGAGACTTCCAGGGATCTACTGCTGTTGTCTGTCTTCTTTGATTGTTAATCTATTCAATCTGTGATTAGCTGTCAGGCTTAAGGACTGTGGGTGTGGCAGCTTAATTCCTGTAGGCAGGGCTTTTGCTTCCCCTCAGGCTGACGCCACTTGGAGGGGAATGGTCTACCCGCAGTACTGGGGATGAGTCAGCACTGGGACCCAGTCAGCTGCTCCTCCAGTTCTCCCCTCAAAGCCACCGTGCCAAATTCTCCCCAAGTGTCTCCAGCCCTCTCTGCCTTCCCTCTGCTTGAGCCCAGGGTAAGTGGTGGCCAAAATATTTTCGTATGTGATCCACTTAAGAGCTCTTTTTCTCCTGCTGTTTCTCTCCGGCTAGCAAGAAAGCCTGTGGCTTTTCGCTTTTCACAGCTGATACTATTTTACTTTCCACTCTGTCGCTGTAGGCTGGGAAGCCCAGCTGGGGGTTTAGACCCTGCCCTTCTCAGGGGGAATCCCCGGCTGCTGAGCTGTTTCTCAGCCCCTTCAGCTGCCACCCGTGGGAGCCCAGCCAGCCCTTCCACGTCTCCGCACTCCCTACCGGTCACGTTGTGATGTAGCGGCCTTTTCTGTCTCTCCGTGGTTATAAGACTTCTCTCCAGCTGGTGTTCGGTTCGTTATTCCAGATGATTTCTCCAAAATTACATTGTAAATCCAGACTAGTTCTAGGAGGAAGTTAGTGTAGCTTCCACTTACTCCTCCGCCATCTTGTTTCTCCCGAAGAAAGATTTTATTGCACACTGAAGCTGAGCTTCCATTTTCAAAAATAAGTGTTTTAGCCTTGACTGGTGTGGCTCAGTTTGCTAGGCATTGACTGGCAAAGCCAGAGGTTGCGGGTTCGATGAACACGGATGAATTTTAAGAACAGACTGATTGCTGAATAAAAAGCAGGTCACTAAAGTTCTGGCCACATGGCTCAATTGGTTGGAGTGTGTTCTGTGCACCAAAATGTTGGCTCTTCAATTCCACATGTTCAGTGGAAACATGTTCACAGGTGAGGATTAAAATAAAGAAAAGCAAGTCACTAAAGAACACATATATAAAGTTCAAAAAAATTGAAAAGTAAACATATTGTTTATGGATACATTAGTATCTGCTTGAACTCTGGATAAAAGCAAGAGCGTAAAAACACAAAATTAAAATAGCGATCATGTCTGGGTGCTGAGAGAGAAGGACAGGATGAGGGAAAAGTACAGAGGTTCTATTTATTAAGTTGATGGTAAGTATATGGGTGTTTGCTTTACCATTATTCTTTGTGTATTATAACTTCCTATATGTTAAATATATAATAAAAGCAATTGATTTGAAAGAGAAATGCATGTTTGGATCAAGTCTCTCAAAGGCTTTCTCATCTTCTCTGGCTACTGAGATGTAAAACACCCTGCATGTATGTCTCCCATGCCACTGAGTAGACAAGAGTCACTGTGGAGCCATCAACAAGCAGCTCCTTGGGCTCTATTTGGGGGCTGAAAGTAGGAAGACTCAATGCAGCTCTAGGCCTAAGACTTAGTTTCCAACACAGTCTATGGAAAGCCCTATATTTGGTGGGGGGAAGTGTGGTAGGGTAATAAAGTAGTGATTTGATATTCAACAACTTTGTCAAGTCAGTTCTCAAAAACACAGTAACACAAGGAGTGAAGATATCAAATCCCACTGTTGTAAATAACTATACGTAAGTGCTTACAGAGAAATAGTCAGAGAGTTTTTTAGGTTAATAATAATAACCAAAAATGACAGATTTTTATTTCATTTCTTGGTAAGTCAATGCAGAATTTTTCCACAGATAATATGATAGTAGTTTGTTTCCAAAGTAAAACCAAATAAATTCAGCACAATGCCACAACTACATGGCATTATGAATGTGTCACATGCAATTGATTAAGAATCAAGTCACTCTGATTAAATTGTCCACGGTCCATACCATGGAGACAGTAGTAAGCACTATATTTAACTTTTTGACACAAAGAAATTCCTGATGATGCTGCAATGAATGAACTTAAGTCTTACATCCTTATTAAATGTTGCCACCTTGAATTTAAATTTTATAATATTATAAATATAAATTAATGCTGACCATTAGAGAGTTCCCATCACTTAACTAATTTTGACCTTTTCATATTAAACTTTTAAAGATAATTCTCAACATACAAAAATAAATCACTTCCTGATGTTATACTTGTCATAGGCATCGTATCTAAATTTCCATTAATACCAGGATAAATATAGACAACTAGGCGGTATTATTTACATCTGTGTTCCCATCAGTACAAATTGAAAACATTACAAATGCTCCTATACATGTGTCAACATACTGAGAGACAGTATTTCTAGATAGACTTAATTCTGTGTTTGCCTCTGTTTAGGACACAATTTCTGCTACACTCAGTACATAATATTATGAATTCACCATCTGCAAAAAAGTTCTGATGCAGGCTCAATTGTTTCAATTAACACATAATTGCATTTTACAGCATCTGCGCTTATTTTACTCACATTACAAGACAAGCCCTACTGAATGAAATGTCATACCTTTATCAGATCAATAGGTTTTTCTTTTTTATCAATTATCTTTATCTTATATCAGTCATACTCTTAGTATGGTTTGTCTCCTAATATCTTTCTTAAGTTGAATTATTTCAAAAGAGACATACTTTAAATATTAAAGGCATGAAATATTTTTCTCATATATATACACACAGAATATTACCTCTTGCTCTTTCCCAGTTTTCTTGATATGTGCAGCCTTCATGGTCTTTTGTTTTGCCACTAATGCTAGAGACAGGGCTACAAGAAATATCTTCCTTCCCTCTTAATAAATAGTGATTAAAGCTCAGTCTCAATATCAGTGAGACCATATGAAGAGGCGGGGCCTGGAGCAACTCCAGCCTTCATGTCCAGTCAATAGTTATGATAGGAAAATATGGATTTATCATTGTCAAATATCTGAACATCTCAAGAAATACCAGAAATACAAGCTTAAGGCTTAAAAAAAAAAACTCACACTTTTTAATGCTGGTAAATAATTCAAATTTTTTCTAACACTGTACACCTCTGATAAAATGCACCATTGGCCAGATACAGCCTATAGCAGATCTGCGTGAGATGCCAGTAAATGCTTTGTTGTTTCAGATGTGACCTTATCAAATTCTAAAATAATTTAAGATATTTACACTTAAAAGCTTCCCAAGGAAACACAGGACTGTGGTGGCAAGTAATTAAATTCTGGGTTCCAAAGCTCTGCAGAAAAATACCTGTACTTCTGGTTAAGCAGAAAAACAACAGCTCTCTGGTCCACTGTCAATGCAAGCTCACCTGGGGCAGTATTTAAATGGAAAGATAAATGGCAAAAGTCGTATTACCCTTTCCCTTCAATGTTTAACTCAGTGAGGTTATCATTCTTCCCCTTTTTCTATTTCAACAAATCTGAAAAGTGTGTTATTTTCTGTCATTTTATAGCATTTCAGTACTAAACATACCAGAATGATTCACATCACCAGGTAAAAACAAAGAAATTTATATCCTCAGAGCCATGGGGGATATGGAAAATCATTAATTTAACTCCTGTTTAAATTCAGTAACTCAATCACAAAGCTAAAAAACATTCATCTAAAGAAGCAGCAGAATAAAATAATTTCTGGAAAAATTCATGGCTGATCATCTAATTTTACATGGTTTTGCAGAGTGACTACCCTTTTAGGAGTTAATTAAAAGCCACTTAATTTAAGATGTTAACATTATCTACAATCCCAGATCTAATTTCATCACAATTTACAGAATTCTTCATCCACATTATATCCTTTAAGTTTAATTAGTGTTAGCCTTAAAATGCATTTCTATCATCTGCTTTATCAAATTAACCTTTACAATGTAATGAAAATGTACAAGGTACAAATCACAGACAGACTTCTCTCAGGAAATTTACAGACACTGATGATAATATTAAGAACCTCTTAACGTTGTTTTTTAGGTTAAGGCCCTCCCATAAGTTTTCAAAGTTCTTAATTGACTTGCTGTTGTTAGGTCAGATCCAATGAAGTATGTAAAACCAATGTTAATGCCTTTGAATAATATTTTGAAGAAGCACAACAGTCCCACCAATTTACTCATTGATATACAGTTGACCCTTGAATAATATGGATTTGAATTGCCTTAATTCACTTGTATGCACCTTTTTTAAAATAAAGTTGGCTCTTCCTGTAAGCAGGTTTTGCATCTGCAAATTCAACCAACTGCAGATAGAAAATGTATGTTTGCATTCCCAACTGCAGTTTCCCAACCACGGATTTACCACCTCCCACTGAAAATAGTTTTCTATCAGAGGTTGATTGAATCCCCATTGTGAGGGTGGGGCAGCACCCTTAACACCTGGGTTGTTCAAGGGTCAACTTCATTACTCTAACGATCCTTAAATCATTTCACAGATGTTAGTTAAGCACATACTATGTGACTGCCCAGCCCACTAAACTAGGTACAGGGAATAAAATGGTAAATAAGGATGCAGAGATCTTTAAGAATTAGTATTTATTGAGCCCTATAGTATACATAATACTGTTACAAGATACGTTAATTTGAACTGCAAAACCAAAGCATACTCCTTGTAGTATTTCCACATTCTCTGCTTAAGCATTTGGAAGTTTCAAGTGTATAGAAATGATATCCTGTTAACAACATGATGCATATATTAGAGACAATCGTGTCTTCTTAATTCAACTGTTTGAAAATGTTTGGGATTCACTATTTAATCAAGTGGCTTCAGAGTCAGTTGGTATGTTTTGTGTTTTTTTAAAGATTTTTTTTTTTTTTTTTTGAGAGAGGGAAAGGCAAGGAGAAAGAGACTGAGAGAAGCATCCACGTGTTGTTGCCTCTCGCACTCCCCCTGCTGGGGACCTGGCCCACAACATAGGCATGTGCCCCAAATGGGAATCAAACCCGTTACGCTTTGATTCGCAGCCTGGTGCTCAACCCACTGAGCAACATCAGCCAGGGCTGTGTGTTATTAAAGCACTAAATTTGAAACAGCTCCATGAGATATATTATTTTAATAAAAAATATATCCATGTATATACACACAAACATGCTCACATGTATTATTTGTGTATGTCCCAACTGTCCACTGAAGAAGCCTAGAGACCGATCAACACAGTAGCAAAATTCCCATTAATGTAATTAATTCCCATCTAAAGAAGCTAGAATTTCTTGAAGAGAGTATTTATTTCAAGGCTAGTACAGAAATTTACAAAAATAGCCTGGAATATCTTGACACACCGGACAGCAAGGAAGCTCTCAACAGGACTCAGGAGTAAACTTAAAGAGAATACCATTGGTCAAAGATGGGGCAAGTTGAGCTTCAATTACACACACACACACAAAAGAGAAGAATTGCAATGTATTGAAACATCAAATATGTTTAAATCCATGGGTCCATTATAATAATGTTTAATTCAGAAGATGATAGAGAACAAATTTAATATCTAAAATAATGGTTAAAAGGGGGAAACAGGAAGTCAGCCTTAATAAGGGATCAAAGGATTTATTTAGCTTTTCTTCTATATATTGAAACAATGAACAAGATAAATGAAGAAAGAAAGCATTTGTTTATAAAAGTATTCCAATTATGAGCTAAAGGAAGAAATTATAGAATTAGAGTATCTCCCTCCATTGAATTAATAAATTAAGGCATTAAGTATTCACAGCTGCTAACATCAAAGAAAATCAAAACTAGATGAAAATCAAAACACGATACACCTTCTGATGAAAGAAAACAGCATCACCTATAGTCTTGCCCATGGGTCAGAACCTCAATCTGGCCATGGCTCTAGCTCCAGCTGCCAATTTGCAGCTAGAACATTAAGAAACAAGGAACATTAAGAAACAAATGGAACCTCACCATGAGTGTTCAAACTCCAGATGGTGAAAAACTGTACAGGTCAAACAAAACAGCCCAAGTTCTTCAAAGATAATTTGTAAGAGAAAGATAAGGATGAAAAAGAAATTTATTGATCAAAAGAGACTCAAAAAAACACATCAATTTTTCTTTTATTTGACAAGACTATTATATCCAGGAATGCATCTTAGATGATGGAACCAAAAATAACTGTAAGGAAATGATTACTATAAAAGTCAGTGGTTACTTTGGGGAAGGGAAGGGAACTGTGATTGAGACATGGCACACAGAGAGGCTTCTGAGGAGGCTGGCAAAGTTCCATTTCTTGACCTGAGTAATGGTCATGAGGGTCTCCACCTACTCATCTATATATTTGTATTGTGTGATTTTTCTACATTAGTATTTTTTTAGGCATTTCTCGCAGTAGTCAAGAGAGCACAAGTACCACAGTGTTGATGTAAAATTATTCTTGAATTTACACATCCCACATTCTATTCAGTCCTCACTTTCTGAGGACAAGCATCAAGTGAAATCACTCATCAAATTGGGCAATTAGGAAGTATTTATCAAGACCTAGTGCACTCCAAGCACTGTTCTAAGCTTCTCTCTATGCTGAAATTAGGATGAGCTGTCTTGGCATCTCTAAATAATGAGTTCTTGCTTTATTAACTTCATAACTATTTATTGTGTACCTGCTAGGTGCCAGCACTGTGCTGAACATACAAGGAGGAACAAGACAGATGTGTTCCCCAACTCCAAGAAATATATATAATTTTCATTCATGAATTGCATGGTATATTATAAAATATTCTCTATAATGTACTTGATATACAGGTTGTCACTTTTATCTCCTGGAATTCCCATTTTATACTAAGAAACTAAAATTTAAGAAAAATTGAGTAACATGTTCACTCAGGAACATATGGAATCAGGATTCAAATTAGGCCAGTCTAAATCCATAGTCAAAATTCTTATGTGTTTGCCAAAACTCTTATGTATTTGCCAAATCTTCCCAAACTCAGCTTCTAATTTTCACAGTAGTGCCTGATGATATGCAATAGCTATATATTTTTTAAAATGAAATAAACATGGAACATTCTCCTGGAATGACAATTGTCCTGAGTTGTAATTTTAAACATGTTTAATGCTAAACTGGATATACTATAGAGTGTTACACAAAATCCAAGCACATGTTTAAGATTAAATCATAAGATAACAAAAAGTCATTTCACTCTAGAAGTTGAGGGATCAAATCTTTCTTATTCAGGGCAGCTCATTTGTGCCTCTTCCTATAATTCCCTACCCACCTTCTTTACCTAGATAACTCTACTACTCCCTGGACTCAACTCAGTCATCACCTTTCTGTGACTCTTTCTTGCTCATCTGCCCCTTTAATCGCAGCCTGGATTGGATGTCCCTCCTGCCTTTCCCATAGTGTATTAGGCACAGTTGACACAGTCACTGTACTTCCTACATCTTCTTGAAATTGTCTGTTGGGCAGTGGAGCCCATTGAGGTTGTGAGTCTCAAAACAGCAAAGTCCTTATCTTTCTTATTGTTATACCCCCAGCATCTTAACAGTACTGGTCACAGAGTAAATATTCAGTGAATGTATATGTGACTTACCTTACTCAGTTTAGCTATTAATCAACTAGTCATTGCTAATTTATCCTAAATAAGCTCATGTATAATTCAAACCTCCCAATTTATTTTATTGGTTAGGATTCTAAGAAAATTAGTACCTAACTAGCAAATAGTTTCACTGTTCTGATTAATCAAATACTTAAATAGATGTGATATTAAAAGAATATGTTCAAAGTAAAAAAGACCTTATATGGAATCTGGTGATTTGAAAGTCGTAGACTTACAATGATCAAAATAATTTATGAGGTCGTTGATAATGAGTTGGGATTTTATTCTGTACTCTTCAGGACCAAGTTGTGAGGACCCAACCAAAGGTTTTCATAAGTAGTAATGCAAAACAAAAGCTTGAGCAACACAAAAACATTGTAAGTAGCAAACCCCTTTTATAAGAAAGTAGCGAGAGGCATTTACTTCGTCCTGGCTGCAGACTGCCCCAAGGTGCACAGTTACATTTTTTCAGGCTTGTGCCAAAGATTAGTGGGGTGAAGTCAAGGAGTAAGTCACCACTACCAGAACAGCCATCCCAAGGAAATTCTGTGCCAGGACTGAGCAAATCATTGATTGGTAAGTGATGCAGAAGGTTCAAGAGCCAAAAGAGTTTAATTGAGCTAAGACTTAAACTGGAACAGCCAACCAGACAGAAAGCCAGAAAGAATGAGTGTAAATCAAAACTGGGCAGGCAATAGAGTTGAGATTAGGATACAGAAAAGTTAAATCCAGTACAGAAATTGAACTTAACACAGCCTGATAGAATCATGCCAAACAACAGGCAAGGACACCTAGCACATTTAGTCTAAAATGTACTGTTATATAATGAAGCTTTTCTTTGAACACTAAAAGTAGCCCTAAATATTTAGCAAGTATAGCTAATTGAAAAGAAACTCTCGATAAGGCGAGGCAAAAAAAAAGGGGGGGGGGCAAAATTAATGGAGTAGTTGTAAATAAAAACAGATCAGTTTTTATCATATCATGAAGAATTGCCTATGTCCCACACTGGTCTATAAATCAAGGAGAAAAATACGCTGTATAATATTAAATAAGTAACTCAAATGGGAATAATATTCAGCGTGGTCACCTCTCTTTAAGAAAGTAAGGCTGGTGGTTGGTTTCAGTTCCCATGTGTCAGCAGCGTGCCTCACACATAGTGGACCTCGAAGACACATTTAACAAATAAATAAAGAATGATTTTGTATGTCTGGCCAATACAGCATTCATTGTTCTGATTTCCTAGTGAAAATTATAATCTCTCTCTAATCTGAAGTTTCTTCAAAACTATACTATAAGTGAATTTTTCACTCTGAAATTTTCATATAGAAATATATAGGGCAGAAAGATTGAATTCCATGGAATTTTTTTCTAGAGTGGCTCAATATAAAAAGAAATGTTTTATAAGGCTATTCTTTAGGCGTCAAGCTTTGTAAATGTTTCATTCCAGTTTCAGGATATAGGGCTGCAGTGTTCGCACCTTGTGCGGGGATTGCTGCTTTAGGACATTTCACTCCGTTGCTCCTTATTCTAGAGTCAACAGAGGTGGAAGTACTTGTACAAATAAGTTACAATGGATCTACCGTAATTAGAAAGATGTTGGTTCCTAACTTAACAGTTCAGTTTGTTCATAGTCAGTGAACACAGAAAATGAATAATTTCACATTTGACTGGTTGGGTTGTTTGTTTTTAATAGATTATAATAACCCAGGAAGACAATGTCTGGCTAAACTAAGAGGTATATGAGGGACCTGCATTTGTTCGACATAGCTTTTTCTAATTTTGTTGTTTTGTAACCATTGTAGATCTAGCAGGAAAAACTACTCTATAGTAAAAACTAATTATTGGTTAAAGATATTTTTTGCAAGAAGCCAAGGACTCTCAGAACTGAATTCTTACTCTTTCAAACTGTTTTTCTACAGATCTTCCTGAAATCTCATACTTTAAAAAAAATTTTTTTACTCAACATAATGAGAAAAAAAAATGTTTCACTGTGGGAGGTTTGAGACCTGAAAAGAACTAGAAAACAAATTATTTTCATGGCAGGCCTTTGTTTATATGTTTAAGAAAGAATAAATTCTAGGAATATTTGTGGAGAAACACATTACTCTTAGTCATCAATCAAAAATCAACATGTCAGAACTTTCACTTCCAGCCAAGATGGAGTAACAAGGACCGGTTTACCCTTCCACATTAAACAACTGGAAGACCAAACAAATTATAAGGGGAAAAAAAGTGGTTTTCAGGCATTGGACAACAGGCCGTGTGAAACTTGATCTCTGGGAAAATAGAAACAGATGAGTCCTATTTACTACCTAGAAGAATTTCTAGGCTATAGCAAAGAGCATGGGGTGACCCAAACAGAGATCAGTGGTATCACTGGGTTGAGGAGACAGAGATCAGAGCACAGGGGGGCCAAGGAAGTTACAACCTGTGGGAAAGAATACCAAAGAAGAAGGGGCTGCACAGAGAGAATGCAGGCGGTCCCCACCAATCTTGACAGCTACAATGGGACTAGCTTAACATGCATGAGAGGAAACTGCCCAGGCAGGCAAAGAACCAAAGACCACATCATTCCCTGAACTCACAATGTGGGGAATATTCTGTGTTCCCACCAGCCAGAATGGGAAGATGTCCCAATACCCGAACCACTGGGTAAGAGTCTTCAGAAGAGTATCAACTTAGCAGTGAGACTAGCTCTAGACTAAAGACCACTCTTCATCTGCCTTAATAAAGCTTAAAAGCAAGCCTCAGAAGGATCAAGCTGATTTTAAGTAACTTAACTGTATACCAGAACAAAGTCTGGCACCACTGAAAGAAACGTGACCAATTCTAGCACCTGATTACATAAAATTCACAAAGTCTGGCACCCAACCAAAAGATATCAGTAATATGTGATGACATGACATCCAGAAATCATACAGATGATGGAATTAGGAAAAAAGAACATTAAAATAATTAGTGTAACTATGATTCTCATTTTCAAGAGGGAGAGGAAAACATGTACATGAGGTAGAGAAACAGAGACTTTTTTAAGACCTCTGAGACTTTTAGAGATGAAAAATAAAACATGAGAAAAAGTCAACACACTCAAGGAAATTTGTTATGAGGTAAAATCCACAAAAATTCTGGCACCACACACTCACTAGTGAGGCTCTTATGTAGATAACTGCTATCAGGGCTCTCTAATCAAACAACACAACAATCTTCTTTATAACTGAATTGTTTCCCAAACCCTCTTAGGACATATTCTCAGAATTCATAAAGCTTCTTCCATCTTAAAACATCTAATCATGTTTGCCACCTAATAGCATCAGCTTCCCTATTCCTGAAGTTATAGGAGCCATTATAGGAAAAAATGGGAGAAGATAAACAAATAGACTACCCACGTACGATGAGGTCAGCAATGCACTTGTAACTACCAGGATTCTATCCAAGTTCTTATCTTGCTTAGGTTCTCTGTGGAATATGGTACTGGTGATATTTCTTCCTTAAAACTTGCTCCATCTTTGTTTTTTTTATCATCATTTCTCTCCTTCTTTTCTAAACATTCCCTCTCTGCATCCCTTGCTGATGCCTAGGGAAATGATTTAAGCTAAGAAAGTTTAAGTTTTAAGGCCCCTAGCAATCTGTTCCCAGAGTAAGACATTTTTATAAAATTTATGAAAGTTATGTCTACTGCACTTTGGAATCCAGGGAATATTGCGTTGGCAATATATGTAGTTGAGGTTTTTTGTGTGCGGTTGTGGTTGTTTTTATTGTTTTTCTATTACAGCTGCCCCACTTTTCCCCCTTTGCTCTCCCCTGCCACGCCTACCTCTCCCCTCTCCCACTGTAGTCGAGGTTTAAAGGGACATACAATCATTTTCCTGTATCATCAGCACAGGAACGCTGCTACTGCCCACTGTGCCAACATCGTGACACTAAAGTGCAGGGTCAGAGGTCACCTTGAGATGTGAATGTGTCCCAGCCCCTGAAGTATGTGGGAATGGAGGAAAAATAAGGTTTGACATGTGTGGAGTCAGAGGCAGTTTTGTGGTAAATATTTCTAATTATCAGAAGTGCAAAACTATAAATGAAGGATTTAGTTCTTAGCAACACAATCTAGAAAGACATCCTCTCCCATAAAAAATCTATTCAATAAACCACCATGCATAATTATACCTTCATATACACAAGAAAATGTATTAGAATCCCTGTCCTTTTGGGGCACAAATCCACTGTTTACAAACAGCAAAGATGTGTGTAGCAGCGGTTCAAGCATTGCAATGTAGGTTGTAACATGGTTGGTAGCACAACTGGCGTGGTCAGTGAGGCCATGTTGAGGGGTTCAGCAGGGTATAGCTAGCTTCATGGAGGCAAGTCCAGAACCAGGGATCCAGCCACTATGATCATCAAGGTCAGAGCAGTCTGTGTGATTGATGAGGTCCAGGTAGCCAGAGTGGTTTACAGGGCAGGGGCTGTGAAAGAGGCCAGCACAGCTGCTGTGTTAAGCAGGGCTGGGATGGAGGAATCAACCAGTACTGTTGGCATGGTCAGTGGTTCAGGAGCAAGACTTCAACAAGGATGGGTGTTCAGCAAGTCAAGAATTTGGCAAAAGCCAAGGGAAGCCTCTTCCTATAATCATTTTTTTTCTTAAAATACCAAACTGCCAATCACAACATTTTTCATCTACCCAGTATTGTAACGTGAGCAAGAAAGAAAATGTTATTACATCTGAGCCATTATATTTTGTGCCTACTTGTTTTTGTTATAACAGTTAGCCTCCCCCACCACCACCACCCTTCCACATACACCAACTCTTGTGTTATCTACACAGATAATTATTGTACTCAGACTGAGAGGCCCTGAAGGAGAGGCAATGTTTCTATCAGAAAGACAGATTTATGTTAAAATGTGAAATAGAGATAGGATTCTGTAGAGATGTTTGAAACAGGGCAGGTTGGTAGAAGAAAAGATATTTCTAAAAAGCACAATGGAAAAGGTTGCCCGAGAGAGAAGGAGGGCAGGTACGAAATGGGAGCAGAAAGCACACCCAACAGTTAGGACGAATGATGAAGCTTCAGAGATGACTGGATGGGCTTGGACTTTGGGTCCAGGTACAAAACAAGGATGACAGCATGGCAGCATTAAATTCCAGGCTCTGGTCACTCTGACAGTTGACATCCATCTGTGACCCTATAAAATCAATGACCTTCATGGATCAGTCTCAGAGCCACATTGCATTCAAAAGGCACACTCTCATAGCTAAAAACAAAAATAGCTTTAAAGAAATTCCATTCTTTACTTACATCTCTTGAAAGCTATTAAAGGAATCTGATTCATAATATTCAACACTTCTCATGTCCCTTTATTTTTGGTCTTCTAATTAGTTCACACCCTCTCATTTACCAGTTCCCCCAAAACTCTCCTCAACTATTCTCAAGCCACAGGATCTCTGTCTTGCCTTCCTCCCCAGTTTGTCCTTTCTGCCAATTCTCTGGTTCTAAATCACAAAGATCTAAGAACAAGTCTAGTCTAGACTGGGGAGCATGGAGGGATAAGGGCATGGCAGTGAGTCTGGCAACGTTCTCAGACTAACAGTTTTAGCAACTCTGATCAACAAACAGGTCTAGTGGAGACGATAAGTGTTTTCTGAGGTCAAGTGAGGTCTATTGTTTGCTTTTACCACCCAGTCAGAACTCTGTGGCCTTAGCTCTGCCCAAGGGTCCAGGCAAAACATTGGTAAAAAAAAAAGGGGGGGGGGATATTAACAATATTTTACCCCCAGTGGAAAAGCAGATGAGACGAGGCCCAAATCAGGTGACAGAAACATCCACTCGATGGGAAAAGCAGGCACTGACAAGCCTACATGAGGGAGGGCTCAGCCCTGCCTACCACCCCTGACGTTAGCCCTACAGTAGCAGGTGCTGTTTTCTGACCCAAGTCAGGAACTTGTGGTCTTCCTGCCTTATGTAGCTGAGTTTCATACACATAGGACAGGAAGAGTTAACCTTGCATTCAAGGTAGCAATTGAATGAATTGATTCTTCTTGTTACCTATCAGTGCTAACCCTAGGTAAGATTGCTATTTAGGTAAAGTCTGAAAATCTCTCCCTCCCCCAAAAGCATCCTTTTCCTTCCTTCTAATATCTTTGTCCCAAGTGTTCATATTCCTCCAAGTTCCCATTTTTTGTTCCTAGATGGCTGTTGGAATAAATCCCACTATGACAGGGGTAGGTAACAAATTAACCCCTATGTGGATATGGGACATTCCTTTCACAAAGCCTTTTTATACATGTAACACCTAATCCCCACAAAAATTTGTGATGTGGACATTATTGTTACTGTTTTGTAGATGAAGGAAAAGTTTCAAAACTATTAAATGAGAGAGGAACCAGGCTTCAGGGCAGAGAATCCCAGACTTGCAGGATAGCTAGAATTTGATTTCTAACCCTGTAGTTACAACCTGAGACAGAGCAGTTAAGCTCTGAGCCCCTTTTCCTGGAGAAGAAAGAGGTACCTCACAATTTTGTTACTAGGATTATATTTTTAACTAAGACAGGTGTCAGGCAATAGGCTCAGGCAAATATCAGCAAATGTCACTCATGGGTCACAGGGTCAATGGGGTCCTCAGGGCCCCTTTCATGCAGCCTCCTGTGACAGTCATGGGGCAGACCTGAGTGTGGATGATTACACTAATTGAAATAAGACAGTCAGTGAAAGCCAAGTACCATACAATCTCACTTATATGTGGAACCTACTGAAAAAACTAAACTAACAGACAAAACAGAAACAGAGGCCTGGATACATGGAACAGATTGAGTTTTGTCAGAGGGGAGGTGGGAGGGGAAACTAGATGAAATAAGGTCAAGGGATTAACCAAAACACATATAGGCATAACCCATAGATGCAGACAGGGAATGAGAGAGGGCTAGGCAGAGGTAGGCAAAAAGGGGTGGGGGAGGATGAGGACAATTGTAGTGTAAACAACAAAAATAAAGCTAATAAATAAATAAATGAAATTAAAATCCCAACTCAGTAAGGAAGGAAGGAAAAGAGAAGGAAAAAGAAAAGAAAAGGAAAGAAGGAGGAGAAAAAGAAAAAGAAAGAAAAGGGAAAAAATATTGAGTGTGCTCTGGAGCTGTGTTCCTTGTGTGGGACTCTAAACACCTCTTTCTATGGGAGAAGCAAGAGTGCGTCCCTTTGACAGGGAGAATGAACACCTGGGGTCAGGTAGCATACAGCATGGCTGCCAGCCCATTAGGCATATGGGGAAATGAGAGCTGCCTAAACCTGGAAGCCTTGCAGGACCTGGTGCTGAGGGAACCTGAAGTCAGAAACAGGAAGACAGAGCCCCTGGCCCAGCCAATTCAGGCCACACAGCTGCAGTGATTCTCTAAAACATCTCAAGGGACTAATCACGCAGCTTGTCGTCACAATAAGCCATGGGATAAAGACTTTGGAAATCTCATATACACTACAAATCATTGACAGTTTACACTGACTTTCCTGTTCCACATTTAAAACTGGTCCTTGGGACTAACCACCAGCACACAACGTGACATAAATGGGTGTTTGGAGATAAAAGTACCTCCTCACTCCCAACCTCTGCTCTCTCTACTCTGGCATTTGGAAGCTTGATAATATCAGGCTTGTACCAGCTATTGTCACAACCGTTTGGTTCATTAACCCCTGTGAGGATGAGGTAAACAATTGGCTCTCAACCCTGGAAAAGAGCACATACACATATCACACCCAAAAACTGCATATAATTCCAAGTGTACAATCCTCTGAGGTACTTTTCTAAACCCCTCCTTATATGAGAAAACTGAGTCACAAAGGAGTCAACTAATTTTCCCACAGTAGTGAATTGATTAGCAGAAGTGTAAACCCAGATCCTCTGACTCCAAATGCAATACCACCCACACCAAGTTATCTTAGGTCCCCACAAACTCACATCCACAGATTGGGCTCATTGGCCATCTCACTTCCCAGGGTGCTTTAGGAAGGTGGGAGTCCCCTGGAGGCATCCACACTACACCTTGTACTTTCTAGGGGGGACAAATACATTACATCTTAGCACTGGCTTATTTATTCTACAATTAAGTACCCCCTGTATGTGCCTGGCATGGAATATGGAGCTTATTATCTGGTTTGTTGCCTCTCCTCTGAAAGGCAGAAAATTCCTAAAGTGGCCATTTGTTTTCATAGCACTCTGCATATTATAAGAAAAGTGAAAATACCATAATTTTTCTAACTTTATTTTTATTGTTGACACTATTACAGATGTCCCCATTTTCTCCCTTTTTGCCCACTTCTACCTCATAAATTTTAATATTTAAATATATATGTGTATATGTATACATATATTATGCATACAGTTAATGAGCTTTGAGATGTCCGTTTGTAACAGAACCTCTGGGCTACTCTGATTGAAACAGAACTCACAGGCTGTTTAGTTAGGGGCCCGATTGCCCGCCGACAGAATTACAACTCTCAATACTAGAATTTAGTAAAAAGAAAAAGAACTGTTTATTTAACAGTTAAATAGATTTAGGTTATTTGCAGATTTCTGCTGTTGAGTCTTATATTCTTTTAAATACCCACAAACACATAGTTCTGCGCCCCCCCGACCAAACCAGGCCAGCCTTAGAAAAGTCGGAACACCGTTTCCCCACTTCCTAGGCACAGTTCAGCTTTACCAGTAGCTGCCAATCACTCAGTTCTGATTGGGGAGGTCCTTTTCTGTGCTGTGGTGCCCTCCAGCTTTTAATGCAGAACCGTGTGGATTCTCAGCCTCCTTGTAAACTGCCTTCTTCCTGCAAACCATGCGGATCTCCTCTCCTTCTCAAAACTGCATGGCAAGAGCCTCTTAAAGCAGCCTGGAGAGACCCCTCCTCCAAGCCACATGGAGGGAGTGTGCGAGAGTGAGCAAGCGAGAGAGCCAAAATGTCCGCAGCCGCTTATATATCCCTGACTGCATCCTCTGACGCAATGGGTGTTGCAAACAGTTCTGACCATTCACAGAACCCTACACAGACTCTGTAGGCTCCTTCCACACCATCTCACAGTTCAAGACTCCTCCCATCTTCTTGGGCCTTGGAAGTATCAAAGCCATTTTGCATAACAAAGACACTAGCAACTAGCCCCAGGCATGCAAAGGCACCTTAAAAGCTGCTTCCTTTTCCCCATCCCCCAGCCGCAAACTGTGGGGTTTGTTTTTGGACACCTCTGTCTCTGTAACACATTGACATATATACTTTACCTGTAAAAAGATGCTATTGATAATTAATGACAAATTGTAATTAATGGATTAGTTAGATATTTTTAAAATTCTCAAAAGAAAACTAATCGGCTTGACCTCATTAAAAAAAATAACTTAAAAAATTTTTGAACAATTTTTCCTTCATGATTCCAGACTCTCGAAGTTTATTATTCAGTAACGTTATGATGTTATGGCCACACGTTACTCAAAAATATTGTTTCTTGGGGGTGTAGAAAGAAAATATCATGTTTAAAAGGAGTGCTAGCACTTCATGACCCAGTGAGAACCTTCTGAAAATTAAAAAGTTATGTTAGCTCAGTACATTCAGTTTCATTTCTAATTGATCAGCACAGACTAGGTTGCTGTGGTAACCGAAATTTCAGGGACTTAAAGCAACAAAAGCTTCTTTCTTGTTCAAAGAGTCCACTGCTGGCTTGCAGGTCCCAGATGCTCCCCAGGGCAGCTGTTCCCCACATGTTGGCTGGGCTCTGCTGGCTGCTTCAGTGTAACAGCATCTCCAGCACAGCCTGGGCCTTCTGAGAGCCAAAGGAAAGGACAGACACCAGAGGGAAACACCGGATTTCAAATGTTTCCATCCAGATGTCCCCTCTCCTAATGCTTCATTGGCAACAGCAGGACACATGGCCACACATAGCTGCACAAAGACAGGGCACTGTCCCTCCACATGGGCAGAAGGAACAGGTAAGAACAGATGCCGGGGCGAAGAAGTAATGTCTACCTTGCACAGCTTCAGACTTACTAACAAAAACAGGATTCCATAAGTAGTTTTCAATATGGAAAGTTCAACTGAAACTAATTTTCATTGTTTCATTAAAGTTAAGGATGATGATATATCAGTTTTTTCAACTGTAACTTTTAGTAGTGTTATGTTAGGTAACTGTCCATGAGGAATGTAGTATTTCAGAAATTTCTAATGTTTTCATTAGATTAAATGTAGATTAGAGAAGCCACCACCGTGCTTTTGTTCTGAAATAAAACACGCAAATTCAGCACATAAATCCCAGGTCACAACCTAGTGGTCACAACTGAGTGTCAATTCCTGATTTTCAGGTCTAATCTCACTCTCACTAGCCAGTGATTGGATTAACCTCTGGGGGCTGCTCTTCTAGTAACCAGAGACAATAAGCCCATCTCACCACGTTCCCATGCTAAGGAAATTAAACAATAAAGATGAAAATGCTATTAAATCTCTCAATAAAAATGAAAAGTAATGTGTTATTAAAATATGCATGATTTGAATGCTTAGACTTGGCTAAAAAATGAAAACTATCCTAAATTTAAATTCCAGATAACATATTAGTCAAAATATCTGATGTAGCTTTTATAATACCCAGAGACGTGGGAAAAAAGTTTTAGTAGCATTTTTGATAATGTTTCATTATTGCTTTTTTTAAAAAATTATCAAATGGCACAAGCACTCAAGTTCTTAAACCATCCTAATGTGTATCATTTATGCAATTCCTTCCATGAGATCACTCTCATTTTTGGCTCTCAGGAAAGAGCATGAGGTGGTCCAAAGTGAAAAATTATTCAAATTAAACCCATCTGCTGATATTAACATGACAGAGCTAACTTGGATATAAAATGGAAAAACAATCAGGGTTTTACATAATGCATCTTGTCTAGAAATGGGAAGGGCTTATTTTCATATTAACTAAACTACTCGGCTTTGCATTTAATGGCCACAGGATGTTAACTGTCTATTTATATAAAATCTCACTTTAAAACACAATATTTGCTGAATGTTACTATTTTTTATAACAGATTCAAGCAAAAAGGAGAAAGACAGGAGAGGGAGAATGTGATAAAGGAAAAAGAGGAGAGAGAAGAAATAAAAGCACTTTGAGATGCAGTTAAGTGATCAGTCTTATGGTTAACTTCCTGTTTTAAGTGTATCTATCTGTAATCTTATCATCAGATACACACAGAAGTTTTTTTCCAGGCAATAAAATTGAAAATATTTTCCAGTAAGGAATTAATGCAACAAACCAAAGAAAAAAGCCCAGATCAATAGATAACCTTATAACTTTTTGGAATAACATTACTAATATTATTTAAGTTAAGAAGCTAAAGTACCTTCTCCACCTTTCTCCATTTTTCCCTTTGGCTGGACAGGACAACATCCCAAAATAAATTTTCCTTTCTGGCACAGCCTTTCTAGTCTCTCTGCTTCTTACCCAAATGTGTGCTTCATTCAGGCTTGCGATAAGAAAATCCACTCTATATCAAACCAAAGAAACCAAATCTCTACATGGCATTACATTACCATTTAAAGTTTCATCAGGAAACATCATTTTAAAAGCTGATCATCACTCAAGAAGAATAAACTATAAAATTTAAATAGTAGCACATAGTACGGACTGAACTAAGAAATCTGAAAAAGCAATGGAACATTTTCTAAATATGTTTTTAATTTTGGTTTCCAGAATACAATAACATCTTACTGATGAGGCACATGTTCTCTGTAATCTATATGTGGAAACTCCTTTCTGTGAAATATGTTGACTCATCAGCTCTTTTTCCCCTTTGTATTTTTTGTGAAAAAAATACACATACATACTGATTAGCCAAAAATTTGTTCTGGCCCTGCCAGATATCAGTATGTATCCAATTAACAGAGTTGGCATAAGTCAGTGAACATATGGAATACACTGACTTGCCTGTAACCTAACAATTAAATTAATACAATTTCTCCTGTGGCCACAGAGGTATGAGCCAGTCTGTAGATCCAGAAATTCAGCAGTGTTATCAAACATGCTCACCAAAGACAGCCTTTTCTGGCAAATAAAGTCATGAAAAATAAACCTGAAAACAACAGCTTGGAACTTGAACCTGAGATAAAACTGCCCAGCACCAGGATGGTAGCCCAGCCTGCTATGTAGAGATACACTTCCTCCAAGATGTATAACAATCCTGGCAAACAAAGCCCTATGACTGTCAGGTGACAGATCATCAGTAGTAAATGTATTAAAACCTGATCATGAAAGCACACTTACTTGTCATACCACTTTGAAGTTAATGGAAGTTAGAATGATTTGGCAACTGTCCCATTTTTTTTTTTTTCTGCTTAAATCTCTTGAGATTGACCACCCTTTAATTGAGGAATGGGATGGACCTTACTTGAGAATAATAAATGCAGTTTGAGGTTGACTGGGATAGTTCCCTTGCCCCCAAAGTGATCTCCCCTCTGACATTTTGCTGATTCCTCAAATTCCATTATGGTAGTTTCCCCTTATCCTTGATGGATATGTTCCAAGACCCCCAGGAAATGCCTGAAACTGCAGATAGTACTGACCCTTCCACAATGTGTACTATGTTTTTTCCTAAACATGCATATACTTTACAGCTTCTCTTTGGTATGTCTGAAATGTCAGCATCACTACTCTTGCACTTTGATGCCATTATTAAGTGAATAAGAGTTATTTTAACACAAACACTGTGATACCTCATTGTTCTGATAACTGAGATGGCTACTAAGCAACTAGGGAGGGTATACAGTGTGGGTACCTTGGACAAAGGGATGATTCACATTCTGGGTGGGACAGAGCTGGACAGTATAAGATTTAATCATGTGACTCAAAACAGTGCACAATTTAAAACAAAATTGTTTATTTCTGGAGTTTTTCATTTAATATTTTTGGAGCACAGTTGACTATGGTAAAGAAAACTACAGATAAGGAGGGACTCGTGTACTAGTGGCTGGTCCAAGTTAAACGAAGCCTTCTCTGGCAGGATCCACTAAAATGTCAATTACTGTAGGAAAGGTATCACACTGTGCTCTAACAAATTTTGTATCAATTTGTGAAAAAGCTTTTTTCTTTCCAGCAGGGGTGCAAACTATGAGCCAAAGTGTTGTTGGAACACAGGCACATTCATGCCTTACCTATTGTTTATGGCTGTTTTGTGCTGTAACAGTCAAGTTGAGTAGTTGAGACAGACACATGGCCCATAAAACCTAAACTATTTACCATCTGGCCCTTTACAGAAAAAGATGACCAATTCCTGATATAGAGCAATGGGCCTAGCAGTGAGAAGAAAAAGCAAGAGGAGATGGGGAACATAAAGTAACAATGCTTTACATCTGCATTGAAGAAACACTTCATTTAAGGAAGGATCTTTGCATAACTTATTCTCACAATATAATCTTCAGAGATAAATATCACAGGCTCTAGCACACAAAAGTGCTCAAGAATAATCTGTTGGTTAAATATATTCATTCATTCATTCATTCATTGATTCCAAGAGCTTACTACGTACAAGGCACTATTATAGGCGATGTGGAAAGAGCATTAAGCCAGAAAACAGTTAACAACATTCTACTCTTAGAGCTTTTATTCTAGTACAGAGAAACAAAAAATATACATACAATTATACAAATGATTAAATAATAACAGGGAAAGAAACAGTAGAGGTGCAATTTTACAAAGTAGTTGCAGAAGGCTTCCCTGATTCTAAGACAGGAAATCCTCTGAGACCTGAAAGTAGTGAGGGGAAGCTGTGGGCTGGCTATTTGAGGGAACTGCAAAGGCCCTGAGGTGTCAAGAAGCTGGGCTGGTCCCAAGAAGCCATTATGACTGGAGCTCAGTGAGGGAAGGGCCATGGCAGGTCAGAGGTCAGAGGTCAAAGAGGGAAGCACTTTGGGTTTTAAAGACCACATCGGGAACTTTGAATTTTACTCTGAACTGTGTAAAGTTTTAAGGAAAAGAAACACAATCTAACTTGTACTTAGAATCATCATTCTGCCTGCTATATGGAACATGGACTGTAGGGAGAATAAGGTGAATATATTCACAAAGTAAACCAATTGCTATGAAAAAAAAACTGACAAGAAAAAAAAAGAGAGAAAACCTTCTTTCACACACTAGATTCTTTCACCTTTGGGAAAACACCTTAATAAAAGTTTCTGGTTATAAAAGGTAAGTCCTACCTCCCTCACCTTGTGCAGATCCTAGATGAGAGAGACTTAGAGAAAAGTTAGGTAAATTGGCCTTTATAATAAATTGTCAGAAGTGTTTAGTATTCCCCTGCAAGATGAGGTAGACAGATTTGGGCTACTGTGCTATGGGATAAGGAGGAATAATGTGGGGAGGAAGTGGCCTGAGTGGCTAGCAGGGTTCTGAGAAGACACCAGTAGGCAGGGTAACCAGAGATCTTGAAGATCTTGAACATAATGATGTCTAATATTCCTATTCAAGCCGTTTTCTTCTCTGTGTTTAAATGTAACAATACCACACACTCTCCTTGTTACCTCCAAATATTTATGAAATACATCTGCTACACATGACTGTTAGCGTTAGCATAGTTTTTAGAAAATTCTTTAAAGGTGCAAGAGAGAGGCAGTCTTCACTGTAACATGCATGAGGAGAAACCTAAGCTATCCCATTGTCTTCACACACACACACACACACACACAAAAAAAAAAATTAACCAAATAAAAATACTGGCTATGAGCCCTGGCTGCTGTGGCTCAGTGGATTGAACATCGGCCTGTGAGCCGAGTGTCACTGGTTCGATTCCCCAGTCAGAACACATTGCTAGGTTGCACGTCAGGTCCCCAGTTGGGCGCGCGTGAGAGGCAACCACACAGTGATGTTTCTCGCCCTCTCTTTCACCTTTCCCTTCTCTCTAAAAATAAATAAACAAACAAACAAATAAATAAATAAAAGTGTTGAAAAGGTTTACTATCTAGCATACTTTTTTAAAAAAAGAAAAAAAATACTGGCTATAACATGCTCACAGTGCGTGTGGTAGGAAATTAAGATACTTTATGTAGACATTTTTAAGGGACATTCCACAGCACTAGCAGATTTGTGGCCCATTATCCAAGCAGCTAAAACTTTGGTTATAAATGTGACTTCAAATTAAGGAAGTTGAGGCCCTAATAAGATAGGCGAACTTGCCAAAGTCACACACAGCTGATTGCCTGGTAAAGCTGAGGCCCAAGACCAGTTTTCTAACCACACATCAAGTCCATTCCACCACAGCTGCCTCACCAACAAAACTTTTCCTAAGCCCAGCTGCGCCAATGGTGTATTGAGCCAGATGTTCTCAAAGACTCAAGTCTCTTCCCCAGAGAAATTACTCATATAAGAGATCAGGCTAGTAGTCAGTGCTAACAACTCTAAGATGCTAATTTAAAGAGCCAGTATGCTTCCCTGAAGGGCATTCTCTGAAGTAAATAAATCTTTTGGGTCTAAGTCTGTCTTTTAGCAGAAGGTTGAAGTCTTTCAATTCATTGATCCAGGAGTGATGTAGGAAATAAAAAGTTCAGCCAATCAAAACGGGATATTCAAACAGACCCACGTAAGGTCAGAGTTGCACAAGGCTGTTTTGCTTGCTTCCAACACAGCAAGCCCTCCACCCCAATAAAATACCCCCAGTATAACTACCAACCCTGGAGGAGAGAGCCTACAGAATAATAACATGCTCAGAGAGGTCCCATAATCAGTCACATTCACTAAGACATGTCTTTAATTTATCAACTATATTGTACAAGCAGAATTAATAAAATTCTGTACATTTTTAACTTTTATAGAATCATCCATTACCACCATTTTGGATACAAGACTGAAAAAGACCAAATTTAAACTGATTTACTTTTAGGGGTGAGCGGGGCTGCTCTCTCAGATCAGCCCTCCCTGTGGGTGAACCGAGCTGCCCAGTCACATCGGCACTGGCGTGTGTGTGGTAAGTGGGGTGGCGCGGTCACGTCAGCGCTGACGTGTGGGTTAGCGGGACCCCGCTGTCACATCCGAGCTGGCGCCTGGGTGAGCAGCGATACCCGGTTATGTCAGCGCTGGCGTGTGGGGCAGCGGTGCCGGGGAATCACGTCCAGGCTGGCGCCTGGGTGAGCGGTGCTGTGCGGTCACGTCTGCGCTGGCGTTTGGGTGAGCGGGGCCCCGCTGTCACATCCGCGCTGGGGCCTGGGTGAGCGGGGCTGCCGGGTCGAGTTCGCGCTCGCTTGTGGTAAGCGGGGTGGCGCGGTCACGTCCGCGCTGGCGTGTGTGTTATTGGGGACCCGCTGTGACATCTGCACTGGCGTGTGGGTGGTAAGTGGGGTTGCGCGGTCACGTCAGCGCTGACGTGTGGGTTAGCGGGACCCCGCTGTCACATCCGGGCTGGCTCCTGGGTGAGCGGGTCTGCCCGGTCAAGTTCGCGCTTGCTTGTGGTAAGCGGGGTTGCGCGGTCACGTCCGCGCTGGCGTGTGTGTTAGCGGGGCCCCGCTGTCACATCCACGCTGGCGCCTGGGTGAGCAGGGCTACCCGGTCGCGTCCGAGCTGGCGTGTGGGTGAGCGGGGCCGCTCTGTCAGATCCGCGCTTCCTGTGGGTGAACCAGGCTGCCCAGTCACATCGGCACTGGCGTGTGTGTGGTAAGTGGGGTGGCGCGGTCACGTCCGCGCTGCCATGTGGCTTAGCGGGGCCCCGCTGTCACATCCGCGCTGGCGCCTGAGTGAGAAGGGCTACCCGGTCACATCCGCGCTGGCGTGTGTGTTAGCGGGGCCCCGCTGTCACATCCGCGCTGGCGCCTGCGTAAGCAGGGCTACCCGGTCATGTCAGCGCTGGCGGTCACCTCTGCGCTGGGGTGTGGGTGAGCGGGGCCCCACTGTCATATCAGCGCTGGCGCCAGAGTGAGCGGGGTGGTGCGGTCACGTTTGTGCTGGCATTTGGGTGAGCGGGGACCCGCTGTCACGTCCGCGCTGGCGTGTGAGTGAGCGGGTCTGGGGAATCACGTCCGCGGTGGCATTTCCGTTAGCAAGGCCGCGCGGCCACATCCGCGCTGGCGTCGTCGTGCGTGGGTCTAGCCGCGCGCTCGCGTCCGCGCTCGCGTCCGCATGAGCGGGGCCTCACGGTCATGTCTGAGCTGGCGTGTGGGTGAGCGGGGCTGCTCTGTCAGATCCGCGCTTCCTGTGGGTGAACCGGGCTGCCCAGTCACATCGGCACTGGCGTGTGGGTGGTAAGTGGGGTTGCGCGGTCACGTCAGCGCTGATGTGTGGGTTAGCGGGACCCCGCTGTCACATCCGCGCTGGCGCCTGGGTGAGCGGGGCTGCCCGGTCAAGTTCGCGCTTGCTTGTGGTAAGCGGGGTTGCGCGGTCACGTCCGCGCTGGCGTGTGGGTTAGCGGGGCCCCGCTGTCACATCCACGCTGGCGCCTGGGTGAGCAGAGCTACCCGGTCACGTCCGCGCTGGCGTGTGTGTTAGCGGGGCCCCGCTGTCACATCCAAGCTGGCGCCTGGGTGAGCAGCGATACCCGGTTATGTCAGCGCTGACGTGTGGGGCAGCGGTGCCGGGGGAATCACGTCCGGGCTGGCGCCTGGGTGAGCGGTGCTGTGCGGTCACGTCTGCGCTGGCGTTTGGGTGAGCGGGGCCCCGCTGTCACATCCGCGCTGGCGCCTGGGTGAGCGTGGCTGCCGGGTCGAGTTCGCGCTCGCTTGTGGTAAGCGGGGTGGCGCGGTCACGTCCGTGCTGGCGTGTGTGTTATTGGGGCCCGGCTGTCACATCAGCGCTGGCGCCTGGGTGAGCAGGGCTACCCGGTCATGTCAGCGCTGGCGTGCGGGGCAGCGGTGCCGGGGAATCACGTCCGCGCTGGCGCCTGGGTTAGCGGTGCTATGCGGTCACGTCTGCGCTGGCGTGTGGGTGAGCGGGGACCCGCTGTCATATCAGCGCTGGCGCCAGAGTGACTGGGCGGTGCGGTCACGTTTGTGCTGGCATTTGGGTGAGCGGGGACCCGCTGTCACGTCCGCGCTGGCGTGTGTGTGAGCGGGTCTGGGGAATCACGTCCGCAGTGGCATTACCGTTAGCAAGGCCGCGCGGCCACATCCGCGCTGGCGTCGTCGTGAGCGGGTCTGGCCGCGCGCTCAAGTCCGCGCTCGCGTCCGCATGAGCGGGACCTCACGGTCACGTCCGGGCTGGCGTGTGGGTGAGCGGGGCTGCTCTGTCAGATCCGCGCTTCCTGTGGGTGAACCAGGCTGCCCAGTCACATCGGCACTGGCGTGTGGGTGGTAAGTGGGGTTGCGCGGTCACGTCAGCGCTGATGTGTGGGTTAGCGGGACCCCGCTGTCACATCCGCGCTGGCGCCTGGGTGAGCGGGGCTGCCCGGTCAAGTTCGCGCTTGCTTGTGGTAAGCGGGGTTGCGCGGTCACGTCCGCGCTGGCGTGTGGGTTAGCGGGGCCCCGCTGTCACATCCACGCTGGCGCCTGGGTGAGCAGAGCTACCCGGTCACGTCCGCGCTGGCGTGTGTGTTAGCGGGGCCCCGCTGTCACATCCGAGCTGGCGCCTGGGTGAGCAGCGATACCCGGTTATGTCAGCGCTGGCGTGTGGGGCAGCGGTGCCGGGGGAATCACGTCCGGGCTGGCGCCTGGGTGAGCGGTGCTGTGCGGTCACGTCTGCGCTGGCGTTTGGGTGAGCGGGGCCCCGCTGTCACAGCCGCGCTGGCGCCTGGGTGAGCGGGGCTGCCGGGTCGAGTTCGCGCTCGCTTGTGGTAAGCGGGGTGGCGCGGTCACGTCCGTGCTGGCGTGTGTGTTATTGGGGCCCGGTTGTCACATCAGCGCTGGCGCCTGGGTTAGCGGTGCTATGCGGTCACGTCTGCGCTGGCGTGTGGGTGAGCGGGGACCCGCTGTCATATCAGCGCTGGCGCCAGAGTGACTGGGCGGTGCGGTCACGTTTGTGCTGGCATTTGGGTGAGCGGGGACCCGCTGTCACGTCCGCGCTGGCGTGTGTGTGAGCGGGTCTGGGGAATCACGTCCGCGGTGGCATTACCGTTAGCAAGGCCGCGCGGCCACATCCGCGCTGGCGTCGTCGTGAGCGGGTCTGGCCGCGCGCTCAAGTCCGCGCTCGCGTCCGCATGAGCGGGACCTGACGGTCACGTCCGGGCTGGCGTGTGGGTGAGCGGGGCTGCTCTGTCAGATCCGCGCTTCCTGTGGGTGAACCAGGCTGCCCAGTCACATCTGCACTGGCGTGTGGGTGGTAAGTGGGGTTGCGCGGTCACGTCAGCGCTGATGTGTGGGTTAGCGGGACCCCGCTGTCACATCCGCGCTGGCGCCTGGGTGAGCGGGGCTGCCCGGTCAAGTTCGCGCTTGCTTGTGGTAAGCGGGGTTGCGCGGTCACGTCCGCGTTGGCGTGTGGGTTAGCGGGGCCCCGCTGTCACATCCGCGCTGGCGCCTGGGTGAGCGGGGCTGCCCGGTCAAGTTCGCGCTTGCTTGTGGTAAGCGGGGTTGCGCGGTCACGTCCGCGCTGGCGTGTGTGTTAGCGGGGCCCCGCTGTCACATCCGAGCTGGCGCCTGGGTGAGCAGCGATACCCGGTTATGTCAGCGCTGGCGTGTGGGGCAGCGGTGCCGGGGGAATCACGTCCGGGCTGGCGCCTGGGTGAGCGGTGCTGTGCGGTCACGTCTGCGCTGGCGTTTGGGTGAGCGGGGCCCCGCTGTCACATCCGCGCTGGCGCCTGGGTGAGCGGGGCTGCCGGGTCGAGTTCGCGCTCGCTTGTGGTAAGCGGGGTGGCGCGGTCACGTCCGCGCTGGCGTGTGTGTTATTGGGGACCCGCTGTGACATCTGCACTGGCGTGTGGGTGGTAAGTGGGGTTGCGCGGTCACGTCAGCGCTGACGTGTGGGTTAGCGGGACCCCGCTGTCACATCCGGGCTGGCTCCTGGGTGAGCGGGTCTGCCCGGTCAAGTTCGCGCTTGCTTGTGGTAAGCGGGGTTGCGCGGTCACGTCCGCGCTGGCGTGTGTGTTAGCGGGGCCCCGCTGTCACATCCACGCTGGCGCCTGGGTGAGCAGGGCTACCCGGTCGCGTCCGAGCTGGCGTGTGGGTGAGCGGGGCCGCTCTGTCAGATCCGCGCTTCCTGTGGGTGAACCAGGCTGCCCAGTCACATCGGCACTGGCGTGTGTGTGGTAAGTGGGGTGGCGCGGTCACGTCCGCGCTGCCATGTTGCTTAGCGGGGCCCCGCTGTCACATCCGCGCTGGCGCCTGAGTGAGAAGGGCTACCCGGTCACATCCGCGCTGGCGTGTGTGTTAGCGGGGCCCCGCTGTCACATCCGCGCTGGCGCCTGCGTAAGCAGGGCTACCCGGTCATGTCAGCGCTGGCGGTCACCTCTGCGCTGGGGTGTGGGTGAGCGGGGCCCCACTGTCATATCAGCGCTGGCGCCAGAGTGAGCGGGGTGGTGCGGTCACGTTTGTGCTGGCATTTGGGTGAGCGGGGACCCGCTGTCACGTCCGCGCTGGCGTGTGAGTGAGCGGGTCTGGGGAATCACGTCCGCGGTGGCATTTCCGTTAGCAAGGCCGCGCGGCCACATCCGCGCTGGCGTCGTCGTGCGTGGGTCTAGACGCGCGCTCGCGTCCGCATGAGCGGGGCCTCACGGTCATGTCCGAGCTGGCGTGTGGGTGAGCGGGGCTGCTGTGTCAGATCCGCGCTTCCTGTGGGTGAACCGGGCTGCCCAGTCACATCTGCACTGGCGTGTGGGTGGTAAGTGGGGTTGCGCGGTCACGTCAGCGCTGATGTGTGGGTTAGCGGGACCCCGCTGTCACATCCGCGCTGGCGCCTGGGTGAGCGGGGCTACCCGGTCAAGTTCGCGCTTGCTTGTGGTAAGCGGGGTTGCGCGGTCACGTCCGCGATGGCGTGTGGGTTAGCGGGGCCCCGCTGTCACATCCACGCTGGCGCCTGGGTGAGCAGGGCTACCCGGTCACGTCCGCGCTCACGTGTGTGTTAGCGGGGCCCCGCTGTCACATCCGAGCTGGGGCCTGGGTGAGCGGGGCTGCCGGGTCGAGTTCGCGCTCGCTTGTGGTAAGCGGGGTGGCGCGGTCACGTCCGCGCTGACGTGTGGGTTAGCGGGGCCCCGCTGTCACATCCGCGCTGGCGCCTGGGTGAGCGGGGCTGCCGGGTCGAGTTCACGCTCGCTTGTGGTAAGCGGGGGTGGCGCGGTCACGTCCGCGCTGGCGTGTGTGTTATTGGGGCCCCGCTGTCACATCTGCACTGGCGTGTGGGTGGTAAGTGGGGTTGCGCGGTCACGTCAGCGCTGACGTGTGGGTTAGCGGGACCCCGCTGTCACATCCGGGCTGGCTCCAGGGTAAGCGGGGCTACCCGGTCGCGTCCGAGCTGGCGTGTGGGTGAGCGGGGCCGCTCTGTCAGATCCGCGCTTCCTGTGGGTGAACCAGGCTGCCCAGTCACATCGGCACTGGCGTGTGTGTGGTAAGTGGGGTGGCGCGGTCACGTCCGCGCTGCCATGTGGCTTAGCGGGGCCCCGCTGTCACATCCGCGCTGGCGCCTGAGTGAGAAGGGCTACCCGGTCACATCCGCGCTGGCGTGTGTGTTAGCGGGGCCCCGCTGTCACATCCGCGCTGGCGCCTGCGTAAGCAGGGCTACCCGGTCATGTCAGCGCTGGCGGTCACCTCTGCGCTGGGGTGTGGGTGAGCGGGGCCCCACTGTCATATCAGCGCTGGCGCCAGAGTGAGCGGGGTGGTGCGGTCACGTTTGTGCTGGCATTTGGGTGAGCGGGGACCCGCTGTCACGTCCGCGCTGGCGTGTGAGTGAGCGGGTCTGGGGAATCACGTCCGCGGTGGCATTTCCGTTAGCAAGGCCGCGCGGCCACATCGGCGCTGGCGTCGTCGTGCGTGGGTCTAGCCGCGCGCTCGCGTCCGCGCTCGCGTCCGCATGAGCGGGGCCTCACGGTCATGTCCGAGCTGGCGTGTGGGTGAGCGGGGCTGCTCTGTCAGATCCGCGCTTCCTGTGGGTGAAACGGGCTGCCCAGTCACATCTACACTGGCGTGTGGGTGGTAAGTGGGGTTGTGCGGTCACGTCAGCGCTGATGTGTGGGTTAGCGGGACCCCGCTGTCACATTCGCGCTGGCGCCTGGGTGAGCGGGGCTGCCCGGTCAAGTTCGCGCTTGCTTGTGGTAAGCGGGGTTGCGCGGTCACGTCCGCGCTGGCGTGTGTGTTAGCGGGGCCCCGCTGTCACATCCACGCTGGCGCCTGGGTGAGCAGAGCTACCCGGTCACGTCCGCGCTGGCGTGTGTGTTAGCGGGGCCCCGCTGTCACATCCGAGCTGGCGCCTGGGTGAGCAGCGATACCCGGTTATGTCAGCGCTGGCGTGTGGGGCAGCGGTGCCGGGGGAATCACGTCCGGGCTGGCGCCTGGGTGAGCGGTGCTGTGCGGTCACGTCTGCGCTGGCGTTTGGGTGAGCGGGGCCCCGCTGTCACATCCGCGCTGGCGCCTGGGTGAGCGGGGCTGCCGGGTCGAGTTCGCTCTCGCTTGTGGTAAGCGGGGTGGCGCGGTCACGTCCACGCTGGCGTGTGTGTTATTGGGGCCCCGCTGTCACATTAGCGCTGGCGCCTGGGTGAGCAGGGCTACCCGGTCATGTCAGCGCTGGCGTGCGGGGCAGCGATGCCGGGGAATCACGTCCGCGCTGGCGCCTGGGTTAGCGGTGCTATGCGGTCACGTCTGCGCTGTCGTGTAGGTGAGCGGGGACCCGCTGTCATATCAGCGCTGGCGCCAGAGTGAGCTGGGCGGTGCGGTCACGTTTGTGCTGGCATTTGGGTGAGCGGGGACCCGCTGTCACGTCCGCGCTGGCGTGTGTGTGAGCGGGTCTGGGGAATCACGTCCGCGGTGGCATTACCGTTAGCAAGGCCGCGCGGCCACATCCGCGCTGGCGTCGTCGTGAGCGGGTCTGGCCGCGCGCTCAAGTCCGCGCTCGCGTCCGCATGAGCGGGACCTCACGGTCACGTCCGAGCTGGCGTGTGGGTGAGCGGGGCTGTTCTGTCAGATCCGCGCTTCCTGTGGATGAACCGGGCTGCCCAGTCACAACTGCACTGGCGTGTGGGTGGTAAGAGGGGTTGCGCGGTCACGTCCGCGTTGGCGTGTGGGTTAGCGGGGCCCCGCTGTCACATCCGCGCTGGCGCCTGGGTGAGCGGGTCTGCCCGGTCACATCCGCGCTGGCGTGTGTGTTAGCGGGGCCCCGCTGTCACATCCGCGCTGGCGCCTGCGTAAGCAGGGCTACCCGGTCATGTCAGCGCTGGCGGTCACCTCTGCGCTGGGGTGTGGGTGAGCGGGGCCCCACTGTCATATCAGCGCTGGCGCCAGAGTGAGCGGGGTGGTGCGGTCACGTTTGTGCTGGCATTTGGGTGAGCGGGGACCCGCTGTCACGTCCGCGCTGGCGTGTGAGTGAGCGGGTCTGGGGAATCACGTCCGCGGTGGCATTTCCGTTAGCAAGGCCGCGCGGCCACATCCGCGCTGGCGTCGTCGTGCGTGGGTCTAGCCGCGCGCTCGCGTCCGCGCTCGCGTCCGCATGAGCGGGGCCTCACGGTCATGTCCGAGCTGGCGTGTGGGTGAGCGGGGCTGCTCTGTCAGATCCGCGCTTCCTGTGGGTGAACCGGGCTGCCCAGTCACATCTGCACTGGCGTGTGGGTGGTAAGTGGGGTTGCGCGGTCACGTCAGCGCTGATGTGTGGGTTAGCGGGACCCCGCTGTCACATCCGCGCTGGCGCCTGGGTGAGCGGGGCTGCCCGGTCAAGTTCGCGCTTGCTTGTGGTAAGCGGGGTTGCGCGGTCACGTCCGCGCTGGCGTGTGGGTTAGCGGGGCCCCGCTGTCACATCCACGCTGGCGCCTGGGTGAGCAGGGCTACCCGGTCACGTCCGCGCTCACGTGTGTGTTAGCGGGGCCCCGCTGTCACATCCGAGCTGGGGCCTGGGTGAGCAGCGATACCCGGTTATGTCAGCGCTGGCATGTGTGGCAGCGGTGCCCGGGAATCACGTCCGAGCTGGCGCCTGGGTGAGCGGTGCTGTGCGGTCACGTCTGCGCTGGCGTTTGGGTGAGCGGGGCCCCGCTGTCACATCCGCGCTGGCGCCTGGGTGAGCGGGGCTGCCGGGTCGAGTTCGCGCTCGCTTGTGGTAAGCGGGGGTGGCGCGGTCACGTCCGCGCTGACGTGTGGGTTAGCGGGGCCCCGCTGTCACATCCGCGCTGGCGCCTGGGTGAGCGGGGCTGCCGGGTCGAGTTCACGCTCGCTTGTGGTAAGCGGGGTGGCGCGGTCACGTCCGCGCTGGCGTGTGTGTTATTGGGGCCCCGCTGTCACATCTGCACTGGCGTGTGGGTGGTAAGTGGGGTTGCGCGGTCACGTCAGCGCTGACGTGTGGGTTAGCGGGACCCCGCTGTCACATCCGGGCTGGCTCCAGGGTGAGCGGGGCTACCCGGTCGCGTCCGAGCTGGCGTGTGGGTGAGCGGGGCCGCTCTGTCAGATCCGCGCTTCCTGTGGGTGAACCAGGCTGCCCAGTCACATCGGCACTGGCGTGTGTGTGGTAAGTGGGGTGGCGCGGTCACGTCCGCGCTGCCATGTGGCTTAGCGGGGCCCCGCTGTCACTTCCGCGCTGGCGCCTGAGTGAGAAGGGCTACCCGGTCACATCCGCGCTGGCGTGTGTGTTAGCGGGGCCCCGCTGTCACATCCGCGCTGGCGCCTGCGTAAGCAGGGCTACCCGGTCATGTCAGCGCTGGCGGTCACCTCTGCGCTGGGGTGTGGGTGAGCGGGGCCCCACTGTCATATCAGCGCTGGCGCCAGAGTGAGCGGGGTGGTGCGGTCACGTTTGTGCTGGCATTTGGGTGAGCGGGGACCCGCTGTCACGTCCGCGCTGGCGTGTGAGTGAGCGGGTCTGGGGAATCACGTCCGCGGTGGCATTTCCGTTAGCAAGGCCGCGCGGCCACATCCGCGCTGGCGTCGTCGTGCGTGGGTCTAGCCGCGCGCTCGCGTCCGCGCTCGCGTCCGCATGAGCGGGGCCTCACGGTCATGTCCGAGCTGGCGTGTGGGTGAGCGGGGCTGCTCTGTCAGATCCGCGCTTCCTGTGGGTGAAACGGGCTGCCCAGTCACATCTACACTGGCGTGTGGGTGGTAAGTGGGGTTGCGCGGTCACGTCAGCGCTGATGTGTGGGTTAGCGGGACCCCGCTGTCACATTCGCGCTGGCGCCTGGGTGAGCGGGGCGGCCCGGTCAAGTTCGCGCTTGCTTGTGGTAAGCGGGGTTGCGCGGTCACGTCCGCGCTGGCGTGTGTGTTAGCGGGGCCCCGCTGTCACATCCACGCTGACGCCTGGGTGAGCAGAGCTACCCGGTCACGTCCGCGCTGGCGTGTGTGTTAGCGGGGCCCCGCTGTCACATCCGAGCTGGCGCCTGGGTGAGCAGCGATACCCGGTTATGTCAGCGCTGGCGTGTGGGGCAGCGGTGCCGGGGGAATCACGTCCGGGCTGGCGCCTGGGTGAGCGGTGCTGTGCGGTCACGTCTGCGCTGGCGTTTGGGTGAGCGGGGCCCCGCTGTCACATCCGCGCTGGCGCCTGGGTGAGCGGGGCTGCCGGGTCGAGTTCGCGCTCGCTTGTGGTAAGCGGGGTGGCGCGGTCACGTCCGCGCTGGCGTGTGTGTTATTGGGGCCCCGCTGTCACATCTGCACTGGCGTGTGGGTGGTAAGTGGGGTTGCGCGGTCACGTCAGCGCTGACGTGTGGGTTAGCGGGACCCCGCTGTCACATCCGGGCTGGCTCCTGGGTGAGCGGGGCTACCCGGTCGCGTCCGAGCTGGCGTGTGGGTGAGCGGGGCCGCTCTGTCAGATCCGCACTTCCTGTGGGTGAACCAGGCTGCCCAGTCACATCGGCACTGGCGTGTGTGTTATTGGGGCCCCGCTGTCACATTAGCGCTGGCGCCTGGGTGAGCAGGGCTACCCGGTCATGTCAGCGCTGGCGTGCGGGGCAGCGGTGCCGGGGAATCACGTCCGCGCTGGCGCCTGGGTTAGCGGTGCTATGCGGTCACGTCTGCGCTGGCGTGTAGGTGAGCGGGGACCCGCTGTCATATCAGCGCTGGCGCCAGAGTGAGCTGGGCGGTGCGGTCACGTTTGTGCTGGCATTTGGGTGAGCGGGGACCCGCTGTCACGTCCGCGCTGGCGTGTGTGTGAGCGGGTCTGGGGAATCACGTCCGCGGTGGCATTACCGTTAGCAAGGCCGCGCGGCCACATCCGCGCTGGCGTCGTCGTGAGCGGGTCTGGCCGCGCGCTCAAGTCCGCGCTCGCGTCCGCATGAGCGGGACCTCACGGTCACGTCCGAGCTGGCGTGTGTGTGAGCGGGGCTGTTCTGTCAGATCCGCGCTTCCTGTGGATGAACCGGGCTGCCCAGTCACAACTGCACTGGCGTGTGGGTGGTAAGAGGCGTTGCGCGGTCACGTCCGCGTTGGCGTGTGGGTTAGCGGGGCCCCGCTGTCACATCCGCGCTGGCGCCTGGGTGAGCGGGTCTGCCCGGTCACATCCGCGCTGGCGTGTGTGTTAGCGGGGCCCCGCTGTCACATCCGCGCTGGCGCCTGCGTAAGCAGGGCTACCCGGTCATGTCAGCGCTGGCGGTCACCTCTGCGCTGGGGTGTGGGTGAGCGGGGCCCCACTGTCATATCAGCGCTGGCGCCAGAGTGAGCGGGGTGGTGCGGTCACGTTTGTGCTGGCATTTGGGTGAGCGGGGACCCGCTGTCACGTCCGCGCTGGCGTGTGAGTGAGCGGGTCTGGGGAATCACGTCCGCGGTGGCATTTCCGTTAGCAAGGCCGCGCGGCCACATCCGCGCTGGCGTCGTCGTGCGTGGGTCTAGCCGTGCGCTCGCGTCCGCGCTCGCGTCCGCATGAGCGGGGCCTCACGGTCATGTCCGAGCTGGCGTGTGGGTGAGCGGGGCTGCTGTGTCAGATCCGCGCTTCCTGTGGGTGAACCGGGCTGCCCAGTCACATCTGCACTGGCGTGTGGGTGGTAAGTGGGGTTGCGCGGTCACGTCAGCGCTGATGTGTGGGTTAGCGGGACCCCGCTGTCACATCCGCGCTGGCGCCTGGGTGAGCGGGGCTGCCCGGTCAAGTTCGCGCTTGCTTGTGGTAAGCGGGGTTGCGCGGTCACGTCCGCGCTGGCGTGTGTGTTAGCGGGGCCCCACTGTCACATCCACGCTGGCGCCTGGGTGAGCAGGGCTACCCGGTCGCGTCCGAGCTGGCGTGTGGGTGAGCGGGGCCGCTCTGTCAGATCCGCGCTTCCTGTGGGTGAACCAGGCTGCCCAGTCACATCGGCACTGGCGTGTGGGTGGTAAGTGGGGTGGCGCGGTCACGTCCGCGCTGCCTTGTTGCTTAGCGGGGCCCCGCTGTCACATCCGCGCTGGCGCCTGAGTGAGAAGGGCTACCCGGTCACATCCGCGCTGGCCTGTGTGTTAGCGGGGCCCCGCTGTCACATCCGCGCTGGCGCCTGCGTAAGCAGGGCTACCCGGTCATGTCAGCGCTGGCGGTCACCTCTGCGCTGGGGTGTGGATGAGCGGGGCCCCACTGTCATATCAGCGCTGGCGCCAGAGTGAGCGGGGTGGTGCGGTCACGTTTGTGCTGGCATTTGGGTGAGCGGGGACCCGCTGTCACGTCCGCGCTGGCGTGTGAGTGAGCGGGTCTGGGGAATCACGTCCGCGGTGGCATTTCCGTTAGCAAGGCCGCGCGGCCACATCCGCGCTGGCGTCGTCGTGCGTGGGTCTAGCCGCGCGCTCGCGTCCGCGCTCGCGTCCGCATGAGCGGGGCCTCACGGTCATGTCCGAGCTGGCGTGTGGGTGAGCGGGGCTGCTCTGTCAGATCCGCGCTTCCTGTGGGTGAACCGGGCTGCCCAGTCACATCTGCACTGGCGTGTGGGTGGTAAGTGGGGTTGCGCGGTCACGTCAGCGCTGATGTGTGGGTTAGCGGGACCCCGCTGTCACATCCGCGCTGGCGCCTGGGTGAGCGGGGCTGCCCGGTCAAGTTCGCGCTTGCTTGTGGTAAGCGGGGTTGCGCGGTCACGTCCGCGCTGGCGTGTGGGTTAGCGGGGCCCCGCTGTCACATCCACGCTGGCGCCTGGGTGAGCAGCGATACCCGGTTATGTCAGCGTTGGCGTGTGGGGCAGCGGTGCCGGGGGAATCACGTCCGGGCTGGCGCCTGGGTGAGCGGTGCTGTGCGGTCACGTCTGCGCTGGCGTTTGGGTGAGCGGGGCCCCGCTGTCACATCCGCGCTGGCGCCTGGGTGAGCGTGGCTGCCGGGTCGAGTTCGCGCTCGCTTGTGGTAAGCGGGGTGGTGCGGTCACGTCCGCGCTGGCGTGTGTGTTATTGGGGCCCCGCTGTCACATCTGCACTGGCGTGTGGGTGGTAAGTGGGGTTGCGCGGTCACGTCAGCGCTGACGTGTGGGTTAGCGGGACCCCGCTGTCACATCCGGGCTGGCTCCTGGGTGAGCGGGGCTACCCGGTCGCGTCCGAGCTGGCGTGTGGGTGAGCGGGGCCGCTCTGTCAGATCCGCACTTCCTGTGGGTGAACCAGGCTGCCCAGTCACATCGGCACTGGCGTGTGGGTGGTAAGTGGGGTGGCGCGGTCACGTCCGCGCTGCCGTGTGGCTTAGCGGGGCCCCGCTGTCACATCCGCGCTGGCGCCTGAGTGAGAAGGGCTACCCGGTCACATCCGCGCTGGCGTGTGTGTTAGCGGGGCCCCGCTGTCACATCCGCGCTGGCGCCTGCGTAAGCAGGGCTACCCGGTCATGTCAGCGCTGGCGGTCACCTCTGCGCTGGGGTGTGGGTGAGCGGGGCCCCACTGTCATATCAGCGCTGGCGCCAGAGTGAGCGGGGTGGTGCGGTCACGTTTGTGCTGGCATTTGGGTGAGCGGGGACCCGCTGTCACGTCCGCGCTGGCGTGTGAGTGAGCGGGTCTGGGGAATCACGTCCGCGGTGGCATTTCCGTTAGCAAGGCCGCGCGGCCACATCGGCGCTGGCGTCGTCGTGCGTGGGTCTAGCCGCGCGCTCGCGTCCGCGCTCGCGTCCGCATGAGCGGGGCCTCACGGTCATGTCCGAGCTGGCGTGTGGGTGAGCGGGGCTGCTCTGTCAGATCCGCGCTTCCTGTGGGTGAACCGGGCTGCCCAGTCACATCTGCACTGGCGTGTGGGTGGTAAGTGGGGTTGCGCGGTCACGTCAGCGCTGATGTGTGGGTTAGCGGGACCCCGCTGTCACATCCGCCCTGGCGCCTGGGTGAGCGGGGCTGCCCGGTCAAGTTCGCGCTTGCTTGTGGTAAGCGGGGTTGCGCGGTCACGTCCGAGCTGGCGTGTGTGTTAGCGGGGCCCCGCTGTCACATCCACGCTGGCGCCTGGGTGAGCAGGGCTACCCGGTCCCGTCCGAGCTGGCGTGTGGGTGAGCGGGGCCGCTCTGTCAGATCCGCGCTTCCTGTGGGTGAACCAGGCTGCCCAGTCACATCGGCACTGGCGTGTGGGTGGTAAGTGGGGTGGCGCGGTCACGTCCGCGCTGCCTTGTTGCTTAGCGGGGCCCCGCTGTCACATCCGCGCTGGCGCCTGAGTGAGAAGGGCTACCCGGTCACATCCGCGCTGGCGTGTGTGTTAGCGGGGCCCCGCTGTCACATCCGCGCTGGCGCCTGCGTAAGCAGGGCTACCCGGTCATGTCAGCGCTGGCGGTCACCTCTGCGCTGGGGTGTGGGTGAGCGGGGCCCCACTGTCATATCAGCGCTGGCGCCAGAGTGAGCGGGGTGGTGCGGTCACGTTTGTGCTGGCATTTGGGTGAGCGGGGACCCGCTGTCACGTCCGCGCTGGCTTGTGAGTGAGCGGGGCCCCGCTGTCACATCCGAGCTGGCGACTGGGTGAGCAGAGCTACCCGGTCACGTCCGCGCTGGCGTGTGTGTTAGCGGGGCCCCGCTGTCACATCCGAGCTGGCGCCTGGGTGAGCAGCGATACCCGGTTATGTCAGCGCTGGCGTGTGGGGCAGCGGTGCCGGGGGAATCACGTCCGGGCTGGCGCCTGGGTGAGCGGTGCTGTGCGGTCACGTCTGCGCTGGCGTTTGGGTGAGCGGGGCCCCGCTGTCACGTCCGCGCTGGCGTGTGAGTGAGCGGGTCTGGGGAATCACGTCCGCGGTGGCATTTCCGTTAGCAAGGCCGCGCGGCCACATCCGCGCTGGCGTCGTCGTGCGTGGGTCTAGCCGCGCGCTCGCGTCCGCGCTCGCGTCCGCATGAGCGGGGCCTCACGGTCATGTCCGAGCTGGCGTGTGGGTGAGCGGGGCTGCTCTGTCAGATCCGCGCTTCCTGTGGGTGAACCGGGCTGCCCAGTCACATCTACAATGGCGTGTGGGTGGTAAGTGGGGTTGCGCGGTCACGTCAGCGCTGATGTGTGGGTTAGCGGGACCCCGCTGTCACATCCGCGCTGCCGCCTGGGTGAGCGGGGCTGCCCGGTCAAGTTCGCGCTTGCTTGTGGTAAGCGGGGTTGCGCGGTCACGTCCGCGCTGGCGTGTGAGTTAGCGGGGCCCCGCTGTCACATCCACGCTGGCGCCTGGGTGAGCAGGGCTACCCGGTCACGTCCGCGCTGGCGTGTGTGTTAGCGGGGCCCCGCTGTCACATCCGAGCTGGCGCCTGGGTTAGCAGCGATACCCGGTTATGTCAGCGCTGGCGTGTGGGGCAGCGGTGCCGTGGAATCACGTCCGGGCTGGCGCCTGGGTGAGCAGTGCTGTGCGGTCACGTCTGCGCTGGCGTTTGGGTGAGCGGGGCCCCGCTGTCACATCCGCGCTGGCGCCTGGGTGAGCGGGTCTGCCCGGTCAACTTCGCGCTTGCTTGTGGTAAGCGGCGTTGCGCGGTCACGTCCACGCTGGCCTGTGTGTTATCGGGGCCCCGCTGTCACATCCACGCTGGCGCCTGGGTGAGCAGGGCTACCCGGTCGCGTCCGAGCTGGCGTGTGGGTGAGCGGGGCCGCTCTGTCAGATCCGCGCTTCCTGTGGGTGAACCAGGCTGCCCAGTCACATCGGCACTGGCGTGTGGGTGGTAAGTGGGGTTGCGCGGTCACGTCCGCGCTGACGTGTGGGTTAGCGGGGCCCCGCTGTCACATCCGCGCTGGCGCCTGCGTAAGCAGGGCTACCCGGTCATGTCAGCGCTGGCGGTCACCTCTGCGCTGGGGTGTGGGTGAGCGGGGCTCCACTGTCATATCAGCGCTGGCGCCAGAGTGAGCGGGGTGGTGCGGTCACGTTTGTGCTGGCATTTGGGTGAGCGGGGACCCGCTATCACGTCCGCGCTGGCGTGTGAGTGAGCGGGTCTGGGGAATCACGTCCGCGGTGGCATTTCCGTTAGCAAGGCCGCGCGGCCACATCCGCGCTGGCGTCGTCGTGCGTGGGTCTAGCCGCGCGCTCGCGTCCACATGAGCGGGGCCTCACGGTCATATCCGAGCTGGCGTGTGGGTGAGTGGGGCTGCTCTGTCAGATCCGCGCTTCCTGTGGGTGAACCGGGCTGCCCAGTCACATCTGCACTGGCGTGTGGGTGGTAAGTGGGGTTGCGCGGTCACGTCAGCGCTGATGTGTGGGTTAGCGGGACCCCGCTGTCACATTCACGCTGGCGCCTGGGTGAGCAGGGCTACCCGGTCACGTCCGCGCTGGCGTGTGTGTTAGCGGGTCCCCGCTGTCACATCCGCGCTGGCGCCTGTGTGAGCAGGGATACCCGGTTATGTCAGCGCTGGCGTGTGGGGCAGCGGTGCCGGGGAATCACGTCCGGGCTGGCGCCTGGGTGAGCGGTGCTGTGCGGTCACGTCCGCGCTGGCGTGTGTGTTATTGGGGCCCCGCTGTCACATCAGCGCTGGCGCCTGGGTGAGCAGGGCTACCCGGTCATGTCAGCGCTGGCGTGCGGGGCAGCGGTGCCGGGGAATCACGTCCGCGCTGGCTCCTGGGTTAGCGGTGCTATGCGGTCACGTCTGCGCTGGCGTGTGGGTGAGCGGGGACCCGCTGTCATATCAGCGCTGGCGCCAGAGTGAGCTGGGCGGTGCGGTCACGTTTGTGCTGGCATTTGGGTGAGCGGGGACCCGCTGTCACGTCCGCGCTGGCGTGTGTGTGAGCGGGTCTGGGGAATCACGTCCGCGGTGGAATTACTGTTAGCAAGGCCGCGCGGCCACATCCGCGCTGGCGTCGTCGTGAGCGGTCAGTCCTTCTCGGTCAAGGCCAGCCACAGCCTGCCCATGCCCCGGATAGTTTCAGGAGATAGAATTTCTCTCTTGAACTCTTGCAGCTGGTACTGCAGCTATGGATGTGCTTCTCGCTCTATTGCACAGACTGAGCCTCCCAGATTCTGCATATTTTCCCAAGCCTCTCCCAGTTAGGGTTAGGGGTTCCCTGTGTGGAACCGGGGCCCCTCACTCAAGGAGGGCTGGGAGCTACTTAGCTGCATTTTCTGTCCGTTCTGTCTTTTGCTGCAGGCACCTCATGTAGGTTATTTCCCCTCTCATTTACTGGAAAGTGTAGAGCATTCTCTGTACTCCTTGGCTTCAAAAATTCATACCAGTTAAAATTCCATTGAGTATTCAGATCACTTGTCAGAAGATCAGCTGAAAATCCATTCTGGGGGCGCCAGCAAGTGGGCTCAGCTTCTGATTACTCATCCGCCATCTTCTCCCCACCTGAAGTACAAACTTTTAAATGTTGATGAAATCCAGTTTATTTCTTTTTTCTTTTGTTATTTGTGCTTTTGATGTCATATCTAAGAAACCATTGCCTAGTTCAAAATTACAAAGATTTATGCCTATGTTTTCTTCCAAGAGTTGTCTAGTTCTAGCACTTACGTTTAGGTCTTTGATCCATTTTTTATTTAATTTTTGTATATGGTATCAGATAAGGATCCAACTTTCTTGCATGTGGATATCCAGTTGTATTAAGACTATTTGTTTAAAAAAAAAAGAAAACTATTATTTCCACCATTGAATGATCTGGTGTCACCTTAAAAAATCAGCTGGCCATAGATGTGAGAGTTTATTCTGAATTCTCAATTTTGTTCTATTGTTCTATTTGTCTATCCTTATGCTGGAATCATACTATCTTAGTTATTTTACTTTTGTAATAAATTTTGAAGTCAGAAAGCATAAGCCTATCTCCATTCTTTTTGTTTCAAGATTGTTTGGATTATTCAAGTTCCCTTCAATTTCTGTATGAAATTTAGGATCACTTTGCCATTTTCTGCAAAGTAGCTAGCTGTGATTTTGATAAGGACTGCACTGAATTTGTAGATCAATTTTGGAATCTTACCATCTTAAAACATTAAGTTTTTCAATCCATGAACATAGGATATTTTCCTATTTATTTGGGTCTTGCTTATTTTCTTTCCACTATGCTATATAGTTTTTAGAATATAAGTTTTGCACTTCTTTTGTTTAATTTCTATGTGCATACTATTCTTTTTTTTTTTTTTTTTTGCCCTGGCTGGTTTGGCTCAGTGGATTGAGCGTCGGCCTGCGAGCTAAGTGTCGCTGGTTCGATCTTCCAGTCAGGGCACATCAGAGAAGGAAAACTCTGATTCCAAAAAACCTCCGCTGCCTTGCGGCATACCTCTTCAGGGGAAAGGCTAAGGGAGTAAACCCCGACAGAAAATCCGGAGCCGGAGTCCCTAAGGCGGTTTGACGTTGTAGTCAACACCGGCAACTCCTGCAGCGCACCTGAAGCCAAGCTGTATTGACTCCGTCTTTCCCTTGGACCCTTCAGCTGCGAAGAGAGGGGGGGGTCTGCTGCTTGGGCAACAGCAGACCCTCCATATCACCCTGCCCAGGCTCTGTAGCTTCAGCTTCACTGGAGAGGACACTCCAGCGTCATCGCAAGATGTCGATTCAACACTGGAGGAGACAGATACCGTGTCACTCCCGAGTCGGACTGCACAGCCATTCTCGGCGGTGCAGATAGACTCTTAAGAAGCTACACCATCGTCTCTCGAGACGGACGGCTGCCGACGACGACTTTTAGGACCTATATAAATTCACCTCTCTAATCCCATTACCTGCTCTCCATGATGGAAGCCTGCCTCATACACTTTCCAGAAGAGCGGTTCAGGCTTAATCATCCAGAGACTTCTCTTCCTTGGCCATCCTAGTATTTCCAGTATTACATCTTGCACTCAATCTTAACTTTTGTAAAGTTAGTTGTTTAAGTAAAGATTGTGGAGGTTTGCACTGATAGGGAGTAAGTAAATTATGGCTTTTATTTCTAAGGTCTGGTGTTCATTAAGGTTTTCCTGGCTAGAGCTGAGGTTATGATATTTACACAGTGTTTTAGTGTGGGGGCAGAAGCAGATTATAGTGCTGAAAAGTATTATGCAGCTTACAGGAACCTGAAGCCACGCTGTGCTTTTAGAAAGAGAAGTTGCTTGTGAAAGTATATGGCACCCTTAGTCTGCTAATTGGCTGCTTCCAGCAGGCACTCTAGGGTATTCCACAAAATATGTGGGTGGCCCTCATCACTGCCTCAAGCATAAGGCCAGCTCTACTTTCTTCAAGTAATTATTAATTATTAATGTCATGTGCCAATTATGGAGGACCATCTCTGTGCCAGACACAGTGACATACCATATACCAGGTCTATCTGGAAAAACTTCAGCCATTGTTAATATAACGAGAATGGTTTGCACGATATTGATGTAACCTGGCAGCCCAGGAGAGTGGACTGGAATGTGCATGTGTGAACAATGACGATTTCACTGTACTAGTCAGTGGGGGCGGTAGACACCCTTGAGTGAGCATGTTTACTGTGTGTCCATTGCATTCAAAATGACTGAGCAAATAGAGCAACAAATTTGCATCGAATTAAGCTCAAACATTCCTCCACAGATACTATTTGGATGATTCAGAAGGCTGAAGTTCTGGGCAACTGGTGACTGGCAGCTTCATCATGACAATGCATCCACTCATGCATCATGTTTCATGCAAAGTTTTTTGGCAAAACATCAAATCATCCAGGTGACTCAGCCCTGCTACAGTCCAGGTTTGGCACCCTGTAACTTGAGGCTTTTCCCAAAAATCACCTTTGAAAGAGAAGAGGTTTCAGATTGTTGATGAGATTCAGGAAAATATGACAGGGCAGCTGATGGCGATTGGGAGAATCATGTGAGGTCCCACGGTGCCTACTGTGAAGGGAACTGAGGCATCATTGTCCTATGTACAAGGTTATATACAATGTTTCTTGTATCTTCTTCAATAAATGATTCTATTGTTTATACTACATGGCTAGATACCTTCTGCACAGACCTTGTACACATTATCTCTAATTCTGAATATGATCATATAAAGTAGGCATTGTGATTACCATTTTATGGACCTACACGTGCTCAAGATGGAAAGTCTGGGATCTGGTCTTAACCTTCATAACAATGTGCAAGTCAAGCAGCTTCTCCAACCTTAGCTTCCCTAACTGTACATGGGGAATAACAAATGAGTTACCTGCTCTATAAAGCAGGAAGGTGCTTTATAAACTATGAAGTGTTATATGTAACCTATTATTATCATTTCTGCTCCACACTCAGTAAAGCAAAAAAGCTTTTAGTTTATTAGTGCCCTATAAGCTAACAATTGGCGATTGAGGGTATTTCCTGTTTCTTTTGTTTGTTTGTTTATTTGATTCATTATTTCCAAAATTACCTTGATCTTGTTTTAATACACATTCCTAAGATAGGGAGTAAATTAGACACTTGGGACTCCCTTAGGCCACTCAGAAACCCTGCTTTTACTCTTGACCTCATTAGACACAGCTTTGCTCTGGGCTCCCTGCCTAAAACCTGTAAGTCAGTGATTGGTCTTTGGCAACCCCTCCTTTCCATTTAACTCTCCTCCTTTTACTAATATCCTATATTCCTCAATGTTCAGGATCCTCCTACTGGTCATCAAGAGACCCCATCCACAGCCCATTCCAGCCTGGCGTCCTGAGGGAGGACCCCTAGTTTGGGCCTGTCCAGTCCCTCACTCATTCTCCTTTCTCCCATCAAATTGTTTCTGTTCTGATTTGCATCTTTATAAGACCTGCTTTCTTTCCTTCTTTTTTTTTTTTTTTTACAATGAACTTATCTTTCTTACTTTGAAAATTAAAAAACATCTCAGAGTCCCATTTCCTTTTAATGGATCATATCAGTCCTAAACTAGCCAAAGTAAAGAATTTTGCTTTCTTTTTTTAGTATATAATTTTTATTTTATCATTTTTTATTGTTATTCTATTACAGTTGTCTCAATTTTTCCCCCTTTGCCCTCCTCCGCTCATCCCACCTCCCAGTTCCACAGTCAATTTGCACTGCTGTCCATGTCCCTGGGTCATTCATACATGTTTTCTGTCTAGTCCCTTCCTGTCTTTCCACCATTATCCCCCTCCTCACTCCCCTCAGACCTGCCTGCAGGTGATATGAAAGACAATGCTTTCTCTCTCAGGTGAGGGATTTGCATTTAGGTCTTCTTAGATAATGCTTAAATCCCAAAGAGGAGACTAGTGTGAGGGGAAGTTTGAGAGACCAGCACAGAGGTATTTGCAGCAGTCACACCCTCCCTTGTTCCTCATGAAGCATATATTCAGCATGCACAGTGGATTAGGGTAGTCAGGGAGCGAGAGGTTACAGAGATTATAAAAATGAGGACAATGCGGGCCAAGATACTCCCGACACATCTGAGAGAAGCCCAAGAGCCCAGTTATGCTATGCAGTATGTCTGAGGGGTCATGTATCAGGGAAAAGGCTGCTCTCAGCTAAACCCAGCATCTCTGACCAGGTCAGTCACCAAACCCATTGCAGCGACACAGGCCAAGCTGCAATGTAGCAATTCAAGTTGCAATTTAAAACTAATTAGAAAATGCAGATATAATTCTTGTCCTCAAAGATCTCCCAATCAGTGGGAAAGACAAACAGGAAAGCAATTCATTATTATACAAAGACAAATGAGTTTATTATTGGTCTAATCAAATACTCCTAAAACCAGATAAATGCCAGGAACTAAAAGAATGTTATCCCCTACTGACAGGATGCATGGAATACTAATAGCCTGTAAAACAGTGATGGGAATTAGCTTGTGCACATCAGGAGGGAAATTCTAAGGACACTTTCAAGTTGAATACTAATAATCAAAAATTTAATCCTAAAAACAAATGGGAAATTTAGAATAACAGCTCAGCTGGATTTTCTTACTGTACTGAATTGCTCAGCAGTAGTTCAGTTACAGAGATCAACTTATTTCCGAAGAGTCTTCTTTATAATTCTTTAACTGTGGTCCTTCGAGGCAAGACAAATAGAATAACAAGATACTTATCGCTTTTATCTTAATTAAATTGTTTCTTCCAAGCTTTAAGATTTACTAAGGGGCAGTTACTACCTAACCACAAGGCTTTAGATTCACCATTGGAATTAAGTAATAAAATGAAGCTAAACAGGAGGCTCAGTCACCGCCAATCCAGTCATCAGCCATTTGGACTTTTTCCTTTCAGTTAATCCAAGAGAGCAGGCTAACTGACCAACTCACAGGTATGACAAGGCAGCTGGTTAATGCCTACTCAGAGCTTGATCACATCAATGATATAAAAGTGTTTTATCAAGAAACTGGATGTGAGAGGACTCCATCTAGAATGCTGGCCACATTTAAGCTCTGGCCTAGAACCACACTTGGCTAGCAAAGGGTTGAGACCTTCACCTTCTCCCATCCTTGGGCTATTCACCCAGTTCTCCTTGCCAGTTTCAATTGGAAAATGTCTAAGGGAAGCCCATTCAATAACAATGATAAATACGGTATATAATATTTCAGAAAATTGTATTTCTCTCATCTTTTTCCAACCTTGATCTCTGGGAACAAAAGAAATATCCATTTTAGCAGGCTTGTTTTAGAATTTGGGTTATGTTTCCAATTCAAATGGAAGCCAACCTTCTGGAAAAAGAATTGGTTCAAATTTTATCAATACAGAAAAAAAGCACAACTATGTCTGAGAAAGAATGTTTTTAATCAAAGAGTAAATAGTTTTAAATGTGTTTAGAATATATAAGAATCCACAAATAAAGTCAAAAATAAAAATGGAAGGGATTCTGGATAATATCTTCTCCTCACAAGATGTCTAACTCAAAACACATAATGAAAAGAGTAGAAGAAGACAATACGCTTGATCACCTGATTCTTTGTTCAAAATGAAAAGAATGTGCTGATTATTGACACTTACAGTATTTTCTTAGACAAACTACCTCAGCTTGCACATCTATAAAATAATAAAACCTGCCTTGAAGTATATCATAAGGATTAAAGGGGGCAATACCTGAGAAGCACTAGGCACAGTAATCAATAAATGTTCTTATTTATTCATTTGCTCAGTCAATGAATGTTTAGTAACTGCCTAATACATGTCAGACACTCTGTGCTAGAAATACAAAAATGACCAAAACAATCATAGTCACAGCTCCTGCCCTTCCAGAACTTAAGAGTCTAGACAGGTTGCCCAGAGTTCAGTTGGGGCCATGGTGGCAGGGGGGGGCCTAAATTTATAGAAGTCGCTACCTGTGTACCTGGAGGTATGCTATAGTAGTCACTAAACTATTCACAAAATATTTCCAGCTTTCCTCTTTCCAAGTTCATGGTGAGATTATACCCTGTCTCCTCTCCTTGACTTGTAGATGATTATCTTTTCCATGTGTTTTTACATGGTCTTCCTTCTATACCTTTGTTCTAATCTACTATTTTTCTAAGGACATTAGTTACATTGAATCAGGGCCCACCCTAATGACCTCATTTTAATTAGTTACTTCTTTAATGGCCCTATCCCCTAATACAGTCACATATGAGGGAGTAGGACTTCAATATATAAATTGGGGAAGACATAATTCAGCCCATATAACTTATGCAAATAGGGGAGCCATTAAAAGGATTTAAGCAAGAAAATGGCACAATATTATTTATATTTTACAAGCAGTGTGGCTATAGTATGCAGAAAAGATTGGAGAAGAAGAAAAGTGGTGATAGAGAGACAAGTTAAGAGATCATTTCAGTAATTCAGACACTAAGACAGACATTGTTAAACTGGAGTCTAATGGTAGGCTTGTGGCAGGGGATCCCCAATTTCCCCAAGGCTATATTTACAGAATTATATGAGAATGCATATGTACCCATAATGTGATTTGTACCCAAAGTCCTGTCTCATCCAAAAGCACAGTGCAACAGCAAAAATAAAATAAAAAATAATAAAGAAACCTCACGTTTCACTCATACTACTCAAAAGAATTCAAACACAGAGTGTATAAAAGCACTTACTGAAATACAGTTTTCTCTCCTGGCCACTTTATTCCTTTCCTAGAGTTATTCCAGGACCTCACTTCACAAAACCCCCGCAAAAAAATACTCCTCAATTAATCATCACCACTACCCCAGGCCAAAGCTTTTCTCTTTTCCCCATTCCTTCTTCCCTTTCTAAGAACTTTACCATGCAGATCAACTTAGTTTCTCTTCTGCAAAAAGAAATCTTTGGAGGAAGAAAAAAAATGCTTCTCTTAGACTGAAGATTCTCTTTGTAAGGCAGGAAAGTGGTGGGAAGTATCTCTGAACTTGACCACATTAATCATTTTCATCTGTTCTCACACATTTTTCTTAAATAAAGAGTCTTGCCTTTCTCTAATCCTCAAAGTGGTTGTTAAGTATGTTAATAACCAGCAAAAGAAAAAGAGACACAACTCAGGGTGTGGGATGCAAGGAGAGTGAGTGGGAGAAAGAGAGAGATTGTGATTCTCTAGGAACAAAGAAAGATCACCATTCTCTAAACACTCAGACTGGTCCATAAACAGGGCACCACATCTGTGGTTATCCACTCTGCCCATATTGCATTCCAAAACAACCAATTGTGCACTAATGAGACTTCAAACAAAGCTAATGGAGTCATTGGGTATTGCCTCAAAGGACAAGGTTCTTTTAAAATAAATGTATTCTGCTTTGAACATGATCCATTAGGAAACCCTGAGTAAATCACTGATGTAGGTCATCCAATCCAGAAATCAGTGACTTGTCCTTCCAATCAAATAAGAAGTTACTGATATGTAAATAGTGATTCTATCAGACTCCAAACCTGCTGTGTACAGTTCATAAGGACACTCCTCTATGGAACACACACACACACACACACACACACACACACACACACACAAATGAAAGAGTATGAAAGATGGAAATAAATGTGCCCCAACCTCACTTTCCTTTCCCAGTTAATTTCTTCTCAACCTTCAAGTCCCAGCTAAGGGCTTATCTCTGTGTGAATCCTCTTGGCTAAAATGTCTTACCTCTCATTGCATAGTATCCTGTGAGATCTATATCATTTCACTACTACATCATTATTAAAATTATCTGTCTCCTCCACTCACTTGTGAGCTTCTGGGGATCAAGGTCACGGTCTTATTTTTGTTTTCTGAGCACTTAGCAACAGTACCTGGCACAAAGTAGGTAAACATTCACTGATAAGAATGGCTTCAAATTTTATGTTATTTACACTATACTACATCCTGGAAGGAAAACTCTGACTCCAAAAAACCTCCGCTGCCTTGCGGCATACCTCTTCAGAGGAAAGGCTAAGGGAGTAAACCCCGACAGAAAATCCGGAGCCGGAGTCCCTAAGGCGGTTTGACGTTGTAGTCAACACCGGCAACTCCTGCGGCGCACCTGAAGCCAAGCTGTATTGACTCCGTCTTTCCCTTGGATCCTTCAGCTGCGAAGAGAGGGGGGGTCTGCTGCATGGGCAACAGCAGACCCTCCATAACACCCTGCCCAGGCTCTGTAGCTTCAGCTCCACTGGAGAGGACACTCCAGCGTCATCGCAAGATGTCGATTCAACACGGGAGGAGACAGATACCGTGTCACTCCCGAGTTGGACTGCACAGCCATTTTCGGCGGTGCAGATAAGACTCTTAAGAAGCTACACCATCGTCTCTCGAGACGGACGGCTGCCGACGACGACGACGACATCCTGGAATAGAAATATCTAAATAATTTGTCTATCATTTAGTACTTACTTTTGCAGAAAAGCTAGTTCTACACAGGAATTGGAAGTATCCTTGGCCCAAATTTCTGCATAAGGATTAAGTAGTTGAGTCCCATTTTCTTGGAAAGCAGTAGGGGTCAGGGACAGGAAGTTGATGGAACTGGTGGAAACATTAAGGGAAAAAAGTTTCACCCATTCCTCATTCATCTATGGAAGCATGTTCTCATATTATTTGACCTTTTGAATGGAACTTCCAAAACTGCTTCTAACCATATCCCATCCAAAGTTGTCCTCTGAATCATTCAAGAACCATGTAACGTGGGTTGAACAACACTGAGTTATTGCAATAGTGTTTTTCTTAAGTATCATGTGTTACAATGTCTCAATGAGGCTATTCATGGTTTGAGACTCAGAAGTTCAACATCTGAGGTCCATTTAGTGGAAACAAAAATATTGAGCCTTCCTTGAATCCACCTGCGTTAGGATCACCTATCATATTTGGCTCTACCCCATAACTAATGAATAAGATTCTCTGAGGTTAGGGGCTAGAGATCTCCCTCCTTAACAAGCTCCTAGGCAATCCCATCATCAAAACTCAGCTCTGAAATTACATCTTCAGGGAAGACCTTTTTGAACCATTATCCAGGCTGGTGAGCTGCCACAATACCTCCTCTTGTGTTTACCACCTTTATCTCTCTCCCATACTATGTTGGAATTCAAGAGGACAGCAGTTTTATCATCTTGTTCACTGCAGATCCCCAGAGTTTTGAACAATGCTGATGAGCTGAACAAACAATCTTTATACATTCTAAAGATGGACAGCCAGATGCTAAGGTCAAAACCCCCGTCCAGAGCATGCAAGGTCCTCCAAGGTCTTGACCCTACGTACCTATCCAAACTTCCCCTGCCCAACTCTCTATTTCACACTGAGTACTCCAATAACCTTCAGTTGCTTACTGTTCCTTGCACACACTCTAATTCCCTGCGCTTTGGTTTAATGTGTCCTTTCTTATTCTGAACCCCTGGCACTGTGTGCTCTTCTCTGTTCACATCCTCACCCATGCAGACCTCTCTGCCACTGTCAGGAAAAATTTCTACTCTTGTTTTTTTAAGTTTCTGCATCTCCTTGCAGAAATCTTCCCCACTCTCATTATTCCAGAAAAGCCTCTCTTCTCTGGAATGAGTGACAGCCTATACACATTTCCATTTTTTCTTTACCATGTTGTTGAATAATTCTCTCTCTTACTGTTGGTTTTCCACATTAGGATATGAACTCCTTGAGGATGTGGACCATATCTTATTCATCTATTCATTCCTAGTTTCCACCCTCGTCCTTCAACAAGTTACTCTTTAATGGATGAATAAATGAATAAGCAGATTTAATGCTCAGGCACAGCTGTGAACCTAAACAGTGCATCTGAACACTCCCAAACTGGTCATTGGAATGGCTGACCACAACAGGCACCAAGAGTTGAAGACCTCTATGCATAAAGCCATACACCTTATCATATTGGCAAGGAGGGTTAAGCCAGAAAATGTGCTGACTCTCCAAAATTGTAAAGTTCATTAACTAAGCCAAGAAAGTAATTCACAAGCCTAGGTGAAGATCAGGGCAAGTGACTGAGCAACATGGTAGCCAAAGAACATGGAAGGAGGCAAAGAAGGTGGTAAGAGAGGTATCCAAGAGTAAGTTCCTAAGACAATGAATCAGACTGGCTTCTGGGTGAGTAAGCCCTTAACTGCTTTGGTGAGCTCATCATGGCATCTTGAAGTGACAGTTCTCTTTGGAGGGGATCTGAAATAACCTGTTACTAAGTTCCAGGTAAAGGAATGAAAATCATATTGTGTTTTTAACTAAAAGCCCAGTGTTTTAGTTTCCTATGGCTCCTTTAACAAATTACCACAAACTTAGTAGCTTAAATGTCACAAACTTATTATCTTGCAGTGCTGGAGGAGTCTATAAAAAGGTCATACAGATCTTAAATCAAAGTATCAGAAGGGTTGTGTTCCTTCAGGAGGCATTAGGGGAGAACTTGTTTCTTGCTTTCCAGCTCCCAGAGGCTACCTTCATTCTTTGGTTCATGGCCATTTCCAGCAATGGCATAACTCTGACCTCTGCTTCCATCATCACAGCTCCTTCTCTGAATTTCTCAATCTAACCCTCCTGCCTCTCTCTTATAAGAACCACTATGATTACATTGGGCCCACCCAGAGAGCACACTATAATTTCCCCATATCAACATCTTAAAACAATCACATGGCCTTTTGCCATGTAAGGTAACAACAAATTTACAGGTTCCTGGAATAAGATGTGAACATTTTGGGGGAACAATTGTTCTAGCTACCACCATATTCATCCATATAAAAAAATATTTTAAAAACTAAATCAAGTGACAAACAATATTGTATTACTTTCAGGTGTACACCCTCATGATTAGACAGTATATAACTCAGTGATCATCCCAATAAATCTCACACCCATCTAACACCATACATAATTATTAGAATATTCGTCGTCGGCAGCCATCCGTCTCGAGAGACGATGGTGTAGCTTCTTAAGAGTCTATCTGCACCGCCGAGAATGGCTGTGCAGTCCGACTCGGGAGTGACACGGTATCTGTCTCCTCCCGTGTTAAATTGACATCTTGCGATGACGCTGGAGTGTCCTCTCCAGTGAAGCTGAAGCTACAGAGCCTGGGCAGGGTGATATGGAGGGTCTGCTGTTGCCCATGCAGCAGACCCCCCCTCTCTTCGCAGCTGAAGGGTCCAAGGGAAAGACGGAGTCGATACAGCTTGGGTTCAGGTGCGCCGCAGGAGTTGCCGGTGTTGACTACAACGTCAAACCGCCTTAGGGACTCCGGCTCCGGATTTTCTGTCGGGGTTTACTCCCTTAGCCTTTCCCCTGAAGAGGTATGCCGCAAGGCAGCGGAGGTTTTTTGGAGTCAGAGTTTTCCTTCTCTGATGTGCCCTGACTGGAAGATCGAACCAGCGACACTTAGCTCGCAGGCCGACGCTCAATCCACTGAGCCAAACCAGCCAGGGGCTATTAGAATATTATTGACTATATTTTCTATACTATACTTCACATCTCCATGACTATTCTGTAACAACAAATTTGTACTTCTTAATCCCTTCACTTTTTTTACCCATTGTCCTGACCCATCTCCCATTTGGCAATTGTCAAAATGTTGTCTGCATCTATGGGTCTGTTTCTGTTCTGCTTGTTCATTTGTTTTGTTTTTTAGATTGAATTGTTGATAGCTTTGTATTTATTGCCATTTTATTGTTTACATTTTTACCTTTTCTTCTTTTAAAAAGACCCTTTAATACTTCATGTAATAATGGTTTGGTGGTGATGAACTCCTTTGGATTTTTCTTGTCTGAGAAGCACTTTATATGTCCTTTGATTCTAAGTGATATCTTTGCTGGATAGAGTAATCTTGGTTGTAGGTCCTTGCTTTTCATCACTTTGAGTATTTCTTGCCAATCCCTTCTGGCCTGCAGAGTTTCTGTTGAAAAGTCAGTTAGTAGTCTTATGAGAGACATCCTTGTAGGTAACTAGCTGCTTTTCTCTTGCTGCTTTTAAGATTCTCTCTTTTTCTTTAACTTTCTGCATTTTAATTATGATATGTCTTGGTGTGGGCCTCTTTGGATTCATCTTCTTTGTTTGTCTATTTCCTTCATCAGTTTAGGGAAGTTTTTCATCATTATTTTTTCAAATAGATTTTCACTTTCTTGCTCTCTCTCATCTCCTTCCAGCAACCCCATGATGGAACTGATGGTGCATTTGAAGTTGTCCTAGAGGTTCCTTACACTGTTCTCATTTTTTTTAATTCTTTTTCCATTTAACTGTTCTTATTCAATATTTTTTGCTTCCTTATATTCCAAATTGCTGATTTTATTCTCAACTTCATCTACTCTATTGTTGATTCCCTATTACTTATTCTCTATTTCAGTTAGTGTGTTCTTCATTTCTGACTGGTTATTTTCCATAGTTTGATGTCATTTTTATATGTTGAATTTCTCAATAAGTTCATGGAGCAATCTTATAACCAGCATTTTTAATTCTGCATCTAGTAAGTTGCTTATCTTCATTTTGTTTAGTTCTCTTTCTGAAGTTTTTTTTCTGTTCTTTCATTTGAAACATGATTCTGTCTCTTCATCTTGACAGCCTCCCTGTGTTTGTTTCTGTGTATTAGGTAGAGCTACTACATCTCCTGGGCTTTTTAGAATGACCTTATCTAGTAGGTGTTCTGTAGAATCCAATGGCACAGCCTCCCTGGTCACCCAAGCTGTGCACTCCAGGTGCTCCCACTCAGTGTGGGCTCTATATACCTTCTTGTAGTTGATTGCTGTTCGCACATCAATGGGTGGTATTTACTCCCAGGCTGATCAGCTGCAAGGACTGGCTGCAATGACCAACCTCTAACCACTGTGCAGTGGCCAACACCATGGAGTAGGACTTACTTTGGCAGGACTCTGGTCGTCTGACCCTTGAGTGGCACTAGCGGAGGTAGTTGGGTGGTGTTTTCATGTGGTCTTGAGCTGTCCCTTGGGTATGCTGACTCTGGGGCATTCTAGGAGGTGCAGCAAGTTCAGCCATTGCCGGCATTCTGCAGGCCACCTGGCATGAGCTACAAATAAATATCAGATGGAAGCTACTTATTCTGGGCTCAGAGGTTCCAGATAAGGCTAAGCTGAAAACCACAGTTGGCTGCTGCTAATGCTGGGCCTGGGGCCACTTAGTGAGAGGTATGGGGCATGCTGAGGCCAGCTTGTTTGAGAGATTTTAGGAAAGCACAAGTCAAGATAGGCCAGTCATATGCCCAGCTTTTGATAGAAACAATAAATATATAGCTCTAAACTTCCAATCAATGACAGGCAATCAAGAAAGTCACACACAGTAAAAGGCTCTACAACATGTTTTCTGTTTCATTTTCCCCACGACACTTCCCCTGATATTTGAATGATTAAAAAAAACAATATCCCAGAACATTAAAATAAAAGTGACACAAAAATCTAAAAAACAGGGGTTAGAAAAAGGGAAATTAGAATTCTATAATAACTTATAGCTTCAATTGGTTTTTATCAATTAAAAATTTAAATGTAAACATGATACTGTCACTGCTAAAAGAAGATTAAAATTGGACACTATTCTCTGCTTTTTCTTGGGTTCTGCATCTCCCTTCTCTAGGCTCTCCCTCTCTGTGTGCAAGAAGACACAACTCAAACTTTTGGTGGTAACCACTGGATAGGATATACTGGTGCCAGTAATACAGGTAGCACAGAGATTCAACCCAAGACATGAAAAGGGGAAGAGTCAGTTTGTCGTTTGTTTGTTTTTAAACAAAAAGATTAAGTGTTTATAAAAGAAGCCTCCAGTTTTTAACAAAGTCATCAATATACTAGGATTATTTTAATCTATAAATTATTGAAGATAAAGATAGAAAAGATATTCAGTGACATATGATGGGGATACACATTCTCTGACCAGGTCAGATGAAGGCAATTTACAGACTCATTAGTAAATAGTGGCAGATGGTGCTTGTAGGCCTGTGCTGAGTACTGTCAACCCTGCAAGGGCAGGGAGTTGTTGCCAAAAAGAATGTGATTTACTCTTCCTTCCAGCCACAAGAGAAGTTCATTATCAGCAAATGCTGGTAACATTGGCCAGTACATAGGTTTTTTGTTTGATTGTTTGTTTTGTTTTTTGTCTATATTCCATCTTGGATAAAATGGAAGAAAAACAAAAGTCCAGAGCTCTTTTTAAAGCCTTGATTGAGAGGCCACTGGGTTTTTTTTCTTGTTTGTTTGTTTGTTTTTGTTTTTTTAAGATAGATTAGTTTATTCCTGCAAAACTGTTATCATTTTAATAATCCCTACCTGAGGATATGTTTACTGATTTTAAAGAGAGAGAGAGAGAGAGAGAGAGAGAGAGAGAGAGAAACATCAATGTGAGAAAGAAATGTGCCCTGTCCAGGGATTAAACCTGCAACCCAGGTACATGCCTTAACTGAGAATCAAACTTGCAAACTTCTGGTGTATGGGACAACACTCCAACCAAATGAGCCACTGAAGCAATGAGGGGATATGTCTTTCTTGGGTAGAAAGCTGAAATGAAGCTGTGAAAGTTGATGGGGATAGGAACAGGAGCTGAGAAATTTTATCATGAGACCCTTGAAATTTCTCTCATGAAAACACCACAAGCTTACCTATTAATTTGCAGGGCAGAGGCAAAACAAAACAAAGTAGAAGAGATTTGAGATCAATGATGAAGTTTTGGAATTGTCAGAGAGAATTATTAGGAGAGAGAGCTCACCAAATTATTGAAGAGTTTTGAAAGCCCATCTGAAATTGGGAACCACAAATTTACAAAGGCAAAATCCATGCAATTATTTGACTGTCCAATAAGCTAAATCTAGAAGTAGAAAAAAGTGCATGGCAGGATTGATCCAAGTTTAAGGTTTTGCAGGATCAATAAAGCTAAAAAAAAAAAAAAAAAAAAAAATGGAGCCTTTGTATCCAAGCTAAACAAGCATTGAAGCTGTAGGAAAAGAGAAAATCTGTGTTAGGCAAAGGGGAATTAGAGAGATTTAACCCTGAAGAGGACAAGGCCAGACTGAGTTTTGACTATTAATACTCTGGCTGCACAGTGGAAGATACAAGTGAAGACAGCTAAGACTGGAGGCAGAGCAACCAGGGGAGGCTATCACACTAATCCAGTCAAAACTGACAAATATCTAAACCAGCAAAAGTAATATATGTATTAGTTTCCTGTGGCTGCTGTAACAAATTTCCATAAACTGGATGGCTAAATGCAACAGAAATGTGTTCCCTCACAGTCTTACATTCTGGAAGCCAGAAGTTCAAAGTCATGGTCTCTGAAGCCTCTGGAGGAGAGACTTTCCTTGCCTCTTCCAGGTTTGGGGGGCCGTCAGCATTCCTTGGTTTCTTTGACTTGTGTTCCCATCCCTCCAACCTCAGCCTCTGTCTTCACCTTCACATGGCCTTCTCCTCTGTGTGTCTGTGTCTTCTCTTCTGTCACAATTCTTCCCCTTCCTTTCTCTTATAAGAAAACCTGTCATTGGATGTGGGATCCATCCAGATAATCCAGGGAAACCTCATCTTAACATCCTTAATTGAATTACATATGCAAAGACTCTTTTTCTATATAAGGTAGCATTCAAAAGTGGCAAGGATTTGGATGCAAGCATATCTTTTGCAAACCACCATTCAACCCATTAGAGTGTAAAAACGGAGAAACAAATCTGAGAAATATTTCAGAGGTACAGACAGCAGAAAGTGATAATACATCTAGATGGACATGTTCAGCAGGTAACAGAACCTATGCATCGATATTGAGAGAGAGGGAGAGAGAGAGAGAAAAAAAATCTGGGCTGAAGAAAGAGATTTGGGAGCTTATGAGCATATAAGTGGCAATTAAAAACCTCAGAGAGAATAATATTGTTCCAGAAAATGACAGGTGACAAAAATTACAGAGGATTATAAATGGATACCTGGCAGTTAAGGGGTAGACAGGAGGAAAAGTAAACCATGAAAGACATCAGAAATAAATGGTCAAACAGGTGCAAATAATCCCAAGAGAATGTAGTGCCCAAGAGCCAAGAGAATGGTTTCTGGAAGTCAGGGAAAATAAGCAATGTCAAATGGAGTAGACAGGGCAAGTGAGACGATTAAAGTGCTGAAACAGAGGCTCTATGGGGAGAAGTGTCATGTGAGTTTCCACATGAAAAGCAGTCTAGACAATGGGAAAGCACATGCAAAAGCCATGAACATTTCAGGCATGCTCAGAAAACTACAAGGAGGCCAGTACGGTTGGAATAGAGTGAGCAAGGGAAATAAGAGAGGAATTGTAAGGTAACAGCAGTTCTGGCAGCGTAAGAACTTTCTGACCATTGTAAGAACCTTGACTTTTAATTCTGAATGAAAATGAGAAGCTATCAGAGGAGTTTCTGCAAAAGAATGACGTGATCTGAATTCTGTTTTAACAGGATCACTTCAAAGACTGTGTCGGAATAAGAAACAAGTCTAAAAATATGATGGAGAGAGTTTCTGAAAGTAAGGATTTAAGTAGGGAGGTCAGTTAGGAGTTTATTGCAACATTTCAGCAAGAGATGATGGCAGCTTGCAAAGGACATACTTATGGATAAATTTGAAAGTGGCATCAACAAGATAGTAAAGGATTAAACATAGAGTGAGAAGAAAAAAACACTAGGCAAAGATGATTCCAAGTATCTTGGCCAAAGCCTCCAGAGGCTGGACATATCATTAGGGAGCAGCACCCCTCCTATGTATAAATAGTGGGTTTGCTACACAAATGAAACTTCTATGTGAAGACTTAGTCCTAATGAGAATGGAGACCTTTATTCCAACCAGATTGCCTATCTAGAACCCTATGTAATAATTTTGATGCAGCCACTGCGTACAATGCTTCCAGGGGCATGTCAAAGGCTATGTCACTGAAATGCAAAGTATTATACAGAAGAGAGAACAAGACTGAGGCTGAAAACATATGTTGAAGACAGACTGTAGAGAGCTAGAAGAGAAACTAAAATACTTTTGAAAAAAATCTCACTTGACTCTCTTACAACATATTGCATGGCACACTACAAACTTAAGAATGTATATATATCCCTCCTATAATTCACCAGAAAATCCAGTGATTCACTCCACAGCAAGACAGATCTTGGAAAACTTTGATTAATTTGAACCCACGTCATTGCTGAAAGATTCATGCAGGAGAAAAAATAAGTGTCTTTCATGAGACTATGAGCCAGCTGCACATTCTCAATATCCCCCATATGCAAGCTATTAATGTTTTGAAATGACACTAGCAATTTGATTAGGGTTACTTCCCGAACTCTCCGGGTGTTGTATGAGACATTTAAAGGGTCAAAGCTTGGCAATAGCTCAGCACTGTGATGAAATGATAGAAGTATATACTCTACCTTTAGAGCTTCTCAGTCACTCAGGCAACTCAATTATGGGAATAAGCTATTGCACATACCAATTGCCTTCACTCTGAAATTTATTAATGTTGCTCCAGTATCATCTATTCAAATGCAGCCAGATTCTGTCCCATGAGCATATGGTTTCCACTGAGTTCAGGAACGATTATGTCAATCTAAGAAGTAGAACGGATCCTTCAGAATTTGGGAGCAGAACTAACATTTCAGTACTAAAAATAAACATAAGCATCCTAGCATTATTTCCCCTAGAAACGTATTGTACCTGAAGGTTACATTTCCAGATCAGTCCACAAATGTTTGTTAAATCCACACTGTTCCTGAAGCTCTCTATAAACAGTTCTCTGGGGGCTACCAACATGAGGACCTTGTTTCTGTTGATTTAATGAGTGAGTATTTTTAGAACACTAGTTATGTGCTTGTACTAGGTTTTTAGAGTTTCAGAACAGAGAGCATAGTCCTTGCCCTGAAGGAGCTCACAGACTGGAGAACATCAGATCTAGGGGAGAGTAGTCAATGCTGTGATAGTGACATGGGTAGCATGGAGGGAGCATAGACAGAGGTGATGGAGAAGGGGGACACCTAGTGCTGACATCTGAAGGAAGTGAGGGTTTCCAAGGTAGATGAAAGGGCTGTGCAAAAGCATAGATGCAAAACACACTCAAAGCTGATGGTTGGGTCATATAAACCTATCTCCCCTACAATTGTTACTCCCTCTGGATCACAATGCCTGTAGTCCACCAGACTCTGAGCTCCTGATGGGGACTTTTCTGGGCTGAGGCAAGACCCCCAGCAGAAGACCATGGAGGATTGTGAAAACCAAAGTAAGTGCCATGAGGCATGGAGTAAGCAGGAAAGGGCTCAGAGAAGACTGCAACATCTCCAGGAAACAGGACTGAGTCACTTTGGGAGAGAGAGTATCATAGATTAACCAGTATGGAAAACTTATCCCATTCCCAATACTATGCAAATTCTAGGGATATAAAGATCCATAAAATGTGTTCCCCAGGGGAAATGATCTTGAAGTCTAATGGGGAGACCAAGTATAGTAACATGTTATAAAATGGTGAACATGATAGTATCTCCTTCAGAGGTTTATTATGAAGATTACAAAACATGATAAGGTGCATAATACTTGGTACGTGGTAAGAGCTCAATAAATATTAACATTATTAAGTGTAAGCATATGCTCATATTCAGGTACAATGTACATGGTGAAGGAAGAAATATTTAATTCTGATGAGAAAAGTTTGGAGGTCCTAAAAATGAAGATGTTCATCACACAGACTGAGACATTAAGCCTGGAAGACATTTGGACAGAGAGGTAAAACACAGAGGCAAAACTTGCCTGAGGTGTGTTAGCTTCAAGCAGAAACTCAGGACCACCTTCTGCTCCCCACCCCCAACATTCATTTTCAAGGAAGAGATGCTACTACAAATCAGCTTAAGTTCAATAATATTAATTAGATAATAATAGTAATTGCAGTTACTATTACTATTGCTGCTAGTACTGTAAAACTCCAAAATATTTAAGAAACTTCCTCAACTCAATAGCACAAAAACTAATAATCCAATTTAAAAATGGACTAAGGCAAGATATGCAAGCAACACAAGTGTCCATCAAGAGACAAATGGATTTTTAAAAAAGTGGTGGTACACACAAACAATGAAGTATAATTCAGCCATAAAAAAAATAAAATAAACTATTGCCATTTGTGACAGCATAGGTGGACCTAAAGGGTATTATTCTCAGTGAAATAAGACAGAGAAAGACAAATACCATATGATTTCACTTATATGTGGAATCTAAAAAACAAAATAAACTAACAAACAAAATTCAAACAGATCCATAGTCACAGAGAGAGGACTAGTGGTTACAAGTGGGGGAGGATGGGTGAAAGAGGTGAGGAGATTACGAAGCACAAACTGGTAGTTACAAAACAGTCACAGTGATATAAATCACAGCATCAGAAATATAGTCAATAATATCACAATACCTAAATATGGTGCCAGATGGGTACTGGAAATATCAGGGAGAGCACTTTGTAAAGTATATGCATATCTAACCTCTATGCTATATACCTAAAACCAATACAAAATAATATTGAAAGTAAACTGTAATTTAAAAATTAAAATTAAAAAAATAATAAAATTAAAATGGGCTAAGAAATTAAACATACAAATGGCCAACATGTATATGAAAAAATGCTCAACGTTATTAATCATCAGGAAATGCAAATCAAAACCACAATGGGATATCACCTCACATTTGTTAGGATGGATATAATCAAAAAGAAAAAAGAAAACAGGGACTTCCAGCCAAGCTGGAGGTATAGGTAGACATGCTTCACCTCCTTGCACAACCATAAGAAGGATTACATCTATCTCAAAACAAAAAACAACCAGAACTACCAGAAATATAAACTGCATGGAAGTCCAACAAGCAAAGATATAAAAAAGTAATACTCATCCAGAAAGTTAGGAGGGGTCGAGCTGGGGAGCCAGGGTGGAGAGGACACAGTGAGAGGGCAGTGGCAGCAAGGCAGGGGCTTCAGCCAGCTGGTGGAAACAGCCCAAGTTTCCAGCAATGGGAAAATAAAGCCTCATTGCTTCTAGCTGTGAAAACCAATGGGAGTAAGAGCAGCAGATGACACTGCCAGTCTCTCAGGAGAGTCCATTTAGAGGGACCCCACATCCTAGAACAAACACAAACCATCCACTCTGGGAACCATCCCCAGGACAACAGCTAGAAGGGCATCAGTGCCATACAGGAAATGGGTGACATGACTGGAAAAGGGGTGAGTGACAAGCAAGTGGCATTGTTCCCTCTCTGGCCCCTCCCCCACATACAGCCCCACAAGATGGTGAAACTGGTCACCCCACACTGAGGAATACCTAAAACTCCACCCCTTACAACATAACCGGTGTGACAGATCTATCTAATGCACAGAGGCAAACACAGAAGGCTGTCAAGTTGAGAGGATAGAGAAGTATGACCCAAAAGAGGGGGCAGATCAAGGGTCCAGAGGGAGAACTAAGCAACAAGCAGATAGCCAATATAACATATGCAGAGTCCAAAACACTGGTGATAACGATGCTCACAGAAATGACTGAGTATGACAAATACATAAGGGAAGAAGTGAAGGCTATAATAAATGAAATGAAGAAAAAGTCACATGAAGCCATTGGTGAAGGGGAGAAAATCAGGGTTCAAATTAATAATATGGAACATAAGGAAGAAACAAATAGTACAGAATGAAGAAACAAGAACTGAAAAAATGAGGAGAGGCTTAGGAACCTCTGGGACAACTTTAAACATACCAACATCTGAATCACAGGAGTGCCAGAAGGACAAGAGGAAGAACAAGAAATTGAAAGCTTATGTGAAAATATTATGAAGAAAACCTTCCCTAATTTAGTGAAGGATATAGATATAGAAGTTCAGGAAGCACATAGGGTCCCAAAGAGGATCACACCAAGACACATCATAATTAAAATTTTAAACATTAAGAAGAGAGAGAGAGAATATCAAAAGCATCAAGAGAAAAGTAGAGAGTTACCTGAAAAGGAGTTTCCATAAGACTGTCAGCTGGTTTCTCAAAAAAAATTTTGCAGGCAAGAAGGGACTGACAAAAAGTATTCAAAGTGTTGAAAAGCAAGGACCTACAACCAAGATTACTCTATCCAGCAAAGCTATCATTTAGAATGGAAGAGCAGATAAAGCATTTCCCAGAGAAAGTAAAGCTAAAAGATTTCGTCATCACCAAGCCCTTATTATATGAAATGTTAAAGGAACACATTTAAGAAAAAGAAGATCAAAACTATGAACATTAAAATAACAACAAACTCATAACCATCAACAAATGAATCTAAAAAAAAAAAAAACTTAGCGAACAACTAGAGCAGGAACATAACCATAGATGTGGAGATCATATGAAGAGTTATCAGCAGGGTGGAGGAAGGGGGAGAATGCAGAAAAAGGTTCAGGGATCAAGAAGCATAACTGGTAGGTACAAAGCACACAGGGGGACATTAAGAATAGTAAGTGAATGGAGAAGCCAAAGACCCTATATGCATGACCCATGGACATGAAGTAAGGGTGGTGGTGGGGATTGCTGGAAGGAAGGGAGGTACTGGTCAGAGGGTTGCAAAGGGGGAAAAAATTGGGATATGGAAGAGGAAAGAAAGAAAGATGAAAGAAAGAAAGAAAGAAAGAAAGAAAGAAAGAAAGAAAGAAAGAAAGAAAGGAAGGAAGGAAGGAAGGAAGGAAGGAAGGAAGGAAGGAAGGAAGGAAGGAAGGAAGGAAGGATAAAAGAAAGAAAAAAGACAACCCTGAACTTCCGGCCAAGATGGAGGCTTAGACGGACACGCTAGGTCTCCCTCTACAACTATAGAGGAATACAACTACTTCAAAACAAAGGATAACTAGAAATTCCAGAAAATAAAACTACACGGAAGCCCAACATATGAAGTTATAAACCAGCGGTGCCATTTGGGCAGGTAAGAGTTAAAGAAGGCAAAGCTGTTTGCGGAGCGGCAGGCGGGGCGGCGAAAAATCCCGGAGGCAATCAAGCCCCTGGCGTGCGCGACTCCAATCAAGCCCCTGGCTTGCGCGACTCCGGGCACTGGGGAGAGCAGCCGCAGCATCGCCTTGAACAGTGAGGCCCAGGGGGGCGGGAGGACGGATCCCGGTCTCCTAGCTGAATAACTGTGTGAATCCATCTTGGACCCCCGCCCCCACAGAAAGCACCACAGGGCTGCGAAATAGGTCGCAGACAGGCACTGGTCGCTAATTTGTGACGCGTACACAGGCACCGCCCCGGACAGCCAGCCCAGGAAAACAAAACGCATCTGTCAAAATGTGGCAGACAAATATAGAGATCCCGGTGGCACAACTCACCAGACAGCAGATAGAGAACCTGACAGATGAACAGATAAGAAACCTGTCAGAGGCTCAGTTCTGGGCCATTGTTATCAGGTGGCTTACAGAATTCACAAAAGAGCAGGAAAAAGATATGAAAGAAGCGAAAAACTTTCATAACGAAAGGAACAAAACCACATACGAGACAGATGGTGAGGAATCCAGAGTTCATTTCAACAAACTGGAATATGGAGAAGGAACAAGCAGTCAACCAATGCAGCGAGAGGAAATAGGAAGCAACAATGAGAGGATCAGAAACCTCTGGGACAGCTATAAAAGGCCCAACATAAGAATCATTGGTTTGCCAGAGAATGAGGAAGATGAACTAGAACTTGAAAAATTGAGTGAAAATATAATAAAGGAGAACTTCCCAGACTTGGGGAAGGGAATAGACATGCAGGTCCAGGAAGCAAGGAGAGTTCCCAAGAGACTGGACCCAGGGAGAACCACTCCAAGACACATTATAATCAAAATGTCAAAAATTAAGGATAAAGAGAGAATCTTAAAAGCAGCAAGAGAGAAGAAAAGAATTATGTACAAAGGGGTCCCAATTAGACTATCAGCTGACTTCTCAAGGGAAACACTACAGGCAAGAAGGGACTGGCAAGAAATATTCAAAGTAATGAAAATCCAAAACCTACAACCACGAATACTCTATCCAGCGAAATTGTCATTCAGAATAGAAGGACAGAGAAAGTGTTTCCAGGACAAAATAAAACTGAAAGAGTTCATTAGATCCAAACCACTGTTATATGAGATGTTAAAGGGACTGGTTTAAAAAACAGAAGCTAGGGAGATGAAACAAAGGCAAACGAAACAGGCAACGAGAGTGGAAAAGGAACTGTGGGTAAGGGAAGCATAGTGGGGGGAGGTCAATAGGGAGGGGGAGTGGGGAGAGGGAGGGAGATGATATAGGAATTGGGGATCATGGTAGGAGGGAATGGAATAGACGGAGAGAGATTGGGAGGAACTGTATGCACAACTAATGGACATAATCTAAAAGGGGGGGACAACTGGAGGGAGGGGGGCCACCGGGTGGAGGGGAGCAGAGGGAAGGGAAATTGGCACAAATGTAATATTTTAATCAATAAAACACATTAAATCTGAAAAAAAAAAAAAAAAAAAAAAAAAAAAAGACAACAGCCCTGACTGGTGTGACTCAGCTGATTGGGCATCACCCTACAAAGTGAAAGATCACTGGTTCAATTCCCAGTCAGGACACATGCCTGGGTTGTGTGTTTGGTCCCTGTTTGGGGCAACCAATAGATCTTTCTCACACTGATGTTTTTCTCTCTCTCTTTCTGGTTCCCTTCCACTCTCTCTGGTTCCCTTCCACTCTCTCTAAATAAAGAAACAAAATTTTCTTTAAAAAATAACAAATGAGGCAATGGGGAAAATGGAACCCTTGCTCACTATTGGCAGGAATGCAAAATGGTGCAGCTGCTATAGTAAAAATTCCTCAAAAAATTCAAATTAGAACTACGACATGATCAAGAAGTCTGCTTCTGGATATTTATCTACAGGAATTGAAATAAGACTCTCAAAGACATATTAGCACTCCTATAATCATTGCCACACTTGTCACAATATCCAAGATGTGGAAACAACCTAAATGTCCACTGACAGAGAAATGGATCAGCCTCAGGAAAGAAGGAACTTATGTAATATGTGACCACGTGGATGAAACTTGAGGACATTATGCTAACTGAAGTAAGCCAGTCACAGAAGGCCATGAGTCCAGTTATATGAGGTATCTAAAATAGTCAAATTCACGGAATTAGAGAGTAGAATGGTGGTTGTCAAGGGCAGAGGAAAAGAGGAAATGGAGTCACTAATCAAAGGACCCAAAGTTTCAATTAAAAAATATAAAAAAACTCTGGAGATGTGCTAGACAATGTTGTGTCTATAATCAATGATAATGTTCTGCACCCTAAAAATTTGTTTAGAAGGTAGATCTCATATTAAGTGTTCTTAACACAATGAAATAAAATTTGAAATAAAAAAGTAACAAAAAACTCTCTGGGCCCAGTAAGTTCTTTCAAGCCTTTGAAAAAATCAGTCACCTCTCTGCTATTTTACACTGTCCTAAAGTTATAGAAGATAAAAGAAGGGCTATCAGTTCATCATATGAAGCTAGTATATTCCTGAGGGGGGCACAACCCTAACAAACATAGCATAAAACATTAGAGCAATAGAAAAATTCTAAAAATATTAACCAGTCAAATTCTTCAGTATAGTTAAAGAATAATAAACTATAACCATGTAAGGTCTATTACTAAGAATAAAGAATGGTTCAACAGACTTCTGGCCAAGATGGAGGCTTAAACAGACATGCTGCATCTCCTTCCACAACTAAGAACAAATACAACTACCTGAAAACTAGAGACAACCAAAAGTTCTAGAAAATCGAGCTGCATGGAAGTTCGACAAACATAGATAAATACTATAAAAAAGAAATACTCATCCAAATAGACAGGAGGGGTGAGCTGGGGCAGAGAGGATGCGGTGTGGTGGCAGCAGCAGCAGTGGTAGTGGCAGGCTGGCAGAAAGTGCAGTCATATATTTTAAGAAGTAGGGAGGGACACCTATGGAGCACTCCCAGGACCAGACCAGACCACAGAGCTCACGGTTCCCACACCAGGGAAAATAAAGCCTCACTGCTTCTGACTGTGCAAACCAGTGGGGGTTGGGGTGGAGGAAGAAAGTGCCGGTCTCTCAGTAGAGTCCTCTTGTTTAAAGGGCCCCCATGGTCCTAAAATGTCTGTAGATCCACCCACTCTGGGAACGATGGCCAGAGCAACAGCTAGAGAGGTGCCAGTCCCATATGGAAGTGGGAGAAGTGCCTGGAAAGGGGCAAGTGCTGAGCAAGTGGCATTGCTCCCTCTTTGACCCCTCCCCCACATACAGGGCCACAACGTGATGAAATGGGTTGCCAGTGCTGATGAATACCTAAGGCTCTGCCCCTTACAACATAACAGATGTGACAGTTCTACCTAAGACATAGAGGTAAACAAACACAGGAGCCTGTCAAGATGAGGAGACAGAGACATATGGCCCAAAAGAGGGAACAAATCAAGGTTCCAATGGGAGAACTGAGTGATGAGGAGATAGCCAACCTAACAGACATAAAGTTCAAAACACTGGTGATAAAGATGCTCACAGGCTTGACAGATATGCTTAAGTATAACAAATGCATAAGGGAAGAAGTGAAGGCTATGCTAAATGAAATGAAGAAAAATCCACAAAAAACCAATGGTGAAGGGAAGGAAACCGGGTTTCAAATCAATGATTTGGAACATAAGGAAGGAAAAAACTGTCAACCGGTACAGAATAAGGAAACGAGAATTGGAAAAAATGAGGGGAGGCTAAGGAACCTCTGGGACAACTTTAAACATACCAACATCCAAATGATAGGGGTGGCAGAAGGAGAAGGAGAAGAGCAAGAAATTTAAAACTTATGTGAGAAAATAATAAAGGAAAATTTCCCAAAATTGATGAAGGAAATAGACATACAGGTCCAGGAAGCACAGAGAGTTCCAAACAAGCTAGACCCAAAGAGGACCACACCAAAACGCATCATAATTAAAACACCAAAGATGAGAGATAAAGAGAGAATCTTAAAAGGAGCAAGAGAAAAGCAGAGAGTTACCTACAAAGGGGTGCCTATAAGACTATCAGCTGATTTCTCAAAAGATATTTTGCAGGCAAGAAGGGACTGGCAAGAAGTATTTAATGTGATGAAAAACAAGGACCTACAACCAAGACTATTCTATCCAGCAAAGCTATTATTTAGAGTGAAAGGGTAGATAAAGTGCTTCCCAGACAAGGTAAAGCTAAAGGAGTTCATCATCACCAAGCCCTTATTATATGAAATGTTAAAGGAGCTTATTTAAGAAAAAGAAGATCTAAACTATGAACATTAAAATTACAACAAACTCACAACTATCAACAACTGAATCTAAAAAATAAAAATAAAATCCAACTAGCCAAAAAAAAAAAAAAGAAGAATGGTTCAACAAAGAACATTATTGGTATTACATATAATAGATAATTTATCATCTTAAATGTCCTAAATATTTTGCATACTTGATCGTTATGAATTTGTTGGTGTCTCATTAAATTGCAATCAGTATTTGAGTTTTTTATTGTGAAGTTATTCTACTTTTCCCTTCATTAATGGAAGTCATATAAGCATTTATAAAGTTAAACATCCAATCTACATTTTTATATAACTTTAGAAAGCTAGAACAAAGAATATCGATCTAAAGACAGACCATACCTCACCTAATAGAAAATAAATACATTTCCATCTTAATATCAGTAATAAAAAAAGGATGTTTGTTGTTTCCAGTACTTTTCAATTCTGAAAATACTAGCTAACTGTCAAAAAATATATAGGAGATATAAATATGGGGAAATACATAAAAAAATAAAATTACTGGCAAATGGTATGACACTGGCAAATCAAATCCAGTTGTACATTTAAAGAAACGACTACATCAGACCAACCATCCTTGAATTCCCAAGCCAGAATAAAATAAATGTAATTATTTAACTATTCATGGGAGGAAAGGTATTCTGAAGTAAACTAAAAGTATTTTTTTAAGTAGAAAGTTTTAGACTAAAACCGACATAAAACTTCTATACACTTAAAAACTCAATTAATGCTGGGGTGGGGGTGAATAAGAGAACAAAAAAATGCCACACAAAAGATCAGTATTTCTAAGATAGAAAAAAAAGTTATTTTAAACAAACAAACAAACAAAATGCAATCATACCATAAGAAAACTAAACCATTTTCATGGATAGAATTATTTGTTATTGTTAAGATATCAGGTCTTTCCAACTGAATCTATAGATTTAATGAGATTCCAATCAAAATCCCAAAAAGTTATTTTGTGGATATGGAGAGACAGATTCTCAAGTTTATTTTGAAAAGCAGATGACCCAGAATAGCCAAGACAATATTAAAAAAGAACATGGTTGGAAGACTGATTTTATCTGACTTCAAGGTTTGCTATAAAGCTGTAGTAATCTGAGTCCATGGGTTGTGCATCAATGTTCTTTGGATAATCCCTTCACCATCTTTCATCCAGTCTCCCTGCCTCCATTCTAGCAGCTGTCAGTCTGTTTAATTTATCTAAGCTTCTGTTTCTATTTTGATTGTTAGTTTACTGTGTTCATTAGATTCCACATATAAGTGAGAATGTGTGGTATTTTTCTTTCACTGATTGACTTAATTCACTTAGCATAATTTTCTCCAGGTCCATCCCTGCAGTTGCAAAATTTAAGTGTTTCTTTTTTACTACTGCATAATATCCCATTGTGTATATGTACCACCACTTTTTTATCCACTCATCTACTGGCTTGGGAAGGAGAGAGAGTAGGGCTGGGAGGAGTCATGGAAGGAGAGGAAAAGCAGAAACACCTGTAACAGCATAAACAATTTTTTTAAAAACAGTCAAAATGTTCACTCTGAAAAACTGACATCAAGAAAAAATTAAATTTAAAAAAATTATTTGCCAGAAAATGATCCACAATATTTGTTTTATAAATTTATTTAAAGTCATTTTATGTATAATAAAAATAATGCAAATAGTTGTGTTAAAAAAAAGCTGTAGTAATCAAGACTATAGTGTTGGCAAAAGAATAAACATATAGATCAACAGAAAAGAATAAAGAGCAAAGACATATCCACATAAACATAGCCAACTAATCTTTGGCCAAAAAGTAAAGGCAATACAATAGAGCAAAGATAATCTCTTCAACAAAGGTGCTGGAATAACTGAACATCCACATACAAAAAAATGAATCTAGATACAGACCTTACACCCTTTACAAAAATTAACTCAAAATGGATTATATACCTAAGTGTAAAATGAAAATTATAAAACTAGATGGTAACATAGGAGAAAACATCAATGACCTTGGATATGGTGATGGCTTTTTAGATACAATACCAAAAGCATGATCCATGAAATAATTGATAAACTAGACTTTATTAAATTAAAAATGTCTGCACTAAAAAGACCATCTCAGGAGAATTAGAAAACAAGCCATAGAATGGAAGAAATATTTGCAAAAGACACATTTGATAAAGTACTGTTATTTAGAATATTCAAAGACCTCTTAATTCTCAACAATAATAAAATAAATAAACCAATCAAAAATAAGCCAAAGACATGGGATTAAAATCCAAAATATATGAAGAACTCGTACAACTCAACATGAAACAAACAAAAAATACAATTAAAAAATGGGAAGAGGCACTGAACGGACAGTTCTCCAAAGAAGACATACAAGTCACCAACAGATATATGAAAAAATGCTTAATTTCACTAGCTATTAGGGAAATGCACATCAAAACTACAATGAGATAACATCTCACACCTGTTAGAATGACTATTATCAACAAGACAAGTAATCATACGTGTTGGAGAGGTTGTAGAGAAAAAGGAAACCTAATGTACCACTTGTGGTAATGTAAACTGGTGCAGGCACTATGGAAAACTGTATGGAGGCTCCTCAAAAAATTAAGAATAGAGTTGCCATATAATCCAACAACCCATCTTCTGAGTTTCTATCAAAAAAATTGAAAACATTTATTTGCAAAGATATGAACACCCATATGATTATTGCAGCATTATTCACAGTGGCCAAGACATGGAAACAACCCGTGTCCTTCAGTAGATGGTTGGATAAAGATGTGGTATATATACAAGGAATACTACTCAGCCATAAGATGGAATACTTCCATTAGCAACAACATGAATGGATTTGAGAATACCATGCTAAGCAAAATAAGTCAGAGAAAAAGTTAAGACCCATATGATTTCACTCATCTGTGAAATATAAAACTGAAAGCAACAAATGTACAGACAAGAAAAACAAACAAAAACTCATAGACACAGACAACAGTGTGGTGGATACCAGAGGGAAGAGAGTGGGAGGTCATAAAGGGTAAAGGGGGTCAAATATATGATGACAGATGATTTGACTTCAACTGGTGGGTATACAATACAATATATAGATGATGTATTATAGAATTGTACACTGAAACCTATATAATTTTATTAACCAATATCACCTAAGTAAATTTAATTTTTAAAAAATGAGCCAAAGTCCATCAGAGAAAATACACAAGTAGCAAATAAACATATGAAAAATGTGTATGTGTGAAGCTATTTCTCCATGAGATTAGCATTTGACTAGGTGGACTCAGTAAAATAAATCCCCTGCCTTAATGTGGGTGGGCATCATTCAGTCAATTGAGGGTCTGAATAGAACAAAGAGTGAAAGGGAGAAGAATTTGCCTGCTTCCTGCCTGCCTGTTTCAGCTGGGATATCTGTCTTCTGTCCTTTGACTGCAATGTTCACCATTGACTCTCCTGCTTCTCAGGCTTTTAGACAAGACTGAAATTATACCACCAGCTTTCCTAAGTCTCCAGCTTACAGAGTCCTCATAGTAAAGATTAGGGTTAGGGTTAGGGTTAGGGTAAGAGAAGATAAGATCCTATTGGTTCTTTTCTTTGGAGAACCTTGACTAATATGGACACTATGGAACAAAGAAGGTTTTAGCCTAGAACCACTTGACTTCGGTCATTATCATTTTTACTAGGACCAGTTGCCTTTATGATTACTACATCTCTTACCAGCCATCAAACCTTATCAACAGCACTGAGAGGGCTGGCTCCTAACCACCATTGGTGTCCTGAATCTAAAGGTTGCTAAAGCAAAGTAAGAAACCCCAAAATTTTTACAAATATTTGTGTTAAAAATATGCTTCTATCACAGGATCTGTATGGAGTCACTATAAGCGTCACAGAACCAAGAGTCAGAAGGGGTCATTTCCTCTGAAAATGTCATAAACACAGCCATTAAGAGGTAGATAAAATTCATCAAAGGCCCAAGATATTAATGACTTGGCACACCTAAGTAGGCAATCTCACCACATACTTCACTTCTTCAAATGAGCTGACATGATTATAAGCCCTCTACCTGCTACTTGACTGTCTCATTTCCTACCTACATTTAGAAGCATGGAGGCATCACAAGTCATAAAGTTGCCATTTTAAAAAATATTCTATGATGCATTAGATTAGTGGTCTACCCTGGAAGTCTTCTGTAGGCATAATCTATAGATCAACCTTCATATTACCAACCTGTCATAATCTATAGATCATAATCTATAGATCAACCTTCATATTACCAACTTCAGAAGCTTTGGGATTTGTCCCAAACCATCTACTTCCTTCAATTTCATAAAGGCTTCTTGAATATATATATATGTATGTATATATATGTGTATATATATATATCTTTGAAATAATAAGTTCCATAACTTATCACCTTCTGAGAGGGCAGCATTATTTATCCTTAAATAATTTTTTTCAAGTTGTATAAAGGGTTTCTGTTTGTTCCAGTGTAGAAAGCATTGGAGGAAAATCTATATTTTAGGTTATCCATTACTCCAAACTTCAACCTTCACTTTACTCTCTTTTTTTTATCCTCACCCAAGGATTTGCCTACCAATTTTTAGAAAAAGGGAAAGGGAGAGAGTGAGAGAGAGGGAGAGAAACCTCAATGTGAGAGAGAAACATTGACCAGTTGCCTCTCACACATGTCCCGACCAGGAACCAAATCCACAATCCAGGCATGTACTCTGAATTCTAGTGAAACCCTTGACCCTTAAGTCTATGGGACAACGCTCTCACCAACTGAGCCACACTGGCCAGGGTAACCTTGACTTTACTCTTTCTGGAATCCTCAATCAAAAGAAATTCTCATTACAAAACACCCTTCTAGTCATATCTTACCTCTTAAATTGCTTACAGTAAATGACATAAAGATACACCATCTAGCCAACTTTATATCAGAAGGCCTATGAAATTGTCAAAAGAAAATTTATAGATGGGAAAGAGGAGCATAATAACAAGTATCCCCGGGTGAATTTTCCAAAAATATTTTAAGCTGTTCCCAATCTTTATAAAGATTGCGGTAAAGGGATTAACCAAAGAACATCTATGCATAACTCATGGACAAGATATGGGGATTGGCTTAGGGAGAAGAGAGGGTGGGACTGGGTTGAGGTAGGAAAAGGGAGAAAAAGCAGAACGACTGTAATAACATAAACATTTTTTTTAAAAACCTTTCTCAAAAATGTCTACCAAGTCTAATTGAGAGACTTTCTATGTTTGAAATGAAGATTTTTCTCTCATTCTAACTTGATTCAAAGAGAGGAACAGAGGAATTAGAAAGATAAAAATATCTGTAACCTATACTGTAATACCATAATATATCGAGTCAAATGCTTTAAGACTGGTTATGGAGGGCTCAGTTTACTTTATTTTACTTAGTGTTTCAAAAGTTCTACACAATAAGGAATATAATTGTGTCTCATTTGTTGTGGATTAGATATGGTATAAAATTTTTGATCGCCTGATAGTAGGGACCAGGTTTATTGTTAGAAGTCTAACTTTCTTCTTGTCATTGTAAAATAAAAATATTTCTTTTATTTTTTTCAGTTTTTCTCCCCATTTTACCATGACAGCAATATCACCTATGCTACTTCTACTTCTATTCTTCCCATCCTACCCTCAGCTCAGAGAGAAAAGAGCTGCTACCCTGAAACAAAATCATCTTACCCTTGTAGAAATTCTCATTTTTTAAAAGTTAAAGAATTGTCCAAAAAGTGTAAAAGATACTAACAGCTGCTCTGTTTTGTAATAACACAAGACAATAATCTTGTGAAAAATTTTGGGTGAGAGTCCGGGAAGCATCTAGAGTCATTTTTCTTCTGAAGTAAACATCTGTGTTGATGGGAAATTAAGCCATACACACGCATCTGTATTTTGAATTCAAACACAATTCCCAAGTGAAGTGTTAGAATTTCACTGGTTTTTTATGGAAAAAAAAAATAATGAAAAATCTCCTAAACTTGGTAAAATCTTGAATAACAGCAGCCAAATTCAACTACACACAGCCTTGTCTTTCATCTGTGTGTTTTAGGAAACAATTTTTAAAAATTAAAACTGGTTTTTCTTTAGTTTTTTTTTAAATAACTTGAGATATCTTCAACAGCCCCTTCATCAAGCTGTGCTCCTTCTATGCCAGCAACACCAGCCATTGCATCTGTCCATGGTGACAGTTTCTTTCCTCGTCTAGTCATTGACTTTTCCATTCCACAGAAGACTTAGTCATGAATTCTGTGTTTATATGTTCTGTTACAGAAACATTCCTGCACACCACAAGCAGCAGGAGCTGTCACTCATGTGCCACTACCTTGAAAAAAAGGCACGCATATGTCTCCCTCCCATTCCCATGCTCCCTTCCAAAGATAGCTCGCAGTAGAAAGGTTACTTCACTTTTCTTATAACATGCACTGGTACAAAGCCAGTTCCCAAAGAAACCACACCCTTGTCCTCAGATAAAAAGAGAATACTAGGGAAGAACAAAAAATTTTAAATAACATATGTGAGACCATCCAGTCTCCTTTGGAATGTCAACCTGCTGAGAGCAGACATTTCTTCTTAGTGTTCCTTACAGATCAAGTCAAGTGTCCTTTATAAACAAGTAAATATGCACAAGCAACTAATGATGAAACCAAAATGCTTTTCTTGCTGTTTCCCTTCTTTTGTTATTTTAGTGTCTTTTTTGCAAAACCACATTTTTTTAAAGAAAGGGGCAAAGGAGAAAGGATAAATGAAGGAGAGGGTATGAAGAAATAAAGTAGCAGTATCTACTCATCTCCGATCCTCAGAGGTAAGCACAGTTATGCCCATTATACAAATGAAGGACTTGAGATTTAGAATGGGGTAAGTAACTTGTCCACGGCACACAACTAATAATTTACAGAGCTGGCTTTCAAACTCACTGATGAGTACCTAGAATTCAGTGTTTATATATTGCCAAGTATAATATATGCAGGTCTTTTGACAATCAGTTGGGTTAATATATTGACTGCAAAATCCATACTACTAAGATCTTGAACTCTGATTAAGCTGGCATAGTTAAAAGCTCACGTTGGTCATAAAGCAATCTCAGGAAAGCATTCATAAAATTTCTAGTATTCAGCAACATAACTTCCTGATGAGGCCGCTATAATAAAATAGCTAGCTACCAATGTTTACAAAACAAGGCAATGCATTTCATGAGATTACTACCTACAAACTAATAAAGAATTGAGTGAATATATTTTTACTTTTCTATTGCTGAGTAACAAAACCACCACATATTTGTAGGTCAGAAGTTCAGCATGACAGAGCGAGCGTCTCTATTCCTAATGTTGCAAGGTTGAAATCAAGGTGTCAGCTACCTAATCTGGAACTCTGAGGGAAAACCCACTTCCAAGCTATTTGTTGTTGTTGTTGTTGCTGACAGAATTCAATTCCTCAAAGTGGTAGGACTGAAGACCCATTTTCTAGTTAGCTGCTGTCAGCCAGAGAAAACGTTCTGCATTTAAATGGTTTATGTGAACCATGTATAGTGTCAGATGGGTCCTTACTAGGCTTATCAGGGTGATCACTTAATAAGTTATATAAATGTCTAATCACTATACTGTACACATGAAACTACTATAATATTATAGATTAACTGTAATTTTAAAATATATTAAGTAAATAAAGGGGTTATGTGGGTAGGTCAGGCCCACCTGGATTACCTCCCTTTCTAAAGTCAACTGTGCCATGTAACATAATCTAGTCATAAGAATAAAATCCACCAAGCTCCCAGTCTGGGGGATTAGGCAGAACATGTATACCAGAGGAGGGAGTAAGAAATTGCAGGGTCATAATAGAATTCAGGTAGGAAGCAAAACCAACTGAAATAGACTATCTACTCCACCCCTCATTTACAGGGGATACATTTCAAGACCTCCAGTGGATATCTGAAATGGAAGATAGTACCAAGTCCTATATGTGCTGTTCTTTTCCTATATAGACAGACCTATGATAGAGTTTAACTTATAAATTAGGTATAGTAATAACTTAACAATAATAACTAATAATAAAATAGAATCATTATAACAATATGATGTAAGAAAATATACGAGAATGTGATCTCTCTTTCTCGCTCTCTCTGTCCCTCAAAACATCTTACCGTACTGTAGTCACCCTTCTTGGTGATGTGAGAAAGACACAGTGCCTACGTGAAGAGATGAAGTGACGTGAATATGCCAGACAGAAGAGTGACTCGTGTCCCAGGCAGGATGGAGTAGGATAGCTCGAGATTTTGTCACGCTACTCAGAACATCACAGAATTTAAAACTTATAAATTCTTTCTTGAATTTTCTATTTAATAATTTTGGACCACAATTGACCATGGGTAAATAAGACCACAGAAAGCAAAACTTCAGATAAGGGGAGACTGCTATATATGATATTCTAAACAAAAGAAGCCAAACACAAAAGAGTACATACTTTTTTATTACACTTATATGAAGTTCAAAATAGTTGAAACTATTCAGTGCTGCCAGAAATCAAAATAGTGGTGACCCTTAGGGTCAAGGAGGGATAGAAATAATAAGCATACAGAAAAAAAGGATTTATTCATTCAAAAAATACAGATTGATCACCTACCAAATGCTATGTAAAGGGGATTCCACAGCAATAGAGACAAGGCCTCTGTCCTCTTGGAGCTTAAAAATCTGTCAGGGGACATACGGACTATTCAATAAATATCTGTCATAAATTACAATAAGCACATACTTAGGAGAGTAGGAGGTGCCCTGAGAGCATATAGCAGGAGGACCTAAACTAGTATAGAGGGTCAAAAAGTTACATTTAAGTTGAGACCTGAAAGAATCTAGTCAGGCAAAGAAGAGATAACAGTTGACTTAGTGACTTAGGCTAACTGTGGAGTGGTCATTACCTGTAAGACATGACTACACAAAGGCCATGTTGACTCTGTCTCCATCATTGTGAGAATGGTCCCTGGAACAGTGGAGACACTAGTCTTACTCTAAACTGCACTGGCCAAAGAATTCCTCCCGATCCATGACTTGATCAGTTCTGGACATTTCTCCACAAAATGAATATTGACAGGCTGGAGAATGACCTGAAGGTAACCACCACAATCACGCAAGAGCCTGAATCCATGGGGAAGGAGTACAGCAGATGGTACAGTGGCTTCACATTCAGGCTCTGGAGTCAGACTGCCTGGGCTGGAATCCAGACTCTACCACTTGCTGTGTGTCCTTAGTCACTGACCTTCTCTAAGCCTCAGTTTCTTCACCTCTGAAACAGGGGCAATATGCTGTATTGCCAGGAAGTCATTAAAGGGGAGCTTCTTTAAATCAAAAACAGAGGGGACTATACAAATGCCTTCAGGTGGAAGATGCACTAGACTCATTCTGCATATGCAGAAGAAGTCATCTGCTGCCACTCCCTCTGGCTCCCCAGCCCTACTTAATTGTCATTGTCCAAACACAAGCTCTCTTAAATGCCTATGTGTTTGTCTGTCTCATTCCTTTCCTCTGGCGTGTCCTACCCATTCTTGTTTGCTTGCAGAGCTTCCATTCATCCTCCAAGTCTCACCTCATGCTTTGCCTCACAAGGGAAGATTTTCCCAACTGCACGAGACAGAACTGGGTGATCACTTGTCCATGCTCTCATAGCATTGTGCATATCCCTAAAGTAACATGTCACGTTATACAAAATCACTAATTTATACATTTATCTCCTCACTGTTTTGAGCCTCCTGAGGGATGAGATCATACACAGCACTCAGCACATAGTAGGCAGCAAAAACACTCACTGAATGAATTGAATGAATGAATGAATACTGAAACCTTAAAAGGTAGTGAATTCCTGCCACCAGAAATATTTAAACAAAGACTAAAGAATTGTTTGGCAGAGATGCACAGGGAGAACAGAAGATACTGAACTAGCTAGTGACCATATGAGACCCTCCATACCTAAGAGTCCTTGTGGCTAGGTGAAGAAAAATAGCAATCACAAAGCTACAGAGAAGGGAAAGTTGCATGTTCAGGAACTAACAAGTAGTTCAGTTTACCTGGGCAAGAGAGGACAGGATGAAGACCATCAGGATTCTGGCAAGAAAGAGATGACACACCCAAAAGAGTAAATGTACTATTTAAGAGGAGCAAGAAAGGCCTGGCCAGAAGGCTCAGTTGGTTAGAGCATCATCCCGTATACCAAAAGGCTGAAGTTTCAATTTCTGCTTAGGGCACATACCTAAGTTGAGGGTTTGATCCCTAGTCAGGATGCATACGGGAGGCAACCAATCAATGTTTCTCTCTCATATTCTCTCCTTCTCCCTCTCTCTCCCCACTCCTTCCTTTTTCTCTAAAAAGCAATCAACATATCCTCAGGTGAGCATTAAAAGAAGAAAGAGGAGTGGGCAAGGTAAAGTACCCATCATGGGATGATAAAGCCTGCAAGGCCTAGCAATAGCAGGCAACCATTTCCATGTGTGGTTCCACAGGGCAAATGGAAGGAAGTGAAATTTTAAGAACCCTGTGAAAGGGTGGCTTGATATGAGTTGTGTTCTAGATAGAAGAAGGGGCTTAGTCACTGCCTCCATCAGGGATTTACTGGAAGAGGTCGGGGTGGGATAAATACCCAGGCATCCCATCTCCCTCTGCTCTCATGCTCCAATAGGCTGCCAGTGCCTGCCGATGGCAAAACCCAACGAAAAGCCAGAGAGCAAGGGAGCCCGAGAGACGGAGTCTGCAGAAGATAGCCTTCTGAATCCCAGAGCAGGGCAGACATACAGTGGAAGACTAATGGCAGGAATATTATCTGGAGAGCCCCCAAGAGCTGCCACAGAGTTTGGGGCATGAGGGTGACATGATCCAGGCTCTGCCTGAGGATGATTAATTCAGTGGCCATAATCAGAATGAACTCTTGAGTGGGGAGAGGGAAATGGAAGCAGTAAAACAAACTGGGAAATCATTGAAATGCCTCAAGCAGGAGGGGAGGAGCCTCAGTGAGGGGATGCTCTCATTATCCATATCAGCCACTTGGGAGGCTCAGGATTCTCCAACAGATTGTGCAATCCCTGAGCTGCTTACCCTCCATGTAAGCAGATGGAGAAGAAAGGTCTCCAAACTGAGAAAACAGTTCTGTTGTGTACCCTGGAGTCTCCTGCTGATGTCCACGTTACTTCCTTTCCTTTGTGTCTAAAATTATACTGAGTGCGGTCATAGACAAGTAGCTGCTGCAAAGGAAGGTCACGCGTAGAGCTCAAGGAAGTAACTGAGTTTCTTTCCATAAAAAGCCAAACAATGAAGAGATCCACAAGGGTGGAGGGGAAGCCCTACTTGATTATCAGTAACCAATTTCCCCAAGATGCTGACATCTTAATGCTTCTCTGGCTACCCACCCTCTTCTCACACAGTCACTAAATCCATCCTTCCTTCCAAACTGTCTCTTTTGGGCCCCATCTCAAAGGGCACTTATTCTCATCTATTATATTCAAAAATAATCTGACAACCTTATCAGCAACTGGGCTAGTACAGAGATGGCTAGAAGCAGCTTATATTTGCTCCAGGAAGCCTTCTTTCTGCAGGAGCAGTCAGGTTCCTTCTCAAATCACTGCTACACCTCATCTCTGTCATACCAGGTCCCCCACCCTGTCCTGGTGGGTGGAGCCAGAATGGCCTCCTGATACTTTCTTTTACCAGGTAGATTTTTCTTCTTTTCTTTTCAGAATAAGGCCTTTTTAAAAAAAAAAGTATTATTATGCAAAGTTTTTTGAAATAAAAAGAGCAGCTACTAGACATATTTTTTTAATCCTCACCTAAGGATTTTTTTTTTTTTAATTACTAATTTTAGAGAGAGAAAAAGGGGTAGGAGGGAGAGACAGAGAGAGGTGAGAAACATCAATGGGTTGCCTCCCAACCAGGGATCAAACTCACAAATGAGGTTATGTGCCCTGACCAGGAATTGAACCTGGAAAACTTTTGGTGTATGGGACGATGCTCCAACCAACTGAGGCTCTTGGCCAGGGCAAGCAGCTGCTGTTTGAGTCCGTAGCTGTTTTCTGAGATACTATGCAACAAGGCCTCACTGGATAGGGACTTCCTTCTTTTCTCCACAACCTCATTAGAAGCTTAGCGCCACTAAGTGGATTACTTACAACATGGCACCTCTCTGTACACAGAGAGCCTGTAAAGATTTATCTCTCAACAAACTCTGCCAGTCTGTTCAAAATCAAGGTATAAAAGGAAAGGACATCTGAAAACGAAAAAGGCTGAGTTATCACACACTTAGAAGCTCGTCTCATTCTTGCAGCACTACCAGATATTATCAGCAACATGAATCAATAAATCCTGATGAATAGCTTCTATTTTCAGACTGAAGTGTAAAAATGATAAAAAGCAGCAACACCGCACGTTGTGGTTATGCTCCCACCACTCGCTCACACACTCAGTCTCGTTAGCCTGTTTTAAAGCAAGTCTTTCTTCAGGTTTAGGAGCCCCATTCAAGTTGGAGTTGTTCCCACAAATAAAGTATTCAGGAGGATTTTCCCCACTCCCCCATCCCTCCAGCCCGTTGTCCACTCCCAAGGACAGCAGGAACACCAGGTAGTCAACCCACGGGCTGTTGTTAGACTCAGGGCTGTGGTGGGGACAGTCAGACAGTCCTCAGTAGCAAATAGCATGGCTGATTGAAGGCCAACGTGTCAAGAAATCACTTGGAAACCACGTGTGCCCCTGAAACAGTAAATAACATTGTGTGGACTTAACAACTCATTCTGTTGATGAATCCAGCACACAATTATTCATCTTGCTACAAATTTGGTTTTGTATTCTGACATCTTTTTAAAAACCAGTTTTTGATGACAGAAAACACTTTCTCTGATCCTCCTGATATTTGTGCCCATGTCTGTTTTCTAGACTAGGAACTGCACAAAGTACTTCAATCATTAGTACTCCAATCATTATCCCAATGCAACCTCCGTCTTTTTTATTTAACTATGCTGTTAAATAGACACACTTCAAACAGACACATTATACCTGGCTTCCCAGTAGAGCCCAGTGCTAAAAAAAGGGAGGTATGGCCCAAAGACAGCCAAGAGATGGCGGTTCCCTCTGTGTGGGTGAGAGAATTGCCAGAGGCAGGGTTCAGGTGGCTTGGGCTGCAAGAATCTGCCCGGCTACTACAATCATTCAGGCAACTGCTCTTTCTTCGATCTTCTGAGGGCTGGTTACTGGCTTTTGGCTTAACTTTCAGAAAGAAGCCCCCTTTCCCAAACCTCACAGATTAGCTCCTACTTTTATATCTTATTTTCTTTAACCAAAAGGAAATGAATCCTTATTGGAAAGCTCTGAGAATCAGGCAAAGTGAGTAAAGAGATATTTCCCCCATCAGTGGAACTTAAGTTCTTCAAGACAGAAGCATAATGTAAGTGGTTCGTTGTGAATTATTAATGTACTTAAAATAGGCCAATCAGAAGAGTGTTGGGCTTCTTTTCAAATCAGACCCTGGCTGAGCTGAGGAGTAGGAGAATACAGGGGGTCAGACTTTTTTTAGCTCTTTAATAAAACATTGTTTGAATTTTGTTCTCATTTTTTTCAAAGAAACATTATTTTCCTGGCTGTAATAGTAAATGCTTCATTTTACCAGCCTGCCTTAAGCAATTCAGTTTATGAACATAAATAGTCTCTGGCTTTTGTCATTAGAATGACTTATTCAAGTGCACAGTACTCAAAGATGTTGTCTTCAAGCCATTATAGGAAAGATTCTTTCATTTTTCATTCAAGTAAACACATCTTAACATCTATGGGTCTGGCCCTGGCCTGTGTGGCTCAGTTGGTTGGGTGTTGTCCCACAGATCAAAAGGTGACCAGTTAGATTCCTGGTCAAGGCACATGCATGCGTTGCAGGTTCCATCCTCGGTCTGGGTGCTCATGAAAGGTAGCCAGCCAATGCTTCTCTCTCACATAAGATGTTCCCCTCCTCTCTTTCTCTCTCCTTTCCCCTTCCTCTCTAAAATGAATGAATGAATGAATGAATGAACAAATTTCTATGGGTCTGGCACGGACAATGGACAAAGGAGTTCTCTTAGAGTCATTTTCCAAGTAGATGTCTGTAGTAACTCATTACTCTTACCCTACCAGGGTGTCACCAACATAATCTACACATCTGAAATAAGAAAAGCTAACTGGCACTGAGGCATGGGAAAGAAGCTGAGGCAGTGGGAATGCACAGTGACTGAAGTTTTCCTGTGTTCAATTCCTACATCTGCCATTTGTTAGGTCAACTAGGACAAACAATTTCACCTCCAAAGTAATAAACACAAAGGACTTAGATAAGGAATTAACAATAGCAAGCATTATACTAATTGTTAGTTATTATTATTAAGATCCTAACATTAACATGGCTCTAAGTCACCACCAAGAGACATGACTAGGGATCCACGGCCTAGCCTTTTTCCTTCTGAAGTTGCTGAGTTACTCCCTGCATTACTCACTAGCCTCTGCTAATACTGCCCTATTTTGCTGGTAATGCCATCACGGTCACATTATTTCCCTTCTCTAGTGCCCTCTCCAATTCTCAGTGCTGACCCCTAGTGTCCTGGGTTGATCGTATTGCTCTCTAAATTATAAGGGAGGATTCTCTTTCCACCATTGTTGCATGTCTTTATCACATGCCTAAATGTGATCTTGCTCTCCCCATTTTTAAAGAAGTTTCCCATAATTAATAGCTTCACCTTTTAGTTTCCTACAGGACTATCTTCCCCTGATCTACATCAGAAAACATTTAAGAGCAGCTCAAATAAATTGCTCAAAAAGTCCCTTCCCACTGATTATAAATTATTGTTCCAGAGACATAGTTAAGACATCTTAATCTCTCCCTATACCTCAGTATCATTACATTTTATGTATGCCCCTCACACACTGCACATCAACACACACATAGCCTTGCACAACACCTTACTGGAGAATGTCCTCAACATTCTGAATTCTCTTTACCATGTTCTCAGGACACCTATCAAGTTCGTTTGTAAATAGAGATCTGAAGCCTGTTTTGGATAAGCTAAGGCTCCTGAGGTTGATATTATGCATTAACCCCTTTCTAGTGCTACATATAAAACTTCTACAACTCTTTATTTTTCCTGATGGTTTCATGTTAGCATTTTTTAAATTGTGGTCAAAGACCATTGACATCAAAGTCACTGGGGTAAGCTTATTAAAAATTCAGATTTTCCACATTAGTTAACTGAGTCATAATCTCTGGGATTTAGGCTCAAATTTTGAATTTTTATAAGTTATTCTTCCTATGAAAATTGTAGAACCACTGTTCTATATCATTGGAACTCTACATTATTTTGAAATAAGCACAAACTTCATTAATAAGCATTATGTATCTATGTGACCAAATAAATTGTGGGTAGCTGTTACAGTGACCTTTAACATAAAATCTATATGCTATCTTTTATTATTTAAAATATGCCCTTGTTATTACTAAGATGAAGAATGTCTGCAAGGCAGGACAGACAATGTCTGGTCTCAGGGACCAATGAAAGCAAGTCAATTTTCCTCTTTCAAGACCAAAGAATTGGAAGAGGTAGACAACTGAACCCCGCAAGAGCAAGTCCAAACAGTCCTATAGGAGTATACCAGTGGTTAGTGCGCAAGCCTTGTAGTCAGCAAGACTAGAACTCACATCCCAGGATGGAAACTAATTAGCTGTGTGACCTTCAATTTTCTTAACCAGTATGTGCCTTGATTTTCTCACCTGCAAGATTTAGATACTAATATTGACTTCATAGATGTGTTGTGAAGACTGAGAAAAATGTAGGTAAGGCATTGGTATAGTACATAGTAAGCATGTTTTAAAAGCTATTATTTCCAGATGATAATCACTCCTAATAAATTCTAAAATACGGTGTAAGCCAAAAAGCTCTTTCATGAATAAAATCTTCAAGGTGATTAATGAGCTACAAACTAGGTGCCATTTGCCATCTTTCAGATACCTGGATACCTCAATAGTGTGATTTGCAGTGCACCACAGAGCAAGGCAATGCAAGTCAAAATAACCAGGTGTTCTACTAGACAACTCCAGCCCTAGAGAAGAGTCTAAAGAAAGGATGGAAAAACCAAAGTATGATATGGAGCCTCCAAAGATGGGACAGATTCACTCAATAATAAATATAAACAGTAAAATATAAAATATACACTACTTCTTCTGGTAAAATGTGCTATAGAGAAAAATTAAGCAAGAAATGGGAACAAACAGTTAGAGTGGATAATAGTTTTTCAAGATCAAGCAAAAAGACCTATGCATTACTCCACCAACATCATCTCCACTTGGCCTAACTCCACTAGTGAAAATGGGTTACCACACCATTAATTAATAGTAACTATTTCTTCAATGAATGAATGACATCCCTCAATAGGAAACCAAAATCTTAGAAAATTAAGCAACCTTTACACACGTTTCAACTGGATAGTATTCATATCTGGTACATTTAAACAATAAATATTTGTTGCATAAATTAAGGACTCAGCAGATAAGTGAAAGGACTACATCCTTTCAGAAAGAATGATTACAGCTCCATCTACAAAACCAAATCTCTCTCTCTGTAATGATCACAACCTCTATAATAAGAATAACAACACATGGCTGATTGCTCACTTTCTCCTAAGCACTTTATGTGTGGGTTATCATTTGAACCTTTTCACAATATTGGAGATTCAAGGGGAGAATTTCCCAGTAAAGAACTGTGGAAGCCTTCCGGGTTGAGTAAGTACCCTTCCCTGTTAAGAAGTACATCCCTATCAGACAATAGTTGAGTACTAAGTACACTTCAGAGCAGTAATTCTGATTACCCATCAATCAGATGCTCTTCAAATTGTCAGACACAGATGTTCACATCTTTCCATCCAGTGCCAGTCTTTTCTTGGCAAAGCACTGTTTCTGATAAATCTCCAGTCCATACTAGAACTTTTTAATGTCTTTCCCCTTTTAGTCATTCACTTAGTGTTATCCAGAACTCACTGTGTTCAAAGTTCTAGGTGCAATAAGAGGCACCTGCCACCCTAGTTGGGTGTCTTAGTTGGTTAGTGTCATCCTATACACCAAAGGGTCATGGGTTTGACTCCCAGTCAGGGCACAGACCTGGGTTGCAGAATTGGTCCCCAGTCAGGGCACGTACAGGAGACTTCAGACCATTGATGAGATTCAGGAAAATACAATGAGGCAGCTGATGGCAATTGAAAGAACTGTGTGAGGTCCCAAGGTGCCCACTTTGAAGGGGACTGAGGGGTCATTGTCCCATGTACGATGTTCCTTGTATCTTATATATTCTTCAATAAATGTCCCTATTTTTCGTATTACATGGCTGGATACTTTCTGAAGCTGTGTATATATATATATATATATATATATATATATATATTTCCTTGATTGAAGTTTTCTTTTTTAATGGTGTGTGCTCTCCACGAGGTTACCTACAGACCCAGAAAGAAAGTGCAACCCTTTTAAGTGGAACAAAGTCTCCACTTTGGGAACTGAAGACTTTGATTTATGCATTTGGAGACTAATTTTGATTTCCAGTGTGGAGAATCATTGGAAAGAATGAAGACAGAAAGAGGCACCTGTGGGTCATAACTGGCAGCTACAAACCTCTGAAAGAAGAAATAGGTGGAACTGTAATCTGGCTACACAAAAGAAAACCCCAAAAAGGGTCACAGCATGAACACCATGGGCAGCTGCCTGCTGAGGGAACGCCAGCCACAGCCAAGGCCTGTAAGCCCACGCCCACCCTGTTGGGTCCCATTTTGAAGATTTAAGAGCTGAAAATCAGCGCTGATTTACAGGAGGTCGCAGTTTCTGGAAACCCAAACCATAATTAAGAAAATGAGGGTTGGATTTACCAAGAAAAACAAATTTCCTCAAAGGTAGTGCTGTGATCAGGTCTTGGAACAAACAGTGCCCATTTCACCCTTTTTTTCCAGTGTTTTTAAAGAGAACAAGCAGCAGTTAGAGAGGAAGCAGAGACTCACAGAGGTACTAGAACCGGAGGAAGGGGCCCTCATGACCCTGTGCCAGATGTAGTCAGAGTGTTAATGCTAAACTGATCGTGTTCCACCTCTGCTTAAACCCTTCAGTAACCTACCTCTCACTCTTCTTTCAATAAAGCCCAGATTCCTTCACCTGGCCTGTAGAGACATGCAAAATCTGGTCCTCTCCTTGGCTTCATCTCACCATTCACCTCTTCCCTTCATCCACTCTGAACTTGTCTCAGGACCTCACAGGTGCTCGATTTCCTGTGACCATTGGGTCACTGCATGGAACACACTTCCTGTCCCCTCCCCATCTGTGTTCGACTAACACCTATGCATTTCCTCAGCTCTCAGCTAAAACATCGTTTCCTCAAAGAGGTTTTCCTTACTCAGCTCTTGGCTAGACTCCCCTTGCTCTGTTCTCATAACTCCCTATATTTTCTCTTTCTTCATATTTATCAGCTTTGTACTAGTATTGATTGGTTTATCAGTCATCCCTGGTAAATTGTATACCTCCTGAGGACAGAGACCTTTGTAGGTGCTCATAAAACACCTGTTAAGTCAATCAGTTGATTGAATCAAAAAATGTATTTTGTGATTCTAAGTCCTTCTTTCTCCTTGACTTCTAAATTGCAAGAAAAAGAACATTAGGCAATATCTCAAGAAAGAAAACAAAGGACAATTCTTGCCTGTGGTGACCCAGCAGGTTAGACTTTATGAACCTCCCACACCTTTCCTCCTGAGCATGCTTGCCTCCAAAAGCAATGTTCTATAGAACTGCTCGCTCTCCCTTCTTCCCTCTAAAAATCAATAAACATATCCTCAGGTGAGGATTAAAAAATAAAAACAAAAACATAAAGAACAAAACAAATAAAATAGAGACAGATGCATAGGTACAGAGAACAGACTGGTGGTTGCCAGGGGGAAGGAGGTTTGGGGGACTGAGTGAAAAAGGTGACAGGACTTGAAATACAAGTCAGTAGTTACACAATAGTCACAGGGATGTGAGGTACAGCATAGGGGACATAGTCAATAATATTGTAATAACTATGTATGGTGCCAGGTGGGCACTGGAAATATCAGTGTATGATTGACCACTGTGCTGTACACATGAAATTAATACAAAATAATATTGAATGTAAACTTTAATTCAAACAATAACAAAATGAGGACTCTCTCACCCCTTAAAAAAGAAGGAAATTAAGGAGAAAATGTAAGGAAGCTTATATGGAGGCTAGAAAAAACAAGTCAAGGATTAGATTACAGATAATTAACAAGACTGCAGGCTTTCTCATGGGAGGTTTCAAAGGTACATTAACCTAGATGCTCAAGACAATGGACAGGGCTAATTTAAAACCTTTCACTAAAGAAGTAATGGGCTTGGGGCGTGACCACCCACCAGGACCTGTCTTGTTATGAATTTATGATCAGATGATCCATGAGGTTACTTTTCATAAAACTCAGGGTTTTTTTTTTTGTTTTTTTGGTTTTTGTCTGCACAGTTTTGCCAGGTATAGTCTTAAACAAATATACAGGGGTGGACAAAAGTAGGTTTACAGTTGCAATACAAATAAATAATACAATAATTAATAAATAATAAAACAAGTATAAACTCTATGTTTTGTGTCCTTTCAACTATAGACCTACTTTTGCCCACCCCTGTGTAATTGTTTTCTTAAATTTTAACCTTTATGAAAATGAAATATGTAAAGCAAATGCTGTATCTCTTCTGTGCAAAAAAAAAAAAAAAAGTCAGGTTTAGAAGAGATGCTAAAGTTTGCATTGATTTCTTGGGGATGGGGGAAAGAAGTTTTAACCATCATAATACTATTTCCCATTTATTGAGGACCAATTATGTGCCAAGCACTGTACTAGCTGTACTACATGTCTTTCTTCTAATCATCACAACCAGTTCTTTAAGAAATTGAGGTTCAAGGAAGTCCAGGGACATTCCCAAATTGACAACTAGAAAGTGAAAGAATTGCAATAACAATTCAGGTTGACTCCAAGCCCATTGTCTTTCTACTACACTGCAAATTGAAATAATTATTCCCACCTCCTCAGTTTTACCAGAGCCATTAATAAAGCACAGAATTCCCTGAAAGACTCTCATATCACTTTGAAATTTCCAGCAAACTCGAAACTTTATGAGAAAGGAGATATTTTTCTGGAATAAGCAGGGAATGGTATGCAGTTGGGTGCACAAAACAGGAAAATTTCTCTGCCCAGCAGCAGTGTTCAGTTCAGCTTGATGGTACTGACCAGAAAGTAGCATGAACCCTGGGCATTTTAATGGTATTTCCTCTTGGGAGAATCTGACTTCTATTTAATAGAACAGGAAAACAGAGCACTGAGCAGACCACCACATGGTGGCTCATCCTAATAGGCTTTATGGCTGAGCTCCTCTAAATTTCTATGTCTGCTTGAAAGACCCCCTGGCCCTTTTCTTAATTGCCAGGACTATTCCCAGTGTGGACAGTGGATTATCAACCTTCATTGAAGAGTACCTCGGGCCATGCTGGCCAAAACATCCACATTGCTTCCACGCAACTGTGAAGGACCGCGATAATTAATTAATTGATGCCAATGGGAATTGTACACTTGGAATGAGGGCACCACAAAGACAAGAGGCAGACACAGCACAGCTGCAGACCTCACACTCCCTGGCACTCCAGCTGCTGTGAGGAGCACTGGGTTTGGAGTGACAAGTCCAGATCTTGGGCTTTGAGAACTTAGATCTTGCTCATCTTTTGGAGACTAATTTCTCATCTGTAAAGAAAAAATAATAATCCTTGCACTACTCATTGCAGAGGTATTTGAGAGGCTCAGATGAGGTATTTGCAATGTGAAAGCTCCATAAAGACTGTAACGAGGACTTCCGGCCAAGATGGAGGTGTAGACAAACACACTGCGTCTCCCTCCATAACATAAAGGAATACAACTACCTCAAAACTAGAAACAACCAGAAGTTCCAGAAAATCAAACTGAATGGAATTCCAGCAAACAAACATATAAAGAAGAAATACTCATCCAGACAGGTAGGAGGGACGGAGCCAGGGCAGAGAGGACGCGGTGTGGTGGCAGCAGCAGTGGCAGCAGCGGCAGGCCAGCAGAAAGCACAGTCACATGTTTGAAAAGTCAGGAGGGACACCTGAGGAGCGTTCCCAGCTTCTCACTGGACCTCACAGCTCACAGTCCCAGCACCGGGGAAAATCAAGCATCATTGCTGCTGACTGTGCAGACCAGTGGGGGTTGGTGTGGAGGCATAAACTGCCGGTCTCAGCAGAATCCACTTGTTTAAAGGGCCCCCACAGTCCTAGAATGTCCACAGACACACCCACTCTGGGAACGATGGTCAGAGCAGCAGCTTAGAGGGGCGCCAGTCCAGTGTGGAAGTGGGAGAGGTGCCTAGAAAAGGGGCGAGTGATGGGCAGGTGGCATTGTTCCCTCTCGGACACCCCACCATCCCCACATACAGCGCCACAATGTGATGAAACAGGTCGCCTTGTACTGACAAATCCCTAAAGTTCCGCCCCTTGCAATGTAACAAGAGTGACAGCTCTACCTGGGACATGGAGGCAAACACACACAGCAGCCTGTCAGAACGAGGAGACAGAGAAGTATGGCCCAAAAGGGGGAATGAATCAAGGTTCCAGAGGGAGAACTATGCGACAAGAAGACAGCCAACATAACAGATGAGGAAATAGACAACCTAACAGACACAGAATTCAAAACACAGGTGATAAAGATGCTCACAGGCTTGACAGATATGCTTGAGTATGGCAAATGCATGAGAGAAGAAGTGAAGGCTATGCTAAGGGAAACAAAGGAAAATCCACACAAAACCAGTGGTGAAGGGAAAGAAACCGGGGTTCAAATCAATGATTTGTAACATAAGGAGAAAAAAAAAAAAAAAAAAAACAGTCAACCAGTGCAGAATGAGAAAGCAAAAACTGAAAATAATGAAGAAAACTTCCCAAATTTTGTGAAGGAGATGGACATACAGGTCCAGAAAGCACGGAGGGTCCAAGGCTAGATGGACCCAGAGGGAACCACACCAGGACACATCATGATTGAGATGCCAAAGGTGAAAGATGAGGCGGAGAGTTGCCTACAGAGGGGTGCCTGTAGGACTATCAGCTGATTTCTCAGAGGACACTTTGCAGGCAGGAAGGGACTGGCAAACAGTATTCAATGTGATGAAAAGCAACCTACAACCAAAAATTACTCTATCCAGCAAAACTATCATTTGGAACAGTAGGGCAGATGAAGTACTTCCCAGACAACGCGAAGCTAAAGGAGTTCATCATCACCAAGCCATTATTATATGAAATGTCAAAGGGACTTACTTAAGAAAAAGAAGATCAAAACTATGCACACTAAAATGACAACAATCTCGACAACCTAGAAGAAATAGACAAATTCCTACAAACAAAAAATTGACTCATGAAGTAATAGAAAATCAGGACAGACCAATTACAAGTAAGGAGATTAAATCAGTAATTAAAATTTTTTCAACAAAGAAAACTCAAAACAAGATGGCTTCACAGGTGAATTCTCCCACACATTTAAAGAAAAATTAATGCCGATGTCGGGTCTGAGAGCCTCGAATAGCAAAGTGGGCTCTGGTCCCATGGTAAAGAACAACTTCTGTGGAGCTGATGGGAAGTTTTCCATCTGACGACATACACTCTGACACCCGCTGCATAGTCCAGTGGCTTTATATACACTTGGTGAACAAAAGCGGCTGTCAGCCAAGTTGTTACACAACAGTTGCTGAGGCGGCAGTGACACATGCTGAATCAGCTAACTGGAACTCACAGTCTGAAAGTAGGCCCACTCGGTCTTAAACCTTGGCCACATACAGCCAGAGGCCTTCGCCTGACAGCCCATTCTCTCAAACACTTCAAAAAAAGTGAAGAAGAAGAAAAAACACCAAAACTCATTTTATAAGGCCAGCATTACCCTCATACAAAAGTCAGATAAAGACATTTCAAGAATAGAAAAATAAACACCACTAATTCTGATAACTAGATGAAAAACCCTCAACAAATTACTAGCAAAGAAACTGTAACTACACACACACAAGGGTATTTTTACAGTGGAATATTACTCAGCCAGAAAAAATGAAAATCCTACTATTTGTGACAACATGGACAGACCTTGAGATCATTACGTTAAGTGAAATATGCCTAACATGGAAAAACAAATACTGTATGATCTCATTTATATGTGAGATCTAAAAATATTGAACTCACAGAAACAACTCACAGAATAGTAGTTGCCAGGGGCTTATGGGTAGAAAAAAATGGGTAGGTGTTGGTCAAAGGGTACAAACTTTTAGTTATAAGATGAGCAAGTTCAAACTATCAAAAAATAAATAAATAAAATAAAATGACAACAACCTCACAACTATCAACAACTGAATCTAAAAAATAAAACAAAATCAACTAAGCAAACCAGAATAGGAACAGAATCATAGGTATGGGGATCATTTGGAGGGTTATCAGCTGGAAGGGGGAATGGGGAGAAATGGGGAAATGGTACAGGGACTAAGAAGCATAATTGGTTGGCACAAAATAGACAGGGGGAAGTTGAGAATAATATAGGAAAGGGTGAAACCAAAGAATTTATATACACAACCCATGGACATGAACTAAGGGGGGTGGGAATTGCTGGAGGGAAGGGGAGTGCTGGGCAGAGGGGAGCAAAGGGGAAAAAATTGGAATGACTGTAACAACATAATCAATAAACTATACTTAAAAATTAAATTTAATTTAATTTTAAAAGACCATAACTAGATCAAATGCCCCCCTTGAGTACTCCCATAGCAATCTGCACTCCCACAATAAGCAATCATCATATTTTACAGTTATTACTTCTTCGTCTGTCTTGTTCTTCCAGACTGTACATACCATAAGGGCAGGGACTATTGCCTACCACTGTTTCCTACTATCTAGCACAGTGTTAGGCATGTGGTTGGTTCTTAAAAAGTGTTTGTGAGATGAATTAATAGATGATGAATACAGTCCTATGTGGAAATGAACACATTTCTTTTGTGAAAAGTTCATGGAATGGAAAAATAAATCCTACTATCTTAATTTATGTCAGCTACTGGCAACTTTGTTTCACTTGATAAATTACCTCTGGGGTAATTCCCAACATCTTAAAACTGCAAGTTTTTATATTTTGTGGACCATGGACTGCTTAGTATGAGCAGGTGGACTATTTTAAATATAAACTCAATTGTGTGAAATCCCAGACTTCCATCTGTGGAGGAGTGACTGTTTCCTGAGAGCTCGAAGAACCAGAAGTAGACATTATGCGTATGACGGTGTGGAAGAGGAGGCAGAGGTGGATCCTAGGATGCTTCTGTAGATCCCAGTGAAACATTTTGTGGAAATAAAGATTCAGGCTCAAAACTAAAAGATAAGTTCTATCATTTACTAAGATTTGCATGGAGTGAGAAGAAACTAGAAAGCAAACACAGTGTAGGTTTTATGTCCTAATACTTTTGGTACCTTGAAATTGAAAAGGTTCTTTTATCTGTTTTTATATGGAGCAAATGTGCAGACTAACCTAATAATTTGAGCAAACCGCCAGGGATTTCTCCTGAAAGTAATTTTTCTCTGTGATAGGTCTACAGGGGAGACCTGAGGAGAGGGGCATCATATGACAAAGGGAAGTTTGGGACATTTATAGCAAGACAGGGTTGAGTGAAGTCTTTATCACTATTAAGAAGGGAAATCAGGAGAAGATGAAATAGTGAAAACAATAAGCTGGGAGGTCTAATAAAAAAGACTTTCTGTTCTAATAGCAGCAATTGATCAACTGGTGAACCATACAATAATGAAGTTTGAAAAGATAGATTATAGAGTTCCTTAATTGTTTCTAATACCTACCTTAAAGAAAACAAGCAAATTGTGATAAATAAAAGTCTCCCTGTATTCATTATCCAACAAATAATTCTGAGATTGAAGCTCAATATTACTTACCTGCTAAAAGTTCAAGCAAAAAGAAAAAGAACTCACGGACACAGACAACAGTGTGGTGATTGTGGGGGTGGGGGTGGAACTAGAAAAGGGTATGGGGGGGGATAATAGAAAAAAATACAACAATTAAAAAAAGAGCCACTACTCCAGCCCTAGACTGCTGACCCTCTGACTTACATAAGAAACAACCACTTCTATCTTGATGAAACCACTATGATTTGGATATTTTCTGTTATTGCTGAACCTAAGCCTCATTAATACAGAGAAGATTTGTACTCAGGGTAAATAAGAAACAGTCCCCAACTCTAAGAAGTTTCATATACTTGAGAAGAATATGAGTGGTATATGCATAACTATAAATTTTTACAAAGTATTAAAATATGAATGTCACAAGATCAAAATATTGTTGAGGATGGTAACAATTTTTAAAAAGGTGAATTACTTCTGTTAGAAAACAATTATGGAAGGAATTATGGCTAAGGTGACATTTGAGATTTGCCTTAAAATAAGAATGGAATTTTGATATATAAAAATGGGGAGAAAGACAAAACAGACAGAAGGAATATCATCACAAAGACATGAAAGTAAAAGATCATGGGTTGTGTTCTAGGAAGCCTAGGTGATTCAGTTTAACCAGGGCACAGGTTGTAGATAGTGATCCTACTGATGGGCCAATTGATCTATTTTCCTTTCCCGCTGCGTTTATTTTTGCTGAATTTTGTCACTGTCTGATGCTATGTTATCTATTTATTTTCTAAAATAACTAGAATTGCAGTTCTCAAACTTTTTGGTCTTAGGAACCCTTTACATTTGTGAGTTTATGTGGAATAAGTGTGCAAATACTGTATAAAAATGGATATAAATTTTCAGTTATGCAAGATGAATAAGCTCTAGAGATCTGCTGTATGACACAGTGCCTACACTTAGGAACACTATATTGTGTGCTAAAATTTTTGTAAAATATTCTTACCACAAAAATAAAATAGGGGCAGGGAGATCTGAAGAAACTTGGAGGCGATGAGTATGTTTATTGCCTTGATTGTGGTGATGGTTTAATATCCAAACTCACTAAACTGTATACATTAAATTTATGCAGCATTCTGTATATTATTTTGTATAGCTCAAAAAAGTTGTTTTTAAAAAACTTTAAAAAATTTAAATCTTTGTTTTAAAATAATTTAAAAATCAATTGCCTAGAAATTGTAAATAACATTTTTATGCAAAATATTTTTTCAAACAGTATAAAAAGAGTAGCATTGCTTTATATTTTTGCAATACTCTTTAATGTTTGACCTAATAGGAGGCAGCTGAATTCCCATATCTGCTTCTACATTTCATCAGTTGTGATATCACATATTAAGTAGTCTCTGGAAAACTTCACTGTACACACATAAGAAAGTAAAATGAGAGTGAAAATGACAAATAACATCTTTGTATTATTATGAAAACAATTTTCACTTTGCAGACACCCTAAGAGAACCACTATAAACTCAGCAAGAGCAGAGATTTCGTTTAGCTCACTGTTAAATTCTCAACACCTAGACCCAGCATACAGTAGGAGCTCAATAATTCTCATTAAATATGTATGAACCTGAGACTATGTTGTGAAAGACACTGAATGCCAGGCTAATGAGTTTGGAAATGACTTGGTAGACACTAGGGGATCAGTAGAGATATTTGAACAGGAGAATATAACAATCTGATTATTCTGACCACACCAAGGAAGATGGGTTGGAGAGAAGGGCAACCTGGAGACAGAGGTGCCAAGTAGGATGCTCTTGATCTAGTCCCAGTAAAAATAGTGAGGTTCTGAAGTAAAATGGAAACTGTAGCAATGGAAAGAAGAGGATAGAAGTGAGAAATCACTGGATGCAGTGTGTCAGCCCTCAACCAGGAAACCCATGAATCTAACCAGACGTAACTGTCTGTAAGATCTTTGCCAAGTCAATCAACAACTTGTTCAATTTCTTCATCAGTAAAGTAAAATATTGTATTAAATATGAATTCTCATTTCCTTTCCAACTACTCTTAAAGTAACTTGCAAATGATAAGAGTTATATCACCAAAATATTAATTTTTAATTTTACAAAATCTTAATTCCTTATTGCTAATTCTTGTACACAATCATACATTATTCCTGTACTTACTAATGCTGACCAGTCAGTAACCAGGCTCTTTAAAAGCAAGATTAGAGAATCACTAACAAACTTCAATGTTAAAGTATTTGGTTAGGAATAAATAATTATCATTTATTAAGGAGGCTTTCTAACTTATTTAAATCTCAAGCAATTCCTATGATGTAGTTGTTGTTTTCCATATGTTCTCAATAAGAATATATTAAGAATTATACTCAAGGTCACATACTTTGCAGTAAGTAACAAAGTCAGGAGTCTAAAACAGACACATCTAATTCTAAAACCTATGGTCTACCCAATGCATAACACTGCCCCAAGGAAATTGAAATACTTCTCGAATTTTGATATACTGTGATCAATTTGGAAGTCTGCATTGACAAGAAGAAAAATATGGCACATGTGGAATCAAACTAATTACTACCTTAATTATAGCAGAGAAAAACTAGCCTCTGTGAGATTAAATGGCAGCAAAAATGACTATATTCAGGTAATTAAAATGCATAGAAAACTATGGGCAAAGGTGGAGAAAAGTAAAGAACTGGAAAATTTTGAGGGAAACTAAAAAATAACAGATAATTGCCTCATCTTATTTTCAAACCTAAGCACCTCACTGAGCAAGCAACAGAATCTGTTCATGGTTTCTTTGTTCATTTTTTGGTTGAAGTAAATTAAGGTCATCTACTCTGGGAATAAATGAGATATACTCTGAGGTAGTTAGCAAATCAGCAAGAAGTACTGTTAATGAAAATTATTCCAGCTGCCTGACTCAGACATCAGCTGAGATTTCAACTCCCTGTGGTCATTTGGTTGTGAAAGGATTTCATGATTTTCAACAGAGCATTTAAAGATTGTATTTCATCTCAAGAAAAGAAAGGGTGTAATTGTTCTCTGCTTCAAATCAGAAATATGCTTGACTTCCTAAAAATTGCATAGAGAGAATATTCATCTGTAATCTCTTAAAAATTATTCCTCATTGCATCCTTCTTCTGTTCAATTTCCCAGTAATTGTTTGAAGACCATGGCAATTCCTTATCTATTTCTATGGTAATATATCCTAAAATTATAACATCAGAGCTTATTATTCCTTTTATCGTATGCTGAGATATATCAGTAAATCTCTGGCTATTACTTACTTATCCAGTAAACTTTGCTTGAGAATCTACTATGTGCTGGGCAGTGTGTTGGAGACTAGAGGGATCAAACAGGTCCTTACCTTCAAAGCAGTCACTGTCTTGTGGGGAGACAGACAGATAAGAATGTGTTCATATCATCAACAATATGTTCAGGTTAGATGCTGGAGATACAAAGGTAAAAATCTACTCTTCACCAACAAGTTAATACCGTTCAGGTAACGCAAAAATGAATTCAAAAGAAAAATAGTTCACCAGTCAGGAAGAAATGAGCATTCTGAAATCAGCTATGTGGAAATGAGGTCTGGATAAACCTCTTCTTTGGAAATGGGTTGAAAGAACCTGAAGAAGGTAGTCAGGAAGAGAAAACGGGAAAGGAAGATAAGCAATACCCCAGAAGCACTGCCTGGAGAATTAGCAGCCTGACAATGTCCCCATCTGGCTTTGAGGAAGCAAGCCAACCAGTCATTGTGTTCTCCTTAGAGGTTTTTCCACGAGTTGCCTTAATGCCACAAGACCAGCAGACTGTTTGTTTATATGACAATCAAGCCTGTGTATTGAGGGTTGGGGATGAAGGGAAAGGGTGGGTTAGTAGCTGAGTGTAAAATTTTCCTAACATAGCTTTTCTGGTGCGAAACACCAGCTGCTTTCTGGACACATCCTTTTACCCATTTACTTTCATTCTAACCCAGGACCACTTTTTATATTTACTAAACTTGGGGGTTTATAGTGACTTCCACTAATGTCACTCTTAATTTGTGTAAGCATGAGTCCTTTATGTTCTCAGAAACACTGCCAAGTTCAGCTTTCCCCTCAGTAAGGGGAAACCTAATTAACATTTTGTTAATTTCTAGAACTGTTTCAATTTGCCCTTCTCTGGGGTTTCCACGCCTTCAAAAAAGGGGGAAAATGTTCATTGATAAAGAATTCAGTGCCTGAGGTGTAAAAATTAACAAGGAACTAATCCAATTCTCAAGAAAATTCAGAAAACCTAGACTTTTTTAGAAATTATTGTGGCTGTATATGAAGTATTAACCCAGGGGAAGGGGAGTCCCAAGATAGCCTTGCAATCCCACTGTTTACCCTGTAGCTCTACCACCTCTTTAAATTAGTCCTGGCCTCTGCTGCCCTCTGAAAAGCTAAACCATATTTGTAATGCAAATAGGAACAAAAGAAGTTAATTTTTAGCTTTTAAGCTCACAGGGCTGAGATCCTTACCTAAGCAATAGATTTGCAAGAGGACTTAACCAGCCATCTCTTCCATTCCTACCCCAGCCCCCAATGGAGAGGGCAAATAAAATCTTTGTGGATTGGAGGGAGCAGCCAAGAGTTTGGAGAAAAAGCAATAGAATCAAAAATGATTTGAGAGTCCTGTTCTTTGCCCACGCCACCCAGGGACCTATGAAATGAAAGGGAGGTGCTTCTCCCTTTAAGCTTAAGGATCTGAGACAGACCTTAGTGAGTGAGAAGGCCACAGTCCTGCAGGCCCTCAGCCGCAGAGAGCAAAGGTGAATGGCTTGACAGGGCTAGAAAGAGCCCTGAGTGTTTTCCCAGTCCCTGACACCATTGAATGTCTGAAATTCACGTGCTCTAGACTCCAAGAGACACAGAAGTTAGAGAGAGAGAGAGAGAGAGAGAGAGAGAGAGAGAGAGAGAGAGAGAGAGAGAGAGAGAGAGAGAGAGAACCACACCCTGAGAGTCCCACAGTATAGTCAGCAAAATTCTGAGAGTCCCCATCCCCAAATGGTGTCTTCTCCATCTACTCCACTCCCCTTGTGATTAGGTTATCCTCTACGGCAAAGGTGAAGAAAATTTGAAGATGTAATTAAGATGCCTAATCAGTTGACTTTGAGTTAATCAAGAGGGAGATTATTCTAAGTGGGCTGACCTAATCAGGTGAAACTTTTATAAGGTCTTCCCTGTAGGGAAATACTGGAAGCAGATTCTTCTATTGGCCTTAAAGACACAAACACCCCAGTTTTGGGGAGGGCCTGTGAAAGGGCCACATGGCAAGGACCTGAGAGTGTTACTGGAAGCTGAGCATGGTTCCTAGCTGACAGTTAGTAAGAAAATGAGGACCTCTGACATATAACCACAAGGAAATGAATTCTGCATTAAAAGAGAGGAAACAAAAATTATAAATATGTAAAAACTTGTTCAATCTCATTAGTAATTAGCAAAATGCATTAACACCACAATGAGATTTTATTTTACACCAAAAGGATTGGTAAACATTAAAAGACATGGCAATAACAAGCACTGTAAATGATGTGAAGGAATGGGGATTCTTATAAACAGCTAGTGGGAGTACAAATTATAAGCCCTGGAAAGCAATTCAGCATTGTTTTGGGTTTGAAGAGCAAATCATCACATTCGGTTGTACACTAGTTTTGGGTGGGTCCCAGAGCTAAAAAAGTCCCTGCAGCAGCCACTATGGAAACCACTATGGAGGTTCCTCAAAGAATTAAAACCGCAGCTACCATATGATCCAGCAATTCCACTTCTGAGTGTTTATTCGAAGAAAACAAAAACACTAACTTGAAAAGACATATGAACCCCCATGTTCATTACAGCATTATTTATAATAGCCGAGACATGCTGTCCATCAATGGATGAGTGGATAAAAAAATTTCATATGTATATACAGGGTGGGGCAAAAGTAGGTTTACAGTAAGAGTACGTTAAACACAGTTTATTTCTGTGTTATTATTTCTCAATTATTGTATTATTTTCCACATAAACAACTATAAATCTACTTTTGCCTCATGCTGTAGATATATAATGGAATATTTTTCAGCCATAAAAGAGGAAAACTTGCCATTTGTGACATCGTGAATGGACCTTGAGGGCATTATGCTAAGTGAAATAAGTCAGATACTATATGATCTCACTTACATGTAAAATCTAAAATAAAGAAAAAAACCACAACAACAACAACTCAGATACTGAGAATAAATCAGTGGTTGCCAGAGGCGGGGGGGGGGGGGGCGGGGGGAGGTGGAGTTAATGAGTGAAGGTGATCAAAATGTACAAACTTCTAGATATAAGATAAATAAGTCCTTGGGGTGTAATGTACAGCATGGTGACTATAGTTAAATAAAAAGAAATCTCTGGAAGAGGTTCAAGCTTTTACGCACTCCACCATTCCATTCACTGCTCATGACCAGCAGTAGATCCTGGGGAATTCCGAGCGTCTATAGTAAATACAGACACAGCATGGAGTCTGTGGCAAATCCTAATAAAAGAATCACAGCAAAGACCCTCTAGAGCAGCGGTTCTCAACCTGTGGGTTTCAACCCCTTTGGGAGGTCGAACGACCCTTTCATAGGGGTTGCCTAAGACCATCGGAAAACACATATATAATTATATATTGTTTTTGTGATTAATCACTATGCATTAGTTATGGTTGGGGGTCACCACAACATGAGGAACTGTGTTAGGAAGGTTGAGAACCACTGCTCTAAAGTCTTCCTCTGATAACAACTCACCTTTTCAGAAACAGCTCCTAGCTTGCTACTGGGCCCAGCTAAGACTAAATGCTTCCACATGACCCCAGCTGCATCCATCATCATTAACCAGGTGCCATAGATCCACCGTTTCAATTACCTATTGCTGCATAACAAATCACCCCAAAACACGGTGGCTTAAACAGCAGTGGCTTAACAGTATTCTCTGTGCAACAATCAGAAAGGAGAGATAGATTCAAATGGTGATTTTTAAATCCCCTGATAATTTTTAAATTACATTCACAAAGTTCAATAATTCCACAAGTGGAGTACCTTCTACTTCACTGCAAATAATTTCCAGATTTTTATTGATTTAGTTATGTCTATGAACTGTAGGAACATAAAGTGGTAAGTACTGTGGGGTAAACTGTCGTAGGAAGTAAAGTCGTCGGCAGCCGTCCGTCTCGAGAGACGATGGTGTAGCTTCTTAAGAGTCTATCTGCACCCGCCGAGAATGGCTGTGCAGTCCGACTCGGGAGTGACATGGTATCTGTCTCCTCCCGTGTTGAATCGACATCTTGTGATGACGCTGAAGCTACAGAGCCTGGGCAGGGTAATATGGAGGGTCTGCTGTTGCCCATGCAGCAGACCCCCCCTCTCTTCGCAGCTGAAGGGTCCAAGGGAAAGACGGAGTCGATACAGCTTGGGTTCAGGTGCGCCGCAGGAGTTGCCGGTGTTGACTACAACGTCAAACCGCCTTAGGGACTCCGGCTCCGGATTTTCTGTCGGGGTTTACTCCCTTAGCCTTTCCCCTGAAGAGGTATGCCGCAAGGCAGCGGAGGTTTTTTGGAGTCAGAGTTTTCCTTCTCTGATGTACCCTGACTGGAAGATCGAACCAGCGACACTTAGCTCGCAGGCCGACGCTCAATCCACTGAGCTAAACCAGCCAGGGCAAAGGAAGTAAAGTATTTCCTATATAAATCCTCAATGTCCTGGTATTATGATACTTAAGAAAATTTTGGAACACAATTATTCTGAGATCATAATGTAAATGCAACTTAGTGTTTCTGTTTATTCTCAAGTGAATCCTTACTAGGAAATCTACCTGCAAACATTGGCTGCAGGCAAAGATGATAAATAATCTCTCCAGCATTACTCTCTCAGCTGCATCTTCACCCAGACAATCACAGACATGGGTCTTCTGAGAGTGCATGTTAAAGAAAAGGAGATGAATAAAAATGACAATAACCAGAACTGAACAAATGGCTGATCCCCTGGCTCCCACAGATGAGCTATTCTCTTGAATGTCAGCATCAGGGGGATCATCATGATACATCTGTGCAGCAAGATGCTGCCAGACAAGGTGAACAGAATAAACCAACTTAGACACCCTCTGAGCACTCCCAACCAACAACAAAAAATCTCTGGTGAGCAGATTTCCAGTGAATATTTAGAATACTTAGCCAAGTTTCAAAAATGTTCCCAAACACAACAAATCCACTAAAATTTCCAGGTTTATAAGTAAGTAATTCATAGTCATTTCTCCCTCCCATAAAATCAGAAATTTTGTTACTCTGTATGTAAATCTTACCCTTCTCTGGGTTGCATCCAACGGAAGTTACACAGGAACTCTTTCAGGTCACTGAAGCTATTTAAGTCATTTCTGCTTCATGTTAATGAATATAGAACAAAATGAGAGTAATAAGAGAACCCACAAAAATATTTGATAGAGGGGCTAAGTGCTGGAGATAGGAAGGTAAACAAATGCAGATATGGTTCCTGTCCCATGGACTTATGGCCTAGTTGGGGTTAGAGACAATAATTTCACTGTGCAGCTATGATGAGTGTTCTGGGGTAGAGGTTCATGGCCCTCTCCAAACCTGAAACACAGGGATTAGACTGAGTTAGTGGATCAGGGAACCTTCCTGGGGTCCTGAAGCTTGAGCTGAAGTCTGAAGGATAAGGAGTTAAAGAGGTGAAGGAGAACGCACTGGCCAGGAGCAGCACATGCACAGGGCCTGTGGTGGGAGGAAGCGCACAGCATCTCTGAGCTCTGAGCAGTGTCCTGCCTTCCAGGACGCACCATCCCACAGGTACTGCCAGACTGAATCTCACTTGCTGGCCTGGCTCCTTGTCTGGCCACTTTAAGGATCTAAAACCGAGCGCTTAGAAACCCACTCTTTACAATTTAACCCACAACATCACTTCCTATCTTTGTTCTCTACTGGTAAATTATTGATTTCACCCTTGGCTCCAGTGTGGGTTTCTGGAACCCTTGTCTCTCACCTATCTCCCAGAACTATAGAACGGCCCTTGTTCCTCCAATGTCTCAGACCCCTGCACCCTTTCCCACCTTCGCATCATTGTGACAGCACTTATCACACTGTAACAGAATTATGGGGCTCCCCTTCTACACTGTGCTCCCCTTGGGCACTGTGCTTGTTCACTCTGGGGAAGTAAGTGCTTAGCACAGGGCTTGACACATGGCAGTTTCTCAATCGATATTTTCTGATGAATGACCGGCTTTATGCCGATAGTACTGGATTGCACTTCTGGGTTTCGTTTCCAGCCACAGTTTTTTTTCCCCTGAGGTTGGAACGTTTTACTTCAGCACTGGCCTGGACATTCCTTAGCAGCTCACTCCCGCTGCAGTCTTTAGATCAAGGTAGTGTGACATGCTGCTGCTCCCTCCCGGCCACAGCCAGCCTTGTGCCACCCAACACCCCTTTCCTCTATCTCTAGTGAGAAATTAATGTGCTCTTGGGCAGTAAGGGATGAGGTGGAAGAACACAGAAGAACCAGTGCAAATCTATCCCACTATTTGAAATATAATTCTAAGTCGTGCAATCTGATCTGCCAAAGCTCAAGTGGTAGGCACTATGCTATGCTTTACATACGTCATCTTATTTAATCTTGTCAACCCTATGAAGAAGAGATTATCTCCATAGTACAGATGAGAAAAATTAGATTCAAAAATTTACAGATCTAACCAAAGGTGACGCAGCTAAGTAAATAGTGGAGCTGGGACTCACACCCCCGTCTGTCTAACTTCAACAGCAACCACAGTACTCTTCCCACTATACCACTCAGTCATACTATGATGGTCTTAAAAAACTGAACTCCACCAGGAATATCTAATACTCTTGAAACAATGAAAAGCATATATTGAAAATAGAAGACACTTAGACTAAGAAAAAGAAAAGACTTGGTAAACAAAGAAAAAAATCTGTTGGTCAAAGGAATTTGATTAGAGTTAAGTAGACATAGCGAAATATTCTTAAGTCTGAATGAATTAAATTAATGACGGTGTAACATATTAATAAATCATTGTAAGATCTGAAATAATTTTAAAAATCAGACTGGCTTTTATTAATAAAAAGCTCTGATTTTTTTAAACCCACATTATTTGAACAAAGAGAACCACACAAGAACCAAAAGTTAATTATAAAATTGTAATAGCTTTTCCACTCTGCTTTTTTAAGCACACAAATTTCTCATTAGTTGTTGTGCATATTAAATAACCCAGGTCAGAAGTTTCTACCACACAAATAACCCTACAACACAAAATGTTCTCCTGCAATCAGATGACTGAGCAAGATTAATCAGAGAAAACATTTTCACTTTCAGATAATCATCAAGTATTTAACTATGTCCTTGATCAAGTGACAGATAATAGTACAGACAAAATTTACATGGTGGGAAGGAAGACTGATGTTTTAGAAAGAGCCAGCGTGTTAATATATAAATCTGGGCTTCTTAATGTAGCTTCAAGTCACCTCTGATTTGCCTCCTTTCCTCAACACCCCTCCCCAAATATCTGATTGCCTTAATTTATTGCCAGCATTTAAAAAAAAAAAAAAAAATCCACTTACTCAAGTACTCCAGTCACACTGACCTTTCAGTTCCAACCATGCCAGCTCTTTCCCATGTCAACGCTTTCACTCCCTCTGCTCAGTCTTCCCAGCACATCCCTCACTCAACTGCCTCCCCATCCTTCAGGTCCTAGCCTAAGAGTGTCACTTCCTTGGAGAAGTCTTTCCTGACACTAAGTGTGAAGCCGTCTCCTACACTATTCTCTCTTGCCTCATTGTCTCCCTTCCATCAAAGCCCTGGCCTCTCTTTAGAAAGAGACTTTCCCATGTGAGTTTACTTGCATAATTCTCTCCTTCACCAACCTTATGAAGATAGAATAAGAACCTTGCTGTTGTGTTCATTACTGTTTATCCAAGATCTGGCATAGTATCCAGCAGGTAGCAGGAGCTCAGAAACATTTGCTAAGGCATGGGTATACTAGGGTCACACTAAGGGGAGTCATTTGGACTAGAAATTCAAATCTAGTGGTCATTAGCATACTGATGGTATCCAAAGCCATGAGGCTTACATCATAGAAACATTCCTGAAATGTGTGTAAAATATTTATTTTTGTAAAGTGCCTACTTTAAAATGTTAGAGAACTTGTTATTTTCAAGCCTGTTGTGAATCATTTTGTAAAGAAAAATATACTATATTTATATTTTTAATAAATCTCTTGGTCCAGTATTAGAATTACTTCACATCAAATGCAGTTCTATCAGGTGAATAAAGTCATAACTAAATCAAAAATATATATTTCACTAACAGAATCAAAGTTTTTAGTATCTTGCCTTGGCTGGTGTGGCTCAGTGGATTGAATGCCAGCCTGCAAACTGAAAGGTCACCATCTCAATTCCTGGTCAGAGTACATGCCTGGGTTGCGGGGGAGGTCCCCAGATGGGGGCGCACAAGAGTCAACCACACATTGATGTTTCTCTCCCTCTCTTTCTCCCTCCCTTCCCCTCTCTTTAAAAATAAATAAATAAAATCTTTTAAAAATTTATAATATCCCTATGTCTTTTACCAAGTAAGTTCTCTTTTAAAAAACACTATCCTCAAACACATCTTTTCCATTACATCATGACTAACTCTGGACAAACCATTTCTTTATAATACTGCAGAGCGAGTTTCAGTTAAGGTAGATTTATTGAAATCAAACAGTTTCAGAAGTCTCACTTCAATTCACTTTTTCCACTCATATAAATTATTTTATTTTATACAATCTTATTAATTTTGATAATAATAAGTGACTTTAATCCATATGTGACTTTTTAAAGTGGTGCTTCTCATACTCTGAAACTAAGGCTTAATGTGTTTTTAAAATTAATTTTGCAACTACATCAGAAAACTCAATATCTACACATGTTCTCTTCATTCATTTCCAAAGACATCTTCAAAGGAAAATTTATGTGTAGTTTAGTTTAGGTTGTACAATCACATGCTGCCACATTTTATTACATTGCTTTGTGACTTAGAACCGTCTGATTCACTCACAAGAGGATTTCATAAAATCGTTGCCCCTCCTTCACTCCATCCAATCCATTGGCAACTCCTGAGATTTTACTCCAAAAATCCCTGGAATCGTCCATGCCACTCCATCTCTCCCATTGCCACCATGGCACCATCCTCCCCTCACTGGAGGGCACTGCAATAGTTCCTCACTGGTCTGCCTACACCCATGCTGGGTCCCTCAATCCACTCTCCACAGCCAGAATGTTCTTTCCAGCCTCTGCTCATTCTGGCCCCACAGGGCCATGCCTGTCTACCTCTCCCATAGGCTCTCCCTGCTGTCCAACCACACTGGCCTCACAGCTACCCAGACACTGCATGTTCCCCCTCTCCACAGCCCATCACACATGCTGTTCCCTGAGCTAATACATTCTTCTTCACCTCTTTGTCTAATTCTTCCTTTTAACCTTCAGACTTCAGCTGAAGCTTCACCACCTTGGGGTAGGTCCTCTGGTCCACTAACACAGTCAAATCCCTGTGATTCAGGTTTGGAGAGGGACCATGAACCTCTATTCCAGAACACTCATCACAATTGTGCAGTGAAATTATTGTCTCTAACCCCAACTAGGCCATAAGTCCATGGGACAGGAACCATATCTGCATTTGTTTACCTTCCTATCTCCAGCACTTAGCCCCTCTATCAAATATTTTTGTCAGAGCTCTTATGACTCCTATTTGTACAGAAAAAGGAGACAGAAGCTCAAAGAGGTTATATAATTTGTCCAGTGCCACACTGCTCCTAATAGAGCTAAAATCTCTAACCCAGGCTACACAGAAGGCCAAATGGCATGAACAGTACAATTAATTACATCTGTATGAATAAATGATAAGAACAAACAATAGTATATACACTGGGTCATAAGATCACCAAGGGTAGATTTACTACATCTAAAATAAGTGGATAATATTTCTATTTCTAATTTTATTTTAATTTCTTTAAAGAAGTAAACTTTTTATATGGGTATGCATGTTTTTCTTCATTATTATTAAGCTGATTTGTAGTCTTCCTCTCAATCTTTTAACAAAGATATATACTTATATAAAAATATTCAACTTTCTCAGAATCATTTTCAGAATCTCCACCAAAATTTTTGGCCCCCTGGAAATACCAGGAGTTCAGAGACCTGGGTTCTGATTACCTACATCTCCCTGGATGTTATTAACATTCTATAAATCTGTCTATTAAGTTAGCCTGTCATGATTTCACATGTGCTGGTAGAAGACATAAGACTCTGGCACAGAGAAAAAAACTTCATTGGTCACAACACAACAAGTAGCATGAGCTTCATAACCTTGTCAGTTTCACTGACCTACTAGAATAGGCAAAACTGTAGTGAGAGAAAAAACACTAGTGACTGCTAGGTACTGGTGTCAGTGGTGTTTTGACTACAAAGTGTCAGGACAGAGCTGTTGGGAGTGATGGAAGTATTCCACATCATGAGTATGATGGCATTTACATACTGTTTCATTTAGTAAAAGAAAAAAAAACATTTTTTTAATAAAAAAATAACATTCTGTGTATGCATCTTTGTTTACTCCAAAATGCTGGGAACAACACTATTACCATTCATTCTACAAACTTTAAGTACTTTTTTATGAGCCTAATCTTGTGTTAGGCTCCAGAAACAATGACACTAATAAAGGTATCATAAAACAGCAGAAGTCCCTAATAAAAATGAGTTCAGGGTCCTGTGGCATCTCAAAGGAAAAAGCAACAGTGTTCAGGGACAAGTGATCAGGAACACACTAATAAAAGAGGTGATATTTGAGCTCATCCCCGAAGAATGAATTGAAACAACAAAGAAGGGGGGGGGCATTCCAGATGGAGGAAACAGCATACACAAAGGCTTAGAGATGTTCTATTGGACGGAGTTCAACCTGAAGACAAACAGAAACCAGTAAGGAAACTGGAGCATACAAAAACCAACTGAAACAAGCACCTGTCTCTAACAGTTCAGGAGCTGTGAGGAAGAAACTTTACCAAGGAATGTGCTCACTCCTGGCCGAGGACTTACAGAAGTTGAAGGAGGAGATCTGGCAAGGACTAGAGGAGCTGTGGGCACAGAGGCTCCCCCACACCAACTAGAAGAGCCAGCAGGTCAAACAATATGCATGGCCTTCAGCAACACCTAGGGCCCTGAACAGCCATCTGAGCACAATACCTGATGCTTCACTTTCACCTGCTGTGTTGGAAAAAACAAGGATCTTTGTCTTTGTATGGAAGCTGGCCTAATAAAAAGAGCACAAGCCTTGGAATCCAATGGACATGAGTTCAAGCCTGGCTTTACCTTTCTGATGTAAGCAGAATTCTAACACATCCCCAGAGATTCAAACCCTTATAAAATCCCCTCCTCTTGACTTGTGAATATGATGGGATATTACTCTCTTAATTAATTTATACTGTAATAGTTGACCTTAAACAGAGCCTCAGTGGGCTTGACCTAATCAGGTAAACACTTAAAAGGGATTGGGCTTTTCCTGGCAAAAGTGATTAAAAACATGAGAGGGATTCAACACAAGGGAGAGTCTCCATTACTGTCTTCGAAGATGGAGGGAGCCACGTGTCAAGGAAAGCAGTGTTCCCCACATCTGACAGCTAGAAAAAGCACAGCGACTTCAGTTTTACAACCCCAGAGAACTGAACTTGACCAAGACCAAGAATGAGTTTGTAAGCAGATTCTTCCACAGAGCATCCAGGGGAAAAAAGAAAGAAAATAATGATAAACCTAGCCAACACCCATATTTCAGCCTTATAAGAACATGAGCAGAAAACACAGCCTCACCATGGCCAGGGTTTTGACCTACAGAACTATAAGCTAATAAATAAGTATTGTTTTAAGCTGCTATATTTATTATATAGCAAAGAAAGCAAACACATAGTAGCTGAGTAAACTTGGGTCCACTCCTTAACCTTCCTGAGCTTACATATGCTCATATGTAAAAGAACATAACTATACTGCAGGATTGTGGTGGAAATTAAAATAGGTAATGTAAAATGTTTGCTGTGGTTGCTGTGGCATGTTGCACATAGGCACTCAGTAAGGTCTGCATTCTTTATTATAAGAATAATGAATATCGGACTTCCAGCCAAGATGGAGGCATAGACAGACATACTGTGTCTCCCTCCACAACTGAGAAGGAAGGCAACTACCTCAAAACTAGAAACAACCAGAAATTCTGGAAGGTCAAGCTGCATGGAAGTCAAGCAAACAAAGATATAGAGAAGAGATACTCATCCAGATGGGTGGGAGGGGCAGAGTTGGGGCGGAGAGGACATGGTGTGATGGCAGCAGCAGCAGGCTGCCAGAGAGCACAGTCACATGTTTTGAAGGGTCAGGAGGGACACCTGGGGTGTGTTCCCAGCTCCTCATTGGACCCGCAGCTCACGGTCCCAGCATCAGGGAGGGTCAGGCCTCATTGCTTCTGACTGTGCAGACCAGTGGGGGATGGGATTAAGGTGGAAGCTGCCAGTCTCAGCAGGGTCCACTTGCTTGGGGGCCCCCCACGGTCCTGGAGCATCTGCGGACCCACCCACTCTGGGGGCTGCAGCCAGGGCGGTGGCTAGAGGGGTGCCAGTCTGGTCCAGAAGTGGGAGAGGTGCCTGGAAAAGAGTCAAGTGCTGAGTTCCATCTCAGACCGCCCCCCCCCCTTATACAACACCACAACGTGGTGAAACAGGTCACCCTGTACTGATGAATCCCTAAAGCTCCACCCCTTACAACATAACAGGAGCAACAACTCTACCTGGGACGCGGAGGCAAACAAACACAGGAGCCTGTCAGAATGAGGAGACAGAGAAGTATGGCCCAAAAGGGGGAACGGATCAAGGCTCCAGTGGGAGAACTAAGCAACTAGGAAGATAGCCAACCTAACAGATGAGGAGATAAGACAACCTAACAGATGCAGAATTCAAAACACTGGTGATAAAGATGTTCACAGGCTTGACAGATATGCTTGAGTATGGCAAACACATAAGGGAAAAAGTGAAGGCTATGCTAAGTGAAATGAAGGAAAATCCACACAAAACCAATGGTGAAGGGAAGGAAACTGGGGTTTAAATCAATGATTTGGAACATAAGAAAGAAAAAAACAGTCAGTACAGAATGAGGAAGCAAGAACTGAAAAAAATGAGAAAAACTTCCCAAATTTTGCAAAGAAGATGGACATACAGGTCCAGGAAGCACGAAGGTCCTGGACGAGCTGGACCGAGAGGGGACCACACCAGGACACATCATGATTGAGATGTCAAAGGTGAAAGATAAAGACAGAGTCCTGGGGACAGCAAGAGAGAGGCAGAGAGTTGCCTATAGGGGGATGCCTATAGGACTATCTGCTGATTTCTCAGAGGACACCTTGCAGGCAGGAAGGGACTGGCAAGCAGTATTCAATGTGATGGAAAACAACCTACAACCAAAATTACTCTATCCAGCAAAGCTATCATTTGGAACGGAAGGGCAGATGAAGTGCTTCCCAGACAAGGTGAAGCTAAAGGAGTTCATCATCACCAAGCCATTATTATATGAAATGTCAAAGGGACTTACTTAAGAAAAAGAAGATCAAAACTATGCACACTAAAATGACAACAAACACAACTATCAACAACTGAATCTAAAAAATAAAACAAAATCCAACTAAGCAAACCAGAATAGGAACAGAATCATAGGTATGGGGATCATTTGGAGGGTTATTAGCTGGGAGGGAGAAGGGGGAGAAATGGGGAAATGATGCAGGGACTAAGAAGCATAATTGGTTGGTACAAAATAGACAGGGGATATTAAGAATAATATAGGAAAGGTTGAAGCCATAGAACTATATGCACGACCCAAGGACATGAACTAAGTGGGGTATGATTGCTGGAGGGAAGAGGGGTACTGGGCAGAGGAGAGCAAAGGAGAGAAAATTGGAACTACTGTAACACCATAATCAATAAAATGTACTTTAAAAAAAGCCATGATATCAAAAATAATTTTTAAAAAAAGATGAAGATCACCAATGTCAAACCCATAATAGTGAGAGATGGGATAGATGTGTCTGTTCCACAGGGCCTTGAAAAGAAAAATTTAACTTCTTGTGGGAACAGAGTAATGATCTTTCAAAATGCCCATGTTCTAATTCCAAATAGGTTAGGACACATGGCAAGGAAGAATTAAAGTTGCAGATGGAATTAAGATTGTTAACTAGCTGGCTTTGAAATGGGGAGATTATCCTAGATGATCTAGGTGGACCCAATGTAATCACAGGAAAGAGGGATGCAGAAGATAAAGAACCAGAGAGAAGGAAGAATGAGGATGACTCCTCCTGACATAACTGGCTTAGAAAATGGAAGAGGGTCACAAGCCAAGAAATGCCAGCAGCCTCTACAAACTGGAAAAGTCAAGGATGATTCTCTCTTAGAACCTCTAGAAAGTCATGCAGTCCTGCTGACACCTCGTGACATGAAGTAGGGAGCATCCCCAAAAGGAGTCATTCACACATGTTTGTATTTTTCCACAATGCCAGACTTATTACGGGAGACCTCCCCAATAAGCCAAGAGTCACACACAGGTTACACACAAAGAGGGGGAGCTTATGCGACAGAAGCAAGCAGAGCAAGCATCTTGCCTAAAGTCTTGGTCACTGGCAACATCTACAGTTGGAGAACTGGACCTCAATCTCAAGCCAGGTGGCTACAGTGGCATCCATCCAGTGGAGCGGAAGCCCAGCAGGACTCCGAGCACTGGGTGGTCAGAGATTGAGTTCTTATAGCCCATAAAGGTTGGAAGTCTCATTCATATCTGAATCCAGATGGAGTCTTTATTCAAGTGTCCAGACTTGGGGTTTTGGGCATTCCAGGCCCCCCTGAAGGGTGTTCCCATTGCACCCCATTACCTCAGTCTTGACATAGCACTTAACATAACTGTCATGGCTGACAGTGAGTGCATATCAGATTGTCAAAGGTGTCCAAAAAGTTCACTCTGCAGTTGCTCTTTACACCTTGATTTTAGCCTACTAAGACCCACATTAGACTTCTACTGAACCACAAGATAATAAATTTGTTGTTTTAAGCTGCTAAATTGATTGTAATTTTTTACAGCAGCAACAGAAAACTAATATACTTTGTGTTTCTTTTCTTTTTATGTTTAATTGTCAATATTTTATTCTGTTATTGGAATATAAAATAATAGTTTGCCTTATAACTAAACATGTGTTTCTTGTTCAGTGTCATATCCCCTCCACTCTGGCCTCTGGGAGATGATGCTTATCCCCGCACACACACACCTGGCCCCATTTTAAAAACAGACAAGTTGTGTCTGTACGCTGATACCCAGCAGCAAAGCTATGACATGAATAGAACACTTAAAAAGGACATGGCCAAAATTTTGGAAATGACAGTAGTGAGGCAGGAGACAGTCAGGAGTGAGGAAACTCCAGAGGTGTCCCAGCACTAAGACAAAGGATATTGATATAGAACAGAGTCCCTGTTCTAAGACCGGTTGCCCTCACTTTCTGGAAAAGTGCTGAATCGTGGTGAATCATGACTGCACCTGCACAGAAGATGCTGCATGACCCCTGCTTCATTACAATATCATTTTAATAAGTTAGCACTGTGGACCTCCTCTCCCAGTGGGCAATCCAGGAAAATCATGGGAGACTGCACGTGCAGTAGCTTAAAAGTAATATAACTACTTGTAAATGCACAATAAAATCCCACCAAAACTAGCCAGGAAATAGCCAGAATCCCTCCAGCCATTGAGGGTCAATCTCTGCTCAGAGTTGGCCCACTCTCATGTTTTGTGGAGTTTACTATTGCTTAATAAATCTGCTCTTTCTCTTTCTGCTATAAACTCTCTGTGTGTTAAGTTCAACTCACCATGCGCAATCACCAAGAACCTGTGCCCATCTGTGATAGTAATATTACCTTACCTGGATACCATAAATCATAAACTGACTTCTACTACATAAATGTGTTGTGTTAATTATATGACATAATAGATGTTAACTGCTACACAGTACAGCCCAGAGAAAGCAGCCAACAAATATTAGCTGTTATTATTGCGATTGTTGTTTGTAATCCTGTAGTGAAGCAGGGAGGCTTTGGCTGTAAGCACCTGAGGAAGCTACAGCCACCACTTGGCCTTGCTGAGACAAAGAGATGGGGCTGGGTTTGGATGGAGATGATACAGAGCATGTAAAGAGAAAGGGCTGCAACACTAACTATAGCAACAATGGCACCAGCCTTCACACTAGAAAACAGATCCAATGGGAACTTACTGCACAAAATATAAAGCACAAGTCAATTGTTATTTTACAGGTCTCCTTAGTAACTTATATGTGCATATAATATGGTATCGGAGAATCATGACAGAGACAGACCTAGAGAAAAAAGATGCAAAGGAAAATACTTTAACAGCAACAACATCTAACATTGACTGAACACTCATTTTGTGCCAAACTGTGTGCTAAGTACTTTAAATAATATGAGTTAATTTTGGCTGGCTATTAAATTTAAAAAACATTTAAATGAATAACATTTCTCAATGCCCAGTTATTTGTCAGATTGTTATTTTAACTCCCTTTAGGCTATGCCTAGAGTTTATGCCTGCTAAGAACATATTTAGGCTAAGGTTTATCCCACAGGACATTTCACCATTTTAAAGTGGAGATGGAAATCCATAAGCCTAACAATGTTGCTTGGAAACCACAAATCAGAATAAAATACCACTTTACAAGGACATGAGCACCACAGCAATATGACAGGTTCTGCAAAGACATACTCCAGCACACTCTGAATAAGTGGATCAGGGCTAAAGGCTTCTCAAAGGTCTCTCTCTGAATGCTAACATTTAGATTCTTTTAGGTGGCAAAGCAGTCCCAAGATAATCATCTCAGGTGAAAATTTATAGTATAAAGCATAAAAAATAAGAATGACAAAAAGTTATAAGAAATCTAAGAAAAGCTGCGGACAATGAAAGAAGATAATGTTGTTGAGCTATATTTGTGGCAAAAAATAAAAATAAAAAACAGTGGTAGGATCACTTGGCAGCAGATGATACATGCTCATTCATCCCATAGATATGAGAACAGATATTAAGTACAAGTCATTGTGTTAGACATTAAGAATGCAGAGGTAAATTAGATACTGCCTCTACTTTCAAGGAGTTTACTCTTTAGTATGGTAAAGGGGCATAAGATGAGATAAAGCTAAATTGAATTATTCATCTATTATTTGGTTTCTATAAAACAAAAATGAGCTTTGTTTTGCATAGGGCTTATCAAATCCAACAGCTCTTCTGAAGAAGAAAAAGAACTGTCCAGCATCTAGTTGCAGATGGGGTAAGAGCATTCAGTCTTGTTTTGCATTACAGAACCTGTCCCACAATGTCTAGGTAGCTCAGTCAGAGCAGGGCATTTAACACAGGGGCAGGTCATCTGCAGATTGCTTGCAAAAACTGAAGCTAAAATGATATATACAAAAAGACAAAAGAAACAATAAGAAAGTCACAGTTTTGAGAAAAGAAACAATGAACAAGCAAAATCAATGAGTAAATATAAATCTAACACAGAAAAAAAAGAAGCCAAATTGGTAAGAGAAGAAGAGGCAACAAGATACACATAAGAACTTTAACTTCTAGTCAAGATGGAGATTTACACTTCCCTCTGAAACAACCAAAAACCCAAACAAATTCAACAATGATTTTCAACGTACTGGACATCAGACAATGAGGAACACTGATCCCTGAAAGATAGAAAAAAATAATAGTAATCCAAATTTAAAATGGGCAAAGGACTCGAATAGACATTTTCCCAAAGTAGATATTCAAATGACTAACGGGTGAATGAAAAGGTTCTCAACATCACTAATTACCAAGGAAATTCAAATCAAGACCAAAATGAGATATCACTTCATACCTGTTAAGATGGCTATGATCAAACAGACAAAAGATAATAAATACTAGTAAGGATACGGAGAAAAGGGAACATTTATGCATTGCTGGTGGAAATATAAATTGGTAGAGCCACAATGGAAAACAATAAGATTTTCCTCAAAAAATTAAAAATAGAATTACCAAATGATCCAGCAATTCCACTTCTGGGTATATACCCTAGGAAACAAATTCACTATCCTGAAGAGATACCTGTACTGCCAAGTTCATAATAGCATTGTTTACAATAATCAAGACATGGAAACTACATATCTGTACAACATTGGATAAGTGGATAAAGAAATGTGATACACAACACACAGAAATACCATTCAGCCATAAAAATAAGAAAAACCTGCCAGTTGTGACAACACGAATGGATCTTGAGGGCAGTCAGAGAAAGACAAATACTGTATGTTATCACTTATATGTAGAGTATGGAAAAACTAAACTCATCACAACAGAGATCAGATTGGTAGTTTCCAGAGGTGGGTGTGGGGAAAATGAATGAAGGTGGTCAAAAGGTACAAATTTCTAGTTATTAGATAAATAAGTTCTGAGGGTATAATGTACAGTATGGTATCTATAGTTAACAATCATTTATTGTATATTTGAAAGTCGCTAAAAGAGTAGGTCTTAAAAGATTTACAAGAAAAAGATTACAACTATCTGTGGTGATGAATTTTAACTGAACTTATTGTGGTAATCATTTTGCGTATACAGTACATTTATCAAATCATTATGTTACGCATCTTAAACTTATATAATGCTTTATGTCAATTATATCTCAAAAACTGGAAATAAAGATTTTAATATACACTTCAACAATGAAGATATACTCATATAACCAGCAAGTAAGCACATGAAAAGATGTTCAACATCATTAATCATTAGAGTAATGCAAATTAAAATGACAATGAAATAGCAATACACTAGGATAGCTAAAAATTAAAAGACTGACCACACCAAGAAATTATGAAGATGTGAAGTAACTGTAACTCTTACATACTGCTGGTGGTGAGAATATTAAATGGTACAACTACTCTAGAAACAGCTTCAGAGTTTCATAAAAAATTAACTATATATCTACCATATGATCCAGCCATTCCATTCCTAGTTATTTACTCAAAAGAAATAAAAGTCTATGTTCAAATACACAAAGATTTGAACACAGATGTACATAATACATTTATCTGCAATGGCCAAAATCTCAAACAACTCAAATGTTCATCAACAGGTGAATGGATAAACAAAATGTGGAACAAGCATGCAATGGAATATTACTCAGCAATAAAAAAGAATAAACTGTTGGCACATGTACTAACATGAATGAGTCTCAAAATACTTATCCTGAGTGATAGTAGTAAAAAACCACATACTATGATTCTAACTATATAAAAGTCTAAACTAATCTACAGTGAGAGATGGGGCAAGGGTGAGGTGAAGGCAGAAGAGAGGAAGAAGAGAGAGGGACTACAAAAGGGCATGAGGAACCTCTTGGAAATGATAAATATGCTCATTGTCTTGACTGTAGTGATGGTTTACAGGTGCAACATGTTAAAAGTTATTAAATTGTATATCCCAGATATGTATAGTTTATTGTATGCTACTTCAATAAAGCTGTTTCTTTTTTTTAAAAGACACATCAAAAAATAGTCACAGACCAGAGGCACAATTGGCTGAGTCAAAACTTGATGTGATACTAGAGAAAGATTCATATATTCCTGCTGCTTACATCCTGCTGATAGACCCCAGCATCCTTGAAATCCACTCCTCTGTTCTGAGCTCCCTTTTTTCCTCACTGCTACCTGTGACCTTATATTAAAGCTTTCTTCATAGTCTAGAGTTAACTTGATTTATTCTCTGTTTCTTAAAACCAAAGAACCAAATTAAGGAGTTCTTTTATGTGGAACTAGAATGTCAAGGCGGGTGTACAGATTATAAAAGGTATGATTTAAATAGTTTATTTAAAGGATTCAAGTTCTTAATTCCTGTTTCAGAAGACAGGAACTTGCAAACATGAATGAAGAAAGTGCTGTTATGTGGTATTCAATAAATGTTTGTTGAACTATCACAGATCTCTGAAAAATCAGTGTGACCTGGAAAAAGATCGAAAGATAAAAGACAGGGAAAATGATATCTTAATTTCTCAAATTTGCAAAAGATAAATTCTACAACTTTCAAATCATGATTTTCACGTCAACTCCAGGAAGAATTCTGGAAGACACAAAATAAGGAAGCATTGTGAGTGCCTTCAGGAGGAAGCAGCTGTTACTAAAAGCCAGTGTGGAGCCAGTTACAGCAAGTCATACTACTCTGAAATCACTTTCTTTATGACAGAATTTACATTCTGGAAGATCAGCAAAGTGTCTTTCTCTTCCATTAAATGTTGGCTTTTCTCCAGAATTCTGTACTTAGCATTGAATAGAGTTGCTAAATTGGTGAGATATAAACTTAGGGCTTCTAAGAAGAAATATTTGGAGAAAGTCTGCCTGGGAGTGAACAAAGAAAACACAAAGGAAAGCAGAGCTAAGCAATGAAGACTGAGTTCAAATGACATCTGAGCCCGTGGATCTCCAGCTCTACCTAGAGGTAGGACTACTTCTGACTTTTTCGTTGTTAGTCAATATATCGATACTTCCTCCTCTCACTTACTAACTTACTTTGTTTACTTACATATTCATGTATTTACTTATTTTGGTAAATTGATTTAAACTGGATCTTTTGTAATTCATGACAAAGACTCCTTACTAATACATTCAGCAGAATGCTTCATTAAAAGAATTTCATTTTCTCAAACTCCATAAGGAGCATTGTGAAGCACTGCGGCCACTAACTTTTTAAAACTACATTTTGAAATTGTATTTCATCTGAAACAAGGTAGGTGTACAAGATGGTGAAGATTCTTGAAACTAAGCTAAATAAGAAACCGAGGATGTTTACTTTGCAGAAGAAAGGACATGATGGCCACCTTCAAGTATTAGAAAGGATCTCATGTATAAAAATGAAAAGATTTGATCTGACGTGCCAAAGGGTAAAGTGTAAAGGAGGACAGATTTCAGCTCATTTGTGCTCATTTTTGTGCTCATTTTTACTCATGTGTGAAGGACACTGAAGAGTATGTACATCACTCCGATCCTTTCCAACAGTAAGAGTCTCTGATATATTCAATATATTCTATTATATATTCCTCTGATTACTTTTACAGGTAAAAATAGCCCTGAACAAAATTCAGCAGATATTTACAGAGTGTTTCCCATGTGCCAGGAACCATGTGCCTTAACACATATTCCCTACATTACTCCATCCCTGGTAATATGCCATCTCTGCAAGACAAGTCATTTCAATTCTGCCATTTTTTCATGCAATCCATAAGATAGATGGCCTACTGTTCTTGTTAAAAATAAAATAAGTTCAGGAAATAAAATGTAGCTTCTGTTTAATTTGCATACAAGATTTGGGAAGAGACTCAAATAACTCCTCAATCAGTCCATAATCCAACTTTCCCTAGTGCATAGCTGGGCATCTAAGAATCCATGTTTACTGCCCATCCAACAGCTATTCTCCCTTCTTTCTTGCTAAGAGAATCCTGACTTGATTTGACCAGCAGTATGCTCAGCTTCTGTGCATGAATCATACATTCATTCTATAAAATTTATTGAGTATCTCCCTATGTGCCAAAATCTCAAGACTAAGTACACAAGTGAAAAAGCAGTCTCCTATCCTTCTGAAGTTTCTGTTCCAGTAGAGAAAGACAGATCAGGGACAACAAATATAATAACTCGGTAAATTACATGGTACATTAGAAAATTAATGGCATTAAGGGAAAAAAATGGAGCAGAGAAAAGGAAATGGAAGTGCCTGTGGTAGAGGTAAGGAGCAGGTTGCAATACCAAAAGTGAATGATGACACTAGGCTTCACTGAGAAAGTGAGATTTAAGGAAAGACTTGAAAGATGTGTAGGAGAGAGCCACACCGGTGTCAAACACAAAAACATTGCAGACACAAAGAACAGCTAGAGTGAAGTCTCTATGGTAGGAGCACACCTGGTATGTCAGAGGTCTAGCAAGAAGGCCAGCATGCCTGGAGTGGAGTGTGCAAAGGGGAAAGCAGTTGATGACAAGGTCAGAGAAGTCACAAGGCCCAGATGATGCAAGACCTTGTAGGCATTGTGAAGTCTAGATTTTACTTTGAGTGAAATAGGGACCCTTCAATGGCTTTTGAACAGAGGAGTGACATGTATAACTTCAATTTTGAAAGGGCCACTCTGACTACTGTGTTGAGAATGATTGTAGAGTGGATAGTCAGACAGAGAAAGACAAATTTGGAAGCTATTACAGTGACTCAAAGGAAAGATGATGTTTTGTACCACAATGGTAGCAGTGGAGGCCATTAGTAGGGGTCAGATTTTGGGTGTATTTTAAAGTTAGAGGCAACAGGATTTGCTTATGAGTTGGATGCAGATTTTAAGTTAAAGTTGCGTCCCAAATTTTAGCCTGATCAACTAGAAAAATGAAGTGGCCATCAACTGAGAAGGCAGCTGAGGCTGGACCAAATTTATGAAGGAACACCGGGAGTTCTGGGCTAAACATAAAAATAGGGGCATCATTGCCAGGCAGAGGGTATTTTAAATGACAGGCCTGGGTGAGATTTCCAAGGGTAAGTGGAGATAGAGAAGAGAAGAGAAGTGACAACTAAGAGAGCTTTCCACCCTAAATAGATGGAGAAGAGAAGGAGCCACAAAGGGAGATTGAGAAGAAACACTCGTGAGACCAAAAAGGAAGAAAGCCCTGACCAGACCCTTCTCCCTATCTGCCTGACAGAGAGATTGGGAGGTAATGTGAAAGCTTGTGATTAACCCAAGTCCCCACAGTGAAGTTCCAGCAAAAGAGTAAATATGCTTGTTTCTAGATGTCTAGCTTTTAATCAAAAGTTTTGAATGAGAATGAAAACACAGCATATCAAAATGTGTGGGCTACAGCTAAAACAGAACTTGGAAGGAAATTTGGAACATTAAATGCTTATGTTAAAAAATAAGAAAATTCTCAAATTAATTATCTGCTTTGAGGAAAAAAATAAAATAAAAGCAAAGTAAACCCAAAGCAAGGAGAAAGAACAAAAGAATAAGGATAACAGTAAAAATCAATAAAATTTAGAAAAGAAAAGCAATAGAAAAAAAATTCAATAAAACAAAGTCTGATTCTTAAGATCAATAACATTTGTGAACTCCTTAGCCAGGCCGATCAAGAAAAGAAGACACAAATAAAAAAATATCAGGAATGAAAGAGAAGATATTGCTATAGACCCCACAGATAGTAAAAGAATATTATGAAAAACTCTATGCCTATAAATAAAATGGGCAAATTTCTTGAAAATCACACTGCCAAAGCTCACTCAAGAAAAAATGGATAACCTGACTGGTCCTACATCTACTGTTCACTGTATCTCCAATGTTTTCCCCCAGATCTTTAAATTCACCACACAGGTCAAGGGTTATTTGGCCCTCTCTGACCCTTCCAACTAAAGTAGTAATTTGATTTTATTGTCTTCAAAGTATTTATACAGTAGTCCCTCTCTATATCATGGTTCACTTATTGTGGCCTCACTGTATCACAGGATTTTAAAAATATTATATTTAATTATTTATCATGGATTTTTCACTATATCACAGGATTTTGCAGTACTGTATACGTATATTGTTAAAGTTATGTAGGTTTAAGAGTGTAGAATATGTTTAAGAACATAAGTCGTGTGGAAAAGGTTAATAAGGGAGTGGGAAAGGTTAAGAAGGGACTGGGAACAGTTTATAAGTGTGTGGGAAGGGTTTATAAAGCCTTAAAATATATATAAATACTAAAATAAATGTAAGGTTCCTACCTCGAGGATTTTCACCTCTCGAGGGGGTGTCTAGAATGTAATACCCGCGATAAGTGAGGAAATACTGTATACCACATGCAGCTATCTTGTTTACTTTTTCCGTATTTGTTTACGGTCTGTCTCCCTTCCTTGTCTATGTTAGTCCCCAGTGTATCCACAGGGCTTAGCACAGTGATTGAATTGTTGCAGGTGCTCATCATTAAAAGGAATGTTCACCAAGGCAGTCAGTGCCTACCAGTCACTAATCTGTCTGGGCTAAAATGGATCCACCTGGTGTGCAAACTTCAACATGCCCAATCTCTAAATCTGAAGCCCAAGCTGATGATTCTTACTTTGCTTTTACCCAGTTTCTCTCCTAGTCTCACCATCCAAAGGTTTAAAAAGTCAATTAAATTCAACCAATCTGTAATAAAACACCAGAGAGCAGGCAAACAAAACATTCTTTTGTTTAAATGTCTCAATGTGATGAAAAGGTTTCTTCCCCTCCCTGCTTCCAATTTATGCATACTAACATATTTAATTATCACAACCTTAAGGATTAAGTATTATTATAACTCCTATTTTATAAATGAGAAAACTGAGGCACAGAGAATTTCATTTATGCAACAATAAATCAGAGAGCCAGAAGTGAAATGCTGGCCATCTGGTTCCAGAGACTGAGCTCTTACACATTGTACAATAAACTCCTTATACTAAGGGGTAGATATCCTGCCTGAAAGATGCACAGGTACTTTCCTGACCCATCCCTTCCCTTCATCCTGGTTGACCAATCACCCAGACCAGAGCCTGAACAGACTAAGAGGCAAGTCCCTGCAGAAACACTTGTCCCCTGGAGCAAGGTGAGGGCAGCAGAGAGGTTTCAAGAAGAAAGACGGCCAAAAAGAGGCAGAGAAAGATTTCTCCCTAATGACCATAATAGACATCACAACACAGAGTGACTCCAAGTGTCTAGAACAAAGAACTCACTCTCTTTGAAAAGCTGGGTAAGTCCAATCAAGTAGAGCAGCTGTTCTAGGATTGTCCCAGCCCCCAGGTTGGAAGATAAGACTCAAACCCAAAGGAAAGTATTTTTACCTTCTCAGCAATTTTTATCATCGACTGACAAATGTAGCATTGTTGATAATAGGCAGTAGCCACTTCCTCCCACAAAAGGAAGGTCTTGTAGTTATAAAAAGAAACTCAGCAAGTTGGGACATTTTGACCAAAATTCTCCTGACTCCGGTTTCTTCAGAACAATAACAGGGAGCCTTTTGAGTTACTATATGAATATCTCAGACAGTTATTTTTACCTCCTAAGGAATATTCTTCCCAAAAGGAAAAAGAAAAAGGAAAAACTAAATCAAAAGAGTTTTCCTATTATTTTTCCTGCCAGGGTTGGTCCCTCTAATGAAAAATACAACTTTACTCAGTCAAGAAGACAAAAATTAACTTTGGGGGGAAAAAAAGTCAACTAAAAAGCCTGATTCCCTAGATAAATTAGGTTAAGTATTCTGACGCCTAACACACAGAATATAGTCTCTTGAAAGATTTAATAACTCTTTCACATCAGGCCCAGTAATATTGTTCTCAGAGCCAATAAACCCTTCAGGGAAAGTCAATAACTTGGGGATTTTCTTGCAAAAACAAATTTGCTCTTTACTGATCCCAATGACTGTCCTAAAATGAAATTCAAGCAAAATATAACCTACCATAACACATACAACTTTTAAACAAAACAACATAATATTCTGACCACCACACAAAGGTGAAATATAATGAATGAAATTTAAAACAAAATAATGTTCATGTCAGTGGACTTAGGCACAGCTATACCAGAAGACTAGTGAAGCAGTCAATGCATCTATATGTGGAATTCATGGGAATTTGACATCTACCGACATCGAATGATTTGGGCGTGTTGTATTGGTGATTCAAATGCCAAAGGCAGCCTGGTCTCTGGTTATGTGGTTTCCAAAAATAAGGAACAACTATTGGTAAACGTCAAGACAAATCAAGTATATTCTTTCTTCAATTTATACAGTTATTGTAATAATGAAAAATGCAGTCTTTTTTTTTTCTTTTTTACATCCTAATCTGAGGATACGTTTATTGATTTTAGAGAAAGAGGAAAGGAGAGAGAGGAAAAAAAAAGAAAGAAAGAAACATTGGTATGAGAGAAAAACATTGATCAGTTGCCTCCCTTAAGCGCCCTGACTGAGGACTGAACGCACAACTTAAGTATATGCCCTGACCAGGAATTGAACCTGTGACATTTTGGTGCACGGGATGACTCTCCAACCAACCAAGCCTCACCAGCCAGGGCTCAGCCTATTTTTAAACCTTGCAAAAAACACTATGAGTTTATATATAAAATGTTATTAGATTCTAGACTTAGAACAAGTTTTTTACCTCTGAGTGACTAGTGAGGAATTCAAAAATTATGCAGAAAAGCAAACAGTTCTTCCCTGTGCAGGCCTATCCTGTGGATTGTGATTTTTTTCATAAAATGCTTATAGCATACCCTTAGAAAACCAAATATCCCTCAATCTTCGAAAACACCATCCAGGGACAGTATCATTCCTATTTGTGTTAAGATTATACTTTTACCCATGCACTTACAAAAACAAGCACATTTTAAGACACTTTACTTTAAAATTCAATTTTTCCAACTTAGCTTTGACTATAGTGTCGTCTGCTTCAGAAGAGTGGAAACATGTCTGAGTTTGGAGTCATACCTGACTTTACACCTCAATTTCACCACTAACGACCTGGGGGACCTTGAGCAACCCTTCAACCTCCCTGATCACCAGTTCTTCTACAAAAAAGGAAAAATGATGTTTTTACAGCAGGACCACAAATTTAACTCACACCCAACTCAGTAATGTCTTAATTGTCCATAAACTAACCTGGCATTTCTCCCAGACTCCCATTCATTGGTTAATGGGGAAAGAATTAACTATATGTCCAATGCAGTTAAAATTTAATTCAATCTGATCATTTAACCAATCCCTTTGGGCCATGTTGAGAATCTCTAAGAGAAAAAGCTATTTAGGCTCTCAGCCCAGGCAGCTTCACGGGCCTGAGAACTGTGCCATTGCACAGGGTCCTGTCCTTAAAGGGGCCCCACACCTGGTTTAATGCTCTGTTGTCACAGTGGTAAAATTCTTCGTTTTTGAACAAAGGGCTTGTATTTTCATTTTGCACTGGGGCCAGTAGCTAATGCTGGCCCTCTGACAGCTGCCTCCTTCCCCTGTTTCTCTCCCTAAATTGATATCTAGATAGCTGAGCAGAGAGGTGCTGATGGGTCCTCATGACACTAAGGGAAGGACCTTCTGGGGCTCACTGGTATGCACTGGGAGGTTAATACAGATGTCAAGACAATGAGCATTATTCACTGGGGGCTTTCTGTTTCATCAGGAAGCAAGTAACACCCCTGCATGGCTTAGCTATGCAATCAATGTTGGCTGCAGTCCACTGGCCTGGCAGTCCACCTGCCTAGTCAGGGCAGGGTTGGCAGATGGTGACTTGGAAGGACTACTGGCTATTTGTCACACTGTCCATAAAACATGGGAATCAGGAGCAGCAGAGGAAAACAAAACCATAAGATCTTTTTCTGTCCTTGGTGCATGGCCAAGTTGTCATGGTCATACTCCCAAGTTGGTACAGGTGAACAGAACAAGAGATCGGCTTTCCAGAGTCCCCCAACTTGGAAATGGCTAATCTCCTTTCTTTGTGCTTACTATTGCTCTCATTTTTGTAACATGACTCCTTTCCAAGACATGGGGATATTATAAGATACAAATCACTATCTTCCCTTCATATTCTTTGCCACAATCTCCTTGGCCAAATGTCCTGCTTCCTGATGCTGATCTTTATAGGCCTAAACTGTGTACAGAGTGTCTTCTCTATACAGTGGGAACCCCTCTATGATCCGAGCTTCCTGGGCTCAGGTAGTAATGTGGGAAATGAAGTAATTTAGCAAACCCTCTACCTCCACAACACCTTGCTAAAAGGTCAAGAGCTCACCTTCTCTTTCTCTAGGACACTAAACCCCATGGCTCCCCTTCAGAGGTCTGATCTTTGCAATAAAACACGACATAAGAAGGAAATTAAAATGCATCCATTTAACATTTGCAAACCCATTAAACCAAGAATATTTGTTTTGCAGTTTCGTGTTGAGTTTTGGTTTTTAGGCCCTTTCAGAAACCCTATGGTTTTTTTTACAATTAATTCTTGAGTATATGCAATATCTAAAACAATAAGAAAGGGATTCTGCACATGACTATTCAGGGATGGAATTAGCTCCACTCCAAACCTCTTAACTGAATCCCAGTTCTTTATCTTTCCCTAATGGCCTACTAGGTCCTCAGACTCATCATATCCAAAAAATTGTATGTGTTCTCCTTTCCCCCAAACTAGTGTTCCTTCCTTACTTTATGCTTTTATCATCAGTAGAAAGTGAGATTATAACAGCAGTTTCCAACCTTTCCTGGTTCACAGCATCCCTAGTATCTTGCTAATTTTTCATACAAAAAAAGTTTTTCACCAAAAGAAATACTTAATACTTCCATTTATTAAATGGTTAGGTCCAAAGAACTTGGTAAGTTTGTATGTCTTAATAATTTAAATACATGTGAAAAAATGCACATAAATTTTAATAATATTATATTTTATTCTTTGAGCACATTTACATAATTAAAGCATACATACACCTGTTGGGCACTGCACAACTCCTGTAATCTTGGAATCAAATTGGAAACCACCACCCTATTTCACAATGATTTTCATGTAGTACTTGCTTTTTATCATAGCAACCACCAAAAATCCACCTTTGCAAAGATTCAACAGCACCAAAGTGGCTGTAACATTATAATGTTGATACTGTGACCTACTTCAAGCTAGTAGTTTGCATGGTGTCCAATAGTCATAGAGTAAAATTATGTTTCCCTCAAAATATAAATCACATCCCACAACACCCCCTGTGAATTCACCACGGCATCCAAGGCACCTCGGCTACAGTTTGGGAACTGCAGGGTTAGATAGATCATTGCAATAATGACCCCCATGAATCAGGCCTCTCTGTACCCACGCACTGGAGCTGATGTGATTTGCTTTGGCCAATGGGACATAGGTAGATGTGACACAGGCAGAGGCTTAAAAAACACAGGTAGTCTGGGGGGTTTTCCCTCTCCTGCTGGTGGAAACCCTTCTGCAACCTTGTGAGACACCCAGGCTGGTCCCCTGGAGGATGAAAGAGAGCTGTCAGAAGGGATCAGAGTTGAGGGGCTGGGGGGAAAAGGTGAAGAGATTAAGAAAAAAAAGTTCACAGAGATAACAGTATGGGATTACCAGAGGGAAAAGGGGGTGGGGAGATGCAGAAGAGGTCGTCGGCAGCCGTCCGTCTCGAGAGACGATGGTGTAGCTTCTTAAAGAGTCTATCTGCACCGCCGAGAATGGCTGTGCAGTCCGACTCGGGAGTGACACGGTATCTGTCTCCTCCCGTGTTGAATCGACATCTTGCGATGACGCTGGAGTGTCCAGTGAAGCTGAAGCTACAGAGCCTGGGCAGGGTGATATGGAGGGTCTGCTGTTGCCCATGCAGCAGACCCCCCCTCTCTTCGCAGCTGAAGGGTCCAAGGGAAAGACGGAGTCGATACAGCTTGGGTTCAGGTGCGCCGCAGGAGTTGCCGGTGTTGACTACAACGTCAAACCGCCTTAGGGACTCCGGCTCCGGATTTTCTGTCGGGGTTTACTCCCTTAGCCTTTCCCTGAAGAGGTATGCCGAAAGGCAGCGGAGGTTTTTTGGAGTCAGAGTTTTCCTTCTCTGATGTGCCCTGACTGGAAGATCGAACCAGCGACACTTAGCTCGCAGGCCGACGCTCAATCCACTGAGCCAAACCAGCCAAGGGCCAGATGCAGAAGAGGTAAAGTGAGGATAAATGGTGACAGAAGACTTGACTTTGGGTGGTAAACATAGCACTGAACACCAAGTTGAAGCCCTGCTGCCACCCTCTAGGCAAAATCCCAGAGACAAAGGTTTGATGATAAAGGAAAGGAGTCTTTATTCAAAAGGTCACTTAAACCCATCAAGTCACAGCTTTAATCACTTAAGTCTATCAATTAAGGCTAAACTCCAACACCTGAGTCCTCCTAGCATTCCCCTGTTAGTATATGTAGGGTTAGTTTGCAAACTAAAACAACATAATATGCAATTGCTACACAGTTTTGAAAGAATGGCAGGCTTCTGCCTCAGAGTTTGTTCCTCTAGAACAACCAAAGAACAAACCTGCCACCCTCTGCCAGGCCAGCTCGATCCCAGGCTGGAGTTCCTTCCCATACAAAATACCTGAGAGCCTGAGCCAGAGCCAAAGCCAAAACCTGAGACTCAGCTCAGGAGCGAGAAAAGCCCTTGAGCTACAGAGCCAGCCCTCTTTTTATTTCCATTGGCTCTGGAGGCATTCAGTTTCTCAGCCAATCCCATCCTAGACTGATTTTCATTGCCTCGGCAAACTCCTCCTACAGGCCCTCCTACTTCTCCCCAGTGACCTTAATCAGATTTCTCTGTATTAAACACACAATACAATATACAGATGATATACTATAGAGTTGTACACCTGAATCCTATGTAATTTTATCAACCAAAGTCATCCCATTGAATTCAATGAAAAATTTTTAAGTATCAATTTAAAAGTCCTTTTAAAGCCTGTTATCTCAAAAAAAGGAGAAGAAGAAGAAGAAGGCAAGGAAGGAGAGGGAGGAGAAGTAGGAGAAGAAGGAGAAGAGAAGGGAGAGAAGAAGAAAGTGGAGGAGGAGGAGGAGGAGAAGAAGAAAGAAGAAGCTGTCCAGCTGGAAAAAGCTTATCCAATTCCAGATCTGCTACCAGTGACCAAGGCCCTGTTTACCCCTCCAAGGACATTGCCTGAGAGGCAAAAGAATAAAGGAAAGCACAAAGCAGCCACCATTAACATAGTAAACACAGCCATAAATACAGCCTATTTGAGGCAAAGATATAATTAACTTATTTTACATTGTTACAGAGCTTTAGAAAATATAAGTAAGGTAAAAAAGAGGAAAGGAACAAACTATATAAATATATATTAAGTGACTATATACAATAAATATATATTAAGATTGTTTATATGCAAAATGCTATATTATAATCTTTTTCTTATTAATATACACATCTATGTGATCATGTTGAACTGATGTATCATATTCAATTTTATAGACATAACTTTTTAATCAATCCCATAGTTTTGGATATCCAAATTTTATTTGTTGTTGTTGTTATTTCCTAGGGATATCGGGAACCTTACTTCATTACTAACTGAGCGACAAAGAGGCATCATGACAGATGGAAATGAAATAGCCTTATTTTTGTAAAAGTTAGATGCAGGACATCAATCAGGTGTGCAGCCTAATAAGATTCCTAACATGGTAGCTAGAATTAAACAGAATTCCCCAGACAGGCAGAGGGGCTGGGTGAAAAAGGTGAAGGGGTTAAGAAAAAATTAACTCCTAGGCACAGATAACTGTATGGTGATTTACCAGAGAGGAAGGGGGCTGGGAGATGTAGAAGAGGGTAAAGTGAGGATAAAGAGTGATGAAGGAGACTTGACTTTGGGTGGTGAACACACAATGCAATATACAGATGATATATTATAGAACTGTACCCCTGAAACCTATGTAATTTTATTAACCAATGTCATCCCAATAAATTCAACAAAAAATTTTAAATATCAATTTAAAAGTTCTTGTTAGGCTTGTTCTATCAAAAAAAGAAGAGGAAGAAAAAAGAGAAGAAGAGGAAGGAGAAGAAAGAGGAGGAGAATAAAAGATGGAGAGAAGAGTGGGAAAACCACAGGCCTCCCCATAAAAGCTCCTCGTGGCCAGAAGCCAGTGGGAGCATATGCTCTCTGCAGGCAGACAGATCCAAAGTGTGAGAATGGAGGCAGCAGAGTCCTGACTCCTCAGTCAAACAAGTGACTCCTTTTCCCATGGAGGGGAGTGGGTGGTGGGAGAGGGACTAGAAGTATCACAGAAGTGGCTGTCCTTCCACACAGGAACCAGGCAAAAGGAAGTTACTAACCCAATGCCACTTTAAAAACAAGGCTGCAGTGGATATGCTTAAATTTACACCTTTCTGCAGGTGTCCTGTTATTGTCTTAGAACAAAGCTCTGCAAGTGAGATTCCTAAATCAAAGCTAAAAGCATTTCTATCAAATTGCAGGGAAAGACTGCAGATTTACACTCCCAACAGCAATGGGTGAAAGCGTCCACTTCTTCGAACTCTTTGCTATTGTGAGAGATTAAAATGCTATCTTATCATTTGGGGGGGGGTGGTATTTTTTTACTAGTAAGGTTAAATTCTTTTTTATATACTTATTGATCATTTTTATTCTTTTCTGACTCCCTTGATATGCCCTTTGCCCATTCCTCTAGCGGTATTTTCATCATGTTCTTATTCCTTTGTAAAATGAAAAAATATTAAGCAAGTCACTGTTCTTAATCTTAGAATTGTAATGCATTGAGAGACAGTTAGAATCAAAAGCCTAATAAAGCATGATAGTGATGTTGAAAGTGATTATTTCCATATTTATTACAAATTTTACTTATAACAAAGCAAGAATCTATTTGAAAAAAGGGACAGGTTTTTGGAAAAGGTCAATATCTATAGCCCACAGAGTGCTTAGACTTAATATCTTCTGATATTAAGTCTATGCACTGACATTTTTATCCCAAATTTTAAGAAATTTGATTATTACAGATGTACTTTATTTCAAGCATATTCAGCACATGAAAATGTGAAATCCTGAAGAAAAACTCAGTGGAATTACTTGTTCTCTTTATTAATAGATTGCTAGAAACTTCAGATAAAAACTATTGACTGAGGCAAGGTGCACTGTTAGAATGATCGAACTCATACAGACATAGAATTAACAGATAGTTCCCAGGATATTGACCCAGAATTTGCCAAGAATAACACTTTATTATTTTTAGGCATTACAATTGACCACAGATACACAGAATACTCTTTAAAGAAAGGATTATTCAATAATATTTTTGTAAGAAGTCTTAAAGTAATGAATATTGAATAAATGCTAGTAAAGAATGCCTTGACCAAAATTTCTACAGTCATTCTTCCTATTAAGATAATGTCTATTCTTAACAGAAACGTTACACCTTAAAATCTACAGAGCACTAAATTTTAGAATTCCTGCAATTAAGCATTAGCCCAAATTCTTATCTCCATCATGTTTCTATTTCTCCATAAAGTATAACAACACCTATTAGAACCCTCATCATGCATTGCCATTCATTAATACAATAAATATTTTTTTCAATAGACATTTTTAAGAATCTGCTCACAAACATTCTTAAGAACTTAGTCTGGCTCAATTGGTTACACTGTAAACTGAAAGTTCACAGGTTTGATTCCCAGTCAAAGCACATGCCTAGGTTGCTGGTTAGGTCCCCAGTCAGGGCGCATATGAGAGCCAATTCATTGATGTTTCTCTCTCACATCGATTTTCTCTCCCTCTCTTTCTCCCTCCCTTTCCCTCTCTCTAAATTTAAGTAAATAAAATCTTTAAAAAGAAAAACTTAGTCTAGGCTACATTAGGAGCTAAGATTACAAGGACAAGTAAAAAGTTTCTACCCTCCAGGAAAACATGGTCTAGAGAGTTTATGGTCTAGCAGGGTAAATAGTTAGTCTGTATCTTTCATAATAGGGTAGATGGGTAAATAACAAGAAAATTAGAATTTACTGTGACATAACCAAGCACTGACTGCTAAGATGACCCAATGGAGCAGTCACTAACTGAAACTGAGGGAATAAGAAGAGATTTCCAAGAGGAAGTGAAGAGTCACTGAGTCCTAGAGAATGAGCAGGTTCTAACTGGAAAAAAGGGTAACTCAGGCACATGTAAAGGCACAGATGCAGGATGGTCATGACATGAAGACACTACAAGCAGTTCTATTTAGCTAAAGCATACAGTTAGGGTAGGGATGGACAATGATGAGAGACTGCACTACAGAAGGAACAATAATAACATTTCAAATTTTATTACTGAAAAGTTAGCATGTGTTAGTCATTACATTAAGTCCTTACATCTCAATATAGGCTGATAAAAAATTGAGGAGGAAAGGACTATTCTTACCCTCCTCCCTCAATTCACAGTTAAAGAAACAGAAGCCCAGTGAGATTAAATAACTTGCCCAAGACCTTATATCTTGCAAGTGACTAAGGTATATTCCAACTAAATATTCTGAACCCAGAGCTTAGGCTCCTCTGCTAATCATGGATGGATTTTTATGTTACACTAAAGAATTTAAACTTCACCTTCAAGACCACAGGAGGCCAAGGAGGATTTGAGGCAAGAGAATGACATGGTCAGTTTTACCTTTTAAAAGTATAGCCCAAGTTACTGGGAGGAAGAACTGAGGCTAGATCTGAGTGACAGCCCTGTAATTGTGCAGTGACCAACCTACATGGCCATATTTAATGTAACTGCACATCCGGAGGCAATTACAGTAGTCCAGACATAAAATGTATGAAGGGTGGGTCTAAATAAAGAAGGTCAGTGACAGAGAAGAGAAAGGGTCATAATGTAATGCTCTTAATGATACAGGATTAACAGGAGTTGATGGTTGGTTGGATGACGATGGTGTTGCAGAGACAGCAAAGAGAAAGTGGGTTTGTTTGGTTTTTTCAGTCAGTCTCGCTAAGTTGGTACTATATTTTATTTATTTTGTATCCTGACCCGAGGACATTTTTTCATGGCTTTTAGAATGAGAAGAAAGGCAAAAGGAAGGGGAAGAGAGAAACATCAATGTAAGAGAGAAGCATCAATTAGTGGCCTCCTGTATGCACCTGGACCGCGGATCAAACCCACAACCTAGGTACGTGCCCTGACTGGGAATCAAGCTGGCCACCTTATGGTTAGGGGACAACGCTCCAACCACCTGAGCCACACTGGTCAGGGCAAAACTACATTTACTATTCAGTTCTGGATTAAATGAAGCCAAAACAGAAACTTGCACAAGAATTGGAAAGTGACATCAAGCAGCAGCCAATACGCTCTGAAGGTTGTCATGGTTCGAGGTGAGGAGAAATAGATGCAGAGTTGCCAGCAGGTTCCAGTCTGTCCTGGCTCTTCCCCACTCTGCACCCTCTTCTGCCTCTTCCAGCTCCTCTCCCCACGCTGCCCACCCTGCTGACCAGTAGCAACCCACCCACCACCAGGTGCTGACAGCAAACTCACAGGCAAGGGCTAGGACCAGGTTGCAGCCTTCCATTGACCTGGACACCAGGCTCTTTTGCAGATTCTCTCAGCAGATACCCTTCAAGTTCTCCCTTGTCCACGATGCTGGTGCTTCAGGAGGGTTACCTAGCGACAGCCATGATTTGTCAACTCTTATCCCAGACCCTGTACTTCTCCAGCTTCAGTTTTTTATCTTGGCATGGTTTTTTCTGGCAATTGAAAAAGATGAACCTAAAATTTATCTAGAACTTCAAAGATCCTATTAAAGTCAGAGAGCTTTGAAAAGAACAAAGTTGGAAGACTTACACCATTTGATTTCAATAATTGTCGTATGTCGGCAGCTGTCCGTCTCGAGAGACGATGGTGTAGCTTCTTAAGAGTCTATCTGCACCGCCGAGAATGGTTGTGCAGTCCGACTCGGGAGTGACACGGTATCTGTCTCCTCCCGTGTTGAATCGACATCTTGCGATGATGCTGGAGTGTCCTCTCCAGTGAAGCTGAAGCTACAGAGCCTGGGCAGGGTGATATGGAGGGTCTGCTGTTGCCCATGCAGCAGACCCCCCCTCTCTTCGCAGCTGAAGGGTCCAAGGGAAAGACGGAGTCAATACAGCTTGGCTTCAGGTGCGCCGCAGGAGTTGCCGGTGTTGACTACAATGTCAAACCGCCTTAGGGACTCCGGCTCCGGATTTTCTGTCGGGGTTTACTCCCTTAGCCTTTCCCCTGAAGAGGTATGCCGCAAGGCAGCGGAGGTTTTTTGGAGTCAGAGTTTTCCTTCTCTGATGTGCCCTGACTGGAAGATCGAACCAGCGACACTTAGCTCGCAGGCCGACGCTCAATCCACTGAGCCAAACCAGCCAGGGCTAATTTCAATAATTATTATAAAGGAAACTACAACAGAGCTGTAAAGATGGATATCCAAATTATAAGAGGGGCAAAATAGTTGGTGGAATTGTCTGAAATAACTGAGAAAGCAGGCCACAACTCTGGAAGAAAAGGTTGTTGGCCAGAGAATAACAGTGAGCTCACTTTTACTTTGAACTTCAGGCAAAGTATTACAAGAGACTAGCTCAGTAAAACATTGGCTACTTTGCAAGCAGAAATTGAGGATCCAGAAATTGGGGGCCTGGTTAGAAAACTGTACCAAAGCTATACACTGAGACGACTGGGAGAACAGGCTTGCCTCCATTCTGGAGATGTTCACACCCAAATAAACTCCATACCCAAAAGATGCGCTGAAAATCTAAGCTCAAGAAGTACCTGGGATTTCTCTTACAATTGGCCTCTAACAACTTCTATTGATGCAAGAAAAATAAAGGACATTGTACACCAGACTTTTCTAAGAGAGAGGTAGGTGCTCAAAGATTCAGTATGCTTGGTTACTGGTGTCCTTGGCAGAACCTTCTGCTCTCTTTCATTCTGTCACTTCATTACCACTTAATCTTTTAAAGTCCTACTTTAGATCGTTCAGACTTCTGGGAAGCACTTTAGACTGTTGGAACTAGACTGCATTCTGGAATTCCTTTTCATAAGTGCAAAATGCTTTATTTTATTGACGCTTTTTTTTTTTTCATAGTGCCTTTTAAATCCAAGAGTTGCTGCTGTATGTTTTTAGAAGAATTACATCAATGTTCCCAAATTTTGTTCACATATCAGTTTGTTTTCATTACCTTATTGGCTATGGAGAGTTTGGTGATATAACTAGATAGATTCTTGAGATATTATTGGCTTTGTTCTACTTAATTTTAAAGGTTTGGGATTGAGATGGAGGGGTATCTAAGAACAGGTTTTGTGATTATTTTTTACTCAGACACATTATGGAGAGACTTGTTCAGATGTGGATGATATTTGTTCAATATGTCAAGCTGAATTTCAGAAGATTTTTCTTCCCACCTCTCAGCCTATATTTTCCAAAGAACCTTATGGTTTTACAGAGAGAAAACACATCCACTGCACAGAACTGTGATTTCAGATCATATAAATGTTTAAATTGGAAAGATGGGGCTACTTCATATACCTTCAAATATAAATCAGTCTTTGGGTTACAATGTCATTGGGTTACAATGACTGTTTCTGAAGGCATTAGGCTAGATTGCAGTGCTAAAAATTAAGAAAAAGTTTTCCAAACATTTTTGAATACTAGAATAAGATTTAAGCATATGTTTTAATTTTTTATATTAAATTAGTAAAAGAAAACGGTGATTTAAAAAATAATATTCAACCTAATGTGTATGTGAGTATTTTTCTACCCTCATTGCTTGACAGATAATTGCAATATAAAATTATAATGTGTTTTCTGTTAACATTACCAAAAACAGCAACTGTGTACAGTGCTACTAAGATTCCTCCTGTGAAATCCTACCTGATTCCAGTGGGGTGGTTTCTCTACTTTCTCTGAAGTCCATCAGCTTTCTCTGTCACTCAGGAAGTTACCACTCTGCTTCCCATAATAGCTATTTTCTGACCTGCTGGTCTCTTCTGATCTTCACTCTAAACTGTGCTCCCACTCCTTGGAGATGCTGGCTCTGCACACACCAGTAGCCGGAGCTTAACTCTTGGGTAACAGGTGATGTTTTCTCATGGGAGGAGGGAAATTTTTAAGAGGATTTAGTGATAATGAACAGGAAAAATAAAAATTGCACCTGGTCATATCAAAAAAAATTAAGACTGTCCAATGAGGCAATATTGTAGTTTACTGATTAGAAGAAATTGAAATCCAATTTCTACAGGTTTTCTTTACTGTAAAACTATTTTTTTATAGAATAAACTCAATTAAATTTGAAAATGTCATATCAGCATTTTCTCTTAAACCATCTAGTGAGGAGAAAATGGGCAGTTGCCTCCCTTTCTAATATCAATACCATTAGCAAATGGTATTGACATCAAGGATATAACATTAGCAGGTGAGTGGGGAGGAAATATTGATTATCTGTAATGTTCCCACATTGGTGATATAAGATAACTTGAAGCTAAAACATATGGACAAATCATTATTCAGTATAGAATGACCAAAGTCAAAATTAGAAGAGATCAATGTCAATAAAATATTGAACTACACTGAATGTGTTCACTAAAATTTGGAATATAATAAAGGAGATATATGTTTAAAGTTTAAATGTGGACAAATTTAAAGCAAATAGAAATAGGTACAAGTTTTTTAAGGGAATAAATTTAGGTTATTGTAACTTAAGAGACAAATGCAGATAAGAATGAAAATATAAATAAATCAGTGAATAGTATCTCCATATTTTATTGATAGTAGAGAAATTTTTGTGGAAGTAGTCCTCAACCTGTTAGGTTCTAGGATTCCTTGGCCACTGTAATTATTATGAGACCTTATATACATATACACAGCAAGCCTTGTCGATGGAGCATACAAATGATATGCCTAACATATATGTACTCCCATTTGACATAAACACAAAGATGCTTTACTGATGAGTAACAGAATTTTCAAACAGGTTGGGGAAGCCAGGAAGACTGATCCAGTAGGGACACACTCACTCGGAATAGCTACAGAGGGAGAGAGGAGGCTCTACTTATTACCCAGGACATGTGATCAGTGGGAGCCTGGGCTTCGAAAGGCCCCGAGCAGAAAGGAGAGAGGTACAGCCAGCAAGATAGCGTAATGCTACCTAGCAAGCAGTGGAACTTCTCAGATCTTCAGGAAAATTACCACATTCATAAAATCAGGTTAAATATTTTATGGAAAATGTTTAGGTGTCTGAGTTTCTGAATTTGACCCAGAAACAGCAAGACAGTGGAAGTAAAGGGGAGCATGAGGAGCTAAAATGTAGGAAACGCAAGGAAAAAAAAGGAGCAGCACATTGCCTGTTACTGGCCCAGAATATGGAGGTCTAGACTAATTTAATCTGATCTTGAGGGACTGGGGAGCCTTGGGCAATATGAGTTTCTTATATAAGTTCACTTAAAAGTGTTCCTGAGTCCTCAGATGTTTTTGTCATTATGTGTTTCCTCGGTTGATGGAATCATGCAAAAATAAAAGTTTTACATTAAAAAAAAATTATTCTTGATACTACAAGATTTCAGATCACTATTTTCAGAGCATTGGCCCATTATAATTTATGTCAAGAGGATCACAAGAGGTGAGCTTCATAAGAGAGAAAAGGTTGAGCAAGGTCCCCTGAAGAACTGTGAAATACCACGTAGGCCACTGTGTAATACAAGCCTCACATAACAGGTGCTCTGTAAGTTTTTGAAGTTAAAAAACAATGGATATTTAGAGAAAAGCAATTTAGCAGAATGCAATAGAAGAAAAAAGAAACTCATGTGATGTCCAGACATATGAGGTGGCTTTGTTACAATATTATTGGTTACTGAGGCTGACTTCAAGGCTTATTTGGATTAAAAAGAAGTAGAGTTAACATGAAAGCAAGTTGCCAAATCATTGCTCTGTTCCTATTTCTACGGTAAGAGTTAAATATTTGTCTTAAGTAAAAGATTATTACTTTTAATCTCTTCTTTTTAATGAAAGTCATTTAGCAAAACCACTTCAGAGCTATGAGAACATGAAAATTCTGTATGTTTTTCTCATTCCATTTTACAACAGGAACCAAAGTTCAGTCAATGGCCTAACTTGCAGAGAGCCCCTAACTTAATAAAGAACTAGATTTTTCCCATTTAGAAAAAAATAGAAATGTTTACAATAGCCAAGTGCTGGAAATGGACTAAGTGCCCATCAGGGATGAGTGGATCAAAAAACTGTGGTACATTTACACAATGGAATACTATGCAGCAGAAAGAAAGAAGGAATTTCTACCCTTTGTGACAGCATGGATGGAATTGGAGTGTATTATGCGAAGTGTGTTATGCTAAGCCAGGCAGTGAAAGACAAATACCATATGATCTCACCTATAGGCAGAACTTAATGAACAAAACAAACGAGCAAAATAGAACCAGTGACATGAAAATAAGAAACAAACTGGCAGCGACCAGAGGGGAGGTGGGGAGGGGGATAATGAGGCAAAGAAGGGGAAGGGTCTAATCAAGGAACAAGTATAAAGGACCCATAAACATGAATAACAGGGTGGAGATTGACTATGGGAGCGGGGGTGGGGGTCAGGGCAGGGGAGAGCAACAGGGAAAAATGGGACAACTGTAATTGAACAACAATAAAAGGGAAAAAATGGTTCTTTTTTTCTAAAAAGCTAATAACCTAAGTTAATTAGGGAGAAAGAAGTCTTATATCTGACTCTCCTTTTGTAATGTTTTTTTTTAACCACCTTAAATATTTGAGCTTTGTTTTTCACCTTGAAAAATCTTTCTTGAAACACATACACACAGATTTTTGTCAATCTCAGTTCTAAGTAGAAATGCAAGGTCAACTTCACTTTGTGTGAAGCATTCCAGGAATTCTGATGCAATCAGAGGTCAGACACTCCTTCAAAACCTCAGAACTCTCTTCTAGATACACATATAGCAATAGCAACTCAAGAACATTTTCCCTTAATATAGTACCTTTCCTCGGAAGAAACCCAAAAGTTTCATAATCGGTATATGTGAACCACCATTTAAATAAAGTTGTCATCTCAAAGCTTTCTGAGCAAGAGCAAAACTTCTGGCTTAGGACCTTTACATCCAAGAAAAGTCCCTTAATATCCTTCAAACTTTATTATTCTGTCTGAGAGAATAAGCACTGCCAATTGAGTGGATACAGAGTAAGTTCACTAGAAAGTACATATAGAAAAAGAGATTTTAGAATTGAGGTGTGGTCAGAGAAGAATGAAAATCATTAACCCCAAGGTTAGAAGTCACCCAGTAATTTTCTAATCACTCTTACTAATTAATAGAATCTTAAGATTGGAGAAGGTAATATATTATCTAGATTCCAGAGCAAAACACTGCATTAGACACATGGCTATCCATATTTTGTTAATTCATTTTCTATGATTAATGAAATGCATTTGGAAAAAAAGCATTAAAAAAAAGTCAGAATTTAGCATTTTTTAAGTTACTGGCAATTTTACTTCCAGCTTAAGTTGAAAAAACAAAAACTTGTCAAAAACCAATCAAGTACAGTAAACATGTAGGAAGACAGTCATTTGGAGAATTCTGATATGGGTTTGTCTAGTCAAAGCTGTATTACCTCCTATTGCTGCATAAGAATTTGCCCCAAAACTTAGTAGTTTCAATACAATGCATATTAATTATCTCACGGATCATGAGCTTGGGCACAGCTTATCTGCATCTTCTGCTTCATGGTCTCTCACTCAAGGGGTTGGCCCAGGATCTACAGTCTCATCTGGAGGTTCAACTGGAGTAGAACTGGCCTCCCAAGCTCACTCAATGGTTATTGGGAGTATTCAGTTCTTCAAAGGCTGTTGGACTGAAGACCTCAGTTCTTTGCCAGCTGTTGGCCAGTGGCTTCTCTCATGTCCTTGCCATGTTTGCCCCACCCACACAGTAGCTTGCTTCATCAAAATATGCAAGTCAAGAAGACAACAGGGAGGATCTGCTTGCAAGATGGATGTCAAAATATGCTGTAACTCAGTCACAGAAGTAACAGCCAATCATGTTCATCATAGTCTAAGACATAGAATTAAGTCTTAGCCATAGAACTAAGTCATTAGATCCATCTCACCCTCAAGAGGAGAAGACTAGACAATGGCAGAAACACCAATAGAGAAGAATCATTGGGAACCATCTGAGAAGACTGCCTCCCTCTTCATTCTTTCCAGTTAGCTCTCTTGTAATTTCTCTGATATACCTTAAAATAAGTTCTCTTTTACATCAAATCTCATTATTTACAGTCTATAAATTTATAAAACTAAATATAACAAAATTCAAGTTCTTGTTTTACACTTTAAAGATTTCAGATAAAATAAATAATTTAAGCATCATATTCTTGTGATAATATGTTGATGAATTTTTTATGTGTATGTCTCTAAGGGATTTTTGTATTTTTTAACGATAGACACCCTAGCACTATGTTATTCATACCAGCAAGCTATTTTAAAAGCCTAAATACTCAACGTATTAAAAACATGATACAGTCATTTGAGGAAATAATAATCACTAAAATCATGTTCTAGAAGAACATTTATGACATCAGAAACACCTTCTATGATGTTAAACAAAAAAATCAAACATAAAGCAATACATAGAGTATGTTCACAATTTGTTAAAATATATAAGTATACACACCCAAATGTTAACAATGTTTATCTTTGGATATTAAAATCTCAAATGATTTCCTCCCTTCATAATTCTTTCAGAATTTGAATATTTTATCAATATATTAATAATTGTTATTTTATTTATTAAATATGCTTATTATTACTTATAAATAATGAGTAAAAGCATTTTCTTTTCCCTCAATAAAGCAATATCTAAAATTAATAGATATTTACTATTTAGTTAATTCATATGACCAATATTATACACAAATTTCTAGTAGAATCTTTAAATAATCCTGATATAGCAAATAATCTTGAAATTTAAGTATTGTACATGAATTTTAAAAGATGTAGAATACTTAAAATGTTACAATGATCACTGTAGAGAATATTATCACATTGGTGAGAGTAGTATCTTATAAGCATAAAAACAAAAGAGAGAATGAATACTCAAACTCATTCTAAATGAAATATCTTTGGAGCATGAAATGAGTAGAGTATAAATTAATAAAGTTTTTTAACAAATTCATTTTTTTCCTTTACTACTTGAGGGTTTATTATGTGCAGGCAGGGAGATACCTCTATAGGTCTAAATTCAAATTGTCAGTTTGGAAACATAAAATCTAAGTTAGCATAAAAATTTTTTTCTGTTTGCAACACTTAATCATTTTTAAATGTCTAATAGTATTTTCTAATTAATTTATTTAATTTATATGTACCTACCGTAAACTTTTGATAGAAGATATGTGTGACTGAATTTTCAGTAAACTAGCTTTCTTCCATTTTTGTCATATTATGGGAAGCAGATAGAAAAATTAAAACAAAAAGCTCATCAACATTAAAATATCACCTAGAACACTTATGTTTCAAGTTAGGTTCCTCCTCAGCTTCTAGCAGATAAAATTCATTTGCTTTAATTTTTTTTTAATTTTTAAGGGACTAAATAGAAAATAAAGAAAAATATTAAAGGAGCAACCTCTCAAAGATTTTTTTTATAATTTTTTTGTTATTGATTATGCTGTTACAGTTGTCCCAATTTCTTTCCCCCCTGCTCCCCCCTCCCTCCAGTAATCCTCCCCCTTAGTCTGTGTCCATTGGTTGTGCATATAGTTCTTCTCAACATCTTCTTGTCTACTCCACTCCCTCCTACTATGCTTCTTAATTCCTGCACCATCTCCCTCCCTTTTCCCCCTGCCCCCTCCCCACTGACCTCCTCCCAATATGTTCCTCGTACCTATAATTCTTTTTCCCCTCTCATTGTCTACTTAGTTTGCCTTTGTTTCAATTCCCTAGCTTCTGCTCTTGGTTGTTGTGATACAGTTTTTATTTTAATGTTCATAGTTTTGATCCTCCTTCTCCTAAACAAGTCCCTTTAACATCTTGTATAAGAGTGTTTTGGATCTAACAAACTCCTTCAGTTTTACTTTGTCCTGGAAACACTTTCTCTGCCCTTCTATCCTGAATGACAGTTTTGCTGGATAGAGTAATTATGGCTGTAGGTTTTTTATTTTCATTACTTTGAATATTTCTTGCCAGTCCCTTCTTGCCTGTAGAGTCTCCTTTGAGAAATCCACTGATAGTCTAATTGGGGCCCCTTTGTACATGATTCTTCTCTTCTCTCTTGCTGCTTTTAAGATTCTCTCTTTATCTTTAATTTTTGACATTTTGATGATAATGTGTTTTGGTGTGGTCCTCCCTTGGTCCAGCCTATCCGGAACTCTCTGTGCTTCCTGGACCTATAAGTTCATTTCCTTCCCCAAGTTAGGGAAGTTCTGCTTCATTATTTTTTCACATAATTTTTCAATTTCTAGTTCTCCTTCTTCACCCTCTCTGGTAATCCGATAATTTGAATGTTTGATCGCTTATAGCTGTCCCAGAGGTTTCTGAGCCTCTCATCATATTTCTCACTTTTTGCTTCCTCTTTCTGCACTGGTTGACTGTTTGTTCCCTCCCTATGTCCCGATTTGTTAATTTGATCCATGGCTTTCCCTTCTTCACCACTTGTCTTGTGTGTATTTTTGTTCATTTCAGCAGGACTAGCCTTCATTCCTTCCCTGTCTTGATTAAGCCCCTCTGTTAGGTCTGTAAGCAGTCTTATAACTATACTCTGAACTGATCCTTGGAAAGATTCGCTATTTGTTCATCGGTCAAGGCTTTTATTTGTTTTTCATTAGCTGTATGATTGGTATTTCAATCCTTAATTCTGCCATTCTGACCATTTTATTTATTTTTCCTTCTTGAGTGGGGCGCTGTCACACCTCCTACGCTATATTGGGAGGAGCCCCATGTGTTCGTCACAAACTGGTGGCCTTTCTCACCACACTGTGGCACTTTGCATGGGGACGGGGGTCCAAGATGGATTCTTGCTGTTACTCTCCACTGAGGAACAGGGCCACCTCCCAATGGTGTCTGCCTTCCTGGGTGTTGGAATCACGAGCCAACAGATCTGGTCTGCAGCCGGGGCTGGCTCCCAGGCACTTCTTCCCCCCAAATACAGGTGTCTGCTCACCGGGTCCTGCTGTTCACTGCTGCGGCTGCCGCCTCCAGCACAGTTTGATCTTTCTCAGCCGCGGGTTCGCACTTCCTACCCGTCTAGATGAACACCACTTGCTTATGACTGCATACATTGGACTTCCATGTAGCTTTATGTTCAGGAACTTCTTATTATTTTTAGTTTTGCAGTAGTTGTAATCCTTCTTAGTTGTAGAGGGAGACAGAGCATGTCAGTCTATGCCTCCATCTTGGCCGGAAGTCCCTCTCAAAGATTTTTGAGGACAAAGTTAGCCATGTAAAGTTGTCTAATCAACCTTTTTTCATAAACATTATTAATTTTACTATATCCTTCATGCCTACATTTTGATATAGCCACTGTCTTCTTTTTGAATAATGTCCCTGGCTGAGTATAGAAGTAATATATAATCATAGTAAAAAAGTTAGAAAATAGACAAAGGTACAAGGAAGAACACACAAGTCACCCACAAGTTTACTACCAAGGTTTTATATTGTTAAAATTTCTAAACATTAATTATCTATAATTTTTAAAACAAAAGTGAAAATGCCTATTATGAGAATAGCTGAACTAGCATCCCAAAGTCAAATTATCAGGGGTGGAATTGTACTAATTAAGCATCAGTGACTAAAATAATTGAAAGAAAATAAGCATTTGCTTAGATGAGTTCTCAGCGCAAATAAAGGAAAATATCACTACCATTTAGCATTGTTTATAAAACCCAATTCGGGAAATAAATATGTAATTCATTGAGGAGATGCTTTAGCATGGACCAGAGGAAAGCAAAAAAAGCCATTTACTCATTCAGATCAATTAATAGGCTATTAGTTCCTTAATGTAATTTGTCTATATCCTTTGTATTGTGATACTCTATAATACTGAAGCAAGCCTAATAAAATTATTTCAAGTGAACCACAATTTGTATAGGATGAAATAATTTTTTTTTACAGGAAAAGTAAGAGAATTAGGACATTTCAATCACCCAGTCAGGAAAGTAAAACACAAATGAAACAAAAACACAGTGGATGGTTGCCCAATTACTAAGTCCCAAACTAAAAGTAGCCCTGATACATGCCACATCCCCAGAGAGAAATGCAGAAGGAGTATACCAACAAGTTGCCTCATACCACACAACTAATCTATGAATCTCACTTTTACATCATGCCTTTGAGACTAATACCCTCTAATGTCAATGATTTTGTCTGAAGACAATGGGGTCTGCTTGTGTGGTACTGCTCTATCTTTTGTTCAATATTTCACCAAGATTCACATAAGCCACAATAAAAGATGTTAGCTATTTCTTATTGATTAAATTACTGATTTGATCTAAAAGTAGAAGCATGGCAGCATAGATGAAAGAAAGAATAGTTTACCAATCCAAGTAAATATGTCTGGCTATCAGTTTAATATGCATCATGCCAAAAACGGTTGAATGGATTTTTATGAATTTGGGAAGTAAGTTGGGTTTGTTGACTTAAATATAGACTATCTTAGTAGCAAATATTGTGGATTGGCATGCTCATCATTGATTCCAATTTCTGTGTTATCCTTCTGATACTATAGTGGCCATAAAGTTCTCCCCAACTCCAAGTTCCCTTGTAGCTATGGGTTCTGGATATGATTTAAGCTCTGCCAATCACATGCACTCAAGACTTGAATTCAGAACTAAGTTAACTGGGAGACAGAGCATGTGGCATCATTTGTGCTGGTGCAGACAGACCAGAAGTGTTGACCCCCAGGTTGGTACTGATTGAGCAGAAGCAGCTTTCTGACCATGATATCAGATCCTTTAGTAATCTGGTTGGGCAGTGAGGCTTTGGGAATTCATCCTGGTGTTTGCCTGCCTCCTCAGCTTAGAGTCATCTCTTGAGTCCTTCTGACAATTCTGGGGCCTATGTCATAATCTATATATACATCCCTTTCTTCTTAAAACAGCTACAGAAGATTCTGTTCTCTGTAACTGAATCCTTGCAAATAAGATGATTTTTATAAAATTTAGCTCAGAATGGCCAGAGACAATGAGAGTCCCAGATCATCAGTCAGGAGAGACACATTCTTTGGGCAATGGTGACTGCTGCTCAAAGTGGAAATTATTTGTGCTCTCAAAGAGACGGTACATAATCCTCCAGGTCTGCAGAAAATGAGGCACATAGATAGGCTCCTGTGACTGTCAATCAGGAGACTTGGTCCCTCACAGGCTACTGAAATACAGGTCCAACATTTGGTTGGGATACTTGGTTACAGCTAGGAGAAACTTACCATACCTAATAAAACACTGTGGACAGAGAAAACTAACAGTAGTGCAAAAATGAACCATAGATCAGCTATGTTAAGGGATTTAACAATAGTTTAATGTCCAATATTTATCATCTAATTGTCCATGCTATTCCTGAAACCAATTACTAAGCCCCAGAGATTATGAGATCTTTATTAAAGCAACATGAAAAATTTGGACATTTAAAATAAGATTAATGCTTAATGCAGTGCCTTTCAGTAGGTCTAGGAAAGAGAAATTCTCTAGAAGCCACAGATTCATCTTTCCATTGATTTTTACATTTCTGCTGTTCTCTGTGAGCTGCTATTATACTATGACAAGTTATAAACTATAAAATTTTGAATTGATGGTGTTGATTTTTTATTCAGCTGCTTCTCTCATGGGCAGCTCTACCTCATACAGTAATAGGAAATCATTCATATACACCCTGGACATAAATTGATAAATACAGTCTATAAGGAAGCAGTTGTATGGTATAATTATAAGGAAATTATTACAATTCCAACTTTAAAAACTCTTGTTTCTAATAAATTTAATTTAACTATAGCTAATGATTCTCTCAAGTAATATCATGTGATTATAGAGCTAATGTATAATAAATAAAAGGAAAATATGATAAGTACAAAGTATTGCACCTCAAAAGCATTGGAGAAGAAAAGTTATTTCAAGTGACAGCTGTTGAAACAGTAATATATGAATCAATGTTATCCACATAATATTAATTACTAAATGCAAAGAAGCTTAATCTGTTTAATTTATTCAGGCAAAGAACAAATAAGTTCAAAATTAACTGCTTGCTGGAAATTTATTTAAAAGTTTTGAAGTCAGAATGAGGCTTTAAAGTTTTTAATGTACCTATTTAATTTTATGCTTGGTATGAAGCCATCTATAACTTTCACAGAATATTAACCATAATCACCTGTGAATATTTCAGTGTTCAGTCATTTCTTTGCCTCTCAGGTCTAGAGCAACCTTGGTTTGTTTTATAGAATTAGTCATTTGCTCTGAATAATCCCCGAGACTCCATGATATAATCCCCAAGATTCTGAGGAGAACCTATCTGGATATCAAAAACACTTGAGCTGTCAAGGGGCTATCCTTAGTGGAATCACAGATGAGCTCAAAATCAAATTAGACAAGTCAGAACAGATAGAAAATATAAAAATACCTGACTTTCTATTCAGGTTCTGATAGACTGAAGGTAGAAGCCAGGGGAGGCAATGCTACCCATTGGTCAGCCAAGGTAGATTTTTTTTAATTGCCAATTTAATTCACTTCTGTCATACTGGGTAATAAGGTGGTGGAGAGTTGGGACATCTTCTAGTCAGTGAAATAAGCTTCATATCACCTGGAGGAAACTTTCTAGAAGCTAATTAATTTGTCTTAAAAGATTTAACCAAGGTGATCAACAACATTTATCAAGAAAGTCAAAAAAGAGACCAAAAACATACTCCATAGAATTTTAGAATGCTCAGTCTCGAAAATGGCACCTGCCTCTATTTCAGTGAGTATAACTTCTTGCTTCACACTTTCTCTGGATGTAATTAAGTAGAAATTCAAAAAACATGTCCCAATTACAATGAATATTTGATTCTCTGGAAAGGAACATGATTGAATTCATTCTTTAAATCCCACAGTTCTGAGTAAGATTTTGGGGAATTCACTATTGAAGGGAGCTTCACAAATATTCCCTATTCATCAATTTATAAATTAATATGTTGAAACTGACCACACTTATATATAGAAAATAATTGAGAAAGGAATATATTCAGATGATTTATAATCATCTCAATATACTCACCCCTTCAGAATATAGTTTTGTCCAGAAATGGGCCTTCTGAGGCAATATCACTTGCCAATTCATTTCTCAGAACTCAATGGTCCTAAGGCCACTAAAGGCTTAAAATGGTTAATGATGAGATTCCATGGTCCATAAAACATCAAATGTTAATGATATTTTCAAAAAGTAAGTCACACACAGAACATTTGATAACAAGCTGCTACTTTTTAAAAATTTTTTTACACTATTTAAAAAAAAACAACACAGCAATCACCCCTTAGTAGCTTTCTGAAACATAAACTACCCAGTAATGACTCCAGAAGCAAATACCTAACGGCCCAAATCAAAACAATTAAATCATGAAATAATTTTAACCAGAAGCTTTGAAGGTTTTCCAAAGCTAGTATTTATTTTCCAAAAAATGCTCAGAACCTTTCTTTTTTAAAATTTTTTTCTTAAATCTAGAAAAACCTTATTATGCCAGTGATTAAGATTTTTTTTAAAATCCAGACAATTATTTCCAATTATAATCTTTTTAAACTAAAGAACCATTGAAATCCTTCAACATATGGTTTCTAACCTAAAACCTGTCACTTAGCCATTTAAGTTTACTTGTTGGCCTGACCTTGCATAGCTGTTCCTCAGGCTGAGGAGAGCGGTTAACCGAATCTCTAACCCTGTTCTCCAGGCTTTAATCCCCTGCACAACATTCTTCAGCTGAGTGACTCAGAACATTGCTTTGGTCAAGTATTAACAGGATCAATTTTGAAGAGATTTCAGGACTTAAACTCAAAACCAGATTCAAATCCTGTCTTTGCCACTAACCAAGTATGTGCCTTAGAGCAAGTTATTTAATTTCTCTGGGCTTGTCTCTTCATCTTTAGGGGATAATCATTACCTGCCTCAGAGGCTGCTGAGGATTAGGTGAGGCGATCCTGTAACTGTGCACACAGTAGACACCACAAATATTTGTCACAGTTCCTCATCAATAATTTTTTTTTCTTTTTTTTTTTAGTGCTTAATGTATCCCAGGTTCTGTGCTACGTGCTGGGGATACAGTGGTAAGAAAGACACAAACAATCCTACTCCCAAGAAGCCAATATTCAAGTGGGGAATGTAGAATAAAAGAAACAAATAAAATAATTACAAATAATGATGTGTTAGGTGGAAACAAACAAGGGCTGAAACCAAGCATACAATAAGGAAGGGGAAAGGTCACAAAAGGCTTCTTCAAAGAAATGGCATTTAAATGAATAACTGAAAGATGACAAGGACCTGATCATTCAAATATGAGAAAGGGTGTTCAAGACAGAAAAAAAAATAGCAAGAGAAAAAGCTCTGAGAAAGGGAAGAGCTTAGAAGTGAAAAGGAAGTTCAATGTAAACAGCACAGAGCTAGGGCGAGTATGGCAGTGAGGTGGGCAGGGCTTTGGAAGCCACTGTATGGAGCTACAAGAAGAGTAATGTGATTCCATTAACAAGAAGCACAAAGGGTCATTTGCCCATGTCCCAATCAGGGGTCTTAAACTAGTTCCAGTTCAACCTCCCAAGTACAGAGCAAAGGTGCCCCCACTCCACGAGATATCCAAGGGACCACTTGTTTATGTATGTAGGTCGTATCACAGCATGAAAGAGCCTGGGAGTAGCCACTGAAATAAGCTAGTGGTTTGGGCTGATGGGGTGACAATCTTGCTGGACAATAGCAGGCAAGACTGTTGACAGACAAATTCTCACCAAGCATTGGTGATAGAAGCAAACAGGGTGGGAAGTGCTGGTTCTATGACAGCTGGCAGGCTCTGGTCATAGACTCAAGCTTCCACAAGGGTCTTCAGTGATTAAACACCACCTTTCACTGTGGGCATTACTGCTTCTGTGCCATAATGAGAAATCAGGAATCTTCAGAAAGCTTTGGTTCTTGTGGGCCTAAACACTCCATCTAGCCACAATGTGCCTACAGGAAAACAAGGCACAATCTTCCTGTGTGGGCCTCTCAAAATAATCCCTCTCTCCCCCTTCCCAACACATGCATGCCCTTCACAGTCTTTAGTCTCCACCTGTGAAAGTTCTTCCTCTTGCCTTCTCCTTCCTCCTGGTTCTTTCACGGTAGACCCTGTGAGCCTGTAATACAATAGAAGCTAAATCATCCCGAAACTAGTGCCCCTTCTCTAGAAGACTGAAAAGAGCTTAATGCCAAAGCCTTTCAGAGAAGAAAAAATGAGATAGACTTTTTCATTTTAAAGAAAGCTGGACACTCATGTCCTTCAATAAACATTTTTAGAGCACTCTCATTAGTACGTGCAATATAAATTAGGAGTCAAAAAAGGGAGAGCAATGCAGAGCCTGGGCAGCGGCCCTAATGAGAAATGAGGCGTGACGTAAACAGATGACAGGAAACTGGAAAAAAGTGGATATACTTGGGACACATTTTTGGAGATACAATAAAAAGGACTTGCTGCTAAATTAGACACAGTAGGTGAAGCGGCAATGAGGTGAATTATGATGCCACTTCCCATCAGAAAAACAATTGAGGAAAATAAGACTTTTAAGAGAAGTCTAAAGTTTAATCCCAGACATGTTAAAGTTTTGACACACCAGGAGATGATGTCAAGAAAGCAGTTGAACATCTAAATACAGAGCTCAGAAAAGAGATCCAAACTGGGGATATATATTTGGGCGTTGTAAATATGAAGATATTTAAAGCCATGGGAATGGATGAATCATCGAAGCAGAGGATAGAGTAGGGGATAAAAACCCAGGTCCAAGACCTAAGGAACCCCATGGATGGAGGTTGGGTAGAATTGAAAGAGCCAGGAATGGAAGGTGTGGAGGGGACATTGAAGGAAGGCAGCTACAATGTTCCCTTTATTCTTCTCCCAAAGCTAAACTATGCCGTTGTTATTCCACCAAATGTGCAGGATTTTATGTTCTCTTTTTTCTCCAATGCAGAGGGGGAAGTTTTCTTTTTATTTCTCTTTTGGTTTATTTCATTTTTATATTTATGTTTACTTTTCACTGGAAAGCTATTAAAATCAAAATTAAAACAAATCATATTATTTTTATAATAACCTATCTGAACAATAAGAGGGTAGATATTCTGACTTATAGAAAAACTACTTCACATCACTAAATAAATTCACTGCATCTATAATATTTTTAAATCATACACATTTCCCCCATATTTTTAGATGACACATAAAATAATTTTAAAAATCATGTTCAGCACTCTACCCCTATTCAAAGAGATCTCACTGAGAAAACATCTATACAAGGAGAATTCAAGTAGCATTTTTGCAAACTTAGCCTTTCCCTAATCAAAACCACAGCACCAATTTACTGTAGTTACTCCTTTGAGAGAAGTCGGTCTTCTTATTATGCATGTCAATTCCATTCTACTAAAAGTAAAAATGTTCTTTAGAAACCATTGTTTCAGAGGATCCTCATCTACAAAACAAGAAGAGGATAAAAACACCTATTCCATAAGGATAAGATAAATAGCCAGTATTTATTAGTATCAACATTAAGCATCAAACACTGAATGTAAATTGCGGCAAAACCATCATAAGGATTAATCCATAGTGTGCCAACTGGGAAGTCTATTTCTTTTTTATTTAACTTTTTCCATTACAGTTTATATTCAATATTATTTTGTATTGGTTTCAGGTGTACAGCCTAGTGGTTAGACAATCACATGCTCTACAAAGTGTTCCCTCCCAATATTTCTAGTACCCACCCAGCACCATAGTTACTAAATATCATCAATTATATTTCATAGCTACTACCATGTTATTGGTTATATTCCCTATGCTATACTTTACATCCTTATGACTATTCTGTAACTATTATTTTGTACTTTTTAATCCCTTTACATTTCACCCATCCCTCCAACCCCCTCCCATTTGTCAACCATCAAAATGTTCTCTGTGTCTATGATTCTGTTTCAATTTTGTTTGCTTATTTTGTTCTACAGATTCCACATGTAAGTGAAGTCATATGGCATTTGACTTTCTCTGACTGATCTATTTCACTTAACATAATACCCTCTAGGTCCAGCCTTGCTGTCGCAAATAGTAAGTTTAATATTTCATTGTATATAGTACCACCACTTTCTTATCTACTCATCTTATTTATGGGCACTTGAGTTGCTTCTATATCTTGGCTATTGTAAATAGCGCTGCAATAAACATAAGGCTCTGTATATTTCAAATTTGTGTTTTGGGTTTCTTTCCACTCCCCCAAAGTGGAATCACTGGGTTATAAGGCAGTTCCATTTTTAACTATTTGAGGAAACTCCATATTGTATCCCACAGTGGCTCCACCAGTCTGTGTTCCCACCAGCAGTGGGAACTAGGGTTCCCTTTTCACCACATCCTCACCAGCACTTGTTTGTTGATTTATTGATGATAGCCATTCTTTTTTTTTTTTAAATATTACGCGTTTTATTATTCTGTCCCCAGAAGGGTGGTTTATCCAGAAACCAAGAAAAAAATAATCAGAATAAACCAAAAGAAAAGGGGAATGGGGGGGGGGACACAAAACCATCAACTAACAGGCAGCCAGGCCAGCAGCCCACCCTCCACGTTACGAGGGTCCCCAGAGACCCATGTCCAACAACAGACAACAGAAAGAAATCAGTAAGGGACAGAGGGGAGGGAGCAAATCAGCTATGTCTTCATTATGAGAGCAAGAGGCGGTAAAGATGTGTTGCTAGGTGAATATATATTTATATAATAAATCCGTAAGTTAATAAAGTAAATAGTAATTCTCTGAAAGTTTTAAATTTTTTTTATAGCTTTTTTTTGTGATTTTTGCTTTGTTTTGTTTTTTTGGTTTGGTCCTTAGAAAATCTGAGACATAGGTCCAGACAAAGCAAGGTGGGAGCTGGTTGGGGCAGGGGCAAAGGCCGGTCCACCTGCTCTCACTCCTCTGCTGCAGAAAAGGGGGGCACTGAGCTGCCCACCTCCCACCCCCACCCAGCAATCAGAGGAGGGGAGAGGGGTGAAAGGAGCAGGGTGGGGTCCTCTTCCCTACTGGGTAGCTGTGGCGCCCTCTGCTGGGCCCATCGCAGGCATGAGCAGTAACTGGACAAGGCACATAGGGCCACGTGGGGCTTTGGCCTGGATGTGAGAGGCCTTGAAAGGACCTCAGGAGCAAAGGATGGGGCAGGGTGTGGCAGGTATTCCTAGGGCTCAGAGGGGACCTGTTTTGCTATGGGGATCCACTGTCCCCTCCACATAGTTAAAAAAAGAACCCAATACATCATATATATTTACCAGACCAGAAGTGCTGACCCCAAAAAGTCTCCTGTACCCCTATCCAAGGGGAGGGCGAGAGAACCTCCTGGCCAACTGACAAAGAGAGAGGAGAGAGCCTGCCCCAGCCCCTCCCTGCACCCCACCCACCCCCCAGAAAGGACTGACAGAGTGCCTTGCATAGATAGTCAGAGGAACAGGACCAGGGAGGTCCCGCAGCAGGGAGAAGGGCTCCCCCAGCTCCTCCTAGAGGGTGTGAGGAGGGGGTGTTTGGTCAGGGCTCTCCGTGGGGGCCTCACAGGTCGCTCTCGCCATACAGGGCTGTAGAGAAGGACTTGTAGTCAAGGGCACCGGGCACCGCGTCGGGGCCCTGGTATGGTGCCATGCAGGCGATGCAGTACTCGGCCTGGTCAGGGGGCAGCTATCTCCAAAGCTCCTCGGCCATGATGAAGTTCTTGTCCCCAGCCAGGACCTTGAAGGAGGCAATGACCTGGTCAGCTGTGTCTGTATCGGTGGTCTCCCTGGACATGAAGTCGATGAAGGCTTGGAAGGTCACGAGGCCGCTGTGGTTGGGGTCAACCATGCTCATGATGCGGTTGAACTCAGCATCGCCCTGCCGGTCATTCTCCACGTCATAGCCCAGCACTTGTTTGTTGATTTATTGATGATAGCCATTCTGATGAGTATGAAGCGATATCTCATTTTGGTTTTAATTTACATTTCTCTGATGATAAGTGACATTGATCATCTTTTCATGTCTATTGGCCATCTGTATGTCCTCTTTGGAGAAGTGTCTATTCTCATCCTCTGCCCATTTTTTTAATTAGATTGTTTGTTTTTTTGTTTTTTCTTTTTGATGTTGAGTTGTGTGAGTTCTTTATAAATTTTGCACATTAACCTCTTATTAGATGTATTGTTGGCAAATATCTCTGGGAAGTCTATTTCTCTCAGATAAATTCTTCTGAAATGCAAAATTACATTTAGAAAATCACCCACTTAGAGAAATTAAAATAAATCCTACAGTCATATACAGCTTTTTCCCCAAACTACTTAATATCCATTTTACCACTTATCTAACTATACTAGAGATGTCTTCTATATCTCTGTTTAGAGTTCTTGAAGTCACATCTATAATTCTATCCTGATGCAAGGTCAGGACCATCGGAAACCAGAGTAAAGGTCCATAATTTACTTCCATTGGAATAATCAGAGGATGTGTCAAAATGCAGATTCCTGGACCCCACCCCAAACATATGGAATTAGCACCATATTTGTAAGGAGACATGATATTTGTAACAGCTCTGATAGGGCCTTCTAACTCTATCAAGGAGATCATGAATCCAATGATATATTTAACTACCTAAGAGCTATGGGCTGATATATCTTTAATCACTCACATTATGTTTGGAAACTACTGCCTTAAAATTGGTTGGACAAAGTGAAAAGTGTCACCCTGACTAAACCTCCATCTTATAACAGAAACAGCTTATGACTATTTTATCCTAAATTATTGTGGCAATGCATATCTCATGTATCTTCACTGAATCAAAGCAAAAATTGAGGGATTTTAAAACTAAAAGACCTTTGAAGTTATACCTTGTACAAAATAAGCTGAGAAAAAAATAGCAAAGATATATTAAAAACATAAAAGACTGAATAATCACATGTGTTATTCCCATCAAAACTAAAAGGTCTAATAATTAAAACCTCAAATCTTTATTTTTTCCATGATATAAACATTCATCACATTTTTAATGAAAAGGTTTTTTTATTTTAAGGAGTCATTTTAAAAATACGAAATATAAAATTATTGTACCTTTACAAGTAATTTACTTTTAACCAATACATGAAGATTTGTACATCTGTAAGTAGAAATACAGTAATGTTTTTAAATGTCAAAATATAATTTACAATTTCACATATTGCTTAATAGATTTCTAAAATTCAATCTCAAAAAATATTTTAAAGTATATGCTATGAATTTTATTAAGGAGGAAAACTTTCTTTTTCAAAAAAAAAGTGGAATATTTAACCTGTTTATAGCCAATACTTTTGCATGACACAAAGAGTTCAAAATATTAAATGTTTACTTAAAAACATCTTTCTGAATTTTTTTATTTCTTTTTATATTACAGCTTCAAAAATATTTATGGCTGTGTTTAAGTCTTACAGAGACTTAATGTCTCCAATTAAAATATAGATGTTATATCCAATTTTCATCTTCCTAACCAATAACCATAAGTCATTTCTTAGAGCTAGGTCTTCAAATAATAGGTAGGGACAGGCTGTGCCATTTGTACACTTCACAATCTTAGAAACATTTTATAACCATGATATGTGTAAGGACTTGTAGTTACACTGATACCTCTTTTAGTTTGTGCCAAGAAGATAATAAATGTGCATTTTACACAGAGCACTAATATTTGGGACTAGGAGTTCACAGCATCTCCTCCCTCTTTATTCACTCATAGCTTCTCACCTATTACTTCCAGCAGAGTAATAGTAATGCTATTGGTATCGATATTTTTTTAGATGTATCAGAGCAAGAAGGTCATTATAAGATCAATCTTTTACATCTTTGGTGGATAATTGTGCTCAATTTCAAAGAACCATCATTTTGAAAACATCATTTGCAGATGAAATTCATTCTGTTACTATGCTAGATAAGCAGCAATGACTGACTTGTCAGGAAAGCTCTCTCTAGACTTGATGAAAGTCTATAACAATAACATGGACCTAAATAAAGCATGCTTTACTTGAAAAATATCTATTTGTTAAACTTACAGGGGAAATATTGCAACTTAAAAATCATTTGGAAAAATTGAGTTATCTCCATTTACTTAGTCATATTATAACATTGGATACAGCAGCCCCAAACAGATTATATATAGCAACCCCACACAATTAACTGATTACTGCTTTTATAATTGAATTCTTAAAAAGTTGCACAACATATAATTACACAATTATATTTTTGAAACATCACAAAAAACCAAACTGCACCTATTTGTAAACATCAGAATGTGTACATTTTATGAGAACGAAGCTCTCTTCAAGGCCACATTGAGCCTACAGCCAATCATTATCTACATGCTCAGCCACAAAGAAAACATACAGTGTGCTCTCAGTGAACACTGAGAGATGCTATTTGGCATGGGAGGAAATCAAGGATAAAATTATCATTCTCCACTGGTGGGGGCAGTAAAGGGGGACTATAGAACCAGGGAAAACAGCAGAGGCCTTCTGAAAATGTTTAGTGGTGCCAATGAAATGGCATGTTTTAAAAAATATATGAATTGTCTCATTGTAGCAGCAGAAGGGTAGCCCACACTATTAACTATAACAACTAAAAAGAGCATGTGCTCCTTTTGTGCACTGGGAGTCACCAAAAGTCACAAAGTTCACAAATAGATATATTTTCAGGTACAGAAACATAATGAGATAAGGAAATTTACCTTGCTATCAGGTTAGCAATAGAGGTAAGAGATTAAGACATTTGAAGGAAAAAAAATCTATTAGTATTAAAGCACCTGTGCCAGCCGAAGCCCTTAACATTGATAACTGCCCATTTAATGCTGACAATTACAGTTACTGCTGTACCGGGGCATCAGTGCCTTACACACCAAAGTCACAGAGAGATCATGGTGCACACAATCACTTTGTGAATTTGAGATTCCATAACTTACAAGGAATCGTCACCAAGTGTCAGTCTTTATGCATGCCCAAAAAGGAAAAAAAAAACTGAGTCCATCAATAATAAACAATGAGTTATCATTTCAAATCTAACTGCTTGTGCCAAAAAATTTATTTTGTTGTCCAAACTAAAATGTTGCTATGGGTCTCCTAAGTCATCCAATAACTTTCCCATCCCTAAAAATATGAATTCCTTTTAGTGTGTGGCCTTCTAAGAGAGGAGATATTAAGAAGTAATAGGCATTCAGGGACTTCTATAAGAAAAAAAAGCATAAAACAAGTAACAACAAACTACAGCCTGAGCTGGACCCCATTTTCAAATGATGGGCAAGAGCAATAAGACAATCCACATTCCATAATTACTTTTTGTTACACAGGAATGACTAAAACAACTTTGGTGCGGGTTTTGGATTAATGAGACAGAGGGCATCAGCTACATAGCATTAAACTTATGTGAAAGGGGAATGGATGGCAGTAAAAGTTAAGTTGCACCAGAAAACAAGAGTTATTGAAACATTACTCCAGCCTGAAAAGTGAACTAGAATACATCCCTCATGGGTTCTAGTGTCTGATTAGCATGGCAGCACACAGTACTCTCCATCTAACGCTTTAGAAAAATGCTTGGTCACACCAGGCGCTGCCTTATTACATGATCTGTGTTGGAACCATTCATTTCTATTTCTCTTACTTCTGTGAAATGTCAAATAAAAGTGATAAGACAATCATTTGCCCTCAATTTTCTCAGTAATGTGAGATTTTAGAGAGGGTCTGTTAAAACTCTAAAATAATAGGCAAATATATTTTCTTAATACTCTCTTCCTCCTTTACTTCCACTCAAGGGAAATCTATTTCTGACAGTAGGCCCTCTAAAGTTTAGGGGGGTTAAAAGCATTGCTCTTTCACCCCAAAAGTGCTCTCAAATATACTTATTTTCTGAGTAAATCTCTTTCAAAAGAAAACTTCTACAAAGACTATAAAAACTTTCCCGGGAGTGCTTATAAAGGTTAACATAAAAAGTAGGCATGAGTGGAAAAAGAAATAATGTTTTAAGAACTGTTTTATAAATATCAAGAGTAAGTGACTTCTACTCTATCTGCCCTTCTCACCCTTCTTCCACACATGCAAGCAATTACACAGCACAGTACATTTCAACAACAGGTTGTAAGAAGTAATTTACAAGAAGTAAAAAATAAAAGTCAATCAATTCTTGTTTTACAGAGAGAAAGTAGACCATAGACATCAATAGGCTTTAAGAATCTTTCTCCCCTTACTCCATGGATTAAAAATTAAAACAATGTTTCTAGACCTACAGTAGATATAATTCACATTTCATGACCTGAACATATCGTGTTCAAGCTGGTATAACAAAATGAAAATGCTATGAAGCAAATATACTCCCACTCTAATTTCCACTGTATTAAGATTTTGCAAAAGGACTGCAGAGCTATTGCAATCAACTTTACATGTGGAAAGAGAACAAGGGTATTAATGGGGATCAGTATCACCAGTATAGAAATATGCCCTACAAATCACTTTAAAAATAACTTTTGAATGAGTATTAAAATTGATCAAATTTTATGTAATTTATTTTAAGAATATTATATATTCAACTGCACTAAAAAGTATCCATAAGTCAAAACTGTTATTTCAAAGAATGTATTCCATACACATAAGACCAAACCAAAGTCCATAACAGTGACTAAAAGCAGATCTTACAGGCTTTCTTCAAAAAGGAGCCATGGTTCATTTCTCCAGTGATGGACCATCCACATCATGATCATCCTCGTCTGGCATCACCGATGGCTCCCCAAACATCAAAGACAAATTCATCCGGGAACGCAAAGTCTCCAAGAGTCTTGTCAAGGGCCACAGCAAATTCATCTGGATTGCGTTTATCATTTCCAGTTTCAAATATTGTGGTAGCTATCAAAAATAATTTTTAAAGATGATTGATATATGAGACCAAATCAGAGGACTGAGAAAAATAGCACCAGAAAAGTAACTTTCTAAAAGTCACATGCATAGATATCACATATTTCTAGTACCAATTTAAACAATAAGATGCTCTTTGTCACATATTAAGGCAGCAAAGATCTTTTTCAACAATCTGTTCACTGCACCCAGGTCTGCAGCTGCCACCCCTGCCCTCTCCTCCACCTTGGAGGCCTTCAATGGGAAACTCCGGCATCCCTATGGGTGAAGCAAAAATCCTGAACGGCAGCACCGTGGCTACCCTGCCAGGAAACAGAGTACACACCTTCTTCCACCTCCCCATAGTCACTAGCTCTCTCTGCTCCCTCTACCAGCCCCTACCCTAAAATATGATGGTGCCTAGTCCTCCCTTCCAAAAGGAAAAAAGACAAAGGATAACAGCTTTCAATGAGTTAATCAAATCAGGGAGAAGGGCAGTAAGATACCTTTCTATTCATGGAATCAAGGTAACATTTTCTGAGCCCCTTCCCAGTTTGGGATAGAAAATGAAGAGGGTGCCCTTGTTCTGTTTTTCTAGTAAGCTGCCTGGATCCTATATTTCATGTCTGAGGATCCAGCATGTCCAGGAGTACACGTTCCCATGGGAGCTGCCCCAACTGTCTGGGAGCCCATGAGGCTCAGCTGGTGTCTTCTCAGCCCCCTAAAAGCACTAGCAACCAAAAAAGAGACAGTGTGGATGTTATTTGGGACTTAGGTGAAGAACCTCCAGGTAAAAGGGAAGCACCAAATTCCAGCCTTTCCTTTCCTCCCAGATTAAAGTTGAAAAAATCAAAGGTTGTATAATTTCTCCGAATGAGCAACGAGGTCTGGTCTTTCAGCTCAAACCTACTAGGGCTCTTAATAGCATTTATGAACTGTTCCTTATCTCAAACAATTCAGTACTAACACACACAGGCTATGGGGGGATTCCATAGAAGGCCACCACAATCAGAGCAGAAGTCAGATGTGGACAGGGTGACCTGGTGAAGGGATCAAAGCCCTAGTAAGGTGAGGAGGGCTTCCATATGGCTGGACAGCCTGGTGTAGGGTGGAGGGTCCAGGTGACGTAAGGACAGCATGAGGTGGGGGGAAAGGACAGTAGCCATGCTAATGAGCGACTGATCACATAAATACACACACACACACGGGAACCAGGTTTGTCACTGTCAGAGAAAGGTAAATCGAAAAAGGGAGAAAATTAGAATGGAAGTGGAGTTATAGAGATCAATGGATATATATATATATTTCAACTAAGAAATTAAAAATATAGAGGTAATTACAGGCACACGGCACACACATCCCTCAATCCACCTGGGAACAGGCTAAGTACAATATGAACCAAGAACATATTCTGCCAGAAAGCAAGAAAGTGTTGAAATGGTTGGAACATGTGAAAAAGGCACGGAAGTTAAAGTGAAGAGCTCCCACTGACCAAATCAGGGACAATATGAGCATCAAAATAAGTAGTATGGTAATAAATTATAATCCCATTGAACAAAACAGGAAACCATGAATTCAAAATGAAATTTGGTTTGATGGATGGATAGATTGAAGTAAAGAAGGACGTTGACTCATGGGGACAGGATATTTACATAGTTTTAAAATATTTCTGCCAAATATTAATTACAAAGAAAATAACTTTACAGTAGAGCTTAACACACACCACCTTAAATAAGTCATCAATGTGAGCAATATCAATAACAGAACAAATCAAAATCTTGTGCCTCCTGATAAGATGTAATGAAAAGAATATGCATCACACTTGTGATATTTCTGCCAAAGAGGTGTAACCTGAATGAACAGTGGAAAAAAAAACAGACAAACCAAAATTGAGGAACATTCTGTAAAATAACAGCTTGTACCTTCCAAAAGCATAAAAATCATGAAAATCAAGAGTAGGAAATTGTTTCAAATCAGGTCAAAGCAACACATGATTTTTAACATGCCCCCTTGCTGTAATGAATATTAAGACATTAGGTGAAATATAAATAAGATATGAATATTAGATGGTAGTAATACATCAATGTTAACTTCATGATATGAATGTTTATACTGTGGTTAGATAAGAGAATGACTTTTAGTTTTTTAATTACTTTTAAATTCATCTTTAATTATACTTGGCATACAATATTGTATTAGTTTCAGATGTACAACATAGTGAATCAACATTTATATACCTTACAAAGTGATCACCACAATAAGTCTAGTAACAACCATCTGTCACCATTCATAGTTATTACAATATTATTGACTCTATTCCCTCTGCTGTACATTACATTTTCATGACTTATGTTAAAACTGAAAGTTTGTGCTTCCTACTCCCCTTCGCCTTTGTATAGGAAATACGCTCTAAAGTATTTGGGGAGACAGGATGTCATTAAAGTAATAAATTCTGAAATGGTTCAAGAGAAAAAATGTCTTTGTACTATATTTGTAACTTTTCTGTTTGAGATTGCTTCAAAAAATGTTCTTTTGAAAGCATAAAGTGTGAGGAGAAATTGAATCTCTTCTCTTTACCATCATCCCCCTTTCTCCCACCGTGCCCCAAGCCTCTGCCATGACCCAAATGCTTTTTCACTTATCATTAACCTACAAGCTAACACTTCAAAAAGAGGGAAGTCCTCAGCTGCATCTGGACCTTCTGCTCCAGCCCAGGGACCCTGCCCCATTTATTAAAACTTTTATATACTATTTTATATTTTAAATGATATGCCAAGGCTGGCCTGAACATAGTGAAGTAAACACTCAGATACACTTTGACTTTGTGAGTTTGGCTTTTGAAAAACAAGTAGGCAACAAGCACCAAAATCCTTTGAAATGTTCATATCATTTGATCTACTAATATTTCTATTTCTGGGAATCCATATTTTAGAAAATGTGGATTTTTCTTCCAACTTTCTACATCACTATAGAAATTTAAAGCATATAGCATAATGATTCAGCACACAAACACAAGGGAGGCAGAAGTAGGTTTACAGTTGTATGTGAGCGTTTATTCCTGTATTACTACTTATTAATTATTTGTTACTTAATTGTATTACAACTGTAAGCCTACTTTTGCCCACTCCTATATATGTGATTAAGTGAATATCACAAAAAGTTTAGTTAATACCCATCATATACAAACACCAAAAAATGGAAAAAAATTTTTTTCCTTGTGATGAGAACTCTTTAGGATTTACTCTCTTAATAATTTTCATATATTGATATATCATACAGCAGTGGTAACTACAGTCATCGTATTGAACAATGTCACTAATACTTATCTTATAATGAAGTTTATATCTTTTGACCACCTTCATTCAATTTTCCCTTGATCCACTTCTGATAACCACAAATCTAATGTTCTTTTTTTTTTTTTTTTTTTTTATGAGTTTGGGTTTGGGGTTTTTTTTAATTAGATTTCAAATATAAGTGAGATTATATAGTATTTGTCTTTCTCTGTCTCTTCATTTCACTTAGCACAATACCCTCAAGGTACATTCATGTTGCCACAAATGGTAGGATTTCCTTCTTTTTTGACAGCTGAATATTCCATTACACACACACACACACCACAATTTCTTTATCCATTCATCTGTCATAAGCACTTAGGTTGTTTCTGTGTCTTGGCTATTGTGAATAGTGCTGCAATTAACATGGGGGTGCATATATTTCTGAGACAGAGTGCTTTTATATCCTGCAGATAAAAGGAAATCTATATGTTCCTAATAATCTTAAAAACAGAAATGAATTTAGCATAAAACTGGACCTAACAGTATTTTTTAAAAAACCTAAGATATTTGATGATATAGTTTGAAATCATTTAAAACAATGTTATGAATAAATTTATAATAACTTGGGGAAATCTTTTTGTTTTAATACTTACTGAAAAAGTAATATGTAAATTTTATATTAAAATCACAGCTATGTTTTTATACATAGGATGGCTAAATGGATAAGTACATGATAAAGCAATTATAATTAAATAGTAATAGTAGAATCTAGGTGATAGGTGTAGAAGTACTCATTAAAAAGTCTTTCAACTGTACTATATGTTTGAAAATTTCCATAATAAAATATAATATTAGGGAGAGGAACCTATACACAGACAAGAAAACTTAAAATACAGTAGATACATTCAAATTAAAGAGAAAGTTTGTTGTTAAGTTAGGACTTGTTTGATGCAGTAAAACTATGGGTGAAAACTATGGGTGACTTGAAAAATTACTCTCTATGCTCAAGATTACTAACTGTATTTTGCAAAGTATTTCCTAAGCAATCAAGAAACACGGTAGCCCTGACCAGCTTGGCTCATTTGGTTGGGTGTCATTCCTCAAAGTGAAAGGGTGCCGGTTCAATTCCTGGTCAGGGAACATGCCTGGGTTGTGGATTCAGTCCCTTGTTGGGGCACATGTGAGAGGCAACTAATCAATGTTTCTCTCCCTCTATTCTTCCCTTCCCCTCTCTCTAAAAATAAATAAGTAAAACCTTTTTTTTTAAAGAATCATTGTAATATATATAAAAAAATGTTTCAGCTCTTTCAACAAAGTATTATAGTCAAGAAAGGAGGAAAGCTGCCCTCAGTGAGAGAAGAAGCCAAGTGCTCAGGAAACAGTATTCTGTTGATCTTCCCCATAACCCTGGAGGTTCTGTCTGTGTCGTTCCTCTCCTTAGGACCCTTGCCTTGGAGGCCTTAGCCACAACCCAGTTTAACTGACCTTGCTCCAGAGAAGTCCCAAACCTTTGCTTCTACTCCTAACTTCTCTCATGAGTTCCAAATACCCATTTCTGAATAAACAGTAGGCAAGTCTTCCCAGGTGTTTTGTCAACATGTCCAAAACTTAAAAATCATCATCCCTACTCTTTCTCCTGTCTCCACCACCATCATTAGTGGGCAATCATCCCCAGTGGTACCTTTCTCTCCTTGCCTGTGTACTAAATTCCGCCTCCCCCTGATTTTACCTTTGCCATCTCTGCAGTCTGCTCCTTTTCATTGCATTCCCACCACTACCATGCTTTTCCCAATCTTCCAATCTAGTCAGCAAATCACGCCCACAGGCACATTCAGTTCCTCTTCCCAAAGCGTGTTTCTGATCCTATTAAGTAATGACAGGAAAGGACTGGGAAGCTCCTTTCCACCTCTGAGGTGGTCTGTGTCATTCCCACATAGCAAGATATTCCTTGGGTCACCAATGCTTATCTTAACTCTAAACCCTAGCCTGGCATTCTGATCCAAAGCACCCCTGGCTCCCACATGGCTGTGCTCCTGTGCACTAATGATATGCCCTCAAAATGCCATCCTTCTTGCTTCCTGCCTTTGCCCAGGACAACTTCCTCCTAATCACTAGCTCCGCCATCGAAATCTTGTCTCTCTTCCAAGGCTCCTTCCCCCAGGAAACCCTATGTCCACAATAGGAAGTGATATCCTCATTCCCTAAACATTCTGCCAGTGCTCTTTACACTTGGGTGTGCAAACTATTTGCCTGGGATATTGGCAAAATGCAGATTCTGGTCAGTAGTTCTGCAGCAAAGCCTGGGACCTCGGATTTCCAACAGCTCCCAGTTCCTGGATCACAGTTTGAGTAATAAGGCACTACAGTACATATTTAACTTTGCTCTGTATTGTCTGTATCATTGTTATTTCTACCTACATATTTTCTGTCCCCTTAGAAAATAAACTCTCACTGGATCTTGAATAGCTTACTCAGGCTTCTGTGCACAGTAAATCCTGATAGATGGACAGACACAGGGGGAGCCTTTGTCATTATACTGAAATAATTTTAGGACTGGCACAGTTAGCATGTATAGGGGAAAGTGAAGCCCTGGTCTCATAGTCAGGATGTGCAAAAAAGTAGTCAAAACTGAAAGATAAATATTGCAAAAGCAAGGCTCAAGTTTAGAATTTTACTTAGTCTGCCATTTTTTAATTTTTCTCATAGGCCCTACTGATAGCATTTATTGAGACAGTTACCTAAAGATTATAGTGACATATAGGTGAGACACAGTATAGTTGAGGAAGAAACAAGATGCACACAAATAAAAGATATAAGAAAATCTACAGACCATTCAGAGAAGAAACTAATAGTGCAGATGACTGACGCTCTTGAATAGTGAGGAAAACAATTACAGGGGTCAGATGTTCACTGATGGACAATGAATCAACCACTCTATGTCTCTCTGTTTCTCCTCTCTCTCCTTCTCTCTTTCCCCTCTCTCTCTCCCTCTCCCTCTCTCTCTCTCTCTCTCCCTCTCTCTCTCTCTCTCTCTCTCTCACACACACACACACACACACCTGTAAGAAAGAACTTGGTACATGGTTTTCTAGTACCTCATGAAGCTCAGCAGCATTGTCTAGTGTACAGAGCCCAGGAACACTATGTTCAGACCTGGCCTGTTCTCATTCACAACATCTGGTTTGGGTTCCTTAGTCACAAAATGAGAAAATGATGGTTTAAGACCCCCATACTATAACCCCTCAGAGAAGGAAAACTCTGATTCCAAAAAACCTCCGCTGCCTTGCGGCATACCTCTTCAGGGGAAAGGCTAAGGGAGTAAACCCCGACAGAAAATCCGGAGCCGGAGTCCCTAAGGCGGTTTGACGTTGTAGTCAACACCGGCAACTCCTGCGGCGCACCTGAAGCCAAGCTGTATTGACTCCGTCTTTCCCTTGGACCCTTCAGCTGCGAAGAGAGGGGGGGTCTGCTGCATGGGCAACAGCAGACCCTCCATATCGCCCTGCCCAGGCTCTGTAGCTTCAGCTTCACTGGAGAGGACACTCCAGCGTCATCGCAAGATGTCGATTCAACGCGGGAGGAGACAGATACCGTGTCACTCCCGAGTCGGACTGCACAGCCATTCTCGGCGGTTCAGATAGACTCTTAAGAAGCTACACCATCGTCTCTCGAGACGGGCGGCTGCCGACGACTATAACCTCATGGTCTAAACTGTATAATCTCACTTCCACACTCATGCTGGCACATTCAGAAGTGAAGAAAAACTCCTAAACACAATGCAGTCCTGGAGTTGGTCAGACCTCCAGTTACACAGTCCTAACTCCACTACCATTATTGCTAGTAATGATAATTGCCACATATGATGTGAGAGGAACTTTATACATATTACTTGATTGAATGCTTTGCTATGAGGTTTTTATTGTACCCCTTTTATGGATGTGGAAATTAAGACTCAAAGCTTAATAATTTGCTCAAAGGCTAAAGCTTCAAACTAATGAAATTAGGACTCAGACTCCCTCTGAACTCACCCCTGTTGTGCCTCTCATCAGACATTCTGTAAACAAAAATTCAGCAAGTGTGTACTATGGAAAAAGGACTATGGTAGGAACTGGGATTAAAAACTGAGTAAGATATGCAATCTGCCTACAAGCAACTCCTGGTCTTATAAAAGCAACAAAAATACCAATTAGGCAGCTTCATAATTGTGTTGGAAATATTGTATATAATACATACTCCACAAATCTTTTAAAAACCATAAATTTGCTACAAAAATTTTAATAGAAATTAATAATGCATCATGCACTAAACATATGAATTTCTGCTAGTACATATGTTTAAAACATCCTTACAGGAGAAATAAACTGGTATGATTGTATTATTTTTGATATGTTTATATCTCTGATTTAAGAGAAAAGCAAAAGAACTAGGAAATGTATCACATTAACATAAGGACAGCTGCTAAAATGCTTCTCATATGTTAACTATAATAGACCCGCAGTATACTGCAATAATATTTTTTAACATCTGAATAAAAGCTGGCAAAAATATTCCACTAAAAGAATTGTTATACCACATATAACAGCTAAGTGCTGACCTCTCGTGGTTATTTTAAGAATATCTTTATATCATTACCACTGCTGAACAATTTTTTACATTATTAATGATACTTATTTTGGTGACATTGATCAATCTATATTTTCCACTAAATTCTTAAATACTTAAACAGAACTTCAGACATACAATATTACTGCAGGTGAAAAATCCTGGTACCAAAGTGCCAGAATTGAATCTCAGCTCTTAAATTGTTAGCTGACTTTGAGCAAGTTACCAAATTTCTCTGAATCTGTTTTAATAAAATGGCACATAGCAGAATTTAGATAAAGATTAATCATCACCATTGTTCATTTAACCATTAAATCTGTAACTGTATCTCCATGGAAGGTCTTCAGCACTTATTTTCCCTAAAGCTCATCTTAAATTTCAACTCATTTCAAACAATTCACATATGAGTCAAACTTCAAAATACAGCCAGTATAGTTCTTTTAATAAAATCTATTTCCAAAACTTTATTGGCTTTATCTGAGAAAGACAATGTTTTATAATGTTTATTGTTTTAAATTCACTGAAAAAGAAAAATTGTCCTAGGAAGAAATGTAATTATTTCTATTAAAATACAATTATTATATATTTTTAAAAGAGCTAAAAGGACTTTATATGAAAAATGACTTAGACATAGCACTTAGATTTCCTTTCTACACATTTCTGGATCTCTTTATAAATTAGAAATCCAACATTCCAAAGTTGTATCATCGAACTCCTAAATTGGTATCGTCAGAAAATATTCTAGTTCTACATACAATTTATACTATGTCTTAACATTCATTAAGAAACTTATATGATATGCCTTTCCATTAAGTTAAGTCAATTCTATATAAGGTCCTAACTCAAAATCTTCCAGAACCTATTTTTTTCCAATAGGTGTCATTCCAAGGCAACCCCTTGGCACTGGGTCATAGTTCACAACTTAATTTTCCAACCAAACAGAGCACTTTTATCTTCAGGGTTACTTGATCCATAAACTCATTTGAATTACTTTCCATTTGCAAATGGTAAATATATCCCAATGCTTTTTATGAGGTTAGTGTTTTGGTTTTAGCTATTTTATTTAGTTAATATAAAATTATATTAACAACTACAGAATAACATGATGTCGATGTAATTTTCATTAAGAATTAACATTTCTGAAAACTAACAAACACAGGGAATACAAACAAATAATTCGTCTGTTGAAGCAGTGTAACATTTGTGATTTACATTTTATGCTAATCAGATCTGAATAAGAGAAAGCCTAATTTAACAATGGTTGCATTCTTCAAATTATTACTTCCTTTCAACTTTACCTCCCTTGGTGACTGATCACATTGCTAATCATGTATAATGATAATGACTTTTTATGTCATTGGAGGAAATTTGCTACAGATGATTAATTGTAAAGGAATTAGTAGTTAACTTACAAGGAATTTGTGAGGGACATTTAGTTCCCTGAATTTGTCCGAGTGAAAGGAAATTGATTTAAAGAACTGTTTCTTAGTTCATTTAAAATTACCCGTACCATTTTCCAATGCTCTACCCCATATACTTGTGTATTTTTAATAACAAAAGAGCAAAACTAATTTACTGAACTATTCCCAATTCATAGTTAAATAAATATAAGGCCTATACCTAAAATTAAGTTTTAAAGTCGAGGACTGTTTTAACTTTTCATTTTTGAAAACTGTGGTTCTCCAAACTATATCAAACTACAGACAGATATCAAACTACACTACAAGGCCACAGTGATCAGAACAGCATGGTACTGGCATAAAGACAGACATACAGATCAGTGGAACAATATAGCCCAGAACTAAACCCCCACCTTTATGGCCAATTAATATTTGACAAAGCAGGCAAGAACATACACTGGAGTAAAGACAGTCTCTTCAATAGATAGTGCTGAGCCCTGGTTTGTGTGGTTCAGTGGATTGGGTGCCAGCCTGGGAACCAAAAGGTCATTGGTTTGATTACCAGTCAAGGCACATGCCTGGGTTGTGGGTCAGGTCCCCAGCTGGGGGTTTTTCAGAGGCAACTGATCAATGTATCTCTCCCACATGGATGTTCCTCTCCCTCTTTTCCTCTCTCTAAAAGTACATAAATAAGATATATTTTTAATAATAATAAATAAATGGTGTTGGGAAAATCAGACAGATATATGCAAAAATGAAACTAGACCACCTTTTTACACTGTGCACAAGAATAAACTCAAAATGGATTAAAGGCTTAAATGTTAGACTTGAAACCATAAAAATCCTAGAAGGAGGCATTGGCTGTAGTCTCAGACATTTCAAGTAGCAACATTTTGTCTGATATGTCTCCTTGGACAAGGGATACAAAAGAAAACAAATAAACAAATGGGACTACACCAAACTAAAAAGTTTTTGCACAGCAAAGGAAACCATCAACAACAAGAAAAGAAAACCCACTGAACATATTTGCTAGTGATACATCTGATAAGGGGTTGATATTCAAAATTTATAAAAAGTTACACAACGCAACACCAGAAAAACAAACAATTCTATTAAAAATGGACAAAAGATCAGAATAGACACTTCTGCATAGACAATATACAGGTGGCCAATAGATATATTAAAAGTTGATCAATATTACTAATCATCAGGGAAATGCAAATTAAAACCACAATGAGATATCACCTCACACCTATCAGAATGGCTATCAATAAATCAACAAACAAGTGTTGGCAAGGATGTGGAAAAAAGGCAACCCTCAGGTACTGCTGGTGGGAATGCAGACTGGTTCAGCCCCTGTGGAAAGCAGTATAGAGTTACCTCAAAAATTTAAAGAAACTGCCTTAATACCCAGCAATTTCACTTTGGAGAATATATCTAAAGAAACCCAAAACACTAATTCAAAAGGATATATGCACCCCTGTGTTCACTGCAGCATTATTTACAATAGCCAAGATTTGGAAGCAACCCAAGTGTCCATCAGTAGATGAGTGGATAAAAAAGTTGTGGTACATTTACACAGTGCAATACTACTTGGCCAGAAAAGAAAGAAGAGTATTATGCTACGTGAAATAAGTCAGGCAGAGAAAGACAAATACCATATGATTTTCTTATATGTGGAATCTGATGAACAAAATAGAAACAGACTTATAGAAACAAAAACAAACACAATGACAGCTGTCAGAGGAAGAGGGGGCTGGGTGAAAAATGTGAAGGGATCAAGCAAAAAAAATTCATAGAAACAGACAACAGTATGGCGACTACAAGAGGGAAAAGGGGGGTCAGGGGAGATAGAAGAGGGTAAAAGGGGGATAAATTGTGATGTACACTTGAAAGCTACATAATTTTATTAACCAATGTCACCCCAATAAATTCAATTAAAAATTTTTTAAAGAAAAGCATGGTTCTCCTAAGTTTGAGCTGATCAGCAATTGATGTGCTACTTCCCAACAAGTACTACCTAATCTAAGTTTAAAAACACTGACAATTCTAAAACTCCTTTACCCTCTTTTGCATATGCATCTGTATAACTGTTGCAGGCCCACGTCATTTTTACAAATATTTATAGGCTTCCAAATACAAAAAGTTTGGGGAGAAAAGTTTTAAGATACTGGCTTTCTATAGAATCATCTCAGCTTTAACTTCTTATCTGTGTGAAACAAGAATCTATTATGTGTAAATTTTATATTTCTCTTCAAGAAGCTAAACCAAGTACCACTTTTTTTTCAATTACAGGTATCATCTGTACATCCAACATAGAAATTTTGTTTTAAATATTCAGACAGGTAAAAAAATAAGAATAAATTCTCTAAGGAAAAAGGAAGATGAACAGAAGTAGAAAAGGAAGAATTGAGCTTCAAACACTGTACCTGGGGTTAATTTAAATACTTTACCTCATAGCAAGTAAATAAAATTGTCCAAGATTCATTTATCACAGGGTTTCATTAACCTTATAAATGTGTACAACTATAATGTAACATAATGTGATGTGATGTGATATAATGTAATGTAATTAAATAATTTAACCGATATACAAATATATCAAATAATACCTTTTATATGTATTATTTATAAAATCATTTTCATATGTATTTTTTAAATCCATAAAACAAGCCTATGAAGAAAATATTATTAGAGTTAATAGGTGAAAAACTGAAGTTTAGAAAGAGGGATTTGACTCTGAGTCTTCACAGCTAGTAAGTGGTAAAGGGCAGGTCATCTTTTCATTGTTCTTTATTATCTTTATTTTCATTATGCTTTTCATCAAAAACTATACAAATACTTTTTATCTTGAAAAGTATCATTGATTACAAATGCAAGAAAGACATGAATAAGCATTAAGTTCCATCACATTAAAAGATATATATAAGACTTTTTAAAATAGTATAATCTTACCTAAATCAGTATCTCGAATTCCCATGTACGATTCAAGAAGATCATCAACCTTTTCAATTGCCTCAACTTTGGTCTCAGAGGGCTTTAACAAAAAAAAAAAAAAAAAAGAGAGAGAGAGAGAGAAATAAGATATATTGTTATATGAAATTTCTTGAATATCGAGGCATATATAGGGGAAAATTTGAGACAGAGCTAGTTCATAGCTGTTTACTTCAGCTAATTCGAATGAAAATTCATTTAGAATGTGCTCTGCAACTCAATACAATTCTATACAGTAAGGAATTATTTTTAGTGTCAGCAGTAAGTGCTATCAATTCAAAGAAAAGCCAAGAACACAATTTCCAAGCAGCTAACAATCTAGAAGGGGATACAGATGTGAAAATAAATGGCTATATGACAATAATAGGCACAATTTTTAAAGGATATTTAAGGTACAGAGACATCATAGGGGAGGTCAATTTAAATCTCTGAGAGTCATGGAAGATTTCCAAAAGAAGTTGACAAGAATTGTGTTTTCAAAGATGAATGGTGCCAGATAAGCAGGAAAGGACACTGCATAAAGGCAGTAAATACAAAAAGGCTATATGAGGTTGCAGAGTCTGCTAAAAGACTCTAGCATGTCATGGGGACTGAAAAAAAGTCCATTGTGATGAGAAACATAGTGGCAGATATGACCAGACCTTAAGGGCACCTGCATGCCATGCAAAGGGCTCTGGTCTTTGTCCTGAAGGCATCTCCAAACCTTTTAATGGCTCACCCCAGGGTAAAACATTTCTGAACACATACACTTATTGGTTATTTTTTATTTAATTTTATTACTTGCAATTTTTGTAAATTATACACACATATTACCATATTAATCTATTGTGCACATAGTAAAAATACACAAAAACAGAACTTTTTAAGGATAAGATACTGATTAAAATATTTAAAGTAATTTTTGTCTTATGTGTTAATACCACCAAAACATTTTTGTTCTTTCTAAACCTGTTACTAAGTTTCAGTGAACTGCAATATATACAAATATTAAGTCATTATATTGGAAACCTCAAACTAATATAATGTTACAACTCAATATTTCAAAATACTTACAGTGAAAACAATTATCAGATATACAGGGTGGGGTAAATGAGGCTTACAGTTGTTGATATTCACAATACAATAGTTAATAATACAAGAATAAACTGTGTTTCACATACTCACAACTGTAAACCTATTTTTGCCCTGCCCTGTATTTATTTATTTATTTATTGTTTTTTCTATTACAGTTGTCCCACTTTTCTCCCATTGCTCCCCCTCACCCTGCCCACCCCTCATTCCACAGCCCATCCTCACCCCATTACCCTGTTTTTCACGTCCATGGGTTATTTATACTAGTTCCTTGACTAGACCCTTCTCCTTTTTTCCCCAATTCTCCTTGACCCCTCCCCACTGGTCGCTGTCAGTCCGCTCCTTGTTTACTTGCCTCTGGTTCTATTTTGCTCATTTGTTTGTGTAATTCATTAGTGTCCTTTATTAGGTGATATCATATGGTATTTGTCTTTCACTGCCTGGCTTATTTTGTTAAATATAATACTCTCCAGTTCCATCCATGTTGTCACAAATGGTAGGAGTTTCTTCTTTCTTTCTGCTGCATAATATTCCATTGTATATCACAGTTTTTTAATCCACTCATCTACAGATGGGCATTTAGGCTGTTTCCAGCACTTGACTATTGTGACTAGTGCTGCTATGAAAATAGGGGTGCATGGGTTCTTTTGAATTGGTGTTTTGGGATTTTTGGGGTATAATCCTAGCAATGGGATTGCTGGATCAAAAAGCAGTTCCATTTTTAGTTTTTTGAGGAAATTCCATTCTGTTTTCCATAGTGGTTGCACCAATCTGCATTCGCACTAACAGTGCACTAGGGTTCTCTTTTCTCCACATCTTCACCAGTACTTGTTGTTTGTTCATTTGTTGATGATGGCCATTCTGCCTGCTATGAGGTGGTTTCTCATTTTGGATTTAATTTGCATCTCTCCGATGGCTAGTGATGTTGAGAATTCTTTCATATGTCTATGGACCCTCTTTATGTCTTCTCTGGAGAAGTGTTTGTTCAGGTCCTTTGCCCATTTTTAATTGGGTTGCTTTTCTTCTTGCTGTTGAGTCATATAAGTTCTTTATACCTTTTGGAGATCAATCCCTTGTCTGCAGTATCATTGGCAAATATGTTTTGCCATATAGTTGGTTCCCTCTTCATCTTGCTGATGTGTTCTTTTGCTGAGCAGAAACTCTTTAATTTAATGTAGTCCCATATGTTTATTCTTTACTTCCTCTTTTTCAATTTCGATGCCTTTTATTTCCTTTTCTTGTCTGATTGCTGTGGCTAGAACTTCCAAGACTATGTTGAATAGGAGTGGATAGAGTGGACATCCTTGTCTTGTTCCTGATTTCAGGGGGAATGCTCTCAGTTTTTGCCCATTTAATATGATGTTGGCTTCAGGTTTCTCATATATGGCCTTTATTATGTTGAGGTATGCTCCCTCTATTTCCATTTTGATCAGTGTTTCATCATAAATGGTGTTGTACTTCATCAAATGCTTTTTCAGAATCTATTGATATGATGATGTTATTTTTGTATTTCATTTTATGTGGTGTATTATGTTTATTGATTTGCAAATATTAAACCATCCTTGCATCCCTGGGATGAATCCCACTTGATTGTGGTGTATGGTCTTTTTAAAGTGTTGCTGGATCCAGTTTGTCAATATTTTGTTGAAGATTTTAGTATCTATGTTCATCAGCAATATTGGCCTGTAGTTTTCTTTCTTTGGTATGTCTTGGCCTGGTTTTGGAATTAGGGTAATATTGAGTTCATAGAAAGAGTTTGAGAGTCTTCTCTTTTCTTGGATTTTTTGGAATAGTTTGAGAAGAACAGGAATCAGTTCTTCCCTAAATGTTTTGCAAAATTCACCTGTGAATTATTTAATAGCATGTTATTCATTCTCCATGAGTTTGAATGTTTTTGAGTTGTTCAATGCCTCAATATCCGTGGTGTTTCTTTGTTTTGAAGATATGTCCATTGTTGACAATGGGGTGTTAAAGCCCCCTATTATAAATGTGTTGCTGTTGAACTCCTTCTTGTCATCTTCCAAGATTTTCCTTATACATTTGGGTGCTTCTATGTTGGGTGCATATATGTTTACCAGGGTTATATCTTCTTGATGGATTGTTCCCTTAAGTATTATGAGATGTCCTTCTTTGTCTCTTATATGGCCTTTATTGTGAAATCTATTTTGTCTGATATAAGTATTGTTACTCCAGCTTTTTCTTTTTTCATGTCTGTTTGCTGAAATACTTTTTTCCATCCCTTCACTTTCAGTCCGTGGGCATCTTGTAGATAGCATATATGTGGGTTATATTTTTGTATCCATTCTGCTACCCTATATTTTTTTATTGGAACATTTAACCCATTTACATTTAAGGTTATTATTGACAGGTATTTATTCATTGTGACTTTTCCCCTTTGTACCTGTGTTCCTCTCTCTCTCTTTTTTTTTCTTAAAGCATTCCCTTTAGCACCTCTTGTAATGGTGGTTTGGTGGAGATGTATTCTTTTAGCCTTTCTTTATCTGATAAACTCCTTATTTCACCTTCCATTTTGAAAGAGAGCCTTGCTGGGTAGAGTAGTCTTGGTTGTAGGCCTTTGTTTTTCATTGCTTGAAATATTTTTTGCCATTCCCTTCTGGCTTGTAATGTTTTTGCTGAGAAATCAGTTGATAGTCTTATCGGAGCTCCCTTGTATGTTATTTGCTGTTTTTCTCTTGCTGCCTTTAGGAGTCTCTCTTTGTCTTTGAATGTTGCCATTTAAATTATGATATGTCTTGGAGTGGGCCTCCTTGGGTTCATCTTCATTGGGATTCTCTCTGCTTCCTGTACTTGTAAGACTTTCCTCATGTTCGGGAAGTTTTCTGTCATTACTTTTCCAATCAAGTTTTCTATCCCTTGCTCCTCTTCTTCTCCTTCTGGTATACCTATGATACAAATATTATTACGTTTCATGTTGTCCTGCAGCTCTCTTAAACCCTCTTAATTCTTTTTCAGTCTTTTTTCATTTTGTTGCACTGTCTTGGATTTTTTTTTTTCTATGTTGTCCTCTAGTTCGCTGCTCCATTTAGCCTGCTTTTGATTCCTTCTACTATGTTCTTCAGTTCAAACATTGTATTCTTCATTTCTTCCTGGCTTATTGATAGTTTCTATGTCCTTTTTCATGCTAGTGTAGTGCTCAGTAAGTTCCCTGGAGTTCTTGGTTGTTCCCCTGGAGTTTGTTGTAGTTTTCCCTGAGTTTGTTGACTTCATTGAGCTTCCTCATTATCATTGTTTTGAAACCCATGTCTGCTAGTTTGCTTTCCTCTATTTCATCTATCCCTCCTTCTGTGGATTCCTCCTTTCCTTTTGGTGGGGTATTGTTTCTTCTCTTCCCCATTATAGGTGTCCATTCTTGTTTGTTTCTGCTTCTTAAATTGATCTGCTTTTATTTTCCTGCCTTTGTGTTGTGAATTTCTGTGGTAGGAATCCTGTGTGATTCAGTGGTGCAGGCTCCTTGATCTCCTGAACTTGATGCTCTTGGGATGCCCTTTATGTCTTTTATTTGGACTCTCTGGTAGTATTTTGGTTTAGGTTGTTGTTGTGTTGCTCTTTGGTGGGTTTTTTCCTCCAATTAGCTGACTAAGAGTCTCTCTGCCCACCTCGCCTTGTAGACAGTTGTTGAGCTGCCTCCAGCTGATGCTTCTTGGAGGGGAGTAGTCTGCTTATGAGCTTTCTCTCCCATAGCACTGGGGACGCATATGCACTGGGATCCAGTCTGCTGCTCCCCTAGCTCTTTCTCCAAAACCAGCGCCCAAAACTTTTCCAAAGCGCCTCTAGTTCACTTCATCCTCCTTTGGCCACAACCCAGGTCGAGCCAGACAAATGCACTCCCTCGCAGGGGCCAAGGATGTGCCAGGGAGGGCAGATCTGGGGTACTCCCTCTCGTGGGCTGGGGAGGGCGGCCTGGGGAGGGGGGTGTACAATGCTCCAGGGCAGGTGGGAGGGGGCACTCCTGCACATGCCCCAGGGCAGGGCAGAGCCCTGAGTGCACTCCTGCAGGTGTGCTCCTACTCCTGTGCTCCTCAGGAATCTCACCCCACAGCCTTTCCTCTTCAATCTGCAAAAAAACAATAACACACACACACACACACACACACACACACACACGCTGCTCTAGGCCTCCCAGAGTCAGACACCACCCGGCTAACTCCTTGCTCTCCCCCCTGACTCCTTGCAGGGTAAACCTAGGGACATTGAAAAATCTTTGCACACTGCCAGCCACAGCCCAAGGAGCCAAGCCAGCCAGAACTTGCATCTTACCCCTTTCTCCTCTGTGATCCTCACCAGACAGGTCGCTCCAAGGCAGCCTCCTCAGCCACCAGCAGCACCAAGATTCAACTCCCACCAGTATCCAGATGTTAACTGAGATGCTCTGTCCACATTTAGCTGGAACTACAGGCTGGTCTCTGGAGCAAGCAAGCGCAGCCTCCACTCACTCATCTGCCACCTTCTCCTATATTATTCTTTTTAAATCTAAGTTTCATATTTGATAAAATCTTGTCCTATGCTCAATTTATTTCAATATTTGATTTTAAATGACTTTATAGCTGAAAAAGAAATGTCCAAAGATGTTTAAAATTTGTAAGTGCAAATGTTGAATTCACAATTACATTGTAAGAAATTCATAATACTTTTAATAGTATTATTAATGTTGCTTTGTATCCTCAAAACTTACTTAAAATATTTGCATTTTATGGCAAATAAAACTTTATTTTTATTTCTTTGAGGTTATGATTACAACTTTCTCATGTTTTTATTTATATTAACTAAGACTTTAAAACAATAACAGACACTATACATCACTCTTGACTTCTTTAGTGTCTTTTGAATGATCTGTGTAAAGCAACAGGCTATGCAAAGCAACTTAGGTGTTTACCTATGCATCTATCCAGCCATTTTGTAACTTATCACAACAAGTATCAGTACTTCCCGCATAAAATTGCCACCACTATTTTACTATTCACAAGAGCTCTTGAGCTCACCACCTCTCTTCCATTCACATTCTGATTGCCTGGGTTCAGCTTCATCTTTTCTTTTCTTTTTTTTAATTGTAATATACTTGACAAAACATTACTTTAGTTTCAGGTGTACAACATAATGATGTGATGATATATGTAGGTATCGCAAAATCATCACCACAATAAATCTAATTAACTTCCATTATCAGACATAATTACTACTTTTTTCCTGTGATGAGAACTTTTAAGTTATTCTCTCAGCAACTTTCAAGTATAAAATACAGTATTATTAACCACAGTCATCATGTTGTATGCTACATCCCCAGGAAGGAATTATAAACAGCAGTTTGTACCACTGACACCTTTACCCATTTTGCCTATCTCCACCCCCCACCCCTACTGCCTCTAGCAACTACCAATCTGTTCCCTGTAACTATGGGTTTGGGTTTGTTTTCTTTTGTTTTTGCTATTTTAGATTGCACATATAAGTGAGATTCATATGGTATGTCTTCCTCTGACTTATTTCACTTTGCATAATGCCCTCAAGTTTCATCCATGATGTCACAAATGGGAGAATTTCCTTATTTCTTATGGTTGGATAATATTCTCAATCTTTTCTTATTTGCAGAGATTTCCTAGTTTGTCTCCCTGCCTACGATCTTCACTTCCTCAAATCCAGCATGCGCAACAACCCATCTCCCAGCACTAAGGAATTTTCTAAAATGCAAAACACTGCAGCTCCCTCACAATCCTTAAATGGCTCCCCTGTTATCCACAGGCCCTTCACAGCCTGACCCAGGCCTATACCTCCTGCATCACCAACCCCCACCACGTACCTCCAGCACCCACCCTTCCATCCCATGAACGCTCCTAAGGCCCCCACGCCCATCATTGTTTCAGGCCTACAACCATCTTTAACCAACTCGATCATTTCTTCTGGAGGGAACTCTCTCCGACCACACCTCTTTCCCAGCCCCTGACAGCAGCTGATCAGCCCTTGCTTTGTGACATTAACACTTTCCCCCCAGTTTGCAACAGCTTCTTTCCATGCCTCTCTCCTTTTAGAAGAAAACACAGTTTTTGTTCGTCTTTGTATCACCAGCTCCTGGACAACATATTGAACAAATTATGAGGTATGTCGGTGGGGTATCATTCACAAAGTCTTCACCACAGTGAGTCTAATTAACATCAGCGGTTGTGCTTGTAAATCATTTGTATCAAATTTAATATTAGTACCAAAGTAGCTCTTTCCTTTCATTATGAACTATTTTATTGCCCTAGTTAATGAAACAGGCTAGAGGTAGAAGAAGGTATGGGGGTGATAAATGGTGATGGAAAAAATAAAACAAAAACATACATTTTTTAAAAAAAACATGAGCAAATGAGATAGACAATAGACCAAAAGGAAACAAGGTTATAATGAGCCGTATTGAGTTTTGTGCTTTGAAGAAAATCGAGGGTAAGGAAGATTGGACAGTGGGAGGGGCAGCAGGAATATCTATTTATACAAGATGTTCAGAGGCATCCTTTTAGAGGACCTGATATGTGGGCAGAAACCTGAAGAAGGCAAGGAGGGAACAGCCATACAAAGACCTTACGGGGGCATACATCAGGAGTGCAGGGGGATAACAGGAAGACCCATGTGGAGGACACACAGGAAGCCAGGAACAGAGTAGCGGGGAATGAGATCAGGAAGGAAATGCGGTGTCGGATCATATCAGTCATTCTGAGGACTTCTGCTTAGATTAAGAGTGCCATGGGAAGCTACCGGAGGGTTTTGAACAGAAGACTAACATAACCTCATTGGTGTTTCTGAGTGATGATTCTGGCTGCTGTGCTGAACACAGAGGGAAAGAGAGCCAGGGTGAATGTGGGGAGACTGACTAAGGAATTGCAATGCTTGAGATAAGACACTGGTGCCTTGGGACAGAGTGGTAGGAGCAGAAGTGGTGAGCTGCTGTTGGATCTGGCCATTGTGGAGGCAGACCCACTGGGATTCACTGATGGACGAGGTGTGGAACATGACAGAGAACAATCAAAGTGACTATACAATGTTTCACCTGAGGAGACTGAAATACATGAATATTATCTTTCATTATCAAAATCTTAAGTGTGCTCACTCCTACAGGTGGCTCTGAGACTTTTTCTTGATTCCTAGATCTTTGGTTGATAACTTGAATATTTTTCAGCCAGTCCAGACGTCAACAGACTCCAGAAAAAGTTGTCTGCAGGTAGCTGAGGATTGCTATAGATCACAATCTCTTCTCATGCACTTAGTTTCCATAGCTCCTTCTTTATTTTAATTAATTTATTGTTGTTCTATTACAGTTGTCCCATTTCCCCCCCAATGCGCTACCCGGCCCCACCCACCCCATTCCCTCTCCCACAGTTTATACCCACCCTGTTGTCCATGTCCATGAGTCATTCATACTAGTTCCTTTATAGCTCCTTCTTAAATCCTTCCATAAGTAGGCAATGAATCAAAAGTCCATGCTTTAATTGAAATGTATGGCATCCTACTTAACCTCAGGGTTTTACCTTTCTTCCCAGCTCCAATAACCATCAATGTCCACACATGTCCAAACAGAATGAAGAGTAACTGAACATAACGTACCATTTTTTCCACGGTGGCAGAACCATTTGATCTCAGGCGAAGTGTCTCCCTTCCAGTACCAATTTTTTCTGCTGAAGAATTTCCAGGTTTTGACCTTGGCTCTACTTCTATAAAGATACAATAGATGGGGAAAGGTGTATCTATTCAGAAATAATTCCAACATACTGCTCTAAAAGTTCATGTAGTTTCCATCACAAAACTATGTACAATTATTATAGAGATTTCCTAAATTATTTATTTATTTGTTTGTTTATTTATTTTTAGAGAGGGGAAAGGAGAGAGAGAGAGAGAAACATCACTGTGTGGTTGCCTCTCACTCGCACCCCCAACTGGGGACCTGGCTTGCAACCTAGTCATGTGCCCTGACTGGGAATCAAACCAGCGACACTCGGCTCACAGGCCAGTGCTCAATCCACTGAGCCACAGCAGCCAGGCTTATAGAGATTTTACTAAAAGTATTGCTTCTTATAGAATTTCCCAAAACAAATTCACCTGTCATTTGTTAGTCTCATGGGAGTATCTATGAGAGATCTGGCTACAAAAGGAAAAGGGAAATATTTGAAATGTACAGATGGGAAAGACTGGAAGTTATAAACAATAAAAAATAAAATAGTCAGTTTTATTGTAAAAGTGAAGAGGTATATATGGTGGGAAACCAGAGGTAAAAGTTCAGCTGGACTTCTTCAAGGTTGTGAAGGGAAAGAGGCATATCTGAATAATTTTTTTTTTTAAAAAGAAGGACAGAGATGCTATTATTTGAGTCCCTACCTTCTGTTTGATGTTTTATATACAAAATTCCATTTAATACTCATACCAGTCTGTGAGGCAAGTTATAGCCCTCACTTTACAGAAAAGGAAACTAAAAACCCACTAAGGAACAGAGCTGGGATTCAAATCCAAGTCTTACGATCCCCAAGTCTATCTGTTTTCCTCAACAACACTCCAACACCATGCCTCTTGGTAGCACAAGGGATAAATTCAGAGGTGACATAATGAGAGAAGCAGGATTCTAAAGAAAAAGAGGCTGGAAATGGGTTCCAAGGAAAGCAGCCCCCTCAGGAGGCAGGCAAGAGCCAGAGAGCCAGAGTCCATGGGAAGCCACTCTTTTTCTTATACTTGGTTTATGTCTGTGTTTTATTTTCGGTTTTGATTTTCCAAGTCATGAAGAGTTGCCCCCCAATAGCAAGCAGTTACATAAATGAATGAAAGGTAGGGCGGGGACTGAGGATAACTAGAAAGGACATGCCCTACCTAGGCCACTCCGATCACATATTCTTTGTGAGAATCTATCAATAGGCCCTGCATAGCCAGATCTACTTGCTTGCACAGAAACTTAATACTCAAGAATTCTTTATGAATCTCCTGATGTTTAACTTTTGGCAATTGTGTCAAACTTTTAAAAAACATTTTGGCAGAAATAAAGGAGACCTTTGGATCAAATTCTGATCATGGGCTAAGTCCGCTTGACTGAGGACTGTCCGTGGCAGCAGTGGGGGCAAGAACAGAGGCAGGGGTGGGAAGATGCTGCACCAAGAACTGGAGATAACTGAGCTCCAACGGGGAGTCATAGGACAGGCTGGTACATAAAAGTAGGTAGTGAGGGTCACACAAGTTCTCAAGACTTAAGACAGCCAGTGACTGACTGCACAGATGCATTCTTATTGACTCAGAACCTAGAATAATTCCCATCCTCAGCGAATACTGTGTTGCTATTGAGAATCTACTCCAAAGTGATTAATGATTTTACATATTAATTTTAACCTGCATTCAGGGACAGAATTGCCAAAATCATAAGTTTTCCTCTGAGAATGAAAGCATTAAAAAATTATTATGAGGTAAGTAGAGCAGATCCCCTAAGCAAAAACCTATAAATGGGGACTGATGATGCTAATGCTAATCAAGGTGACCAGATTCTCAGGAGACCAGAGCTACGTACATCATCGAGTCTACAGCATTCGTCTTGCCAGTTACACTGTGCCCCGAGGAGAATGGATTAACAGAAGCAAGAGCCCAGCATAGACTTTCCAAAAAAGGGCCCAGAGAAACAGGCAAGGTCAGTCTGTCATTTGTACTGTCCAGGATTCTGTACCACCCAGCAATATGACTGTTCCCAGTGAGCTGTATATAGACCTACAGTGATCAAGACACTGTCAACTTAATGGTGCCAACCTTCAAGAGAAACAGCATTACACTCCCCACTCCCCTTACACATATACTCCACCCCACTGAGATTTCACCAAATTACCTACTCGGTATAATTTGTCATCCCGTGTAAGTTTCCTGGTGTAGGGGAATGAACTGCTCAGCTAATGTGCTTTTGTCAACCACTACTTATATGTTTCCAATTATAAAGTAATACGCCAGCATTCTAACTTAGCAACGTGTCTCTTATAAGTTTGGTGAGCATGATATAAACCTGGAAAACTGAACAACTCTGAATACACTGAAAAAAAAAATAAAAGGTTTCTGGGATTTACAAAGCTAAGGACCCAGACTCTGGCATGTGGAGGCTTCAGGAAGGAACTGTCATCCACGCTTGAGAAGTCATCCCGCCTCCCTAGAGGATGTCTCTATCACCTTGCTCTTACCTGCAATACCAGTTACTCAAAGGGAAAATGTATGTAAAATAGAAAATTTGTTAAATTAATGAGGTTTTTTTGTTTTTTTAAAAAAAAGGAGGTTTAGGTTTACAACAAAAGTGAGGAGAAAGTACGGAGGTTTCTCATACAACCCCTACCGCACATACGGATAGCCTCCCCTTCATCAGCAGCCCCCACTACAGTGACACAATGAACCTGGAGTGCATAGTCTCGGTTAGGGTTCACTCTTGTGCACATTCCGTGGGTTTGGAAAAAAAAAGAATGATATGTGTCTGCTATTATAACCTCAAAGAAAATAATTTCACTGTCCTAAAAATCCTCTGTGCTCTGTCTGGCTCTTCATCCAGATTTCTCGCTATCACTGTTTCTTCAGCCTTCTCTTCGAGAGTGATATCTCACAAGTAACCACTTGGTGGCACCAAAGCAAAAGTTAAAATTTAAGTTCTGGCTTGCAGGCCTCCAAAAAGGCAGTTAGTTTCTACTGCCAAGGAAAGAGAAGCCATCTTTCTCTCTGATCCTGTGGATTCAGGAATATGAATCAACCAGTTTATACATGAGAACAGGCAGGGGAGAAAAACAAGTTCTTGTTTTTTGAATTTTTTGAAGTCTGAATATTTTTAATCTGGCCTACCTTGGGGATACTGGCCTGTCTAAGCATGTCTAACCACCCAGGCCGAGCCCTAAAGCAGTCACTGCACCTCAGGAGGGGATCTGCACGGGGCCTCTCCAGGGGCTGAATAAAGACAGGGATGCGGTTCACACAGTAGACTGCAGCTGGCTGGATTCACTAGGCTCCCCAGAGTTTCCCACCCCTGTGAAATGTACTAAGTACCTGCCTGCTGTGGGTCAGCGACAGCACAGGACACTCACAGCTGGTGTGCACAGCTGCTCCCAGGCACCAAGAAGCAGTCATGTTTGTTCCCAAGCCCTTTTGCGGCAATTACATCTGTTACTCTCATTATGTAATTTAATTTAAAAGTACATGAGTTGATAAGTGTGAAACAAGGAGTTATTATCGCTAGGAAAACTAGGTTAACTGCTTTGGAAAAACTCCATGAGAGTTGAAAAAAAAAAAAAAATTAGGTGTGGGAAGATGACGCTAGAAGATTAGAAAAAATATCTTTAAATAGCCATCATTTTACATATCTGGCTTCTTATAATGAAACAGAACCCACAGACTTGCATTACGGTTGTGATTACATAAGGTTAACAGAACTTCTCTTTGTGTCCTCTACTCAAAGAGCCTGTTACATCTTAAGAGCTGTAAAAGAATATATATTTTTATGTCTTAAAATGTTTATAAATACTTATAACATTCTTTATAATATTCCATTTCAACCGGCATTTTCAATAAACAGACCAACCCACTGTCTCTGCTGTATCTGAGAGATGAGAAAATGGAGAAGGCAGAAAGATGTTTCTAGCCCCACCTTGAACCCTAGGCCCTAGTTTTTGGAGGAGCACATGTAACATGACTTAGAACCCCAACTGACACAGGAAGACAGTGCAGAAGCCAGGCATTCTCCTCCTTCTGCACAGAACAAGGTCATGTTCTGGTCCCTCTAGAGCCTGAGATGGCCAGGAGTCAGATCATAGTCTTCAGAGGAGGGGCAGAGCCATGATTTCAATGGGAGGTGGACACTGATGGACACAGCTGTATCCAAGGGTTGCTCAGTGAACAAGAGATGGAGAATCAGAGAACCTGAGTTAAAATCCCATCTCCTCCATTTACAAATTGAGTGAACTTGAGGAATAAGTCCTTATCTGTAAAATAAGGATAACACCTACATACAATATTGTTTTAAGCATCCAAGGAGCAAATGTTTGACAGGTGCTTAGCCCAGTGGCTTGGCTCTTATTAGAGAGGGAAGCTGGAGAGAGAGGCCTGCTCTTCCCACTCCCTCCCCATCAACACCATTTGCTTTGGTTTGCTCTCTTAGAAGGAGAAACATGCAAAAGTCTCGCTTCCATTGTTCAGAAAATAGTCATTTCAAATACAAAGTTCTCTTTTTTAATTGTATTTTATTTTTTCTATAAAACTATGACTTTCCCCCTTCGATTTACAGGAGGGCATAAATGACAGCTGGCCTTCCCAACTCCTCCATTCAGATTCTACAGTGGCTGGGGTTCAGACCAGCCCATCCTGAGGGAGCTAATCCCTGGAGGCCCTCCAGAGCCCATCTCATTGGACCACAGCCCCTGAACACACACAAGTCCCCCATTAGAGTTACATGACACCATGTGAGCAAGTGACCAAACCTCTCACCACTCCATCCTAAAAAAGGAAACAAATAGCCCCCTCCCCTAACCATGCACTAGTGTGAACTAAGCTACCTCACCAAATTCACTAATTTATTTCTGTAATGTCCAGCTCTGGAATTACACACCGTCAAGAGAAACATCAAAATAAAGGCCAAATGGCACCTCAGGCAGGACTTTGAAGGATGTGTACACCAATGTTCCTCAGCATGGTAGGCCCAGAAATGCTTTTCTTTCTTTTTTTTTTTTCCCCCAGTGTTCCCAGAGGTGACCTGGATCTCAGGGATTGATTCATATTCACAAAATTCACAAGAAACAGATGTTATCACTTCAATTTATTAATCCATTGGAGGGATAATATTAAAGGTCCAAGTGGGCTTTCCTCCTTCATCTCATGAGCCTGAAACTTCTAGCAGGAAGTGATGTTCAAGGAGAGACCCAGCCATCAAGGATTAAGACAGCAAAGCTACATAGGAAAATGAAGGGGGAGGGAAAGGGGTCCAGGCCATGGGTTCAAAGACTCTTGGTTTACTAGGTCTTTACCCCTCCGGAGAACAATTCTCTTGGTGCCTGAGAAGCTTAGTGCATGCAGAGGCCACCAGAGCAAAGACCTTGGGCATGAGGGCCAATTCTCCTACGCAAAGGCTGCAGACAGGTAGTTCAGTTTTATGGGGTCCACAGATATGTTTGTGGAGTGTGTAATGTTTTCAGATTTTTTAATTAGTTGTCAATATTTAAAAGTTGGGCACAAATCAGAGTTCTGTTACCTTCCTTATGTAATCAAAACTTTAATGCATATCTAATTTAAAAGTTGGGTGATTTCTCATAAACACTCCAATTTTAGGTTTCTTTGAAGACTGACACATTCCTAAGGCCTGGACATAGACAAATGGCACTGTCCCTAAACACATCATGCACTCCCTACCCGATTTTCACCACCAACATACAAACAACACACATACACACAGACACGTGCACTTTTCTGAGACTAGCTGACAAAATCTAGTTTACATCCCAGAATTTAACATTTTTTTCTTTCTTTTTATTGACTTTATGGGGGTGACATTGGTTAACAAAATTACCCAGATCTCAGATGCACAATTCCACAACACATCATCTGTACACTGTATCATGTGTTCATCACCCCATCAAGTCTCCTTCCATCACCATTTATCCCCCTTTACCTTCCTTTAACTCCCTTCACTCACTCTCCTCAGCAATCATGTAGAATTTAAAGTTTTAACTGTATGTTCCCTTTTTCCATGTGTCCTTCCTCTCTCAAACATTTCTCAGACTTCTTTTTTTCATGTATAGCTTTTTTGTTTCCACTAAATTTATTGGGGTGACATTGGCCAATAGATCATATAGGTCTCATGTATATCTATAAGACACATTCCCTGCCCATTGCATTGTGTGCCCACCACTCAAAGTCAAATCACCCATCACCGTATATTTGGCTCCCTTTACCCTTTACCTCTCATACCCCTCCCTCTGGTAACCAACATATTGTTGGCCATGTCTGAATTTTAGTTGTATATCCCATATATGAGTGAAATCATATGGTTCTGGGCTTTTTCTGATTGACTTATTTTGCTTAGCATGATATTCTCAAGATCCATCCATGTTGTCACAATGGCAGTATTTCATCTATCTTTATGGCTGAGTAGTATTCCATTGTATATATGCACCACATCTTCTTTATCCAATCCTCTATGGAAGGACACTTTGATTGTCTCAATGTCTTGGCTACACTGAATAATGCAATGAACACAGGGGTACATATACCTGCGAATAAATATTTTCGCACCTTTCAGGTAGATATCCAGAAGAGGGACTGCTGGGTCTTAATTTTTTGAGGACCTTCCATACTGTTTTCTGTAGTGGTTGTACCAGCCTACATTCCACAATGGTGCTTCTGCAAGAGGAGAAACTGAGCCAGGATGAGAGCGGGCTGAGCACCAAAGCAACCATCCAAGAGTTGGAGACCCTGCACAGGGAGCATCTTTCCCTTATTGATCCCTTGGTTGGTCTTGAAACTGGCAAGGGTGACAGAGCCTATGGGCAGCAAAGTCATTCAGAGAAGCAGAACCTGTGGGCTCAGCTATGGCACCTGCTGCAGGTGAAACAGTGGCTGGGAGGGGAGCTGGCAGGGATGCAGCAGAGGCTGCAGCATGTGACCAGGCTGTGGTTCCAGAAGGTAAAAGACCACTCATCTGTGGTGCTTACGCCTGACTGCTGATTACAGATTGGCTAGATTAACAACTGAAGGAAACAACCACAGACTGTGGATTGCTGGTAGTCTCGAAGAGGCTGCCTAGGGCCAGACTGGGACACAATCTGACATCCCCAGGGATGGATCCAGAAACAGAAAACAATGGTAAACACTGGATTCTACTGAAACTAATTCTATCACGGTCTTCTTCATGAATTGCATTACTTTCTCTCCATAGCTTTTTAACATTTATTTCATGTCCTTCAAGTTTGTGCCTATTAGGTCACTAGTTTTTATATTAAAGGTTATGTCCAACCTCATGTTTTGTTCCTCTTTTCTCTTATATTCTTCTTTCCCCTTTTTATTTTCATTTTAAATTTTTTCTCTCTTGCTATGACTTGTTTTCATTCCACTCTTAGTATTTCTCCCCTGTCTAGCCTCTCAAAACCATTTTTCTTGTCATTAGTCATCGCACATTCTTTTTCCCATTCTTAGAATACCCTTATTCTCTCTCCACCTTGATCATTCTGTGCTCATTGGTTGTGGATATAGGAGTCAGTGTTACATTTCTTCAATTTTATTTCTAGATCTTCACTACTTTTGTATTTCAAATCACAAATTTTACCATTCTTACTACATTTTGCCTTCCTCCTGCCCTTTCTTTTTGTTTTTTGTTACATTTTCATTTTTTCCTGTCCTAGCCTGGTTTTCATTCCTTACTCTTATTACTTCTTCTCCCTCTATCCTCTCAAAATCACTGCTCTTTCTTCTAGACATCTCTTAAGATTTTCATTTTTCTTTTTTCCCTCTTATTCTTATCCCACCTATTTTAATCTTAGCTCATTTGTTGTTGATAGGGCTGTGATAGTTTTCTCCAATTTTGTCCCTATTTTTTTCTCTCTGTCATATATTTTTTTTAAATTTCTGTTTAAACTTAATACTGTGTGTTTCCCTTCACTTAATCCATTCTGCCTTCTTCCCTCTCATTTATACTTATGACGTAAATTTTACTTTCTCTCTTCTCCTTGTCTCTATTTCCTACTCTTATTTCTACTCTTTTGTCTACCCTCTAAAACTCATTTTTATTTCAGTTAGTCATGTCATATTCATTTTTCCTTTCTTATAATAGTCTTAATCTCTTTACACCTTTATTAATATTGGCTCATTTGCTGTTGGTAGTGGGATTGTGGATGGGGGTTATTTTTGTGGGTGTGGGTTGGTTTCCTGAGCTATTTGGTTTTGTTCTGGCAGCACCTGTACAACAGCATACAAGACATGGTGGATGGAGTGACTCTCATTCAGGCCACTGGAGGGAAGGACCCACCAAAGAATGACCCAACAAGAACAAAAACCCAATTATAACCAGAGAGCCCACATAAATGGCATAAAGAGCATCCCAAGAGCATCAAGTTCAGGACATCAAGGAGACTCCACCACTGAATTACACAGGTCTCCTACCACAGAAGACAGGGAGTCAAAGCACATTAATCTAAGAAGCAGAAAGAAACAAGAAGAATCACCTAAAATGGGGACACAAAGAAATAGCCCCCAATCAAAAGGAAAGGAGAAATCCCCAGAAAGAGTGCTAAATGAAATAGAGGCAAGCAAGTTATCAGACACTGAGTTCAAAATAATGGTTATAAGGGTGCTCAATGAGCTCAGAGAGAACTACAAAGAATTACAGGTGAGCTACGAGGGACTGAATGCGAACTACCCCAGCATGAAAAAAGAACATAGAAACTGTCAATATGAGCAAGGGGGAAATGAAGAATACATTATCTGAAGTAAACGCTACACTAGAAGAAATTAAAAGCAGACTAGATGAAGCAGAGGATCAAATCAGCAAGCTGGAGGACAAGGACAAGGTAGGAAAAAAATCCCAGACAGAGCAACATAAAAAAAAAAAAAAAAAAAAAAAAACCTCAAAACGAAGAAGGAGGTTTAAGGGAGTTGCAGAATAATATGAAACAGAAAAATATCTGTATCATAGTGATACCAGAAGGAGAAGAAGAGGAGCAAGGGATAGAAAACCTGTTTGAAAAAGTAATGACAGAAAACTTCTCTAACTTGATGAGAGAAAAAGTCATGCCAGTCCATGAAGCACAGAGGGTCCCAATCAAGATGAACCCAAGAGGCCCACCCCAAGACACATCATAATTAAAATGGCAAAATTTAAAGATAAAGAGATAATCTTAGAGGCAGTAAGGGGGAAACAACTAGTAGCATACAAGGGACCTCCAATAAGGTTATTAGCTGATTACTCAACAGAAGCACTACACACCAGAAGGGAATAACAAGAAATATTGCAAGTAATGAAAAAGCAAAAGCTTACAACCAAGACTACTCTACCTAGCAAGGCTCTCATTTAAAATGGAAGTTGAAATAAGGAGTTTCCCAGACAAAAAAAAAAAATGTTAAAAGAATACACCTCCACCAAACCAGCATTGAAAGAGGTACTACAGGGACTGTTTTAAGAAGATGAAGTGAGAGAGAGAGAGAAATGCAGGTAGCTGGGGTAACAGTACTTATATCAGACAAAATATTAAAAAATCAAAGACATTTTGTATACCAACAATGAAATATCAGAAAGAGAAACTAGGGGAAAAATTGCATTTACTTTAACAACAAGAAATATAAAGTACATGAGGATAAACTTAACCAAAGAGGTAAAAGACCCATACTTGGAAAACTACAGAACACTGAAGAAAGAAATTAAGGAAGATACAAATAAATGGAAGCATATACCATGTTCATGGACTGGAAGAATTAACATCACTAAAGTGTCCATACTATCCAAAGCAATCTATAGATTCAACACAATCCCTATTAAAATATCAATGACATATCTCAGAGATCTAAAACAAATATTCCAAAAATCTATATGTAATCAAAACAACCCCAAATAGTCTCAGCAATCTTGAGGAAGTAGGAGAGATCACAATACCTGATATCAAACTACAAGGCCACTGTAATCAAAACAGTCTGGTACTGGCATAAGAACAAACACATAGATCAATGGAACAGAATAGAGAGACCATAAATAAACTGAGGTCTCAATGATCAATTAACATTTGAAAAAGGGGGCAGGAGCATAAAAGGGAGTGAAAATAGTCTCTTCAACAAATGGTGTTGGGAGAACTGGAATGGTACATGCAGAAAAGCGAAACTAGACCACAAACTTACACCATACACCAGAATAAACTCAAAATGGATACAAGACTTAACATAAGCCATGACACCATAAAAGTCCTAGAGGAAAGCATAGGCAGTAAATTTAAGATATACCACACAGCAATATTTTTGCCAATATATCCTCTTGGGCAAGGGAAATAAAGGAAAGGGTAAACAAATGGGACTACAACAAATTAAAAGGCTTGGCATGACCAAAGAAACCATCATCAAAATCAAAAGGGAACTGACCGTATGGGAGAACATATTTGCCAATGATACCTCGGACAAGGGTTTGATCTCCAAAATATATAAAGAATTCATACAACTCAACATCAGGAAGACAAACAATTCAATCAAAAAAATGGGCAAAGGGCCTGAACAGACACTCCTCCAAGGAGAACATACAGGTGGCACATAGGCATATGGAAAGATGCTCAACATCACCAGCCATCAGAGAGATGCAAATTAAAACCACAATGAGATACCATGTCGCACAACAACAAGTTTGCTGGTGAGAATGTGGAGAAAAGGGAACCTTAATGCATTGTTGGTGGAATGTAAACTGGTACAGCCACCGTGGAAAACAGTATGGAATTTCCTCAAAAAACTAAAAATGGAACTGCCTTTTGATCCAGTGATCCCTCTGCTGGGATTATACCCTAAGAATCCTGAAATACCAATTCAAAAGAACCTATGCACCCCTATGTTCATAGCAGTGCTGTTTACAATAGCCAAGTGTCAAAACAGCTTAAATGTCCATCAGTAAACAAATAGATCAAAAAACTGTGGTACATTTATACAATAAAATACTATGAAGCAGAAAGAAAGAAGGAACTCCTACTTCTCATAACAGCATGGATGGAACTGGAAAGTATTGTGCTAAGTGAAATAAGCCAGGGAGCAAAAGATAAATGTTATATAATCTCACTTATAAGTGGAACCTAATGAACAAAACAAAACAAACAAACAAGCAAAATGTAGACCAGAGGTATGGAAACAAGAAACAGGCTGACAGCGACCAGGGTAGGGGGTGGGGGGTGGAATAAGGAGAAAGAAGGGGAAGAGTCTAGTCAAGGAACATGTATAAATGACCCATGGACATGGACAACAGGATGGGGATAGACTGTTGAGGGTGTGGCAGGGGAGAGCAACAGGGGAAAATTGGGACAACTGTAATAGAACAACAATGTAAAAAAAAAAAAATCTGGAGGCTGATGTTAGGCTCAGTTTACAGACTCCACCCTGAAGTTCTGTGTCCAAGGCAGTGTGCCAAGCCAAGGACACAAGCAGTCTTTCACTTCAGATCTCAAGGCCACTGCTCTGACAGCTCTAGTATCCCTATGCGACTCTATCAGGTGTCCTGTCACCTCTCAAGGGAAGCTACATGGGAATGGGACCCTGGTTCCTGATAATAGTGGGACCTGCCACAAATCCTGTCTCCTGACTTTCTCTTTGGGGAAGTTCTTCCCAATCTTGCAACTTCTCCTATCTACCCTCACTCTCTAAGCCTTAGAACCCATCCCAATTATGAACAAGTCAGCTTTCAACAAAATTCCATTTTGTTTAAATCTGTATTACAGCACGTATCATAGTTCTAAAGAGAGCATAACCCATATGTTTAAGAGCAAAAGCCTGGGGAGCAAACAGGACTGGAGTATTATCTTTGCACTTCCCGCCCACCACTGAGTGACCTCAGTGAGGTATTTAAATGCCCAGAGCCTCAGTCTACTTATCTAGAAAACTTCACAGGAATGGCATGAGGATTAAATCGGGCCCTAACAGCAGTAGTCCTAATAGCAATGACTAATACTTACGTAACATTGTGTGCCAAGCACTTTTCTAAGTACTTCACATACATTGACTCATTTAATCCTCACTGCACTTTATGGGTAAGTAAACAGGCATAGAGGAAGTAGGTAACTACTAGTCCTAAATCTCATAGGTAATAAGCAGCAGAGACAGGAATTAAACCCAAGCAGCCTGGCTCAGAGTCTATGCTCTAGAACATGATACCATATTGCTTCTAATGAGCATTTAATAAATGGTAGCTATTACTGCTATTAAGAGAATTACTTGATTCTTAATGTGCCCACTTCTTTAAGTAAATTGTAAGCTCCTTAAAGCCAACAAACATGCTGACAACAGTTGTTAGAGAGCTGGCTCCGGAGACTCACTGTATAGTTGGAAGGCTGCCTCTTGTCACTCACTAACTAGTTCCAAAAACTTGAACAAATTGCTTATCCTTTTAGAATGGTTATAAGGAGTAAATGATTTCCTACTTAACAAGTACTTAGTGAACTGCAGCTATGACAATGATATCCTGATATATTTCACTGTTTGATAGGAGATGTGATATTTACCATCCATCGTTCCAGAATCTAGAGGAGTGTGCTAGAATTCTCAATGAATACTTGCTAATCGGCAACTCACCCACATTGTTTTTTTCTGTTTCATGTAGGTTCATCTTGTTCCTAAAATTATTCCTTAAAGAAAAGTTACACCTTCATAATAACAGTAGAAATATCAGCTAACTTTTATTAAAGACATACTATGCATCAGGGACTGTTCTATGATATTTTTTCAGATGTTTAATCATTTGAAACTCACAACAGTCCACAGCGGTAGATAATATCATCGTCTTCAGTTTTATGTGTGAGGAAACCAAAGCACAGAAAGGTTAAGTAATTCACCCAATGTCATGTTATCACACAGCCATATGTTGCAGAGTCTAGGTCCTTATGACTTGCACTCTTGTTGTCTCTTTTGTAACTTTTTTCATATTCCCCTAGGATATTTGGTGGAATTCAGTACATATGAAAAAAGTACCAAAAGCATTTGTAATTTGAAATAGCATGAATAATAGAAAGTACTTTTATATGTTTGAAATACCTAAAAAGTTGTATAAAACTTAAAAGCCAAAGTTTTTCTCTAAAATCAAATGTACTTAATCCTTAAAAATGAGTACATCAGTTAAGCTGAATCATGAAGATGAGGGCTGAGTTTTCCAGCTGTGAATGACTCAAGGGACTCAGAAATAATTCACATACTGAACATCCTATTCTGATGGACACATAGCACAGAAATGAAGCCTCTAAAAGAAGACATAGTCCAGAGGTATGTTATAAAATCTAACCCCAAAATAAAGGCTAACAATGCTTTAGGAAGTCAACTTTCGACTTCATTTCTCATTTTCAAACCACTTTATGGAAACATTTCAGGCTCCCTTTCACACACTTCTTTCCATAAAGGGCAACGAGTACAAATTTAAAAACAATCTCCAAGATAAACCATATAGAGACACCTCTAAGTAAAATTGAATCAAAGCCTCATACATTTAATAATTACTTTTCTGAAATTAAAAGGCTTCACAGGAAAACAAACCAGTTTAATTAGTCTGGTCCTTAAGCCAGTTAAATGGAAGAGTGAATTTTCATAGCCTTGGGAAAACCTAGGTTTACAGGGCAAACTCTGCAGGCTGAGCTCATGGTGGAGACATGTTTCTTTTCATTGGCAAAAGAGAAAGGAAGTGATGCATGCACCCCCTCCCCCCCCCAAAAAAAAAGAAAGAAAGAAAATACCACTAGAGACATTCCAGCTGATACTTGATAAGGACTGGGAAGGTTTCCATCAGCTCATGGCTAGAAGAAGGAAAATTTGGATCACAAAGCAGCTGACCAAAAGAAGCCATGCTAGGCATGGGAGAGATTTCCCATTAAGCCACAGATTTTCAACAAGGGAGTCATTTAAACCAGTGGCTCTCAAATGTTTTTTGCTATGACACAGAATGAGACATATATAGATTATATCTTGACCTGTAAATATATACATATATAAACACACACTTGTATATAAATAAAACTGAAGCAATGTAATCAAAGTAATACCCATCCTTACTAGCACAAAGCAGTAGGAAATTTTCAATTCTGTTCTAAACACACTGGTTGTGACCCACTGGTTGAAAAGCAGTGATATAAACCAGCACAGAGAATTGTGAGATTTGTTTTATAAAGGCCTTCCATGCTCCCTCAGAGCTCCACAGCCAACTTAGGACAGCTGCAATGGAGCATCTGCTCTTGGTACCAGCGACTTGTTGAGTGCTTGGGTAAAGGCCTAGACGCTGTCTTCCTCCACGCCTGCCATTCCTCACTGCACTGGCTTCTTTTATTTATACACCATAAATGCTGGGGTTCCCCCACAGCTCTGTTTTTTGTCATTTTCCCTTATTATTCTGAGTAATTGGATCTATTTCCATGGTCTCAAATTACAGTCATGCACCACTTCATGTTTCATGATTTGGTCAACAATGGACCAGATATATGACAGGGGTCCCACAGATTATAATGGAGCTGAAAAACTCCTGTCCCTAGTGACATTGTTGTAGCACAAGGCATTACACAAATACTTATCATTGTTACTATAACCATGACTTAACATTTCAACTGAGTAATCAAGGGTGTGTATTCTGCTTTCTCTCAAGGCTGTAGCCAACCCTTTGTTTTCTTAGCATATGTAAATAAAGCCCTATGTTTTCATTTCTAATCCAGCTTTTTTTACAGTATCAAGAAGTCTGTTTGGGGTGTGAGGAGGGCTGCTTAGGCCAGCCCTGAGGATACACAGGTGTCCACAGTAAATCTTCAAATTCCTGTTTGAAGAGAGATAGCAGCCTAATGCAGAAAGGAAGCTCAAGAAGCAGCAGATTCACACTCCTTTAGCCCTCTCCCTCTCGGGCTCCCCATTCTTAAGAGAAGTGGCACTTCACATTCCCCTCCCCAGCCTCTTTGTTCTGCTTTCCCTTTCCATCCTTATAAAAGCCTCTGCTTGCATTGGGATTATTAAGATGGGTTTTTGAGGAAACAAGTACCCCCATCTTCTCGAATTGACAGCATCTCAAATAAACCACTTTCCTTCTCCCCAGTGCCCGTCTCACAAGTTTGGCTTTGAGAACTGAGTGAGGGTCTTTCACAGTTACATTACAGCTGGGTACAGTATTCAGTACAGTAACAGGCTGTACAGATTTGTAGCCTGGGAGCTGTAGGGGAACAGAAGCTGTCACCCCAAAATATCTGTTTGGCATAAGGATTATTTTAGGCTGGTTAATTTAAAGAAACAGTAGATATGGGAGAAGCTCTGAAAACCAAGTAGAAGCTACTCTTTGCAGAAGATATTTACATCTATAAGAAAATTCTCCATTTGTAATGGTGTCTTTCAAGCTGTACCACAAGAGGGGGGTGACCATATGTCTAGAAACGCTTATCAATTCAGAAGACTTAAATTTGCACAACCTTCCCTTTGTTTGCTGTGTCTTTCCTGGTAGCCTCCCATAACTGATCTCCTTACCCCAACATCTTCGTTTGTCTTCAGCTGAAGATGTTACTTAAGGCGGTGGTTTCAGCCACAGTGATGAGTTGGTCAGTTTTCCTGGGTCTCTATATAGAGGATGTATACATGTTATTCAACTTTTGCTTATTTTTTTTCCTGTGAATCTTTATTAGAGGATGTCTCAACCAACAACTCAACAGGATAGAGGAAAAATTATTTTCCCTCCTCTATAGAGCAATAGTCTACAACATATAGTAGTTAGGTGTGTAGTAGACTATACCACCTAGGTTTGTACAAGTGCACTTCCACATTTGCACAACTACAAAACTGCCTAATGACACATTTCTCCAAACGTATCCATATTGTTAAGCAGCACATGACTGTTCTCATGACTCCCATTCTCTAGACCCCAGTTCTCAAGACTCATCTATCTCTTACACATTTCCACCTGAATTGTCCCAAAACTGCAGCATAAATTTAATCTCTTTCCTATCACCTCACCCAAATCTTTTTTTATTTTTTCAATATTCCTCATTTCACAGAATAGCACCAAACTCAACCTCTCACAAATCTGTGGGTCATCATTTGCAATTTCTTTTCCTTTACCTCTACATCCAATGAGTTACCAATACCCGCAGTGGTATGCGGGTAAATGTTTTACAATCACCTCTCCAGGCTACAAAGCCCCGACTTACAGCAATTGCCTATTTCTGTGATGCAAACACCCCAACATAGCCAATTTCATACAACCAGCTGATGTCACTGAACACAGAGTTGAGATGTGCACAAATGGCTCCAGCACACCCCTGTCTATTCCTCTATTTCTGATCTCCTCACTTTAACTCAGGATTTCATCTCCTTTTTCCTCAACTAACACAAATTAATATTTATGTATGTCCTAACCCCTTTCTTATAACCTACCCCTCCATCCAGCACAGTCCCCAGAATAGCTTTCTAAAATCAAGTCTCATCATGTCACTCTCCTACTTAAACCCCTTCGTTAGTTTTCCATTGCCTACTCTTTATCTTCATAATAAAGCCCTCGATAATTTGGTCTCTACTGACACTTGAGCTTCATTTCTTGTCACACAATCACTATAACCTGTATTCCAATCACACTAAGATACATCACCCAGATAACATTGCTCCATACCTTTGCACCTTTGCTTAATCTGTTCCTACTCCCTAGGACAACCTTCCCTGACCTGCTCATTGAACAAGCCTCTTTTAAAATTCAGCTCAAATTTCTTTTCAAGGAAGTGTTTCCTAAACTCCTAAGGCACACTTGACGTCTTCCACTTTTATACCTCTAGTACATTTCAGCAATTCTAACAGCCTTCATTGACTTTATTTCTTTTCATATCCATCTCTTCCCACTAGACATGAACATCCTGAAGGCAAGAACTGGATCTTATTCATGGATATACCAAGTATAGTGATAGAATACAGTAGGCTCTCCAATAAACAGTGACTCTTACCCCAACAACTAGCACCCTATGACTAACATGTACTAGTTATTCAAACATCTTTGAATAAAAATATACCAGTATGTTCCTATAATCTGCCCAAGGCCAAAGATACCCAACCTGTACCCTCCAGATTGTTAGGGAGGCCAAGATCTGCTACCATAGTCAAAGAAATTGCACTTTTTTTTCTTACTGACCTCATTGCTTTCCTAGGGACGCCATAACAAAGCAACACCTAGCATAAACAACAGAAACTTATTATCTCATAGTTTTGGAGGCTAGAAGTCTGAGATCATCAGTCTGTTGCCAGGGTTGCTTTCTTCTGAGGCCTCTCTCCTTGGCTTGCAGATGACCGTCTTCATGTTCACATGGCTTTCTCCCTCTATGTCTCCAGGTCCAAATTTCCTCTTATTATAAGTACATCAATTGTATTGGATCAGGACCTACCCTAATCACCTCTTTTTAACTTAACTACTTCTTTAAAGACACTATCTTCAATTACAGTCACATGCTACGGTACTGGAAATTAGGACTTCCACATATGAATTTTAGAGGGACAGAATTCAGTGTATAACCGTTCCTCAAAAGGCAGGAGTTATAACTTAGTCTTCTTTCTTGGCAACTATTATGACTAGCAGAGTACCTAAAATATAGCAGATCCTCAGATTATCCATGGGATACATAAGTGAAGGACCTTCCCAGAAGTATAGTCCATATCTGTGAATCATGGCCCCTTCTAAATCTGGTGACCAGCACAAAGAACAATATGGCTTTACCCCTCCCTGAAGAAAAAAATCTTTAATGTAGTCATGGTCTCTAGATAGCCCACTGTCAGACAACCATGTTTATAGTATCCAATACCTAGCATAAAAATCCTTAAGACTAGTCACCCAAAGGCAACTGACAATACCCTCATCCCTCCAGATCCATTCTGATACACCCAGACTGAGTGTCTCATTCATGGCTAGAGTCACATTCAAAGTCAAGAGAAAACAAACACTGCTCTTCCTAAAGTACAAGGTACCATCTTACAAGAAACAGTAATGTGGGCATCTGCCTTTTTCCTAACCCAAAAGGAAACTTCCCATTCACTGTTCTCTGTGATTTTGGTGGGTCTATCAATCATGTAGCTTACCTTCCCAGCTATCAAGATGATCATATGACCTAATTAGCCCCCCACCCCATTCCCTCTATCCTAGAAATTTGAATCCTGAACAAAGTAACATGAAGGCAGAAAATAATTGAAGGGAGTCAATTAAGCCAGTACCATGAAGGGTTCCTGGTTCACACTTCTCTGAAACAACCTTGGTTCCTGAGCTTCCCAAGGCTGGATCAACAGCCTTTGTTTCTGAGATCTACCTGTTAAGACTTTCAAAAAATGCCTTTCCCCTAAATTAGATAGTGCTTATTCTGTAGCTCTCAAGACATCTTGACACATATAATGCCCCTAGAAGTAGGATGTGGCTAGGGTTAGACCTAAATATAGAAATGGGAACAGGTAGTAAAGATGTCCCTATTCATGGCTGAGAAGTGTGCTCATCATCCATGTTACATCATTACACGGCAGTTAATTAACTATTCCCTCCTGCATTTTGAGGCACACACAGGCCACACGACTCTGCAGGCTAAATCTTTAAGAATACTGATAAGAAAATAGTGGTGCCCTGGCCAGTGTGACTCAGTTGGTTGGAGCATAGTCCCATAGATCAAAGGGTCACAAGTTCAATTCCCAGTCAGGGCACATGCCTAGGTTGCAGGTTCTGTCCCTGGTCGGAGCTCATACAACAGTCAATCAATTAATGTTTTTCTCTCACATCGGTGTTTTTCTCCCACTCTCTCTCTCCCTCCTTTCCCCTCTCTCTCTAAAATCAATGAGGCTCTCTGAAGCCTTATTGGTGAGGATAATAAAAAAAGGAAAAAAAATACTACAGTATGTGACCATTTCTGACAGCTTTTGGTAAAATCCCAGAAATACTTAGCTTCATCCAAGATGGCCTACCTAAATTAGAGAAGAAAAAATTCTTCCTCACTTAGACTGGCCCTTTCTCCTGGTAGAAATCCAAAATGACCGAGAGTCTGATGATCATAAAAAGTAAACTATGAAATTTGAACCCATGCATCAAGAATAAAACTAGAAAAACACAGGAAGGATGAAAACATAGCAAAAGACAAGATTGGGTCTGAGAGAATTGGAGGAAGCCTGGTCTCTCAGGTTCCTCCTGATGTACACTCCCTACCTGGCAAAGAGCTAAGTGCTGGGACGAAGTCAGATGATGTGGAACAAACTAGTGTTGCCTCTATTTCAGAGGCAAAAAGATAAGCAGCAAGATTAAGGGCTGAAGAATGAGCAGGGCAGCATGGCCTACTTCTAAGAGAAAAGTCCCCAGCTGGGGCCCAGAGGCAAGGACCAACTCACAAGTGGAAACTGCATGTAGACCAGTAGACTTGAGTTGTGTTAAGCAGCCATGGAAACCTTGGAAAATAAAAACCTGTCATTGCCCCCAAATCAACCTCCAGGCATTCTAACCCATAGCACCACAGAACTTGGAATGCTGAAATAATACACCCTCATTAGGAAAACTGTACCCAGTGTCCTTCTCAAGTCTGTTCATGGAATTCTTATGAGGCAACAGAGGAAAATAGGAAAAGATTAACTCTGGAAAACAAGATTATGTGGTAGAGACTTCCTTAGACTATACTATGAGAATGGCTTTAATTTACAGAGTCTAAATCAAATAAGAATATCTCTCTCAAACTGCCTACATCTATCAATTTTTTTAAAGATTTCATTTATTTATTCTTAGAAAGAGTGGAAGGGAGGGAGCAAGAGAGGGAGAGAAGATCGACGTGAGAGAGATACCTCTATTTGTTGCCTCTTGTACAAGCGCTGACCGGGACCGAACTCACAACCTAGGCATGTACCCTGGATGGGAATCGAACCAGCAACCACTTGCTTTGTGGAATGAGGCCAAACCAACTGAGTCACACCAGTCAGGGATATATCCTATCAATTTATATGCTATGACACCTGGGAAGTTGGTTACCAAGCAAAACCACTTAAAAAGAAGCTGCTAGATAGAAATCAGAGAAGAAAAAACTTGGAAGGAGTCAATTAAGCTGGTACCATGAAGGGTTCCTGGTTCACAAATTCCTGAAACAACCTGGGTTCCTGGCCCACCTTCCCCGGTGCAAAGTGAGCTCACATGCTGCAATGCATCGTGCGCCACACCACAGTGTCCACGGCAGTGGTTCCCGGAATGGTGCCTCCAGGAGCAGTACTGGCATAAAGCATTCTTTTCTTACATCTTCTTGGAACTCTGTCTCCCACAAGTAAAATAATCTACACTGTATTTCTATTCAAGGGCACAGAATCACTTGGAAGCAGAAGAAAATTTTCCAGTTCCATGTGGCTAGGGTCTGCCACTTACTTGCTAAAGAAAGAAGTGCAATTCCCCAGACCCACTGCTTTCGCCCATCACTGTCATTAACCACCCCGAGAAAATAGCCATTAAAGACAAATAACAATGAGTATTTGTGTTCTGTGAGCAAAGGAAAGAACAGAAAGTGGGTGGGGTCATGGATGAGTAAGGGCAGGCCCAGAATGATTCTGAAGATATTTTAACACTGATGAACACTAGACCACCACTGGCCTTATTAAAATAGTGCTGAGTTATGAGGGAAGCTGGCACATTTTCCTATAGATGAGATGACCCTTGGGGTTTGAACAAGACTTGGAACACAGCTGCCATGGCTAAAACCAAGCAAGTACAGATGTCACGCCAAAATAATTTCATCCTGTCCCACCCTGCCAATTCAAAATGCCAATGGAGGAAAAGTATTGAAGGAAGTCTTTAAAATAGACTAGATGACTATTTTAAATGCCAATTCTGCATGTAACTAAGGATTTTGCTATTGAGGACCATGAATGACAGTTGGTACAGGTTAGAGAGCTTAATAAAAATCTTACTGCTTGGGAGGATGAACACAATCCAATGCACTGTTCTTAGCTTGGAACAGCCACATCGAATTCAAAGACTTCATAACTCCAAATGCCTTTTTTAGAAAATGTCCTTCTAGGCAATTTTTTTGCTTCAATGATTGTTTTCCTTATAAGCAGGGGCATCTATTATTGCCTGTGTTCTTAACTGATATACCAGCGGCATATGTTACCACACATCACCACACTGCAGACTCACCACTCTGAAATCCTCATTTCCCTTAGAGAGATAAGTCAGGAAACGGGTAATATCGGAGGGAACACTTTGTAAAGTATATGACTGTCTAACCACTCTGCTATACACCTGAAACTAATATAAAATAATACTAATGCAAACTGGAATTGAAAAAAAAAGTTTTTAATCAGCACAGAGAACGTCTTGAAAAATATAACTATGATATAAATAGTGGTAATACAATGATAAGGAAGGAAGGAAAGAAGGAAAAAAGAAAAAGAAGGGGAAAGGAACATTTCACACACACACATAAAACCAACTTACCAAATCCCTTCTTTGGTTCTATTAACGTCATGGTAAAGACTTCCTCCTTTTTTAATTCCTTTAACTTCTTAGCAACCTCCACATGTCGCCACCCAACAATATTTTCTCCGTTTATGGATTCAATGTGATCCCCCACACAGATTGTTTTAACTGAGTCAATTAGGCTGTCATCTCTAATTTTCTGAAAGAAAATCAAGGGTAACACAATATAAAATAGAACTGCGTAACATTACTTTTCATGCTCTTGAGGCATTACATACAATATATTAACATACTAACAATGCAATTTAATGCTCAAAGATGGAAGACTGAGCAGCAAAAGACAACCATCTCACCTCCAACCATTCTTCTTCCTTACCACTCAGAATTCAGCTCCATCACAGTCACCAGCTCCTCTGAGAAGCTTTTCCTGACATTGTCACTAGCCCACTCCCCCAGCATTAGGTACGATACCATGCTTCTATAGTACTTGTTGCTACATATTCTTGAGCTCTAAGCTAAGCACTTTACATTTACTCTCTCATTTAATTTTAACAACCTTAATGAGAGTTTCATGCCATAGATCAGGAAAATTGAGGCTTAGGAAGTCATTTGCCAGGTTCAACGTAACCACCATGCAATTGTTCATTTACTTCTCAAGCTCCATTACTGAACTGTAATATCCTTGAGGAAGGAGATGGTCTTATTCACCACTGTAAGCCCTGTACCTAGCACAATGCCTGCAGAGAAAAGTCCCTCCATAAGTTATTACTGAATCATTTCAACATGAAGCCCATTACATAAGAATAGAGCTTGAGCTTTTACTACTGGCTATGTATTTTTAAACCTTAGTTACAAATATAGTGACTCAAGACTTAGTAGAAACTTAGCTAAGAAAATTGATACGTAATAAAAGACAGGTGTGGTTACCATTTGGGGAGCCAATAAGAATGATTTTATACTATCATTTTACATTTATATATTTTAGGTGAGAAGAACTTATGACCCAAAGAGAAATTTCAAACTGATTTTTTTTAAATCTATCTTACTTGTATACAAATCTATCTTACTTGTAGTCTCAAAATGAGGCCTAAAACTCCCTAAAACAACACTAAGAATTTCTGAGGGGATTTTAGGAACAGGAACTCTAGAAAACTGCACAAGTGACACCCCACAAAGGATGTACAAGTTCCTCCACAGAGGTAAAAAATGGAGCAAAATAAAGGCCATGATCTGCCTCAGGCGTCACAAATCCTTCCTAGGAATGATAGGATAGAAACATCAGGGGTTGCTGCTATTATGTGCTAAAAGTATGTGTATTCTCCACTCTTGACAGAAGCAAGAGTACTATCTGAATCAGCAGGCTGTGTGATCACTGTGTCCAAGAAGAGAAGAACTGATCTCACATACCCCAGCATCTTCGTAATATTGAGGGGAAAAAAAAACTTGTAAAAGACTAACCTGGGAAGGTTGGGCATTTTTTACTTTTTAAATTTTATTACTATTATTCCAAAACTCACAATATGTTTTTGTTTCACCCTGAGATTTTAAGAATACTGCTATGTTCACTGCAGTAGTAACTGTTAATGTGCTTTATGTCAGTGACACAAGAATGCCCCTTCAAATAGAGCTTATCATTTATCATTACAAATAGTCAATTATAAAGCAAATAAAGCAGAAATTTCATAATCTAACTGACATTGTTCCATTATAAATTCATATAAGCCTTATAAACTACAAAAATAAACAACGGTAACCACAACGCATGACTCACAGAAACATAAGCAAGATCAAACAGAACATCAGAGTCCAAAGAAACAAAGAAAAAAATCTGTAATATTCTGTCACCTAACCATTCTTAAATCATTAGAGAATGTGAAAATCTGTAACTCTAACTTTCTTCTCAATTTTTACCCTATTTCTTGATATAGTCTGAACTTATCTTTCTTCAGTCAACTATACCATACAAATTTCAGTTTCATATATATTATTTTTTAAGACACTGTTATAATTTTATTTAAAATAAGCATTATATAAAACTAATTAAGTGAAAGACTTCAAATACATGCATGAATCTTACCAGTAAATTAAAGGGTAGAGTAACAGAAAGCTAGGTTCCCCTGGGCCTGGGAGTAGCCACAGAAATCACCAGAATAGCGCCCAGGCAGAGGGAGGAGAGGCAGTTACCAGAAGTCAGCAGGCAGCAAGGTGAGCATCCAGGTGGGCAAGAGAAAAGTCAAAGCATATGTAATCATCAGGGGCAGCAGATAAGGATCTGGGATGAAGAGACATAAAAATCAACATAATAAACTTGGAGAAGAGCACTACAAGGTGAACCAGATATAGAAGCAAAGTGGGAGACACTGATTATATATATCTTGTATGTTACCTGTGCCTTAGCTCCCTAAGTAGATAAAGAATGAGATGGCAATTGAGAAAAATGTCTGAAATCTAATATACTTTGATAATCACATAATAACTTGATAGAGATTAATAATATTGCTAAAAGTTCTACTCAGGCACAAAGGACTAGGAAGGCAAAAAAAAAAATGAGGCATTATTTCTACACTTGCATTTACTGAGCCACTTAATATCTTTCTCTGTAACACTTAGAACTTTCTCTCATCTGACTTTGGAGATTGATGCCCAAAGCAGCAAAGAGCTCTGGCCAAGTGGCTCAGTTGGTTGGAGCATTGTCCATAACACCAAAAGGTTGCAGGTTCAATTCCCAGTCAGGACATATACCTAGGTTGTGGGTTCACATCAGAGAGAGAGAGAGAGAGAGAGAGAGAGAGAGAGAGAGAGAGAGAGAGTGTGTGTGTGTGTGTGTGTCTCCACCCACCCACCCACCTCCCTCTTCTCCTCCCTCCCTCCATCTCCCAAATCAATGGAAATATCCTCAGGTGAGGATTTTTTATTTTTATTTTTTTAAAGCAAAGAAGACATTAAATACTTTTTGGAAGATAATGATTTACAACCTTATTAAACTGAGAAGTTCCCAACCATTTCAGACCATTATTATAGTATCTTCCATTATTTCATCCCATATATTCACAGAACTCTTTCTTCTCATCACAGATATCAGCAGAACTCTAAGGTGGCATCTCACCTTCCCCAAAGTCTTAAGCAGTAGATTCAAAGATGTCTGAGCTGCATACCCCAGCCCCATGGTCAGAAACATAGAGATCGACGCTGCTGACCCTCCCAACACTGTCCTCAAACCTTGTTCATAATAACAGACTAGCATTCATATACCAGTTGTAAATAATTATTTCATTTAGTCCTCACAACAAGCCTAGGATTTGTGAATGAGGAAATCAAAACACAATGAAACATGGCTTAACCAAAATAAACAGAGCTAATAAACAACAGAATTGGGCTTCAAATGAAGGTGGTATAATTATAAAATTTATGCTCTTTCCACAAAACACACAGAATCAGATAGCTCTAACACAAGATCAAATAGCTAGTTTAAAAAAATTGTTTTAAGACAACAAAAAAAGAAAGAAAAGTTAGATGAGATGACCCTAAGAGCAGAGTTTTGGGTTATAGCTATCCAAAAAGACCTAGACTTCAGTCATCATTTTGTAATATATAAGTGTATCAAGTCAATATGTTCTACACCTTAAACTTACACAATGGTATATGTCAATTATATCACAATAAAGCTGGGAAAGAAAATGACCTATCACCTTTGAACTCTGAAGTCTCTTTTTTGACAACCCCTACCTTTCCACTTTACTTTTGCTTACTCCTCTAATACAGCTGTTATTCATCTCTATTATGGCTTCCTGATCTCAAACATCTATTTTCGCAGATCACCGCTTCTATTCTGGCTTGACATGCCTCTTCTCACAGATCCTAGCCTCCTTCCTAGAATCCTCTGCCCCTTTGAACTATACATTTCCAACCTTGCTGATCATTCATTCTGGATAATTAAGTAATCAAAAAGTTAGAAATATAGGAATACCATATTCCTCAGAATAAAGATTATGCTGAAATGTGATTAACTTACTTAGATTTCTGTAAGAGGATATTCTGAGAATGACAGTTTTGTGATTATTTACAAATCACTTAATTCAAAATAAACTTAAGTTTTTTAAGTTAATTCAGCTTTATATCATAATTACATGGTATAAGCCCTTTTTTCTATTTTGAATCAAAGTATAAGTCTTCTCTTAAACTAGAAATTTGCAAACAATGGCCCACATAGCCACTATTTTTATGCAGCCCATAAACTATGAATGATTTTTACCTTTTTAAATGATCAGGAGATAAAAAGAATAATTGTGACATGTGAAAATTATACTAAATTCACTATTACAGCACCCATAAATAAGGTTAGGTATCGTATGTAACTGCCTCTGTGCTGCAATGGCTGAGGCGAGTAGTTGCGACACCTTGTGGGGCCCTAAATTATAATGAAGCCTAAAGTATTTACCATCTGGCCCTTTATAGAAAATGTTTGCCAACTCCAGTCTTAAAATGTATAAAGAATTTGTAGACATTGTTATTCAAATATACTCAATTTTCTAATGGACCCACATACTTTTTCTTGGAGAATATTGAGACTTGCATACTAAAATCATAAATGTTTAAGTCTGAAGAATTTCATCTGTGAGGATCATGCAATACTATGAAATACATTTCTATGTGTTGATCTCATCTCCTAATTATGTGATGGTTTGTTATTATTGCTATTATTAAGGTATTAGCTACCTATTTTGAGTACTGGGAAACATTTCATATGTGTCATCATTTTATACCCAAAAAAGCCTAAGAAGTAGGTGCTGATATTCCCATTTGAGACAAGGCATAGAGAAGTTCAATGACATTTCCAAGGTCACACAGCAAGTTAATAAGTGGTTGAACCTAGACTGAAAGCAGGCCTGTCTGATTCTAAAGTCATGCTCCTATGCATCACACTGCACTGCCTTCCTAATGATAGGATCCTCCCTCCTTACCTTTCTCTCTCATCTGAAGCCCCAGCACAACACCCTACTCTTACTTCAACCTACCCTGACTTCCAGCCACGGCTAAAAGCATATTGAGTACTCATTTCAGCAGCACATACACTAAAACTGGACCTATACAGAGAAGGCTGCATACCATCCTTGTGCAGAGACCATGCTAAATTCTTGGAAAGTCCCTTTTTTTCTTTCTTTGCTTATCTTGGCAAAAAGAAACTCAGGAATGGTAAACCAGAAATTAATGAAATTAATTACTTCAAAGAAGTGGGGGAAATGAGTAACGGGATAGAGGGGATAAGAGAAAGAGAAACACATTGAACATATCTTTTAATACAGTTTTAACTTTTGAATCATGATATTTTACATATTCAGAAAAAAAATAAGTCAACAAGAATGAGGAATAACTTAAACTCAATTCAGAAAAGCAACTAGATTCAGTAGTATTTCAAATGAATAACAATCATGGGGAGAGGAAGCAGCAGAAAATCTATTCCAAGTAACCTTTGGATAGAATACTTGGATTATATACACACATTTAGTTTAAAAACAGCATATACATACAAATCTTCTTAATAGGTTTATTTTGCATGTAGTGTAGATACAGCAATTCTATAACTATTTTGTGTACATTGTAGGATTAAACAAATGAGTCAATACTTCAATAATTTTTGAAAGTAAATTATGGAGAAGACAAAAAGAACCCTGTGGGGCAAGAGTATAATTGGAAGCATAATTATAAATTCATAACTTCTAAAATGCACATTTTCTGACCCTGCCACTGAAAGGACTGGAAACAATGAATGAGCACAACTAGCATCCAGCTCTTGATCTGGATTTTGAAATATCAGTCCTCACTTTAAAAAAAAAAAAAAAGGCTCCTAGAAGAAATAGTTAATTCTAGACCTGAGGAAAAGAAGATGTGAGATGAATCTAGACCATCTTGTGCCAAAAGGAACGAACTGTTTGCTAAAATGACAGGAGCCATGTCAAGAGGACACAGGAGCCAGCCCAGAAGGACTCCCACAGGCTACTCTCAGAGAATCCCAGCATCAAAATCAACAATGGTAATGGACTATAACCCACTGAATAAATTAAGAAATCATGTGCCCTTGCTGATAATAGATATGCAAGTAAATAAGTGGAGCGCTTTTTTCATATAATGTTTTGAAAGAAATATATAAGGAATGATGGAATTAGGAAAAAAACCAACATTTTGCAATCATTATAGTAAAACACTGATTCAGGCAAGACATATCAACAGATGTGAAATCTGTGGGGTACAAGTAAGAGAACAGGATATTTTCATAATCTCAAAGTATCTCCCCACAAATTCTTTCAAAGGAAAATATAGCTCTGCAAGTGAATAAGATTGGCAGACACTACCTTAGACAAGTGACAAAAATTAACATCATAACTGAGACAAACAACAGAACGCACCTTCTGATGTAGTGCAATGAGAAGGACAGAACATTACTTACCTACTTTTCCTGCCAAAAATGCACCATCCTTTTTTGACATGGGGAAAATCAGAAAAGCCCAAATCGAGGGAATATTCTATAAAAGGCTGAGAAATTTTTCTAGAACAAAGAAACTAAAGAGACATGACAACTAAATGAAATGCATGATCCTATATTGGACCTATACCCGGGGAAAAATTGCTATAGAGGAAATTACTAGTACAACTGATACAATTGCAATACAAACATATTAGATTAGTTTAAAAGCATTATATCACTCATAGATTTTCTGAATTACATAGTTGTATATAAGAGAATATCCTGTTCTAAGTAACTACATTCTAAAGTATTAAGGAATAAAGAAATGATTGATATAAGCAGTCCACTTTTTCAAATGGTTCAGAGAAAATTACATATATGTCTGTGTGGGTGTATATACACCCAGTACATGTGTCAGAGAGAAGAAGAAAGCAAATACAGCATATGGTACAAACTGGAGATCTGAGTAAAGGATTTTATGGAAGTTTTTATGTTATTATTACATTTCTTAAGTAAGTTTGAAATTATCCCCCTCTCGATTTTTTTAAAAATCCTCTCAACTGTGTACATAGTATAATATTCATTTCTCTTCGGAGTTGAATTATATGTCAGCAGCTAAGTTTATGCACCACATCTCCGTGCCACCATGTTCTCTGTCTCTGCAGGGCTAGTGACTAGTGCTCTGAGGCAGGCACATGTTTCACGAGGCATAAAAAAAAAATAGAAACACAAGCTCTGAACATCAGAGACTAAGATCTAAAAAATCCATGGATGTTTGCAAAACTGCCAAGCCCTTCCCTGTTGACAGTAGAAAGGCATTGCTGCGTGTGCCTCATGTCCTGAGCTTCCCTAAGATAATCTCACATGTCTTTCCAACTCACGGATTTTCCATTTGGTCATCCTCTTAACCTTCAGCACAGTCATATCTTCTGCGGAGCTAAAAATAGCCATTCACTCAAATGGGAAGTTAAATAAGGTACTATTTACAGTTAAGATGATTTTCCTAAGACTGTTTTTGTTTTATTATTTTTTAATGACAACAATGCTTCAGCAAAGCAAGGGTTTGGACAAAATAAAGGCAAGAAAATATGCTCTGTTGCATGAAGTTTATCACTTATTCTAGCTCAGTAGTAGGACTGCCAACTCTGGAGTCAGAGCTCTTGGATTCGAATCCTGAATTTGTCCAGGTGCAAAACTTTGAGCAAGCTACTTCAACCTCCTGATCTGGTTTTTTACATCTGTAAATTAGAGGCTGGATGAATCTCAGACCTTATGTTGAACAAAAAGAAGCCAGAAACGGTAGAGTACATAATATATGATTCTACCTATATGAAGTTCAAAAACAAGCAAAACTACGGCAGTAGAGGTCAAAAAGGTGACTGTCTTTATGGGGAAGAACACTGACTGGGAAGGGGCACAGGGCAGCCTTCTGGGTGACAGAAATGAAATTTTCCTTAACTTGGGTGGTGGTTACACAGGTGTAAGTATATAACCATTCGTTAAGCTGTACATTAAAAATTTGTTACACCTCAACAAAGAAATAAATAAAATAAAAAACACAGTACCAACCAAATAGAACTAATATAAGGATAAAGTGAGAAAATGTATCAAAGTGCCTAGTCCCTGATAAGTCAGTGTTATTACAACCACTTATTACAATAATAGAACTGTTTTAAGAGATGAATGTACTTTTCTTTTTACCACTCCTCAGTTCTTAATGAAAATGTACTAAATCAGGAAATCAGCATGAAAGCCATCAGATGTTAATGACCTACAGACCTGCAAGAACTCATATGGATAATAAGTAGGCACCAGGGCCAGGTTTTCAGTAACTTCTAATTTCTAGAGAAGGCAAAACCGAACAGAAGAAACTCAAGGAAAGGGTAAGCAAAAAATGACATCTTTAAAACATTTTTAAATGAAACATTACCAATTTATCCATCCCTTCTGAGCTGACTCTCACTCTGAAGACCACTTCCAACTTTCTTTGACCAGGTAGATTTTCTTAATGTTACCCTCAGTTAGGTCACACAGTTATTTTTTAAGACTTACCTTTATAAAAGCATAGCCAGCACCATTATCTGTAATGGTGAGACCAAGAGAATCCTCAGATTTAAACACAGTCACTTCTTTCTTGATCCCTTTCACATGGGCAAATAAAAAATCTTCAAGACCTAATTGTGCTCCTAAGAGTTTTCCCATGTCAACTTTCGGTGTGTTTAAAGTGCAATATAAAATCTGCAAGAAGAAAAAAAATATTTTAGGTCAGTTTCCATAAGGCAAACATTCTGATCATTAGTTTACTTAATAAATATTTGAGTGAAATAGTCCTTAATTCATGACATAAGAGGCTACATCAATAAAGCACAGCACAGGAAATGTAGCCAATAGTGTTGTGGTGACTGTGTATGGTGCCAGCGGGCGCTGGAAATACCGCGGCAACGCTTCGTAGGCTGTGTGATTGTCTAGCCACCCTGCCGTACAAAATAACATTATATGTAAACTGTAATTTAACAACAACAACAAAAAGTTACATCAACAATACTTGGTAATATGTATTGTTTTCCATAAGCCAGTCTCTGTGCTAAGCAATGTACATCCATTCTTATTTAATCCTCGCAATAACTTTTTAAATACTGTACCATCTCCACATTACAGGTGAGGAAATGGAGTCTTAGTGAGAGTAAATAATTTGCCTGAGGTCACTAAACCAGTACTTGTCAGTCAAGATTCAGTTCAGGCCTCACGCACTGCAAAGTGGTTTCAAGTTCTGTTACCTCCCATTTACAATGCTGAACTCAAAGGTTGTGTTCCCTGAGGTAAGGTCATGTTATATAGACCACAATGAAAATAAAGACAAGACTATTTCTGAAAACAGGTTAAAAATTTTTAATGAGGAAAATTTTCTTTATCTTGCATTGTACTGCTTGAGAAAAGTAATTAAATTAGTGGATGAGGTGCTAAAATTAAAATGTCCAAAGCTTGTCTAAAATTGGGCCTTAAAGACTAACAAATCCAGTCCCTGAATTCTAAAAAAGAGGAAACTGAGGTCTGGAGAGCTTAACGCAACATGTCAAACTCACGAGGATGGTAGGGACAGAATAAAAAACTGAAACTCTAGACAGTCATGTGGAGATTTTAAAGGGACTTATGTTTACCAAGTTTTTATTTGTCCTCATCCTCCTTCATAAATACGATCCATTTTACTAAAATCTGCAGTACTACTCTTGAGTCTGTCAATCATAATTTGGGTAATTTCTGGGCCCAAATACTAAATGATGGAAGAAGAGAAGGAAGGCTGAAAATATGGCATTGGTTTAGAAATAAAGTTCAACAAATATTTATTACCTTCAATGCACTAAACCAAAGAAGGCCATTTTAATAGGGCTGTTTTATACCAAAATGGCCAAATGAAAATCTTTTTAACTTCTTTATTAACATTTGCCAAAAATATTATTAGTCCTTCTTCCATCCTTGAGTCTTGCTCCAAGTCTCCCCCCACCCCACCCTCACAGTTCCAAGTTTCACAATATTCCTACTTCCCCCTGGAACCTTGAGCCTTAATATATCCATGAATCTCAGAAGCCTCATGAATCTCATAAATGGTATAATTAATCACTACTTATCAAATGGCTTTTTAAGCCACATCAAAATGTATCCAAATTGGAACAGTTCTCCCAAGCTATACAATTAAAAGTCCAGCTTCATCTTAGGGGTAGCTCTGACCAAATCCCAGGGGTATGTGAAAGAAGCTAGTGATGAGGTCAAGGAAGAGGCCCTTCAGAGTACAAATGAATAAATGCCTAGAAGGAAAGAATCCTGGCCCCACCCTTTCCCCTTTTCTTTCAGATCTGAAGAGCTGTGTTAACTGCTTGGCCTTTAAATTTAACCCTTTGTGTTCACAGGGAAGACAATATATTTGACTTTGTTGTTAAGTTTTTGCAAATATTCTCTAGTGTAAAAATTGTATTATGCGCAGATTAAAAAAAAAAGTTATTTAACCCAAGAATGACTATATCATATTTTAATGGTAAAAGCAATGGTTTAATTAGTCCACTAACAAAGACCATTAATAATGGGTAGAGTGTGAAGGGAGTATGCGTAGAAAACAGCTTTACATGACCTTCTGTTACAGAAACAGGGGAGTCCAAAAATCCCCAGAGCTTGCAGCTGGGGGATGGGGAGAAGGAAGCAGCTTTTGGAATGCCTCCACATGCCTGAGGCTGGTGGCTAGTGTCTTTCTTATGCAAATGGCTTTAATGCATCCAAAGCCTCAGGCAGATGGGAGGAGTCTTGAACCAGGGGATGGTATGAAAAGCACACAGAGCCTACGTAAGGACCTGTGAATGGTCAGAACTGTTTGCAACGCCCACTGCGTCAGATGATGCAGTCAGGGATATATAAGCAGCTGCAGACATTTTAGCTGAGACTCTCTCAGACTCTCTCTGACTCTTGCTCTGAGACTCTCTCTCAGAAGCTCGCTCTCGGAGACTCTTGCTCAGACTCTCGCTCAGACTCTTTCAAGCTCTCGTTTGGGCTCTGGCTCTCGCTCTGGCACTCTGAGGGTCTCTCAAGCTCTCGTTCGGGCTCTGGCTCTCACTGGCGCTCGGACACTCTGGCTCTCTGACTCGGGTTCTCACTCGCGCTCTGGCTCTGGCGCTCGGACTCTCTCTGGCTCTCGCTCATGCTCTCACTCTGACACTCTGGCTCTCGCTCTGGCGCTCTGACTCAGACTCTCTCTGGCTCTCACTCTGGGACTCTCGCTCTCTGGCTCGCGCTCTCGCTCTGGCGCTCTGACTCGGGCTCTCACTCTAGCTCTCGGGCTCTCTCGCTCTCGCTCTCTTGTGTGCTCCCTCCACGTGGCTTGGTGAAGGGGCCTTCTCCATGTGGCTTGGAGAAGGGGTCTCCAGCTGCTTTAAGAGGCTCTCGCCATGCGGTTTTGAGGAGGAGAGGAGATCCGCGCAGTTTGCAGGAAGAAGACAGTTTGCAAGGAGGCTGAGAATCCAGGTGGTTCTGCATTGAGAGCTGGAGGGCACCACAGCACAGAAAGGACCTCCCCAATCAGATTGAATGATTGGCAGCTGCTGGTAAAGCTGAACTGTGTTGGGAAAGTAGGGAAACGGTTTCTCTGACTTCCCTAAAACTAGCCTGGTTTGGAAGGGGGGGGAGGCAAGGATATGTGTTTGTGGGTATTTTAAAGAGCATAAGACTTAACAACAGAAATTCGCAAGTAACTAAATCTATATAACTGTTAAATAAACAATTCTTTTTCTTTTCACCAAACTCTGGTATTGAGAGTTATAATTTTGGCGGCGGGCAATCGGGCCCCTAACTAAAGAGCCCATGGGTTTGTTTTCAACTGGAGCAGCCCAGGGGTTCTGTAACACTTCTTTCTCAAAATCATGAGAAGAACTACAGTAGTCCCTCTCTATATCACGGTTCACTTATCGTGGCCTCACTGTATCGCAGGATTTTTAAAAATATTATATTTAATTATTTATTGAGGGTTTTTCACTATATCACAGGATTTTGTGGTGCTGTATACGTATGTTGTTAAAGTTACGTAGGTTTAAGAGTGTAGAATATGTTTAAGAACGTAGTAGTGTTTATAAAAGTGTGGAAAAGGTTAATAAGGGACTGGGAATGGTTTATAAATGTGTGGGAAGGGTTTATAAAGCCTTAAAAATATATATAAATACTAAAATAAATGTAAAGCTCCTACTCCGTGGGGGGTCTAGAACGTAATACCCGCAATAAGTGAGGGAATACTGTAAACATAGTTTTCTTCATTTTTTTAAATAGTGAATCTGTTAATGGTATTTATAGTGAATCCAAAACAGCAAAAATATAAAAGCAATTTACCAGGTAGACAAGAAATAAAACATTAAAACATACTGATAATATAAGAGAGCAGGGGGCAAAACCCAAAAAGGAAATTCCACACAAGTGGCATTCTAGTTATGAAGTCACTTCCTTTCCTTCCATTTTTCACATGCTTCACTGAAGGACAATTAGATTTCCTACAGATACACCCCTTTTCCATTGTGCTCCCTCTCCTGCAAAATAATCTTCCATTCCAGATAGCCCATCGTTGGCAGGCAAGGCTTCGTTTTTTTCTGGAAGAACATGTGGAGCCAGCTATATCCTTCATGGAACAGAGCTCCACAGGAAGTTGTGTTGAATACCTTCGGGAATGTAATGGTCCCTGGGAGGTGAAGTATGACGCAGCCCTCTGCAGCAGGAAGTAAAGAAAGCTCCATGGCTACAGATCAGCTCTTTACAGAAAAATGAAAACCTAACACTCGCACAATCTCAATGCACAACTATCAGCAAATATATCTGTAAGTATATGATAAAGGTCTAGAATTTCACACACATCCTCTGTACTGTATTCTGAACTGAAAAATAAGTGATACACCATTTTCTGAATGTTACAAAGTTGGTGCTCATTCATCTACTCACCAGCTATCTATTGGACACCTGCCTTTTGCCAGGTTCTGGGCTGCACTCTGGGTGCACAAAAATGAATATGACCAGTCCTATATGCAAGGAGCTGCCTGGCTGGCAGATGCTCCAGTGAGGTAGCGTGAGGCAACGCGAGCCAGTTGTAATATATCAAAATCCATGAATATTTAAACTAAAGGAAACTCAAATACATATTGTGAACTTTCCTGCCTTCATTCATACATCTCCTTCAATCTAAAATCTAAAATGTCTGTCTGCCCAGTCCACTCCTACGCTCTGTCTATTGACTCCCTGTTCGAATATGACTGCCCAGATAGACTCAATCATTCTTTTCACTTTTCTCACATGATTTATATCTAGTGCCTCATTCAAGTGTCTGAGTCACCTTGCCTTGAAGTCCAACTGGTGTAGCACATGCTTGTCACTCTTACTCTGAGAGATATGAGATCTTAGTCATCTTTCTCTCCTACAATGTCTAACAGTGCCCTGCTCAGTTTATATCCAAATGGTATTTACAATACACATTCACTTATCTCATTTAATGCAACATACGTGTGTATTAGGTTTTATTATCTTCATGTTGTAGATAAGAAAATTATGACTTTATCCAATTAACACAGGTAACAAATGTTTAATGTTGAAAGATTAATTTAAAAAATTAAAAATAAAAAAAACAAGAAAAGAAACAGTGAGGCAGTCATATTATCAATGTTTCTTTAAAAGAATATTTGCTGCCCTGGCTGGTGTGGTTCAGTGGATTGAGTGCCAATCTGTAAACCAAAAGGTCACTGGTTCAATTCCCAGTTAAGGCACATGCCTGGGTTGCGGGCCAGGACCCCAGTTGGGGTGTGCAAGAGGCAACTGATGGATGTATCTCTGGCTCATTGATGTTTCTCTCCCTCTCTATCTCTTTCCCTTTCCCTTTCTCTAAAAGTAAATAAATATTTTTTTAAAATTTGCTACCAGAGTATAATCATACTAGATAAAAGGTAGTAAGATGTAGTACTTAACATTGATTCCTGGTGAACAAACTAAACTAAATCAAAAGAAAGTAAACTCAAAGCAAAGTATCATATAAGGAAAAGGATCCATCCATTAGATAAAAACCTTTCTGATGTTTTTCATTGTAAAATGTAATCCTTAACATCTTCTGGGGTATCTATATTTGGTGCTTCACCACCATCATTGCCAAGTTTCATAAGATAGAGATACTCATTGATAGAGAGATCTGCTCAGATTACTGGGGAGGAGGAGGGAGGGGCTGGAGGAGGAGGCTGCCTGGGGCAACAGCAAACAGCCTGGGATGGGATTGGCTGAGAAACTGAATGCCTCCAGAGCACCTAGAATTAATGGGCTGGGAGATTTGAACTAAGAGAAGTGCTTTTGGCCCCTCTGGCTCACTGGCTTTCTCTCTTCTTCCTTAGGGATGCTTGGATGATTGTGCTACAGCTGCCTGTGTTTCCCAACGGACAGTATTTTGGATGGGAAGGAACTCTGAGCACAACCTAGGATCAGGGTGGCCTGGCAGAGGGTGGCAGGGTTATTCTACTTTGGGTTTTCTAGAGGGGACAAGCTCTGAGACAGAAGACTGACATTCTTCTAAAATTGTGTAGCTTTTGTATCCTATGTTGTTTTAGTTTGTAAACTAACCCTACAGAAATAAGATAATTAAAAACTAATGACAGTATGGAATTACCTCAAAAGATTAAAAATGGAACTGCCTTTTGAACCAATGACTCCACTACTAGGATTATACCCGAAGAATCTTGAAACCCCAATTCAAAAGAACTTATGCACCCCTATGTTCATTGCAGCACTGTTTACAATAGCTAAGTGCTGGAAACAACCTAAGTGCCCATCTGTAGATGAGTGGATCAAAAAACTGTGGTACATTTACACAATGGAATACTATGTAGCAGAAAGAAAGAAGGAACTCCTGCCATTTGCAACAACATGGATGGAACTAGAGAGAATTATGCTTAGTGAAATAAGCCAGGCAAAGAAAGAAAAATACCATATGATATCACCTAATACAGGAAACTAAAGAACAACACAAACAAAGGAACTAAATAGAACAAAGAGCAGAATAGCAGTCAATAGGGGGGAGGGGAGAGGGAGAGAAGGGGGATAAGTAAGGGAAGGGTTTAATTAAAGAGCCTGTATGAAAGACTCATGGACATGGACAACAGGGAGAGATATGATTATGGGAGAGGGGGTGGGTTGGGTGGGGGAGAGAAATTGGGGGAAAAGGGGACAACTGTAATTGAAAAACCAAAATAAAAAAATTAAAAAAAAAAAAACTAATGAGGAATGATAGGAGAACTCAGGTGTTCAAGAGTTTAGCCTTAATTGATAGGCTTAAGTGACTAATGCATATGGAAAACTCTTATTCCAAAATTGTGGAGCTTTTGAAGAAAGACTCCTTTCCTTTATTCCCAAACCCCTGCCTCTGGAATTTTGCCTAGAGGGTGGTAGCGGGCAGAAGGGCCCCAGCTGCTGTTCAGAAACATCATGACTGTTCGAATTTCTAAAAGCAGCACTGTCCAACAGAAACATAACACAAGCCACATAATTTTCAATGTTCTAATAATCACATTAACAAAAGTAAAGAAATAGGTTAAGTTAATCTAATTTAATTTCTTCAATTATATAACCCTATATATTCAAAATATTGTTTCAACATGTAATAAATATGGAAATTGAGATAGCTTACATTTTTATTAAGTTTTTAGGCTCTGGTGTGTATCTACCCTTGCACCTTACCCCTCCATTTGAAATAGATACGTTTATCCATATTTGGCTAGCCGCTCAGTTCTAGAGTGTCATGTCTTTATCAACTTTATACTTTTTATTTTTTCTATCTCCATATATCTACATATGTCATTTCATTGCCCGAAAATGCCACAGCTTAAATATTACTTCTAAACCCACTGTGTGTGTGTCAGAAAAAATTCCCCCCTCTAATCAAGTCTAGCTAAAATACTACATTTTCCTTTATTATCATCATAGGCTAATATTACTTTGTCATCTTCTATATACCTATTAAATTTTACACATCTTTTGTGGGACTTTTCATATGTTCCTTTGTATACTTTTAGTAGGTATAGATGTATCTTATTGTCTTATTTGTCTTACTGTATGCCTTATGTACATGAGAAATGGATTAATGGGAGGAGAAAGTGACCATCCTTCGGAGCCACATGACAGAGGCCTTAGCTCCGTTTTCATGCTGGATATCAATATCTACAGTACCCATTCTCCTTCCCCCTGACTTTCCTTTGGAAACTTTTCCTTCCCCATTTTAAGCCATATGGTAGCTTGGGTGTGAGTGAGCCCATCCTCAGTTCCATGGGGAATGAATCATAGTTAGGTTTAAATCAGTTACTGACGAACTCATAATCCAATTTAGGCCAACAATATCCAAGAAATAATTTGTTCAGGTTTCTGGAGAAAGAATCTTCTCTTTTGCATAGAAACTACTGTAAAGGTCTCTCTGTCTCTTCTCTCTCCTCTCTCTCCTCTCTCTTTTCTTTCTTACTCTCTCCCCTCTGTACTCCACCCTACTCATGTGGAGTCTAAAATGACTGCAGCCACCACTGCAACATTAGAAGAGTAAGCCTGGGAATGAGGCTGACACATGGAACAGGGCAGAGCCTCTGGGTCCAGTGTCTTATTGAAAAAGTGAGTAGTGGACACTGAGAATTGTCTACCCTTTCCCCTCCTAGCATAACCTTCAGATAGCAGATATCTATACCTCCTATGTATTCTAGAGGAAAATGATTCATATCCCCTGTTTAGGCATAAGACTTAAACTAATCTAAGTGGTGATTTAGAAACTGGCATGTGGCCCAATCCTGGCCAAGCTATGGGAGGAATACATCCAGGAAGCTCATGGAAAATATTTTTTTTACTAAGAAACAAACACAGTAAAAGATATCCCCTTCTTCCCCTGGATGTTGCTTTATCTGTATATGGTCTAGGAATTTCCAGCACCATCTTACTAACCAATTGAGCAAGATACTGATGTCAAGAAAGGCAAAGCAAAGAGATGGAATAAACCTAGATTGTTGACACTGGTGAGTTGCTCTATCAACCAACTCTTGAGCCCTACGTAAAATAATGATTTGTGTTGTTTTAGCCACTTTAAGTAAATAATTTTGTGCTACTTGAAGCTGAAACATCCTGTTACACAGTCCTATCCCAGAATGTTTAATTACACAAGCCAGTAATTTCACCAGCCCATTCTGGGTTGAATTTTCTGTTGTTTTCCACTAAAAGATTCATGCCTCATAGAATCATTATCCTTTGGATCTTCATAATTCTTCATGGTTTAAAAGTGCTTTCTACCTCCTTCAAAAACAAAGTCTGAGGTACATGGTGAATTGTGTTCTCTTTAATGCATTGAGATATTACACATCCTTATTTTAATTTCATATTCTATCCCCTCTATCAAAAATTTTAGGCACCAAAAAAGTACCCATATTTCCAATATCAGCAAAATAAATAAATGGATGTCTGAAGAGGAGCTATGTCGTCCTTGTAATGGTTGTTAAAAAGGAAGAAAAGATAATACAAGGAAAGAGAAAACATAATAGAACAAGAGGTAAGAGACCTCGATCTAGCCCCAGTTCTGGTCTCACAGTGAGCTTAGTCAGGTCTTTTGACCTCCTTGGTGATCACGTGCAGCAGTAAAACCTGGTCTGCCCACACAGTCATAGACAATAAAAGGCTACATACAAAAGCACTTTTTAAACTAAAAAGCTCTACATAAAGGCTATTATTACTATTCCTGGAATACAAATGCTTCTTGAATAATACACCTATGCTCGACAGCGTCTTAAAATTACATTACTTCTCCTAAAGATACATGACTTGCTCCCTTTTTAATGTCTTAACCATGATGACTTTCATTTTCCCCCATAAATTACCCTATCCTTCAACTTTCTTTGTCACTGAAGGATAACTCATAGACAGTAACTTACCATGCCTTTACAGATCCATTGCTATCATCTAGTTCTTCTCACATGGTCAATGATTACTTGCCCTTGAAACTCAATATGGCTAGGGTGATGAAGTCTGAACTACTGTGTAGAGCCCATTAACATAAATTAATACTGCTTTTTCTCTGATGGCACTATTATATATTCTACAAATGTGCTTTGTGAATAGGGTTAAAGAAATCATTTCTCATTAGTGCTTCAAAAGCTATTCTGGTCCACAAACAGGTTACAAATGTCTCAAAAAACACATCAAAATTCATTTTTAAAACTCCAGGAAGTCAATTTTCAACTTTCTTTTGTTTAATGATTTCCTTAAACAGGAACAGAGTTGGCCCAAGATGCTACATGTTCCAAAGATGTCTGCAAGAAATCATGGGTTTGTGTAGCTTGCATTGCTTGCATTACTTTATTTGTGGATATGATTTTAAATATAAGCAACTGGAACAGTCACATCTTGTGGCCATCTAAAACAGCAGTATTACTAAATATTTTAATAAAACTACTTTTCTACATTTCAATCTACCCCAAGAAACTTGCTAACTTTTTACATGTTTTCTAAAATAAAAAGTATCAGCCGATGTCCTTACAGAAAGTAAAAAAGAGGAAGTACCTTATAATAAACCCAGTAATTAACTAAGCCATACTTTCATCAGAAGTTAATACCACATTTTTATACACAAAAAAACCACTGGGATTACGTTTCCTTCGTTAATGACTAAGATTTCATCTGGGTTATTCTTATCATCTAAGTCTCAAAGACTGTCTCAAAAAGAGAAAAAAGATTATCTTACCTCCATCTAGTTAATTACCCTTAAAATATCAGGAATTAAAAATAACCTGGAACTAAGAACAAAATAATTATTAGGGGGAAAAGATTACCCATTTACCCTGAATACTTGAACACAAGGAAGTAACTTTAGCCAAGCCAAGTGCCAGACTTATTTTACTCAAAATTCTTCCCCAAAGCTCTGGGTGTCTTATCCAATATGATTTCCCAAAAATCTTTGGTAAATGTGTTTGTTCTGTCAAGGAACTTCTAGAACTCAAATAATTCTTCGATCACAGTCACAGACTGGGACACCTGCTCATCCCTCTTAGCTGCACACAGTGTGGATACTGGCTCCCATTTCCAGAAAAGTAGTGTGAAAGTGAAGGAACTGGGGTGATAAAGTTCTAGAAGAACGAAAAAAAAAATCAAAATTAAGGTCCAATAAACATTAAGTGATTATTTACGTGTACCAGGTATTTTCACATGTTATCTCATTTAATATTTACAACAGTTCTGTGGGTGATATTATGATACCCATTTTTCACACATTTGAAAATAAAGATTTAGAAAGGTAAAATGGCTTGTGACTAAATAGTATTGGTACAAATGTAAGTCCAGCTCTCATTGTTCAACTCCAGGGTCTTTTCCTTGCAATGTTACCTCTCCACCTCCTAAAACATTACCTCAACTAATCCTAGTGAGTCAGGTCATAAGGGCAGGCATTGCTATGCCCTGTATGCACAGTAGAAAAATTAACTCAGACCCATTAGCTAATCTGCCTAAGTCAAATGGCTAGCAAATAAAAGAGTAAAAACTGGAATTCAGACTTTTGGGCTTTGTCTAACTCATAATACTGTACCTGTGATGTAAATATAAATTAAGCTTTGAATTTAAAACTCCTAGAAGGCAGAGACTACACAGTTTTTTTTATCAATAGGGAGCCAAATACACTGTGTATATTTAATAAACCACCCACTTCCTGAAAGAGGTGAAGACAGCTTACAAAAAGGAGCTATTTGTAATTGGACTTCAAAAGTCAAAGGCATTAGATGATTAATAAATACAAATATATTAATAATGTTATTTAATTTGACTTACTGCAAATAAGTAAATTTTAAATTATTTCTTTTGGTTAAATCATTTTAAGACTTGTTAACATTAATTTCTTTGTTCCCTGGCTGATGTGGCTCAGTGGATTGAGCACTGGCCTGTGAACCAAAGGGTTGCTGGTTTGATTCCTGGTCAGGGCACATGCCTGGGCTGCAGGCTGGGTTCCTGGTTGGGGGCATGTGAGAGGCAACCACCACATTAATGTTTCTTTCCCTCTCTTTCTCCCTCCCTTCCCCTCTCCCTAAAAATACATAAATAAAATCTTTTTTTAATTTATTTGTATCATAAACAGACATTTAAAATCGCATGCCTATTATTTTCCCAAAATGATATACACAATAAATTTCTAAGATTTGTTTTTAAAAATACACATTATTTTATCATAGAGTACCTTTGCTTTAACCTTCTCACTGGCTGCAGTCATCTAGAGACAAGTTTCACAGTTTAGAAAAGATATAAAATTGGCTACAAGACAGAGATTTAGAAACCTGATACTGTATGCTCTATTTAGACCATCATGAGGATATAGTACAAAGCCCTGTCTCGAACTGTGTAGAAATTTCTATAAATGATTCACTTCTAAATTAGCTGTGGGTCAGCAGTGGCAAGTCTTAAATAAAAGGTGAATCATCCTTTGTACTCCTCCTTCTTTAGTACCACTACATTTTCCCCCTGTTTTTAATGAGCAAAATAATGTGACAGAAATAACTTTATCCAAAAAAATGAAAGAAAATCAAATTCACATTTTTAATCTACCAAATGACCCCCAAGAGTAACAAAAAAAAAAAACAACTTTCTTTTGTTAATGAAATCTAATCAAAGCAACTATGTCTCAAAGAAAGTCAAAAATCTCAAATCAATTCTTGAACCACAAGAAAAAGTTAACAGAATAGGGATAGGGTTTGCCTTGTGGACGTTACACAGGCACTAAACCAACAAGTAAGATAAATCAAAAGTGTATGGCTATATATAGCATCCTCTTCCACAATATTCTTCCAGTCAGAGGCAATATCTGAGCTTTTTCCTACTCTAATAATGCTGCAAGGTTACACGCCAATTTTAAAGACATCATAAATCACTGCTCTACCCCTTGTCAGGTGCAGTCTCAAAATTTCCAGCTTTCTCAACCACTGATTTTCTCAAAGCCTCCTCTTGTTTGACACTTAGGAAGGAAGAAAATGGAAAAGGGCAAGGAGAGGCTGTAACAGGGAGACATATTACATCTCCATGTAAACGGTGAGAACAACGTAGTAAGGTGGGTCGTGAAAAAAAATATTATAAATTATAATAATAGTAAAGAGACTTGTGACTAAACTTTCCAGTTTTCCAAATATATATACAAATATAATTTATTTCAAAATAGTCATTAGATCCCAAAGAGGCCTTAAACAAAATTTTAAAATTGTTTGACACAATGCTCATATTTTCATATTAGCCCAGGAAGCAGACTTATAACCTTTACAATTCAATGTCTACAAAGCATGTAATATTTTAAAACCACCCAAATAAATTATGGAAATTGGAAAGCAAGCATGGTGAGCCACTCAGGTGTCAAGCTGGAGTGACTGGGGAGGGTGGTCTATTCCTTACTATTCCCTAGAACAGAATTTCTGACAAAAAGAGATGAGCACTTTATGGGAAAAAAAGGGGGGGGGGCGCGTATGAGAAACCGTAAACATGTTGAGAAAGACTGAAATTGATCTTTATTCTAAACTAGGACACCTGAAAGACATTAGGAAAACGTACACCACAGTGACAGGGTAAGAAATGACAAAGGAAAATGTATTGTACTACAGGGTTCCCTAGGTGAGAGGTGATCAAGTGCTCTTAAGGGAAGGGGGTGGAGCCTAATCCACTGCCCACCAACAACACAATTCACCTATGATTCAGCCACTGTTCAGCCTTAAACCTGGAGAGTTGTGTGTGACGATTCTTCTAGGCTCAGGATTGCTCAATTTTGAATTGTTACACCCAGAACAGAGAGCCCCAAAAACAAAGACCTGGAAGAGGTGGAGAGGAACTGCCAAGAATAGAAGTCTGTCCCAGAATTGAAGACACATAGGCACAGCCCTGGTGAAAAACTATCACCTTTGCTCAGTTATAACCAGAGGCCGCTCCCTGCTCAATGCAGCTTCTTCCCACCCTCTCCTTGCTAACATGACCGCGGCTCCTGCCTGTCACTCCTGGGACTGGGCAGGCAGAGCATTTAGAGAAGACAGGAGGAGGGCCCAGCCGTATCAGGAGGCTTCCCGAGGAAGCTGGCAGGCCTGCACAGGGCTCCATCCTCAACTCCCAGGAATGTGTCACCACGCCCGAGCCGGGACAAGGAGTACCAGAGTCTCCTGGCTCCAGGCTCGGGGTTAACACTGTAACCTCACTACCTGCTTCTATTTTTATGACCACACTCGCCTCTCCCCACCTCATGCTTCCTTACTGCCCAGGAAACTGGGCTTGTATAGTGTTGGTGCTTAATTGACGAATGTATGATAAACCTCACATATTTTTCTTCTTTCCTGCTTTCTAGTAGGCAATTTGGTTATAATGAGGATGACACCGGTCCCAGTTTAGGAAGTGTCCGGGTTTGGAAAATAAATGACATGGCCACCTGTGTGTAATGCATCTTCTATGTGATCAAATAAATATGTTCACATTTCAGAATGGTAAGGCTAAGACAGCGTAGGTTAAAAAAAAAAGAAAGGAAAAATAGCTTAGGATTTGGACGTTGAGGAAAGGCAGTGGTAGAGTTCTTGCTCTGTCCCTTAGCATTTAAATAACGTTCCCCAGAAGCAAAAATCAGTACCGTGAGTTCAGCACAATTAAGATTCTGGGAGACCTAATCAGTGTGAGGAGAACTGAAAACGAGCTCCAAATGCTCAGTGGGGAAGCACAATAGAATTAGCTGCAGAGACAAACTATGCCACAGGGATGCTCTATACAAGAAATATGGATATTACTAAAGAGTTATTTTGGGCTTAGAAGAAATAAGTATTAACAAATGCAATGCAAAACAATTCTGAATAAACTGGTATATTTAATATTTCTCAATATTAACTGGTATCTTCAAGTTTGTTGATGTAGTTTATTAGGTTTATAGTAAACTTTATCAAAGAAGCTTTCATCAGAAGAGTCCAGATTAGTTACTATAAAATAGAATTCCACACTGAGATAGTTTAGTTCGAGGGTCAGGTATAAAGATATACTTTTAAATTTGTTTTGCTTATTTGGGGGGGATAGGCAAAGGGTAGGAAAATGAAAATTGCCAAGATCTGGAACAGAAAAATTACAAAGAAAAATATATGCCAAAAAAATGCCCACAAAAGCATCTTTTTGAGGAAAAGAAGGAAAGAGAACTAAAATGTATTGCACCTTTGTTCTAGACACCTAATATGCCACTTCACTCAATTCTCACAACAGTCCTATACAAAAGGTATTATGTGTGTATTTTCTCAATGAGAAATTGAGGCTGTAAGGTGGCATCTCCAGGCATCAAGCCCAGGGTATGCCTCCCTTCCCTAAAGCTCACCTGCCCCCTGGACTGACCTCAGAGCTTTTCTATATGCGACCCTGACTCTCTTATCTATCACAGAACCCAGGAAACCTGTGAATTTGCCACATACATAGCTTTAAGATATAACAAAAGCTTGGAATATCACAAATTTAACAAATCAACACATGTTCCACTCTGTATAATTACAATTCCATAAAATTGATGCTAAAACTAAAGTTATAAAATCAACAGGGGGTGTTTCTACTGGTTTCCAAGCCTTCTAGTTGCTTGCCCACTTTTTTCCCTTACCCCTAACTTCACAGTGTAGAGCAAGTACTTAATCTCAAGCAACCTGGCATAAGCAATGTTGCTAAAGGATGGGGCGATACTGGCCTCTAATGAAACAGCTGGAAGTTTTGTGGTGGCTTTTTTCCTTGTTGCAGTGATTGTGTGACACCACTGGCATTTGGGGGAGAGGGGATGAGGTAAGACACTGTATGAACTCTAATGCTCAGAGGCCCCACTCAGTGAAGAACTGTCTGGCATTCCACATGATTTTCTTTCTTTCCTTGTTTTTAATCCTCACTCAAGGACATGCTTGCTGATTATAGAGAGAGGGGAAGGGAGAGCAAGAAAGAGGGGGAGAGAATCATCGATGTCAGAGAGACCCATCAATTGGTTGCCCCACATGATTGTCGAATGTCCTCATAGAGATTCATGTTGGGAAAAGAAAACATTATATATGTATATAACTACTTAAGCCTAGACCCTAACTATGTGTTACAGATAGAGTATATTTTGTTAAGACTTTTCCTAGACTGCAACCAAGGTAGTTGTTTGTGCAGAACCTTACCAAGAATTTTTAATAATTTCAGAAAATTAAGTCACTGACAGCAATGCTGATCATGTTATTTGAATTTTCAACATAAAAAAATATATATCCATCTGCTATTATCATTACATTCTATAATTCTATGCATAACTATAAATATTATTTATCCCTTATTTCAAAATATAACATGTAAAGAAAGAGTCAACAACATTCAATTGACTATTGTCTTATTTTTTATTTTTCAAATCCAAACTTCTTCACTAGAAGTTAGGTACAAGCACCTGACTGCTACATTATGTCCTCTATGACAGTTTCTCCAAATATTTGCATATTGAAATCCGTATTTGTTTCTAGTATTAAAGGTAAGGAATATATTAATTCTTTTTTAAATTATGTGTAAAGGTAGGTAATGTTTAAAACTTTATTTCAGGATAGTAAAAGTGGTGCCATAAAATATTTATTAGAGGGGAAATTTGGGTCCAATAAGGTTAAGAACCACTATGTAAAGGAAAGAGCATAGGCTTTGGAGTCAGAATAACCTAAGATCAAAGACATCTCTCTGAACTACGTGACTTGAGTAATTTGCTTTTGCTTTGAGATCCAGGTGCCTCGTCTATAGATTGTAATCATTTCTGGTGGTTCTGATAAGAATTACTATTTCCGATAAAATAACACAGGTTAAGTGGTAATGGTAGGTATTCAACAATAATTTATTTTTCCTTAATGCTCAAAATATGCTTCCCTTTCCCCAATCACCTTTACAAGTATGTGGGAAAATTAATATAGGAAGGGGAAAGTATAAAGGGTACAGGAGTAGAAAGAGAGTAACAGGAATCATGCCAGCACCTAATACCTACCCACACCCAGAACCAGCAGAAAGACCTCCTATAGGTTTTATACTTTTAGTGAGAAGGTTCAGGCAGTTAAATTGGATTCTAGCCCTGGATCACAAAGGACATAGTGTTAACACCAATCACACAACCACTACTACATTAATGCAATAAGTAGATACGTAAATTGTTTCAAGAATGGAGACAGAATTACTATTTCTCAATCTTGTTATAGTGTATCCCTTTAAAGCCACTTAAAGTTAACATTGTAACTTAAGAACATAAGCTTGTTTATACTCTTACTGGAAAACCTTCTATCATTTATTTGGTCACTTTTATGTCTCCTCTGTGCCATATACTCCTAAACCTCCCTTTTGCCTGGAAGCATTGAATTGCCATATAGTTTAGTGGTTGGGAGTGCCACTTCCTCTGAGAGACCTTGGGCAAGTGACAGGCTGCTCTGTTTCTGTTCCTCTTCTGTAAAATGGTGTTAATGATAATACCCACCATAAAGGACTGTTGTGAGGGGCAAATGAAATAATGTATGCAAGCACACAGATCAGGCCTGGTACACTGTAGAAATTTATCAAATGTTAGTTGTTATAGTCTAGAGTTGAAAGGGCCTTTATTGTACTCCAACTTTTAATCTGTTTAACTACCAACTAAATAACCCATGCCTGATTACTTTTAACTAATTTTTGCTGAGGGAATCTATCCATCTAAGAGCTTACTAAGGGTTCAGTATTAGACTTGATGCTGGAAACACAAAGGTTAAAAAAAAAAAAAAAAGACATAGCCCCTTCCTCCAGTTGAGTTCTGTTCAAAAGCAGAGTTTCTACTTAAGTTAGAAGGATTTCCTGAAATGTGTTCCAAGGAACACTGTCTAAATATTATGGAAAAATGCCTTCAGTTGTCAAATAACTTTGGGGAATGTATGTTGTAAATTTGTAACACACATTAAAGGTTATAAGAAGTCCACTGAAATTTTTTTAAATGTGGTGTTTCTCATTTCCTACATTTATTTGACTATGGCCCTGTCCCCTTTTTTTCTGCATACACTTCTTGGATCAATATTCCAAGACACATATTTTTAAAAATGATACAGGGTTTTCCAATAAGAGCATAAACATGCTTATGTTCTCCTCCTGCTTTGAAAGTTTCTAAGTCCCTTTTTCTTAAGATGCAAGATGTGTGGGTGTTAAAAGGAACCCTACATTATAATGTCTCAAAGAATAATAGGCCAACAAATGCCCAGTGTACTTAGTCTGGCTGGCATTGGCCATTGACTCAATAAGCACTAATCTCATAGGAAGGAGGGATAGAATGAAGCTCTACATGGGCAGGGATTATTGTCTCTTTGTTCATTGATGTGTCCCAAGATATGGAGCAGTGACCAGCACAAACTTAGTAATCAACAAATTTTCTAATGAAGGATAAGAATGAATAGGCTTAACATGTGTACCTACTTAAAAAGTATAATTACTCTCTCCTATTACAAATTCATAAATATACAAATAATAAAAATATACTTTTGTATGATGAATACCTTATTGCAGGGTTGCAGTCTCTTTTTATCCAGTATTTGGTTCTCCACATACATGTACAGGAAAAAATATCTCCTCAGTGATCCCTTTTTAACAATTAAAATTCTGTCAGCCTTCTGAGGTAGGAAGAAGCCCATGTGGCTCTGCCAAGGCTGCGGCTGGCAGGGTTTATTTCAGATGAAGGGCTCCCAAAGAATCCTAGCCATAGTTTCAAAGGTTTTAGAAAGACCTTGTGGCTTCACTGTACAGAGAACAGAAATAGAATATAGAAGGGACTTTTCAAAATGGGCTAGTATATTCCAGCAGGAATGTAACACCATCATAAAATGACTAACCCTATTTTCCCTGTTGGTTTTTACTTCCTCATTCAATCAAAAGGGGAAAAAATCAAACGTCATCTGATTAAGTCTTAATGTACAACTATAGATTTATAAGAAATACAGTGACAAGGGATGCTAAACTACATTATAGAAATGCAATCAGCAAAATATACACTGTGAAAAAAGTAAACTATGCAAGTTAAATAACCTGGATTCTTCAACATCTACACTGGAAAAGAAAGAATATGATGAAAGGGGAACTATAGATCAAGAGACTTAAAAGAGATTTAAAAGCAGTCAAAATTAAATTATGGTATTTAGGAATTCATACTTAAATTGATAAAACTATTTTTAAAAAGAGATTTATTATCATAAAAGTCAGCATAATAGTTACTTTTAGGGGCAGGAGGGAAGAGGGTATACGGAAGTGGCTGGCAAAGACTATCTTCTGATATTGGTGTGGGTACAAAGGTGTTCTACTTACCCATTAAGTTGTACATCAGTTTTATGTGCTTTTCTCTACTTGTGTTACATTTGATAATAACAACTTTTTTAAATGGGGGGGATGAAAAAAATGTTTGCAAATGTTGGTAACTCTTGAAGCTGGGCAAGTGGAATTTAATTACCCTATTCTCTTTACTTTTGCATGTATTTAAAATTTCCATAATAAAAAGGTTCCAATGAAAAAAAAAATTTTACAGCATGCTAACTACTAGTTCCTGCTCCAGAGCAGCTGTCATTTTTATGGAAGAGTAAATCAACATTCAGACTGATAAGAGTTATGTAAGCTCAGAGGAGAGGCATGGGACCCAGTCTTGAGGTGGGGGAAGGCTTTGGGTAGTGACTTCTGAGTCCCGTAGCCTAAGTAAGAGTTCTTAAAATCAATTCAACAAGAAGGGCATAGACTGAGGTGGCTCTTTACAAGCTTATTTGAACAGCCCTGGCTGGTGTGGCCCAGTGGATTGAGTACTAGCCTGTGAACCAAAGGGTTGCTGGTTCGATTACCAGCCAGGGTACATGCCTCGGTTGCAGGCCTGGTCCCCAGTTGGGGGTGTGTTAAGAGGCAATCGCACGTTGATGGTTTCAGCAGCCTACAGAAGCAAACCAAAACCTAAGTCTGTAAATGCCCAAAATCTAAGGACAAACAGCCAGTGCAGCTTTCTTAAATAATGTAACTGCTTAAGCTATAGGCAATCAAATAACTTCCTTGCTTTGCTTCCACATTTTCTCTATAAAAACCTTGCCCCTAGCTCCTGTCTATGGAGGGCTCCTAACCAATTCTCATTTGATACTGCCCAATTTGAACTGATTTTTACTCAAATAAACTCCTTTTTTTTTAAAGATTTTATTTTTATATATTTATTTTTTGAGAGAGGGGAAGTGGGGTAGAAAGAGAGGGAAACATCAACATGTGGTTGCCTCTTGCGCACACCATGGAGAAGTGTGAGGGTCTCAGTAGGAGGTGTGGGAAAGGACTGGGCTTGTGTTAGATGATTTGGGGGAAGGTTCAAGGACTCATGGGTTTGCTCTGGATAGGGTGCCACCAGGAAATGGGGCCAATGGGGACACCTGGTCATTTCTGTGGCTTAGACAACACTCATTTTGTGTCTCTCTTCAGACATTACAGAATGGTCTTACTTTTGTCTTGATCTGACACAGCCACAGACTGGTCTTATAAGATATTGATGTTCTGTAAAATCATTGATGTCCAACAGGAGAATGCCAAGGCCTATCTGTGCCAGGCCAGCTCCCATATGCGAGGGGCTGCTTTTCTCTCTCACACACTCTACTTGGTTTGTTGGGCTTGCCTCATAGTCCTCAGAGCTCGATGTTAAAATTCACGCTGAATTCCCAGTTCCTTCATTTTTGGTGTGTTTTTGTTGTTTGCTTTTCCTTGGGGTTCTATATGTAAGTCCATGAGCCCCATTTTGCTCTGTTCTTCCAAGATTTCCCATTATAAAGTAAAAAGACACAGTTTCACCTGCCAAGTCTCTGCTTTGCTGGGAAATGGTAAAGTCTGCAGTGCAGTTTATGTTCTCCAGAAGTGCCACATAAATACAGAATATTGACTTTCACGAGAGCTCAGTGCTGGTGCCAGCAAGTTGAGAAAAGGAAGCAACTTCTGGGAAGCTTCACAAGGCAGCTCTCCATACACTGTAATTCATCTCAGAAGCAATGTTGCTTGCAGACACAGCCCCCAAATTCATAATTTATGGAATTTGTAGAAATCCATGCATTCGATACAAATGCCTCTCACTTAGCTTCCCAGGCTCCACACTTTATCCCCTTACTCCTCCTCCTGCTTCAAGATGCTCATAATGCTGCTCACTCCAACCCCCATTACAGACTCCTCTCTTTCCTCACACTACAATATTAACACCTACATAAGATACTGGTATTGTAACCAGTACTAAAGCTTTGTGCTAAAGCTACAGGATTTTAGGTACTGTGTTTATGAGGGTTCTTTTATTCAACAAATACTTTTTGAGCTCCATCTATGCCTCAGGTATAGTTCTAGGCCGTTGGGGCCACATATATAAACAAAACAGACAAAATCCTGTCTTTATGGAGCTTATATTATAGTACATGGGGGAAGAAAGACAATAAACAAAATAGATAGGTTAAATATATATAGGGTGTTAGTGTGCCATGGAGAAACATTCAGTGAGAAAGGAAACAGGGATGTTGTAACTTTAAATGGGATGATCAGTGCCAGCCTCACTGAAAAGATGACGTTTGAGCAGACATAAAGGAAGAGCAATGTGCAGGAAGAGGTTCTGGTGAGACTACAGCCAGTGCCAAAGCCCTTAGGCCCCAGAGTTCAAGGAATAGCCAGGAGACTGGCTGGAGCAGAAGGAACAATGATGCCAGAGAGGGAACAGTGCCTATAGCCCATCATCAGATTTTGGCTTTTTGTTCTATGTGAGATGGGGAGCTATTGGAGAGTTTTGAACAGGGAGATGAGATACAGCATGTATCTCACTGAAGGCAGCAACTTTTGAGTTTTGCTCTAAGGGAGAAATGGGGTAATAGCATAAGGGATGGGGGCAGGTAACAAGAGAAGGCAAGGTCTATTTTGTTTTGCAGAGAAATAATAGCATTACTTTATGCTGAATATAGGGCTTGAAATTACAATCATACATCTTGCCTATTCTGCTTCCCAAGTACACTGCTTCATTTGACTGCCTTTATGCATTGAGAAAGTGGCTGTATTTGCTTGATCCATTTATTCAATGAACTATTTTATATAACCAAGTTAAACTCAAGTTAAATTTGAGTTTTCAGTTTCTGAACATGTAAATTATATAAATACAAAACAACTAATACAAAGAAATACAAGGAATTATAAGAAAATATTATGAACAACTATATGCCAACAAATTGTACAATCTGGAAGAAATGGATAAATTCCTAGAAACATACAATCTTCTAAAACTGAAATAGAAAGAATCAGAGAATCTGAATAGACAGATTGCAAAGAGTAAAACTGAAGCAGTAATCAAAACACTCCCAACAAATATATGTCCTGGATCAGGTGACTTCACAGATGAATTTTACCAAACATTCACAAAAGAATGAACGTCCATCCCTCTTAAACTATTCCAAAAAAAAAAAAAAATGTAAGGGGAGGGAAGACTTCCAAGCTCATTTTACAAAGCCAGCATTATCCTAATTTCAAAAACAGGTAAAGACACTACAAAGAAAGAAAATTACAGGCCAATATCCCTGATGAATATAGATGCTAAAATCATCAAAAAAAATTAGCAAAACCAGATCCAGAACTACATTAAAAGATCATACACCATGACAATTGGGATTTATTCAAAGAATGCAAAATTGGTACAATATCTGCAAATCAATAAACGTGATACACCACATAAACAAAATGAAGGATAAAAACCACATGACCATATCAATAGATGCAGAAAAAGCATTGGTAAAATCCAGCACCCATTTATGATAAAAACTCTTAGCAAAGTGGGAATGGAGGGAACATATTTAAACATAATAAAGGCCATATATGACAAACCCACAGCCAACATCATACTCAGTGGGTAAAACCTACACATGTTCCCCTTAAGATTAGGAACAAGACAGAAGTGTCTGCTCTCACGGCTCTTATTCAATACAGTACTGGAAGTTCTAGCCACAGTGATCAGACAAGAAGAAGATATAAAAGGCATTCAAATCAGAAAGGAAGAAGTAAAACTGTCATTAGTTGCAGGTGGCATGATATTGTATACAGAGAACCTTAAAGATTCCACCAAAAGAACTATTAGAACTGATAAATGAATTCAGTAAAGTAGCAAGATACGTAATAAATATCCAGAAATCAGTAACATTTTTATACACCAATAATGGACTATCAGAAAGAGAAACTAAGAAAACAACCCCATTCACAATTGTTTCAAAAAGAATAAAATACCTAGGAATAAATTTATCCAAGAATGTAAAAGACCTATACTGTACTCAGAAAATTTTAAGACACTGAAGAAAAAAATTGAAGAAGATACAAAGAGATAGAAGAATGTACCATGCTTATGGATAGGGAGTGTCCACAAGGCAATCTATAGATTCAACGCAATTCCAGCAAGATATCAATAGCATATCCCACAGAACTATAACAAATAATCAAAAAATTTATATGGAACCACAAAAGACCCTGAAAACTACAGAAATCTTGAAAAAAAAAAAAGAACTAAATTAGAGGAATCATGCTACCTGATGCCAAACTGTAATACAAGAACATAATAATCAAAACAGCATGGTACAGGCATAAAACAGACATATAGTTGAATGGAACAGAATAGAGAACCCAGAAATAAACCCACACCACTATGGTCAATTAATATTTGACAAAGGGGGCAAAAACATACAATGGGGTAAAGACAGTCTACTTAATAAATGGTGTTGGAAATACTGGACAGTTATGAGCAAAAATAAATAAATAAAACTAGATGAACTTCTTTCACTATACACAAGAATGAACTCAAAATAGATTAAAGAAAAATGAATTAAAGATTTAAATGTTAGACTTGAAACCATAAAAGTCCCAGAAGAAAATGTAGGAAGTAAAATCTTGAGCATCTCTTATAGCAATATTTTTAAGTATACTTTATTGATTCATCAGAGAAGGAAAACTCTGATTCCAAAAAACCTCCGCTGCCTTGCGGCATACCTCTTCAGGGGAAAGGCTAAGGGAGTAAACCCCGACAGAAAATCCAGAGCCGGAGTCCCTAAGGCGGTTTGACGTTGTAGTCAACACCGGCAACTCCTGCCGCGCACCTGAAGCCAAGCTGTATTGACTCCATCTTTCCCTTGGATCCTTCAGCTGCGAAGAGAGGGGGGGGGGGTCTGCTGCATGGGCAACAGCAGACCCTCCATATCACCCCGCCCAGGCTCTGTAGCTTCAGCTTCACTGGAGAGGACACTCCAGCGTCATCGCAAGATGTCGATTCAACACGGGAGGAGACAGATACCGTGTCACTCCCGAGTTGGACTGCACAGCCATTCTCGGCGGTGCAGATAGACTCTTAAGAAGCTACACCATTGTCTCTCGAGACGGACGGCTGCCGACGACGACTTTATTGATTAAGCTGTTATAATAGTCCCAATTTTCCCCTTTTCCCCCCTCCACCCAGTACCCCTCTTCTCTTCAGCAATCCCCTCCTTAGTTCATGTCCATGGGTCATGTATGTAAGTTCTTTGGCTTCTCCCTTTCCTATACTATTCTTAAAATCCCCCTATCTATTTTGTTCCTACCAATTATGTTCATTAATCCCTGCACCATTTTCCTCCATTCTCCCCCTTCTTCCTCCCAGTTGATAACCCTCCAAATGATCTCCATACCTATGATTCTGTTCCTGCTGTGGTTGTTTGCTTATTTGGGTGTGGTTTTTTTTTTTTAAGATTCAGTTGTTGATAGTTGTGAGTTTGTTGTCATTTTAATTGTTCATAGTCTTGATCTTCTTTTTCTTAGATAAGTCCCTGTAACATTTCATATAATAATGGCTTGGTGATGATGAACTCCTTTAGCTTTACCTTGTCTGGGGAGCACAATATCTGCCCTTCCATTCCAAATGATAGCTTTGCCAGTCCCTTCTTGCCTGCAACGTCTCTTTTGAGAAATCAGCTGATAGCCTTATGGGAACTCATTTGTAGGTAACTCTCTGCTTTTGTCTTGCTGATTTTAAGATTCTCTTTTATCTTTATATTTTGGCATTTTAATTATGATATGTCTTATTGTGGTCCTCTTGGGTCTAACGTGTTTGAAACTCTCTATGCTTCCTGGACTTGTATGTCTATTTCCTTTGCCAAATTAGGTATGTTTTCTTTGATTATATTTTCAAATAATTTTTCAGTTTCTTGCTGTTCCTCTTCTTCTGGCACCCCTATGATACAGATGTTGGTGCATTTAAAATTGTCCCAGAGGTTCCTCAGCCTCTCATTTTTTTGCATTCTTCTTTCTTCTTTCTGATCAGGTTGAATGTTTATTTCTTCCTTTTGTTCCAAATCATTGTTTTCAATCCCAGCTTCCTTCACTTCACTGTTGGTTCCCTGTTTATTTTTCTTTATTTCACTTGTGTAACCTTCATTTATTCCTTTTTTTTTTAATTGCCATATTCTGCGAGTTCTCTGAGCATCCTATTATCAACATTTTGAACTCTGCATCTAATAGGTTGGCTATGTCCATTTCATTTAGCTGTTTTTTCTACGGTTTTGTTCTGTTCTTTCATTTGAGCCATATTTCTTTGCCGCCTCAATTTGGTAGCCTCCCTGTGTTTGTTTCTGTGTATTAGGTAGGGCTGCTTTTAGTCCCTGTCTTAGTAACATGGCATATGTAGCAAAGGACTTGTATGTAAATTATGTGGGGCAGAGTCTTAGGTAATTGCCAGGACAGGGCTACCCACTTCACTGTTTTGTGGTTTTGTTTGTGATGGGGGGCTCAGAGAGCAGACAATGCCACTACCTGGGTTCTGGCAATTTGCTGGCACTTGCTCCATTTCCAGTCACTTCACCCACTTCCCATATATGATTAGCACCCTTCCAGTTACTGCCCTGGGGATTGCTTATGTGCTAAGACCACACAGGCCCTTTCAGTGGTGAAAACCTGGCAGTTTCTTCCACCACCCAACCCCCACTGATTTTTACAGCCAGAGGTAATGGAGGTTTATCTTCATGGTACTGGAACCCTGAGCTATGTGGTTTGCCCTAGTACTGGGATCACTCGCCTCCAGCATATCCCTCCCTATTTTTATCTACTATCTATTCCACCACCACCACTGACTGTCCCAGTCACACCACCTCTCTTCCCCATCTCCGCAATTCCATCCCTCCTACCCATCTGAATGAATGTGGCTTCTTTAAATCTTTGGTTGTTGGACTTTCATATAGCTCCATTTTCTGACATTTCTTATTGTTATTTGTTTTTGAGATCTCATTGTAATTCTTTCTATGGTTGTAAGAGGAAGCAAAATGTGTCTACCTATACCTCCATCTTAACCAGAAGTCACAATATTTTTTTATATATCTCCTTGGGCAAGGGAAACAAAAGAAAAAAATAAACAAAACTGCATCAAACTAAAAAGGTCTTGCACAACAAAGGAAACCATCAACAACATGAAAAGACAACCCGCTTAATGGGAAAACATATTCACCAATACATCTGATAAGGGGTTAATATCCAAAATTTATTAAGAACTTATACAACTCAACATCATAAAAACCCAAACCATCCATATAAAAAAGGGAAAAAAGACCTAAATAGATACTTCTCCACAGAGGACATATAGAAGGCCAATAGACATGAAAGGAGGCTCCATGTCACTCATCAGAGAAATGTAAATAAAACCACAGTGAGATATCACCTCACACCTATCAGAATGCTTATCACCAACAAATCAATAAGCAACAAGTGTCGGAGAGGATGTGAAGAAAAGGGACCCTTCACACACTGTTGATGGGAATGCAATATGGAGATACCTCAACAATTAAAAATAGAACTGCCTTACGACCCAGCAATTCCATTTCTGGGAATGTATCTGAAGAAACCTGAAACAGTAGTTCAAAAGAGTATATGTACCCCTATGTTCACTGCAGCATTATTTATAATGGCCAAGATTTGGAAGTAGTCCAAGTGTCCATCAGTACATGAGTGGAAAAAATCTGTGGTATATTAACACAATACTTCTTGGCCATAAAAAAAAAGGAAATTTTACCCTTTGCAACAGCACAGATGGACCTAAAGAACATTATGCTAAGTGAAATAAGCCAGTCAGAGAAAAACAAATACCATATGCTTTCACTCATATGTGGAATCCAATAAACTAACAAGCAAAATAGAGAGAGACTCACAGATAGAGAGCAGGCTGACAGCTGTTAGGGGATAGGGGGACCTGAGGGAGGGATAGGAATTGAGAAAAAGAGAAAAAAAAGAAAAACGCATGGACAGGAACAACAGGGTATTGATGGGCAGGCCAGGGGTAGGGGGCCATGGGGGCATGGGAGGTGGAGGAAGACTTGACTAGGGGTGGTGAACACACATATAGTGTGCAGATGATGTGTTGTAGAATTCTGCATCTGAAACCTGTAGAATTTTTTAACCAGTGTTACCTCAATCAATTAAATTAAAAGGAAACCAAAAGGAAAAACTGATTTATTAAAAAGCTCTTTTAAATCTGTTATCTTTTGCTATAATCTTTTCCCATAATAGAAAACATGTCATGACACAAACACTTGCTAAATAACTACAATGGTCTATGATTCAAAATGCTTCTTCAATAAATTTTATGACTATGGCTCAAGAAATTAATATTCAACTCACATAACCTGAATATTTTTAAAAATAATATTAAACTTTTTATAAAACTTCTCCTGCAATTATGAGTTAACTATTCTTTTAGACAAGATTAATTTACTTTGTTTTTTCTTTTTATGGAATTGCTCATTTCATTGTTTAGGAAAAACAATGTCAGCTGTAACGGATTTGTGCACACTTGGCCATCTGTTTCAAGGTAATGATCACATACTGCACCCTGCAAGTGTTTCATACATTTCATTTCCTCCTTCAGGGGCCATGAAATAGGTAATATCCACAATTATCAGTTTCACAACAGCATCTTTTTGAGGCAATAAGTCTGAAGCTTTAATTGAAGAGACCATTTGTTCAAAAACAGAAGCTTTTCTGGGTTTTTATTTGGAATTTGAATACAGTTACCAAGAATCTTACAGTTGCTATGTAATGGACTTGGAATCAGAAAACATAGATTCAAATCCAAGCTCTGCCCCATACCAACCCAGTGACCCTAGACAAGGTGCTCAAAGGCTTACTTAGCTCAACTGTAAAATGAAAAGAATCCTTGCCTCTCTTCTATGGTAAGAATGGAATGAGAACACTGTAGACTTACATACCTAGCCATCAGCTGCACCAGACATCAGGTCAGGCTAAGTCCTGCCCTTATTTTCTCAGTAGAGTTCTTTATACAGTGCTATTTATATCTTTATAGCCACCTCTTTAGAAAAAAGGTAGGACTTCTGAGTTAACCTTGTATATAACCTATTAAGAGGGGAAATTGTTTGTTTTGCTCCCAGTGACATTTCAAAAGCTTACATCACTATTCCTCTTGAGGAGGGAATGGGATAAGAAATGGGATCTCACTGGTGTGCATTTTATTTTAATAAATGACTTCTGCTCAAAGTTGTTGAGATACTTATGACATACTATACTATTGTATCATAACCAATAGTACTTTACCCTGAATATACTTAACTCTTTTTAATCCAAATGGAAAACTTGTATTAATATTTGTTATATGTATAAACAGACTAATGTTCATATATAATTATGGTTATAAAAATTTATGAACTTTGATAGAGGACAACTCTATATTATTTATATTATCTTGGAATTTTATCTTGCAAGTCAGTTTATTCAAAACTGAAAACATTGAACATGATCAAGGTCCAATCACTTTGTACCTCAACCTAAGTGTTAGCTATTAATAAGATTAATTACAATTTGTTAAGCTCTGACCATATACCATGCAATCTGATAGGATTTGTGGGAGAATGAAACTTTCCTCTACCCTCAAGTTTCTTTCTGCTGGTCTAGCAATGAAATAGGCACGAGACAGATTAACAAGAGAAAATAACCACCTAATTCAAGTTCTTCTAGGCAGTTAAAGGAAGACTGAAGCTTCTGTTGAGCTGGAAGGGTGTTGGTTGTGTTTAGCTCAAAATAATCTGTGTACCACAGAGGCATATCTTGGGACTACTGTCTCTGAATCCCTACAGCTTCTAAATAAACTTCACACTTTACAACCACCCTTCACAGCAGATGCTCTTATCTCTATTTCATATCTAGCTGAAACTGAGGAAGTTGAATTTGTTCAAGGCCACACAGCCAGTAAGTGGTAGAACCTGGCTCCACATCCAGGTTTATCAGTCTTCAAATTCTGCCCCTGAGGGACCCAGTGAACCACCTGCCAGCTACCTTTCCTAGAGAAGATCAAAGAACATATTCTTGTGAAAGTGCTTTTTGAATTGAAACATCCTGTTACAAATATGAAGTATTATTGTTACTAGTCTATATCAATATAAATAACTCACAAAATAGGTTTGTGATTTACCCCCCTCAGTGCCTGGGAACCCTGAAAAAACAAAAGGTTACACTTCAAGCTCTCTTTCATCTCCTCTCGGAATTTTGCATTGACCTGAATTTCGCTTGAACAGACCAAATAAACCACATTAAAGAACAGACATCCAAAGGCTGCTCATGCTACTCAAAGTCAGTTCCCTGTACTCGGGAGTCCAGGGCAACAAGATGTTGCCTTTTTCTTTGAAATGTGGACAAAATGCTTTCTTGGGCTAACTTCTCGCACCTACTTTTGCGGCTCACTTGGGCAAACAAACGTAAATGAAATGGTCACATAAACGTCCATATAAACTAGTGCTTTTGAAATCATGGTGATATCTGAACTTTAGTTCAACCTAATTAAGACAAACTTTGGTCCCTTTGTAAGGAGATGGTGTAAAATTTTGGGCTGATTTTCCCCCCTGAAAATTGTGTTAACTAGCCCCATATACTTAATTATAACTCTCTAAGTTATCCACCTTTGGTATAATAAACTTATTCACCAAAGGGTTACTGGTATTGGCGCATATGAGAGACAGATAGGTGCAAAGTGGTCCTCCATTTGGTATCCCCGGAAAGGCACTTCGGTCTCCCCACCCCGCCCCACCCCCTTAATCTGGGAGATGCTCAACGTGGCTCTCTCACCTCTGAGGAGGAAGCAGGAGAGTAAAGTCCAGATGAAGCGGAGGGTGCTCATCTGCTCAGCGAGATCTGGTCTCCGGGAAGGCGCTTTGGCCCCAACAACAGAATCTGGGACTGCTAAAGCATGCTCATTTGCGTAAGAAAGAAAAATCACCCGGATTCCAAGCCACTGGATCTTGGAGCATGGGGAAAACAACTTTCTCAGCTCCTGGGACTTACCTTTCCCCTACCCGATAAGCCTCTCTCCCTTACCCTGGGCGCTCTCCGCCCTGGGCTCCGGCCACGTCCGAAGTGGGGCTCAACCAGCTGGGCCAATTTCCGCCAGCGGAGCGCGTGGGAGAGAGGGGAAAGGGCGCAACGGGCTGAGCCTGAGCACCTGGCCCTTACCTCGGACGGCGAGATCTCGAACACGTCTGCGATCTTGTTGTAGAGCTCCTGGATGTTGGAGAAATTCTCCACTCGGCCCGTGGCACTGCCGTGAGCTAGCTGCGCGTGGAAAACCACCCTGGGTCTGGGAACCGGGGGCTCCGGGAGGCTGTCACCATCCGCGCCCGCCTGCTCGCTCTCCACCAGCGCGTAGGTCTTTGACTTGACTTTCTTCTTCACCCATGCCCTCAGGGGCATCTTGCCTGGCAGAGGGTAGGGATCCACTCGAGTTGCCTACTGCTTCCTCTTGGCTCAGCTCAGGGGACTTTGCACTCGTGGACCTGGAGCTCCGCGCAGGTGAAAGCGGCGGCTGGACCAATGGCAGAGGTGCTTCCGCCTGGTGGCTCCCGGACAGGACTTTCCTCCACCCGGAGGAGCTGCATCTGGACCCTAAGTGTCCATCTGGCATCCTTCCGGACGAATACGGAGAGAAGAAACGTTGTACCCATTCCGGCATCTTATCTCCGGGTTTCTCCCTTCAACTCCCACCCTTTTCTTTTAAAAATGGTTCGATTTTCTTAAAAGCTTTGGGATGCTGAAGCGACAGAACTACGTACACGTCTTAGAATTAGAACTTGCTGGCTTTTGGGGAGCCATTGGGGATATGAATTTCAGTTCACTTCATCTACCTTACGCGCCTGCAGGGCAGAATCGGAAGGAAAAGCTTTGCGATTAAATTCATATTCAAATACTCTCAAGACCTCTCTGTAATCTTCCCTCACCACCACCCCACCGCGGGAAGCTTTCTCTCCCAAACGTTCAGTACTCTTCCCAAGTAATTTGCTCCACTTCCGCCCTTCTAAGTCTCTGCAGTGGACCCTGACTGAGGGCCCTACAGAGAAAGTCACTGCCATTCAGTGTGATGAGTGAGCTCCCTTAATTCCCCACCCTTTGTCTGTAACTCCACCCACCTCCCTTCTCCAAACTAGGAAGAAGTCTCTTTTTTTTATTTGCCCCTTGATCTGTATTCACTCCTTGTGGATCTCGATTTTTAAACTATTGTACCTGTTGACTCTTGTCTTTCCCCACCTGATGCCTTATTGAGAGTCAAAAGCCCAAATCTCCTGCACTGTTTTCAAGCCCTCCATTCCTGCAATTGCCTCTAGCTACATTTTCAAAACAAATCAAACTAGTCTTGAATTATTAGCAGCATTTCTTGAATTATTAGCAGCATTTTACTCTTAGACTCGCTTTGATCAGACTTTGCCCCCACACGCCACTGAAATTGCTCTTATTCTGGTTAGCACTCTCTAATCACCATATATGAGTCACTCTTTTCAGTCTTTATCTTACTTCACCTTTTAGAGTATCTGAAACTGCACTAACCATTTCATTCTTAAATCAGACCTCTGTTTTGACTTCCTTACCTCTCCCTGCTTTGCTCCTCTGAAGAACTATGTTCCTCAAGGCTAGTGTTCTTTGGTCATCTTCTCTCTTTTGCATGCTGCTCTCCCCAAATGAGCGCATCTGTTCTCTTGGTTTCAGTGCTTGACCTCGGCTTTTTTGTTGTTGAACTCCAAATTTATATCCGCAGTTCAGTCTAACAGAAAGGGAATCTACTGTGGAACTCAGATTGAGATTGTACAAAATCATCCTTTCTCCTGAAAGCGTCTTCTTCTTCTTCTTCTTTTTTTACTTCTGATTTCAGTAAATAGGGTCATATAACCAGTGGCCCACACCAAACATTTTTTGTCATCATACTAAGTTTTTCCTTTTTCCCTCACCTCTCACATCAATTCAGTTCTGAAAATTCATGTTTCTCAAATTACGGTTAGCAGATGTACTGGCAGAGGGGAGGGGAGCCTATTTTCTTTAGAGAAAGTTTTAAATATTTGTGTTTTATGCTTCTGCGGCTTAAAAAATAATATAAATATATTCTGGTTCATACTCACTGAAAATGGAATACTGTTACAGGACCTCAGGGCCTGAATTTGCCTTTGTGTTTATAATTATTATAGCAACAGATAGTATTACCTTAATTGTCTTGGGCAAATGAGAAAAGAGTAGAGGAAACCTAACAAGTAAATGATGCATTCCCATCAAGTAAGAGCCAAATAACTTCACAATGTAGTGTATGGATAAAAAGTTTACTGAAGTTTGATTAAAGAAAAGTAGGAATAGAAGTGAGTCATCATAGAGTACATGGCAGGTACATTATCAATACCTAAACAATAAGAGGGAACATGAAGGAGTGTGACATTAAAAATAACTTCAAAAGAAGAATGTCTATAAGCTGTGTCAAATAAAATATCAAATAAATAGGACAAAAGTATTGACATAGGGTAGGCACATTAAATTCTATAGCCCTTAATTTCTTTTTTATTTTCCCTTCAATTTTTAAATCTTATTTTCCTTTACCTAGAAAGTGAGCTTCCCTCTAAACCTACATCAAGTTCACATTTACTGTAAATCTCATTTAAGGAACCAGCTGTATCAGCTATAGTTATAGAAGGAAACAGATGGCATACTCAAGAAAAGTTGGTGATTGTTTAATAAAGGGGTAGGCAGGTGGTTGTCAAGGTACAGTCATAACATAATCTGACCCAATATTACCATTAGAAATGAGCAACAGGTGTGCCTGCTCCAGCCCTACAAGGTACAGCGTCCACAGGGTCAAGGGGCATGGCCACCCAGAACTCATGCCCTTCCTTCTAGATCATGCTCTAGATACTTAGGATCTGGGATTTCCCTACTCAGATGGCCCCAAGTCTGGTTCCAGAAACTGCATAGGCTATTCCAGGGTCCAGGCAAGAAGCACCACAGGTGTGCACAACCCTATCCCTGAAGGTGGCCAAGGAGCAGCTTTTTGACATGATGGAAAGGGAGAGTGACAGAACAAAACTGGGTAGGGAAAGAATGGGGTAAGCTGCAGGCAGGAACCTGTTTTTTTCCATGTCTACATTCCAGTGTGGAACTCTGATAAACTGTAAATTTGAACTTAGCCTTTTGGATGATTATAAAAATAAATTTGTCAAAATAGTAGAACAGAACATATTATTTGACAGTTTGTTTTTAAGCAATTAGTTTTCAATAGTTAGGATATGGTATCTGGGCCTCCATTTGTACTCTTGAGCCAGGTCCCATAAATGAAAATGGCCTCATTCTCTTCCCTCCCTCAGATCACCTACCCAAACTCAACATTAAAGTTAATCAGATGTTGGGGGTGGGGGGTAGTCTCTGTTGACATAGCCCAGGCAGCAGATGCCTCCAGAAAACACTAAATAGAGCACACCAGTCTACACAATTCCTCGTTTTCCTGAATTCCTAATGCACATCTATTATACTAGAAATAGTTCCCCTTACAACAGAGTTTTGTATTTGCAAGTATGCTGACTTTTCTCACATATGGTAAATTGTCTACCTAACCGCACAGTTCTTAGATAGTATGAGGGAGGAAGAAAATTTCCTCTACCCTCAGGGATCTTTCGGCTAGTCTAATAATCAAACAGATGAGAGGCAGATTAACAAGTATTAAACCAAATTTAATACTTAGGTGCACATGGGAACCCCACATACATGACAAGTTCAAAGACAAAAGGAAATTGAGGTATATATGACATTATGAGCTAAGAAGTTTGCCATACACTATAGATGGGTCAAAAATAGCTATCTCCAATAATTTCTTAGTATGGGCAAGGCCCCTAATTCAAATTCTTCTAGGTAGTTAAGGGGGATGGGAGGAGTTTCTTTTGAGCCTGCACAGTCTTGATTTCCTTAGCTCAAAACAATCCACAAAAGTGCATCTTGAGAGTGGCTCAGTCTGAGTCCCTACAGTAGAAACCATGTTCCATATTCCTCTTGAATATCTTCTCCAGATTCTCATTAGGTATGTAACAGATATCAGTAAATATGATTGGATAAAATAAAGTGACCCTGGCTGGTGTGGCTCAGTGGATTGAGCACCAGCCTGCAATTCCCATTCAGGACAAATGCATCTGAGCTTGGGGTGGAGCAAGAGACAACCAATATGTGTATCTCTCACACATTGATGTTTCCCTCCCTCTCCTTCCCTATCCCTCTCTCTAAAAGTAAATAAATAAAATCTAAATATATAAATAAAGTGACATTTGTTACTACCTAAGATAAATGAATTCATTACAATTAATCAAAATAGTGTATTCACTTTACATCTAGATGTACAGTTCAACCCAGATTATTTCCACTCAGTAGCATTTGGTGTTTCTAACAGCCTAAAAGTATCAACTATAAAATCAAATATGCATGAGTTTAAAAAAAATACTAGGATTAAATTAATATAACCTTATATGTCTGCCAAAAGCAATAATATTACCTTGTTTATAAGAAAACATGTAGTCATCAAATGAATCATAAGATAAATTTACTAACTTGTTTTTCCCAGCAAGTATGGCCTCTAATTACAATATGTAACATTAGTTCTAAAGAAGTGCACACTGCCCTCCGCCCCCGACTCAACACCCTTCCCATCCTCTACCCCAGTTATGTATGTATCCAATAAATAGTGGGGGGGGAAACAACAGGATTTTCTAAATTGTCTCCAGTTTTCTCAGGAACTAAAGATAACATGTTTTATAGTTGCATGGCAACAATAAACAGCTGAAGATGGCAAGTGGGCAAGGAAATAACCCTTAAATAGCTGAAATTTAAAGACTTTTTAAGGAATAACTGGAAATTAAGAACTAGAAAATAGGAAGAAGAAATGGAGGTGAAGTGATATAGTGGGAAGTATGAAGTTAATAATCAGTAATTAGTAGGTGTTTATTGAGCACCTGCTGTGTATCTGGCTTAATACTCAGTATTTTTTGTACATTATTATCCACGGATACTTGGAGGAAACTGTCTGGCAAGGAATCCAAATTATTCTGCATCTCCAAGGTTATGATAAATAAAACAGTAAAGAAGCAAGAACAGAAAGCTAATTTAACATAAGTTCTTCTACAATAACATAAATACAGAAGGACTGCATGGGACTTAGAAAGCAGCTGTATTCAAAAGTCACATATTTTAATCATTCAAGAACTGTTATACAAAACTGAAAATAATAATTAGTTGGAATATAAGCTTTTCATGGTTCTTTTAGATTTGGGCAAATAATTTCTTTTATATAGTATCCAAATAGTACATAGACTAAAACAAATATTTTTAATGAAAACAATAACCTAAATAGGTCTTTGAAGGTAATCATAGTGATTTTAAGGTCAAGATATAGCAAAGACAAAAAGAAATCTAACTTCTGTAAGAAAAAAAATTTACATAAGGGTAGAAATTCTAAAGTAAAGATATTACATATTAAAAATATGAAATCACTCTACTACCCATTTGCTGAGGAGAAAAGCAAAAGATTGTCAGGACCTGAGAATCATTAGCAAATGATATTATTGTCTCTGACTGTTCCATTTTTAACTTAAAATACATGCAAAAGATAGGTTCTCAAACATACTAAATATTTTGTCGTTTTGTTCCTCATTTTTATTGGAAAAATTATACTAGTACATGTTATCCAAAAATATTTTGCCACATTTGGTAGTTAAAATTAGAACATTGAACTTATCCAGAAAGTTTTTAAAATTAAGATTTGAATCTGAAAACTGGTGATTATAATATACTCTCAGTAATTTAAGATAAAATAATTCAAGTTTTACTGTAATTTTAGCAGAGAAAGGTCTGAAGTTTGTATCTATCAAACAGAATGCAGAGAATGTTGATTTACGTGGTATAGATATAACCTGAAGATCCAGATGGAATTTTTAAGTGGGCATCCTGTTTTTCACTTTCCTTTAAATTCAAGAAAGCAAACAGGAATGGTGGATACATATATACGGGGAAAATCAGCCAAGGGAATGTTATACAGAGACATTACCATTTCCTATAGCTTCCACAACTGTTATAAATCAGGGAAGCTGTTGTTCAGGATATTAAGTGCCTGTGTTTTGGGTTAAGAGTCTTGATTCTTGCTATTATATAATAGTAGCTGACTATGATTTTAGGCAAATCTTTGAATCCCTCTTGGCTTGTTATTTTTTTACTTAAAGATATTAATTTATGGTTATTATGATGGTTACATGAAATAACATTTGTAGATCAAGTGGTATAGTACCCAGCACATAGTAAACAATTAAGAAATATTAGTGATTATTGCACAATAGCTGTTCATGATGAGAATTAATGACATACCATAAATCCTATAGTATTATCTGAATCAAATATGTGTTCTTTGTTAGATAATAGTTTTCATGTGGCATATTTCATTGTATTCTTAAATGTTGAAAATGGGCTATCTACATATGATATATATTTAATTATTCAAAATAATAGCCAGAACATTTTATTTCAAACATTTTAGATCAAGAAAAATTGGTTTAAATAATAAATATGTTAAAAGAGAAATGTTAAAAACACAATCCAATTATTTTAAAGTATAATAGAAATGTTCAACCATTGATTATGCTAATTACCACATTTTTATCTGCTCATTAAATCAAATCCTGACATTTACTTAGCAAATAGGCATTTCAAGTTTTAAACTGAACTGCAGAGGATTTATAAGATGACGGCCAAGCAGGTGGAACCTAAACCCACTTGCTTGTGCACCCAGCACGGATTTTCAGCTGCTCTTCTGACAAGTGACCTGAACAATCAGTGAATCTCAGCTGACATGAATTTGTGAAGCCAAGGAGTACAGAGGATGCTTTGCACCATCCGGTTAAGAGAATTTTATAAGTTAAGGGGGAAATGCCCTGTGCAAGGCACCTGCAGCAGAGCAGAAAACAGACAGAAAACCCAGCTTAGTGGCTTCCTTCCCTCCTGGAGTGCAGCCCTGGACCCACACAGGGACACCACCAACCCTAATCAGGAGAGACTTGGAAGGATACACAAAGTCTGGCAGACAGGCTACACACACAGAGCGAGAAATTCGACCACAGCTGACGCACCAACCAGGAGAGTTCCAGAGAGAAACTCTATCTCCTAAAACTATCACACTGGCAGGCTGTGGACGGCCCTGAGAGAGATACTGCGCTTTGGGGGGAGGTGGAGCGTGGAGAGACCCGGCCCAGGGCTCGGTGCTGCAGTGTGGGAGCCACATAAAGACTCTTTTAAAAGGGGAGCTGAGGCGAGACTGGGCAGGGACCCTGTGCTCGTGCACACGCACAGCGGATCTGCCAACAAAGAAAAAAACAGAGTGAAAGTGCAGTTTGGTCGCACTGATTCCAGCTGCACAGAAAGAATGGAAAGTGGCATGGTGAGGGGACTGCATAACTCATGAGCAGGGGGCTGCTCAGAGTGGAGAGTTCAGTCCTGAGTCTCCTGTAACAGCCACAGGCTGGGGACTGGACAGCCAGGAGCTGAATGCCTGAGATTCCTTGTAGCCATGCAGGTCCCCTTCCACGCAGGCATGCCCAATCCCCACCTGTGGGATTGCAAGCTCAGGATCCCTTTGCTCAGCGCTTATCCACAGGGGAAAGAAGAAGCTCTAAAAGGGCCCTTTCTGAACTTCTATCAGACACTACAAGCTATGCTGCTTCCTCAGGCCCTGGTCCACTGAAACCAGCAAAGCAGAGATTAGAAATTGATGCAGCAAGGGGTATTCAGAGCCCTACACAGCCTCAGCTCTTACATAGAATTGCCATCAGCACCAAGCAGGAAAGACCTGCCCTTTCTACACGGATTGGCCCCTCATAGGAAATGGGCAGCTATTTCATCAGAAACTACATTATTGAAAATAATCTGGGACAGACCAAGATGTGTGGTGGCGTGGGGGGGGGGGGGTAGCCCGGGGGGGGGGGGGGGCAGGGAAACACTCCCACCATCTTCCCTGAAGACTGAACAGTGCCTCCCCGGGGGTGACCTGGGGATTTAACCCTCCTGATCCCACCAAAGGTCCCCTCTGGAGGCAGATGGAGGTGGTACTGGAATTGCTCTTGGACATTAGATGAGCCACTCCTGGGCCTTGTGCTGATGGAAAGCCTGCAGGATAGACAGTGGGAACTAGCCAACCCTGAAGGAGACAGCCACAGACTATGGATTGCTTGTAGCCTCAAACAAGCTGCCTAAAGCTAGACTAGGACACCATCCGACATTTCCAGGGGTGGATCTAGAAAGAGAAAACAGTGGCAAACACTAGACTCTGCTGAAACAAATTCCACCATGGTCTTCTTCATTATTTTAATTATTTTTTTTCTCCTGCATAGCTTTTTTTTTTAATTAATTAATTTGTTTGTTTATTTATTTATTTTTAGAGAGAGGGGAAAGGAGAAAGAAAGGGAGAGAAACATCACTGTGTGGTTGCCTATCTCTTGCGCCCCCAACTGGGGACCTGACATGCAACCTAGTTATGTGCCCTGACTGGGAATTGAACCAGCGACACTTGGTTCGCAGGCTGATGCTCAGTCCACTGAGCCACACCAGCCAGGGTCTCCTGCATAGCTTTTTAAAATTTTTTCTTTTTCTTCAAGTTTGTTTCTATTATTTCACTTTTTCTTGAGTTTATTTCAAATCTCATATTTCACTCCTTCCTTCTCTTACTCCATTTTGCCTTCCTCCTTCCTCTTCTTATTGTTGTTTTAAATTTTATTTTTTCCCTTTCTATGCCTTGTTTCTATTCTGCACTCTTATTATTTCTCCTACCTCCAGCTTCTCAAAACCATTTTTCTTGTCGGTCATCTCACATTCTTTTTCCCTTTCTTATAATATCCTTATTCCCTCTCCACCTTTATTAATCTTTGTTCTTTGGTTGTTGATATGATGGTTGGGATTGCATTTCTTCAATTTTATTCCTAGAGGTTCACTATTTTTGCATTTCAAATCTCAAATTTTACTGTTCCCCTCTCCTACTCCATTTTGCCTTCCTCCTGCCATTTCTTTTTTGTTTTCTTTTTGTTTTAAATTTTATTCTTTCCCTCTTTTAGCCTAGTTTCCATTCCTCACTCTTATTATTTCTTCTCCATCTGTCCTCTCAAAATCACTTTTCTTTCCTTTGATGTCTCATAATCATTTTTTCTTTCTTTTTTCCTTCTTATTCCCTTTCCACCCTTATTAATCTTTGCTCATTTGCTATTTGATAGGGTGGTTGTGGTTGGGGGTTATTTTTGCAGGTGCAGGTTTTGTTTCCCTGATTGTATTGTTTTGTTCTGGCAGCGACTGTACGACAGCATACAAGACGTGGTGGGTGGTCTGACTCTAAGTCAGTCAGCCAGATGGAATAATCCACAAAAAAATAACCTAACAACAACCAAACCCAATTACAAGAGAGCTCACATAAATGGCATAAAGAGCATCCCAAGAGCATCACAAGAGCCTCCAGCTCAGAAGATAAAGGAAATGGCACCACTGAGTCCCATAGGTCCCCTACCACAGAAGGCTGCCCCACAAAAACAGGGAATCAAAGAAGATTAATCTAATTTGCAGGGGGGGGGGTGTCTAAAATGGGGAGACAAAGACACAACCCTCAATTGAAAGGAAAGGAGAAATCCCCCAAAAGAATGCTAAATGAAATTGAGGCAAGCAATATTTCAGACATAGAGTTTAGTATAATGGTTATAAGGGTGCTCAGGGGGCTCAGTGAGAGCTACAAGGAACTCTATGAAAGCTATATCAGTATGAAAAAGGGCATGGAAACTATTAATAAGAGCCAGGAGGAAATGAAGAATACAATATCAGAAATGAAGAATACATTAGAAGAAATTATAAGCAGGCTAGATGAAGCAGAGTATCAAATCAGTAAGTTCGAGGACAAAGTAGAAAAAAAACACCCAGACATAGCAGAAAGAAAGAAAAAAAAAGACTCAAAAAGAACGAAGATAGTTTAAGAGATGTGCAGGACAACATGAAACACAATAATATACACACCACAGGGATACCAGAAGGAGAAGAAGAGGAGCAAGGGATAGAAAACCTGATTGAAAAAGTAATGACAGAAAACTTCCCAAACATGAGGAGAGAAAATGTCTCACAAGTACAGGAAGCAAAGAGGATCCCAATGTGATAAGCATAAAAAGAACAAAGTGCCTCTCAAAATTAGAGTAGAAAATTACTAAGCACCCCTCCCAAGCTAGCTGTCACCTGCCCCAAGAGTTACATGCCCTGTGGACCTAGAATTAGGCAACCATGAAACAAACATGGCCTGCAGTCTCACAGGACCTGAGCCAACACCTGTGCTAAAAAACAGAGAAATCCATCACTGGCCATGTACCTGATCATGAAGTTCTCTATTGTCAGAGGCAACCTGCTAAGACCTGGTCCCCCTGTCCCCCCGCCCTTGAGTACTTTCCAGGAACATGGGCCATAAATCTCCTGGACTTTCTGTTCCCCAGCAACCATCCCTAACCAGAGGGCATTGTTATTTCACCTATATCCTGGACTCTGGAGCTGACCACCATAGTGACTCATTGGAACCTATCAGTTTTAGACACCTTGTGTTTAGAATCTAACTCTGGAAAACCCAGCCAATGGGAAAACATGGGAGGGCACCCTGTCTGTCTTGACAATGGTGTGCCTGCTTCTGGCAGTGCACCCATTTCTGCAGAATCGTGAATAAACCCCTTGCTTTGCTGCTGAAGTCCTGTATCCCACTGTCTTAATGTGACTGTTTCTCACATCAATGAAAATGAACCCAAAGAGGCCCACTCCAAGACACATCATAATAAAAATGACAAAATTTAAAGACAAAGAGAGAATCTTAAAGGCAGCAAGGCAGGAACAGCTAGTAACATAAAAAGGAGTTCTGATAAGGCTATGAGCTGATTCCTCAACATAAACACTACAAGCCAGAAGGGAATAGAATGATATATTCCAATAAATGAAAAGCAAAGACCTGCAACCAAGGCTGCTCTACCCAACAAGGCAAAATAAGAAACTTCCCTAACAAAATTAAATTAAATTAAAAAATAAAAATTAAAAGGTTAAAAGAGCACATCTCCACCAAACCAGCACTGCAAGAGATGCTGAAAAGACTGCTTTAAGAAGATAAAGAAAACATTACAACAAACTCACAACTATCAACAAATGAACCTAAAAAAACAAACTGACAAACTAAGCAAACGACTAGAACAAGAACAGAACTATAGATATGGAGACCATATGGAGGGTTATCAGCAGGAAGGGGGAGAATTGAGGAAAAGGTGCAGGGATCAAGAGGCATAACCTGTAGGTACAAATAAACAGGAAGAATAGTAAAGTAAATGGAAAAGTCAAAGAAATTATATGCACGACCCATGGACATGAGATAAGGGGTGGGAGGATTGCTGGAGGGAAGGGAGGTGCCCAATAAAGAGGGGCAAAGGGCAAAAAAATGGGACAACTGTGATACCATAATCAACAAAATATACTTTAAAATAATTTTAAAAAGAAAAAGAGAGAGTAACACAGGTACAAAGGGGGGAAATGGCAATGAATAAGTAAGTACCTATCAATAATAACCTTAAATAGAAATGGATTAAATGCTCTAGACAAAAGACATAGGGTAGTTGAATGGATAAGAAAACATGACCTGTACATATCCTGTCTACAACAGACCCACCTCAGAAAAAAAGATCTATACAGACTCAAAGTAAAGGGATGGAAAAAAGATTTCAAGCAAACACATAAAAAAAAAACTGGCATAGCAATACTTATATCAGACAAAATAGACTTCAAAATAAAGGCCATAACAGGAGACAAAGAAGATTACTACATAATATTTAAGGGAGGAGTCCAATAAGAGAATATAGCCTTTGTAAACATATATGCACCCAACATAAGAGCACCTAAATATATAAGAAAAATCTTGGAGGACTTCAAGAAAGATATCAACAGCACCACACTAATCATAGGGGATTTTAACACCCATTGTCAACAATGGATAGATCTTCCAAACAAAGAATCAACAACAATACTGTGGAACTGAATGACACCCTAAATCAATTGGACTTAATTGATATATACAGAACATTTAGCCCCAAAGCAAAATACACATTCTTTTGAAACACAAATGGAACAATTTCAAAGATAGACCACATGGTATGACACAAAACAAGCCTCACAAATTCAAGAAAATTGAAATAATATCAAGCATCTTCCTGACCACAATGCTATGAAACTAGAAATCAATCAGAAGGGAAAAACTCAAAAACATTCAAATACATGGAGACTAATAACATGTTATTAAATAATGAGTTAACTATGAGATCAAGGAAAAAATCAAAAACTACCTGGAAACACTACCAGCCAAGACAGGAGCATAGGTAGTCATGATTTGCCATGCTCCACAACAATAAGAATACCACTACCTAAAAACTAAAAACAACCAGAACTACCAGAAAATTAAACTGCAAGGAAGTCCAACAAAGAAAGATAAAGAAGCAATATTTATACAGACAAGTAGGAGGGGTGGAGCTGGGGTGGAGTGGGCACAGTGTGGTGGCAGTGGTGGCAGGACAGTGGCTGTATCCAGCTGGCAGAAAGCACAGTCACACAGGATAAAAGTCAGGAAGGATACCTGAGGAGCGATCCCAGCCTCAGACCAGGCCTGGCAGCTCATAGCTCTAGCATGGGGGAAAATAAAGCCTCATTGCTTCTGACTGTGAAAACCAGTGGGGGTTGGGGCAGCAGAAGAAACTGCCAGTCCCTTTGCAGAGCTCGTATGTTTGGCGGGCCCCCCAGAGTCCTAGAACATCTGCAAACTGACTCACTCTGGAACCACAACCAGGGCAACAGCTAGAGGGATGCCAGTGCCATATGAGGAGAGGGAGAAATGCCTGGAAAAGGGGTGAGTGCTGAGCAAGCAGCAATGTTCCCGTTCACCCCTCCCTCACATACAGCACCACAATGTTGTGAAATGGGTCAGTCGCACCATACTGACAAATACCTAAGTTCTGCCTCTTACAATGTAACAGTTGCAACAGCTCTACCTAAGACACAGGCAAACACAAGAGACAGTCAAGTTGATGAGGCAGAGAAGTATGGGCCAAAAGAGGGAGCAGATTAAGGTTCCAGTGGGAGAACTAAGTGATGAGGACATAGCCAACCTAACAGATGAAGAGTTCAAAACACCGGTGATAATGATGTTCATAGACTTAACAGACAAGATTAAGCATGGCAAATGCATAAGGGAAGAAGTGAAGGCTATGCTAAGTGAAACAAAAAAAATCCATATAAAACCAATGGTGAAGGGAAGAAAACCAGGATTTAAATCAATGATTTGGAACACAAGGAAGAAAAAAAACAGTCAACCAGTACAGAATGAGGAAACAAGAATTGAAAAAAAATGAGGAGAGGCTTAGAAACCTCTGGAACAACTTTAAACATGCCAACATCTGAATCATAGGGGTGCCAGAGGAAAAGAGGAAGAGCAAGAAATCAAAAACTTAGTTGAAAAAATAATGAAGAAAAACTTCTCTAATTTGGCAAAGGAAATAGACATACAAGTCCAGGAAGCACAGAGAGTCCCAAACAAGCTAGACCCAAAGAGGACCACACCAAGACACATCATAATTAAAATATACCAATGGTTCAGGATAAAGAGAGAATCTTAAAAGCACCAAGAGAAAAGAAGAGAGATCTCTACAAAGGGGTGACTATAAGACTATCAGCTGATTTCTAAAAAGAAAATTTGCAGGCAAGAAGAGACTGGCAAGAAGCATTCAAGGTGATGAAAAGCAAGGACCTACAACCAAGATTACTCTACCCAGCAAAGCTATCATTTAGAATGGAAGGGCAGATAAAGTACTTTCCAGACAAGGTAAAGCTAAAGGAGTTCATCGTCACCAAGTCATTATTATATGAAGTGTTAAAATGACTTATTTACGAAAAATAAGACCAAAACTATGAACACTAAAATGACAACAAACACAACTATCAAGAACTGAATCTAAAAAAAAAAAAAAAAAAAAAAAAAAAACTAAGCAAACAACCAGAACAGGAACAGAATCATAGGTATAGGGATGATTTGGAGGGTTTTCAGTTGGGACTGGGAAGGGAGAGAAATGGGTAAATGGTGCAGGGATTAAGAAGCATAATTGGTTGGTACAAAATAGGCAGATGTTAAGAAGAGTATAGGAAAGGGTGAAGCCAAAGAACTTATGTGTGTGACCCATGGACATGAACGAAGGAGGGGAGGATTGCTGAAGGGAAGGTGGGTACTGGGCAGATACGGACAAAGGGAAAAAATTGGGATAGCTGTAACAACATAATCAATAAAATACACTACAAATAAACAAACAAATAAATAAGTAAATAAATAATACATATTAATGAATTAAATTTGGTACAACCACAAGAGGATAGACCTCATCTAGAGTCATGGTCACCCAACAGCAGTCAACAAAATTCCAAGCAAAGACAAAGGCTAGTGGCTCCTAATCAGAGATCTCCAGAAGTACTAGAAGTATTCCAGATAATAAATGGGAATCACACATCCTTAAACAGATTATTGAGGTTAATCCTTAAAAATCAAGTTTTTTGTTTCTAGCTGTTTACTTCCTATTTATTTATCAGAAGCTCACTAGCAGTTGTATTATTGTTCTATATTTTTTAATAATCATTATTAGTACAGTCTGTTCAGAAAAAAACTGCTTTGAAAGATTTAATAAGGAAAAATTATATAATATAAGGCTTATTTGGGGTGGAAAGTTTGCAACTATGGCTACAAAATAGATTATATTCACAAAATATACACATGTTCTTTAAAAATTTGTACAGTAAATAGTCCCTCTATATCGTTGTTCACTTATCGCAGCCTCACTGTATCACAGGATTTTTAAAAATATTGTATTTAATTATTTATCACAGATTTTTCGCTATATGGTGGGATTTTGCTGTACGGCATATGCATGCTGTTAAAGTTATGTAGGTTTAAAAGTGTAGAATATGTTTAAGGACATAAATAGTGGTTATGAAAGTGTGGAAAAGGTTAATAAGGAAGTGGGAAAGGTTAATAAGGGACTGGGGATGGTTTATATGTGTGTGGGAAGGGTTTATAAAGCCTTAAAATATATATAAATACTAAAATAAATGTAAGGTTCATACTTCACAGATTTTCACCTATCACGGGGTGTCTAGAATGTTAATACTTCTGATAAGTGAGGGGTCACTGTAAATATTTTCAGTAATTTTATTTTTAGTTTTAGGGAGGTAAGCATTTCCAAATTTCAAGAATATGTAGGAAGGTTGTCTATATATAAATCAATATCCTGGGACCTATAAAAACGTATGTCCTTAAAAATCTCCATTTGAAACACTCTGGCCAATAAATTTGTAACTTAACATAATTTAAAATGTCTAAGTAAACTTTTAATATCAACTTGTCCATACCTAGCATTTTTTTCTACAGTACCATATTCTGTTAGGAATTACATGTGGTAAGTGTTCTCCATCTATAAATAATGAAAATAAGCCTGAAAAGAAACTTGAATGAGGCTCTATAGCTCATGAAAGCCGCAGTCCAAAAAGCTAGAAAACACTTGATGTTTTGTAATCTCATTCACTTTCTCTGACACTATCTTCTGTCTTTCTGATGTATATGAGAGGAGACACCCCCAAAACAGAATTTATTTATTAAAAATTATTTATTTATTTCTACATGTTTAAACTTCAGACAACTTCAAAATATTCTCCATTTGAAGCAATACACCTATCAGGACATTTTTTCCACTGCTCAAAAGAGTTTTGGAACTCGTCAATTTTGATGCCTTTTAGTGCTTCTGCTGTTTTTTGTTTCACCTCTCCCACATTGGCAAAATGTTTCCCTTTGATGAGTTTTTTCACCCGGGGAAACAAAAAAGAAGTCGCTCAGGGCAAGATCAGGTGAATAGGGAGTATGGGGCATGGGGGTCATGCTGTTTTTGGTCAAAAACTGCTAAACACTTCCAGCCAAGATGTAGGCATAGAGAGACATGCTGCATCTCCCTCCACAACTAAGAAGGAATACAACTACCTCAAAACTAGAGACAATCAAAAGTTCCTGAAAATCAAGCTGCATGTAAGTCCAACAAACAAAGATATAAAGAAGAAACACTCACCCAGACAGGTGGGAGGGGTGGAGCTGGGGTGGAGAGGACGTGTGGTGGTGGCGGCAGCAGCAGGTCAGCATAAAGTGCAGTCACACATTTTTAAAAGTCAGGAGGGACACCTAAGGAGTGCTTCCAGCTCCAGACCACATGGTCCCAGCGCAAGGGAAAATAAAGCCTCATTGATTCTGACTGTGCAGACCAGTAGGAGTTGAGATGGAGAAAGAAACTGCCAGTCTCTCAGCATAGTCCATTTGTTTAAAGAGCCCCCAGAGTCTGAGAACGTCCACAGACTCACCCACTCTGAGAAGAGCCAGGGCAACAGCTAGAGAAGTGCTAGTGCCAAATGAAAGTGAGAGAAGTGCCTGGAAAAGTGGCGAGTGCTGAGCAAGCAGCATTGTTCCTTCTCAGACCCTTCCCCCACATACGGCGCTACAATGTGGTGAAATGGGTCACACTGTACTGATGAATATCTAAGGCTCCATCCCCGTACAACGTAACAGGAGCAACAGCTCTACCTAAGACATAGAGGCAAGCAAACACAGGACCCTGTCAAGATAAGGGGACAGAGAAGTATGGCCCAAAAGAGAGACTGAATCAAGGTCCCAGTGGGAGAACTAAGTGACGAGGACATAGCCAACCTAACAGACGAAAAGATAGCCAACCTAACAGATACAGAATTCAAAACACTGGTGATAAAGATGCTCACAGCCTTGACAGATGTGCTTGAGTAAGGCAAACACATACGGGAAGAAGTGAAGGCTATGCTAAATGAAATGAAGAAAAATCCACACAAAACCAATGGTGAAGGGAAGGAAACCGAGATTCAAATCAATGGTTTGGAACATAAGGAAGAAAAAAACAGTCAACCAGTACAGAATGAGGAAACAAGAATTGAAAAAAATGAGGAGAGGCTTAGGAACCTCTGGGACAACTTTAAACACGCCAACATCTGAATCATAAGGGTGCCAGAAGGAGAAGAGAAAGAGCAAGAAATCGAAAGTTTATATGAAAAAATGACGAAGAAAAATTTCCCAAATTCGGAGAAGGAAATAAACATACAAGTCCAGAAAGCATAGAGAGTCCCAAACAAGCTAGACCCAAAGAGGATCACACCAAGACATGTCATAATTAAAATGCCAAAGGTGAAAGATAAAAAGAGAATATTAAAAGCAGCAAGAAAAAAGCAGAGTTATCTACAAAGGAGTTCCATTGAGTCTATCAGCTGATTTCTAAAAAAAAACTTTGCAGGCAAGAAGGGACTGGTGAGAAGTATTCAAAGCAATGAAAAGCAAGGACCTACAACCAAGATTACTCTATCCAGCAAAGCCATCATTTAGAATGGAAGGGCAGATGAAGTGCTTCCCAGACAAGGTTAAGCTAAAAGAGTTCACCATCACCAAGCCATTGTTATCTGAAATGTCAAAGGGGCTTACTTAAGAAAAAGAAGATCAAAACTATGCACACTAAAATGACAACAGACTCACAACTATCAACAACTGAATCTAAAAAATAAAAACAAAATCCAACTAAGTAAACCAGAATAGGAACAGAATCATAGGTATGGCAATCATTTGGAGGGTCATCAGCTGGGAAAGGGCAAGGGGAGAAATGGGGAAATAGTGCAGGGGTTAAGAAGCATAATTGGTAAATACAAACTAGACAGGAGGAAGTTAAGAATAATATAGGAAAGGGTGAAGCTGAAGAACTTATATGCACGACCTATGGACATGAACTAAGGAGGGTGGGACTGCTGGAGGGAAGTTGGGTACTGGGCAGATGGGAGCAAAGGGGAAAAAATTGGAACTACTGTAACAACATAATCAATAAAATATACTTTTTAAAAAACTGCTAAACACTCAGCACAGTGTGGGCAGGTGTGCCAGTAAATCACCCATCATGGCAAATGTGTTCAGAGTCTTCAAAAATAATTCACTGCAGCTGAATGCAGCCTCTCACAACACCAGCTAGTACACTGAAGCAGATGGGTTCCTAGAAAACTTACCTAGCAAGAGAAGCCTGTACTACAAGGGGCCTGTCCTCCATAACATAATTCTGGTTTTTGGGGGGCCCCCTTGTATTCAGAAACATACTACCAAATAGATTAAGAAATTTAGAATCTTAATTAAATATATTTTGATTCTTTTCAATAAAAGTCCCCATCTCAGGAATTTTATAATCACTATTTCTTTTTCTTTAAAGGCTCTTCTATCAAGGGTCACCCTGTTTGCATCACTGAGGTGTAAAAGCAAACGTCACTCTTCCCAAAGATGCATTCTTTGACCCCTCTAGCTAAAATAAATAGCACTTGTGTTTCCCCACCAGTCACTCTCTACCCAACTTTTTTTCTGCATGTTTACCATCATCCAAAAAAAAAACAGCTATATTTTACCACAAGTATTGTTTATCTTTTATAATTAGAACATAAGATCTTTGGTGGTAGAACTGTAACCCCAGAGCCTACAACAGTGATATATATTCAGTATTCTCAGTAAATACTTGATTTTGATATAATAAGAAGTACATTTTATTTTGATGTTTTCTACTTTTTAAAATGAAAACATTCATATCTCAAAAATACAATTCTTTGTTAGAGACCATGAGTTTTAAATATTGCTTAAAACCTAAAGGTGATTTGATAAACTAAATTTTGACTCCTGGAGCTTTTTTAAATAAAAAATGAAATTCTTTATTCGATACCATGACTTCCAGGTTTGTTTGTTTTTTAAGTCATCATGAGCTCCAGCTCGGGCTAGATTCCAATCACAAATACCCATTGGATGACCCCACCCCATACCCTCCTACCTGCTGCTCCTGCTGCCCCACCTCTTCCCCCAACCCTTCATCTCTTCAAGTTTCCTGTTGTCTGAACCTGAAGCTGAAAGCTGATGGAATCACCTCAATGTTCATTATCAAACTCCAAGATTTCCAGAAGACAAAGTACATGAGGTGGTACTGCTGATCAACCAAGCAAAGATGATCTGTTTAATAAGTGGTACTGAAACAATTAGTTATCCAGATTGAAACAATGAAACTGGAGTTGTGCCTTATTTCTTACAGAAAAAACATTCCTACATCGGTTAAAGTTTTTATTTTTATTTTTATTTTGAGATTATGTGTATTAAAGCTTGGGACAGTGAAACAAGGAAGGGCTTAGGATAGAAGAAGCAACAGGGGAGAGCCTAGGTGGGTCTGCTTTCGCTCCCTAGAAATGTTACAGGAAAGAAATGAGCCTAGGCAGAGCTGCTTTGGCTCACTGAGAAGTCAGAGAAAAAGGGGCCTTGAAGACGGGTTCAGAGGGTTAACCCAGGACAAGCTGCGACGACTTCCCATTGCTCCCCTGGTTGCAAGTCTTGTAGGATGCTTACAGTTTAGGAGATGTACACCTGTGCAGTAACAAAGGCGTGGGCATGCTCTTGGGAGGGAAAGCACACAACATTTTAATTTTTTAAGTGAAAATTGTTTAAATCTTAAAAAACTTTTAGAAAATGTAAAGTATCTTTTGCACTTCAAGGTAGGTAAATATTTCTAAAGGCACAAAAAGACCAAACCACAAAAGAAAAGGTTGAGAAACTAGATTATATTAAAAATTAGGTTCAGTTGTGCAAACCTCTCTCTCCACCCAGGGAAAAAGAAAAAAAAAATTAAGTTTCTATTAATATACAAATAACATGGAGAAAATAGAAGAAAAGCTAGTAACTTTAAGGATATATTTGCAACACATTTATCAAGTAATATCCAGAATATATAAAAAGCTACAATAAAGAACCCAATATAAAGATAAGAGAAGACACATATGAACAATAAGCATATATTGATAAAAAGATGCTCACTATCAGTGGTAATTAAGAAAATGAAAATTAAGAGCACAGTAAGAGACTATTTTGTGTTCATTATATAAGATGCCTGACAATGTCATTATAATTACTTTGGAAAACAATTTATCATTAAACTTGTACACATCCCAAGACACAGCCATCCTCTTTTGGATGTTTATCCTAAAGAAATTTGTGCATATGTGTGCCAAGGGATATAAACAAGAAACTTCCTAGCCAGGTGTTTCAATTGGTTAGAGTGTCATCTCATACACCAAAAGGTTGAGGGTTCAATTCCTGGTCAGGACACATACCTAGTTTGCATGTTCAATCCCTGGTGGGGGCACATACAGGAGGCAACTGACTGATGTTTCTCTCACTTTCTCTGCCTCACTTTCTCTCTCTCTCTCTCTCTCTCTCTCTCTCTCTCTCACTGACCCCTTCCTCTATCTCTGAAATCAGTAAGCAACATCCTTCAGTGAGGATTTTTTAAAAAGGAATCTTCTCAGCAGCATTGTCCATGGTAAGATCTGGAGACAACCCAAATATCCATCATTGGTAAAATGGACATGATATGTGTTCATACATTTTCTGCAATGAAAATGAACTCCAATTCCAGGCAAAATATAGGTAAATCTCACAGACATGTTAAGTGATAGTAAAATACAAAAGAAAGTATGAATGTAATCATGTAATACTCAAAAGCAAGCAAACCAACATATTGCTAAGGAATGCAGAGGGAAGTATGTAAAAAGCCAGAAAAAAGATTATTGCAAAATCAGGTCACTGATTACCTTTAAGGAAGGGAGGGAAGAGGTTAACATTGGGAAAGACACAGGATGCTTCTGGGTCCCAGCAATGTTCTAATTCTTGTCTTGGGAAGAAAAAGAAGCTGAATTCTAAGTGCCCTAAAAGGTAGTACACTGCTCACATTCCCTAGGTGAGGCTTACTCATGTGTACAGACCTAGCTGCAAGGGAGGCTGAGAAGTGTACTCCAACTGTCTGTGTCCACTGCCCAGTACCTCACCTGACATCTGAACAGGTACCAGTCCAAATCTGTTGAACCAATACTGGCTGTGTGACTTTGGATGAGTAAATTAACCTCTGAAGACAATGGCCCCCTCTCTTGCTCAATGCAATATGATTTTAAACAGGGATCATTATAAAATAACTTTATGGCTATAAATTTAGTATATGCTTTTGGAGAAAAATTTTTAAATAATGGAAAGTAAGTATAAAAATGAAAGCAATAGTCACCCTTAATTCCATCACCTCAAGATCATCACAGTTAAATATTTTACTTTCTTTTCTTTCAGTCTTTTAAAATAAAGAGAGTATTGTAACCTACCTTAAAATGTTTTATTTGCTTTAAAATAAAAAAATTAAGAGAGATCCAAGATGGCGGAGGAGTAAGTGGAAGCTACACTAACCTCCTCCCAGGACCAGTCTGGACTTACAACTTAATTTTGAAGAAATCTTCTGGAATAACCAACTGAACACTAGCTGAAAAGAAGTCTTATAACCACGGAGAGACAGAAAAGGCCGCTACATCACAACTTGACTGGTAGGGAGTGTGGAGACACGGAAGGGCTGGCTGGGCTCCCACGGGTGGCAGCTGAAGGGACTGAGAAACAGCTCAGCAGCTGGGGGTTCCCCCTGAGAAGGGCAGGGCCTAAACCCACAGCTGGGCTTCCCAGCCTACAGCAACAGAGTGGAAAGTAAAGTAGTATCAGCTGTGAAAAGCGAAAAGCCACAGGGTTTCTTGCTAGCCGGAGAGAAACAGCTGGAGAAAAAGAGCTCTTAAGTGGATCACATATGAAAATATTTTGGCCCCCACTTACCCTGGGCTCAAGCAGAAGGAAGGCAGAGAAGACTGAAGACACTTGGGGAGAGTTTGGCTCGGTGGCTTTGAGGTGAGAACTGGGGGAGCAGCCAACCAGGTCCCAGTGCTCACTCATCCATAGTACTGCAGGCAGACCATTCCCCTCCAAGTGGCATCAGCCTGAGGGGAAGCAAAAGCCCTGCCTACAGGAATTAAGCTGCCAAACGCACGGTCCTTAAACCTGACGACTAATTACAGATTGAATAGATTAACAACTAAAGAAGACAGACAAAGGCAGTATATCCCTGGAAGTCTCCAACAGGCTGCCTAGGCCCAGACTGGTACAGGATCTGATGCCACACGGGGCAGATCCAGGAAGTGCAGATCATTCTAAGAAGCACCAACGAACAATAGGAGTCACAAAAATGGGGAGACAGAGAAACAACCCCCCATCGAAAGGAAAGGTAGAATCCCCAGAAAGAGTGCTAAATGAAATAGAGGGGAGCAAACAATCAGATATGGAATTCAAAACATGGATTATGGAGAAGCTCAATGAGCTCAGCGGAAACTACAAAGAACTCCAGGGAAACAACAAGGAACTTGCTGAGAATTACACCAGCATGAAAAAGGCCATAGAATCTATCAATAAGAGCCAGGAGGAAATGAAGAATATGATCTCTGAATTGAAGAACACAGTACAAGGAATTAAAAACAGGCTAGAGGGAGCAGAAGATCGGATCAGCGAGCTGGAGGAAAATGTAGACAAAAACTCACAGACAGTTCAACAAAATGAAAAAAGACTGAACAAGACTGAAGATGTTCTAAGACAGCTGCAGGACAACATGAAACGTAATCCTATCCATATCATAGGAATTCTAGAAGGAGAAGAAGAAGAGCAAGTGATAGAAAACCTCTTTGAAAAACTGACTGAAATCTTCCCTACCATGAGGAGAGAAAGAGTCACGTAAGTCCAGGAAGCACAGAGGGTCCCAATGAAGATGAACCCCAACAGGCCCATTTCAAGACACATCATAATTAAAATGGCAACATTCAAAGACAAAGAGAGAATCCTAAAAGCAGCAAGAGAGGAACAACTAATAACATACAAGGGAGCTCCAATAAGGCTATCATCAGATTTCTCAGCAGAAACACTACAAGCCAGAAGGGAATGGCAAAAATATATTTCAAGCAACGAAAAACAAAGGCCTACAACCAAGAATCCTCTACCCAGCAAGGCTCTCATTCAAAATGGAAGGTGAAATAAGGAGTTTCCAAGACAAAAGAAGGCTAAAAGAATACATCTCCACCAAACCAGCATTGCAAGAGATGCTAAAGGGTCTGCTTTTAATAAGATGAAGAAACAGAGACAGAGAAAAACACGAGTACAAAGGGGGAAAATGACAATGAATAAGTACTTATCAGTAATAACCTTAAATGTAAATGGATTAAATGCTCCAATCAAAAGACATAGGGTAGCTGAATGGATTCGAAAGAATGACCCACATATATGCTGTCTACAAGAGACCTACCTTAGAACAAAAGATCTACACAGACTGAAAGTGAAGGGATGGAAAAAAGTATTTCAAGCAAATGTACATGAAAAAAAAGCTGAGGTAGCAACACTTATATCATACAAAACAGATTTCACAACAAAGGCCACAAAAAGAGACAAAGAAGGACATTTCATAATACTTAAGGGAAAAATCCATCAAGAAGATATAACCCTTATAAATATATATGCACCCAACTGAGGAGCACCCAAATATGTAAGAAAAATTTTGAAAGACTCCAAGAAAGATATAGACAGCAACACATTCATAGTAGGGGACTTTAACACCCCATTGTCAACAATGGACAGATCTTCGAAGCAGAGAAACACCAAAGATACTGAGGCACTGAACAACACTCTAGATCAAAAGGACTTAGTCGATATATATAGAACTTTTCACCCCAAAGAAGCAAAATATACATTCTTCTCAAGTGCACATGGAACATTTTCAAAGATAGACCACATGGTAGGACACAAAACAAGCCTCAACAAATTCAAGAAAATTGAAATTATATCAAGCATCTTCCCAGATCACAATGGCTTAAAACTGAAAATCAACCTCAAGGAAAAAACTCAAAAACATTCAAACTCATGGAGAATGAATAACATGCTATTAAATAATAAATGGGCTAACAATGACATCAAGGAAGAAATCAGAAAGTTTCTGGAAACTAATGATAATGAATATACAACAACCCAAAACCTATGGGATACGGCGAAGGCAGTCCTGAGAGGAAAGTTCATAGCAATACAGGCCTACCTAAAAAAGCTAGAAGAATCTCTAATAAAAAATTTAACCCTACAGCTACAGAACTAGAGGAAGAACAACAAGCAAAGCCCAGAGCACGTAGAAGGAAGGAAATCATCAAGATTAGAGCACAATTAAATAACATAGAGACTAAACTAACAACTCAAAAGATCAACATAAGTAGGAGCTGGTTCTTTGAAAAGATAAACAAAATTGAGAAGCCATTAACCAGGCTCATCAAGAAAAAAAGAGAGAGGGCCAAAATAAATAAAATCAGAAACGAAAGAGGAGAAATCACAACCGATACCACAGAAATACAGAGAATTGTAAGAAATTATTACGAACAACTGTATGGCAAGAAATTTGACAAGCTAGAGGAAATGGACAAATGCCTGGAAACATATATTCTTCCAAAACTGAATCAAGAAGAAGCAGAAAGCCTGAAGAGACCAATAACAACTAGTGAAATTGAAGCAGTAATCAAAAAACTCCCGGCACACAGAAGCCCTGGACCAGATGGCTTCACAGGTGAATTCTACAAAACATTTAGGAAAGAACTAACTCCTATCCTCCTCAGACTATTCCAAAAGATCCAAGTAGAGGGAAGACTCCCAAACTCTTTCTATGAAGCCAGTATTACCCTAATTCCAAAACCAGGTCAGGACACAACTAAGAAAGAAAACTACAGGCCAATATCGCTGATGAACAAAGATGCTGAAATCCTCAACAAAATATTGGCAAACCAGATCCAGCAACACATTAGAAAGATCATACACCACGATCAAGTGGGATTCATCCCAGGGATGCAAGGATGGTTTAATATTCGCAAATCAATAAATGTAATACACCACATAAACAAAATGAAAGAAAAAAACCACATGATCATATCAATAGATGCAGAAAAAGCATTTGATAAAGTACAACACCCATTTATGATGAAAACTTTCAGCAAAATGGGACTAGAGGGAGCATACCTCAACATAATAAAGGTCATATACGAGAAACCTGAAGCCAACATCATATTAAATGGGCAAAAACTGAGAGCATTCCCCCTGAGGTCAGGAACAAGACAAGGATGTCCACTCTCTCCACTCCTATTCAACACTGTCTTGGAAGTTCTAGCCACAGCAGTCAGACAAGAAAGAGAAGTAAAAGGCATCCAAATTGGAAAAGATGAAGTAAAACTGACATTATTTGCAGATGACATGATAGTGTACACAGAAAACCCTATAAACTCCACAAAAAAACTACTTGAACTAATAAGTGAATTCGGCAAAATAGCAGAGTACAAAGTCAATATTCAGAAATCGAAGGCATTTCTGTACACCAACAATAAAATCTCAGAGATAGAAACTGAAAGAAACATCCCATTTACCATAGCAACAAGAAAAATAAAGTACCTAGGAATAAACTTAACCAAGGAGGTAAAAGACCTGTACTCAAAAAACTACATAACACTGAAGAAAGAAATTAAGGAAGATACAAATAAATGGAAGCATATACCATGCTCATGGATGGGAAGAATCAACATCATTAAAATGTCCATACTACCCAAAGCAACTTATAGATTCAATGCAATCCCTATTAAAATACCAATGACATTTTTCACAGACCTAGAAAAAATACTTCAAAAATTTATTTGGAACCTAAAAGAGCCTAAATAGCTACAGCAATTCTGAGGAAGAAGAACACAGTAGGAGGAATCACAATACCCAATATCAAACTATACTACAAGGCCACGGTAATCAAAACAGTCTGGTATTGGCATATGAACAGACATATAGATCAATGGAACAGAATAGAGAGCCCAGAATAAACCCAGGTCTATATGGTCAACTAATATTTGACAAAGGGGAAAGGAACATCAAATGGAGTGAAAAGAGCTTCTTCAACAAATGGTGTTGGGAGAACTGGACAGGGACATGCAAAAAAATGAAACTAGACCACCAATTTGCACCATACACCAGAATAAACTCAAAATGGATCAAAGACTTAAATGTAAGTAGTGTCACCATAAAAGTCCTAGAGGAAAAAACAGGCAGGAAAATTTCAGATATCCCATGTAGCAACATTTTCACTGATATATCTCCTAAGGCAAGGGAAATAAAGGAAAGAATAAACAAATGGGACTACATCAAACTAAAAAGTTTCTGCTCATCTAAAGAAAACATCAGCAAGATGAAAAGGAAACCAACCATATGGGAAAATATATTCACCAATGACATCTCAGACAAGGGATTGATCTCCAAAATATATAAAGTACTCATATGACTCAACACCAAGAAGACAGACAACCCAATTAAAAAATGGGCAAAGGACCTGAACAAACACTTCTCCAAAGAGGACATATGGAGGGTCCATAGACATATGAAAGAATGCTCAATATCACTAGCCATCAGAGAGATGCAAATAAAAACCACAATGAGATACCACCTCACACCAGTCAGAATGGCCATCATCAACAAATCAACAAACAACTTGTGCTGGAGAGGATGCGGAGAAATGGGAACCCTGGTGCACTGCTGGTGGGAATGCAGACTGGTGCAGCCACTATGGAAAACAGTTTGGAATTTCCTCAAAAAACTAAAAATGGAACTACCTTTTGAACCAGCAATTCCATTGCTAGGATTATATCCAAAAAATCCTGAAACACCAATTCAAAAGAACCTATGCACCCCTATGTTCATAGCAGCACTATTTACAATAGCCAAGTGCTGGAAACAACCTAAGTGCCCACCTGTAGATGAGTGGATCAAAAAACTGTGGTACATTTACACAATGGAGTTCTATGTAACAGAAAGAAAGAAGGAACTTCTACCATTTGCAACAACATGGATGGAACTAGAGAGAATTATGCTTAGCGAAATAAGCCAGGCAACGAAAGAAAAATACCTTATGCTGTCACCTATTACAGGAAACTAATGAACACCACAAACAAATGAGCAAAATTGAACCAGAAGGTATAAGCCTATGATCTCATTACCTGAGTGATTATCTGTACGTATAGGCCTCACTTAATCCTGTCTGCAGCACTGCCTCCTGAGACTCAATGGTTTGGCTGAACTAAGTAGATGGGTTGGTGAAGAATGGGGTGGTCTGTGGGCTTCACTTTAAAACTGGTTTCTCTTTTCTATCCTAATGGCTTGGACCGAAAGGGCCCAGAGGTCTGAGGTGGGGGGTTGGGGGGGAACCTAAAATATTTCCCCCAGCCCAAACTAAGTATAACAGGCAAAAGGATTTTGGACATGTGAGATGTACCTGGCACACCTTCCTCCAAAGAAGCCGCCCCCTCCTTTTTTTCCCTAATGTGGGACATTGAAAAATTAATCCCTGCCTTTTGTCATCTAGTAGTTATGGATTGAATGATGTCTTTTAACCCTTTGGCCAAATATGTTGTCCCCAGAATACAACAAGGATGCCAGCCTGTTAAACCAAGCACGCCGTTGTCCGGGGACAACCAACTGACCTGGAGTCTGCACGATCCTTCCCCATGTGGGAAGGCCACCCTCCCCTCCACATCCCCCACTCTTATTAGGGATTTCTGGACCCAAGGGTAGGTAGGACGGTGTCCATGTCCAGCTTGAAGCAGTTAGAGGAGCTTGAGACCTTTGCCCATTGTCCTTTATAAGATTATAAAGGGTCTTAATATCTGAGAGGGAGGGATAGTTATTTTTTATTGTTAAAATAATTAATCACTTATTTATTATAAAAAAAGAAGAAGAATATATGAAAGGGTGAAGGGGGACAGCTTGTATGTACGAACCATGGGCATGGATTTGGTAGGGAATTGCTGGGGGAGGGGGATGCTGGGTGGAGGGGAGCAAAGGGGAAAAAATTGGAATTATTGTAACAATATAACCAATAAAATATAATTAAAAAATTAAAAAATAAAAAAATTAAGAAAATTTAAAAAGTCATCATTATATAATACTTCTTGTTAAGAAGGCAACAATAAACTACCTAGGACATACAGATCATCTTACTAAACTTTTTATTTTACCAGTGAGGTAAAGATATGGCAGAGAGGTTAAAAATCTTGTCAAGGGTTACAGAAGCTGTTTTTGATGAAACCTGATGCCTGGTAGTGTTATTACCACCATCATTCTGCCTTCCTTCTTAATGGATCATATTTTAAACTGACCATCCTTTAGTATTATATTATTATGCACTTTAATTATTTTATCTTATAGTATTTCAGAAGTGAGCAAAAATATTACATTAAAAAGAGTAAAGATATATTAATCATCTTTCTCCAGAGATGTGTTAAAACAAATTACTACTAGTATAAGCATTTTAATTGCACAAATTAAAATTGAAAGAAGCAATCTTTAAATCTGTTAGGATGTAAACGTTATGAGGCTCAGGTATGGGACAGCATGAGAAGTTTTGCAGATTCACTCCCCAGTGGAATAGTTTTTTTAAACAACTATTTAAGGTCTCTGGGAATGATTCCAAGGGCATATAGCAAATGAAGAAACACTTATTTGAGAAAAATCTGTTAAAACTTGGTGAGAATAGTGGTATTTGCACTAAGGCGCACTCTATTCCTCTCACTTTCAGCTCAGTAGAAACTCCCCTATAGATTACCACAGCCAATAATAGACCTGTTCTTCCAATTGGAATAGTCAGATGGTTATCTTTCTAGAAAGGACAGAATTCACAATTTTTCATCCTGCCTCAGCTAGTTGTTGCAGAGCTAAGTTCTGAGTGAGCATAAGTGAGACTTTGGGAATCCTTTCTCCCAACCCCATCTCTTGGGGTAGAGGATCTATCTACCTTGGGTGCAGCTCTTCTGAAAATATTAGAGCCTTCAGTGCCCTTGTAGTGGCTCATGGGGCAGGGATTCCATACTGGGAGGGACAAGCTGAGGTGACCTGGGGCTACTCTCAAATTGCCTGCCACAGCAAGCACTCAGCTCCTAAAGCAGGAGTGTCCCCTAGAAAGAATAACAAGATTGCCCCTACTGCCCAGCACTAGTTTTCCAGAGAGGTAAGAGGAAAGAGATGTGGGGAGGAGCCCTCTTGGAGTCAGAACAAATTTAAAAAAAAAAAAAAATTCAGAACTATCCATTATCTGATGTGATCAGTTTCTGGAGAATTTATCAGCCAAGGGCATTGTTAAAAACAGTAGAATATCAGTCAAAAATTAGTGTGGCTTAACATCTGAATGTGATTAGGGAAAGAGAAGTCAAAGGGAACCTTGCCAAAACCAGTCATCCCAGGTAACTGTAAGCATACCCAAGGCTCCATCCTCTGACAGGTGGCTTCACGTTATAAGGGAACACAGACTTCACTAAAATAATTCAGGTAGGCACTAAAGAAGTAAATATCAAGAAGTCCTAAAAGAGGATGTGGACCACTACTCAGAATTGCTATATTACCTAAATGCCTAATATCAGCATCCCCGCCCCCAAAATTACAAACCATGAAAAGAAACAAAAAGTATCATCCATACACCAGAAAAAATAAGACAAAAGAAATTGCCTGTGAAGCAAGTAGATGTTGAATTTGACATACAAAAACTTCAAAGTAGCCATCATAAATTTGTTTAAAAACAAAAACCAAAAGAAAACCATGATAAACTAAGGGAAGATATTGTGATAATGTCTCATCGAATAGAGAATAACAATAAAGAGAAATTATTTTTAAAAATACCAAATGGATATTCTAAACCTGAAAGGACAATAACTACAGTAATAAGTTTACTACAGGGGCTCAACAGTAGGTTGAATTGGCAGAAAAAAAGAATTAACAGACTTGAAGATAGATTTATAAAGATTACATGATTCAAAGAATAGAGGGGGAAAAATGAAGAAACATGAACAGAGCCACAGAGAAATGCGGGACTCCATTAAGTGCACCATATGCAAAACTGGAGTACCAGAAGGACAGAGAGTATCAAAAAGACAAGAAAAAAGAAAAAAATATTTGAAGCTATGAAGGCTGGAAAAGTACTAAATTTATTCAAAAACATTAATCTATATATCCACAAAGCTCAACAAACTCCACATAAGATAAGCACAGAGATCCAGATATCATAGTAAAAATACTGAAAGCCAAACACAAGGAGAAAATCTTGATAGCAGAAAGCGATGAATTACTCATCACTTACAAAGAAACCCCAATAAGGTCAACTGACTTATAACCAGAAATAATGGAGGCCAGAGACAGTGGGACAACATATTCAAAATGCTCCAAGAAAAAATAAACCTGCCAGCCAAGAATCCTGTATTCAGCAAAGTTATCTTTCAAAAATGAAGGCAAAATACATTCTCAGATAAAACAAAAACTGAGATAATTTGTTGATAGCAGACCCATCTTATAAGTTCTTCAGGCTGAAAGCATGTGGCCCTAGACATTAATTCAAATCCACATAAACAAGAACACTGGTAAAGGTAATTATGTAATTATAAAAGACAGAGTAAATGCATGTTCTCCTTTTCTCTCTTAACTAATTTAAAAACCAATTGAATAAAACTATGTATATTTGTAGTGACTATAACATATCGGAATGTAGTATAATTGCCAATAACACCACAAAGGAGATAAGAGTAATGCTGTATTGGAGAAATTAGAAATACTAAACCAGGCTTTCACATCTAATATAAATCCCACTTGGTCTTCAATGTTACCCTTTTCAAACTTAATGAAAATAAACCTATATAATCTGGTAATTTAAAATAATACTAGGTCTCCATTATCAGCTCAGGATTTCAATTTTAACTTCTGAATCATTTCCTCCAAAAACTATGCATCAAATATTCTGGTGGGGGGGGGAGGCATAAAATGTGTAACTATTTCTTGTGTAATTAGTACTCTGAAAATGGATATGCAATTTTCAATGTTGCTTTTACAAGTAAGAGTGTGATTTATAAAAGCCACGGTAAAATCTGATTTTCCCACCTGAGAAGGTTAAGTTTTGAAAGCATTGTGGTAGAAAAATGACTGGCTGAAGAATTTAAGTTGTTATGGGGAAAAAAGTTTTAGACAGCACACTAAAAAGTCAGTTTTTAGGTTCATTTAAAACGAAGATTGTTTTAAATAAATAGACTGATAGTAATAAGTAATAAATATTAATGAGTATTTATTAATAAGTAATAAATATTATATGATTTACCATTCCTTAATCACTAGAAACTTTTCAGGAACTCTAATTTACAGCTTCAATAAAATACTTGCAAATTTATTTTTGCTTTGTTAGATTCATAATAAGCATATTGAGGCAATTAAGAAAAAATTTATCTAACCTTATTCCAAATATCCCATACTTTTTATGTCTTATGATTCACAATTAACCCCATCTCTTGAACCCCTCCATTCCCAATCCTAGAGATGCAATATATATACTTGACACTGAAAATACTGTGCAACTAATTAAAACCACACACCAGTCAGAATGGCCATCATCAATAAATCAACAAATAGCAACTGCTGGTGAGGTTGTGGAGAAAAGGGAACCCTAGTGCACTGTTGGTGGGAATGCAGATTGGTGTGGAAAGCAGTATGGAGTTTCCCAAAATAATTAAAATGAAACTGCCTTTTAACCCAGCAATCCCACATCTGGGAATATTTCCTAAGAAACCTGAAACAGTAATTTGAAAGAATATATGCATCATTGCAGCATCTTTTGCAATAGTCAGGCTAGAAACAGCCCAAGTGCCCATCAGTAGATGAATGACTAAAAAAGCTGTGGTACATTTACACAATGAAATACTACTTGTCCATAAGAAAAAAATAATCTTTCGCTTTGCAACAGCATGAATGCACCTGGAGATTATTATGCTAAGTGAAATAAACCAGTCAGAGAAAGACAAGTATCTTATGATCTCACTTACATACGGAATCTAATGAACAAAATAACCTAAGGAACAAAATAGAAACAGAGGCAGGGACCCAAGGAACAGACTGACTGAAAGCTGTTGGGGAGGGGGTGGGGGAACTGGATCAAAGAATGTAAAGGGATTAAGCAATATATATATATATATATATAAACCCAAAGTCACAGACAACAGAGTGGTGACATCCAGAAAGAAAGGGGGTAGAGGTAGATGGAGGTGGGCAAAGGGGGGGAAATGGGGATGAAAAAGACTTTGCTTAGGGTAATGGGCATATGATGCAGTGTGCACGTTTCATTGAGTTATACACTGAACACCTATATGGTTTTGTGAATGAATGTGACCCCAATAAATTTAATTTCAAAAATATTGTGCAACTTTTAACCTACTGGATAAACATAACTATACTTCTTATTATAACTTAATGTCACAATAGTACTTCCTGTCCAAATTTTTAAATATTCATCTCAGTGCCACAGGAGTGAAATTTGTTGCCTCAGGTTTTATTTCCCATGTTTACGGCTGTATTCAAAACTCATTTTGCTCTGCCCTTCACTTCTCCTTTTCTTATTCCAAACTCCACTTTTCTCTTTTTAAATTACCTCTTTAAGAACGGCTCAAGAACTACATTCACATAAACCAGAACTCTAAAAGCAACAAAGATGTACCAATCAACATTTAGTTTGATTACTATATTTCCAAATTATCATAGAGCTTCTCTATGTTATTATGCATTACAAATTTTTCCTCAATAAAATCTGAAGGCTTATCTTTTTCCTTTCTTCTCTCTCCCTCTTTTCAGATAACTCTCACTCTCTTTTCTTTTTAACAATTTCACATGTTTTGGACAGTAATATTTTTACTTGAAAAAATACTAATTTATAGTTTATCTAAAAGCTCAGATGTGACCTTAAATATTTTGAAAATAACACTGGAGTACATTTTTTAAAATTAATGATGGGCACATTTTAATTTTAGGCCTTTATCTACTTTTTTAAAAAAAAGTCAATTTTTTCTTTATTTGTATTGTTGAAATTATTAGATGACTCCATTTCCTCCCATTGGCCTGCCTCCACCCATCCTCTGCCCTGCTTCCTCCCAGCTGTCAGAATACTGTTGTCTATGTCTGTGAGTTATGCATATATGTTCTTTGGCTAATCTCTTCACCTTCTTTCATCCAGTCCTCCCTCCCCACCTCCTCTGACAGCTGTCAGTCTGTTCCATGGGACCATGCCTCTATTTTGTTCATCAGTTTATTTTGTTAGATTCCACATATAAGTGAGATCATATGGTATTTGTTTTTTGCTACCTGGCTTACTTCACTAAGCATAATACTCTCCAGTTCCATCCATGTTATCACAAAAGGTAGGAGTTCCTTCTTTCTTTCTGCTGCATAGTATTCCATTGTGTAAATGTACCACAGTTTTTTGATCTACTCATCTACTGATGAGCATTTGGACAGTTTCTAGCCAGTTTTTATAATTAATATCTCAAAATTTTCCATTTAACATCATCAAATGTTTATATCCCACATGTTCATAAATGACTCAAATATTTTAAATATGCTAAATTACACAGACTACACAAAGAAAAAGGTCAAAGACACTTTAACAGAATTTTACCTTGTCTTGGAAATTTAGCAAGAGGGGATATCATGGCATATTGATGTAAAATGGTACTACAAATAAGAGATAAGAAGTTTCAAAATTCACCCTTGCTGGTGTGGCTCAGTGGATTCAGTGCTGGCCTGTGAATCAAAGGGTCGCCAGTTCGACTTCCAGTCAGGGCACATGCCTGAGTTGTGGGCCAGGTCCCCAGTTGGGGGCCTGTGAGAGGCAACCATACATTGATGTTTCTCTCCGTCTCTTCCTCCCTCCCTTCCCCTCTAGAAATAAATGTTATTTTTGTTTTTTTTAATGAAAAGAAGTTTCAGAATTACTTTATAAGCTTGCTCTTTAACCAAAAGCAAGTAAATCACTTAAGCTCTCTGGATTTGCTTATCTAGAAAATGTGATCTCTAAAATTCTTTCCAGTTCCAACATATGTACAAATTTTATAAACTAAAAATAATACAGAAAAAAATTTAAGGTTAAAATATTTAATCTATAAAACACCTATTAAGATAAATATGAATTAAGATATAATTTAAAAAATAACAAGCCACATTCTTTACTTTTTATAATTATCTATAGAGGGTCAAATATCTATATATGCATATATGTATATATAGCCATATACAGGCAGTCCACTACATTACACATTATTGGATAAAAAGTGTTTATTAGATTAAGGATAATGTCTACCCTTAATTCTAGGAGGGTAACTAAATAGTCCATAGGTGAATTTTGAGAATGCCATGCTTAGCAAAATAAGATAGACAGAAAAAGTCAAGAATCATATGATTTCGGACTTCCAGCCAAGATGGAGTCATAGGTAGACACACTGTATCTCCCTCCACAACTAAGAAGGAATACAACTACCTCAAAACTAGAGACAACCAGAAGTTCCAGAAAATCGAGCTGCATAAAGTCCAACAAAGATATAAAGAAGAAATACTCATCCAGACAGGCAGGAGGGGCAGAGCTGGGGCAGAGAGGATGCGGTGTGGCAGAGGCAGCAGCAGAGGCAGCAGCAACAGCAGCGGTAAACCAGTAGAAAGCAGTCACACATTTTAAAAAGTAGGGAGGGACACCTGGGGAATGCTCCCAGCACCAGATCTGACCGCACAGCTCAAAGTTCCAGCACCAGGGAAAATAAAGCCTCATTGTCCCTAACTGTGGAGGAAGAAACTGTCAGTCTCTCAGCAGAGTATGCTTGTTTAAAGGGCTATCACAGTCCTAGAACATCCGCAGACCCACCCACTCTGGGAACGATGGCCAGGGCAACAGTTAGAGGGGCACCAACCAGTCCAACACAGGAAACTGGAAAAGTACCTGGAAAAGGGGCAAGAGCTGAGCAAGCAGCACTGTTCCCTCTCACACCCCTCCCCCACATACAGCACCACAACTTGGTGAAACCGGTAGCCTGCACTGATGAATGCATAAGGCTCCAACCCTTACAATGTAACAGGTGCAACAGCTCTACCTAAGACACAGAGGCAAACAAACACAGGAGCCTGTCAAATGAGAATATAGAGAAGTACGACCCAAAAGAGGGGATGGATCAAGGTTCCAGTGGGAGAACTAAGCGACGAGGAGATAGCCAACCTAACAAATGCAGAATTCAAAACACTGGTGATAAAGATGCTCACAGGCTTGGCAGATATACTTAAGTATGGCAAATATATAGGGAAGAAGTGAAGGCTATGCTAAATGAAATGAAGTAAAATCCACACAAAACCAATGGTGAAGGGAAGGAAACCGGGGTTCAAATCAATAATTTAGATCATAAGGAAGAAAAAAAAGTCAACCAGTACAGAATGAGGGAACAAGAATTGAAAAAAAATGAGGAGAGGCTTAGAAACCTCTGGGACAACTTTAAACGTGCCAACATCCAAATCATAGGGGCGCCAGAAGGAGAAGAGGAAGAGCAAGAAATCAAACATTTATATGAAAAGATAATGAAGGAAAACTTCCCAAACTTGGTGAAGGAAAGAGACATATAAGTCCAGGAAGCACAGAATGTCCCAAACAAGCTAGACCCAAGAGGATCACACTAAGACACGTCAAAATTAAAATGCCAAAGGTTCAAGATAAAGAGAGAATCTTAAAAGCAGCAAGAGAGAATAAAGGCCTAGACAGACATGCTGTGTCTCCTTCCACAACTAAGAAAGAATACTGCTACTTCAAAATTAGAGACAACCTAAAGTTCCAGGAAATCAAGCTGCATGGAAGTCCAACAAACAAAGACATAAAGAAGTGCTCATCCAGACAGGTAGGAGGGGTGGAGCCCAGGCGGAGAGGACACAGTGTGGTGGCAGCAGCAGCAGCCGAAGCGGCAGGCCAGCAGAAAGCGATCACACGTCTTAAAAAGTGGGGAGGGACACCTGGGGAGTGTTCCCAGCTCCTGACCAGACAGCAGCTCATGGTACCAATGCCAGGAAAAATCAAGCCTCATTGCTTATGACCGTGAAAACCAGTGGGGGTAGAGGCGGAGGAAGAAACTGCTGGACTCTCAGTAAAGTCCACTTGATTAAAGGGCCCCCATGGTCTTAGAACATCCACAGACCCACCCCCTCTGGAAATGACAGCCAGGGCAACAGCTAGAGGCATCAATCCCATACAAAAGTGGACAAAGTGCCTGGAAAATGAGCAAGTGCTGAGCAAGCGGCATTGTTCCCTCTCTGATCCCTCCCCCACATAAAGCACCACAACATGGTAGAACAGGTCATGCTGTACTGACAAATACCTAAGGTTCTGCCCCTTACAATATGAGCGACAGCTCTACATAAGACACAGAGGCAAACAAACACAGGAGCCTGTCAAGATGAGGGGACAGAGAAGTATGGCCCTAAAGGAGGAACAAATCAAGGTTCCAGTGGGAGAACTAAGCGACGAGGAGATAGCCAACCTAATAAATGCAGAATTCAAAACACTGGTGATAAAGATGCTCACAGGCTTGAGAGATATGCTTGAGTATGGCAGATGCATAAGGGAAGAAGTGAAGGCTATGCTAAGTGAAACAAAAGAAAATCCACACAAAACCAATGGTGAAGGGAAGGAAACCAGGGTTCAAATCAATGATTGGGACCATAAGAAAAAAAGTCAACCAGTACAGAATGAGGAAACAATAATTGAAAAATGGGAGGAGAGGCTTAGGAACCTCTGGGACAACTTTAAACATGCCAACATCTGAACCATAGGGGTGCCGGAAGGAGAAGAGGAAGAGGAAGGGGAAGAAATAGAAATACAAAGCTTATGTGAAAAAATAATGAAGAAAACTTAGCCAAACTTGGTGAAGGAAATAGACATACAAGTCCAGGAAGCACAGAGTCCCAAACAAGCTAGACCCAAAGAGGACCACACCAAGACACATCATAATTAAAATATACCAAAGGTTCAGGATAAAGAGAGAATCTTAAAAGCACCAAGAGAAAAGAAGAGAGATCTCTACAAAGGGGTGACTATAAGTCTATCAGCTGATTTCTCAAAAGAAACTTTGCAGGCAAGAAGTATTCAATGTTATGAAAAGCAAGGACCTACAACCAAGATTACTCTATCCAGCAAAGCTATCATTTAGAATAGAAGGGCAGATGAAGTGCTTCCCAGACAAGGTAAAGCTAAAAAGAGTTCATCATCACCAAGCCATTATTATATGAAATGTCAAAGGGACTTATTTAAGAAAAAGAAGATCAAAACTATGCACACTAAAATGACAACAAACTTACAACTATTAACAACTGAAATCTAAGAAATGGAAACAAAATCCAACTAAGCAAACCAGAATAGGTACAGAATCACAGGTATGGGGATCATTTGGAGGGTTATCAGCTGTGTGTTAGGGAGGGGAATGAAGAGAAATGGGGAAACGGTGCAGGGATTAAGAATAATAATTGGTTGGTACAAAATAGGGGGAAGTTAATAATAATATAGGAAAGGGTGATGCCAAAGAACTTACATGCACGACCCATGGACATAAAGTAAAGGAGGTGGGAATGCTGGATGGATGGGGGTACTGGGCAGAGGAGAACAAAGGGCAAAATAATTGGGACAACTGTAGCAACATAATCAATAAAATATACTTAAAAATAAAATTAAAATCATATGATTTCACTTCTATGCAGGATATGAAACTGGAAGTTGCAAATGAACAAACAAGAAAAATAAACAAACAAAAACTCATAGACAGAGACAACAGTATGTTGGTTACCAGAGGGAAGGGGGCTATGAAGTTACAGGGTAAAGGGTCAAGTATACGGTGACGAGAGATTTGACTTTGGGTGATGGGCACACAATGCAATATACAGATGTATCAGAGAATTGTACACTTGAAAGCTATATAATTTTATTAACCAGTGTCACCTCAATAAATTTTTATAAACCATCCTTGATAGAGTATCACTTCTATGCCATATACTGAGTCCAATCACATCTATTAATTTTATTTTATGTCATAGTCAAATAGTTTCTTAAAAATAAACAAGTAAAAGCGTTTTCAACTCTTTGCCCCCCAAAATGCTAATAATAGGCAGAAGTGATAAGATAAAAAGTAAAATAGGAATCACAAACTCAGATGCTTTCAGAGGCAGTGAGGCAAATGGACTAAATGTGTGATGTAGCTTTATGTAATGCAATGGAGTGGTGGGTTAGTGACAAAAGAATAGGGCACACCTTGCCTAAAAACACCCTAATTAAAAAAACACAAGCAACCTGTTGTTTTTCTTGTAGGAAAGACAGATAGCCCTGACTGATATGGCTCAGTGGGTTGGGTGCCTTCCTGCAAACTGAAAGGTCACCAGTTGATTCCCAGTCAGGGCACATGCCTGGGTTGCAAGTCAGGTTCCCCTGTTGGGGATGTGCGAAAGGCAATCAATCAATGTTTCTCTCTCATATTGATCTTTTTCTCTTCTTTCTACTTCCATTCTCCTCTCTCTAAAGATAAATAACAAAATAAAGATAAATAAATATTTTTATCAATTAGCTTACTGGGATTTACAGTACCTCAAAACTATTCCAGGTATCCAAGAACCTGGTTGAATTTAAAGAGAACATTTTAAAATCAAAAGTACTTTATAATTTAAATAAATAAGAAAACTTTAAATTTCTTTTATATTAACTCAACATTCATGCGTACCTCAAGTTAAGGCATTATCAATATCCTTTAAGATGTTGGTATACTGTTTTTACATACCAATCCAAATTAATTTTTACTATTAGAATTCTGTACTTTAAAAAATACTTTTTAATTCAAAGGTTATTCATTTATATAATCTATAAATCCTTTATTTTAAAGGAAAATTATTAATCAAGAAAACTTCAATAAATGACAGTGGGTTTAAAATAGAAACCACACCCAGCATACTGACTTTTCAGCTCTCTTTAGACCTGTGAGAAAATTTCCATGATGTTCATATTTCCCAAAAGAGTTCTACTGTCGTTCAGAGAAACAAAGTTATAAAGGAATCATTTATAAATAAGATGGAATAATAAGTACAATGAGCTAAATTCTCTGGCATTTTCCATGTAACAAAAATACATGGTTATCCCCAGCAATTCTATTTTAGATACATACCCAACAAACTGAAAAGTCATGTACACAAAAATTTGTACAAAAATATTCCTAGCAGCATTATTTAGTAATAGCCAAAAGTGGAAATAACCTAAATGCCTATAAACGAATGAATGGTTAGACAAATTATTGTATTTCCACATAATGGAATATTATCAGCTATAAAAAATAAGTGAATACTGATACATAATGCAACATAAATGTATCTTGACAACATATGCTTAGCGACAAAAGCCAAACAAAAAAAGGCACATATCATTTGCTCCCATTTATATGAAATGTTCAGAATAGACAATTTCATAGAGACAGAGATAGATTAGTATTTCTCAGGGGCTGGAGGAATAGGGAGTGAGTGCTAATGGATATGGGATTTCTTTTTGGGGTGATTAAAATGTTATGGAATTAGAGAATGGTTGCATAACTGTGAATATCCTAAAACCACTGAATTGTACACTTAAAAGGGTAAATGTAAATAAAATAAAATGTTAAAACATTGTAGCATGTGAATTACATCTCAATATAGCTTAAAATAGATGGTGACTGCAATGTATTTATTGAATTTTTAAAAGACAAAAGGTTTCATATTCTGCTATGAGTGACAGGATCCAGTATGCCTTGTGTGTGTGTCATCCTAAAAGTTACTTTTGAGGCAAACACTGTTTCAAAACATAATTTTTACTACAGTTATAAAACAGAAAACAAAACAATTTTAGATGTATATTTTAAAATTAAAATGCCTAAGAAATGCAATCTATGCATATGAAAAAGTAAAATATGTATATGTATAACAAGTAGTAGCAACATCATTCATAAACAGCAGTTAGTGTTTATTTTCCCCATATTTTGGTTTAACACCACAGTGGTAGTTTATTCTTTTTAGGGAAATTGCATAAGGTACATATAGCACATTATGAGTAAGTTACAGAAGACTGTGTAATTGGAAAGTTAATTCCAACAACGTTTCCTCTAAAAACATGTTTATTATTAAACAAACTAGTGTAAACTAGTGGACAATAAAATGTGCCTATAATTTATTAAGTCCAAGATATGTAGTCAACTTGCATAAAATTACATATGGCATTTTAAAAACAGCCTGTTTCTAAAATATCAGTAACTCAGGCAATTGGGATTTCCACAGGAGATAAATTGCCATTAATTTCCTTTTTATGGAGAGAAAAATGCCCACCTTAAGAACATTACAACCATGTCATTAACTAATGCTACAGCATATTTTTTAAATCAAAATGGTGAAACATATGCATTAGGATATTCTTATATGGGTACCAGCCCTATAGCAGCACTTAATATAGTGATTTAAATCTAGTTAATCACATTTCCAAATGACTTGGGTTTTTATTTTCTAGAAACACATATTACATGTATAGTTTAAGAATTTAAATTTCCATTATAAATGAGAACCTACCAAACTGATAATGTAAAGATATAAGAAATAAAGTACTTAGTCTATTTTATTAGAAATATATCTACTAACTCCACAAACACAAATTTTACATGTAAGCAAAATACTAAAAACTTCTGACTCGGGAGAAGTGAAACAAAATATTGAACGGTTTCTCTTCATCTCTAACTGTAAAAATCCCTTTTGCCTATTTATTTGACCCGTCTCTATTCATGCAATTTAATGAACCCTCAAAATAATTTACATGTCTTTATACAGAATTCACATCTGCATCAGTAAACTGCCAGTCCTTTTATATTTTCAGTGCCTTATGAAAATATGGGTAACAAAGTTTCTCATTCTATGAGGCAGGAAGATGTTTCCTAAGTACTTCTTTGGATGATAAGGATATAGAATCAGGGAAGGACACCTCAAATTCTATTAGAAGGTCACCACGTTGGTCAGGATTTTTTGGAAATGGTAGCCCATATCCAATAATTCTTCTCCTCATTCCAGGTTTCACAATATCATTTATTGACATGGGTATGGTTCTTCCATCCATTGTTGGGACATTAACTGAGCAGCCACACAATGCCTAAAATGCACAAAATAAAGTTAACAAACTTCAAAACTTAAAAGTCTAAACAAAAATATTATCAGATGTAAAGGACAGTACACCACAGCATAATTTTAACCTCCAAAGGAATATCAGTAATTTCAAGACTATTTCCCCCTTTTGAATATCCCTTTAGGACATGCAAAATCAGACATGTTACAAAGAAAGAAGAGGAAGGGAAGGGAGAAGAAAGGAAAAGGAAAAGAGACGTAAGAGATGTCTTTCACTTTGTCCTGGACTGAAATGGATAGTTTGAGGCTGCTGTGACAACATTCAAGATGCAGGGATGGAATGGGAGAAGGAGGTAGAAATTCAGGACTGGAAAGAACAGGGGAGGAGCAACTACTTACTTCTCTGAAGGGAAAACGTTAGGACAAGAAATACATTTATTGTTTTAATAAACAAATGTGAGCACCTACTACAGTATATGCCACACATTGCTGCTAGACACAGAGCACATACAGGGACCATGAATACAGATCCCACCTAAAGGAATGCACAAAGAACACAGAAGCAAACTAGCAATCATAATAAAGTATAATGTTGGCACAGAGGTATGAGCAGAAGTCTTTTGTGAGAGAAGGGGCACACAACTTCCCCCCCGCAGGCTCTGGCAGAACAGAATGTTTAACATAAACATAGACTAGTAGTTGGTATTGAGGCAGTGAGGAACAACAGTGTTCCACAGAGGAGCTCGGACAACAACACAGACATATACGAGATAATAATAGGGCAAACTCAGTGAAATGCACATATATTTAAGTAGATATCAGATTTAAAATGACCTTTTGTGTTGAGCTAAAGAGTTTGGACTTTATGACAGATACTATGTGGAATTTAAGAATTTTAAGCAGAGAAATGACATGGCCATGTGTGCAGAAATACAATCTAATTTGAGAAACAGTGCCTAAAAATAGAACAAGTAAGAGCTCATGTATTAAAGCAGTACCTTTATAAGTTATTTTGTCTTTCAATACATTTTTGTTATATAATTATTACTCCGAATTAACAATTTTGGAAAAAAATCTTACGTATGGTCTAAGGTGAGAAAGTAATGCAGATCTCATAAACCATACTTATAAAAAAAAGAAAGAGTACAGTTGGCCCACTATTAGGCCTCATAGTACATAATCCAGTTAGCACTTAAAATTGACATTTAAATTGTTAGTATAGATAACTAACTTGGAATATATAATTTTATCCATAAAAGAGATATAATAGCAGTACCAGCTCAGAGGGTTCTTATGAGAATTCTTTTAAAGTGTGTAGTAAGCATCACATAAATCTTAGCTATCATTTAAATTTCCTAGAATCAGAGGCATAATTGTTTGGTTTCAGAAACCTAAGTTTTACTAACTTACCTCTCGTAAACTAATTTTAGCAGTATAAATTATATTTGATCCGTCCCTTTTAAATTTTGGGTGATCTTTATCTTTAATAATAAAGACAATGTCTGCTGGAATACTAGTTGGTGTTTCATCTCCTTCCCTTGGAAAGGTAATTTTGGTTCCTTCTTTCCACCCTTTTTTAATCTCAATAGTGAGAATTTTGTCCTCAGATCTATAACTCCTTCCATCAGGGTTTAACCTTTTACGAGAAATCTTCATCCGCTTAGTACAACCACTATATATTTCTTCAAGTGATACTCTAAGTTCATGAATAATTGGAGGATCTTGTTTGAGACGGGATGGCCCCACAGAATTTCTGTCTCTTGGATATCCATTCATGCTGAATCTAAAGGAACTGAAAGGGTCTCCATCTATTTCCATTTCTTCAGAATCTCTACCACCCATCCGTCTTCCAAAGAAAATTTCAAAGGGGTTGGAACCTCCAAAAAATGCTGCAAATGTAGCATGAGGATCTCCATGAAATGTGTACCGGAAGGTACCTCCTTGTCCGTCAGTACCTCCTGCTCCTCCTTTCAATCCTAAATAAAGAGATAAGTATGAAATAAAGTTTGTAACTCTTGAATGTTAAACTTTCAAAAACTATATTACTAATAAACTTTGGCCAATTTAGGTTATAGTTTATTCATATTGGCCAAAAATGCCATTATAACTAAATACATAACAGCTACATAACTCCTCTTCCTCCAAATAAACATCTTTAATGATAATTTATTCCTGAATCTCTATTCCACAAATAATAAAAATTCAGAACCCCTTATCTCATAAGCTACTAGCTTGACAATCTGAAGCATATAAACTTACATTTTAAAAGTGTCAACTGAAAGATCTTCAGTAATCAATATAAAATGTATACCCTAAATCGTTAAGTACCATTAGCATCAATGAGCACAACAATCATCAATACAAAATACCATATCATACTAACAAGTTTGACTTCAGATCGTCTTTTACTGTTTATGAATTAAAACAAAACTCTGTGAATGAAAAATTCTAATAATATGAAAAATGTTTTTTAGACACTAATATTGTTATCACTGTCCCAGATAACATAACTGTTCATCTAGGCATACCATGTGATAGTATTAATTTCAACATAATTTAAAAAGAAGGCTGATATGAAGAATTGGAAACCCTCTTGACATAAAAGGCCTTTGGACTGGTTATTTCTGTCTATTGTGGACAACCCACTTCAGACAACAAGTTAGTGACCCTCTGACCCTTTTCTCTAAAGCTCAACTAAGTAATATGTAGCTTACAAGAGATTGCACGTTTGAATCAAGTCCACTACATACCAAAAAAAGAAGCTACTAAAACCCACAAAACAATAATATAGTGATCTTTTAAGAGGCCAATACGGATAAGGATTTATATCATGACAGTATCAACAAACTTTCTGAATGAGCCTTATGGGCATTCCTGAGCAAAGAAACAAGGAGGAACAGAATCTAAAAATTATAACTGAAAAATTCAGAGATTAAACTAAGAGATCCCAATACGTTCAAACAGTGAGTAATCTGAGGGCAGGAAATATCTTATTCATTTCTGCATTGTTCTTGCATGCAGGGCTGAAAATGACAGGCACACGTGTTTATTGAATAAAGGGGATGTTCTATTCTTAAAGTCTCCTAAATAGCAACTTTAAAAGGTAACTTGAGTGTCAAAATAGAGAAGAGGCAGAAGCAAAGCAATATAAAGTATAATCACATACACATGTATATTTAATAATAATAAATTCTACCGGACTCAGGACTTAAGTTTTGCATGTCTTACTCTATTTGTGTTTTCCACTAAAAGGTATACTTGTACTCTACTTCATCCAACAGTCTTAGCTGGTCTTTAAATTTTTACCTTCTCCCATGAACAGAAATCTGGAGAGGCCAAGAGAAATCTAATAATCTGAAAATTGTCAAAATATATATTGAATAATATATTCAAATAGCAGTTAGGGATATTCCATATAGGGACAGAATGGTAAGTATAAACAGGATAAGAACTTTTAACATGCAACTAATCAAAAACTAATTCAAAGTCATGACTAATGTGACTAAACCATTAAATTACTTCAATCATTTCATCTTTCATCCCACAAATATAACACAGTATAATATTTTAAGAATTAATAAAGTAAACTGAGCCCTGGCTGGTTTGGCTCCAGCCTGTGAGTTGAAAGGTCACCAGTTCAATTACCAGTCACAAAGCACATGCATGGGCTGTGGGTCAAGTCCCCAGTTAGGGGTGTGTGAGAGGCAATTGGTGTTTCTTTTGCACATTGATGTTTCTCTCCATCTCTTTTTCCCTCCCTTCCCCGCTCTCTAAAAATAAATAAATAAAATCTTTAAAAAATAAATTTTGAGTAAATTAGCTGCCAATCTAACCCTCTGCAAGACAAAATCTAAATGTTTGAACCCATAATGAATTCATAAAAAGAATAACAATTTGTTATTATATCATGGATTTGAACAGTAATTCAACCAGGATTATAGAATCCCTGAAAATGTTCACATACTGTGTAAAATGATATGTATCAAAGCTGACAAAAAGCCTCCAATGGAGTTTTGGAGTTTTCCTTGACATTAGTCAACTATCCGTCATCGGCAGCCGTCCGTCTCGAGAGACGATGGTGTAGCTTCTTAAGAGTCTATCTGCACCGCCGAGAATGGTTGTGCAGTCCGACTCGGGAGTGACACGGTATCTGTCTCCTCCCGCGTTGAATCGACATCTTGCGATGACGCTGGAGTGTCCTCTCCAGTGAAGCTGAAGCTACAGAGCCTGGGCAGGGCGATATGGAGGGTCTGCTGTTGCCCATGCAGCAGACCCCCCCTCTCTTCGCAGCTGAAGGGTCCAAGGGAAAGACGGAGTCAATACAGCTTGGCTTCAGGTGCGCCACAGGAGTTGCCGGTGTTGACTACAACGTCAAACCGCCTTAGGGACTCCGGCTCCGGATTTTCTGTCGGGGTTTACTCCCTTAGCCTTTCCCCTGAAGAGGTATGCCGCAAGGCAGCGGAGGTTTTTTGGAGTCAGAGTTTTCCTTCTCTGATTAGTCAACTATATTGCTCTGATAAATGACAAGGCTACTATAATGACTGAGAAAATCCAACCAAAATCCATACTGCTACAATATAACATGAGTTATTGTGCAACTATCACTTGCATCATTAAGCACTTGAATTGTATTAGGCATGTCATCAACTATACAATCAACTCTTTGATTACATACATTTCAACAGCTCAGGGAAAATTCTAAAATTCAACTCAATTCCCTCTGCTATCCAAAATATTTCCCAAACACCAGCACCATTCTACAACCAACATTTGCCTATGCTTTAGAAAGACTGCTGTCATTTAGAAAACAACCAACAACCAATGCACAATCCAAAAACAAACAGGTGTTTGGGATACTACTTAAAACAAAGAATTCCACTAGTTAGTTGACTAAAAGTTTATCAAAAGAAGAAGCATTGGAGAAGAATTAGAACTTCAAAGAAAAAGTTGTAAGACTTTACCTAATATGTAAAAATCCAGTTTATAGCAAAACTTAGAGTTACTAGTATGAGATCCTTTGAACAGTTTTAATTAATAAAAATCCAATGTACTTATTTTTAGAAAGATATAGTAAATAATAAGATCCAGTTGATTAAAAAAATAAAGAACTGAAGAAGCAAGCTAGTATAGAGATTAAGGTACTAAATAGAAGTCTGATCATATAAACACTACTTTTCAGTATTTAAAGTTACTGATTAAACTATACACAATAAACGGAAAAAAAGGCATAATGAAATGTTGAAGAACTGGGATACTACAAGGATGCGTTCTTTAAAAAAATTGTTTCGTCTTTTAATACAAACTTGTGTTGACATCCACTGAACAATTCAGAACTAAACCTAAAACTTTTTGGGAGAAACTGGTTCAAAATCCAACTTTAAATTTCTATAGTTCTGTGTTTTTTTGTTTTCAAATGGTTTTACTATGTAGAAAATTTCTCTATTTGTTAAAATAAATTACATACCATTGAAAATATACAACTTGATTATTTTACTACAGTTGTAGAGTTGTGCGATCATTACCACAATACAATTATAGAACATTTCCATCAACCCAAGGAGTTCTCTAATTTCTATGTGTAGCTAATTCCTGATCCTACCTCTATCACTAGGGAACCACTGATCTGCTTTCTTTCTTTATAGATTTGCCTTTTCCATGTATTTCATAGAAATGGAATCAAAGACTATATAGTCTTTTCTATCTGACTTCTTTTATTTAGCATGGTTTTTAAATTTCATCTGTGATATATGTAGCAGGCTTCATTAAATCAGTCCTTTTAATTGCTAAACAGTATTCCACTGTGTGTGTGTGTTAGGGAGAACACATTCTGTTTATCTATTCACCAAAGGATGGTACTTTTGAATTGTCTCCAGTTGCAGATCATTACAAATAATGCTGCTAAGAACATTCACATACATGTCTTGGTGTGGACCTATATCTTCATTTCTCTTTTATAGATTCCTAGGAGTGGAATTGCTGGGTTACATAGTAAATTTAAACCATCTCTATTTTTATGCAACTTAAAAAAAAAAATCTTAACATTTAAAACTGTGGCTATTGGAGTTTCAAACCATGAATAAACTGGATTACTAGTTTTCTTAGTTCCTAAATATATAATTTAGCAAGTTCAACTCATAGACTTTCCAGTTCATGGTTCCTTCCCACTGTATCAGGCCTTGAAACAGTGTAACAATTGAAAAAAAAGTATATCAGATAAATTAGTAATGGCTCCAGTCATAAAATTCAGTGTTTTGTTACTGCTAGAGAAACTCATTGGGCTATGGAACCAGGCCTGCAAGCATGAACAGATCCATGAAAAACAAAAATAAAACTGTTTTCCCACACTTTCACAATATATCTAAAGGGAATTTTTTTAAAAAAAGAATGAGATTCTGAATAAAGGACAAATATAATGCTTTTCTGTAAAGGAATAATAATTTATTTTTTAAAAAGTCAAATACAGTAACTTAACTGTATTTTCAAGTAACATAACTAGAGAATGTTCTGAATAATATTTTTAATATTATTTAAGAACTTTAAAAACTGACCTGGCTGGTGTGGCTCAGTAGACTGAGTGCTGGCCTGCAAACCAAAAGGTCGCTAGTTTGATTCCCAGTCAGGGCACATGCCTGGGTTGCAGGCCAGGTCCCCAGTTGGGTGTGTGTGTGAGGCAACTGATCTATGTATCTCTTGCACATTGCTGTTTCTCTCCCCCTCTTTCTCCCTCCCTTCCCCTCTCTCTAAAAGTAAATAAATAAAATCTTAAAAAAAACCAAACTTATTCTCTCCTCCTTTTTTATTGCCTCTATGGCTTATATAAATTATCTGAGTCAAGAACAAAAATATTGGGGGTACATAGATGATTCTGCTTTAGTTTTGTTTTTTAAATTTACTCACTGATGACAATCAGTAAAATCAAACTGGAGAAATGTCACTCAAGAAAAATACTATTAAAAGGTAATGTTAAATGAAGAAAAATGTATCATATGGTGACTTGAAATTTTTGAAGACATATATCTCAGTAAACACTAAGTCCTATTAGTCATAGACAAACTTGGGCTGTCAGTGAGGTGTGGATTAAAGCAGTGGGTATCTGTTTTTCCATGGGAATTTATATTTGTGGATTTCTTTTTTTTTTAATTTATTGGGATGAAATTAGTTAATAAAACTATATAGGTTGCATGTGTACAATTCTATAATGCACCAACTATATACCATATTGTGTGCTTACCACCCCAAGTCAAGTCTCCTTCCATCACCATTTATTCCCCCTATTTGTGGATTTCTTTACAAAATTTCAAAGTAAGTTCTTTGGAAATAGTACACTGTTAGTAGCATCTAAGAATCCTGCTTAGCTTTTGAGATGGACCAAATCATAGTATTTTGAGTAGTATGGCCACAGGAGCAAGCAGGATTAAATTGACAACTATTTGCCTTTTTCACTATTTACTTTATAGGAACCTGACACTGCAGGTCTTCATCACACCAAAACTAACAGCAAAAACTGCAATTTTGGGCAACTTAAATCAAAAAGAAAAACAAGAAAAAAAACCCTCAACATATAATCGCCCTGCTTATCTAAATTTAATTTTTAATTCAAAATGAACAGTCACTGTTTCACTGTATTTTAGGATAAAGTTTTTATTAGGAAAATTACATTAAATGCAATAAAGGAAGCAAGGAAATAACAAAGATAGTTTTCATAACTACAGTAATTTAAAAGAGAACATTTAGGGAAAAACATAATAAAATAACCTACTCCTGATTATAAAAATGGAAAATCCCAGAAGTGTTGGTATTAAAGCACTTTTGTTGTTGTTAATTAGCAATTTAAAATAGACTTACATTATAGCTGCATTTACATGGAGATGATGGACAAACTTAATTTAAAATCTAGAGTTATAGAAGAATCTTAAAATACCCCATTTTCTGTATTCAACTAGTTTCTGATCCCACAATGCAAGAAACAAAAGTACAGCAGGGAGAGGAAAGGGAAGCTGTCACGCTCCCCTCTATAATAGTCAAATTTCTTAGGAAATAATGTTACCTAAAAGTAAATCAATAATCATGCTAGGTGGCCATTTTAGGTCAAAAATTGTATTTCTGAATTCTCATTTTCTTGGCACACAATTACTGTTTACAATTAAGCTAAAAACTTGTTCTGGTATTTTATGACATCAGGAAAATTCTTTCCTCTCCAGGCAGAATGCCAAAACAACTAGAGCTGAATGCCCAGGCCTTCTGTTTCTCAGAGAGGCGACTCTTGTTCAGGCTAAACTTGCTTTGCTATAGGAAAGGCAAAAATTTTGTTTCTGTGAATAAAATATAAACTACTCAGAATATGAACCAGCAATCTTAAGATTTTAAATGATTAAAGGATCTTTACTGGTTCTGGCATAAAGTTCATTAAAAAATAAAACAGGTTGCATAAGACTTTTGATATAATTCATTAATGTGTATGAGAATTTAATGTTTCTTTTCAAATATGCAATGTTAATATTATAAATCTAATGGTAGAATATGGATATTACAAAATGCCAAAATCTAAAACAGGCAAACAGATATATTTGATTCACAGCTATGTCGTATTCATATGATCAGAGGTAAAATTTTGTTTTTATCTATTATTTATCTTTCTACTTGTATCATGTCTAAGAATTTAAGGATAACCAGAAGGTTGAAAGAGGAAGGAAAAGAGAGAAAGACATAGACCTGGAGAGACCAAAAAATACACACAGAATAACTTACCTTCCTCCCCAAACTGATCATATATTTCTCTCTTTTTAGGATCACTCAATACTTCATAAGCTTCTGCGACCTCTTTAAATTTTTCCTCTGCCTGAGGAGATTTGTTCTTGTCTGGATGAAATTTGAGGGCTTGTTTTCGATAAGCCTTTTTAATATCTTCATCTGAAGCTCCTTTTTCAATTCCCAAAATGGAATAATAGTCTTTCCCCATTTCGAGTGCCTTGAAATGAACTTAAGATTTCCTTTTGTGAAAGAAAACAGCGTCCCCTGCCTTAGTAACGCAACGATTCTAAGAAAAATAAACCAAGCTGGGTATTTTGAAAGTTAAAGCAAATCAGCAATTCAGCTTCGCTGTTTTATGGCAGCAAGCAGATAGCCTCTCCGTATTTAATTCCTTCCCCAGCAGCTCACTTACAGATAAATATACACTACACAGGAGACAGCCTCCTTCTAGATCCTCCCATTTTCACTACGTGTCTCTGTACTTTCTAGAACAGCAAATGCTACAGGACGTCACTTCCCCGGCTTCTGCTAGTCAAAGTACTGAGCTAGGTTTTCTCCTCCTCCATGATTAACTATTCACTTTCCTTCTGGCTCTACCATTTTAATTTCTTTTTTAAGTGGACAAAGAGATTAAGAAACCAATATTTCAGCATAGACTGTCATAAGTACACATATTTTTACTCCATTCTAGGTGAAAAGCACGAAAAATAATTACAGCTATTAAGCATCCTATATTAAGTTCAAGTTATACAAATAAAAGTACCCACCAACTTATTTAGGTATTTTCATTTCAATTTCAAGTCATTCAAATGTAAGATATACAATACTAAAATATGGGTTTTTTAATTATAATTTTCAAAAAATTTGTGCCATTTTCAAAAATCCTGGGCTCTGTCAATCAAAAATTCCATGAAGTCAATATACCAATTTCATACTGAAAATGTTTTATTGTAACTTCAAAAGCAGTATTTTAAGACAAGTTAAAGGATTTAAATACAATTTTTAAAAATACGATTTTAGCTAATGATCTTACAACTTTTTTGTAGTATATAATACTTAATAGTTCTGACAAACTAATACTTATGAAATTTTCTTATCTGATTTTAGTGACTTCAACTAAAACAGAATGAGACACCCACATTTTTAGGGTCACTACAAACTTTTGTGCTGCATGAAAGATAGGAGAAAAGCATCAGGTTACAGACAGTAAATACTCATGTTTCTTACAAGACCTTAACTGGATCAGCTTAAAATCTGGAATGCTATTTATGGACAGTCATATGAGAAATATTTTTTCTTTTAAAAACACATTATCCCTAATTATAAATATCAATTATTGTTAAAGATTTTGGAAAACAGAAAGAAAAAAGATTAAAATAAAAACCTATCATACCACTTTAGGTAATCCTTGCTAAATGTTAGTGTATTTCCTCCTAATCCTTTTTTTCCTATGGATATTTATAGTTATTGGTTGTACTTTTGTATTTTTATCAACAAATTTTATAGCATATCATTTATGTAGCATTTGATGTCTTCTTTATATATATATAGGCTATTTAAGAGAAATACACTCAATGTATGTAACTAATCTATTATTTCCTACATGGCTTCCTCATCTTTTCAAAAATGTTCCCATTTCTTATATAATATTGGAAAGATGAATAAGAAATTATCAAAGGATTGCACAGAAAAAAGAACTGCATAGAGTCTTATATACTTAAATATCTTAAGTCTGTAAACTTAAAATTAAAAAATTAAATTAAATTAAAAATTAAAAAAGCACATTTATGAGGAAAAGTAAATATACACATATATAGTTTAGAGTATAATAAAAAGGTGATAATCATGTGTTAACCTCTAAAGTATATGGGAACACATACTCTATATGCCAAACATCTTTATAATTATGATTCGGCAGTTCTTGCAGATATTCATTGTTCTGCATTTCAACAAGTAGGATTCTCTATTTCTCAAAACTCTCTACTTTAAAAACACCTTGCTGTTAAAAATGTATAACATCTATCTAGCCTAACTACAGCCTATTCAGCAAATTTTTTAGTCCCACTAAGAAATACTTAATGTCAAAAGATACATGTTCAAATTGAAAAAACAAAAAAGACTAATATACAAAGTCATTTTAACTCTTACTTAAGAATATATATATATTGCAAATTGGAGTCCTGTGCAGGGATCAAAAACTAGAGTTTGATAAACTATAATAAAAACCACCTATTCAAGGGTTAATTTCCAAGAGAGTTCGTTTAAATATTCATTACCAAAGAAACACTGACATTACTATCTATGAAAAGCCTAAATTATTCTGGTGAGTAATGCTGAGAAGAAAAAAAGGAGATTTTTATCAAACTTAATAATTTTCAGAGGGCTAGAAATATTATAAGGACTTGCCATATTAAATGATTTTAGAATGCAAAGACTAGGTTTTTCACATTTCTGAGAAATGCATTATTTATTAACAAATGAAAAAAATCTGGTTCTCCACACATAGAGAAAGGTTATAAAGGGATTTTCATAGTTCTTCAAATATCTTAAACACATAAAAGAATAATAGTGGTAAAGCTGAAACTCCAGAATTCACCTCAACTTGGAAATTTCAGGTTAATAAGGAAGCAATTATAATTTTAAGACTTTAAATAAGACAATTTACTAGCTTTTGATAAAATGAGCAGATACTTGTTCACTTACAGCTTTGTAAATAATTCTTTCAAATGTTTGGGAAGTTATTAAAAATGGTTTTAGAAGCCCTGCAAATAACACACTTAGAAATCTGTCCTTAGAAAATAATTCAAAGAATAGAATTATTATATATACAAATATATTCATTGTAATGAGATGCACTAAAGTAATGGATTAATATGATCATTATTAAATTACATAACATTTTAGAGATATTTCACTCTTACATTCACTTTTTCAGACTGAGCTGTTTCCTCTACCACTTAGGGGTTCAAAACCCGTTACACATTTCTTTCCTTTATTAAAAGAAAATTACAGAATCGAATTCTTCTCAATATTTATAGTTTACATGGTCAAGTTCTCATGATGGGGGTAGAGGTAGTTCATTTCTATTTTAAAGAAATGATTTTCATTTTTTCAACCAAATCAGAACACTAAAGTATGTTTATTATTTTGTTTATCAAAGTTAATAATGAGAAACATTCTGTGCTTCATAATATTTGGTGGAAATGTGTGTCTCTATTTTAGAGAGCCATGCATGGGCCAGGGTTAAGTAAAAATTCTAATGATGTTATATTTTGTTATCTATAACTTTAAAAAAGCTTCCTTATTTGGGATATTATGCTTTAATAATAAATATAGAAAAATTAATTTAACAAAAGTATGAGATTTTGTTTTATAGTCACAGCTCAGATACTAAATATAAAAATAAAAAAGGAAATATTAAATATATTTAGATAATAATAATAAGTGACAAAGATAATTTTAAGCACAAAAAAACCTAAAAGTATATAGCTAGTCATTCAAATGATGCTATCTTACCTTCTACTTTGGCTTTATTCATAGACAATAAAAAAATAAGTTTTCTTTCTCCAGTTCACAAATGATTCCTCAGTTTACAATAAATTGGTACAGAGAAAAGCAGTATGCCTTCTAAAGTCTCAGAAAAAAAGTTACTATTAAAATTCAGATCACCATACTTAAATACTCAAAGACAAATGACTTCTAAAATTTTACCTATGGTCCTGTTAAAAACTTTTCTATCAATATTTAATTCTTAAATGAATACATTTAGTCCTGAAATGTCTCATTTAATGATTGATATTAATAAATTATTACTGCCACCCCCTGCTACTTCTTATCCATGAATAAGAAAACTGAGGTTCTTTTATACCTCGTTAATAGTACTATAGATAGTTGAATATATAATCTCAAATATAAGCATTTAACAGTGGTTGTAAAATTTGCTAAGGTGGCACCAGGGAATATTGATAGTGTGATTGTTAAAAGCACAGATTGTGGGGCCAATCTGGGTTAGAATCCTGGCAACACCACTCACTAGCTGTGTGGCCTTGAATTTAACCTCTCCGTGCCTCAGGTTCCTCATTTGTCAAATGTGATTAACATTCATATAAACTTCATAGGGTTGTTGAGAGTATTAAAAGAGAGAAATGTGTGATGCACTTAAATGTGACTGGCACATAGTGAGGACTATTAAACTATTTTCTACTATTGTGATGATAATTATCATATGAACTAAAATTTTTTAAAATTATACCATATGTATAACAAAATGTCCTTTTCGTAGGCATACATATCCATCCACACACACAAAAAAAAAACCTGTCCAACTAAGAATTAATGGCTTTTCCAAATATTCCAATTAATATTTGCTACTTACTGATCTTGACTGTTAAAATTTCAACATTAAAACTTCACATAGGTAGTATTTACTGTATTTCAAATGTATTCATTGTATTTCGAGTACATTGTTTTCAAATACATTAATGAAGACAGTGTGATATCAGTGAAATACTATGCAAATAGAGCAATGGAAGAGAATAGAGCCCAGAAGTGAACCCAGAAGTCAGTCAACTGATCTCTGACAAAGGAGCAAAGGCTAAATAATGCTGGAACAACTGGACATACACTTGCAAAGAAATAAATCTAGACACAGGAAGGCACTGTCAACAGAATGAAAAGACAAGCTGCAAACCAGGAGAAAATAATTCAAAAGACATCCGATAAAGGACTGTTATCCAAAATGTATAAAGAATTCTTAAAACTCAACAATAAGAAAACACTCTAACTAAAAAATGGGCCAAAGGCCATAACAGACACTTTACCAAAAGAGATATACAGATGGCAAATACGCATATAAAAGGATTTGTCAGACTTCCAGCGAAGACGGAGGCCTAGACTGACATGCTCTGTCTCCCTCCACAACTAAGAAAGAATACAACTACCACAAAACCAGAAATAACCAGAAGTTCCAGATAATAAATGGAAGTCCAGCGTATGAAGTTATAAAGAAGTGGTGCTCGTCCAGATGGGTAGGAGGGGCGAAGCCGGGGCAGAGAGGTCAAAGCTGTGCTGGCGGCGGCAGCAGTGGTGATGGCAGCGGGATGGCGGTAAGCACAGACACTGGTATTTAAGGGGAGGCGAGAAGTGCCTGGGGAGCACCCCCAGCTGCAGACCAGACCCGTCAGCTTGCGATTCCAATGCCAGGGAAGGCAGACCCCCATTGCCTTGGATTGTGAGGCGCAGAGGGGGTGGGGACAGAGGAGGAGGCTCCCAGTCTCTCGTTGGAGAGTGAATGGCAGGAATCCATCTTGGACCCCAACCCCCACAGAAGACGCCACAGCATGGTGAGAAGGGTTGCCCAGTTGTGATGAGTGCACAGGGCGCCGCCCCCTATAGCGTAGGAGGTGTGACGGCCCTGTCCAGGAAGCAAAGGTAACACAAAACGGTCAGGATGACCCAGATCATGATAGACATCCCAGTGACGCAGCTCACCAGACAGCAAATATCTAATCTAACAAAGCAGCAGATAGGAAATCTTTCTGAGGCACAGTTCAGAGCTTTGGTTATAAAAATGCTTACAGACCTGACAGCAGATCTTAAACAAGACGAGGAAGGAATGAAGGCTAGTCCTGCTGAAAAAAAAACAAAAAACACATACAAAACTAGTGAATCAGGATCAAATCAACAAATTGGAACATAGGGAAGGAACAGTCAACCAGTGCAGAAAGAGGAAACGAAAAGTGAGGAAAATGAGGAGAGGCTCAGAAATGTATGTGACAGCTATAAGTGGGCCAATATCTGAATCATAGGGTTGCCAGAAGATGAAGAAGAACTAGAAATTGAAAAAGTGTGTGAAAAAATAATTAGGCAGAACTTGGCTAACTTGGTGAAGTCCAGCAAACAAAGATAAAAAGGAGAAATACTCATCCAGACAGGTAGGAGGGGCGGAGCCTGGGCGGAGAGGACACGGTGTGGTGGTGGCAGCAGCGGCAACAGCAACAGGCCAGCGGAAAGTGCATTCACACATTTTAAAAAGTCAGAAGGGACACCTAGGGAGTGTTCCCAGCTACTCACCAGAGCAGCTCACTGTCCCAGCTCCGAGGAAAATCATGCCTCATTGCTTCTGACTGTGCAAACCAGTGGGGGTTGAGATGGAGGCAGAAACTGCCAGTCTCTCAGCAGAGTCCGCTTGTTTAAAGGGCCCCCACAGTCCTAGAACGTCCGCAGACCCACCCACTCTGGGAACGACGGCCAGGGCAGCAGCTAGAGGGGCGCCAGTCCAGTGAGGAAGTGGGAGAAGTGCCTGGAAAAGGAACGAGTGCTGGGCAGGCAGCATTGTTCCATCTCGGACACCTCCCCCACATACAGCACCACAACGTGGCAAAACAGGTCGCCCATTACTGAGGAATACCTAAAGCTCCACCCCTTACAATGTAACAGAAGCAACAGCTCTCCCTGGGACATGGAAGCAAACAAACATAATCAAAATGTCAAAAATTAAGGATAAAGGGAGAATCTTAAAAGCAGCAAGAGAGAAGAAGAGAATTACATACAGAGGGGTCTCAATAAGACTATCAGCTGATTTCTCAAAAGAAATTGCAGGTGAAGGAACTGGCAAGAAATATTCAAAGTAATGAAAATCAAAAACCTATAACCATGATTACTCTATCCAGCGAAGCTGCCATTCAGAATAGAAAGGCAGAGAAAGTGCTTCCAGGACAAAGTAAAGCTGAACGAGTTCATCAGATCCAAACCACTGTTATATGAAAGATTAAAGGGACTTGTTTAGTAAAAAGAGGATCAAAACTATGAACATTAAAATGAAAACTGTATTACAACAACCAACGACAGAAGCTAGGGAACTGAAACAAAGGCAAACTAAGTTGGCAACAGGAGTGGGAAAAGAATTATAGGTATGGGGAACGTTATGGGGGAAGGTCAGCAGAGAGGGGGAAGGTGGGGAAGGTGGGGAAGGGAGGGAGATGATGGAGGAACTAAGAAGCATAGTAGGAGGGAGTGGAGTAGACAGGAAGATGTTGAGAAGAACTATATGCACAATCAATGGGCATGGACTAAGGTGGGGGAGAAAACTGAAGGGAGTGGGGTCACTGGGTGGAGGGGAGCAGAGGGAAAAGAAATTGGGACAACTGTAACAGCATAATCAATAAAGCATACTAAAAATAAGATTTGTCATTATCATATGTCACAAGGAAAATGTACATTAAAATACACACTTATTTAAATGGTTAAAATCCAGACCAGTTTCTGGTAAGGATATGGAGCAATAGGAATTCTCATTCATACGAAATGGTACAGCCACTTGGGGAGACTGTTTGGGCTTTCTTACAAAAATAAACATAGATTTATGACAACATCCCGCAATGGCACTGCATGGTATTTACTTACCAAAGGAGTTAAAAACATATGTCCACAAAAAAACTTGCATATGAATGTTAATAACAGCTTTATTCATAATTGCCAAAACTTGAAAGCAACCAAGATGTCTTTCAGTAGGTGAATGGACAAACTGTAGTACATCCAAACAATGGAATATTGTTCAGCACTAAAAAAAAATTAACTTTCAAGCCATGAAAAGACATGAAGGAAACCTGATGCATATTGCTAAATAAGTGAAAGAAGCCAATCTGAAAAGTATACATTCTGGAGATAATAAAAAAGTCAGGGATTTCCATGGGTTAGTGGGAAGGGAAAAATAAATAGGTAGGGTACAGAAGATTTTTAGGGCAGTGAACTATACAGAAGATTTTTAGGGCAGTGAAACTATTCTATGTGATACTGAAATGGTGGGCATATGTCATTATGCACTTGCCCAAGCCCGTAAAATGTTCACCACCAAGTGTGAACCCTAATGGAAATTATGAACTTTGAATGATGATGTATCAATATAGGTTCATCAATTGTAAACAATATTCCATATGGTGGGAGGAGTTTGTGGGAGGGTGCTAAGCATACGTGGAAGCAGGAGGTATATGGTAAATCTCTATGCCTTCCACTCAATTTGCTATGAACCTGAAACTGCTCTAAAAAAAATAAGTCTACTTAAAATTTTTACATATTAAAAATTAATAAAAAAGGACTTATGGTCATGATGGTGAGTAGGTAAAAACTATACTCATCTCCTCCCAGACTACTTCGAAATTCCAACTTAACTACAGAACAACCACCACTGAGAACCATCTGAAGTCTAGCCTGAAGTCCCGATCACTAAGGATATATAGAAGCCACATCAAAACTGGTAGGAAGGGCAAAGACTCAGAATGAGCAGGGTGTAGCAATTAAAACCATGAGGGATATCTTGGCTGCAGAGGTCCCTCCCGAGCAGTGAGGGGCTCCAGTCCTACACCACGCTCCCCAGCCCAGGATTCCAGTGCCTGGAAGAGAAGTCTCCATAACTTCTGGCTGTGAAAACCAATAGGGATTGTGGCTGAGTGACACGTAGGCCCCAAGGGGTCCCAAGTGTTCTTAAGCAGTCCACACACAGACTTACTCACTGATGGAGTCACTTGCTCTGAGCTCCAGAACTCAGGCAGCAGCTCCAAAGGTGCCAGAGACATACAGGGAGGAAAAAAATGATCTGGCTTTAGGGCGAGGGCTAGAGGGGCAGCTTTCTCCCAGAGAGAAGTGATGGCAGAGGCCATTGTTCCTTTGATAAGTTCACCCCCTGCAAGCAGAGGCAGGCACCATATCTGAGTCCATATCAACCTGGCTAACACTGTCCGCCCTGTCCTGGTTTTCCCTCAGACCATACCATACCCAATATTCAGGTCCACCCAAGCCACTTCCAGTAGCTTTTCCATAAAAACAACCTATTTCAGCTTATGCTTCACTTTCCTAAAACCTCTCAAAGGATCTCAAACCCCAAACAAGCAGCATCTGGCCTCAGTGTGCCCCATATGTCTTGCTAAGCAGTCCCAAGCCTAGCACTAGCAACAGGTGGCCTCAGTTCACATCTTAGCCTCTTCCAGGCACCTCCAAGTCCAACATAAGTGACAACCATCTGCTGATGACTTTGTAGCTCATAGCAGGTGGCCTTGGGCAGGAAGCAGCTGACCTTGGCTTGCACCTCCCAAAGAGCCAGAAAACCAGTACAATTGGAGCAGCTTCAGACCTCACCAGAGCACCACCCAACTATTTCTCCCCAAACAACATACTCAAAGCAAAGACTCAGTAAGCATCAGAGCCCTGCTAAGTGAATCCTGCTCCACAGGGTTGGCTCCTGCACAATAGTTCCTCCACTGTAATCACAACCAGTCCTCAGAACCAGTCAGCCTGAGGGTCAATCCCTCACAGTGCATGCCAACTGCAATCGAGACTCAACTACAACAAGAGGGCACAAAACCCACACAAGGGACACAATGTTATCACCTGGTTCAGGTGACAGGGAGGCAGCTCCACACTCCCACAGGACACCTAACGTATAAGACCACTCTACCAGACTGAGTGAAGTAGCAGCACTTCCTATTACATGGAAACAAACATAGGGAGGCTGCCAAAATGAGGAAACAAAGAAACATGTCCCAAATGAAAAAAACAGAACAAAAATCCAGAAAAAGAACTAAACAAAGTGGAGATAAGCAACCTACTAAATGCAGAGGTCAAAACACTGGTTATAAGGATACTTAATGAACTTAGGAGAATAGCAGATGAATTCAGTGAGAACTTCAACGAAGAGGTAGGACACAAAAAATGGAGTAAGAAAACATAAAAAACAACCAATCAGAAATGAATACAATAACTGAAATGAAGAATACAGGTAATAAACAGTGCAGTAGATGAAGCAAAGGATCAAATCAGTGATTTGGAAGATAAGGAAGCAGAGAACACCCAATCAGAACAGCATTCAGAATCAAAGGACAGATAGAGATTCCCAAAGAAAAAGCTAAGGGAGTTCATCACCACCAAACCAGTGTGTTAAGGGTCTTCAAGAAGAAGATAAAAAAAATGAGTAATAAAATGGCAATAAATACATATCTATCAACACTTACTTTAAATGCAAATGGATTAAATGCTCCAATCAAAAGACATATGGTGGCTGAATGAATAACAAAACAAGACCCTTACATATGCTGTCTACAAAAGACTCACTTCAGATCAAAAGACACACAGAGACTGAAAGAAAAGGGATGTTTAAAGATACGTCATGAAAATGGAAACAAATTTTTTAAAAAGGCTGGAGTAGCAATACTTATACCAGACAAAACTGACTTTTAAACAAAGGCTATCACAAGAGACAAAGAAGGACCCAGCAATTCAACTTCTAGGTATTTATCTAAAGAAACCAAAGACATGAACTCAAAGAGACAAATGCATCTTTATGTTCATTACAGCATTATTTACAATAGCCAAGATATAGAAGCAACCTAAGTGTCCATCAAGAGACGACTGGATAAAGAAGTGGTGCATATATACAGAGGAATATGACTCACAATAAAAAAAAAAATGAATGAAATCTTGCTATCTGCAATAACACCTGGACCTGGATTGTGCTGAGTGAAGTAAGTCAGACAGTGAAAGTCAAATGTCAGATTATTTCAGTTATATGTGGAACCTAAAAAACAAAATCAGAAACAAACAGATACAGAGAACATTTTGATGGTTGGTTGGTAGATGGGAGGAATATGACTCACAATAAAAAAAAAATGAATGAAATCTTGCTATCTGCAATAACACCTGGACCTGGATTGTGCTGAGTGAAGTAAGTCAGACAGTGAAAGTCAAATGTCAGATTATTTCAGTTATATGTGGAACCTAAAAAACAAAATCAGAAACAAACAGATACAGAGAACATTTTGATGGTTGGTTGGTAGATGGGCGGGGGTTGCAGGGAACGGGTGAAAAAATGGGAAGGGATTAAGTACAAACTTGTTATAAAATAGTCACACAGATGTACAGTACAGCATAGGGAATATAGTCAGTAATATTGCAATAACTGTGTATGGTGTCAGATGGGTATTAGATTTATCAGGGTGATCATAAGCTGTATAAATGTGTAATCACTATGCTGTACACTTCAAATTTATATATTATAATACTGTATGTCAACAGTAATTATAAAAAATTATTTAAAAAACAAAAAATGGAAAAAAGTGCAATGTTTATTTTCTTAAAATATATACAAGTATATTTTTTATTTTAAAGTCAGATCTTTCTAGCCTTAATGTCCATTGTGCCTCATATACTTCAGTCATACTAAAGTATTAAAAGTTGCTTACAGAAAACTATTGATTATCATTGAATATTAAAATCCTGTTAGTGGACCAGCATAAAGGGGTTACAGATGTCTATAAACTAAAGGCTTAAGAATTAGAATGCTTAATTAGTCATCTCACCTCTGTCATTTAATAGGTAAGTAATTTAGGCAAATAATTTAATTTTTCTAAATTCCTAACTTATAAAGGTTATAATGAGAATCAGATGAGAGAATATACAGAAAAGCAATAAAATTTATATAATGATATATAAGTGCTTTTCATTATTTTAAACTATACAAGTATTTTTGCTACCACTTGGAGGTCTATTGACAAATCATCTCCCTCACTCAGGAAGCTTTACTTGGTATAAAACATTATTTTTAATTTTAATTATCTATTTTATTTAATCCAGTAGGTCCAAAAAATTACCTTTTCAACTTGTAATCAATAAAAAGTGATCAATTTTTACATTTTTAAAATTATATTTTATTGCTTATGCTATTACATTTGTCCCAGGGTATAAAGCATTAACATAAGTACCAGAATCAGCCCCCCAAAGCTCAGGCATCCTCCAAGATCATATCCCATACATGTTCCCTTTCTGATCCTTAGGTATGAATTTTAATCTTTTAGACAATGTTAAAAAATAACTATGTCTTCCCCATAATAATAACATCTGTACAATATAGTTTACCAAATATTTCCATATGCTTTCTCTGTGTAGTCTACACACACACACACACACGCACATCTAATATTGAATTTACTGAAAATATTTCAAAGAGCTTTTCTATAACTAGCAATCTACTAATGAGCTATGATATTCTTACAAATCTAACATAAACTTAAGGATTACTAGGCTGTATCTGTCTAAATATTTGGTCTGCTTTTTAGATAATATCTAAGTAATTATATATAATCAAACTATTGGCCACCTCATAATAGACTGTATCTTACATCTACATGTTCTAGTCAGCCCTCCAGATATATGGGTTCTATATCTGTGAATTCAACAAACTATGGATCAAAAATATTTGGAAAAATACTATGTTGCTGCTGACGTGTACTATATAATTAGGTTACAATGGATGCGTCTGAACTAAACATGTACATATGGTTTTTCTTGTCATTATTCCCCAAACATACAGTATAGCAATTTACATAGCATTTACATTATATTAAGTATTATAAGTAATCTAAATATGATTTAAAGTATACAGGAGGATGTGTGTAGTTTAAATGGAAATACTACATCATTTTATATTAGAGACTTGGGTATCCAGAGATTTTGTTTTCCAGTGGGAGTCATGGAACCAAGCCCCCAAGGGATGACTGTACGTTTCTAAACTGCCTACAAACACTAAAAGGCATCATTACCATAGATTCCTTATAGCGAATTTCTTGATTATAAGTTTGGAACTCAAACTATAAATTCTTATTCCTGTGGAAAGGCTTCAGACTTTGAGCATAAGTCACAATACCTAAAAATTTTGTCATGGTTATAAATGCAACTTTAGGGGAAGAAATAAGAAAATTTAAAGAAATTTCTTACACTGTCTAGGTTATAAGACAGAAGTGTAAACTTAAGGCAAGTTAAACCCACATCTATTTAAAATTAAACTGTTCTAGAAATCCTGTGGTTTTTTTCTTAACTATAAATGTTCTTCTTTAAGTAATTATAGTAATTTGGACTCATTCAGAATTAGGCAGTCAATAGCATTTGCATGCCCATTTTATAGTATTTGATGGGTATAACAAAAAATTTTTTAAACAATAGATGTCATAGTGAACATTTTTCATACATAAGGTATCTCAATCATTCAGCAAATATTTACTGAGCACTTACATTGTGCTATAAACTAGATAGACAACATCCTTGCTCTCATTCAACTCATATTCCAGTGGGAGAAGACAACCGATAAACAGGTTAATAAAAAAAATCATACTTCAAATAGTTTAAAGTTCTTTAAAGAAAAAGGTAAAATGTTGCTGACAGATTGATGGAGAGTAGCTACTTTAGCCTAGGTGGTCAAGGGAAGGTTTCTCTGTTTAGCTCTGCTTCATTTTTTAATTCTCACCTGAGGACACTTTTTAATTGCTTTTGTTTGTTTGTTTTTTAAGAGAGACAGAGAGGGAGTGAGAGAGGAAGTGAGAAAGGAAAGGAGAGAGAGAAGCACAGGTTAGTTGCCTCCCCTATTCGCCCAGACCAGGGATCATAAGCATCAGGTCTCAGTGGCTTGCACCCATGACCAGACCAGAGATGATCCAGAACCTAGGTATGTTGCTCTGACAGGAAATGAAACCTGCAACCTTTCGGTTACCATATGACACTCCAATCAACTGAGCCATACCAGCCAGGACTGTTCAGCTGTGCTTTAAAAATAATACTAAAACTTCAATAAAATATATTTTAAATTATAATAATAATACTAAAACTGTGGCACTAATATAAGTAATTATTTTGGCTAGACAAAAAGGAGCGAGTGTGGGTATCATACTTTTTAAAAGGTGAATGTTTTCAGAAAAGCAAATGGGCTGGTAAAAAGCTGTTAATGACCTCTTTGATTCATTTTCAAGAAATGTGTTTAGCTCTCCCATTTATTCTCTTTCCCCATGTATTGTACATATTCCTTCAAGTCTACAGCTAATAAGTTTAATAAAAATACAGTGAACAATTAATCAATTAATGGCCAAATAGATGTTACATAACTATTATAGGAGTTAAGGGATCATCAAGGAGGAAAGAGCACGGAAGTTGGAAGAGGACTGGGTTCCAGAATTTTTAGCTTCGTTATTTAATATCTACATAGTTCTGAAAAAATCACATATTTCTCTCAGCCTTAATGCCCTTTTTCTATAAAATAGATAAATTACCTACCTCATTAGAATGACATAAAGAATGAGAAAATATATGAAATGGCATTACAAAAAGTAAAATACTATGTAAATGTTAATTACATGCTCATCTTGGGCTGGAGTTATGGGGGTAGAAAAATTTTCAGAAAAGAAAAATGTGAGCAGGGTCTTGAAAGATTGATAGAATTTAGAAGGAAGGAAACCAAGGTTGGGGGCAGGAGTCTGTAATTTGGACCAAGAACACAAAATCCACAGCACCCTGGCTGGTGTGGTGTGGCTCAGTGGATTGAACACTGGCCTGCAAACATAAGGGGTGCTGGTTCAATTCCTGGTCAGGACACCTGCCTGGGTTGCAGGCCAGGTCCCCAGTTGGGGGCACAGGAGAGGCAACCACATATAGATGTTTCTCTCCCTCTTTCTAAAAATAAATAAATAAAATCTTTAAAAAAAAATGTCCACAGGCAAAAGAGCCTAAAGTGTATTTGACACAGCAAAAAGACTGGTCAGGTTAAAGTGTAGGATTGATTTAGAAGGCTCTCCTTAGGAAACTGACCCAAAAAAAGTTATGGTTAGATTGTTTTGATTTTTCTTTTTTTCTTTTCTTTTTTTTACTTAATGACTGCTCTTTCATGTTCTTCAAAAAGCGCATTCATTAGGTCTTCAAAACAAATTTTAAAAGCTCCATTTCTTAAGTGTCAATGTGTTTTGAAGTTAGTGAAATTACTTTTTTTTTGTTGTCTCAGTAAGGTAAAATGTTCTTAATAAAGGTTCATTAATATTTGTAAGCTTCCAAGAGCACCAGTAAAAGATGTCGAACTAACCTAAAAAGGTTGATAGGAAGAAGAGCTTTATCAGTCATAATTCTCCTTGCACTGTCTTTATCATCTAAACTTCTCAGTACTTTATCACTAGTTTTATTAGTAATTTCCAAAGTGTTCAAGTATTGATACTGTGTCATTGCTTGATTTTATATTACTATAGCACATTATAATTTATAGCACTAAAACAAAATATACAATTTAATTTTATTTATTAGTATTAACAAAAAATATTTAAAATAAAATTCAAAAACATTTGAGCCCTGGCTGGTGTGGTTCAGTTGGTTGGCGTGTTGTCCCATAACCAAAAGGTTGCAAGTTAGATCACCAGTTAGGGCACATGCCTAGGTTGTGGGTTTGATCCCCAGTCCCAGTGCATGGGGGAGGTGACTGGTAAATGTCCCTCTCTCCCTTTCTCTCTCCCTTCCACTCAAAAAGCAATGAAAAAAATGTTCTCAGGTCAAGATAAAAAAAATTTTTTTTACGAATATGCCTTTAAAAACTGATAAAATAGCACTCTCCTTCCTGGGAGCATACCTATGCTATTCTTTCCTCTCAGGCATGCACTTCGTAAACTCTAAGGTTCCCCACGAGACTTCAAACCAGGGAAGCAACAGGCAATGGCAGCTCATCATGCCATGCTAACCCCTGAACCTGTCTCCAAGGCTCCTTTTCTCTGACTTTCTAGAGCGCCAAAGCAGCCCTGTCTATACTCTCTCCTGTTGCTTCTTCTGTCCTAAGTCCTTCCTTGTTTCACTGTTCCCAGTTTTAATATAGTCTCAAAAAAATAAAATAAAATTGCCTTAATAAGTTTATGAAAATTAATAGTTATCTGGAGATACCCAGGTATCACAAATATTTCATGCTTAAAAAAAATGATTTCCTTTTAACTGCTTTACTCTGTGGTACTAAAATGTATACTGCCCTGACTGGTGTGGTTTAGGGGGTTGGGCATCATCCCATGGACTGAAATGTCGCTGGTTGATTCCCTGTCGGGGTATGCCCCTGGGATGCGAGCCAGGTCTCTGGTTGGGGGTGTGCAAGTCGCGGCTGATCGATGTTTCTCTCTCTCTCTTTCTCCCTCCCTTCCTCTCTCTCTAAAAATAAATAAATAAAATGTATCCAAATAAAATGTATCCTAATAAAATAGCACAGAACAACTTGCCCTTCTTTCTTACCCTCTTTTACAGGTCACTAAAAAGCTTACTAGCAGACTACTGAATGTACAGTGAGCTAATCTCATACTTAGCATTTTGGGATCAATTAAAATGAAGTATTATCTACAGTACTTTTCTATATTGAATATGAGAACCAGAAGAAATTATAAAATCTTCTAGGTCATTTAAAGTGGATCTTATAACTTGATATTTGATTATGCACTTTGATTATGTTTAAAGATCACATAATGTAGAGTAGCACTGTCCAACAGAAATATAAAGAAAGCTACAAATGCAAGCCACATCTATAATTTAAACATTTCTAGAATCCATATTCTTAAAAAAGTATAAAGAAGTGTGAAATTGCCCTGGCCAATGTGGCTCCTTGGTTTGAGAACATCATTCCATACACCAAAAAAGGCAGCAGATTTGATTCCCAGTCAGGGAGCATATCTAGGTTGTGGGTTCAATCCCCAGTTGTGGCACTGGGAAGCAACTGATCAATGTTTTTCTTTTATCTCCCCCATCACCACCACCACCAACTCTCTCTTAAAATCAATGAACATATCCTTGGGTGAGAAATTTTTAAAGAACATGAAATTAATTTTAATTTGAATAATGTATTTGATTTAACCTAAGGTATTTTCATTGCAACATGTAATCCATATAAAAATTATCAGTAAGCAATTTTACATTCTTGTTTTTATACTAAGTCTCCAGAATTCAGCATGAATTTTACCCTTTATACAATATCTCATTCAGATAACCACATTTCAGGTATTTAACAGCTTCATGTGGCTAGTGGCAACTACATCAGACAGTATAGATCTAGAGGTTCTTTCTCATCTCCAGTGCTGCAACCCAATTTTTCAGAAACCTCAATCTGTGAAGTAAAGTGTATCACAAATACACATCTCTCACATGCACATTTAGGGAAAACAAAATCTTAACAGATGAACTCTAAAGTTTATTTTTACTTATAAAATAGTACTCCAGTGATCACGTCAGCCACATATATATTACAATTGAAATAATTCAGAGAAGATTAGCATGGACCTTGTGTAAGGATGACATGCAAATTCATGAAGTAGTCCATATTTTTTAAAAGATAAATATATGACGTGGTGGATGTGTTAACCATAATTTTAAAAAGATAAATATATGAAGTGGTGAATGTGTTAATTAACCAGAAGAGAGGAAACCTTTCACAGTGTATATATCTATCAAATTATCTCAATGTACACTTCAAATATCTTGTGATTTTTAACTAAATTTATTGGGGTGACATTGGTTAATAAAATTATATGTTTCAAGTGTACAATTCTATGATACATCATCTGTATCTTATAATTTTAAATGTGAATTATATCTCAATAAAGTTGAAAATGAAGTAAAATAGTATTCCATTTTTCATCCACAAGAAAAAGATACTTGTGGGGAGTTTTTGAAATAATACTTTACATTTAGAGAAAAGTAGTGAGACTGGCTCTGTTTATACATGCTCACTGCATATACTTTCATAATCTTAAAAGTAAAAGGAACCCTAGGAAATGAGGAATTTATGTGATTTCCACCTTATTCTTTTCAAAAGTTTCTCCTCTCACAAGTAGCCAGGGAGGGCATCAGAATCACATGGAAAACCTAACTTGCCAGCCAGAGAGAAGGAGTAGTCTGTGGCCGAAGTGAAACCAACAGCCCCTCACAATAAGACAACTTATTAACAGGAAAAAAAAACATAGTAGCACAGAGGTGAGGCAGGAAAGGAGAGGAATATGCTGCTGTTTAATAGAACTGGTAGGCTCTTAGCCAAGCAATAAACTGATTATCTAGCGAGTCTGTATAACCCTCCAACTATTTACACCTCAAATAATTTCTTTCCATTTAAATCAGTACCTAACCTTAACTACAAATCATCTTTACAATGCATTGCATCCATGAAGGCATAATAATTAAACCACTGCTATTGTGGAAACTTGACTATGTATCAAAGACTTTATTAAAACCTACTAAATGTTAAGTATTAGGACATGTATAAAAATAAGCCAACATGTTCTATAATAGTCACCATTTACTGGCTGGTTAGCATCGGCCTGCGAGCTAAGTGTCGCTGGTTCGATCTTCCAGTCAGGGCACATCAGAGAAGGAAAACTCTGACTCCAAAAAACCTCCGCTGCCTTGCGGCATACCTCTTCAGGGGAAAGGCTAAGGTAGTAAACCCCGACAGAAAATCCGGAGCCGGAGTCCCTAAGGCGGTTTGACGTTGTAGTCAACACCGGCAACTCCTGCGGCGCACCTGAAGCCAAGCTGTATTGACTCCGTCTTTCCCTTGGACCCTTCAGCTGCGAAGAGAGGGGGTGTCTGCTGCATGGGCAACAGCAGACCCTCCATATCACCCTGCCCAGGCTCTGTAGCTTCAGCTTCACTGGAGAGGACACTCCAGCGTCATCATAAGATGTCGATTCAACACGGAAGGAGACAGATACCGTGTCACTCCTGAGTCGGACTGCACAGCCATTCTCGGCGGTGCAGATAGACTCTTGAGAAGCTACACCATCGTCTCTCGAGACGGACGGCTGCCGACGACTATAAAATTAGGCTATTGACTGCCTAATGCCAAATACATGAGAGCCAACTGCTGTAATTGCTTAAAGAAGGACATTTATAGATAAGAGAAAAAAATAGGATTTATAAAATAATTAAATTTTAAATGGATGGATTTCAATTGCTTGAGTTTTTAATATTTTAAAGTATAGCCTTTTTATTATCTAGGTGAAGTCAAGGCAACAGTTATTGAGACACTACTGTGTAATGTGTCATGAAGGATACATCAATATAAGGTATGATCCCTGCTTTTAAGGAGTTTATAAATATATAAAGTAATACCTACTGTCTATTGTTGCTTTTGCCATACATTGGCAGAGTTGAGCAGTAGTAGCAAAGACTGTATGGCCCCCAAACCTGAAGATTCACTGTCTGGCCCTTAACAGAGTGTCAGCCATCCCCTGCTTTATACAAGCTATTCTTGACTGGAATAAGAGGGCAGTCTAAAAAATACTAAACACAATAAAATTTTATTATATCTAGCAAACTTTTTAAAAGCTATAGTTTTTACTATAAAGACTCAGCTTTCACTACAGAACATCAGCCTGGCTAATGGTAAAATAAAACCTGTGGAGTAATTCTCAACCTGGCTGTGGCTGTGTCTACTAAGGAAAATATATTAGAATATTTAGAGTAGTGGAGTAAGAAGTTTATCAAAGGGGGAGGCGAATATGTTCTAAAAGGTTGAGAAAGACTTTAATGATCATACCTCCACACTGTCCTCACCATAAATGACTTTGGCCGTTTCCCAAAATCCAATTTACCTTTAAAGTACTCAACTCTCATTATTAGCCATAGTTACGTTCTATCAAGTTGCTGTGGACGCTGCATTAGTGAATACTGAATCATTGCCCCTACGGGAAATGCAGAGTTAAGTCAACTCATCAATATTTAACCTTGTTTTGTGTCTGTTTCTGTTTAATGATACCTTAGTTAATATAATATTGTACTCAAGGCCAATAGCACTACAACTCATGCCTGAATAAAGTTTATCTACCATGTGTATCCTCTCCGTAAGACACATCACAGCCTTCCTATATCCTATGTTTAATTTGAACAGCATTTCAGCACTACACCAGAACATTTCTTTAAACAGTGAAATCACCAACAAAAAGCATAAAAATACAAAAAAAAAAAAATGGAAAGATAAACTACATACTCTACAAAGACTTGTTTACAATATGAGAATTGAAATAATATGGCTCAGTAAGCACTGCCTTGTTGAACCTCAGCTGGGAACATAGGAACTCAAACTTTCTTTTTGCTTCTCTGCCCATGTTCATATTTGCAAAAGAACCTGCAAAGCACCCGAAGTACTTGATTACATGACTGAATAGATTTTAGTTAGTGGGCAAATTCAAAAGTACAGAATTAGTGAATAATGATCAACTGTATAATGATGTACTACTCCCAATAATCTAAATCAATTACGATGTTTAAAAAATTATTTTTGATGTTGGTGGGAATGCAGACTGGTGCAGCCACTATGGAAAACAGTACGGAATTTCCTCAAAAAACTAAAAATAGAACTGCCATTGATCTTGCAATTCCACTGCTAGCATTATACCCGAAGAATCCTGAAACCCCAATTCAAAAGAACTTATGCACCCCTATGTTCATAGCAGCACTGTTTACAATAGCCAAGTGCTGGAAACAGCCTAAGTGCCCATCTGTAGATGAGTGAATCAAAAAACTGTGGTACATTTACACAATGGAATACTATGCAGCAGAAAGAAAGAAGGAATTCCTGCCATTTGCAACAACATGGATGGAATTATGCGTAGTGACATAAGCCGGGCAATGAAAGAAAAATACCATATGACATCACCTGATACAGGAGACTAATGAACAACACAAACAAATGAACAAAATTGAACAAGGAACAGAATAAGTTATCAGAATAACAGTTAAAGGGGGTAAGTAGGGGAAGGGTTCAGTAAAGGAACTAGTATAAATAAGCCATGGACATGGACAACAGAGTGGGGAATGACTATGGCAGAAGGGGTGGGTTGGGTGGGGGAGAGAAATGGGGGGAAAAATGGGACAACTGTAATAGAAAAACAATAAACTTAAAATATATATATTTTTGAGCAACAGTAAATTAGTAAGTACACAGACACCCAAAGTAATGTCCTTAAAGTGATCTTTCTTTGGTATGTATAAAGTGAATGTTTTGTGTGTGTACAACCCTCCTCTCCACTTAGTTTACTACTGCTTTGACAGTCTGTAGTTGGCCAAATCTGACCCCTGACCTTGAGTTTCTATATTTTTCTCAGTATCTCCACTCTACTATAAAACCATCTGTTTGCTAATGCCTTGCACAGGAGGTTGTAATCTTCTTAAGAGATCCTTCTTTTTTTCCCCCTAGCACTTATTTTCTAGTACTAGGCCTTATTTATAATACATTGCTGTTAAATTTAATTTAATGAGTGGATAATTCAATGACACGAGTAATCACGAGAACCTAAAGTAAGATGACTATGATATAAAAAGATAAGTTGTTAACTTTAAGTAATAAAGAGGTAGAATATGTACTATTTGCGAACCAACTGTATACGGAAACTAAAGTTTTAGGTTGGCCTGGTTTCTAGGTTGAACTAAGGTGTACACAGTTGGGCTACTAATGAAAGTACAGAATATAGGAAGAGGGCATTTGAAGAGAAAGGAAAGTTCCATTTAGAACATGACTTACAACCTTATTAATCAGCCCTTCATCTATACTACTTCTATACTTGGTAAAATTCATTGCTAGAACTGTATTCTTAATTACTACCTGTGTTTTTTAATCACTTGTTTCTCTAACTCCTCTGATGTAAGATCATACAGGGCAAGGTTTATTTAGTTCAGGGCTCCCCAAAACCTAGTACAACAGTATTCAATTAAATTGAATGTGGATGAAGGTGTCTAGGAATGAGTTGGATATTCTGAACTAGGACTTAGGGAAAAAGTCTTAGCTGGAGATAAAGATTTAGAAAAGATTGTAACAGGTGGTATTTTAAAGTGTAAAAGGGGGAGACTTTTTGAAAGAATCAAAGATAACTTTGGGATGAATAATTTTTGAAAGAATCAAAGACAGAACTTTGGGATGATAAGCATTTAAGGAGCACACCAATCAAGGAAAGACATTGAGAAAGAATGAGAAGGAACAATTAAAGATCTACCAGGTAGGAACAGTATGGTACACACTACTGATTATGAACCAAACAGCCATTCCTATCTTCTTTCTGGCCAGCAGATTCCTAATTTCTTTTAGAATAATGAACTAAAGGAAGGTACAAGCTTCCCTCAGTTCCTGAAGAACGACTCATGGTTAATTTAAGTCAACCATAGTATTAGAATGCCTTTTGCCAGTGACTGGAGTAGGGGTGTCCATTGAAATGTAAGGCAACCCTGAAGGTACAGGTCTGTGGAACAGCAAGAATGGTAGCATACAAAGACAAGAGCCTGGGTCCTTGATAGTGTTGCTGCATCTCTGAATCAATCTTGGGACCACCTATCATTGGACTTGCTGTTAAAAATATTCTGGTAACTTGAAGCCAAAAGCATCCTGATACCACTGGTGTCCCCAAACCCAAAGGACAGTGTTTCATAAAGGACATAGGAAAATCAAGAAAGATGACAGAAAATTACCCACAGATAAGAATGATTTTGGTTTCAGTAGTTACAGCTAATCATGGTAAGCACGTAAAAATAATAAATTAACTATGTGCAAGCATTATTCTAAATTCTTAACACATATAACCTTATACAACCTCTCACAACAATCCTAAGAAGTAGATGAGATTGTTGGCAAGGAAAACAAAAGCCAGAAGCCAGTGAATTGAACAATAAGGGATAAGAAAATGGAATAATACATTTAAACATCTTGCCCTGGTTGGTGTGGCTCAGTGGATTGAGCACTGGCCTGCAAACCAAAGGGTCGTCAGTTCAATTCCCAGTCAGTCAGGGCACATGCCCAGGTTGCAGGTCAAGTCCCCAGGTGGGAGCATATGACAGGCTACCACACATTGTTGTTTCTTTCTCTCCCTCTCTTCACTTATATCAGAGTACAGGGTGGGACAAAAGTAGGTATACAGTTGTGAGTAGGTGAAACACAGTTTATTCTTGTATTGTTCTTTATTAATTATTGAATTATTTTCCATATGAACAAGTGTAAACCTACTTTTTCTCCACTCTGTATATAGTTACGCAGCAAGGTTGTTAACACAAAAGTAGTAACTGTCCTGGATAAAAGAAATTTATTTTAGACTTCATATTTTTAATTTAGAAAATAAACTACCATTCTATCTTGAAAAACTAGTATTTGTATCATTAGGTACCACATTTAGATAACCTGTTATAAAAAATGATTATGATAACTCATAGGAAAATAGTAATTTCAGGTGCTGTTTCTAAAAATTTTAATTTCTTCTTTTTCTTCTTGTCCTTTCAAATACATTTTTTAAAAAGTGAAATGAGAATATCAGTTCATATGAAGCAACATAAAAGAACAAACAGAATCAGAAGGCAAATTCCAAAGAGATCACTGCTATAAATAGAGACATTTAAATGTCAGAACAGAGAAGAAAAGTTCTACTCAAAAACAACAACAAAACTGTATGCCCAAGTGAGTTTTACATCTCATAACAATCCATCATTAAAGATTTCATTTGCAAATGATCTAATATTCTATTTCAAAAGTAAATATGAGTAATGGTAGATGTCTTAAGAAATCAAAATGATTTTGGTTCTGCACAGATTCTTCTTCCCCTTGTACCAAAGGAGCAGAAAACCTCCCTCTGAACTTAACCGAATCACCGCCGCTTCACAGAGAAGGTATTTCATGAAATAAAGAGCATTGGATTAGGAATCTACTCTTGGCTCTCCAATTAATCTTGTCACTTTTCCATGGCACTCAAGCAATCTGGGTCACAATTTCCTCTACCACAAAATGAAAAAAATAATGAACTACATGATCATCAAGGCCTTTCCAAGTCTGATATAATTTTCTAAATAATTTTAAAATCGTAGTTGACATACATTATTAGTTTCAGGTGTACAACCCAGTGATTAGACATTTACATACATATGCAGTGATCACCCCGATACGTCTAGTACCCATCAGACACCATACATAGTTATCACAATATTATTGACTATATTCCCTATGATGTATACTTGACATCCTCATTACTATTTTGTAACTATCAATTTGGACCTCTTAATCTCTTCCCTTTTCACCCATCCTCCCAAACCCCCTCCCATCTGGCAACCATCAAAATATTCTCTGTATATATGAGTGTTTCTGGTCTGCTTGTTCGTTTATTTTGTTTTTTAGATTCCACACATAAGTGAAATCATATGGCATTTGTCTTTCTCTGTCTGACCTAATTTCACTCAGAACAATAACTTCTAAGTCCATCAACATTGTTGCAGATAGTAAGATTTCATTTTGTTGTTGTTTTTTTTTTTAATGGCTGAGTCACATTCCATTGTTATATGAGGTCTGTCCAGAAAAAGTCCAGCCACTGTTAATATAACAAGAACAGTTTGTGTGACATCAATATAACCTGGCAGCCAAAGCGAGTAGATTGGAATGTGCATACCTGAACAACGACAAGTTTACTGCACTAGTCCATGGGGGCAGTAGATGCCCATTGAGGAGCATGTGTACAGTGTGGCCATCACATTCAAAATACTTGGTGAGGAGAGCAATGAATCTGCATCAAATTTTGCAATAAGTTTTGGGTGAGTGGGATGGCGGGAGAACAATGGGAGGAAATTAGGACAACTGTAATAGAAAAAAACAATAAATTTAAAAAATTTTTTTGCATTAATTTCAACATTACTCCGCAGAAACTATTCAGATGATTCAGAAGGCCACAACTATGGGCAACTGGTGACTGGCAGTTTAATCAAGAAAATGCACCCACTCATGTATCACATCTCATGCAATTTTTTGGTGAAACATCAAATCACCCAGGTGACTCAGCCCACATACTTCTTGCTTTTCCCCAAACTAAAATCACCTTTAAAACGGAAGAGATTTCAAACTGTCAATGAGATTCAGAAAAATACTATGGGGCAGTTGATAGTGTTTGTGAGAACTTTGTGAGGTCCCAAAGTGAAGGGGACTGAGGCATCATTGTCGTATGTGCAATTATACTTGTTTCTTGCATCTACGTCTATAAATGTCTCTATTTTTCATGTTACCTGGCTGGATACCTTCTAAAGAGACATAGTATGCATTACTTCTTTATCCATCATTCACTGATGGACACTTCGGTTGGTTCCATACTTGGCTATTGTAAATAACGATACAGTGAACATATGGATGCATGTCTTTTTGATATACAGCGGGACCTTGGTTCTTGAACTTAATTCATTCTAAAAGGCTGTTTGAGAAGTAATTTGTTCAAAAACCAAATCATGCCTAATAGATGCATGACTGATAACTAAGTTATCAGCATGAAAGTGTTATTAGGTCAAAAACCACAGTTTTTTTTTTACAACTTAGACTTATTTTCCAAGAACAACTTGGTCAAGAACCAAACTGAGATAAAAAAACATTCAAGAACTGAAGTTTAACTCTAGTGTTTGAGTTTCTTTGAATAAATACACAGAAATGGAATTGCTGGGTCTTTTATGGTCTCTTGTTATAGCCTTCATTTTAAAGCCTGTTTTATCAGGTATAAGTATTGCAACTCCAGCCTTTTTAAAAAATATCCATTTTCATGACATATCTTTTTACATCCCTTGACTTTCAGTCTGTCTTTTCATCTGAAGCAACTCTCGTAGACAGCATATGTAAGGGTTTTGTTCTATTACTCATTCAGCACCATATGTCTTTTGATCAGAGCATTTAATCCATTTGCATTTAAAGTAATTTTTTTAGATATCTATTTATTGCCATTTTATTACTCATTTTTTCGATCTTTTCTTGAAGACCCTTTAACACACTGGTTTGGTGGTGATGAACTCCCTTAGCTCTTTCTTCTCTGGGAATCTCTATCTGTCCTTTGATTCTGAATGCTGGGTAGGGTAATCTCTGTTGTAGGTCCTTGATTTTCATCACTCTGAATATTTTCATGCCAATTCTGTCTAGCCTGCAGTCTCTGTCAAGAAATTAGCTGTCAGTCTTATGGGAGCTCTTGTAGGTAACTAACTGCTTTTCTGGTGCTGCTTTTAAGATTATCTTTGTCTTTAACTTTTGGCATTTTAGTTGTGATATGTCTTAATGTGGACTTCTTTGGGTTCATCTTGTTCAGGATTCTCTGGATTTCCTGGACTTGTATGTCTGTTTCCTTCATCAAGTTAAAGAGTTTTCTGAAATTATTTCTTCAAGTAGGTTTTCAATTCTTTGCTCTCTTTCTTCTCTTTCTGGAACTCCCTTGATGCAAATGTTGGTACACTTGACATTGTCCCAGAGGTCCCTTAAACTATCCTCATATTTTTTCTTTTTGCTGTTCCGATTGGGTGTTCTCTGCTTCCTTATATTCCAAATCACTGAATTGATCCTTTCCTTCATCTATTCTACTGTTTATTACCTGTATTCATTTCAGTTATTGTATTCTTCATTGCTGACTAGTTGTTCTGTTTCCCACTTATTTGAAGTTCTAAGTTCACTTACTCTTCCCTTAAGTTCATTGAGCATCCTTATAACCAGTGTTTTTGTTTTTTTGAATGTTTACTTAGAAAGTTATAGAGGTAGTAGAAGTGAGCTAGCCAGGCTGCACAGGTTCAGGAAACAAATTATAGAAGCAAAAGAAGGTCCCATGGAGCTTAGGAAGGGGAAAGGCAAAGATAATGCACCTGGAGGGAAGATGGGGAGAGGAAAAGTGTGGGTGTGCTCCCAAGGCAGAGAGCACCTATACCAGTGTTTTGAACTCTGCGTCTAGTAGATTCTTTGTCTCTGTTTTTTGTTTTTTTCTTGAGTTTTATTCTATTGTTTCTCTTGGGACATGTTTCTTTGTCTCATTTTGGCTGCCTCCCTCTGTTTGTTTCTATGTATTAGGTGGAGCTACTACATCTCCCAGTCTTGGTAGAGTGGCTTTATGACAGAGATGTCCAATAAGGCTCATTGATGCAGCCTCCTCAGTTGTCTGAGCTCAGTGTGGCAGGTGCACCCCCTTGTGGGCTGTGTGCACTCTCCTGTTGCAGCTGAACCTTTATATGCTGTTGACACTATGAGAGGAATTTACCCACATGCCATCAATTTTGAAGGCTGGCTGAAACCACAGCGGTGTATCTGCTATATAGGGATGAACCCCATGGAGCAGGAATTGCTTAAGCAGGTCACTGGTGCCCCATGAGCCTGCCCCTTGAGTGTGCTACTTGTGTAGGTGGTTTGGTGGTACTCTGGCTTGGTCTGAAGCTCTCTATCTGGTGCACTGCCTCTGGAGCCTCCCAGGAGGTGCAGGCTAAGATCAGTCACCACCTATGCCCTCCCCTGGGGCCACCAGGCATGAGCTACAAAGAAATCTCAGATGGCTGCTACTTGTGCTGGATTTGGAAGTACCCAGGAGAGGCCAAGTTGCAAACCAAGGCTGGCTGCTGCTACTGCCAGACCTCATACCACTTAGCAAGATATAATGCATGTGAAGGCCAGATGATGCTTGTTTGGCATTTGATAACCTTTAAAAGATTTTTAGAAAGTCCACAGCATGAGCTGATAGGATATTTGTATTTAGAAGCCACTGGAAGCGGATTGGGTGGTCGGTTGGGTGGGGTGAGATCAGTGGACATCACCAGAGACTCAGATATGCTACTCACCTTTGGGATCTGTGGGAGGGGGGCTCAGCAAAAGTACAATGGCTTTTGCCAGCACTTCTGTCTGGAAAAGAGCTGCCCCTTCAGCCCTCACTGGACTGTAGAGTTTCTCCTCATACATTCTTGGTGCCTTTCAAGCTGGAGCACAGAATGAGTGAGTCCAAGTGGGTCTGTAAGAAATGCCTGACACCCCAGAAGGCTTCCATCTCACTCAGCCACAATCCACACTGGTTTTCACAGCCAGAAGTAACAGGGACTATTCCCAACATTGGCACCCTAAGCTCGGTTGGGAAGGGGGGCTGATGTGGTGCTGAGGTCACTAGCTTTGCAGGTGGGACCTCTGCAGCTAAGATACCCCTCCCAATGTGTAACTGCCACACAACTGTGGGACCAGCCCATTCAGCATCCCCGTCCCTCCCACCAGTCTCCATATGGCTTCTTCTTTATATCCATAGTTATAAGACTTTTGTTCAGCTAGATTTCAGGTGGTTCTGAATGATGGTTGTTCTGTAGTTTAGATGCTTTTTGACATGGTTGTGGAGGATATGAGTACCTCTTTTACTTACTCTACCAACTTGACCAGAAGCCTCCAAGTTTGATGTTCTAGGAAAAGTTTAAGTAAAGCTACTCTTCAGTGCCATCCAGCCTCAAAGGCCCCCAATGTTCATAATAACATATTCAACAACTTTTTTGGGCTCTAGCTTTTCAGGACAGTTTAATAACAAAAATTTCAATTTTATATTTATTAAGCTTTTATCAACATAAAAGCACTAAGCCAGACTGAGCAAACCAAGTAAGATCTAGTCCTTGACCAGACCTCTCTTAGCATATAAATAAATGGAATGGAATAGAGAGTCCAGAAATAAACCCACACCTTTATAGTCAATTAATATTTGGCAAAGGAGGCAAAAACATATAATACATAAAGATAGTCTATTCAATAAATGGGGTTGGGAATACTGGACAAATACGTGCAAAAATTAATAAATAAAACCAACCCTGGCCAGTGTGGCTCAGTAGGTTGGGCATCATCCTGCAAAGCAAAAGTCTGTCAGTTCGATTCTCAGTTGGGGTACACACCAGGGTTGTGGGTTTGGTCCCCAGCTGAGAACGTACGAGAGGCAACCGATCAATCTTTCTCTCTCACATCGATATTTCTCTTTTTCCCTCCCTTCCCCTCTAAAAATAAATAACCAATCTTAAAATAGATACTGCTCTAGCCTAGATCAACAAAAAATTGATTGGGTTCAAAAACAGAAAATGTTTCTAGACCTTGAGGTCTCAAGACTATATGCCACAACAACTAGAGAACTGCAAGGCTTTATTTAAAATGAGCAAAAGTCTGACAAAGCATGTGGACTTGTTATATTTCAGTAGTTCTGAAGTGTGGCTCAACCTAGGAAGATTTTACAAATACAGATAATGATCAATTAAGTTAACATCTGGGAGTTGGGGTTGGGGGTCAAACTTCACATTTTTAAAAAAATGTGACCCTGTAGCCAACGCAGTCAACCACTGAAAGAGATCACATGAACTGGTTAGTCAGGTTGTTTTATGAAAAAAGATGATTTTTAATCTGGATCTTGAGTTGGCTAAAAATTTCATTAAAAAGATAAATGTAACAAAAGAAGTGAAAGAATTGAGGTATGAATACATGATCCAAGTAAGGAAAGAAAAACATAAATGTTTTTAACCACAAAATAAAAGCAGAATAAGAATAAATATATTAATGTATTTTGGACACTTTAATTTTGAGACAAAATGAAAAATGAGGTTTGGCGGTAGCTGCAGATACTGGTTTGGAAACACATTTGGGGAATAAGTACAGACCCAATCTAAAAACCATCTTCTGCAGTTTCATTTTATATTATATTCTGCTTTATTATAAGTTGGAATGCATGCTGTAGAATTAGCTAAAACCACTCAAAAACTGTGCAGTAGAGGCCAGTTTTTTTTAGACATATGCTTTCCGGAATCCCAATTTTCAACATAGCATTACCCCTAAAGTAATGGGAAGCTGGGAGTACTGTGACTTACCAGCAAGAGCAGGCAGCTCTAAACTTTTCTCACTGAATATTGGTTTTCAATTTCTTATATATTCTACGATGCTCCATTTCATTTCCTATGATCCTGGTCAAAGGATAGATCCTGCTTATAGACATGAGGCCAACACATGTAAGCAACTAGCTAAATAAGCACTCTATATCCACTCAAAGAGGCTCTTTGTATTATACAGTAATGAGAGTTGTTTATTTTTTCATTAGATTTGAAAAACCCTGTAAAGTCAGGAATGGTATGTTGGTAACCACCTCAATCCCACCTTCACTGAAGAGATCCTAAAGGGCAGGGAAAATTATCTTTTGCTTTGTCTTAAGCATTAATTGTTCTAAAAGATTAAATTACAAAGAATTTTACTCTGAATTCTCAGAAGCGTCTAATCTAAAAACTCTTAATATGCTTCTTTTGGCAGATGTGCTGTTTTGTAGAGAAATGCAACATGCGGAAAAACAGTATAAACACTATCAAAGGTATTGTGTGGTATTATACAGAAAAAATGAAAATCAGTTAATCCTATCCTTGCCTTGAAGAAGCTTACAATCTAGTCAGTGATGTGGACTACAAACACATTAACCCCCTGAATAATATATTTGAAAAATAACACTGATCATCATCAAATACATGTGTATATTTGTGTGTATTTATGTACACATACTACAGATATATGTATATACACACACCATAAAGCACTGTATACTCTAGATTACTAATCTACCCAGTGCAATTAACAATACACAAAAAGTGTCCATCATGTTGTACAACACATGGGTTCTTTAAATTTTGTAAGCAATCTATGTTTCTTACTGTACATTAAGAGCTGTCTTTCCATGAAGAATTTTGGCCTAAGTCTTGATAAAAACTAATGCAAATGTTTTAAAAATTCAAGAAAGAAATAGTAAGTTGTGAATCATACCCTAGAAATTATACAGAGAAACATTCATTACTTGACGTTTTATAGATTCTTCCATTCTTTCAAGCCAGGTTGCCTAGGTTCAAATCACAGTTCTAACACTTACTAACAGGTGACTTTGGGCAACTTAGTTAATTTACTTGTACCCAGCAAAATGGAAATTTTAATAGTACCTATCTCATAAAACCATTGTAAGAATAAGTTAAATACACGTAAAGCACTTAGAACAGTGTCCAATATATAGTGCTATTATTAGCTATTGCTATGTTTTAGTGTGTGCTATACAGTAAAGGCATACAAAAAGATGTACTCCTTACTGTCATGGACCTTACAATCCAGTGGAAATTTCAAATAGACAATAAATGATATTATGATATTACCATAATACTGTACACAAGAACAAGTAGAAATTTCTAAATTTGAGAATTTTAGACAGGCTTTCTTAAAAAAAGAAACAGAGGTTAGTAGGCAACAGTAAAATGGAAGAGATGAGAAATGTTTCTGACAGAGAAAAATATGTGCAAAGGCTCAGGGGCTCTACAGTTGTGAATAAGTGGGAATGAGGAAGAGGATAAAAAAAAGACTGGATTAAGGGCACATCAACAGTCATGAGCAATATCCTAATATTCATCAATCCTCCAACAGCCCTTCAATCAGGACACATCATGAAATCTTGCATCCAAATCAGAGAAGAAATTTCTGAGAATGAGATGATACTCTGGTAACTTCTGAAAGGGACAACAGAAATCACTGTAAAATGTAACACTTTTTAATAATTCTTTACTGTTGGCTACTTTTCAGAAAAGATTAAATTACTTCCTCTTTTGGTATGCTGGTAAAAAGAAGTAGTGTGACTTACCAAAGGGCACGTGGGTCAGACTTGAATCTAGATCCTCTAGAATCAAGTCTATAGTCTTTTATTTATGTGGAGCTGCGTCCAGTTTCAGAAACCAGTCAAACTGTTACTCTCCACAATGTTTCAAAGTTAAATTTGTGTTAGCAACTTTGTTTTTTAAAATGCAAATACTTCCTGCTTCCAGTCATATCTTAGTCTGAAATAGAATCCTAGAAATTCAATCAGAAGGTATATAAAATTCATTAAGACACATGACCAACCTAATGATCAAATATCCAAAACAACATCCTGGACCATTTAATTTGAAGTGGCCACTTTCTTCCTATCTACCCCAAACTTGTGACTCTGCACTGAGAAAAAAAACAGGTCTGGCTTAAATGACACATAGAGTACAGCATGAAGTTATCAGATCCCTCTGGCTAAAAGTGTTAGGAGGTAGGTGATGGGTGAGTATAAAGGTGAGGCAGTAAGCCTATACAATTTGGCCCCTCTTATAATACCTGTTTAAAAAAGCCATGTTGGATGATTTTTCTCCAACAGCCATAAGAATCTGTTAATACTGCACACAGATATAACAAATCCAACAGTGAAAAGTTGTGCCTACAAAGAAAATGAGAAACCTTACCAATTTATTTAATAGCCCAATTTTTATTATCTTTACTAATCTTTTCAATGTTATTTGGCATATCTAAATGTTCCCTGCTACACTTCTGTTATGCTCAAAAATGCTGACTTTTGTTTCATCCTGATGATGAAATGTGGAAAAGCAATTTCTGTTATAAGGGTGTGACTATTATAATTCAGCTGAATAATTTAGCCAACTCTTAAAGCACAATAAACTAATTTTAGGTCAGATATGATACATCCACCATTAAGAGAACTTACATTGCAAAGGGGAATAAACTGAATCAAGAAAAGTCTGATCTCATTAGTTATCGTGAAAGTGTCTAAAACAATAAGCAAAGTACAAATGGCTTTGAGATTGAGTGGACTCAGAACAAACTCACATGTAGCCTAATTGAAAGTCACTATAGTTTTTCCAAAACTGAGATTTGTAGATAGCTGTTTAATCCCAAAATTTTACATTAGCAGAGTACCATGGATTATCCTTTCCTGATTATGATACCAGTGGCCAAATTACGTTTAATAATACCAATTTTCATTTGCATAGCACTTTACAGTTTCTGAAGTGCTCACAGAGATCTCATTCCAGGATAGCAAGGCAGATTATATTATGTAGATGAGACCTCAGACACAGGCTAAGTCACTTGCCCAATGTCACAAAACCAACTAAAATGTAGAGGCAGCTTTTTCAATATTCATTCATTCAACAAATATCTAGAATACTAAGACTTTGTTTTAGGGTCTGGTCAATGGTAGAGATAGGTAAGGTCCTTGCCCTGCAGTTTACATTGTAGTGGAAGAGAGTCAATAAACAAGTAAACACATAGAACATATGATTTTAGATAAGTTTTAAATAAATGCTATACAGAGAACATGTTAATGGTGTAAGTGGTTGGGGAATGGCACAACCAGAGTTCAGAGATGATCTAAGAAGGTGGAATCTGAACTGAGGCCTGAACGAAGAAAACAAATCACCCATGAGGTCTATAAAGGCATTCTAGGCAGAGGAAAAAGAAGTATAAAGTCACAGGCAGGAAAGATCATGGACAACAAGGTGATCAGACAGCTGAAGTGGAATAAGAGGGAGGAGAGGAAAGAGGAATGAGGACACGGAGAAAATTGGCTGGTTATTTGCAGCCCTTAAGCCACTCACTCCAAGAGGTAGAATTTAAGGTGAAACGGAAGACATAGGTAGAATGACCTAATTTGCATTTTAAAGAAATCATTCAAGCTGCCTTAAGAAGAAACAACTGGTACAATCAGCTAGCAGCATCCTTCAACTTCAAAAGTACTAGTGAGTCTACTCCTAGAACATTCCTGGGGTGGATACATAGGTGCTTGTAAACTCTGAGACTTCACAGGTATACTATACATTTTCTGTACAAAATTACGTAATCTTTAAAAGTAAATTGTAGAGATGTAAGCAGAAAAATCGCCTGAACAGTCCAGGATTAAGGTGATGGTAATTTGGGACAAGTGGAGGTGAAAAGTCCATTAATTTGTAATATAGTTCAGAAGTATGGTAAATAGGTCTTCCTGATGGATGGAGGCAGGGGTAGGAATCAAGGCTAATCAGTGGTCCTCAATGTGGGATGATTTTGTCTCCAAGGGGACATTTGTAATGTCTGAAGACATTTTTGGTTGTCACTATTGGTGAGGGTTGGGGGGCTGTATGCTACTGGCCTTTATAGTTAGAGGCCAAAGATGCTAAACATACTACAATGCACAGTAGTACTTCAAAACGAAGAATTACCTGCCTAAAAAGTATTAATAGTGCCGAGGTTGAGAAATCCTGATCTAAACTGATTCCAATTGGTTCCCATCATAGAATATTCACACTTCCAGGAAAATCTACAAAAAAACAAAACAAACAAAAACCCAAACCAAGAAATGGCGTCCTTATTTTTATTTATTTTTTTAAAGATTTTTATTTATTTATTTTTAGAGAGAGGGAAAGGGAGAAAGAAAGAGAGAAAGAGGAACATCAATGTGCAGTTGCCTCTCACGTGCCCCCAACCAGGGACCTGGTCCCCAGCCCAGGCATGTGCCCTGACCGGGAATCGAATCGGCGACCCTTGGTTTGCAGGCTGGCACTCAATCCACTGAGCCACACCAGCCAGGGCTATTTTCAATATTTTGAGACAACTAAAATTGCTGTATACATGAAATAAAGTTTATTTGTTTAGAGATAAATTATATCACTCTGTGGTTAACTCTGTTGATCAGAAGGTCTGTTTGATATATGACTAATATATGAAAAAACCAATTACTGATTAATAAGTGCCATTTGTTGAACACCTTCTCAAAATGCTACTAGAAAACTTGTATTTAGCAATACCATCCAACACTGATTTTTTCTTTTTTACCAGCTTGTTTGATCTGTCATCCAATACATTCACTACTTTTCTAAATAAAAATTTTTCCAAAATCTAAAGGGGTGCCTATGAACACTGAAAAGATAATCAAAACTAAATAAACAGATACAATGGTAGGACAAGCTTTAGGAAAACGAAAACCCACTTGTAAGCATGTGTGTATAACTTTAGTTATTTGTCTTATTTTAGGCCTTGAGCAAGTGGCCACCTTAGTTTTAGGTATCAGAAGACTGCAGCATGCATTTCTCTCAATTTCTCCGAGGCCAGCAATAATTAAAGTATTCTTTTAGACCTAATTAATAAAACACAAAATGTCAAAACTGGGAAGGTTCGTTTGACCTCACTCTTTGTTATCTAAAAGGAAAAAATTTGGAAAAGTCACCGTGATCATCTACAGCATCCTCAAAGTCTGGTACTATTAATGCAGTAAATTACGTGCCACGATATACCCGGGAAGGTTTGAAGAGCGAGCTGAAATTAGTTGGAAACAGGATATACAAAACTAATTACCTAGCTCTAATATGCCGGTTCAGAACATACCTTCCATTTAAATTCTCACAAGGTAGTGCTGGGGGAAACTATTTCTAAGAAACCAAAATCAATTTTGGTTAAGAAAGAAATGTTGTTCTTAATTATAAGGACTTCAATAAAACTGGTCATGGACACATGCAATATTAGGTTATTAAGTTCAGTTAAGGATGAATTTTAGGAACAATTACGTTTTTAAAAGGTAAATGGGGGGGCAGTCATATTATCACATTATTTACCCCAAAACTTCGAAATCATGTCGAGCACTAAGTGGCCTCCAGCCTAAATTCATCTTCACTTGCGAAAAAACTCAGAAATCTGACAATCTAAAAGTAAGATACAGGGGCACCTTACTACTCCGAAAATCATGCGGACTTCCCGCTACACCCGGCGGTCGTTTTCAGGAGCTTCACCTCGCCGCGACCTGAGAGTGCTCCTCCCAGGCGCACTCCAAGACGCAGCGCTCTTAAAACACTGTAGCGTAGTCGTTACGCTCGTAACGTCACCCTCCTCCCCAAGGATACACGGAATTACCCAGCGGCGTACAATTCGCCGACATTAACTCGCTTAGGCAGTGACCGTTAAGAAACATTGCTGCTTTTCTTCAGGCTTTCAGAAACTCGAGCCTACCGCGGTAGCCGCACCAACCTTGCCCTCCCCGGAAGAACAGCCACACAGCTTGAACACAAGAACGTGCGGAGAGGAGAGGCCAAAATAAATCACATTCTCGAGAAATCTAAACACAATTCTCGCGACATCTTCCTGCCTGTCCCTTTCTTCAGTCCCGCCCCCTATACAGCGCCTTGCTTTAAAACATCGCGAGATTTTCTTTTCAATCTCCGCCCCTTTACGGCACGATGGTCGCACAAGAATGTGATACAGTCTCCACGGCCGCCATTTTCTTTCTTTCTTAGCAGTTGGCTGGGAGAAGGTCTCTGCGAAGAAGCGGTAACAGCCACAGTAGGCTAGACATGGCAGACTATTCAACAGTGCCTCCACCCTCCTCTGGCTCAGCTGGTGGTGGAGGCGGCGGTGGCGGTGGTGGAGGAGTTAACGATGCTTTCAAAGATGCGCTGCAGAGAGCCCGGCAGGTAAGTCTGTACCGCGCGGCGGGATCCTACTGCTCACGGTAATTGGCCGCTGGTTGAGTAGGCCGCTACTTGTTCGCGAGTGAGGAAGAGGAAAGACGTGCTCTTCCGGGCTCTGAAATGTGCGGACACTCACGTTTTCCCCACGTTGGTAATATCGGTTAGAGGCTGGAACTCGGTTTTGTGTTTCTGCTGTCTGAACCAGTTGGAATCACAACGCGTGCTACGCATAGATACATGGCTTTAGTCTTTCTCCCGCTTCTGCGGCACTCGCGCTTCTTTCTCCAAGAAGTTAGCATTTCCTTTTTCTCGGGTTGAACGTGATGCCCGTGGGATAAAGCGCGCGTAATTTTACACAATAGTGTGGAAGGTTCTCGTAATGAGTTTGGGCACAACTAGGATCTTCCCCTATGAGTCCTTGGTAACGGAAAGTATATGTCTTTAGAGCAGTCAGTAGAACTTACATAGCCCATTCAAGCTGCCTTTGCAATTAGTCGTTCGGTATCATCATTCACTTTCGCGGTTCAGAGCACCAAATCCCGGGTTGGAATCCTTCCTCGGCGGGATTTACGTGTCAGTTTGTTCAACCAGTCCTTCCCCTTATTTCTCAAAATGGCTTCAGTCCCATTTTAGTCCAAGTTTCAATTTAAATCTGCCTCTCTGTTAAGGAGTCGTAAACTGACCAGACCTCTTTGTATTACGTAGGTGCACACATTTGCCCTGAAGGCACTTCTTTCACAAACGAAAGCTGTGAAGAAAAAGCACATGTACTTCAGGAAATTTAAAGATGTCTTAATTTGAACTTCATCTTTATTAGATAGTTCCTTATTATAACTGTAACTTTAAAATATATGATGTTTGTCTGGACCGTATGTAAGCAAAATGAGAATCTTACTGTCGTTATGACACTGCATAATAGGTGCTAGACAGTTTCTAGGCACCAGTGTTAATCGAATGGCAATCAGAAACTTAATTTTGTGCTGTGCTTTGATTGCATTAGTTCACTTAGTTAACTTTTTTTTTTTTTACTCTGCAGTTAAGGGTTATTTGAGTCAAAATCCAGAAAGTCGAATGTAACAAATTGCTGTTATTTTTATAATGTGAACACATAAGTAACAATGTACCTGTACTTGCTTTTTATAAAAATATTCAGGGGAGTCAACGAAAACTCATCATTAATACTAGTTCGGCGGGGTTTTTTTTGTTTTTCACTTAATTTTTATTTACTACTTCTGAGCAAGTTTAGTGTAGCGACTGAACATTTATATAATGACAGGACTACTGTTAGTAGGGTTTATTAGATTGGGTTGGAAGACTCACCTGAATTTTTATTCAACCAACATATTGAATTAATATTGAGAATTTTTAAATGTGTGAATTGGAATTCTGCCTTCTAGGGAGCTGTGAACACAGTTAAAGGAATCGAATGCATATGAATCGTATCTGATTAATGCTTTCAGAGAGGTGTGGACAAAATATGGGCGCTGTTAATCTACTTGTCCTGTAAACATTTATACAGTTAAACACTGTGCACATCACCAGGGATTGAGCTGTTTAACTGCCAGAGTAAAGGAGTGGGTTTTTTTTAAGCAAGGCATTAAAGAATGAGTGAGAGTTTGACCACGTGCACAGGTATGGGGGGGTTTGCAATGATAAGGCCAAGTATGAAGTCATTGGAGGATAGTGTTGGGTGGGGGAAGGAGAGTGAAAAATGGAGTGAGGAAAGGTACAGATGATTACAACTTCTAAAAGACTTTCGGTTGCCATGTTTTAATAAAAAATTGGACTTCATTATTTGGCTGAGCTATAATTTCCTGATTTAGTTGACTTCTTTTTTAATATGGAATTTTTCCCTCACACACTGGGTTTTTTTGTACTGTTTATATGCCAAAAGGTCAGCTGCCCCAGTGCCCTTGCTGTAATGATTCTTTATAGTTGTCTTTGCTGTAATAATTTGATTGTTTCTTTACAGAATTGATCTTGAATCTGAGGTTCCCAAATTTAGCTCTTGAGTTGAATTAGCCCTTCGATTACCTTTGAGGAAGCCTATTTGTCTTATAAGTGGAATGTAGGGAACAGGACTTTGGCTGAAAGAACAAGTTAGGTTAATATTTCAACCACTTTTTCCTAAAAGTTACAGAATTATATTTCCAAAACTCCCATCTAACCTTAAGTTTCATTTCTTTGTCCAAAGTATTTTGTATGCTGTGTCTTTTGGAAGGAAGAGGTATAAGAAAAGCTTCTTACTCTAAGAACTGTGTACCAATGGGGTCCAGAGTTTTTTAGCTGGACAGTTATTTGTTATGCAGGAAAGCAAGATTAGTGTTTAGGATCCCTGGTTCCTACCTAGTAGCATTTACTCTAGCTGATCGTTGTCATCTAGTATTTTAGGCCAAGTTGCCAAATCTTTTTTCTTTCCAGAAAATCCTAGTTATTCTTACTGTGAAATTTACAGCTGTTTATAATACTCTGTGAGCTGAATCCAGCACAAAGGCACCAGATTGTTTCTCTAGTTTAGGGTTTCCAATCTGTACACTTGAGAAATTTATATTTTTGTATTTCAAGTTATGGCTCCAGAGGGTGAGGTTGGGACTCTTAGATTTTTGGTGATCACACTAGATAACAAGTTATGTTTCTGAGAATTGGAAGATTAAAAGATATCTATCTACCCTTTTTTCACACAAGGTTATTTGAAGATAGAAGTGAATCAGACAGAGGCTGAGACTAGAGGAGTAGCATGGTAGATCACAAGTTAGCCAGAATATAAAACTTAATCCATTCTGATTAATTAGTAAATTAGTTATTAAGTACTCAATTATTAGTGAAATCTCTTGATAATTATGAGTGATTCAGACTGTGTTATGTTGTTTGAATGCAGTAAAAATTTTATAGAATTGTTGACTATTCAGTGAAAGCTAGCATTTGAATATGATTTTAACATTTTGTGATAAAATAGCAAAATTTGATTATGATAATAAGCAAAAAGTCCCTGTGTTGTAGAGAGGGGACAATGTTAATAAAGTGGTGGCCTAGTAATATTTCTAAAGTCTTTCACATATCTTCACATTTCTGGTGCATAGGAACTATCAAGACCTGACCCGTAGAGGTGCTCAGTATTTATTGAATTGAATCAAGAAACATCTTTAATGAATTAAAGTAGTAATGAAATTTTGTTTTAAAAACAGTTATGTTCTTGCAGAAATTTATTTCTTGAATGCTTACAATGTGGGTATGTCAGGTCTTATGGGTGCAAAGAGAAATTGTATATCTTATTCTCCCACAGGCACAGTTGTTACAAATAGATTGTAACTGCATATATCTTCAGGACAAATAAACTCAAATTTTTTAAATCAAATATTTGAAGTCATGTAGATTCTACTTTGTAGTTGAATTTATAGTATGGTGATTTGTTCATAGGAGCGGGTTATATACTATTTAGACTCTGTGCTAAACTTGTATTCATTTAATTCTCATAACCAACCTACATGGTAAGTGTAGAAACTATTTTCTCCTTTGTGTAGATAAGGTGAACAAGGCACAGAACACATAGGGAAATTCAGCAGGGACCCCAAAGCAGTTAAACCAAAATTGCAACCCAGTCCAAATAACAGTAGTACTTCGAAACTTAAGGAAGCGTGTAGTGTGCTGAAAATTAGGGGCTTGTCATCTTGGGCATTTAAGTAGTTTGCTTCGAGAATCAGTTTTTAATTTTTAAAAATTCTCTAAAATCAGGTGATATGACTAATCTCTTACATTTTCTTTCGACTCTAGAAGGTGAAAAATGCTAAAACAATAATACCTGAAAATATATTTACTCATTTGGGAAGTAGAGCAAGATACAAATGGGAAAGCTTGAATTATTATTGCAAATTAAAATAAAAAATTGATTACACTTAATTTTACTAGTCTAATAAGTTTATATAGTTGTAGATTGGATTTTAGTAATTACTACATCTCTTTAAATTAATTCTCCTTGTAATGTAATGACTTAGGACAGTGATTTTCAACCAGAGTACCACAGGAATTTTTAAAATATGCAATACCTGACTAGTTAGGGACACTGACCTCTTCACCCTGATACCATCAAATTAAAAAATGACAAGAGCCAAAACAACAATTGCTATGCAATGTGAATGAATCAAAATTACACGTTTTTTGGCCAGATTGGCAAAAAATAAATATTTTTGTTGTGTCATAGAATTTTAGTAATTAGTTTATGTGTTCTATGAGGTGAAAAGGGTTGAAAATCGCTGGCTTAGGAAATGGGTATTTTTCTATTGATCTTGGAGAATTGATCAAATCTTTGCTGATAATGTTTTTACTAAAAGCTCTTCTCTGATGTCTTCGATTAGTTCTGGATTTTTGAGATGGTGTTACTGGTTCATTTGACTGAACCAAGTATCAACTTTCATTTTCATTTGAGTAGTTTTAGAACTATTCAATGAATAAGGAGGCATAAATAAGTGTTCTTTCTCTGAGCAGAAGTTCCTGCTTTGCAGATTCATGGAGCACTTATAAAAGCTAACTGCAAAAGATATTCACAGCCTAAACTATTATTTTCCTATCATAGGTATTACTATTTTTTCTGGCCTGAAATACTTTCCTTAAAACCAGTGCTCATCAATACGTTCCTAGAGAACAATTCAATGCTAAGTTTTTTTAAACTTAGGTAAGGGTGGACAGAACTGTCTGACATAATTTGAGCTTGCTGTAGCAACAAAGTCGAACCTATTCCAGTGCTCTCTCCTTTGAGACAAGCCATACAGACTTAGTGGGGAAGGGAAAAAAAAAAACCTTAGGGATAAAAAAGCTGTTGTTTTCAAGTGTGATGAGTAACTCTTTCAGATGCTCAAAGATGTGGACAGGCTTTTGAGAAGTGAAAGATGATTAAAGAAAATTAGATTGTTTTATCAAGCATTTTAATACTCAATTCTAATATGCTTTACTATAGGTGTCTGTGCAGATGAGGAAAGAGAAATTTAGGAACCTTGGGAAATATAGCTGGTTTATGAGAACTGATTGTGTGTGTGTGTGTGTGTGTGTGTGTGTGTGTGTGTGTGTGTGACTTGAGTGATACATCCTGGACTTATGACTCAAGTCGCCAAATATACTCTTTACTTCCTCTACTTTCCTAGTTGTAATGAAGCTTGAGTTGTGGTTGATTTAGTTCCACTTCAGGACACCTTTGGGGACATTTCAGTCATCAAGTTTGATTTTCCATTTAATTTTTTTATCATAGAAAATTTCGGACATACTTAAAATTGAAAGAATAATGTATGAGCTGATGAGACATTCACCAGGCTTTAGTAATAACCCCTATATAGCAATTAGCATGGAACTGTGCAGAAATTGAGACATAACAATTGACTTAACTATGTAACCTTAGTTAAATTAAACCTATTCTCTATCTCATAGGTTTGTTAAGATCATTCAATGACAAAAGGAGTGTTAACATTTTTTTATAGTGTGGAGCTTGGCCTTTTGCTGGCACTCAGCAATATTCCATTTCCTCTTTCATAGAAAGATGCAGTAAATGTCCACTGACTGTGCGCTCCTTGTGACTAGAGGCTGGCATTTCTTTGATGTTTGTTTAGTAAAGTACAGGCAATTATTTGCCTCACGCTAAATTAGAAGTTAAGAGACTTCTGGCCAAGATGGAGGCTTAGATTGACACTGTGTCTCCCTCTGCAACTAAGTAGGAATACAACTACCTCAAAAACAAAGATAACCAGAAATTCCAGAAAATAAAACTACATGGAAGCCCAACATATGAAGTTATAAACCAGCAATGCTCGTCTGGATGGGTAGGAGGGGCGAAATTGGAATCGGGACTGAAAGGCTGGGCTGTGTTGTCCACGTAGCAGTGGGGATAGCGGCAGGACTGAGAGAAACTCCAGGGGAGCTGTCTCGGCTACAGTCGAGACCTGGCAGCTCGCGATTCCAACGCTGGGGAAGGCAGACCCCCATCCGCCCCCCATTGCCTTGGATGGTGAGGCCGTGGAGAAGGAGCCTCCTGGTCTTTCAGTGGAGAGTAACAGCAGGAATCCATCTTGGACCCCCACCCCCACACAAAGCTCCACGGAGCTGTGTAAAAGGTCGCTGGTTGCCCTGTAGAGACCAGTGCACAAGGCACTGCCCCCTACAACTGCCCAGGAAACAAAGGTAAACAGAAAACTGACAGGATGAAACAGACCATGATTGAAATCCTGGTGATGCAGCAGCTCACCAGGCAGCAGATGAGGGACCTAACCAATGAGCAAACAAGAAATCTTTCTGAGGCTCAGTCAGAGCTATAGTCATAAGGTGGCTTACAGAATTAACAAAAGATTTGGAACAGGACGGGGAAGAAATGAAAGCTAGTCACTGAAACGAACAAAAACACATACGAGACAAGTGGTGAGGAAACGAAAACCAGAGATCAAATCAACAAATCCGAACATAGAGAGGGAACAAATGGTCAACCAGTACAGAAAGAGGAAACAAAAAGGGAGGGACACTAGGAGAGGCTCAGAAACCTCTGGGACAGCGATAAGTGAATGAACATTCGAATAATAGGATTGCCAGAGGATGAAGAAGAAGAACTAGAAATAGGAAAATTATGTGAAAAAATAATGAAGCAAAACTCTCCGAACTTGGGGAAGGAAATAAGACTTACAGGTCCTGGAAGCACAGAGAGTTCCAGAAAAACTGGACCCAGAGAGAACCACTCCAAGACACATTATAATCAAATTGTCAAAAATTAAAGATAAAGAGAGAATCTTAAAAGCAGCAAGAGAGAGGAAAAGAATTATGTACAAAGGGGTCCCAATTAGACTATCAGCTGACTTCTCAAAGGAGACCCTGCAGACAAGAAGGGACTGGCAAGAAATATTCAAAATAATGAAAATCAAAAACCTACAGCCACAAATACTCTATCCAGCGAAACTGTCATTTAGAATAGAAGGGCAGAGAAAGTGCTTCCAGGACAAAGTAAAACTGAAGGAGTTCATTAGATCCAAACCACTATTACATGAGATGTTAAAGGTACTGGTTTAGAAGAAGGAGGATCAAAACTATGAACATTAAAATGAAAACTGCATCACAAGAACCAACAACAAAAGCTAGGGAATCGAAACAAAGGCAAACTAAGTAGGCAACGAGAGTGGAAAAAGAATTGTAGGTATGGGGAACATAGTGGAGGGAGGTCAGTAGGGAGGGGGTAGGGGAAAAGGGAGGGAAATGGTACAGGAATTAAGAAGCATAGTAGGAGGGAATGGAGTAGACAGGAAGATGTTGAGAGGAACTATATGTACAACCAATGGACATGGACTAAAAGGACGGGATAACTGGAGGGAGGGGGGTCACTGGGTGGAGGGGCGCAGAGGGAAAAGAAATGGGGACAACTGTAACAGTATAATCAATAAATTAGAAGTTAAGTTTTTAAGGCTAAAATGACTGGAGGCTCTATTTCTGAGACATCTTTCTAGGCTCCCCCACCCTTATGTTTCCTTAGAGCAAGATTGCACAATAGGAATATAATGCAACTCACATTTAATCCAACATATCTAAAATAGTATTTCAATATGTGTTCAGTATAAAAAGTTGTGAGATGTTTTGCCTTTATATTAATTTTAAGTTTTCATTATCTGTATATTTTACACTTTAAGGTACATCTCCAATTGGACTATTTTAAGTACTTAGTAACCACATGTGGTTAGTGTCTGCCCTATTAGACAGCACAGCCTTAGAGTCTCACAAGGTGTTCACATTCCTTATGCCCACACAAATCTTTTGAAGAGTCATGGGAGAGAGCTGTAACAATAATAGAATTACGATCCATATTTTCTTCAAAACTGTGTTAGTCTTCTCAAGATTCCTAGTTGATTATTTTTGTTTATTCTTATTGAGATGTATCAGAAACTATATCCAAATAATTATTTGTTACCTCTCTGGAGTTATTAATGGTAATAATGATCTATAATTTTAATTTGTCTATCAAATTAATTTTTATGTAATAGATTTTTTGGCATGTATATGTATTAACTATATGAGGAGGAAATTGAATACCAAATAGTATATAATGGTTAGGGTGCTGTTGTTAATGATAGTATGTTTTCATTTTTTAAGATTGCAGCAAAAATTGGAGGTGATGCTGGTACATCACTGAATTCAAATGACTATGGTTATGGGGGACAAAAAAGACCTTTGGAAGACGGAGGTAAGTTATAGCCATAAGTATTTTACTTAATTGTTTTACACAGTTAAATTGAAGTGATTTTTAATATTTTTCAAATGTTCCTTTACTGAAACGTTACTTTTATCATAAGGTTCCTAAAATTGTAAGGTTTATAATGGCCTCAAAAGGAAAGGGGGAAAAAGAGACCTAGACAAGGTAGGTAAAATTTGAGTCCACCAGCCAGTTTGATCTTATTTGAAAAACATCATTTTCCTTCTTTTAAGATTGTGTCAGATTGACAGTTTGCACAGACGACTTAATATACTGTGGGGGTGGGGGAGGATGAACATATAATAAAATGCTTAGGAGGCATTTCACAAGTTTTTCTCATCATTCATGAATTAATCTTTATATGCTGTATATTCATTGTTCTGCTACTTCAGATTTCACTTTAAAGGTTGAAGTTGCTCTAGTTTGCTACTCTAGTGTGTTGCAAGTTCTACCATTTTTTGTTACTTTTTTGTTTGTTTTAGTACCTTGTTTTGTGTTTCAGGTTTAACTCAATGTGGCTTAAAGCAATAGATTTACAGTGCCTCTTATTTAAAAAAACAAACCATAATTGTTGAAGCTCCCGAACTTAGAAGTCAGTACATATTTTAGTTTTCGATTTGATGTATGAATTTTGATACAATTTCTTTTTGCCCTTTTATTTTTATTTTTTTTTTAAAGGAGGATTCTGAATGAGCCTATCGAATGTATTTGTAGCTTTGACTAGGAGTACTAGGTTTTATTAAGTGACTTTCACATATAGTGAGGTTTTGATATACAAAAAAAAAAAAAAATGAGCTAATGATGCTTCAGATGTTGTATGTAATGTATTCTTTTTATTTTATGTGTAGATGGCTCTTGGACAAGTCCGAGCAGTACAACACACTGGGAGGGAATGCCCTCTCCTTTTAAAGGCAGGAATTTTTATTTATTACCTGTGTTTAGTATGTAAACGTGAAATAAACCAGCGGATTCTTATATGGACACAATATTTCTTGGATTATGTGTCTGAATTTTTGCTGCACAACATTCTGATGTTTAATCAATTAAGTTTGAAGGGGGGAGGAGAATGTAGTACTTTGAGCTATCAGTTGTCTATTCTAAGGTATGCATTGTGTTCATCTGTGTAAAGGATGTAGATGAAGGTAATCTGTTGTAGTTGCTTTGAGTTTCTGCTGAAGTTTATGCCTTGAAATGTTTGGTGAAGAACAGTAGAACAGTTTAGATTGAGATTGCCTTGTAATGTCATTTTAAAATTTATTTTGCATAGCTTTGTGGTCACTGTCAAATACACTCAACTTTGATATGTCAAATTTTCGCATTTTGATAGGTTTTTTTTTCTTCCAGTCTTCAGTTCCTACAGTGAGAAGCATCATTAGCCTTTAGCATGTGCTATTTTGCTAGTAACGGACCTAAATACTTTGTCTTGTAACATTCTAAAGTGCTTAACATACATTAAGGTCAGTGATTTGATACAATCAAAGAGAATGTTTTCTAAAATGTCTGTGCATTTTAAATGTGAAGAGCTTGGGCTGAGTTTTGGCACTTTTGGTTCAGATGACACCATACCCTCAGCTATTTCAATAAATGTTTATGTCGATATTTATTCTTGCTTGGGCAGGGGGAACTGAGTCTTATATTTGTACTTGTTGGCAAAAAATTAAAAGACTCTTAATCTTGCAGATCAACCAGATGCTAAGAAAGTTGCTCCTCAAAATGATTGTAAGTATTTATTATTTGAAGTTGGGTTAAAAAATAAAGTAACTTGATTTTAATCAAGAGTTTTGTTACTGTCTTTTTGGACTTTCTTTGAAGTTAGTTGAAGGCCATAAATATTATTTTAGAATTAATTTCTTTGTAAATATGTACCTCCTGTCTTTATGATCTCCCACTTCAATTATGATCAGGTGTATGTTAATAAGATATGTTTGCTTAATTGTTTTACATACTTAATTTATTTTATTACTCCATTTCTTAATCTGTACTTGCACCTCTTGAGAAAGGACAGTGTTCCCCTGTCTCCCTACTTCCCACTTCATTGCTAGTAATGTCTGCCCTTTCACTGACTTTTTTGCCCACTGGTAATGTTGATTTAAGTATTCCACATAAAATTTTACTCTCTTCAAGGTGTTGTCTGTGCATCAGGGAATGATTTCAGAATTGCTTAATAAGACTGTATTATTAAATGTATGTGAACTTAAAACTATTTTCTGATTTAATTTTTTGGTAGCTTTTGGGACGCAGTTACCACCGATGCATCAGCAGCAAAGGTATAGTCAAGTGTCCTGCAAAGAGTACTTCGCAAGTTTTATTTTGTATGTAAAAACACAACCAAGTTGGTATATGGTGAACATATGTCTGCCCCTTTTTTATATATATAGTTCATTTCCTTTACCTTAAGAAAGTGATATAGAATGGTCACTTTTCTTTTTGAGTGTGGGACATTTGTAATTTGTAAGATGAGTGTAATTAGTCACATTTTAGGACTAAAGTGAATTAAAATAACAGTTAAGATGACATTCTCCGAACTCTACTCCAGCTTCTTTGCATACCTTCAGACTGTTACATCCACCATACCTTCCTCACTTGATTTGTGTCACCTAAGTTAAGATTTGGACTTCAACTATACAAGACATAATTTGATTACAAACATGTTTCTGGAACTTGGTTTGAGCCATTAGGAGGCAACAGACTTCCATTTTTATCAAAGCACCTTTTATATGTAAACAGATTATCTTTCTTTGAAGGAAAATACTACTCTCAGTTCTTTCTTAGCAGGTCTGTAATGACAGAAGAATACAAAGTTCCAGATGGAATGGTTGGATTTAGTAAGTAACCTAATTTTTAAAGCCTTGAAAAGATAATCAAAATGTATCTCACAATCTTCCAAAAAAAATTTTTTTTTCTTACTAGTAATTGGCAGAGGAGGTGAACAGATCTCACGCATACAACAGGAATCTGGATGCAAAATACAAATTGCTCCTGGTAACGTTATTCTCTTGCTATTTTCATACTGAATAGAACACTAGCATATTTTTTAAGCTGCTAGTGAAAATTATGGTATCTGTTAATCTTTTCTTAGCCTTAAACTTGTTTTGTTGTTTTAAATTGTAGACAGTGGTGGCCTTCCAGAAAGGTCTTGTATGTTAACTGGAACACCTGAGTCTGTCCAGTAAGTATGGAAATCATGTGTTTGAGGCAGCCCCTTCTTACTGAAGGACATTGCCTTAGCAGTTGAACCAGCTTTCTCCAGTACTATTAATTTCTCCTCCCCCCTCCCCTTCTAATAATTTCTGATGGCATACAGATATGCTTGAAAATCTCCATCTTAATCAAAACCATCCCTGGACCCCGTGTTTCTCTTTTCTCTGCTCCCTTTTACTTCAAAACTTTTATTGTATTTGCCATATCACCCGCCTGTTTTCATTTTGTGTTGAACTCGTACCACTCAGGCTTTTATTCCCACTGTTCTGTTGAATGGTGATGACCTGCTCATCATGCAACCTGTCGGCGCTGTTTGATGTAGTGGACCACTTGCCTAGAGATACCCATTTCCCTGCATCTCTTCCACAGTTTTACCTTGGTGGTTCTGCCTTACCTTCCTGTGCTGTCAACATGAAAGTGCCACAAAATTCAGTCCTCCTACAGTATATCTATACATGCACTTAAGATAACTTCATTTACTCTTAAATTTCATTTAATATAGAGCTTTATATACCATAGATTTTATATTCTAAATTTTTGTCTTCAGCCTTGTTCTATTTTCCAAAATTCCAGACTCATATCCAACTGCTCAGTGCCTCCACTTGAATGTCTATTAGGCATCTCAAACTTGACATAACTGAAAAATGGAATCGTTGTTTTATACCCTCTTTCCAGCCTGCTTTTTAAAAAAATTTATCTCTGATGTGTATGGCAACTCTGTTTTAATGCTTTATCTTTCTCTTCTCATTTATCTGTAAGCAAGTTTTGGTCATCTTTTCTTCATAATTTATTTGAAATCCAGCCTCTTTGCCACTTCCTATACTATCACCTTATTTGTGATGCCCTTTGCCTGTATTGTTCCAACAGGTCTCTGTTCTTTTCAGTTTTGTTCAACAATAGCCTCTTATAATAGTATAACCATAGTGATTCTTTTAGAATGTGAGTCAATCCGTAATACTACTTTGTTCAACATCCACTAATGTTTCCTCAATTGGAGTAAAAGTCAGTGTCTTATCATGGCATACTTATCTGCTATTTTTTTACCATTCTTCTCCCAACACATTCTGTTCTAGCTTCATATAGCTTCTGTTCTTCTGGCACATCAAGGATGCTTCTGATTTGAGTCCTTTGCACCTCCTATTTCTTCTCTCTAGAAAATTTTCCTCAGATATTTTCATATTCCCTCTCCCTCTTCCTTCAGGTCTTGGATCAAATGTCTCTTTATCAGTAAGGCGTTCCATATCCATTTATTCTCCATGAAATAGTGTCCCTTCACACACACGAACACAATTTGTCGATCTTATTCTGCTTTGATTTTCATTTATAGCACTTCCCAAATGATATGTAATTTACTTAACATGTTATTTTTACTTATTCAATGCCAGCAGAAGCTGTTTGGTTCAGTGCTGCAACCCCATTACCTAGAATAGTGCCTCTCATTAGCTGACATTTCTTAAATGGTTATTGAATGAATAAATTTGAACATTGGAATTACTGAAGTGATGGTGTAAAAACAAATATACAGACAAAATTAAAAGAGGCATAGATATATGTAACAGACTGACAGCTACTGGAGGGGAGGGGAGAAGGGGGACTGGATGAAAGAAGGTGAAGGGATTAGGCAAGCAGCAAATATATATGACCCATGGATGAGGACAGTGTGACCCACGGACGATGACAGGGTGTGGGAATTGACTGGCGCGAGGTGCTGGGTGGAGGTGGGCAAAGAGGGAAAGTGGGGACAGCTATAATCGCATGCACAATAAAATACAATTTAAAAAATGAAAAATATATCATTTAGTTGGAGGAATCAGCTTAATACTGTGATAACTTTAGAAGTTGAGTGCTACTTCTTAGAACTTTGGATTCTCAAAAATACTGAAAACTGTGTACCTAGAAAATTTATTGTTTTATTCTTTGACCCTGATGGCATTTTCTTTCAATTAAAATTGTTAAAATTTAGCTTTTAGCCACCTAAACTGGAATTAGAAGAAGTAACTGATTATATTTTAATTTTTTTCTTTGGAAAAGCTTTTGGGTATGCTACAACTTACTTGACTATTAATTTGTTAACAGATCAGCAAAACGGTTACTGGACCAAATTGTTGAAAAAGGAAGACCAGCCCCTGGCTTCCATCATGGTGATGGACCAGGAAATGCAGTGCAAGAAATAATGATTCCGGCTAGCAAGGCAGGATTAGTTATTGGAAAGGGGGGAGAGACTATTAAACAACTTCAGGTATTATTGTTTGTAAAATGGTAACTTCTAATCTGTTTTGAAGCCAATTCCTTCCATTCTCATTTTGTTAATAATACGGTTTTTATGATCAATAGGAGCGGGCTGGAGTTAAAATGGTTATGATTCAAGATGGACCTCAGAACACTGGTGCTGATAAACCTCTTAGAATTACAGGAGATCCGTACAAAGTTCAAGTAAACTTAAGTTTATATTTTACAAAGACGGGTTTGGGGAGGGTACAGAATGAGTAAACATGTATGAATAAATTGCAGTGTTTTGAGATATGCTTTCTAAATTAGGTGTGTTTTTTGTTTTGTGTTTTACTTCAGCAAGCCAAGGAAATGGTTTTAGAATTAATTCGTGATCAAGGTGGTTTCAGAGAAGTTCGAAATGAGTATGGGTCAAGAATAGGAGGAAATGAAGGGATAGATGTAAGTAAAAATAGTCATTCATAAATGTTTACATGTTAGTCCATGAGTATAATAGTGTTTTTCCTATTTTTTATTACATAACCTTTTCTAACATTGTATCCTCTTTTTTCCTCCCACTTTCCACCTGAGAATACAGTAGTATATTTTGCGTCTTGTTACCCTATTTGATTATAAACCGTGCTATATATATGATTTGAGGCAGCTTTTTCTTTCTGGAAATAGCTTTTGTAATACTTATTCTCTTTTGCATTAGGTCCCCATTCCAAGATTTGCTGTTGGCATTGTAATAGGAAGAAATGGAGAGATGATTAAAAAAATACAAAATGATGCTGGTGTTCGGATTCAGTTTAAGCCAGGTGAGTACATACATTTAATTTTCTAAGTGTTGGTAACAATTACTTTTGACACACATTTAATGCTAATTAATCCATTTTGTTTCCTGTTTTCGTTTTGAAGATGAGGGAGCAACACCTGACAGAATAGCACAGATAACAGGACCTCCAGATCGATGTCAGCATGCTGCAGAAATTATTACAGACCTCCTTCGAAGTGTTCAGGTTTGATAGAACACTAATATTTTCTTTGTTTTGTTTTCATTAAATTTTTTTTTTCATTAAATCTGAAAGTGCTCCCCCTTTACTTTATATCAGAATCTGTTTCATGATACTTGATTAATAACAAGAAAGCTGAGATTGCTTTGTGGAAGATGTATTGGACCAGGAAGGCAGCTGCACAAGTGCACCACCTTATTCATTCCAATATACAAAGAATAATGGTGGTTATTATTGACATTATTTGGGCCAAATTACCTCCCAGCTTTTCCAAATTTATGATTTAGGAACATGGAAGTTGAGGAAAATAGACATGTAATAATTTTATCGTGGAAAGAAGAGAATATTTTTATGTCAACTTTGTTTCTTGTTTTTCTCCTCTTCAGGCTGGTAATTCTGGTGGACCGGGACCTGGTGGTCGAGGAAGAGGTAGAGGACAAGGCAACTGGAACATGGGGCCGCCTGGTGGACTACAGGAATTTAATTTCATTGTACCGACTGGGAAAACTGGATTAATAATAGGAAAAGGCAATGTGTTTTAACTCTTAATGTTTTAATGTATGGTTAAAAAATTAACATGAATTTTTCTGGGTGCTATATCTGTTGGTGTTCTAAACAAGTAGCAGTGATTTTTTTTTTCTTTTCTGAGCTATCTTGTAGTAGGAAAGTGTTATGTTGATGTGTAACAACTAAAATATAAATGAAGGACACTATATATATTTTAAAAGAGTGGGATCTAGTTCACATTAGCTTCTAGAGGAGACCAACAGTTAATTTATTAGTGTAAGAAAGTTTTCTTTTGATCCCAAAAGTGGTTTGGGTGTTTCTGTTTACTTTGCTATTTTCTGATTCACAGGTTTTTAAATTTTTGAATTTTTTAATAAGTGTGTTAGTTTATATTTACTTGTAAATTGCTTGTAAAGGCAATTTAATTTAAGCAAATACTTTGGTAAGTTATAATCCATTTTATGGTTAGGTACAGGTATACCAAGTTATGTTTTAGAACTTCAGTGTATTTTAAGAGAAACATGAAATGCTTCATGTAGTTTGATTGAAAGTGTAGAATAAATGGAAAATCATAGTAGAATATTGGCAGGTGGACTACTGGTCAAGACTTAATGTCCCATTGAATGGCAACTTTTTTTTTAAAGTTTATTGAGGTAACATTGGTTAATGCCATTATGTGAACTTTAGGCCTACAACATTGTAATATGATATCTGTTTTTCCCTCTTGCATGCTCTACTCAAAGTCTAGTTTTTTCCCACTGTCGTTTGACGCCTTTGCCCAACCTTCCCTTCCCCTTCCCGCTCTGGTAATTATCATTCTGTTTATAACTATGAGTTTGTTTTTGTTAGTTTGTTTATTCCATTTCCTTTTAAATAGCTCCTCTTGTATCTTTTGACTCTTTAGAGAAATTACTGTGTTTTGATTTTAGGAGGTGAAACTATAAAAAGCATAAGCCAACAGTCTGGTGCAAGAATAGAACTTCAGCGAAATCCTCCACCTAATGCAGATCCTAACATGAAGTTATTTACAATTCGTGGCACTCCACAGCAAATAGACTATGCTCGGCAACTCATAGAAGAAAAGATTGGTGTGAGTATGCTTTAACCTTCAATTTATAGTATAGATCCTGTTAGTTAAATAAGACACTCATTCAGATGCTCCTAAAAGTACTATACAGAAAAATATCAATTTTTAGTTTAAAATTATAGATCTCATCACATAACAGATAACATAAACATAGAAAAGATTTTCCAGTAATTAAAGTAACCTCATTAAATACAATTACAGCTCTTCAGAACCTTATATTTGGGTGTGTGTAGATAAAAGGATAGCATTACTTGCAGATATGTTAGGGTTGGTAGAGGGTTGTGGAACATATTTGAAGGATACAGTTAATAGGAATTTAGTATTAAGGGCTTATACACAACTCTGGTGAGGCAAAGATAAATGCATCCTACTTTAAAGGAGAGATTTATAAATCCTAGTTCTTATACAGTCATTTGAGGAGTTTTAAATATAGACTGTTTGGGTGCTTTCTGCCTCTACACATAACACATACAGTTCTCATTCAGAATGTCTGGAATATAGCCCAGCATCTAATTTTAGAAAGATGTTTCAGGTGATTGTGATGCGTGGCCAAATGTGAAAATTTTTCTACTAGAAAAGTTTGCTGGTTATAGTACAAAAATGTATGAAAAGTCTTGGCTTTTTTCTAATAAATAAGCTAAATAGTACTTTACTGTGTTCTTTTACTGTAAAGAATTAACATAGGGTTAAATTATTATCAGTAATGAGAATTTCTTAGAAAAATTCTCCTTGATGTTTATCATGGTGTGGATGGGGTGAAAAAGAAGTTTGCCACAGTTTCTATATGTTTGAGAAGTCAAAAATAGAAGATGTACAAAAAATACTTAAGAATGTCATAAAAATATACACAAACATTGTTGGTCAAAATAATTGCACAGACATGAAGGAAAAAATTGGGGGCTCAGTAATGGCATAGATAGATACTAGAAAAATGAAGAGCACATCTTGGTTTTGAAGTTTACTATTCTTAGCATGTATGGATCAGGATTTCTTCTGGATTGGTGGACAAACTAAATTTGTTGTCCTAGAGAAGCAGTTTAATATAGTGGTTAAGAGCATGGACTCAAATTAGGCTATTTGGGTTCAAAATACTCTGAATCATTTACTAACTGACCTTGGGGGATCTTATATTCATCTGTGCCTCAGTTTCTTCCTGAAAATGAGGATAATAGTACCTACTTTATAGTGTTGTGGGGATTAAATGATTTAAATGTTTGTGTAGCACTTAAAACAGTGCCTGGCCAGTATCCCTATAAAAAGGTTACTACTTTTTCGGTAATCCTTTTTTACTATTTAGAAAGGAGAGGTTAAGGACAATGGAAGTGAGGGATAATGACAGAATTAGAGACTTAAAGAGACAAGTGAATAATAGGGATTATTATTTTAATCCTACTGGGGCTTACTGATTTTAGAGGGGTGGGGGAGAAAACAAGAGAAACATCAGTCAGTTACCTCTTGTACACGCCTTGGCTAGGGATCGAACCTGCAACCTTTCCGTTTACAGAATAGTGCTCCAACCAAGTGAGCCACACAGGCCAGGGCAATAAAAGGGACTTTAAAAATCATGAAGTTTAGCCCTGGCTAGTGTGGCTCAGAGATTTGAGTGCTGGTCTGCAAATCAAAAGGTTGCTGGTTTGATTCCTGGTCAAGGCACATGCCTAGGTCACAGGATGAGAGGCAGTAGATTAATGTTTCTCTCCCTCCTTCCCTTCCCCTCTCTCTAAAAAATAAAATGTTTAAATCTTTTTTTTTTTAATCATGAGGGTTAGCTTCACTATTTTGTAGTGAGAAAATTGACAGCCAAATGTAGTGGAAACATTTTTGTCCAAAATGCCCCGTGGTCAGTATTAATTGAAATGAAAGGTGTGTTTTAGGATAGTTAAACCCAGTGGTCTTTACAAGTTGGATTGGTTATAAAAAAAAAAAAAAAGGCATCATTAAGAATGATGTGCATAATACGGGTATGAAATACCCTGATTTGTTAAATCTATTTTAAAGGGAATTTTCATGGTTTTTAGAAAACTATGATAAAGGGCAAGGGACAAAATTAGTGTGAATTATTGATCTAAATGTGGTTCAGTGACAGTAAGCTCGTGAGGGGCACTTTAGTTTGTTGAGTAAGAACCAGTTCTTACATTATTGCTTAAGGATTCAGTAAGTAGTTTACAACATAAGACCTAAGCAATTTGGGAAATATATTGTCAAGATGGCTCTTATTTTCACTAGGAGAGTAGAGGTAGATGCAGATGCAGAGAGAGACGAGCTAGAGATAGGATCTGATATTTTATAAGCTTCCATTACTAAGATGATAAAGAACTATTAGTAAAAGAATTATGAAAGGAAAGAGAATGTGTGGAAAATAGAAGTAAAGATATCTCAATTCTTTGCTTAGTGTAATTGATTTTAATTAGTTTTACATGTCTCAGTAAGAGAGTTAAGATAGTTTTTGCAACATAAAGGAGGAAATGAAGGAAAATCTAAAACGTCATTGCTTATAGCTATATAAGAGGATAGAATTAGAAGATTATTTGAGTTGTTCAGCCATTACTGTTTTTCTGATTTTTTTGTGTTGTTTTTTTGTTTTTTGTTTTTTTGCAGGGCCCAGTAAATCCTCTAGGGCCACCTGTACCCCATGGGCCCCATGGTGTCCCGGGCCCACATGGGCCTCCTGGGCCTCCTGGGCCTGGAACTCCAATGGGACCGTACAACCCTGCACCTTATAATCCAGGACCGCCTGGCCCTGCTCCTCAGTAAGTATTGGATTTGGTTCTTTGCTTCTCCCCAAACATTCTAGCTTCTGGTAAATAGTATTTTTATATTGATTTCTATTTTTTCAGTGGTCCTCCAGCTCCTTATGCTCCCCAGGGGTGGGGAAATGCATATCCACACTGGCAGCAGCAGGCCCCTCCTGATCCAGGTATCAGATACTTACCCATCTGTAGTCTGTATTGTTTGTCACTCCAGTTACATTCTTAAGTTTTCCAGTGTTGTTTCTACGGTCTGTTTTCATGGATTTTTTTCAAACTCCATTTGGCTTTCTCTACTTCTGAAGTTATACAGCAGAGTACAAAAGGTATAGGAAGAAGTACAGTGTCTTAGGTTTTAGGTACCAGTGCCATTACATGTATGTAGCACGTTAAGAGTCTAAATGGACTGTTTAATACTTGAATGTTAAACTCCTAAGTTCTCAAATAAGTTATATAAGTTGTTTTAGTATTCCTGATATTATAATTTTATGTGTTAGTAAAAATCAGGCCTGTATTTAATATTTGCAGGTTAGAACTCTAAAATACATTTTGTTATATATTTTCTCTGCTCACATCTGGATTTTATATATATTACATTCTGTTCAATTCTTTCATCTCTCACTTTGTAGTTTTCTTTCCACCATGGTCAAAGGGGCATTTATTGAAACCAGTCAGCATTTTTTTTATGATCCTTTTTTCTCACCTACTACCTACCTTTTAGGCTCTTTTTACTGGAGTAGTTTCATGGAAGGTACTAAATTACAGATTCCTTTCCGTACTAGTTAATATTTCTATTTTTAAAAAGCTGAAGTAATTGATTTAGGTGAAACATTCTGGTACTTAAATGTGGCCCCATATTATATTAATGTACTTTAATTTCATGGGAAATATGTTCTTTAGAATATGACACAACATCCACTCATTTAAGAAACAACTTGATTGTGCTAGAAGTAGTGTATGCAAAGAGTAGTTTACATTCTATAGCAGAAGAGTGCACTCTTAAGTGTTAGCAATACTAGGATAGAAGGACTTAAAGAGAGTCAAGTATGATTTACTATATAGTAGTCTAAAGTTAGTCTTTTAAGAATGAAAGGACTTTTCTTTTTTCCCTTCTGTAAGCTAATTAGGATGGTGTGATAAGCAGAGAAATCACTATTTAAGAGATTCAATAAGTTGGTCAAGTTAGGGAGTAGATTTATATTTGGTAACTTAGATCTGCAGGATCACACCTATGAGTACTGTTTGGATAGGTAGCATGACTGGAGTAGTAGTGAAATCAACACTATAAGAATTGATTAAATTAATATGGTTTTCCCCGTTGCCTTTGGGAAAGAAAGAACCCATTTAGCTAAAAGATACCAGCTATAATTAGATATTGCTTCTATTAGACTTAAAACATTATGTAAAAACCAAATAATTTAAATGAAATTGTTTTAGTCAATTTGATTAAACATTCTGATATTTAAATGTGGACCTATATTGACAGTAAGGTAAGTGTTCTCTGAACTAAAATCTGTTTCTATAAAAATTTAATCGGCTGTTAAGCATTTATGTAGTAGTCAGGAACATAGACTTCAAAATGAAACATACCTAGATAAATCCTATTCTTATAACTTACTAATTGTGCTATATAACAAATTCCTGAATCCCTCTAAATCTGTTTTATATATAAAAGTGGTGATACATGAATGAATGAATGAATGTTATGTTGAATGAATAATGGTAAGTTCTCACTATGTCTTAGCTATGTAAATATGAGGCTGGTTTTCTTTTTCTGACTTGTATAACATCTTTTTATTTTCTTTATTATTGCTTTAATGCACTTTAAGACTGGTTTCCTTATATAACACTCATTCAGGAGTATAGTTATCACTTCCTAAAGTTTTTTATCTCACTGTATCCAGACATGGTGTCAAATGAAAATATTTTTATTAATTAGTATACAAGCAATGACACTGTTGAGACATAAATATCAAACATAGAAAAGCAGTACATTTCTTACTTGAGAAAGGTTAGGAGGGTGGTGTAATGTCTTAGAATTGTGTCACCTTAGAATTATCACTCTAAAAATCCTTGTTCCTTTTTTTCCTCATACTTTATTCGCTTTTATTAAGCAGCTGAGAAATGCTACCCATTTGGGATGAAGGCTATAGATTACATTATAGATGCTAGCTCTGGCTAAGGAAATTACATTCTTCTTGAGGATGTAAAGTAGTAAAGATATACGTATAATACTATAGGATATTCCTAGTATAAAGGACGGAATCAATAACAGGATTTCTGCTTCTGACTCAGAAGTCTCAAAGTGTTAATGCATTAGTTAATTTTTGTGAAGATGAGTCAGATACAGAGGAAGCATAACATGCTCAAAGGCCCAGCTATGAGCACGATAACTTCTGAAAAGTACAAGCCTTTTATTGTGGCCAGACATGAGTGTTGGAAAAATGATAAAGGGAAGATGAGGTTGGAATGGAAAGGATAATCCTGGGGATCCAAATCATTAAAGATACTGAATGATAATGCTATATGGAAGAACTGTGACAATGCTGAAGAGACTAGGAATAAATGAAGAATTTCAAGTAGGGCTATGATATGTTTATTTTTAGGATAATCATTGTGAAATATGAGGTGAAATATAGCTAACCTCTATTTCTTTTTCTGAGATTTTTAAAGTTGTCTTTTTATTGAAAACAGGACAGGACAGATTTCATAGTTCTGTAATAACTTGTTTCTTCCTTGTATAGGTTAGTCCCTAAAAATCTTAAGTCATTTACTACATGGAATTGTTGTGCTTGAGGCAACTATTTAAGAAAAAACACACACAGCATTCTTTGAGACAAAGCACTGGACTTGGAGCCAAAAGATTTTTATTCCTATCTCGATTCTGTCACCAACTAGTTTCCTAGAACTTAGGAATGCCACTTAACCACTGAACTTCAGTTTTCTGTAAAAGCTAAGGTTAACAATGAGATTAGTAGGATTTTAAAGTTTCCATTTATATTTTTTATGTCGAGTTAATATTGGGGTCTGTATTTGCCAGAAGGTGTGGGTGGGAGAGAGGCAGGGGCAGGGGGAGGGAAAGAGGATGATGAACTTTAGGTGCAAATGTTGACCTTGTGTTTATTCTAGCAAAGGCAGGAACTGATCCAAATTCAGCGGCTTGGGCTGCATATTATGCTCACTATTATCAACAGCAAGCACAGCCACCACCTGCCGCTCCTGCTGGTGCACCAGCTACAACCCAGACCAATGGGCAAGGTAACTATGGTAACTAAACACTTTTTTTTCTTATATGTAAACATGAAAACTTGTGTTCGTAATTATATATAAAGTGCATGTACAATACCTAAAAATTCCTAATATTCAGTTATAACTTCAGTAAGCAGACTTTCTTTTAAAAAATGTTACTTTGAAATAATCACAAACTTGCATAAAAGTTGTAAGATACATTAGAGAACAAGAACACCCAAATAACCTAGTTATTAATGTTTTATCTATAACTGACACCCCCATTTTCTTTATAACCCTCTTATCATGTGACCATGTCAATTATCATTAGTCTTTGACAGAACCATTTATGACCAAGCTATAGAAATGATGCCACATTACTCAATACACCTTTCTGTTGTACTCCAAAAATCCCTAACTGCCATCAGCCCTCCACATCAGTTAATCAACATTGATATGTTATTACAGTCCCAGTGCACAGTCCTTAATTCAGATTTCACCATTTGTCCCAACAATTTTTATTCTGACTCGGGATCCCATCTGGTAACATGTTCTTATTAGTTGTCAGGTCTATTCAGTCTCATCAATCAGAAATAATCTTGTCTTTTTCCTGTTATAAAGAGTATAGATCATTTGTGGGATAATAATCTAGGTCCCGTCAACCTTTTGTCATGAAGATGAGGTCGTGTTCACGGGGTCCTGTTTATGGTACGGCAAGAATACCTCAGAAATAATGATGTGTGCTTCTTGCTGTGTTACATCAAGGGTCATATAATGTTGACCTGTTTCATCCCTGGAGATGGTAACTATGGTAACTTGGTCATACTGGTGTCTGCCACGTTTTTATAACATAAAATCACCATTTTATCTCTTTGAAATTAATATTTTCTGGAGAGTTATAGTGAGACTGTACCACTGTTCTGTTTCTCATTGATCAGACTTTACCCATTGGCCTTCACCTTCATTAACACTTGCTTCATTCAGCTACAGTTATGGTAATTTGTTTCCATCATTCATTTTACATTCATTACATTATATTTTACTATGAGGAAGAGCTTTTATTTTCCCTTCCTACTTCTTTCTATCAGTATGGATTCCTCTTTTTATTTATTTTTTTTATTTCTATTGTTTACACTGTTACAGATTATTCTACACCCACCCACCCCTTCCCTCTGGCCAGCACCGCGCTGTTGTCTGTATATATGGGTTATGCATATATGTTATTTGTCTAATCCCCTCACCTTCAATAGGTTGTATTTTAGACTATCTATTATTATTTATCTATATTATTTTGATTATCAAATTGTCCTATATTTGGCCAGTCAGAGGAACCTTCAAGATGGCTCCCGTATCCTTTTGACATGCCTGTCATTCCCTAAGTACTTTATTGCTTTCCTACATAATAAGATGCTCATCTTGTGGCCCTAGAATCAGCCACTTTTCCAAGGAGCCTTGATTCTTTTTAGTAGATGTTGGTATTTAGAAACCAAATTCATTATATTCATTGCTACTGAGGTGTCATTACTTCTAGGTCCGTTAGCATACATAGCTATGTAATTTACATGCATACCTACAACATAGCACATAAATGCCGATATGTATTTTACACTGTGCATTCATATCAACCTGCAATTACATCCTTGCACTTCAAGGTTCTTTCTAGCTTTTTCCCTTTTCATGTTTATAAATGCTGAAGGACCTGGTATCAGTGTGTGTTCTTATTTGACAAGTGAATCTACTCACAGGGTCAACATAACTACTTTTCCAAATACATAGACCATCTTCTCTGTCTGCCAACTCTGAAACAGTGTGTACACCAGCAGGGATATCAGTCACACAGCACCTCCCCTCCCTTCCTATGGCAGGCCCACGCAAAGAAAAGAAGGAAAAGGTCAAAATTGTCTTTTAAAATGTTAATCATATTTATTTATTTATTCATTCATTCATTCATTCATTCATTCATTCATTCTTAAGGAGATCAACAGAATCCCGCTCCAGCTGGACCAGTTGATTATACCAAGGCTTGGGAAGAGTACTACAAGAAAATGGGTATGTACTATATTTCTTTTTTTTTTTTTATACATTAATTAAATTGAAACATTTAGTAGATATCACCATAGAAGGTTGAACATTTTAATAAAAGCATGTTTGTATTATGTTTTTATTACTTCAGCCTTCCATTGATTAATTTTAAAATCTTAAGAAAATAATTGAGCAAGAATGCATTCCAAATCACTGAACGTTCAGCCATTTCAAGGTCATTGCAAATAATAATTCTTAAATTTGTGATTGCATAACAAGGAAACATTTTTATTTCTAAATCATTTGTTAACCACTTACTAATTTCTCTACTGGCACACATGACGTTGAATATTACCTACATTTTTGTCAAAGACAATTATATGTATATTAATAGCCTAAATGGCATAGGTTAAATTCTAGAGTCGCAGAGAAAAATTGGTTGTGGTATTACAGTAGTGTCCCCCCTCATCCACAGGGGGATACAATATATTCCAAGACCCTCAGTGGAAACCTGAAACCAGAGATAGTACTGAACCCTATATATACTGTTTATTCCTATACATACATACATGCCTGTGATAAAGTTAATTTATAAATTAGGCACAGTAAGAGATTAACAGCAATAATTATAAAATAGAAAAATTATAACAATATAAGTAAAATAAGGGTTACTTGAACAAAGGCACTTAAAATACTGTGATAATTGATCTCATAACTGAGATGGCTACTAAGTGACTGGTGCGGGGAGCATATACATTGTGGACGTACTGGACAAACGGACATGATTTGCATCCTGGGTAGGAGTGGGATGGCTCCAGATTCCATCACACTACCCAGAACAGTGCAATTTAAAACAGGAATTATTTATTTCTGGAATTTTCCGTTTAATATTTCTGACAGTGGTTGACTGTAGATGAAGGGGGACAATTGTATTTTTGCCCCAAAATAAACAGATCAGTAACTTACAGTGACAGAGGAAGTTACTTTTAAATAACATTTGCATGTATGAGAGGCCATTTTCATTCAGTAACTGTAGAGGACACAGTGATAGATGCTTAGAATGTGATTCTGGGAATAACAACTAGAAATCTGTCCTTCTGATTATTATATTCTAATGGAGTGTACAATTATTAATTAAGTATTTTACAAATAATTTAATATAAATTGCTGTGCCTGAAAAGAACTGTATCTTTACTGACACGTGTGCAGATTGAGAAACAGAGGTCACAACTGCTAAGTGGTAGAACCAGACTTTAATCTCTAAATCCCAAGTCTATCTCCAGAATTTGCCTCTTTCAGGGACCATTCAGAACCTGATATTTTACTTCCAGACAAGTAGGGATTTTAGTTTAGTTTATTTTTGTTTTGTTTTTCAAATGCTTATGCTCTTACTCATTTACAAATAACACAACTTACACCAGAGCCAGTGGTCATAAATGAAAGCTAAACAGATGAACTTGCCCACCATTCACTGGCATAGAAAGAGAATTTTTTCAAAAGATACAGCCTACCTGTGATTCTCAATGTAAATTTTAATGTTTTCTTTATCAAAGAATGTTTATCATTTTCCACAGAAAAAATATTTCCAAAACGGCGATTATATTAATCTTTGTCTACAAATACATATTCGTGGTGATAAGGATTTTTTACACAGCTGATTTATTTTTAAAGAAAGAAAAATAATTTTTCTTGTTAGAATGACTTTTCAGGAAAGCCTTGCTGCGTGTTATTCTTGAGGCTATAACAGATTCATTAATTTATGTTTCTTTGACCGAGCTTACTTCAGGCAGGTATACAACAGCTGAAATTCTGCAAAAAGAAACTTTTTTAGAAAAACCTTTAACCTCAAAACAGGATACTCTAGTTACGTTGATCATATAATTTATTGTCCAGACTTGGATGCTTTTTAGAATAACTAGAAATGCTGTTAATCATTTTGTGACAAGATAGTGGTCAAGACCTCTAGTCACCTTAAGTTTTATGAAAAAGCCGCACCATTTTAAAGATATAAGAATGTTAAGATTAAAAATTATTAGGTCCAACTTGTGTTTTCACAGTGGGTAATATGCCAGAGAGAGAGTTTCCCTACATTATTAAAAGTGGGTAAAAACGAAAACCTGTTGGAAGACTTAGGTAATTACTGGGGCACGAGTATTTCTTTGTAACATGGCCATTGATAAATTTGCTACTTAGTCCTTTTACATTTTACTTGCCCCAAATGAGTGGGCATGTTGAATATAATCTGCAAGGTCTTAATTCCATTGAAATTTTTATTCAGAGTAGATACTTTAGTTTGCCTTTCACTTTTTCATTTTCCATCTCTTTTCTGCTGACTATTATATTCTAATTTTAGAAATAATGTGCTGGACTGTCTTGAATCCTTTCTGGAGAAAGGTAGTAATACAAACAACCTCATTAAATAACACCATGTTTGAAATTTTTCCTTAACCCTATTACCTTTTTTCCAGTTGTGTTTTTCTGTAGCATTACAATGATCAGCTGTTATTTTTATGAGTAAAGTGGACTAGTTGAGTGATTCCTTGTTATCTGAAAGGAAATAAATGTTAGGTTGTCAGATTTTTAGTGAGAAATTCAAGGTCTATTTATTTTTTCCTATCAAAGTTCTTTTTGTAAATAATTGGTTGCTTAACTACTCTAGTAACAAGGGGCATTACTTGTCCTTAAGAGTAACCATAAATAAAAGACCTTAAAGCATTAAACTAATAGAGTTCAGTCTTTGAGATTTTTAATTGAAAGGAAAGAAAGGAGTAATAAAATACCAGGAAGACAGAGATGCTTATCTCCAACTCTTAACTCCCTTATTTGGAGGGGCTAAATTTTACTCTTCCTGTGGCAGAGCTAGGATTTCATAGGGATCTGGATGCCCTGATTCCCAATTCAGTGTCCTCTTTGCCAAGTGAGGTAGGCTGTGTGAGCTTTTGAAGCCTAATTTCAGCTTTTCTGGTCAAGAACAGAAAATCTACCCTAACATTGTGAATTTGTTGTTTGCCTCTTAAAAAATAAACCTCTGTTGAAACAAGTGGGCTGACTTTTTAAGTTAGTTTTGTTTTCTGAAACAATTCTAAATTTCTCAGGTTAACTCTTAAAAGAATTCAGGACAAATTCATAAAGGTGAGATTTGAGAGGGTTAAGGAAGGGAATTTTAAGTCATATATGCAATGATAGCATCTTGGGGGTGGGGTGGATATTTTTGAAGCTAGAATGAAGGAAACTAAGAACACTGAAGAAAACAGGTTTTCCAAGTGGAGACGGTCCATTCCTTTTTAGAAGATGGTAATTGAAGGCATTTTGGAAAAAAAGTTTGACTTAGAAAAGGCCCTTACAATGTTAAGCACTGAGATGGTAGACTTTGAATGTTTAACATGAGTATCTTAAGTTGGGAGAGAGTGGTTGTGGGAACGATGCTGGTTATAGAAATAAGTGAGAGGGAAAATCAATTCAAGCAAGGTTGGCTCTTGGGCTATACTAGAATGTTCCATATGAACTACAGAGCAAGTCTTACCTCTTAAGTGAAATTAAAACAAAGTTCTATGTATTGTGAAGCTATATGTGAATATTAAGTGATAAACTACTCTACCTGGCATCAAAATATTTTTTAACTAGGGAGCAAGTTAAGGACATGTCCAAAAAGGGCAGGAGAAGTGCAAGAGACTAGGGAACAGCCAAATCATAAGTAGATTAGATAGGAAGAGTTCCTTCCCTACTTTTTTAGCAGGGCGAAATGAATCACATTTACCCTTCAGATGGGAGGAATGCATTGAGTTTTTCTTCAGATGCGTTTATCAGAATGTCAAATGTTGGTGATCTACCTCTTGTTTATTCTTCACGTGGATATTTGAGTTTGGGAGGGCCATTCTTTTAGGGAACATTTGTGTTTGATGTATTTTCTTGATGCGCCTCCACGTTTCTATCATCTTATATTGGTATTTGGCCTTTAAAATTAATATCTCTTAAAAATGACCTTTGGTTCTTCTGTAAACCTGAAGTCAACATTGTTGCTCCCTCAACCAGGTTTGACCTCAAGTCAGCAGGTTTCCGATTGTGCATTTTGTAAGAGACCTTATATGGTTTTATTACTATTGGTACCAGCATATTGGGCAGTTGTGTAAATAGTGAAAATCTGTTTCAAATTTGCCTGAATTGTGTCACCTCGTAAGAGTAAAATACTAAACTCAAGTCCTTTTTGAAAAGAATTATGGAAAATGAAAATTGAGACCTTTGTTTATATTATATGTGATTTCTATGTGCTATTGCCCGTAGAAGGGGGATTTTTCTTGCATTTTTTAAGATACTCATAAATCTTAAATTTTTATGTACTTGGTTGCTTTTATTTGACCAGTTTTGTAATGATGATAGACTGCTTTCTAAAACTACTGTTATGCACCACTTGACAACAGGGATACTTGCTGAGAAATTTATCCTTAGGTGATTTGATTGTTGTATGAGTACCCTAAGAGTGTGCTGACCCAGGTTACCCAGTATACCACCATCACACATGCTGTACGTTGTTGTCCCTGTGGTGCATAGCTGTATAAAGTTGCCTAATTGGAAGCGTTCAACAAACATAAAAACAGCTTTCTTTATGTCTATGCTTCAGTGTTTTTTTGTTTAGCTGTAACTTTATAAAGCCAAGTGAATTACAAACTAAATAAAATGCTGTTCAAATAAAGGAGCTAAATAGGAAAACATGTTCTCTTTCTCCCCAACTTTTTACTTCAGAACATTTTATGCCTTTAGGAAAATTGCAGAAGTAGAACAGCAAATACTCTTATATATTTTCTACCAGATACATCCATTTTTTAAGTTTGTCATATGTACTTTGGGTGTATACATGTTTTATGTTCCTGAGCCATTTCAAAGAAAGTTGCAGACTGTTTGCTCTATATAAATTATTTGAGTAATAGCAACATACAGACCATATTTATATTTTCCTGGTTGTCAGAAAAGTGCTTTATGTAGCTGTTAGTGTGTAGGAGTTTTGTTTTAATCCAGAGCCTGTTTAAGGTTCATTCATTACATTTGGTTGTTACATCTCTTTAGTTTCTTTAATTCAGAAAAGTTGCCCTGCCTAGTGAAAAGACCTGCTCATGAAAGCTTCTTGAGTTTTGTGTTTCATTGACCTTGTTGCTTAGACCATCTTCAGTAATTGTTCTTTATGTCTTTCATCGGGTTATTTTTAATAAAATTATATTGTAATTTAAACATATTGTATTAAAATGTTAAACATCTTATTAAAGAGTACCTTAAAAATTAGTCCTTATATGCATAGCTTATAAGTTACTAATCAGGAAACAAATCTCGGCCAGATCTTAAAATAATAGACTTTAAATAGTAGCTTTTAAATGGATTTTTGGACTCAAAAATATTTTTTTCTCCATTGAGGATTTGTATTTTATATAAAAACTATACTGTAACATATCCAAATGAATAAGAGACTAAAAAAAAAAAAAAAGTAGTGCCCACCACCAACACCCCCAGCCCACCAGTCACTGCCAGGGAACCATAGGCTGCTTACATGAAGCACTTTTTTAAAGGTTTAGTTGGCCATGAAGTACTTTTCACACTCAATTTTTGTTTTTGTTTTTTGGTGGTTGAGGGGTTGTTTATTTTTAATTGTGATGATTAGTATAGGCAAAAGAAAAATAAGAGCATTCTAAACTTTTTTAAAAGCTACTGAGTAGTTTTCTGACACTGAATACTTACAACAGAAGCCATTCTCATCCTCTGCTTTTGTCTTTATAAGCTATACTTAACAATGGATGTAACTTTGTATTAAAATTGAAGTGCGGGCGGTTTTGGTCAACAAGGGCAGACACAGGAGTATTCAAAGGCTTGGGAGCAATATTACAAGAAGCAAGGTATTGTCTTTATTAGAAATGAGATTCTTTTGGGCTTTTATTGTGGTTACAGCTACAAAGTGTTCTGTTTTCTCAAAGGTCAAGCAGTTCCTGCTCCTGCTGGTGCTCCACCAGGTGGTCAGCCAGATTATAGTGCGGCCTGGGCTGAGTACTATAGACAGCAAGCAGCCTACTATGCCCAGACAAGTCCCCAGGGAATGCCACAGCATCCTCCAGCACCTCAGGTATAATGAATTTGCTGATGTGTTAAAAACTCTGATTATGTTTTCTGCATGTTTATTGTTTTGTCTGTTTGGGATTATGTTTGCCTTTTTAATTTTTATATGGCAAAGTATAATTAAATGAAGGACTGTGGTGTACTGTTTGGGTTTTTGTTTTTGTTTTTTAAATAATGCTTTCTGGCATCTGAGTGCTGAATAATTCTATAATGCCTTTCATTTTAAAAATAAATTTTTTTCCCCCAGGGATTTGCAAATCATGCAAGAAGCCACCACCATTTTTATTAACCCGTTTTTCTTTCTTAAAGGATTCACTCCTGAGTTAGCTCCATTTAAAGGATTTTCTTTAACTTTTTGTGTATTTCTTATGTATCTCTTCTGCACAGGGCCAATAATAAGAAGTGGACAATACAGTATTTGCTTCATTGTGTGGGGGAAAAATACCTTTGTTAAATATATGGATGCAGACGACTTGATGAAGATCTTAATTTTGTTTTTGGTTTAAAATAGTGTTTTTTTTTTTTGTTTTGTTTGTTTTTTTTTTTTTTTTTTGAAAATGTACAAAAATATCTATCACTACTGATAGGAGGTTAATATTTCTGTGTAGAAATGAAAATTGGTTTGTTTTTAGTATTTAGTGTAGATGTACACATTCCAGCAAATGTATTTGCAACTATTATGTGGTCAATGCTTTGTGATATAAATGTACTTTTTCAATGTATACTTTCACTTTTAAAATGCCTGTTTTGTGCTTTACAATAAATGATATGAAACCTCCTGTGTCGGTAAGTTGGATATGTGGGTATTTAAAGGATTCATAATTTCTTAGCAATGATAAGATACATATACACAAATATATAAGCTTTCCCCATGAACTATTAATTGAATTTTTAAACACTGGCATGTTTTTTCCCCCTTGCAGTATAGAAATAGATTGGAGACTCTTTTCCATGTATTATATTTGGCTGTTTCAGCACAAGTAATCCTGATATCTTCATTTTTTTTCCTTCTGTTTGATTAAAAACTGCATGTGTGTACAATGATCTTTTGGCATACTTCCATTGCATTAACAGTGAAATTTCCTTTTATACATGACCACTGTTTCAGACCTGTACTGCTGCTATAACAGTTAACCTTTCTGTTCTTAATTTGATAATTATTTGATTTCCAAGACTGTTTCAGCATAACTAATTTTAAACAGTTTTCAGATAGTGAATATGAGTACTATAATAAGAATAGTTCTTTCATGTAAAGCAACTCTTTCAATGTGTACGATATTAGTGTGTTTCTTCCTAAATTTAGGGTAGAAAAGTGAATAGTATGCAAAAAGTATAACAGCTACAATGCATCTGCCATTGAAATATTATTGGCGTATGGAAATGTTTGAGTTTTTTTCTTTATTTTTCTTTTTGCAGTATAGATAAGCTTTGTTTTGTATATGCACAAGTCCAGTCATTGAATCAACTTAATTTTTTTTATGTACTTGAAACATTTTATTACTCTTAACACTCATGCTGAAGTTCTGATATTTTGTTGAAATCCATTGTTTTACTCTGCATATTTGTTGGCTCTTTGCATATTAATATATTAGACTACATGCAAATACAGTCTGTCTTGCCATTGTCTGTTGAAGTGCAGGTTTGATCCAGCCAGTATAGAACTAGCTCTGTAGGGGTGAGGAGGACTGTGCTGTGTATCATCCTTGATTGTGTTCCTTCAAGGAGCATTGCACTGTAAGTACATCAGAATGACAAATTGATGAACTGCAACAGTATCTTTTTGTCAATGTTCCACATAATGTAAATGCCATACTTTGTGTGAATATTATGTTGGAATACAGTGCTAATATCTTGGAAAACCATAACTGCTGCTTGATTTAACATAGAATAATACATAGGTCTTTTTTTTTAAGTGAGCTTAATGGGTAAGTATTTTTGATATGCTTTAGCTATAGCTAAAGAAAACTGATCGTTAACAAAGTTGAATAGTATAACTCCTTGGTGCTCCTAAAATATATTGTTTTCATTGTAAAATATGCATATTTTATATATTAATAATGAAAGAGTTGAAATGTATCAGACGGAAGTGGTTTTTCAGTTACAAATATATAAAGCAATGTAGCAGTTATAACACCACTTCATAAATATATATTAGTTCTTTCATTGGTGGGGAGCACCATTTGTTGTTTTGAATATACTGTAAAGGAAGATGTACAAGACGATTAATGTTGAGATTACCTAGAGTAGAAAATTAGCAGTACAGTTCATTGTGGGTATTTTGAAATGTTTTTGATTGTTTTATAGAACTTAGAGTGACTTCCCTTACCCTTATGCAGATATGGATATGTAGTTCTAGTTTGAATCTTAATAGTCAAGGAGTTATCTGTTATCTTTAAGAGCAGGGTATTGACATGAACAATTTCAGTATTTTGCATGATACTGTTTTATAGATGACCTTTTAGGAAAGTGGTACATTTATTAATTAAACTGAAGAAATAGTTCAGTTGGATTCAGTATCATAACTCACAAATTGGAGGCTGTTGATTTTGATTCATTTAAGGTTTAAAATCTTTATTAATTGCAAACAGTGCAATTATTTATGCTTCACAGTGCCTTCCCAGACCTTCCACCTTAGGTTCTGCTGCAAAAAGCAACAGGTAAGCACAACCTAAGGACATATATAAATAAATACTTCAGTACCTTAATGTTGTCCCTGTGAGGTTTTTGTGGTTGTGTATTCAGAAGCAATCTGCTACTGCTTCCCCAAAATGTATTTTGTTATTTATGCTACTATTTCAGTGGAAAGTCTGTAAGTTGTTTAAACAACTGTTTACATTTCTGGGTAATGTTTTTTTTATTTTAATTTTTTTATATAACGAAAGAAATGATGAGTGGATTGCTGCTGTAATTGAACTACATCCAAACTTTTTGTAATCTTTTCCCAAATATATCAGAATTGTTAAAATTAAGAAAGGACAATTACATAGATTTTAAGATATAGGAAGTCACTACTTGGTCAGAAACTTCAACAGCCTTCACAATCTGTTTAAGATTGACAAGACATTTTCTTTTCCCTCCAAAACTATGGAGTCTTTGTTATTTTCTTATTCTTGAACTATAGCAATTCAGTAAGGACACTGTGGGTGAGAGTTTTATTGTGACTCCTTATTAGACAATTTGGGTTTTATAACTTTTATATGTACACTGAAAAAGGAAAAAGTATAAAGAATACTGGCAGTATGTTTTGATAAAAGGCATGTGCATCAGTGAAATGTTAACTGTATAGCAAATAACTTTTTCATAATCTGTATAGCAACCAATATTTTTCTGATTTATAATACTTTAATAACTGACACTGAATTTATTTCTTTTTTTTTTTTCTTTTTTTTTTTTGCCAGTTTAAAATGTTTGTGTGTTCTTATAGATGATTTTAACTGGTACCTATTTTGAGTTAAGATGAATGTTTTAAAGCAGCATCATATCAGTTTTGTTTATTCAATTTCTAAAATGTGCTGATCCTTTTAAAACTCCTGCTTATCTCTACAACAAAGAAAAATATTCAAAAATACTGCCTTCATTTTCACACACAGTGCTGAAGATGCTGCAAGCACCAAATCATAGCTCATAAAATCAGGTCCTGAGATAGTTACCCATAAAGAGGAATCCTTTGAGTGTATGCCATTGGTGAGCCGATGAGCATGGACCATAGAAGGGCTCAATGTAGAAGGTAAAATTGGCGAATCATAATCGAGAAATATGAAATGTATTCCCATACATAATATGGTATAGGGTGTACTGTACCTGCTTTTGATCACTTCATTTTAAAGTGCTATTCACTTGCTCTTAAATGTTCCATGAACTGTTAAGTTTCATAAGTTATGTAGTTATTGCACCACACTTGTGTGTGTGTATGTGTTTTGATAGTCAATGATAGGTATGTTAAGATTGATAATATAAGGAGCTCTTTGAACTTCTAAGAAGTTGTCAAGTTGGGGTTAGCTGTAGTTTGCATTTTTACAAAAGAATATATAGATGAATGCTAATAGATATTGGTGCATTGTTTTTGTCTTACAAGAATTTTTTATCATTACCATAAGCCTTCACTGACTGCAAGCATTTTTTTTAATGGAGCTAATCTTAACCTTAAAATAATGGAAAGCAAAAAAGGTGAGCCAGTTGGTTTGAATGCAATGGATGTTAGGAGTGGTAGAAACAATGTGTAGTTTAGATAGAAATTGAACTGATTTATTTTTTTTAGCACTTAAAAGCTTGACAATGTATTGTTGTTTTTAAAGATACCTTAGTGTGGTGATACTTAGAATTCTTATCTTTTGATGTTTCTTTCAGAAATGAGAAGTATGCTTTTATTTTAATTAATGGAAATGGTTTTAATACTAAAACTAGTTACTTAATATTAGTTTATAAACATTGTAAAATATATCCTTAGACAAATACTTTAGTAGTTAATTCATAAGGGTGGTTTTGGGTAGGAGTAGCAGAGTTCTTTAAGGGGGAAATAATATATACAGAAGGATAACATTTCATTTGTGTGAATACTCTGCCAGAAGAATCAGTTCTATCTGCAAAGCTAGCTGTATCTAGAATAGGGATGTAGAAATTGCTAATCAGTGAGGATGTCTTATTTTTATTTTCTGAAAATTCTGCCTCATTTTAAAATGTATCTTAATACCTAGTTAAAGATAAATTTGACTCTGAAAATAATCTTATTTTTTGTTTAGTCAATTGAGTTTTATTGCCACAGTATTAACCTCTGAGGGATTTTTTTAAAGTGGTGTTTCTAGGAAGCAAATAAATCCCGGGGTTTTATTTTCTTCATTGATACCCCTATAGAAACTCTTAAATGTATTTGCGCATATATATATTTTTTTTCTTATGCATGCTCAATGCATTTTCGTCCTGAGAAAAGTGTTCTCTACAGAAACTACCCGTGTGTAAAAAGAAGATTGGCTTAAAATGGCTACTGTGATGGGAACAGTGTCTTAGGGAGATGCAGCTTGGACTTGAGGTAAATTGAATACTTTACAAACTGTGGTTTAGAGTTTGCTTTAATGATATCGTATGTAAAAGGACACATGATTGCTGTAATTTTGTATCATGTTTTACTCAATAAAAAAATAAATGTACATTGATTAATATTATAAGGGAGTGTTTTGTCTCTTTTCTAAAATACTGAGACTTTTTTTAATCTAGAAGTTACTTTATTATGGGTTTACATTTTAAAATAAAATTGTCTTCCAGAAAGTTAAAATATAAAACAACTTGATAATAGAACATGGTGGCTCATTATTTACAAACTCATTGAAAGGCCAGAATTTAAGATTAAAGATTGTGCCATTCCCCCCACCCCCACTTTAGTCTAATCATCTTAAATCTTGAAACCTTCAATTATGTTGAAAGTGTTTTCTTTTGTATGACTACTAATAAAAGTTTCTCATTGAAATATAATTTGTTCAGGCAAGGTCACAACATAAATTTGTTTTATAAGCTTGAATATATATTATACACATTTGAAAAGTACATTTAACATTATTTTCAACACTCAGAACTCTGCATTGGCAGTGGTTTTCATCTACTTTTCTCTGGCAGTTTTCTCTGTTCCTTAAAAGTCTTAATCTTTGTGTTTTTCTCCATGAATGATACCCCACCCCCCTTATACATCTGCTTCAGAAAGCCTCTGAAACTACAACCACCAAAATGATGTGCTACTAAGGAAACAAATTGATAGTTTCCAATTTATTGTCTCAGCTATTTCAGACTAATTTTAGGTGTAGATAGCTCATAAATAGCATACTTTCATGCAAAACAATGTGTTACTTATGATATGTGTAAACATATTTCTTTGAACTTATGGGAAATGCACAGCCTTCATAATAGGTTCTAATATAATTGAGTAAATTTCCCACTTTCCCCATTAAATACACATTAACTTCTGCATAATATGGCGATGAGTGTGGTACTCATTTGGAAAGGAAAAAAGTATTCTTTAGATGAGCTTGTTTTTTGAAGACTGTTGGGAAAAGGAATAAGAAGTCAACTGGTTTCCATTTTTGGCCCCGCCACATAAAAGATGGATGTTGGTAATAAGAAAGTCGGAGAGAGAAAGAGTTCCAGGCAGAGGGAAGGGGAACTAGTAGTCATCAGCTAAAAAAGAAGAAGAAAAGGGATTCTTTTTAAAGGAAAAAAAAAACTTTAAATAGAACAAAAGTATTAAATTAAAAGTGATTAATTCTTACTTTCAATTGTAAGAATACAGGTACTAGCTGCAGAGCCTTTATTGTTGACCGCTTTACACATATACTCTCCTTCATCTTCTGGGAAAGTTTCTGGTAAATAAAGGCAGTAAGTTTCTCCTCTTTCAATGTATTGATAATCTTCTCCATCCTGCAACATTTCTCCTTCAAACCACCATGTAATTTTTGGTTTGGGTTCTCCTGTTACTTTAACCGTAAATCTAACAGGCTCACTGTCTACAACTGATGTGTTTTTTAGAGGCTTCTTGAACCATGGAGCTCCTGATCTGGCTTGCTCTTCATCTTCAATAGTAGAGCCATTCATGATGCTACCCTCTTCTTCTTCCTCCTCTTCTCTTTTCTATATTAAAATAAGTGCATTCAAGTTGTCATTTATACTGTAACAGCATTTTCAGGACAGTGGTTTAGTGACAACCTTGAAGGTAAATGTGCTTTTTCCCCCAAACTAAAGAGCATGTAAGTACAATTATGCACCACTTAACAGTGGGGTTTGTTCTGAGAGATGCATCATTAGGTGTTATGATCATTGTGTAAACATCGTAGAGTACACTTACACAAAGCTAGTTGGTCCAGCCTATTCCTCCTAAGGTACAAACTTGTATAGCATATTACAGGCAGTTGTAACAGTGGTATCTGAATATATAAACATTTCTAAACATAGGGAAGGTACAGTAAAAGTACATATGACATGTTCACAAAACTGCAGTGACTTATTAAAACGGTTTTTTTACCCCTCACATCTGGTTTTTAAGAGCATTTTTGGAAAATAAAGTATATGTTTGCCTGGTACCTTTTGTAGTGCTGCATCAATTTCCTTTTGTTCAAACTGCATGCGTAGTAACTTTTGTTCTTCAATTCTTCTTTGTTCTTCTTCTTCTCTTGCCTTAGCCATTTGTTCAAATCTAGCTTTCATATTCACTTTATGAGTAAATGGAGCCTCACTTTTTTTTGCAGGCTTGACATCAACATCTTCTTCCTTTACAAAAGTGGGCCAAGAAAAAGAAACACTCATTTTCCCAAAACCCCCAAGAACTGAAGTGTTAATAGTCCTGAAGTTATCATTTATAGACACAAAATAATGTGTTTTGTATGCACATGTATGCCATACTACAGACTGAAATTTTTACTATCCCTTCGTTCAGGAAAGATGAACATTTTTTTTGTGAAACCTTCTCTTAACAATTAGAGTCCTTTTCTCCCAGTGTAAAGATGATACAGTATCAATGGACTCCCAGTGTTTATTTGCCCAACCATCAGTGCTGTTGACAGTACTGAAGAACAGAAAAGGGAGGGAATGCTATATATGGTAACAATTAAAATACTCCCTGCCCATTTCTTGATTTTCTTTGTCACCCTTAGTTAACTGCATCTTTCAGATGAATTCCATCTGATAAATTTATTGATCAAATGGCAGAGAAGTGCGCAGGTAAAATAAATAGGAAAATAACGAGAGGCAATGACGAATTAGAAATCGCTAAGATGAAGAGTGGTGAGTATTTAGCGGTAAGATTTGGAAACATGGAAATAAAAATTGAGAGTAACAGAGTTTCAACTATCAAATAGCATTAGTCTATAAAGTCAATTTGGTGATGATATCACTGATGGCCTTAGTACAGTGGGGTCATGTAGATACTGTTAATTCATGGATTCTAAAGTACTTTGCCCATATTTGACAGTTTCAAAACTACTTAGGCTTTCTGTGGGTCTATGAAGATATCATTTATGTAGTACAGAATAAGGAAATCAGGGTACCATATCCAACTAAATTTTGGGTTTTCTTTTTTCATGAAGGTTTTATTTTAGAGGCGAAGGTCCCTCTAAATTTTGAAACAAGCTATGAGATAGTTGCCTATAATGAGAAAAACTTAATTTATGAATGTTTTACATCAATTTGAGGTATTACACCTCAGTTCAAATGAACGTAGGAGGAATTAGAATTCGGATAGTTTCCCTGGTTCTCTCTAATCAGGTTTTTATTTGATGTTGGAAAATGCTAGAGCATCAGACACAACCAGATACCCTAGTGAGTAAATTCTATTATACATGCCATAAATAGGCTAAAAAAATAACATGTTGATGATCAGAATTCTTACAGTAGCTGGGGAAAAGGAACAGTCTTTCTGTTAAGTGTAATTGTTGCCTTTTCTTGAATCCCTGAAAAGCCAGGTTTTAAAATGTTTACAGTAAATGAGCCTCCTTAAGAGAATCATAGTAACAATAACTTGTTCTCTAGGTGCATTCTTCCTGGCTGGTTTGGCTCAGTGGATTGAGCGTCGGCCGGCGAGCTAAGTGTCGCTGGTTCGATCTTCCAGTCAGGGCACATCAGAGAAGGAAAACTCTGATTCCAAAAAACCTCCGCTGCCTTGCGGCATACCTCTTCAGGGGAAAGGCTAAGGGAGTAAACCCCGACAGAAAATCCGGAGCCGGAGTCCCTAAGATGGTTTGACGTTGTAGTCAACACCGGCAACTCCTGCTGCGCACCTGAACCCAAGCTGTATTGACACTGTCTTTCCCTTGGATCCTTCAGCTGCGAAGAGAGGGGGTGTCTGCTGCATGGGCAACAGCAGACCCTCCATATCACCCTGCCCAGGCTCTGTAGCTTCAGCTTCACTGGAGAGGACACTCCAGCGTCATCGCAAGATGTCGATTCAACACGGGAGGAGACAGATACAGTGTCACTCCTGAGTTGGACTGCACAGCCATTCTCGGTGGTGCAGATAGACTCTTAAGAAGCTACACCATCGTCTCTCGAGACGGACGGCTGCCGACGACGAGGTGCATTCTTAATAGGGCATTGATACCCACCTACCACGTGAATGTTAAAGACCGTATAATTAGGCAGTAAGTACCAAGTGAGTGGTACAGGTTAAGGGCTACAGGAGCTGAAATGGAATTACTTGATTAGGGAAGGTTACATGAATTGAGTCCTTTAAAGGTGTCTGGGATATAAACAAGACATTGACGTTTTCCAAGGAGAAAATCAGACATATGGTCCGATAGAGTGGATAGGGGTCCTATTCTAGAAGGTGATTGCACTCAGTGCCAAAACTATGCCAACGCAAGTATTTAAAGGATATCTCAATGACCCTTCATCTAGAGGACTATGATCAGAAGAATGTCAACATCCATCACAAGAAACCTTTCAGGACATCCTCATGGGTTATAGATGAACCATGTCCTAATCTATCCTTTTACACAAAAGAGCCAGTAATGGCAATAAAACAAGTCACCTCATTTCTTTTATTCCTGTCTTGGACACTTTACGGGGCTAGGTATTAATGTGAAGTATCACTAACAAAAAGGGGTAGGGAATCAAGTGTATGCTTATAGAATGTTTTATACTACGACACATCCTTCTGCAGAATCAACAGGTCTCGTGGTCAAACATCCATTAAATGTTCATGTTTTCCTGAATTTTATCATCCATCCTCAAACTATTGTGAAGATGGCTTTACCTACATATACTTTTCAAATACTATCCATAGAAATTACAATCTATAGCTCCTGCTTCTCACCTGACCTCAGTACCTATGTTTTTAATGCATGAATCTGAAACCATCTTTAGATTGAGTATGATCTAGCTATAAAGGTTCCAACTTGATAGGGCTCCATGTTTTTAAGTTTTCAATGCACCCCAGTAAAACAAAGATTCTTAACATGGCATTTATGATCTTCATGGTCAACTCACCTGTACTTGCATATTCATCATTTGCTGTTCTTGCATTCTGCCTGTCTCTAATAAACTGCTAGAGTCTCAAGAATTTGCACACTTAATTATTCACGATTTCAGAAGGCCCTCCAAACTCCCCACATCTGTTTTACTAGTTGAATATTGGATGAAAATGCATTTTTAGGAGAATATTAGTTAAATGCTGTTAAATATAAGAAGGCAATTCTGAGAAAAATATTTCCAGGTCTTATTTAAACCAATATTCATAATTCTGGAACTAGTCTTCAAACTGGAAGGGACATTAATAAGTCATTTAGCGATCGCCTCATTTTACATTTGGAGGTACTTCATGTTATCTGAATCTTGATTTAGGCTCTGCCACCGAATTACTAAATGACTGAACAGATTATATAGGGTTTATTGGCCTAATTTTTTAAAATAAGAATGAATAATAGCTGGTTCTACTGATTCAAACTAAAACTTGTGCTACTAAATACTTTCGAGCTTTTTTTTTTTTTGCTAGAGTGAAACATTTGGCATTCACTGTTGTCTTTAATTCTAATAAAAGTCTGAAACAATGTTAAAATGGGGAAATATTTCAGTCTCTTAAGATCTTAATGTGCTTTTGCTATTTGGTTCCCAAATTATTATATACACCTGTGGTTAATTGTAAGTACCAAAACTTACTTCAAAGTTATTTTTGATGAGCCATTACTGTACCATGGCTGTTAAATATAAAACAGTATACCTCATGAAAGTTTTCTGCTTCTCGCTCTTTAATTTCAAGGTCAATGGCTCTCCTCCTTGCTCGTTCTTCTGCTATCTTTTTCTGTATTTCTTTTTCGGACAATTGTCCAATTTTTTCAAACTTGCTTTTTAGATTTTTAGCTTGAATAGAGCCGCTTCTTTTCAATTTAATTAGTTCTTCATATTCCTTGCTCAATTCAAAGGTTTCAGTTTCTTCTTCTTCCTTCAGAAAATTGGTATTTTTATATATTAAATACTAGAAAAGTAGTTTGAACAATAAACCACCCCAAAAGTGTTCACCATTTCCTATTTGAAACCAAAAATAAAGGTTAAGTAACCTCCTTAAACATAATACCTAAATTTACTAATTAAAATTAGTGCCACAAATTTAAGACTTTATATAACATTTCATTTAAAATATTTTTCATTAGGGTGTGGCCCAAAACTTCATTTTACATTTCATTAAAATGCTCAAATTAAAATTGTGTCAAAATTAGCTTTTACTAGAAATTGTAGGAAGATCTTTAGGGATAGATGAAGAAATAAATTGAAAGAACACCGGTCTAGGAGTCAGATATAAGCTCTAGTTCTGACACTCATACTGTCCAGCATTTTGTTTAATCACAACCCACTGTACATGATTTTTTAATTTATAGGATTAGAGTATCTCTAAAATTCCTATCAGATTTAATGATAGCCTAATAAAGTTAATATATTACTCTTTATACTCGAGTTAACCAAATTAAGCCCTTCTACAGATAGTCTGGTAAAATCCCTACACTTGGCTACATATCACTTGTATTCTCAATTTTATATTTTGCCAAGAAATAAGTCAGTCAAAATTGGGATTAATTTTTTATACCATTTTATCTTAAATATTTTTTATTTAGGTTCCTTTCCCTTGACTTTTCACAATTTTTTTAAATTTTTTTTTTGTATACTTCTTATACTAAACCCTAATCTAATAAGTGGACTGTTAAAATATTGCAGTTATCTCTGGTATACTTTTCTTGAAGAAGACCAAGAGTTCTAAGCCGGGCAGGGAAAAAAGCAGGGGTTCGGGGAGTAGTCACAGTGGATGATCTGGCATGAGTTACTTTCTTGGTTCCACCAAGGTGGGGAGGAACATTGCCTCGACTTTTTTTTATCTAAGTGTGAAAACAGGCAACTCTTAAAATACCAGGAACTAACAAATTTATGATATACAACATATCACAACGGTTCTCAAATCATTCTGATCAAAATTACTGATTGAACTAATCAGCTACAGTCTAGATGATCTTGGAATTGGTGTGCTACTTGCTTGAACACTCCCAGGCATGGTGGGGTAAGTCACTCAATAGCATCAGTATGGGTGACAGTTACATTCTGCCAGAGTTTATTCTTGTATTATTGTTATTTTCCATACAAACAGTTGTAAATGTACTTTTGCCTACCCCTGTATATTGTCTCAATGATATACTGAAATACACTCTAGAAGTTAATTTTTCTAGACAATTTTCAGCTTCCATTATAAAATAAATACAATTACTTTTTAAGGCTAGACCTTGGAATTTTTTCTACCGCATATTTATGTTTTATTATTATCTATATACTTAACACAGCATTTATAATCTCTTGGTCAGTGAGAGCAAGGAAGTAAATATCCTCACAAGCCCAATGCCCCAACCCATGAAAAAGGAAACTTGTAAGAGATTGCAGCCTCTGCGTAGGAACCCACTCAGTTCCTAGATCAGGAGTTAGTAAGAGTTTCCCACCAAATTACCTGCCAAGCATACCATGTTTCTGCTAGTTAAGAGGCTGGAACAGCCACTGCTCCACTTGCCCCAAATCTGGCTGTGTGCTGTTCCCAACCCTGCTCATGTTGCTGCCAGCCCCTCAGTAGTGGCCAAGGGAGAGGGTGGAATGCTGGCCTCCCAATCTTTTCCCTCTGCCTATGCACCGGGGTGGCCACGGAGATGGAGAGCTTGTAGCATCCAGGGCAGAAAGGAGAAAGCTTTTGCTGACAACCCACAATGGGGAGGCAAGGATACAGCAGGATATGTGGTTGAGCAAAGCCTCCAAGGCTCAAGCACATGCTCCACTGTCCAATCAGCTTTCACTTACAACACATAAATTTAAAAGAAAAAAAATATTAAACATTTCAAGATGGCAACCTGAAAACATTAAACCACTAAGCATGACACTACTGAGCATGTGGTCCAGTTAGAGCACAAGTTGTGTGCCCGTGCAGATGGCGCTGTACAGTCTCTCTGTGTGTATGTGCATTTCATTTCAATACTAGAGAAGTCATACTAAAATATGTAACAGCATCGAAGTTCTATCTTTAGTAAAATAAAATCAAAGACTTGAGAAACTGATGTTCCTATTCAAATCCATGGCACTCCTCTAGTTTCACCTTGGATTAAATATCAATTTAATTCTATTTGTTTCAAAGTAGTAGCAAATATAAATGGGTATATTAAGTACTCTAGAACAGCAATTTTCAACTGATGTGCCACAAGAATTTTTAAAAGTTGCAATACCTGACTGTTTAGCTGGGCACTGATCTCTTTTCCCTTAGATTGTCAAATAAAAAACGACAAGAGCCATCTGGTGTGAATGAATCAAAATTATACCTATTTTTGTCAGATCAGCAAAAAAATTTTTTGATGCGCCACAGAATTTTAGTAATTAGTTTGTGTATGACATGAGATGAAGAATGTTGAAAATCACTGCTCTAGAACAACAGTTCTCAGTCATGACATAACCATATATAATTGTGAGGTCTATAGGAATACATATTTACTTAAGGTACTATAGTAATATCTCAGTGATTTGCAATCTTCTATATTTTTTAAACTAGCAAGAAAGCAGCAAAGTTATGGAAGGCTAGAAAGTGCACATAACCTATGTTGAAACTTGTATCAAGTGCATGTCTTTTATGTGAATAATACTAACAAAGTTGTAAGGTAATATATGTAAAATACTTAGATTAATGGTATTTGTGGAATAAAATGGATATATCTTAAAATCTTACCTCTCCCATTTCTTGTCTCAGTTGTTCAAATTCCTGTTTTTCCATTTCTAGCTTATGCTTCCGTTCCTCCTCTGTTCGTCGTTTTTCTTCTTCCATTTTTTGTTTTAATAATTCTTCAAAATTAATTTCCAGTTTTCCCGGTGTAAGGGATTCTTGAGAGATTGTTTTATATATCTCTGGGGAGTCATCATCTATTACCTATTTAAAATAATTCTTTTATCACTCTTGCCAGAATTATACTTAACTAAAACTAAAAAGGAAATATTTCCTGTAAAAACTGTGATGACTGGAAGACAAAGGTTTCACATTGAACTAAAAACCAGGAGACCTAAATTCTCTTCAAAACTATTAAGACAATAAAGGAGAAATTAGTAGAAAATTTAAGACTAAGGTATTTTTGATTATAAAGGAAATGATGATCATCTCTTCTCCATTCCAAGGAACACAAAGAAATATCCAATACTTTGATTTATACAATACTTTCAATATAAATGAAAGGAAAACTTTCCCTTTTCTTTCCTGCTATAGAAATGTGTCTAGGAAACTAGACTTGTGGTTTAATACAGTTTTCCTTCCCTGCACTTTTAAATTAGTGAATCATGGTAAAAAGGCAGTTTTGGCCTAAAATCTGCCCCCAAGATTAGATCTCATGATCCTCACAGCTACTTCTTGTTTACCACTTCTGAATCTGCTCATCCTACAAAAATTGAGTGCTTTTACAATGTTTGCAGGGTTTTTGTGTAGGAACCATTTGTGAAGCAAGGATTACCTCATAATACACATAAGATAACTTTAATGTCACTTACTCCACAAAAATTTATAGGAACTTTTTTTTACTAGAATGCATTGTTCCACATGCTTAATGAGCTGTCTCAGCCTCACTGATAAAGACGACCATAAGCAACAACAAAACAGCATTTGTGTTATGCCGCGGGAGTCCTAAATATTATAAGGACACGCAAAAGGAACACCTCTGTGGAACTTGTGTTATCAAGAATGGCTTTCCAGAGAAAATGAAATATATGAACAGGAGAGAGCAGAGCATAAGGAAACGTCAGTGGGACATGCTTCACACACCATTTATGAGAGCATAGCATTTTGAAGAAATTTGTATGTCTGGCAGAGTAAAGAATAATCCAGAAATGAAATGAGAAATATACTAGGGCAAGATTAAAAAGAAATTTATTTAAACTTTTTGTATTTTTGCTTAAGGGAAGTGGAAAGTTTTTAACATGATTACATTTATTTGTTTGTTTGTTTATGAAAGCTCACTCCTGCACTATCTGGGTGTCTCAATTGGTTGGAGCATTATCCCATACTCCAAAAGGTTACGGGCTTGGTTCCTGGTCAGGCACATGCGTAGGTTGCAGATTCAATCCCTGGTAGGGGTGTGTACAGGAGGAAACAGATGTTTCTCTCTTACATTGATGTTTCTCACATCCATGTTTCTCTCTTTCCCTTCCTCTATCTGAAATCAATAAACATACCCTTAGGTGAGGATTTTAAAAACAAGTGCGGGGGAAAGATCACTTCTGGCTTTATAGGGAAGAATGTATAAGAGGCAAGAAATCGAATTAGGAGTTGATCCAAGGCAAGGGATAACAGTGACCTGGATTATAGTGGTGGGAGGGAGAAACAGGGAAAAACTGATAAGAGTTTTTAGAGTGATTCAGGAGGTAGAATAAACGAGACTTACTGAATGATTAGATGTGAGGCATGAATGAGAAGGTGGAAGTGTTTAAGGCTCCCAAGTTTCTGATTTGAGCATCTGGGTGGGTAATGAAACCAAATAAACACTTGGATCTATGTGTCAGAAGCTCACCCAGACATAGGAAGAAAGCCAGGCTATTGAAGCCAATTAAAATGTTTTAAGGAGATGCAGTGTTCACATGTCATCTTTCTTGAAAATGAAGTTTGTCAGGTAACTACATTTTACAAATATTAAAATGGTATAAGAAATGTAACTTTGTGACAGTTAAGTTTGGTAGCAACATCCAGAATGATTGGTGAGCATTTTGGAGTTAAATAATTGTGATTAAATGGCTTTGGTCACTTACCGTATGCTGGATGGGATGGAAATTGAAAAGAGAAAGGAAAGAAGGAAAGAGGAAATGTGGGAAGGGAGAAGAGAATGGAGAGGAGGGAAGGAAAGGTGGGAGTAGGAAACTTACTTTTAGATACTTAGTTCTGGAAAATATCCCTTCAGAGAAGGAAGATAATATTCAACCTTCTCTACCAGGCATAACAATTTAATGAGAACCTTCTCAACACTACATTGAAGCACACATTTAACTGACAGGTGTTATACCAGGAGATTTTTAAATGTGTTTGCCATCCCTACTCTTGGCACAAATTTAAGAAATAATGGGGTATCCCACAAAGTTTTGTGATTTCTCTTAACATACTCTAAAAACCTGAATGAATCCTAGTGGAATTCTCTAGTTACAATCTGTCTTACCATGCTTCTCCTTGCCTCCGCAAATGCCTTCTTTTCTTCCTCTCTTCTCCTCCTGGCTTCTTCTTCTGCTTTCCTTTTTTCATCTTCTCTCCTTTGTCTTTCCATTTCTTCAAAACTGAGTTTGAGTTTACCAGGGCGATACCCTTTACAATTTTTTTCTGTGTCTTGGTTTTCTTCCTCTTCATTTACCTAACGAAGAAACAAGTCACTACTGAGAATTGAGATTCATCAAAGACAGGAATGAATTATCAATCAAAAGGCACAGAATCAGCCACCTCACATAGGAATGTTTCTTTACTCTTAACATACTTGATCAAACCCCCTTCTTTTATAATGTCTTACATGGCAACATATTTCAATGTTGGACAGATTCCAAATAAATATATAATCAAGGTAAACAAAAATTCTCAAGCAAGTCAGTTTTTTAAATAAATCAGATGAAGCATTTAAAAATTTTAAGGGGTTATTTAAGAGTTATTAAACATTAACTTTCCCAGAACATATATAACACGTGTGTGTGTATACTTAAATTGAAGTTCAAACATATCTATACAGAGTCTCTTTGGTAGTAAAATAAAGTTCTCATTATTTTCATGAATCTTTTACTATGAACTATGGCACTTTTCATTATACTATCAGAACAAAGTATTACCTGAAACAATTTTATATAAAATTCAAGTTTTATGATTTTATAGTTAACATTCTAATTTAATATTAATAAAATATTAATTAAAATTTATAATTTGACTTCCGGTCAAAATGGAGGCATAGGTAAATATGCCACACCTCTGTGCACAACTAAAGCAAAAAACACAACTAGACTACAAAACAAATACAACTCAGAATGGTCAGAAAATCGAGCTGTGTGGAAGTCTGACAAAGGACTTAATGAAGCCACATTCATCTAAACAGGAGGGGCAGAGATGCAGAGAGGCATGAAGAGGTGCAGAGAGGCGTGGAGATAAAAAATGAGAGTGGTACCTCGGGAACAAGGGATCCCAGTCCAGACCACCCAGTCCAGGGTTCCAGCACCAGAAAGATAAGTCCCCATAACTTATGGTTGTAAACACCAGTGGGGGTTGGGGTGGTAGAAAGAAGCTGCGAGATTCTCAAGAGTCTCCTCTTAAAGGGCCTACAACAGACTTAGAACTCACACAGACCCACCCCCTCTGGGATTCAGCACCAGGGCAACAACCAGAAGGGGATCAGTGGCATACAGGGACAAAGTGAAGTTCGAGTGCCAGGAGACAGCGTCCTCCCTGGCAAAACTCTAGAGGCAAGGCAGTGGCATTGTCTGTTTGCCAAGCCCTCCCCCATACAGAGCAACAGAGTAGTGACATAGTTTTACCCACTCTGGCGATTACCTAAGGCTCCATTCAATACAACTTAACAGGTGCAACTTTCTACAATAGGCCACACTACTAAGACAGGGAGTTAAAGCATCTCTACCTAACACACAGAAATAAACACAGGAAGGCTGCTAAAACAAGGAGACAAATATAGCCCAAATGAAAGAACAGAACAAAACTCTAGAAGACAACTAAGTGAAATGGAGATAAGCAACCTATCAGATACACAGTTCAAAACACTGTTTAGCAGGATGCTCCAGAAACTCACTGGGTACTTCAACACCATAAAAAAGACCCAGGCAGAAATGAAGTTGACAGTAAGTAAAATAAAGAAAAATCTACTGAGAACCAACAGTGGAAGAGATGAAGCTGAGAATCAAATCAACAATTTGGAACATATGGAAGGAAAAAGCATTCGATCAGCAGGAAGAAAAAATTCAGAAAAATGAGGATAGGCTTAGGAGACTCTGGGACATATTTAAATGCACCAACATCCAAATCATAAGGGTGCCAGAAGGAGAAGAGAAAGAGCAAGAAATTGAAACTTATTTGAAAAAGTAATGAAAGAAAACTTCCCTAATTTGGTGAAGGAAATAGGTATATAAGTCTAGGAAGCACAGAGAGTCCCAAAGAAGATGGACCCAAAGAGGACCACACCAAGACACATCATAATTAAAACACCAAAGGTTAAAGAGAGAACAGTTTTTTAAATTGTTGCTTAGGATCAGGTTTTTTTTTTTTTTTTTTCTCTTTAGAGAGAGGGCAAAGGAAGAAGAAAGAGAGGGAAAGAAACATCTATGTGTGAAAGACACATCAATCAGTTGCCTCCCATGCACCATCAACGCGGCACCCAGCCTGAAACCCAGGCATGTACCCTGACTGGGAATCAAACCAGTGACCCCTCTGTTCGCAGGTCAGCACTCAATCTACGGAGCCACACCAGCCAGGGCAAGAGAGAATCTTAAAAGCAACAAGAGAAAAGAAGACAGTAACTTACAGAGGAGTTCCCATAAGACTGTCAGCTGATTTTTCTAAAGAAATTTTGCAGGCTAGAAGGGACTGGTAAGAAGTATTCAAAGTGATGAAAAGCAAAGATCTACAACCTAGATTATTCTAACCAGCAAAGCTATCATTTAGAATTGCAGGGCTGATAAAGTGCTTCCCAGAGAAGGTAAAACTAAAGGTATTCATCACCAAGCCATTATTATATGAAATGCTAAAGGGAATTATATAAGAAAAAGATCAAAACGATGAACATTAAAAAGGCAATAGATTCACAACTATCAATAATTGAATCCAAATAGGAGACTAAACAAGCAAACAGAAAGAGAATCATAGACATGAGATCATTTGGAGGGTTATCATTTGGGAGGGGGAAGAGGGAGGATGGGGCGAAAGGTTCACGGATTAAGAAGCACAAATTGGCAGGTTCAAAGTAGACAGGAGGATGTTAATAACAGTATAGGTAATTGAGTAGCCAAAGAACTTACATGCACAATTCACGGACATGAGCTAAGGTGGAGATTGCTGGAGAGACTGGGGGTACTGGGTGGAGGTGGGCAAAGGTAGAAAAATTGGGACAACCATAATAGCATAATCAGTAAAATATATTTTTAAAAATTTATAATTTGATTACTTGATGATGTTTCTATTTCAGTTCATAAAACTGACCACCAATGATATTTAAAATATGTAGGTATTGCCCTGACTGGTGTGGCTCAGTGGGTTAGGCATCATCTTGCAAACTGAAAGGTCACTGGTTCAATTCCTGGTCAGGGCACCTGCCTGGGTTGCGGGCCAAGTCCCTCGGTTGGAGGCATGGGAGAAACAACAGGTCAATGTTTTTCTCACATATCAATGTTTATCTCCCTTTCTTTCTCCCTTTCTTCCCCTCTCAAAAAATAAATAAAATATTTAAAAAATATGCAACTATGATTATCCAAAATTAATGAACTTTTAGACAAATGTCTAGAAAATTAAAATTTCAGAGCTACAGCCCTTAGGACATCATTAATAAAAGTTGATGAAGAAATTCTGAAAGCTTGAAAAAATTAAAGATGTTCCATTTTTTAATTAATTAATAAACTAACATTGACGTGAGGGAGAAACATTGATTGGTTGCCTCTCATACGCACCCTAACTGGGGGCTAAACCCACAACCCAGGCATGTGCTCTGACCAGGAATCTAACTGGCAACACTTTGCTTTGTGGGATGATACCCAACCTACTGAGCCACACTGGTCAGGGCCATTTTTTAATTCTTATAATGAAATCTGGAATCAGTGTTTTTTATTTCAATTTTACTTTTCATGGATAATTCTATTAATATAATAACAATAGTTAACATTTTCAAGCACTTACTCTATGCCAGACACTACTTTAACTCCTTTCTATATTAACTCTTAACAATTAAGAAATAGGCACAATTATGTTCACAATTTTATAAATGAGGAAACTGAAACATAGAGAATGTAAATAACTTGTTCATGGTTACATACTTTAATGGTAGATATCTGAATCCAGGCAGTGTTTCTCAGATCTTTTTATATAGAAAAATCTCTCTGAATTCATAAGAATGTACCTTATCTAAAGCCAGCTACTTTCCCTAATAGTAAATGTTTTATAGAGAACATTTACATATTATATAATTTATTTTATTATGTTTATATGTAATTATAAATTATAATGTAAAATAAAATGTAATTTATATAATATATAAACTACAAATATACATATCATTATAAATGTGTTTTTTAATATATATATATGTTTGTTTTACCATTTGTCTCCTTGCTTCTTCAAAAGCACGCTTCTCTTCTTCTAAACGTTGTCTTGCTTCTTCTTCAGCTTGCTTCCTTCGATTTTCTTGTCTTTGTCTTTCTAATTCTTCAAAAGTTAGTTTCAATTTTCCAGGAGAAATTGATTCTTTTTTTGCCTCGCTATCTAGTTCATCATCCTAGGAAAACATTATGAAACCCATCTTTTAATCATAAAGGGAATTACTGCAACCAACTCAACGGCTTTGACATGTTCCTTAAAAAAAAAAATTACCATGACCAGTGAAAGACACTTTGCTTCCTTGAGAGATCGTCGTTGTTCTTCGTATCTTATTCTTTTATCTTCTTCAAATTTGACCCTTTCTTTTTCTTCTCTTTCTTTTTCTAGATCCTCAAAAGTCTTTTTTATGTTTCCAGATGTTTTATGTGATTTGACAGGTACCACTGTTATAAGCAGTGAATCATCTCCTTCCTAATTTATAAAATAGATAATTAGCATATTTCTTCGTAATCAAAAAGTAGGTTTCATGGGGCTTCACCTCCATCATTGGTGAATTTCATTACATTGGCTATCAATGTTATGAACAACAAAAATATATTTTTTTACAGATTTCTTTAAATAGCACATCTTCCAAAGTCATTGTACATGAGTTAGTTTCATGCAAATCCATTGCTGATAAGGTTCAAGAATTATAAAACAGCATGACATTATCTTAATTTAGCTATCAGTGCTCCCACAAAAGGTACTGTGCATGTGAGTGTATTCTAAATCAATTTGATAGTGGATGAATTCAGTTTAAACACACACAAAATTTTCTCCATATGATTTTTCTCTCCATGTAAGTTTTAAAATACGTAGTAAAACTAATATTTAGTGAGGAAAAAAAAATATTTTCAAGTGATTTAGAAAACATTTTTATATTAAAAACAAAACTCTGACATTTGATCCCATTAAAACATTCTTAAATTTGTTTTTTAATATATTTTAATTTTGTTATATAATCTACTGTTGCCTCTGAACATTTTTTCAAAAATAAAACCAAGAGTTATAATGTGTAACACATGCCCCTAAAATAAAATTGCTTCTAATTTTTGTGGCTGTAGTTTTAGGCACACCATCAAATTGATTGGTTTTTAACTTTCTGTTAGATAAAAAGGGATAACTAAAACTTTTGTGACTGTTAAACATTTCTTCATGGTAACATATAATATTGCACTCTCTACTAATATGTGATAATCAAAACAACTGTCAGGAACTCTGAGGAAAGAAGCCACGTAATGAAGAGAAAACTGCCTTTTTAACTCGTTAACTTTCAACAATCTCAACTATTAGTAACAGTTCAAGAAACATCTAGTCTTGGCAAAGTATCTCAAAGTGAGACTTACATTCTTTCTAGCCATGAAAGCAAAAATACACTTTTCTTTAAAAACACTAAGCTATAGTGTTTGAAAGTGCAAAAATATGATCTTGCTTTGAAAAATATTTTTATCTTTTTTGTTGTTGTTACTGTATTTATAATAAAAAAGAATAAAAACTTAATTTTAATTAAAAGATTATTTGTGAATCAGATAATTTTAGGTGAATGTTTCGTTAAAGTAAATGTCCATTTACCTCTGATGGTGATTCAGTTCCCGTATTGTTTATGTCCTCAATCTATTGAATGAGAATTTCATGTCATTACATTACATCAGATTCCTGTTTTTTGCTTTTAAACATACAATGGAAGAGTAATTTAGTTGTGACTTATGATAAATTTTCAATTTATAATTTTGAAATTTTTGTTGTTTCAAATTAGCCAATTACATCCCTTTAAATGGAGATTAAACGTTATATTGTTTTTTGCATTTTGATATCAATATAAGTATCGAGGGAACAATGTACTAAGAAAAATTAAAATAAAGCCTACTTTTGTAATTCTGGAATTTAGATAATTGACCAAACTCTTATGACCTGGCAATGAGCGTACACAAGTAGCAATTAATGAAATTATCCACTTAAACTGAGATACAGAGGCATTTCTCCATTCTCTGTCTCTCTGCCCCAGTAAAAGGAAAACCTATCATTAGCAATCAAGTAACCATGATGACTGTATTTTACAAGAGAAATATATGGAAAAATATAACTGACAATAAAATGCGGAGAAAGCCATAGGCTTTCACATGACTAGTTTACAAAGGGGAAAAAAATTAGACGTCATAATTGTTAATATTTTGAGCAAACCTAGGTAGGAACCTCATTCAAAGGGAGGGAGCTGAATTTGGCCATTACTCATAAGAAACATCATTGTTAGCTTGAAGGGCAAGCTAATGTACAAAACAGAGAAAAGAAGAAGATAGGTGATTTAAATAATGCAATGTTTGAGAGCTCAGGAAAATGAAACATAAGCAATGGGAAATGTTATGACGTAAAAATTCAGATTTTTTTATTGTTTTAATTTTATTTTTAACACCAAGGAAAGAACCTGAAAGTAGTTTGTTCCTCACTCAGCCTACAGGAATTCTATTGTACCTTGGTCCGTACTAGGACTGGGCTGACTAAGTCCCTGTCTGACATCATCCCACTTTTCTATATTCTCTGTCAAAGAAGAAATAATACATTTTATTAAGATGCCAAATTTATTGAAAAATAAATGACCCTAAACAAATTAAAAATAAATCTGTTTTATATTTTAATAGTTTTGTTCAGTATAATTTGCTTTGTTACAGAATTATCACACTGATTTGTTGTGTAAATGGTGACTGTTTTATTAAGTGATATGTTATTATACTAAGAATTTCACTTAGCCACCCTCCTGACTAGTAATCCCTGTGCAAGTGGATTTTTCAAACAAGCATGAAGACTCGTCTTGACTACCCATGTCATACTTTACTTTTTATATTCAAAAATAGATCAAATTTTATTAGATTTGAGCAGAAAATGTACTTAATTAGGATTTAAAATTAAGCTTTCTATATTTGCACGATGAATTGCTATTAATAGTTTATTTTGTTCTACCTAAATAAATATTCTCAAATAATTTAATAGGCCAACAGTTTCATTAAACAAGATTCTATGGCACCCAGTCATGCAGTATCAAGGGTTACCAACATGGTTATTTTCCATGATTATATAATATTTTATTTCCATCTCCCTCTGAATATCCTATACATTCATCCTGTTCAAACTCACCTCTTCAACATATACTAGTTGTTTTGTTTGTTTGGGTTCTTTTTTTTAGAAACCACTACTTTCATATTCAGTGCTTGGCGTTGTGATGGGTCTGAAAGTCTAGTGAGTAATCAGTGCTTTTTGAAAAAAGACAGAAGACTTAAAAAAAATAGACTAAGCCCGTGTGTATACACACTATTTGCTGCCAAGCACTATGTATTTTAATTATATATTTTATTACCTTATTTTATAACTTATATTATAAATAAAATTATATAGTTATATATTTATAATTTATAATATTTGATATAATTTTATTCCCTGATGCTATTTCATTACAAAATATATACTAATCTTTGACAACTGGAGGTGGCAGAGGTAAAGTATATACCACCCTTTCCTCAGATGAAGGGGTATATAGTCATAAAATATAAGAATTTTCAATTATTGTCTATAATTCTTCTGGCATATGTCACTATTTGCCACCATGCAAGGGGTTATTGGTGCCATAGAAGTGGTTATTTGCAACGTCTGGGTAAATAAATGTCTTTGACATGCAAGAACAGCAGATGCTTTGCTTTCTTTGTCACTTTTCTTTTTAGAAAGGTAGCAGAAGCTGAAAGGAGCACAGCAAATAGGTTTAAGGCATTTAAAGAGTAGACCAAAAATAAATAAATAAATAAAAGCCAAGTACAACCTCACAATTTAAAAAAAATTAATAGACAATATACTGTAAAGACTATGTTACAACAGTTGTTAAAATATTATGAGAGAAGGCGGGGAAACTAAAATGGTTCCACGGTGTTTTCTCTATATCTATTATTACTGATGTGAAACATTGAGTATTTATAGCCCCCTACTTTGTCCCAGGCACTGTTCTAAGTGCTTTGCGTTTATTAACTCCCGTAACCTTATTTGTGACTCTAGGAGTTAAATACCACTATTATCTTGTAAAACTCAAAACACTGGTCATCTCTTCTGATTTCCCAGTTAAGTACATAAACATTATAACTGTCTTCTGTCATCTTTTCAACTCTATGAGTAAAGGTTATTTATAATGTAAGACAAATATCAATATATTAAACAAATTTTTGTGACTCAATCAGTGCTTTATTGAAAATATAATTATGACTATTAGAACTGCACATATTTGAGAGATTCACTCTTTCTGGTTATCAGATTCTTGAGTATTTCAAAAATACTTACCATCCACTTAGTTCTCATGCTCTGAGCTAAAGTATATGGGAATTCAAAGTTCATTAACACACTATGTAAAATCCCAGTAATAATACTTTAATTCTAATTTGTGCTCTGGGGCTATGGTCATCAGTTATGTAAAGGAAATGGCTGTCACACATTTGTTTCTCTCTCTTATTACCATTCCCAACCTAAAAAAATTAAACTAGTTAATAGTACCATTAAATAAAATATGATCTAATTAATTTCAAAGTCTTGAGTAGGAAGATATGCTAATTGCACCTTAGTGTTTGACAATAACCAAGTATTTATTGATTGCTATTAAAAGACCAGCATTTTATTAAGTGCTTGTGGATAGTTTATATGTGAAATTGCCTTACATCTTTATAAAATCCTCTAACATGTCAAGAAAAATGCACAATGTGGACAGTGTTAGGAATATGGATAGAATGATAACGTGGTATATAACAAAAGCCATCTCAGTATTCAGTCTTTCCATAGGTACATTCTGCCTTTCTGGGCATTTGATGTTAAATATTTGTGCTTAAGATCTTGTTTTCAAGTTAGCTGCTACTTAATAGATTCATGTTATATTAAAATATTTTAATTAGGCAACAAAATGATTAGTTTTGCTCTGTAAAATTAGTTTCTAAAGCAAATAGCAACTTAATATTTAGTGTATACCTGCTCGGCCCTTTTGGCTAATTCACGTTGTATCTTCCTCTTTTCTAACATATCCTGCTCAATTCTGCGTTTCCGTTCCTCCTCTGTTCTCTTCCGTTGTTCTTCTTGTCTTTGTTTCTCCATTTCGGCAAATCTACCTTTAACAGTTCCTAAGAATGTATAAAACATGCTTGATATTTTGCTGTTTTCATTTTTTTGCAATGTCATTGAAAAAATTACCCTTCAAGTTTCTTACCTGTTAGCTTTGGAACATATGCTTTTTCTACTTTAGAAGATACCTCTTCCTCATCATCAGAAGCAAGCATTTCTTTAATCTAGATGATTAAATAAATTATACGAATGTCACAAATTTAGACTATATTACATTATATGCAGTTTGAAATTAGTTTTTAAATACAGAAAATTATTTTAATTTATAGTAAATAGTTAATATGAAATGTAGTTAATGTGAATAATAAAATGTAAATTTAAAACATGAAAGTGATTATTTGCATAAGAATAAAATATAATAACCTCCTGCTTTCTCCTGTTCCACTCTCTCTCTCTAATATATTGTTCTTTTCTTCTTTGCTTTTCGTCTCTAGATCTCCTTTGATTTCTTTCTTCCCTGGCTCTCTGCATGGCTTCAAACTTATCCTTTACATCACCTTTGCAAAGTTTTGGCACATAGGATTTGGGGACAGGTTTAGATGAAGAAAGCAGAATCTTCGTTAGAAGAAAATAAAGAGAAGAAAGTTAAAAAAAATAAGATAGGAAGAAATTAGGTAAAGACAGATCAGAATAAGCAATACAAGAAATACTTGTTGAAATAGAAAATAGAAAGGAGTTTGAAACTTTTATTTGAACCATTAGAATCTGATTAAGGACTTCCTGAGTCTAAGTGTAAAAATGGAAATTACAGAAAATATGAGTAAACTTCTTATTAATATATAGTACACAAGTTCCATTTTATAACTGCATTCACTGAAGCTGAAGGCTAGTAAAATATAAAAGTGGAATACTAAATTTTAATTTAAAACAAGCTGTATTTTATCATCCTACCCCCATCACTTGCTTAAAAGATACCAAGACTAATTTTACAATAAGTTACATGAAGTTGAAAATAAGGCAAAAGTTTAGGCTTTAAATTTTAAAGCTTAATTCACAAATTAACATTCTTGTTTTCATGTCTAATACGAGCAAAACTGAAAGCCAGCCCTTTATTCCGCATTTGTGGCTGAGGTGTGCCAGAGTCTCTGTGCACGAGCAGTGACTTATGTTGTTACTGCTGCAATGCCCATCCAGACCTTTTATAAACAGCGTTAAAAAATGTGTTAAGAAAGCTGTATCATTCCAAGTAGGATGAGCTCTAAGAGGAAAATTCCCAAATGGCAAAAGAGCTTCCCAAAGGAGGAGGCATCTGATAAAAGACTGAAGAAAAGATTTTCCTCCACTATAAAATGAGGGAAGCAAATTATTTTCATCATTTTTGAAAATTAAGCTGATCTCTAAAAGAAGTTTCAGTAAATAAAACTTCAGTGTCTCAGAGCACCAAACCCTTTCTCCTAGTAATAAGGGCAAGTTGCTTAATTAATCTGTGGCATACCCAGCCTCTATTTTATCCACTTATGGTGTCATTGGCCATTTAAGGCCTTTTTTAAGTTTATAATTTTGGGGCGTCACCAAATTAGGGGATGGGCTCTTCTTACTATAACTCTCTGTAACTGCGACCAAGAATCAGAAAATGGCTGAGAAGTTTTATTGCAGCTGCTGGGGAAAGCGCTCAGAAGGACCCTCACCTGACAGTGAATTACCGCTTTCTCCTAAGAGTATATGTTAGTTAAATCCATTTCCTTAAAACTCTATTCAAGATGCTGCCCATCATATCCACTTCACTATCATTTGCAAATTTAACAATCGTGATTCTTAGAACACAAATGAAAATACTGGGCCCAAGACCAGCCTATGAATTTTACCTCTTCATATGTTTTATATCTTGACATTATGTTATGAACTTCGCAATATGACCTCTCCACTAAACGGTTGTTCTTTTAGCAGTTCTACAGTCAACCTTATTGTTTCCCCCATTCTTTTTTAACTTTTGCAGCTCACCTCAGCCTTTTGAGAAATATCGTTCATGTTCACTCTATGTAGTTTCGAGGTGATTATAAAGCTTTGTATATTTCTGCACCTGAAAAAAAAATAGTTATTGAATAAGAATTTTTAATGACTTGGTTAAAAAATATATGCTATGCACTTTTGTAAACAGTAATAGAATGTTAATTGACCCTTAAGAAATACTGACATTATCCAGGCAAGTACTAAATTGTGATAACGCTCAGCTTCTTCTTCTAATATAGGATATAGAAGGTACAAGATTCATGGTATTAAAAGATCTTTGTAAGTTTATGACCCAAAATAGCTTCCTGAATGTATCTAGTGCACTTGTGAGGAATTTTATATTCTGCAATTTTTAGGTGTATTATTCTAATATCAACCAGGTCAAGGTGGTTGGTCATGTTATTTAAATTTCAATGTTTTGTCCTGGCTGGTGCGGCTCACTGGATTGAGCGCCAGCCTGTGAACCAACGGGTCTGCAGTTCGATTCCCAGTCAGGACACGTGCCTGGATATTGGGCCAGGTCCCCAGTTGGGGGCATGCAAGATGCAACCACATACTCTCCATCTCTTTCCCTCTCCTTTCCCCTCTCTCTAAAAAAAGTAAATAAATAAAATATATATTTTTTAAAATTTCTATGTCTTCACTCTTTTTTTTATCAAGTTTATCAGTCTTCGACTATGTGGAATCATTTATTTCTTCTTTTAATTCTGTCATTGTGTCTCATGTAATTTCATACTCTTTTAAGTGCATATACATTATGATTATAATATATTCTGTTTGAATTGATCCTTTTGTCAGTATGAAATTTCTCTCCTCTTACCTTCCTGCCTTGAACTTATCTGATATATTAAAATAGCCAAATCAACTTTCTTAAGTTTAGTTTGCATGGTATATAGTTTTCTAGACATTTATTTTCAACCCACCTCTGTGTTTATATGTAAAGTACATCTCTTGGATACAGCATGTAATTGAACTTTGTTTTAAAAAAAATCAATTCTGATAATACCTTTTAATCGCAGTGTTCAGTCTATTAACACTTAATGTAATTATTTATATAAATGAACTTAGATCTACCATTTACTATTTGTTTCTTATTTGCCCACCCTTTTTTGTTCCTCTATTACTCTTTTCCTGCCTACTTCTGGATTAACTGAATAATTTTTAGAGTTTCATTATAATCTCTTTATTGGCTTTAAAGTTTTTTTTAAAAAACAGCTTTACTAAGACATAGTTGACATACATTAAACTACACTTTTTAAAGACACACAATTTGATAAGTTCTGACATATGTATGTATCCATGACACCATCAGCACAATCAAGATAATGAATATATACATCACTCCCCAACATTTTCCTAGACCCCTTACCTCCCTCCTCTTCTTGCCTCTCCCACCCCCATCACCAGGCAGATATGCTTTCTATCATTGTAGATTAATCTATTTGTCTCTCTTGATGCCAATGCCACACTATTTTCTTTCTTTCTTTTTTCAAATTATCATCACTATGTCTTGATTAGTGTAATTGATTAGTGTACCTTATAGTCTTGATTAGTATGCTTTATATGGAGCCTTGAAAAAGGTAGCGTTAACTCTGACTTTGTTCTTCTTCAAATTTGTTTTGGCTATTCTACGTCCTTTGCATTTACATATAAATTTTAGAATCATATTCTCAATTTCTGTAAAAATACCTGCTGAGATTTTTATTGGGATTGAATGTGTAGATAGATTTTGGAAGAATTGACATCTTGATAACATTGAGTCTTCTGATCCATGAAAACAGTATATCTCTCAATTTATTTACATCTTCTATAATTTTTTCTCAAATGTTTTGTAGTATCCACTTTGCAGGTCTTCCATATCTTCTGTGAGATTTATCCCTAAATAATTTCATATTTCTTGATGCTGTTGTAAATGGCGTTGTTTTTAGATTTCATTTGATAATTGTTTATTGCTAGTATATAAAAATAGAATTAATTTTTTATTCTGATCTTATTTCCTGCTACTCTGCTAAAGTAAATTTTTACTTCCATTGGGTTTTTTTTAGATTCCATCAGATTTTCTACATAGACAATTATATCATCTTTGAACATTTTTTTCCTTTCCAATCTGGATTTCTTTTATTTCTTCTTCTGGCCTCATTGTAATACCTAGAATTTCCAGTACAATGTTAAATAGAAGAATGAGAGCAGACTTCTTTCCTTGTTTCCTATTTCAGGGGAAAATGTTCTTTCACAATTTAGTATGATTTTAGCTATAGATTTTTCCTTATATGCCCTATATCAGATTAGGTTCCTTTCTATTCCTATTATGCTGCAATAATTTCAGGAATGGATGTTGAATTTAATCTAGTGCTTTTTCTGTGTTTAGTAAGATAATCATATGGTTTTTATCTTTACTATAATGAATTAATTTATTTTCAAATGTTAAATCAACTTTCCATTTCTATGATAAACTTCACTTGGTCATGATGTATTATCCTTCTGACATGCTGATAGATTCCATTTGATAAAATTGTGTCAAGAAGTTTTGCATCTACCCTGACTGGGATGGCTCAGTGGGCTGGGCGTTGTCTTGCAATCCAAAAGGTCACTGGTTCGATTCCTGGTCATGGCACATGCCCGGGTTGTGAGCCAGGTCCCCAATTGGGGGAGTGCAAGAGGAAAATGATTGATGTTTCTCTCCCTCTCTTCCTTCCTTCCTTCTCCTCTCTCTACAAAATAAATAAATAAATAAAAATTTAAAAAACTAAGTTAAAAAAAAGTTTTGCATCCATGTTTGTGAGGGATATTGGTCTGTGGTTTTCTTTTCTTGTAATACCTGCTTTTGTTAACAGAATAATGCTTCTCTCACAGAATGAGTTAGGAAATATTTTTTCTTCTTTAATTTTCTATAAGAGTGCATGAAGAATTGGTATTTTTTCCTTAAACGTTTGTAATGAAGCCATCTGGAGCTAAAGTTTTCTTTGTGGGAGGAGACAAGATGATGGGAGTGAGTGGGCCTTGGTTCCATGTTAACTATTAACAAGATCCTAACTGTTGTTGTTTAATGGGTCTGTGGGTGCTTATACATTATTAACAACAATTACCTAATAAAAGGCGGCCATACATGGATGAGTGTGTGTCACTAACCAATGTTAATGAGTAACCTAATTCTATGTGCCTGAGATAAAAATAACAAATGGCTCTACTCATATTCGCTTACCTAAGACATTCAGTCCTATCCATAGTTACCTATTAGATATTTCTGCCTGTATAACCAAAAAACCTACTCTTAATTCTCATCATTTCTCAAACATTAGAGTTCTTTCCAGGGTATTTTTCTATATCTCCTAAATTTTAATAGACTGTCAAGATTTGTGAATGTTGCTTTCGAACCTGTACTTATATATTATTTCACTACTTCCACTGCCCCCATACTCATGCAGCTTTCACCTCACATTTTGATGACCACAATTTCATAATCAGACCTAAGTCCACATTCCAACTCTGTTGCTTCCTAGTTAGGATTAGATGAAATAAGGTATGTAAAGACACTAGAAACTACCTAACATCAGTAGGTATCAATAATTTTGATTCATTTCATTACTCATGGTCTCCCACGCTACAATGTATCCTCTTCAGTAAAAACCTGCATCTCCCTGCAAGTGAGCATACACTGACATATTGTTTTTGTAATTTGAAAAAGTAACACCAAAGGGCATGAAGAAAATTTGAGCAATCTCACATGAATTATAGGGATTGGTAATTTTAGCCAAATTAATTGGCCAGAGTGAACTTCAAGAAGACTTTTTATCCTGGTGAAATGAAAGAAAATTGTGTGGCGCAGTGACAGTGAAGGATTAGCCTGTTGGGAGTAGCAGGAGGATAAATGAATCAGCTAGCTCTCTTCATCTAATTCTTTTTAACAAAATCTTCAAATTATATCTTGACTTATTTATAGAATTAGAAAAAATGAGATGACTTTTTAAGATTTACTGAGTAAAACCACTTAAAATAGTTCTTTAAATGTCATTTCAATATTCTGAGCTCTTGGTTTGAAAGTCTGTGAACATTTGAACAGTACTAAACCTAAACTTTTTTGGTTAAAATATAAGCAAATGATCCTTTGCTGACAGTTTGCTGTGTTCTACCTTCTGAAGATAAAAAAGTTTAAAAAAATAAGTTTATTAGCTTTTTGTATTATGGAATTGTTTTTTAATGTGTAGATTGCCAACCAATAGGACTTATATCTCTTACATAGTTTTATGTTGAAAAAATGATTTCAAAATCAAGCAGATAAATACTTATAGGATTCCTTTATAGGTAATTTTTATTCTCTATATTTATTCTCTATATTTAGTGAATTTGTAACCTTTAGCTGACAACTGGCAGTAGAACATGGTGATCAGAAACTGAGGAACAGATATTTGGCCCCATGTGAGCAGCACAGTTTTTATTTAAGCTACTATATTACCTTTTAAGTTGATACACGCTGGCAGTTATTCTCTTAGAATTTCTTGGAGTTAAGCAGAACACAGAGTTAGGTTTTCAAATGATTCTCGAGTACTAAATGCAATGTAGCTGACTCAGATGTGGTTTAGAATTCATTTAGTGGACTCATTCATGTTTGAGCAAGTTAGGGGCTGTTTTATCTCTGATTATTAAAGTACCTAAGTCAGTGATATGCAAGTAGCACTCTTTAACGTTGTAAATAATGACAGTGAAGAATCACGTAACAGAATTCACACATATGTCATTCTCTTGATTAAGAAAAACATTGATATATCTCATCATTCTACTAAATTGTCAAAAGTACAGAAAACTTCTGAATTCCTTATCTTATAGAACATTATTTCACAGAACATGATTTAACATTATTTAACATTCAGTACGCCTAGAGCAACCAAATTCACTTTTACTTTTATAATGGCAGTGAGAATTTTAGTTTTATGATGTCTTTTTAATATATTAACTGATTCCAACAAAGTCATGACATGGACTCTGAAATCTTCAAGCATTAGTTGAATGTCATACATGTTAGTGAATCTCAATGCTAAATCATAAATCCATGATGGGAGATTTTGTGGAAGGGGGTCACAGACCTTTAGTCAAGGAATGAAGCCATAATGCTCTCTAAACTTCAGCTGTAATTTTTCAGTTTCCTTAAACTCTCTGCTTTCCGTCTCCTTCTACCCTCTTTCTGCCTTCATTCTGCAATGCCCTAAATACTAATGCCTTTCCTCCCAGAAGGGCACACTCAACTTCTACTTTGCCACAGATATGTCCCCCTCTCTCTTTTTTAAAAAAAGATTTTATTTATTCATTTTTAGAGAGAAGAGAAGGGATGAAGAGACAGAGGGAGAGAAACATTGATTGGTTGCCCCTCACATGCCGCCAACCGGGGACCTCACCAGCAACCTAGGCCTGTGCCCTGACCAGGAATCAAACTGGAGACCTTTCGGTTCACAGACCAGTGCTCAATCCACTGAGCCACACCAGCCAGGGCAGATGTCTCCCTCTCTTATATCAACCACCTTTGGACTAAATAATAGCTGCTTAATATATAACTGATTATAATTATTTGTGGTAGAATGTGTATTATGGAGTAAAAATTCAGAATAAATGACATATACAAGTTCAATCTTATAACCTTTCATAAACCCTCACACAAAAATTTAGAAACCTTTGCATTTTTCAATTTAATGAAAAAATTAATTCAAAATAATTGGAAATTGTCCAACTTTTGTTGCTTAAGGACCTTTGTAGCACACTATTCAGGATTACAAATATAGCCTAATAATAATTTCTCCATTAACTGTTGACTTTTCAAACACATTATGAAGATAGTGATAATAGGAGCAGTGGAGCTACAGCCTGAAAATATGAATTAAAGTTGCTGTTTAGGTCGTTTACTAGATGTATTGTCTTGGACAAGCCGGGTAACTTCTGTGAATTTCAGTTTTATATGTAAAATAGGCACATTCATGATTTTCTCATGCCATTGCCAAATAAAACGGACACTTCCCTCCTTCTAAGTTTCACCGCTACATCTGACTCTCTCCGTCACTCCTGCATTTCTGAGACCCTGCTTGCTTGGCTCCATTCGCTCCCTGTGCCTTCATGTTTCTGACCATTCCTTCCTAGTCTCCTTCGAGGGCTTCTTTGCCTCTCTCCAATTCTTAGATGTGTTTGCCCCATCGGTTTCAGTCTTTGCTCTTTTCTCCTCACTCTATACTTTTTCTTCAGTGATTCAACACATCTTGGCAATTTAAATGACATCTTTATCCTCATCTCCCCCCACACCTCCCTCCCACTCTACCACCCACACTGAAAAACTGGCACACCTGAAGCCTTGTAGAGCTGGCTCCCCAGCTTCATGTTCTGCCCATTCCCTTAATCCTTTATCTTGCTACAACTCATCCTTTAGATCTTAGAGAAATCATCACTTTCTCCAGGAAGTCCTCTTCGATTTTACAAGACTGGGTTAGGTGCTTCTCCTGTGTGTTTCTTTTCTTTGTTTTTTTTCTTTTTTCTTTTTCCTTTTCTTTTTTTTGCGGGGGGGGGGGGGAGAGAAAGAGGGAAAGAGAAACATGGATAGGTTGCCAGTTGGGGACCTGGCCCACAACCCAGGCATGTGCCTGACTGGAAACCAAACTGGCAATCCTTTGGTCTGCAGACCGGCACTCAGTCCACTGAGGCACACCAGCGAGGCCTCCCTTGTGTTTCTCACAGCACCTCATGCTTACCCTGATTGTAGCATGCACCACAGTGTATGGCAACGACACCTCCTTTACCAGAATGTGAGTTCTTTGAGAGCAGAGACCACATTTTGTACACCATTGTATCCACAGCACTTAGTACGTGCCAGGCATATAGAAGACTCATATATAATAATTCTTTACTGAATAAGTAAATCCTACCAGTTTCAAGGTGAAGCACTTTATAAACAGTTAATGAGTGTCTGGAAATAATGTATGACTATTATGTATGACTATAATGTATAATTATCATTATACAAGAATATGATAATAAATAGAATATACCATTAATTACACAAATATTTATTAAGCACCCACAATATGCCAGGCACTCTGCTAAGCATTGAGAAATACAGCGCTGAATAGACAGATGCTATCCCTATTCTCATGTTAACAGTCTCCTGGCAAAACCTTTCAACAAAAGCCTTGGAACGGGATTTGTATTGGTCCAGTCTGCTTTTGCAAACACAGGCAGGGCTCTGACATCAACCACGCCTGAGACAGATCAGAAGGCAGCAGACACTGTGCCCCAATCTTCCCATTAGATGCCTAATGTTGACTTCCATTCTCAGCCCACATCCTGCACTTCTCTTACTTCCACCCACACTTTCATCTATACATCTGGTTGATTTTATGCGCCCTTCCCGGATTCCAGGGGATTGCTTCCTTCCCAGTGCTAGCTCAGTGCCTGCTAAATAACAAACCCCAAAGCCATCATGGAACGATTTTAATATCCATGCAGTAATGACCAACACTGAGAAGTCTAAAAGATCCCATTCCTTTAACCCAACTTTTATTCTCTTAATGAACTGTCTGTACTCTATTTTAAAATCTGCTATTGGACATTTACAGAAAATTTTTAAGTCAACCTTTTGGAAACACTCTCAATTTCCAAATATTCAACCTTTCACTCCTTATATCATCTCTTCCCACTTTCATGCTTTTTATATATATTAGTTTACATTTAACTTACTAGTCTATAAACTTATGTAGAATTTGCTGTTTTATTTAGCACACAAGCCCTAGTCCCTCCTCCAATTTCATAATTATGCTTGCAAGAAATACTCATATATCGTCGGCGGCGGCAGCCGTCCGTCTCAAGAGACGATGGTGTAGCTTCTTAAGAGTCTATCTGCACCGCCGAGAATGGCTGTGCAGTCTGACTCGGGAGTGACATGGTATCTGTCTCCTCCCGTGTTGAATCGACATCTTGTGATGACGCTGAAGCTACAGAGCCTGGGCAGGGTAATATGGAGGGTCTGCTGTTGCCCATGCAGCAGACCCCCCCTCTCTTCGCAGCTGAAGGGTCCAAGGGAAAGACGGAGTCGATACAGCTTGGGTTCAGGTGCGCCGCAGGAGTTGCCGGTGTTGACTACAACGTCAAACCGCCTTAGGGACTCCGGCTCCGGATTTTCTGTCGGGGTTTACTCCCTTAGCCTTTCCCCTGAAGAGGTATGCCGCAAGGCAGCGGAGGTTTTTTGGAGTCAGAGTTTTCCTTCTCTGATGTACCCTGACTGGAAGATCGAACCAGCGACACTTAGCTCGCAGGCCGACGCTCAATCCACTGAGCTAAACCAGCCAGGGCAAATACTCATATATATATATATATATATACATATATATATATATTCATTTGTATCACTATCACTTAATAAACTTGAGAAGCTATAACATTCAAATTATTAACTTCAATAGCTTTCTTCAGAATCCTGATAAATATTTTTGATTTATGCAGCCTTTTCAATTGGTACCAGAATCTAAGTGCAGTGAGGACAAAGTTACCTCAGTAGCTGTAGGAAAGCTGTTTCCCTTCAAAGTTCTTAACTGATAAAAATTATCAAAATAATGATTTTAAGTATACCTCATTAGTAAAATGAGGTTTTAAAAGTCCCAGAGTAACTTTCAGCCATGATTCTTTTAATTTTTTATTACAGAGTAAATAGTTCACCATTCTCTCTGTATAGTCAGCCGCTGCCCGCTCTGTCGCTCTGTGCTCCTTAACTCTAGTCTACACTCCAGGTCTGAGGATACCAAGTGCACAGTGCATCATGGATCAGAATTATAATTCTCATTTGGGCTTACTGGGCCTTCTGCATTTTTCCACAAACTCTTTACTTTCCTTTGTCTCCTCCCATTCCTTCAACCTCTCAGGTACAAAAATATATTCAATAGCCTTTTTCTACCTCCAAGACAATTCTTAAGCCACTTCTTCACCAATGATGTATTTTCCCAAACTAATTACAATAGCTATGGTGGTTTTCTCCACTGTAACCTAAGCATGGATAGGATTTCTTTTTCAGTCTCTGACACCTCTAAATATACTTAAGCTTCAAAATATTTCTTGCATAGACATAAATTTTTTGTATCATTAAATATCTCAGATGTATTAGTCATTTATTTCTTTACTTGACATTTTATTATGAAACATCAGACATATACAAAATTAGAAAGACTAGTATAATGAACTCCCATATACCCATCACCAAGCTGTGACAATTATCAGTGTCTTCCATTGTCTTAAAAAATACAAGATCTGTTTCTTTATTTTGTGCAACATCTGTTTCAGCATAACACACAAGTACTTTATGATGCTTTAAAAAGTATTCAGCTGCAACCACCACATCCTAGGAACCATGCAGTAGACACTTCTATCCCTTCATAATTATGTCCAGAAGCAAGCTCCATTATTTCTTGCCATTTTTTTTTTCTTTTCTCTAAAGGTTTTACCTATCTATCTCTAGAGAGAGGAGAAGAAAGGGAGAAAGAGAGGGAGAGGAATATCGATGTGAGAGAGAAACATTGATCAGTTGCCTCTCGCATGCATCCTGATGGGATCGAACCAGCAACCTAGGTATGTGCCCTGACCAGGGACTGAACCAGCAATGCCCAACCAACTAAGCCACACTGCTCAGGGCAATTTCTGGCCTTTTAGTTTCTCTTGGGAAGATTTTAAACTAACCACTCAAAAACAAAAAACAAAAAACCTGGTAACCTCTCGTTTGTGAAGTCTTTAATAAAATTAACTTACATATACAAATAAAATGGAAAGATTTTTTAAAAGCTACAATACCTTAGAGAAAAGATACTGAATAAAGGAAAAGGGTAACATTTTTGTACATCTTTTAAAGAATTTTTTTCTATTTGTTTATTTTTTATTGTATTATATATTTTCCATTGTACATCTTTTTAATATATGGCTTAATAAAAGCCATAATTGCTTCCTCATTAAAATTACTGTGATATGTTGTTTTAACTGAAGTATGTAAAGAAAATATGGCTTCAAACAGATATGTAATTGGAAATAGAAGGCCTTCATGGGCCCCTAAAGGATCCAAGGGATTCCCAGGCATTCTAAAACAACATTCTGAGATTTGCTGAATTACAAATAAAGAACATTCTATCAAACAATGTCAGGTTTCACTGTAAAAAGGGAGTAGTTAGACTAAGTACTCATTCCCTCACTGTATTTTAGAATGCTAAATGAAGATTAGTCTAACAACTTAATTCCTATGCTCAGGAACCTGAATGTCGAAGGATTTTATATCTGGAATCTCACAGACTCTTCTTAATCTAGTACTAAGTGACTCTTCTGTCTGAGCAGGCAGATGCAATGTCCCTGGCCACCTTAAAGGGACAGCAGCAATTCAATTCAGCCCCGTTGCACTTTTCTAAGTGTCTAAAATCTCAGGCAAACGAGTTGAATTATCAAGAATGAGTAGAGAGAGTATCCAAGACTGGGTGAAGTAAGTAGATGGATGTTACACTCGCCTCCTCCCAGGATCAAACTGGAATTACAACTAAAATATAGATAGAGCAAGCAACCTGAATAATCACCCGAAGACTAGCTGAAGAGAGGTCTCATAACCGAGGATTCATAGAAGCCACATCAAGACTGGTAGGAAGGGCAGAGGCACAAAAAAGACTGGCCCTGCTCCCACAGATTCCAGAGGGATAGTTCAGCTGCAGGGATTCCCCGAGAAGCATGGGTCTCAACCCCAAGCCATACTCCCCAGCCCAGAGTACCAGAGTGGGAAGAGGTGCCCACATAACATATGGCTGTGAATATCAGTGGAGATTCTGTCAGAGAGACAAAAGTCTAGTAGAGACACAGGTGCCCCTGTAAAGGGCCAATGCACAAAATTTCATTTGCAGCCACCCTGGGCTCTGATGGAGGGAAGGTGGAGTGGACTAGAGTGTCATGAGAAGAGACTGGGGTTTATGGCTCTGGGGAGAGAGCTGAAGGGACAGCTTCCAGGATCCCTATGCTGAGTCATTCTCTGATATCTCAGACACCCATCTTTCTTGTGTAGAGCACTCCCCTCCATATGGCATCAGCCTGGAGAAAAGCAATACCCTACCCATCAAAGCTTGTGCACTGCTGAGAAGTCAGCTGCTTGGGCCAAGGCATAAAGGTCAGGGAAGGCTCAGTGACTGAGTTGTGTGGCTCTGGGGAGGGGGGCCACTCACCCTACCTTCCCCAAGCCTGACAGGCACCTCCTCCTCATAGGAGATTCACGAGCTCCACCCTCCTGACTCCCAGCAGCCATACCCTGCTGATATCAGTCTCCTGGCAGAATCTGGGACAGACTGAGTTTTGTGGCTGTAGGACCAGGGACACTCTCTCTTGCATGCCCAACCAGCGCAGAGCCCTCCCTTCACATGGCCAAATCTCCTTGGTCTGTTTGAACCTAATGAACTCTGCTGGCCTCACCCTGATGACTCCCTGAGATCCCGCCCCACCACAAAAGTCTGTGGGCACCCAGTGGCGGGGGCAGCTAGAATTGGTATACCCTGGGATGTTTGCTACATGGCCTCAGACCCAGCACTGGCACCGAGTTTGAACCTGTACCAGTCTGATCAATACCACTTACACCTACCTAGTGACACACTGAGAACCTACCTCATGTAGCTCAGCTGCTGCCTAAGGTGTTTTCAGTGACTGAGCCTAATAGGCAGCTGACAGGCCATAGGAGGAGAGAGGGTGCCTCGGGACTTCTGCTCCCAACAAAGCTTCTTGATTTTACAGGTTATCTCATACGTTTTGCATCCTGTCTTTCTCAAACTATTCAAAAAACCTCAAGAGGAGGAAAGACTCCCAAGCTTATTTTATGAGGCTAGCATTATCCTAATTGCAAAACCAGATAAAGACACTATAATGGATGAAAATTATAGGCCAATATCCCTGATGAACATAGGTGCTAAAAATCCTAAATAAAATATTAGCAAACTGGATCCAGAACTCCATTAAAAAGATCCTACACCATGATCAATGGGATTTATTTCAAGGATGCAAGGTTAGTACAATATTTGCAAATCATAAATGTGATAAACCACATAAACAAAATGAAGGATAAAAACCACATGATCATATCCATACATGCAGAAAAAGCATTTGATAAAATCCAGCATCCATTTATGATAAAAAAAACTCTCAGTAAAGTGCGACTAGAGGGAACATACCTACACATAATAAAGGCCATACATGACAAACCCACAGCATCATACTCAATGGGCAAAAACTACAAGCATTCCCCTTAATATCAGGAACAAGACAGGGATGCCCACTTTCACATCTCTTATTCAACATAGTTCTGGAAGTCCTAGTCACAGTAGTCAGATAAGAAGAAAAAATAAAAGGCATTTGAATTGGAAAGGAAGAAGTAAAACTCATTATTTGCAGATAACATGATATTCTATACAGAGAACCCTAAAGATTCCACCAAAAAGCTACCAGAACTGGTAAGTGAATTCAGTAAAGAAGCAGGATACTAGGCTGTGGAGAGATGAAAGTGAACAAAAAGACAAACCCCTGCCTCCAGGGCACTCACATTATAGTAAGGGCACTACTGCAAGAACTTAGGCCAGTTAGATTTGGATGGGGATAGGTGAGGACAGAAATTCTATAAAGAATTAACTCAAGGTTTCTAGTTTAAGCAAATCAGCGGAAAAGATTACCATTAATTGAGATTAAATTTAAAAGCACATTTGAGGGATCAGAAAATGAGTTCTGTTTTGAACATGTTTTACTACCTGTTGGAATTACATTTGGGATCTGGTTATACATGAATTCAGAAACATGTACTTTTGAGGTTATCTAAGGACCTTAAAGATCACTTAGTCCAATCATTTCACTTATCAAATGAAAAAATGGGAGGCATAGAGAGATTCAGTAACTTATCCAAGGTTGCTGGCTCTTCTGTAGCAGAACAAGGAACTAGACTCGAGGTTTCCTGACTTTTAGTCAACTATTCATTTCACTCAGTCATTCTCCATTTTTACCTAATTTAAGTACATGAAACATTTTGTGTGTGTGTGTGTGTGTGTGTGTGTGTTTGTGTGTGTGTGTGTGTGTGTATAAAATCGCCAATAGTAATGCTAATTGGTATGAACTGGTATAGCAAATGGAGAGTCGGGCTTTAAAAAGTTTTTTAAAATGACTCAATGGCCTGATAAAATGTTTCAACAATATACTTTTAAGCTATTATAAAATAATTTCCAGGTTGAATATTAAAGTATGAAGTTCAAGCTGTGAGACAGTATGTAAGTCCCATAATAGAATATAACATTAAGCACAAGAGATCTAGTTAAAAATATGTATGCTGATGTTCCTTATAGAATTTCATTGAACCTATGTTAGACCTCTAAATTATCTAAATGTAGTTAATTTTCCTTGATTTTTAGATATGCAATTCAAATATTTCAAGAGCAAAAAAAGCAGGAATCAGAAGAATTTTAAATCACAGCTCTCTGTCATTTACAATAAGTGTTTCACTGTGTTAATAGCATATTATTTGCTTTCTCAAGGAGAGCAGAATTCTCAAGACAGTAACAACTTTAAATCTACATCAAGTATATTTTTCATCTCAATTTTAAAGAAGGTTTTAGACAGAACACCTAACTATACACTAGAAGTAACTGTTAAAACCTATCTCTTTACAGTCTTTGAAACAACAACATTGTTTTGAGCTTCACAAAACGTGAGCCTAACCTTTTATCATTTTTCACTTGAACAAAAAATATAAACTTAAATATAACTTTATTAAATTTCATTAATAAAGGTATAACCTTATACTTTAAAATTATATTGCAAAACCTATCACAAACCATCACAATTCAAAAATATGAAATTAGATCCTAGTTTACCTATTTGACACAGTGACAGGTTTTTCCTTACGAATAACATAATTCATTATTGATAACCAAGAATTTTATTTTCAACCTGCTTGGACAGTTTCCTGTATTAATAACATGTAACACTTTGCATCCATGTGATTGTATGTGCTATTTTTCAAAGAGCATTCACCATGCTGTGAGCCCCTGAAAGGTCAAAACCATGCTCTGCTCAGTTCTTTTATCTTTAGTGTCTCACACACCCACTAGGACATAGTACAGACTCAAGTCATATTTCAGTCAGTGGATGGATGACAGAGAAATAACAGGACAGCTGTTTGATCCAAAATCAACCTAAATAAAACTTACAATTAACATCTCCAATAGGAGGGCCTATGACGAATTTACATAAATAAATGAATGAAATAATAGAAAAGAAAAAAATGGAGTTTACATTAAACTAGATATCATGAAAAACCAGAAAGTTGGGGCTTCCGGACGTTGGCTTCCCAAGCAAATGGATGTGGTAATCTGTGGCGGACACTGTGCCTACTCACCTTCTTTGCAAGTGAAAGATGGCCTTTCAGTGAAGGACATAGCTGGGAATGGGTGGGGTAGGGAGGCAGGGTAGTAGCTAACTCCTCTTTATGGCCAACTTCTAGGGGTTAAAAAACAAAAACAAAAACAAAAAAATACTCTCCTAAATACTTCTGGGAGGGAGGTATAAGGGGACTAAATAGTAATGGAAAAAAATACAATAAAGATTTTTTAAAAAAACTTTTAGGATGGAAGGGAAAAGGATTATTTAAGAGTTTCTAGGAAAGATTTCTTTCCCAGAAGTATTTCCTCCATGCTCTCTAAAATCCCACCAGTTAAAATATTTTGTTTTAGTTAACAATACGTATATGGTCTTTTTCCAACTCAAATTGACACTAGCAATTAGTGTCAACGAATGTTAACTTCTTCCTATTCCTATGATCACGTTGTTTAAGAGAAGGATTGCTAACCTAAATGTACCTAAGACATTTAAAGTCCAGGTTCCTAATGCCAACTCCAGTAGACTTACCATCATATCATGACTTTGGACTCACCGCAATACCAGGGACTTCACCCTCAGGTGTCTAGTCTAGGATCAGGTAATGTAAGTTAATATTATGTAGTGGAATTGACAGGTAATGTAAATGAGTGATGACTAAATGTATCAATAAAACAATAGGGACAGGCGCTGCGGCCACGACTTAACCATCAGGTCACACCGAGAAGCGGGTAGCTGAAGCCATATTTTATGGAATTAATGGAAATTCAACAAAACATCACAAACCAAGAACTTTGGAAAATGAAACCTAGGAGAAATCTAGAAGAAGATTATTTGAACAAGAATTCAGGAGAGACCAGTGTGCTGAAAAGACCTGTGCTTTTGCAGCAGCTTCAGCACAAACAGGAACTCTTCCCAGAGTGGCACTTGCCAATTAAAATTGCTGCTATTGTATCATCTCTAACTTTTCTTTATACTCTGAGGGAAGTAATTTACCCTTTTGTAACTTCCCATTAACAGTATTTTTATAAAATTCCAATCCTGGTCATCAACAAAGTCTTGCCAGTGGTCTCCATCACCCTCTTGACACTGGTTTATTTGCCAGGTGTGATAGCAGCAGTTGTACAACTTCATAATGCAACCAAGTGTAAGAAATTTCCACATTGGTTGGATAGGTGGATGTTAACAAGAAAGCAATTTGGGCTTCTCAGTTTCTTTTTTGCTGTACTGCATGCACTTCATAGTTTATCCTATCCAATGAGGCAATCCTACAGATACAAATTGCTAAACTGGGCATATCAACAGGTCTAACAAAATAAAGAAGATGCCTGAATTGAGCATGATGTTTGGAGAATGGAAATTTATGTGTCTCTGAGAATTGTGGCACTTGCAATACCGGCTCTGTTGGCTGTGACATCTATTCCATCTGTGAGTGACTCTTTGACATGGAGAGAATTTCACTATATTCAGAGCAAGCTGGGAATGGTTTCCCTTCTACTGGGCACAATACATGCATTGATTTTTGCCTGGAATAAATGGATAAATATAAAACAATTTGTATGGTATACACCTCCAACTTTTATGATAGCTGTTTTCCTTCCAATTGTTGTCCTGATATGTAAAGCCACACTATTCCTGCCATGCTGAGAAAGAAGATACTAAAGATTAGACATAGTTGGGAAGATGTCACCAAAATTAATAAAATTGAGATGTCTTCCCAGTTGTAGAATTACTGTTTACAATATTTTTGTTCAAATTTTATATATTTTATCATAAACATTTCAAGTTTGTATTTGTTTAATAAAATGACCATTGAGGGTCTTAATGTATCTCTTAGTTTCTGAGTTATGAGTTTGAAATATGTGTTTCCTTTCAGAGCTGCTTCAAAGCAAGAAATAAAATAATCTTCAGCATATTCTCTATGTTCAGTAAAGCTAAATAATCTTATCTGAGTTGTCAGACTGCATAACATTATAAATAATAAAAGACCTTGAAATACAAAAAAAAAAAAAAAAAAAAAAAAAACCAACAGGAAATGATGGAGTCTAGGTGAAAAGGAGAGTGTGTGCCCTATCTGAGCAGGGAAGCACTGCTTAGTTCCAGGCTATTGTTTCTTTCTTTCTCTTTTTTCTTTAATATTTTATTTATTTATTTCTAGAGAGAGGGAAGAGAGGGAGAGAAACATCGATGTGCAAGAGATACATTGATTGATTGCCTCTCACATGCCCCTAACTGGGGACCTGGTCCACAACCCAGGCACATGCCCTGACTGGGAACTGAACCAGCAATCTTTTGGTTCACCCTCCAGCACTTAATCCACTGAGCCACACCAGCCAGGGCAGGCTATTGTTTCTATGCACAAATGTGGACCTGGTTTTGCCAAGCTCTACCAGTTTTTCAAGAGAGGCTTGGGTTTCATATTTTAATATAAAATGCACCAATTTTTAAGCATGTCTGTGGCTGAAAGTGGCTTTGGGACTGCCAGTTTGTGGCCTCTGATCTAAGTAAATAGGCAGCACTAAGAAAATTAAGAAAACGGAGAGGCCAATTTTGGCCAGAATGAGGGAGGCACAGTCAAAGGGGAGAAAAGGATGGGAAGGAGCCACAGAAGAGAAGCTGGAAGTCAAATCCCACCAACCTCAAAACCTCACCTAGGGAGCACCAATCTACCTGTCTTTTAATCTGAGAGCAAAAAGGAAGAGATAATTAGGAAAAAATGGACGGTGGAGGGGAAAGCAGAAGCACCAGCTATTGAACAGTTTACCAGGTGAAAGATATTGCTTCAGATGCTTTCACATACGGCAACGCAAGAAAAAAAATCATACTCATAGAGAAAAGAGGGAAATATGTAAATACTATCAGGTGTGTCAGATTTTGAGACACCCCCCACTTCCATTATCCATAACCATAAAGATAGCATGGTTATACTGACTTTATAATAAAAAACAAATTTGACTAATACTTAAATATTTTAGTTAAATTCTGTGTAAAGATCCACCCATTCTGGAGTGCAGAAAGTATACTACCACAGTCAAGCCGAACTGTACCCTGAATATTTAAATAGAAAAAGAAAATATAGCAGTTCCAAGTGTATTAATATGTAATTTTGTAATTATAAAACCAGAAGAAAAAGAACATGAAAGAAACTGCACAGGTGATGTAGATCACAGATTGGTTAAATAAGAACAGAAATATGTGAACTTGTTAAGAATGTTTCAGATTGTTTTCCCTCGAAATTACAGACCACCAAGATGTTTGTGTGTGTGTGTGTGTGTGTGTGTGTCTGTATGGCCCACATACTATAAAATGTATTGAGTCCTCTCTTTTGTAAAAACTTTTTGATGTCACCCATCTGTTATATATTTTTCTATATTTACTGCATTGTTTTCTTTCTTTTAGGCATTTTTAAAATTCAAACAATATTTTTATTTGCCTCTAGAGTGTTTCAAAGATAACAGTACATTTTACTTTTTTTTTCTATCTGAACTATGTCATTCCTAGCCACTCGGGTTCTAAGGTATAAATCCCCAACTAATCATATATATGTATTCAGTTTTCATTTTGTTCATGAATGAAACCTTAACCTATATACTTCAAGTGTAATTTCAGGGGAAGAATACTGTTCAGAAACCTAGATAATGCATTCCTTTTTCGATACTAAATATAGTCCTCTCAAGATGACATACATTTTGACAATGATCAGTCTTACATATCAGATTTTTTTAAATGGCACAGATTCCACTATAAGGTGAGCAGGAAAAATTGCTATTCACCACATTTAAATCTTAAATGAATTTGAATGTGTGAATTTTATTAAAACAGAATTACATCAATACTGTATGGAGGGAAACTGGGTTTAAACAATTTTTTGTGGTTTTTGCTTAGGGCTCTTTAAGGGGGTCGCTGCAGATAACTTATAGAATTGTACACATTTTTCTTCAAATTATTCCAGTCAAAATATAATATATCTTGAAAAATGGGGGGAGCTAATATCTGTGAGGAAGAATCTCAAGTAACTACATAAAATAATCAGAGTTCACTTATACTCAATATACTTCCCAAAAAAACCTGTCCCTAAATATGATTAATTATGCATCTTTCCATCTTACCATACTTCAAAACTCAAAAGAATTTCAGAGACTTATGTGTATTCTGAGTTTTTTAAAGGTTGTAATTTAACCTATAAAAGGATTGGGAGAGGGGAATAAGTGTGATTCAGTCAATGTTGTGTGACTAAGATGGTATAAATACTTAACCTTATTTAAACATGCTACCCAACACATAGTTATGTTGTGACTGGAAGGCTAGTGGGCCCATTACATGAATCCATTAACAAAATTTAACTGATGGGTGATGCTCCCATTGCTTTGCTCATGGAATGAATTTCTTTCTTATAATGGCTTACTGCTTTTCTCTACCTGTCTCTTTCCCAAGGACAGACATTTTGTTAGGACATAGTCCTATGCTATTTTTATCTTCTCTCTCTCTCTCTCTCTCTCTCTCTCTCTCTCTGTCGCTTTCTCTCTTCCCCTTCCACCCTCCGCCCCTCTTCACGTTATGGACCTTTAATAAATATAAAATAAAGATCCCGAAGCCATTGCAATAATCAACTCATCTCTCAACCTACTTTCTTTACAAGTGACAATAATAATACATTTTTAGGATTTGTAGAGCATTTCATAGCTTACACAGTTGGAATGGCTTGGTGTTTCAACTTCCAGTTCTACTTGCACAGACCTCAACATCCCACCTCGGACAGAATCGAGAAAGCATAGTTTGGAAGGAGGGGTGGGTGATGGGCTATTAAATCACATTTCACACCCCAGCCTCCATAGGGACAGATCAGGAATAATTTCTCTTAAAAATTACAGGCAGTTGGCGGAGACCGACACCGTGCCTGGGGCACGTGGTGGGGACAACGCTGAACTTTACCTGCCTGGACCCCCGGGGTAGAGCTCAGGAACTAGCACCCACTCCGCTCACGAAGGGCTCTTCCCATGCAGGAGTGGAGAAAGCACCCGAAACTCAACGAACAGGGCACAAGCGGCACTGAGGCAGGGCAGCGGGGCAAGGAAATCGCCCCCAGAGCCCGAGGCCAGTTGACGCGGAGAGACAGAGAGGCTGACCCAGCTCTGCACTCCGCCGAGGCCGCGGTCCTGCGCGTAACCACAGGAGGAGAGAGGTCGCTGCGCTCCGGTGCCACGAAGAGGCGGGCCCGGAGCCGTGGCAGGGAGCGTCTCCCTGCAGCCCCCACCACCGCTGGGAGACCCGACGCCTCCGCCACCCCCGGCCCCACGCTCCCCCCGCGACCCTCTCACCCTCCTGGAGCCCGCGACAAGCGAATGCCCTCGTGGCGCGTGGAGAGGCTGTGCGCGTCCTACGCCTGGGTGTGGGCAGGGGTCTGGGGGCCTCCGCCTCTGCTGCTCCAGCCGCTGGGAGCCCTCTGGCTGTCGCGCCGCTGTCTCCAGCAGCAAGTTTCCATAAAAGTCCTGGTGCGCAGTCTGTTCCCGCATTCCAGGCGGGCCCAGCGCCGGCTGCAGCTGTTCCAAAACACAAGGCCAGTCCCCGCTAACCCCCCCACCTCTGCCGACTCGCCCAGAGAGGGGCGGAGAGTCGAGGAGGAAGGCAGGCGAGGGGGGCGGTGGCTGCTAACTTTCCGCTAAAACCTGCCAGTCTCCCGGCTGTAGGTCCTCCTCTGTGGGAAAGGGGAGATCATGGAAAGGAATTGATAAATAGGCTGAACTGGCTCCTGGCTCCCCACAGCCGGTTTGCCCTGGGGCCCCCTTCTCTCAGCCACTCCACCAGCCCAGGTTTCTAAGCATTGACTGAGCTCGCCAACTTTTCTCTTACTGCTGAGAGCGCAGGGCAGCAGTCCGGGGATCACTTTGTCTGTCTGTTGCTCACCTTTTCTTGGCACCAGTCTTTAATTCTAAAGAGAGCGGTTCATAGAGAAAAGTGGGAGAGGAGTAGGAGGGAGATGGGGAAGAGGCATAAAAGGAAATAATAATTGTATAATCTTCCACCTTTCTTTAATTGAATGCAAAAAGTCTTAGCACCCACAGAACTTTTCAACCTGGACCATAAGCCTGTCAGTTATACTCATTAAACAACTCCTATGAAACCTGAAATGCTCATCCAGAGGGGGCATTATTCTGGTGGGAGAGATCAATTGTTCACTCCACGCAGGAAATAAATATGAAAAAACAAATTAAGTAATTTAAAAAACTGAACTAGCATCCACACAGATAAACCAGGGACAGCCACTTCCAAACTTCCAGGCCTGAGCAGACAATAATGCTCAGGTTATAGTTTCAAGGATGTTGGAAAAAAAGCCTTCTGCTCTTAACTATAACTTTTCTTTTCCACTCCATCTCCATTGACTGCTTACTCAGAATGAAAATTCTTTTGTGTCATTCCCTCTTCCATTAAAATTCTAGAGTGGTAATTAAAACAGCTACTTAAGCTTAGTGTAATATAGATAGTGACAGGTGGCCTGGATGATCTCCCTCACCCCCTTCACTATCGTGACCTTGACCTACAGTTCAAGGAACTTGACATGGTCATTCTGGCTCAGGATCTTTGCACAGGCTGTTCCCTCTATATTAAATCCTCTTTCCCCCCACTCTTTACCTGCCTCACTTCAACATAAACTTTTGCTGTGTTCTTAAGTGTTGCTTTCTCAAAGAGGCCTTTATTTCACCCCAGTGTATAGGTTTGCTCTCTTATAGTCATTCCATCCTTTTTCTCTCCACACTAATCAATTTACACTTATTTTTATGATTTAAACAATTAGAAGCTCTATCAACTGATATCCTCTCACCAAATTCACCAAATAAAACCTAGTTCTCCATTCTATGAAACTGGTAGTTACCCACAGCATGCGAGGCCTATTTCTTCTCCCATCAATTCATCATTCACTCAATAAATACTCAATTCAAGATACTGAGGATACAGTCCTGACAAAACAAATAAAAAGCCCCGCCACCGTGTAACAGACATTCTGGTGGAAGAGGACAGACAATAACAAGCAAATAAACAAACTGTGTAGTACTGAGTGATATACAATTTGGATAAGACCAGAGCAGGGAAGCTGGGAATGCTGGGAATGGGGTGGGTGGATTTTGTACTTTCAGATAGAGTCTCCTATGAGTAGAAGTCTTGAGGAAAGTGAGGCAGTGACCTATGTAAATATCATGAGGTATGTGGGGGAAGAGCAACCCAGGGAGAGGTACAAATGCCCCAAGGAGAAGACTATCTGACTTGTTCTAGGAAGAGCAAGGTGGCTTGTGTGGGTGGAGCTGAGTGGGCAGAGGGAGGGTGCTCTCATAGAAGTGGAGCAGGGCAGGAGACAGACTGTGGAGGACCCTTTTTGCACCTTTTACTCTGAGTAAGATGGGTGGCCATTGGTGATTTTTGAACAAAGTAGTGGCATGATCTGACGTTTTTATCATGCCCACTCTGGCTGACATACTACAAATACACTAAATGAAATAGGAAGGCCAATTAGGAGGCTTCCAAAATAATCAGGATGACAGGTAATGGGAGATTGGATCAAGGTAATAGCTGTGAACATAGTTAAAAAATGCTAGGCACTTTTTTTTCTCTGTACATTTTTTAAAAAGCAGAACTGGTAGGATGTCGGTACCATTGACTATGAGGTGCGAAGGAAAAAGTTTTTGACTTGAGGATCTGGAAGGATGAAGTTGTCATTTACTGGGATGAGGAAGATTGGAAGGAAGAGGCTAAGGTAGGTGTGGTCAGGAGCCTAGTTTTAAACATGGCAAGTTTCAGACCACTATTAAAAATGCAGGATTCCTTACATATTTATTTTGAATCCATTGGGTTCTCAAACTGGATTATATCAATTGCATGTTATTGAAATTATATCAAGTAAATGTTACAAAAAATATAAAAGCAAAGAGTTAGTTTTTCATAAAAGCTCAGATGAATGCTCTGAAGATGATAAAGGTAAATAGCTTACAAAAATTGCCATCAAACTGGGTGTGGGGAAAACAAATGTAAAAGATTGGGTACAAAATTAGAAAAATCAAGGGGAATTGGCACTTATTCAAGTAAATTTTCTTCTGCTTTAAAAGGGAAACTGTAAATCGCAGATGATTTATGTAATTTACACAACAAAGATATTTCAGAATACCAAGTGGATCTATATTCCAAGTGAAGACCTTGACCTTACATCAAAAGATTAGCCAAAGAATGTATATTTATTCATTTAAAATTCAAATGCCACACTACCTATGTATAATGCATTCTAATTCCCTGCTGTGGTATCCAGTCACCAAGATATGCCCAAAGAATTTTGCCTCCCTTATGTAATGTCCTCTCACATTGTGTCATTGTGTCAGGGTTGGTCTGTGTGACTAACTGAATAGGGCACAAGAGATAATGTCACTTCCACGTTTAGGTTATAAAAGATACTGTGTCTTTTGCCTTGATATCTCTTGGGTTATTCACTCTGTGGAAAGCCAACTGCCATATTTTATTTATTATTTATTTATTTATTTATCCTCACCCCAGGATATGTTTATTGATTTGAGAGAGAGAGAAACATTGATCAGTTGCTTCCCATATGTGCCCCAACCGGGGATCAAACACAGCAGACTTTCGGTGTATAGGACAGCACTCCAATCAGCTGAGACATCTGGCCAGGGCAGCCACCATATGTTAAAGAAACTGAGGGGGCTCTGTTAAGAGGCTCATGTGGCAAAGACCTGAAGCTCCCTGACAACAGCGAGTAAGCAAAACTGGGAAACAAATCCTCCAGCCCTAGTCAAACCTTCAGATAACTGCAACCCTAAGCTAGAACCACCAAAACCAGACATTTCTGGATTCCCAACCCTCAGAAACTGCTCAATTTGGGGATCATTTGTTATGCAGCAATTGGTAACAAAAACACCTGCTTTAACCTGTTTTTGAAAACTATTCATCTTCTATCACATTAAGCACTGTTTAAAGTCCCTGGACCTTTTCACTTACAGTCATATTAAATAAAAGAATTAGCGAAGTACTGGAAGTCATATATTTCAAATGCTCTCACATGTCAAAGTGCTTCTCTATATTCAAGTATTTCAAAAAGAGCAAATTATAAAAGCAGTTGGATTTCCTATATATAAATGTGCATTGTGAAGGACTTTGCAATAAGAGACAGTTAAAAGCAAAACGCTGAGGTGGTGTTTGATGTACTAGTTGCTTTGCTGTGGCTTTTAAGTAAAAAATAAAAAGTGTCATAGAGGAAAAGTTTGCTTTTTTTATGTACTTAAATCAGTCCTCTCCTGCCCAAACGATGAATGATACCTAAGGGTTTGACTGTGCAGATGTAGGGAGAAAAAAAAAAAAAGAACCTCAACAAAAGAGCTGTGCAGCCTGATCAAAGATGTCAGCACAGGAGAGAAAGATTAAAGACGAAATGGCAGGGTAAAGTATTAGAGAACACAGGGTATAGGAATAAACACGACATAAAAATAGAAGTCAGAAGTGGCATAAGAACAATAAGGATGACAGTGTAAACTAAGTGAGTTTATAAACATTTCCGGCAAAGTCCTACAAATACTGTAAGAGTAGGACACTCAGATGCTTGTAGAGAAGTATTTTAAACATACAGACAGGGATGTTTATTTTATTTTATTTTTAACAATTTTATTTATTTCCAGAGGGAGGGAAAAGGAGGGAGAGAGGGAGAGAAACATCGATTAGTTGCCTCTTGCACGCCCCCTACCGGGAACCTGGTCCACAACCCAGGCATGTGCCCTGGCGGGGAATTGAACCTTTTGGTTCACAGACCGATATTCAACCCACTGAGCCACACCAGCCAAGGCAGAGAGAGATGTTTAAAGTGCAAAGAGCATTAAGCTCATGTAATGGAAACAAAGAGGATGGCATGTGACAACAGTGTAGTAGATGACAAAGAAAACAGAAGATGAGACAGGTTCTGATCTGGTTTCCCATTCTACCGCCAGCCCTATAACCTAGCCAGTAAGAGACCCCACTCATGTTTGTATAGTTTGCTTACTAAATTATATATTTCAGTTTGTTTAATAGTTAAAAATATAACTATATACATTTATCTATACTGTATATATTTAATTATCCTAAAATACACCTCTTATTAAAAGCCCCAAGTAAAGAGTACTATTTTTATATCCAGGTAAACCCTTCTCACCATCCAGTGTCTACAGTGGTTTCCGGCAGCATTGCTCTGCTTGACTGAATGTGTCTGAATACTAACCAAGCAGTGGTGGGAAAGGGCTGTGTCTGAATAGGGATGGATGCATGTACATCAATAGGATAAATTTATATTGTGTTTGATGGCATTATTAATCAGAACACTTTAAATTATTAAAATGCAAGCACTTTGACTTTGCTCATTACAAAACTGTCTTTTCTCCCAGTTAGTACATAAAGAAAACATTTACACTTGATTTTGATGCTTCTGCAGTTGTCTGAATTCTCTCTGCCTGTAGATGAGTCTTTTATAGAAATGCTAAGTGCAACAAGTGTGTCCTTGCGATATACAAGAATGGTAAAAAATACGCAATGCATCAGCAAGATACACCATCACTTTTTTATTTGGCAGTAGTAGAAATACATCCAAGGTATAGTGCTTATTTTGGCTAAAGAGCCAGTGCTGTTTTTACTGCTACTGTAGTGCTTCACTTTTACATAAACTAGCTAATGCAGTCCTTACATTTAGGAAATAAGACACATTTACCGATATCAGCCAAGTAAAGCTAATACATGGTTGTTCTTAAACTAAGCAGAATAACATAATATAATAATTAGGAACAAAAAAAGGATGCCCTCATTTCCATTAATCATAGATTATACAACTTCCTAAGTCTCACATACAGAGGTATTTCTAAATTTGATTAATCCAAGCAAATAACCAAAATTTTGAATTCAACCTAATTTGTAAAATACTTTGAAATGTATATTCCAAATAATTTCATAATGTGTCCATATTAAAATAAAAGCAAATTATGTTACAAACATAATTAAAATTTTCTGATTATGAAAGGTCACAGAGGAGTATATTAAATGCTACTTTGGCATTCCTATTTCATATGTTTAAAGGAGATGAAGCATTCTTTCATAATGCAAATAATCATTCCTTAGGTAATCATTTAAGTACAAAATGTTACATCTTTAAGGCAAGAAAAAGTTTGTAAATATTTTTATAAAGTCATTTAATTCAACAAATTAATATAGTAATAGTAAATGGATAAAAATAAAGAATACTACTTTAGGAGAGAAAGTTCTCTGGAGTTGACTATAACAGAATGAAAAACTTGGCTTCTTTTTAAAATGATAATCTCATTTGGACATTTAATAAACATATTGTTAAGTCTTAGAGAAGAAATAACTAGCCTTTTAAACAAAAATTTAGAGGAACAAAAATGGGAAAAGAATTACCAAATATAAATCACCTGAACACTCATCACTTTTCTTCCATAAAACAGAAGGGAAAAAAAAACATCCATTTTTCTCAGGACTAATTCAAGGCCCCCCTTGGACTTTACATAGGGAAGTGGATGGTAGGACTCATGTGGCAATGGCAATTTTCTGATAATGCTGCCATGAGTAAATGGTAAACAGGGTTTTATCCTAAAAGGTTTTAAACTAGTTTAAATCATTTTCTTTTATTTTTAAAAACATTACTTTAACCATTTAACCCAATTCCAAGGCAAATTGCAATTGGTACATATGTGTTGTGTGCTCTTCTGTGGTCAAAAACATTTTTAAGAGATGTTTCTTTTAAAAAGGTCAAGTTTCTTCTCTTATAATATAGAAGTTTTTTTTCCTGTACTTATTACCCTGAAATTCTATTTGGTCACTCTTAACTCTTTTGTTAAAAACTACAAAGAAAGCACTTACATGAATAGTAACTACTGAACTGACCAGAAACTAATCAAACTCAAGCCCTTATGTAGACAAATTGACCCCTTGAATATGGACAACTTTTTTTTTAAAGGTGAAATATGAAAGAAAGAAAAAATACACCTTCTGGAAAGCCATTCATCTTACCAGATGAAATTAATTCTTCAGTTATTTTACATAGTAGCAGCATTATTAAATAGTGCAATTCTTCAGAATAGATTTCAAACAACATCTTCCTCAAATAAAAGAGTAATCAAGTTTACTTACAGCTTTGTTTATAAAACCACAGCTTAAAACATTTAGCGCCCCCTCCCAAACAGGAAAATTAATATAAGCAATAACTGTCTTGTCCAAATGATAATGGGGATGTATGTGTGTACATATGTGTGAACGTGTGTGAATCATTCAAGGCCAGTGGTACCTCAACAAGAAGCTAAAAATACAAGATATAAATTATAAACTAAAACAACACATAATGGGATTTTTAGCTTTGATACTTCTAATGATATTCCTCCATCAATAATAAGAATTACAAATAGCCATTTCTTAAATTAAGAATATATGTAATAAAAGTCAAGGAGCTATATACTCAAAAATTATTAGAGCAATATTTCATATTATGTAATGCTATAACCTGTACATTATGGAACACAGTGCATGCAAACAGCATGAAGATGATAAATCTCCTATTTTGTAATGACTGTTATCTAAATGTGGCACATACATTAATTTAAAACCTTAGAAGATTATGCCCCCCCACTTTTCATTTTCTATTCATTAATTAGAGACTAGACACTTAAACCTAAAAATGCATTTAAAAATATATTTAAACCCTTCCAGGTAACTCACTCCTAAAATGAATAAAGCCCACTTTAAAAACAAAATCAGCAAATCTAGTCCATTGACATACTGAGTCAGCCACTCCAAGTAAGTGGTATATGATTTAGACACAAAATTAATTCAACTCTGAAAGTATCTAATATACACTAAAGAACCTTACTTATATGAACAACCCATTTGTTCATATATTTATCATAAAGGACATGAAATATACTTTTATACCATTAAAAATAATTTGTCTCAGTGTCCTTTCATAGAGGATTGGATAAAAAAAGTTATGGCACATATATTTTATGGAATATTAGTCATAAAAAAAGATGAAATATTGCCATTTGTGACAACATGAATAGACCTTGAGGACATTATGCTAAGCAAAATAAGTCAGTTAGAAAAAGACAAAAAAAAAAGAAAAGAAAAAGCTAAGAACCATATGATTTCACTCATAAGTGAGATATAAAACTGACACTCAAAGACACAGACAACAGAACTATAGTTACCAGAGGAAAGGAGCTGGAGGATTAGTAAACAGTAAAGGGAGCCAAATATATGGTGATGGAAGATGACTTGAGTTTGGGTGGTGGGCACACAATGCAATACATAGATCATGTATCATAGAAATGTACACTTGAAACCTCTATCACCCCATTGACCTGTGTCACCCCAATAAATTTAATAAAAATATTTTGTTCTATATTCATGGGGAAAAATCTCTTCTTTAAAACCTCACTAAGATTCAAAGTATGAATATTTTTAAAATTTGGACATAATATGACAAAATGTGCTAAGTTCTCTGTGAGAATAACTAAAAACCAGTTTTTTAGGAGGAAAGAGATGATTTTACTGTATCAAGATTAATAACTTCAGATGTTGGGAGATAGTCTAAAAGCTACACAGAAAATATTTTGATTGCCTGTCAGTTAATAAATGTTATACTTTTAATCAATATTCATTTAAGAGAAAAAAGTTCTAAATCTATAAAAAGATAAAAGAAATTTATTTAGTGTCTCTATTGTAACTTGGGGATCAACAGTAATATATTTTGGAAACTACAGTAAATCTAATATAAACTTATAACTTGTAAACTTCTCAGTGTCAACTCATTTAAATGTTTAAAACGATACTCAACCATTACAATTTATTTGCTTCAAATACATAAGCAAATGCACAAGCAATAATGTAAGCAGTACATATTTAACACCACTACTGTCTAAATTTAATTAAACAAATGAATGACTTTACAATTAAAAATACATTTTCAGGCAAAGTTGTCAACACTGGGAGTAATACATTCTTGTATGTGTGGGCCATGTGAGTCTCAGCTAAAGTATATAATTTCAAGGTGCAAAGCATAAAAACAGAGCTTTTGAGAATGATACTGGACATTTCACACAGCTTCAAGACAACAAATCAATTAATTCCCAAGTACTGGCTTCAATTCAAGCAATACTCCTGTAGAATATGCAACATTTCACGACCTAAATTATTACCTAAAGACTGTAAAAATCTGCTTTGGATACACTACACAGGGATCCAATGACAGACCTTCTGTGTGAGTACAGTACGGTCACTCATTCTTTACTAGAATTTTTCCCTCCCTGAGTCCATATCCACCAATTCTGTGTAATGTTACAGAATCAATAGTTACCTTAAAATAGTCCATAGCACGCTCAAATTGTCTGATTTTTATGATACTTATTGCACTTTGGCTTCCACTAGGCCACTGGACATAACATGACCATGACTACTTGTGCAACTACTCGTATGCCTCAGTGCATCAGCTCCAAGACAGGCCATTAGGAGTTCAGTGCGACGAATAAGTAACTGCATGAGGTCTTCGGTCAAAGACTCTATACTGGAATAGCGTACTTTCTCAAAGTCAAACATGTCTTTGAGAAAGAAAAGAACCTGATTCTGGAAAATAAACATAAAACAAATTGGCACTTATTAGACCAAAATTATATTAAATCTAAATAATTACAACTTTGCAACATGCATTAAATTAGGAGTCAAAAGGCCTGAGTTCCAATGTTAGTTTCTTTAAAAAATTTTTTTTTAATTTATTTATTGATTTTAGAGAGAAAGGAAGGGAGGGAGGGAAAGGGAAGGAGAGAAGGAGAAGGAGAAGGAGAGGGAGAGGGAGATGGAGGAGAGAGGGAAAGAGACATTGATGTGTTGTTCCACTTATTTATGCATTCGTTGGTTGGTTCTTGATTCTCGTACGTGCCCTGAACAGGGATGGAACCTGCAGCCCTGACGTATGGGGACGACTCTCTAACCAACTGAGCAACCTGGCCGGGGCTCTAGTGCTCATTTTGTATGTCCCTGGAAAAGGGACACTAAACAAGTGATTAAATCTCCTTGGGGTCTCATTTTCTTTTTCTGTAAAATAAGGGACACTACTTCTTGTCCTTCTTTTTACTACTCAGGGCTGACGTTATGATTTTTTTAAAAAAGAAAGAAAAAAACCTATAGAAAATGCCTCAAAACTCTCAAGCACTCTATAAAGGTAAGGGGCTAGTATTAGTCCTTTCCCAATAACTCAAGTTTTCAATGTTACCTACGAGCATTGGTACTACTTTAGGACAGAACAGTAAACTATTTCCAATAATTATAACTTACAAATTTTAAGTGAATGTTTTTCTGTATATAAAAAACTTAAGATACATGCAAAATAATTTTGGGTCCCAAGTCAATGGAAGACTGAAGAATATTTCATTTCAGTCGATAAATACTTACGCCAAGACTCATTTTAAGCAAGTTGTATTGAGTCTCAGGCTGTTATGCCATCATGAAAATAAAAGTAACTTCAAAGAGTAAAAAACAGGAATATTTAATTTTTGTCTTACAGAGATCAAATGTTAAGAAGTACTAAGAAGGCACACATCTTCGATTCGATGGATTTTGTAACTGGAAGGGTCATTAACAATCAACCTGTCAAGCTCCCTCATTTTATAGATGAAGACAAGGAGGAGAGAGCATGATTTGCCTGGAGTCAAACTGTTCATTAATGATAGACTTAATCCCCAGTCCAAGTTTTTCCCACTAAACACATACTTAAACTTACATTTGGGAGGTTAAGTAAACTAGCCAAAAAATAATGAGTTTTGAATAATAATAAATAAACATTTCCTAAATTATTTACACAAATGCTACAACATTAACAGCACATACACATAATTTTATTTTTTTAATGAAGGGTTCAGTGAAACATCCAAACTTTGAAACATCAAAAACTTTCAAATTCATAGTTGCTTATATTTATTTTTTATTTATTCCTTAAAACTCAGCCTAAATGCAAGGCTATTAAAAGAGTGAGACTTCCCTTGGCACTGTGCCAAGCAGAAAACCCTGCAATGACCTATATAACTTGTGTTTTGGCAAAAACTGCTGACATTGGAATACAACTTTAAACTCTCATGTTATTTCTCACAACTGGGATTTTATCTTTCATATTGGTTTGAACTAGAAGTTCTTTCTAAATTGCCACATGAGCAATAGAGACAAATATTATTTATTTCATACATTTCAAAAGCATCCAGGCATGAAGAACAAACTGTCTAAAGCAATTTGAGTATAACATCATAACTCCGTCCAAGAACATGCATCCATCAGAAACGGAACTGAGAAGGTGATGGACTCACACCTACGCCGGGATAAAGCACCATGTCTATACAATACTGATCTGCAAGCATTTAAATACTGAATTTAGGTGACTTTCATAACTTTATCTTTAAATTCCATTCTTTCTTCTACAAATGCAAAAAACAAAACAGAATAACACCTTATTGGCTTTTTGATTTAGAAAAAAAGAGATGGTTCAATTACTGGACATACCTTAAAGAAGCAACATATATCATTGAGAGAATTTCTAGGACCCAAAAAGCCCCAGGCTAGGATAGGGCTGATGTGCTCACAAATGGCATAAAAATGGGCAAAAAATCCATCTGGGATCTATTGGGAGGTAAAAGAAAATCAAGTTATTTTTACCTTTTTTATTTGCTTTCTCTTTAGAAATTTAAATTGCTATCTCTCATATGACCAGTTCTTCTTGAGGGAAGACCAAGGTCAATGATGAGCCAGACTAATAAGAAAGTTAAACTCACACATAGCTTTAGTCACAAAATGCTTTCTGTAGATTTCATAACCTAGCCAATAGTGTCAAATATGCTGAGAAACATTATTTCTTAAAGGCATTTTCACTTCACAACTATACTTCACAAAAAAGCAATCATATCAGTGTTGCAACCAAGCAAAAACAAGAATGGCACAGTGTTCCTTAGCAGCATAATTTTTAGGATTAATGAGACTGCCATGGCTTCAGCTATTAAAAAAATTCTACTCAATCACTTAATTTGATTGTCTGAAAAAGACTAAAACCAGTTTTAAATGATTAACTATAAAACTGTGCTCACTAGAATCCTAACTTTTACTTAAGAAACCAAATATTATTGAAGCATTTAATTGTGTGATTGCCTCTTCTTGTGAAATAGTAATACATACAGTTGCGATTTAGGGAATTCTCTAAGTTTATCAGTAACTTTCTAAATGTCCCCAGTGAAAAAAGATCCTATGGGACTTGTCATATAGCATTGACTGGGGATAACTATGCCTTAAGATTTTTTCTCTTGGAGGACTTATTTTCTATTTTACAGGCACTAATATCTCCTAAACCTCAATTTAAGAATTATATTATAGCAGCAATTGCCATTTAATGACTACTCATTATATTCCAGATAATGTGCTAAAGTCTATTTAATTTAGTAAAATGTTCCTGAAAAAGGTCACATCAACATGTGAATATGTAAAAAGTGATACTTCAGAGGGATTAAATAACCTATCCTAAATCACCCACAGCTAGCTAGTGAAGGGATGCACTGAAGTTATTACTTTAGCATAAGGGATGTTCTGCATAAATTAAAATTCTAAACCTTATACAGACTCTAACTGTGTTAGGAGTTCAGACAGGTAAGAAGTTAGCACGGGCTGAAGCAGAAGAGACCTGCTTCACCAAGGAATGCTGAGCTGAACTCAACAGCAGGTAAGATTTATTTAAGTACAGAGAAGAGAGTATGGCATTCCAGGTGTAGGAAATAGTTCCCCAAGAAGCGAGTTAGATAGGCTTCTATGGCTACAGAAAGAAGACTAATCTAAGGCAAAAAATTTATGCTAAGAAAAAATAAAGTTAGATATAATGATAATATTATAATTATAAAAGCTACCACTTATTAAAACTTTAAATATGCACTCTTAATTTTATGTTTAAATTAAGCGTGACGATACGATCTCATTTCATCGTTACAGCAGCCCTGTGAAGTGGGCATTAACGCAATTCTGCAAGTAGGAAAACTGAACTGCAGCAATAACAGTAACTGCCCGTCTTGCTGCCACTGTGAGAGTCAGACCCAGTCTACAAGTCTGTTCCCCAGCCCTAAACTAGTGCTCAAACATGACAGTTTCTAATCATTTTAGGAAACTTACTTCAAACACTGGGCCTCTGGAGTCATTTTAAATGAAAATGACTCAAATGTATGGACTCTAGAATTATTGTAATAAGCGGCTTCTGAAGATGCTGTGAGACTGCTTTGGAAACACTGCACTTGGCAATACTATCTCAAACTTACAAGGATCAAACTGAGGAATATGGATATGATAAAATACTTCAGGTTGGTGGCAAATAATAATAATATCATAACCAATACTTGAAAATGCACTCTACCAAACATTGTTCTAAGCATTCTACATTTAATCCTCAAAAATGCCATGAGATAGATACTAGACTCTTTTAGCGATGAGGAAACTGTGGCATAGAGCAGCCAAGCAACTCACTAGAAGTCATGGCTAGTAAGTGGCATCTGAAACCAGGCAGTCTCGCTCCAGAACCCATGGCATTTACGACAGGTGTGAAAGGTGGGGGCAGTAAGTAGTGGGTGACATGGGCTGAAGGGTGCACAGCATGGAGGCGGGATATAAATGTTGAGACTTCTTTTTGTGGAGCCTCTCATTTGAATAAACAGCTATTAGAATCAAATCATTACTTCTCGGCTGGATTACATGAAGTGGAAATCACTATATTAAACAAAAAATCTTAAAACATCATTAAGTGAAAAAACAGAAATCAAAACCCTCTTAGAGCTGTTTCCAACCCTAAACCTTCTCCCACTTAGCAGAAATCCCACACATGCCTCCAGATGTGCTACACTAAACTCTACAGAAAGTTAAGGAAAAGGGAGAGAGAATTCAAAAAAGGAGACGCCAACAGTGTACCAATAAGTCACTCATCTAGCTTGAGGAACAGGTCTTATGACCTGCCATTCCCACTTGAGAATTGAGTCAGATATTTCTTTGACAGGAGCCTCAAATTACTTAATGAAGAAGTCCAAGGTATTATACCTTCATCTGCTGCCTTTTCTGTTTCAGCACCGACCAACAACTTGAAGCCACTGCCTAAATATATGTAGAGGAGAAAAAGCAAGATTTAAATTTATAACTATATAAACTTTACATTTAGAAAAGAGGGATTTTTATTAGAAATTCAAAGCTAATGGGTCTAAATGTTCAAAACATTACTAATAAGAATGAGTCCAGAGAACTTGGCAATTTGAATTCAGCTCTCGGAGTTCTTAAATTCTGTTCCTATGGGAAAAGACTAACAATCTATACTAGATGTACGTATACAATAAATGTTTTACACATAACAATGAAGACAAAGTGGTTTTTTCACCCAAGAATAGTACTGCTGGAAGTAATTTGGGGTAAAGCTAAGTTTTATCCAAATAAAGAACTAAAAAAAAAATAACCATAATGACAGGGACAATACACCCAAGTGGATCCTGAAGATATCTGACCTTACTTCTGGCATGACCCAACTTTGATCAAGGTCAATGTACCAAATTAGTAATGAAAATGGAGATAACATGTACCTTTTAGGGCTAAAATGTACTTTGAAGGAAAAGTGGATTTATTTAAACTGTTTTAAAATTTAATATCAGGAATTTGCAAAATAATTGTGAAACAACCCATGCGAACATTTTTTTTAAAAAAGCATTCAGACTGCATCATAATATCTATCCCACCTACTTCCAGGTACACACTTAAAGCCCAACAACAACAAAAAAAAACAATGTCAAATAAACATTTGAGTACAAAAACCAACAGAAATTGAAAATATTGGAAGTACAGAATACAGTTTAAACCTGTTTTTTTTTTTCAGGGAGAGGCATATGCTTATTTTTTTCTCCTCTAATTTTTGAAAGTATTTGGGAACATGAATCTCCATATTTTTCTTTAAAAATATGTGTTGTCTTTTGACTGCAACTGCTGAATTTCAGTTTAGACAGAGAGCCATCTCAGTTACGGACAATTTTTTGTTAGGCTTGAACTAGTGTGAAGCCTGAGGTGTTCCTGTTCTTGTTGATGTTTTGTTTTTGTTTTTAGATCCAAAGAAATACTGAGTATTTCAGGTCAAAGCAAGGACTGACAGAAGGGCCAAAAAGGACATTTCATCTGAAGATGTCATACATTATACACAGCTGATCCGCAGTGCCTGCACTAGTCATACTATAAGTGATATACATGCAAATCTTACTAATCTTCCCATTTCTGACCATTTTTCATTAAATTTACGTGGTTGAGAAAGATAAGCCACCACTTACAGTTTCTTTGAAGGAGGGGTTTAGCCAGCGATTATTTACTACATTCTGTATGGATGTGGGTGGGTTTTCTAAATCTTCAAAGGAATCCATTAATATAAAATCCAGAACAACATCATAAAAATTTAGATTTTTCACCTGCATTAAATTAGGAGTTAAAACAGAAATATTATTAGACAGAGTTAAAATAAAGTGTGAGCCAGGGCTTCATATTTCATAACAGCTGGGTGCTTTTAGTTTAATCAGATTATATCTCTGACAAAAAGGAAGAGGAAGAGGAGAGACAACTATGGAAACAACGCAACCCCAGAAATTACAATTCACATGGCAGCTGTTCCTTTCCAGGTCCCATCAGGTGAAATTAAGCGCTCCCTTCACCATATTCCAGGAGTCCTTAGTGCTTTTATTATGGTATCCACAAAGCTCATTGTGCTTTGTCATTGAGTTATTGGTTTATCTGTCTGTCTTCCCTACCACATCATGAACCTCATGCTCTTTTGTTCATTCATAAATACTTTATTGTACTACTTGCTGTACCAGCTGCTCAGACTTTTACAGTAAGCAAACTAGATGCAAATACACAATTACAAACTGTGATAAGCACAGTAAAGGAAAAAATACATGGTGGAGCATCTAGACTGCTCTAGTTTAGATGAGAGGGCTGTCTTCAGGGAGTGAGGCATCCAGGTACAGGAGACACCTTGTCAAGGACTTTAAGGTAAGAAGAAACCCAGTGGTGGTGAGTCAAAGACAATCAGAGTGAGCGTGCGGCAACCCACTATAGCAGAGAGCGCAGTGGCGAGGCAAGGAGGAAGGGACAGCTCCTGCAGAGGTTACGGCCCTTGTTAATGATTCTGGATTTTAGCTGCACAGTATTTTAGGGCTGTAGTGATGGAGAGGAGATGGATGATCGGGTTTGTATTTTTGAAGAAGGCTGGTCTGAGCAGCAATGTGGAGTGGAATGGAGAGGAGAAAGAATGAATGCAGGAAGGGGAGGAGTGGGCAGGGAGTCAGGGACTGCAGAGACCCTGAGGTAGTCTGGGGAAAGACAACAGTCACTCAGACAACAGTGGAGCTGGCAGAAATAGAGAAAAGTTGAAGAAATTGAAAGGTATTTAGAAGTGAAAATTGACAGAATTTAAGAGAACAAAATAAAGTAGGTGAGGGCCAAGGAGGTATAAGGAAGGGCCCCAGGTTTCTGGCCTGCACAACTGAATGGGAGCTGATTCCTTTCCCAAGTGAGGGAACACTGGAAAAAAAGGATTAGGTCTCTATGCCTCTGTACCTACTGTTTGCTCTGCCTAGAAAGCCTTGTAGCCCCTTGCAAACACATTCTTTAAGTCCATGACAACAAAATGATCCAGGCTCACCATGTACTTTCCCTATCCCAGTGCTGAAATCAGTCATTTTTCCGAGGAGTCCCAGTTCCTTTTAGTGGAGGCTGGTACTTAGAAACCAAGATGTGTGTGCCCTCAAGGAGTAATTTCTTTTGAGGTGTTGCTGCTCCCAGACCCTCTTGGTGAACAGAGCTGGGAAGTACATGTATGTTTATGTACATGCAAGCCTTTATATTCATTTCTATATCTATTATAAATTACGAATTTATACTGAGAGCTCCAAATCTAATCCTAGCTTTTTATACCTCTGTTCTCCAATAGTAAGAAGCCTGGCTCCAATTATTCTCAATATATTTGTTTGTTTGATCCTGTATATGTAGATAATACCCTGGCCTCAGTGAACTTCCCTTCTGAAACCATATATGCACAGGCCACCATTTCTGTCCTGCTAGGGCCTGCTCTTGACTTTCAAAAGGGAGGGCAGAGAGAGGGGAAGGAGGAAAAGACTTTTTAAAAAACAATTATTTTCAACTGTTGCCCCAACGTATAAAGCCTGTGGTTGCTATTGTTTACGACTCCGCCATAACTACCACTACACATTTGGTTTTACTGTAAGGAAACAGCAGCCTCAAATTATGTAAATGTTATGTGTAAATAACTACGGGGACTAAACACTGAAAAATTTTAACTTACTCCTCTAGCAGCAAGTTCCATTTCAGTACTATCCCAGTGGTCAGTCTGCTCTAAAAAATATATCATTTCATCAAAAACATCTTCAAACTTCTTTGGATTCTGTAGAAGAAAACACACTTTAATCCTAAACTCAACTTTTTAAAAAAGAATTAAGTATTTTATTGTTATTCTATTACAGTTGTCCCAGTTCTTCCCCCTTTGCCCCCCTCCACCCAGCATCCCCCCGCCCCAGTCACTCCCCACCCTGTTGTCCATGTCCGTCAGTCATTCATACATGTTCCTTGACTAGAGCCTTCCCCTTCTTTCCACCCTTATCCCCCTCCCCACCAGTCGCTGTCAGTCTGTTCCCTGTTTCCACGCCTCCGGTTCTATTTTGCTCCTTAGTTTATTTTGTTCATTAGATTCCTTATAGGTGAGGTTATATAGTATTTGTCTTTCACCGACTCGCTTATTTCACTAAGCATAATACTCTGCATTTCTATCCATGCTGTTATGAAAGGTAGGAGTTCCTCTTTCTTTCTGCTGTATAGTATTCAGTTGTGTAAATATGCCACAGTTTTTGGATCCACTCATTTACTGGTGGGCACTTAAGCTATTTCTAGCACTTAGCTAGAAATAAATAGCTAGCAGTAAATAGCACTGCTATGAAATAGGGGTACTTAGGGCTTTTGAGTTGGGTGTTTCAGAATTTTTAGGGTATATTCCCAGCAGTGGAATTGCTGCATCAAAAGGCAGTTCCATTTTTAATTTTTTTGAGGAAATTCCATACTGTGTTCCACAGTGGCTGCACCAGTCTGCATTCCCACTGACAGTGCACTAGGGTTCCCTTTTCTCTGCATCAACTCCAGCACTTGTTGTTTGTTGATATGTTAATCATGGCCATTCTGATGGGTGCTAAGGTGGTATTTCACTGTGGCTTTAATTTCCATCTCTCTGATGATTAGTGATATTGAGCATCCTTTCATATGCCTATGGTCCCTCTGTGTGTCCTCCTTAGAGAAGTATCTATTCAGGTCCCTTGCCCATTTTTAAATCGGATTGTTTGAGTGTTAAGTTGTATATGTTCTTTATATATTTTGGAGATCGGACCCCTGTCTGAAGTGTCACTGGCAAATATGTTCTCCCATACGGTAGGTTCCCTTTTCATTTTGATGATGGCTTCTTTAGCCCTGCAGAAGCTTTTTAATTTGATATAGTCCCACTTATTTATGTTTTCCTTTATTTCCTTGTCCTAGGAGATATATTGGTAAAAATATTGCTGCGTGGGATATCTGAAATTTTACTGCCTATGTTTTTCCCTAGGACTTTCATGATGTCATGACTTATATTTAAGTCTTTTGTCCATTTTGAGTCTATTCTGAAGTATGGTGTAAGTTGGTGGTCTAGTTTCATTTTTTTGTATGTACCAGTCCGGTTTTTCAAACACCATTTATTGAAGAGGCTATTTTTACTCCATTATATGCTCCTTCCCCCTTTGTCAAATGTTAATGGACCATAGAGACATGGATTTATTTCTAGGCTCTCTATTCTGTTCCATTGATCTATGTGCCAGTACCAGACTTTCTGATTAGTAGCCTTGTAGTATAGTTTGATATCCGGTATTGTCATCCCTCCTACTTTGTTCTTTCTCAAGGTTGCTGAGGCTACTCAGGTTTTCTTTGGTTCCATATACATTTTTGAAATATTTGTTCTAGATCAGTGAAATATGCCATTGATATTTTAAGAGGCATTGCACTGAATATAAAGATTGGTTTAGGCAGTATGCACATTTTAATGATGTAAATTCTTCCAATCCATGAACATAGTATATGCTTCCATTTATTTGTATCTTCCTTAATTTCCTTCTTCGATGTTCTGTAATTTTCTGAGTACAGGTCTTTTACCTCCTTGGTTAAGTTTATTCCAGGTACTTTATTTTTCTTGTTGCTATAGTTAGACTCAACTTAACAACAAGGCTCAAACCTGTAAATAAAAGTTATTCTTCAAGTAAATTTGTTAGACCTTCATTCTACTAGGCTACTGAATTAAAATACATTTTCAAGGTATGCCATATTCACTCAGTTTAATAGTTTGTTGTTCTAACATTAGGAAGAAGCCAAGACTAAGAACATTTGTAAAATGTTATAAGCAAAGTGCCTAT